>NC_072377.2:122627000-123842500 GCF_028885625.2 Pongo pygmaeus | reverse complement strand
ACAGTGTTAGAATTCATCCTGAGCCATCTCTTCATGTGGCTCAACTGTCCTGAATTCTCTGTATGTTGAAATCAGGCTGTATGTTATAAAGTCAATCATAAATGATTCCTGAATAAATCCTCTATTTTAAATTATCTCTGCTACTACTTCTCTCCATTATTAGAGACTGAAAGAAAGTAACTGTATCCAAAAGAAAAGAGAAAGAAGTAGGGGAGGAAGAAAGCAGGGAGGGAAGCAGGGAGGGAAAGTCTCCAGAGAAGGCAAATGCTTTAAGCTTTTTTCCCACTTACAAATCCTGATGTTGCTGTAGACGTTGCACGACTAGTATGATTTGCTGAAACTCCTCCTTCTGAATCTATTTTACTCAGAACTTCAATTATACTGCCAGTTGATTCTAAAATTAAAAATGAAAAACAAAAAAAAATAAAGCTTTGTTAAAGATGTGACTAAGAAAAGCTATAATATGCTACATAATTATTCCTATAACATTCAGCAAGCCTGCTACAGAGCCTCCATTGCCACTCATGAACTGAATGTATGTCAGGCTATTGAAGGAAAAAATTGCAGAAGACTGAAATAGGCCAAAAATAAATGGACATCTTCAATGAAATACAAGACATTGTCTAGCATATCCTTCCCTGGTTATCTGATTCTAAGGCGGCTCTGGGCTTTCCATTGTCTTTAAGCTATTTCACAACCTTTAAAGAGAAATACTTGTCTATAGACATGCAATTTGTCTGATGGAGAGATCACTGACTCCTCCTCTCAACAGATTTCCATTCTTCCCAGGATGAAAGAGTGCCAAGATTACCTCCTCACCCCTACTCCCAGTTCTTTGTACAAGTAATAGCTCTGAAGATAGTATCACAAATTCTTCCAGAGAAAATCATCATCATAACCAATGACTCCAGACAGGGATCAAAAGCTGCTGTTCTGCGGGTCTAAAAGGTTAACAAAGGAGGCTCATGGGGCATCCACATATCCACAAGATATTCTGAAGGCCCTGGGACCTTTCTAACAAACCTTAGAGACATGGGCTTCCTTCTGAACTCAGACAAAACCATAACCAAAAATTTTTAATTTTTGTAAAAATACAAAAATTAGCCAGGCTTGGGGGCACACGTCTGTAATCCCAGCTACATGGGAGGCTGAGGTGGGAGAATCGCTTGAACCCAAGGGGCAGAAGTTGTAGTGAGCTAAGATCACGCCACTGTACTCCAGCCTGGGAGACAGAACAAGACTCTGTCTTAAAAATAAATAAATAAATAACCAAATTACAGAGTCTGAGAAGACCAGAGATATCTGCCATTCCTGATGACACCAGTAGAGAGGTTTCTTGCCTATTAATCTTCCCCCAACCATCCCATTCATAATGCTATCTAGAGGGAAGGCTATTTAGTTGAAAGCCACCTCCTTCCAGAAATAGACAACTTGAATTACTTCTTAGCTCAAACACTGGCTAGTTTAGCTTTTCCTGGGATTTAGTTCCATCATCTGTAAAATAAAAACACTAGAATAGATGCTCTGGAAAGTCAATTCTTACCAAAGAGATCATTTTTTTTAAATTGTGCTTCAAATAGAGGTATCTTTTCACTTATAATTAGTTATAATAATTCAGTTAGTTAGCTTTTTAATAAGTTTAACACTTTTGAGGCAGAAATACTTTTTGAGATAAATATCAGAGGAAAGCTTTTACTATTCTTTCATTTGTTTTCATGGATAAGTGACTGTTATTCATAGAATAAATTTCTCAAATGTCTAAATATAAAATACAAAAATGTTACCATTTACGACATAACAATCATGTTATCATCTGATTGAGAATAAGCATAATGAAAATTTCAGTGAGTATTCCAGTAGGTAGGAAAGTATCATTAAGGAGAAAAAAAACCAGAATAGTCATTTTTCAAATATATTCTTCTATCAAACTGTAAATATTACATTACTATGAGAAAAAAAAGTTTTTCTATAAAATGACCCTGACTCATGATCTTTTCAGAAACATACTTCAAATTTCATATATTACATGCATATGTGAGTTACACTAGAAAAAAAAAATCTGACTTTTATTTGGTTATCTATTTCTGTGGTATGTCATAGGAGATTAAATAATTCAAGTTAATAAGCAATTATTAAGTTCTTTCTATGAGTTCAGCACTATGCTAACACCAAATATATACAAGAAGTACAAACAAGATACAGTCTCTGCCTCAAAACTTACCAGGCAATTAAGAAACCATACATTCATGAAACAAAAGAAGTGGAGAACAGTTAAAATTAGATGCTCAAGTGCTAGGAGTTCAGCTAACAGAAAAATCAATATACCCTAGAATATCTGGGCAGGTTTTGTTGAACATCTGGGGCTTGAGTTTTTCTAAAGAAGCATTAAGATTAGCAGAGGAGATCAAAGGTAGAAGTATGTTAGAAAAGCAGAGAAACAGTAGCAAAGACAAAGTGCTAAAACAAAGCCACATTTATGCACTAAACAGAAAAGAGCTAAGCCTAAATAATAAAAAGGCTTAAATAATCTTTTTGAGAAAGAAAGAAAAATATGGTAAGATTGGGAGCATATGGGTAGATAATGGAAGACTTTGAAACCAACCATCAGTGAGGATGTAAGTGCATTCAGCACAAATGAGTAAACATCTTATGCTATCCATCCCCCAATCACACATAAACCCAAAAAACAGAATAATACAGCTGAAAAACTGACAGTCAGAATAACATAAATGTCTTAAATGTGAAGAATTCTAATATCTACTAGAGCAGAAAATATGCTATAGACGATTCAAGTGTCTTAACACTACAGTTAACACAGAAGACAACTCCATAAGAGAAGAAAATGCTTGCTGCCTCTGATTCCCCAACCAGGGCTAACTGACGGGAACTCTCTTTACCTTGGATACTCTGAGGCTTGCTGGCATTCTCAAAGTCACAGATCTTCTTCCAGTTAGCCTTGACTGCCTCAGGAGTCATTGGGTGATTCTTTTGTCTTACAATAGCTCCAAGAGTCCGCTCCCAGCGTACTGGTTATAGAAACAAAACTAACATACTGAGCACATAGTTGAGAGACAGAAAGTAAGATGCGTAAGAACCCTTTCATTTTTAAAGAGAAAGGAAATTCAGAAAAAAAGGGATTCTAACTCCTAAAGAGTTTTACCATAAGCCTTAAAATGAATTTTTCCTAACAAACCCATTAGGATAACGTCAATTTAAAGAAACATTTGAAGCTGAAGGGAAAAATTTCTCCTCTGACTATGCTAGACAGTATTAAAGGTAGAATGTTATGCTGTATGTGAAAAAGTTTAATTATATAATAATCACATCAAAAGACTGACTTTATGACCACAGATCCCCAAAGTAATATACTTCATTCTTCTTGTTTATAAAATAAAGATAACTGAATAGAGTTTCACTGAGTTAGCAAACTGAAGACTAATAGTAAATAATAGGTCAAAGACTTCAGTTAACAAAAATTTAGTGTAACAGGTGGCCCCAAATAACTCTCCCCTACCTTCTCTTTGCTCTACCTCTATTTCCACAAGAAGTCAGTTAGAATGCACAGATTCATAAAAACCATTACTGCTGCATAAGGAGAATTTTTAACGTTGTTTTCTTTTTAAAAACCAGAGGTATAAATAACTACTAATAACCTTATTTAAACATAATAGTCAGACATTGATGATTGTTAAACTGAAGATTTGTCTTTGGGAATGACAGAAATGCCTGTGTCTAGAGCTTTCCTATTGATAAAGTGCCAGATATAGCTTTTACTGCAAAACCTCATGTTCCTTTTTTAAATGAATGTAATAAGACACTCAAAAATGCTTCAAGAATATAAGCCACTTTAACAATTAGAGAAAATGACCATTAATTCTAAAAATATTATACTACTACAGCAATGCCCTCGAGAGATAGCAATCTTTTAACTGATTCAGTTAATTGGATTAATTTTGATACCCATAGCCAACTAAATATAAGCTGAGACATAGAAATTTTCACAATTTTTTTAATGCCATAAAGCAATTCTCAAATTTGGAGTTCACAAGGTTTGAGAGATGGGGTAGGAGAGGGTTGAAGCCAAGTAAATTTACTATTGGGCTAAAGCAGAATAATTCCCATAAATCAGCTGCAATTTTTATCCCAGTAAGTTGTCCAATGTGATTCCTCACTCCCCTTGATGTCTCCTGCTTCATGGAAGAAAATAATTACATGGGAAAATTGGAGAACTTGCCTGCTGCTCTAGAATAGGCTCAACCCATCTTTTTCCAAAACAGCTCTCCCTCCCACTCACTTCTCTGCTGAAACAGCAAGAACAAGCATGTGGGAAGTCAAAGACATGGGAGGATGATTATCAATATATGCTGTCTGAAGGAATAGCCAGTTCTGAATAAAACAGGACAAGTCCTGAATAAGGACTGCCTACAGGAAGAATAGATAGGGTCTAGGGTCTTGAAAGGGCCACAGACCTATAGGACAATCACAATGTTTAAAATACCTGTTGCTATAGCAATGTTTAAGTTTGAATATGTAAGCACTATATCCAATGGTTAGGCATATGACAAAAATCTTACCCACCTCAACTGGATATGCAGGTTTAAAGATAAAGAAATAATCTATACAAACCAAAAACTGAGAGAGACTTACATTTTCCAATCCATCCTGCTCCAACCTACCAAAAAGAGGGGAAAAACATTATACCATCTAATGTGAAATCACTAATACAATTTTTTTAATTAAAAAAAAGTCAGCTCCTTTACTAGGAGTATTAGAATTCAAGGCGACAGGAGATGAAAATAATACAGCTCTATAAGAGTCCACTGGCCCCCATGACTTTGCACTGTTCATGTTATCAGAGCACAAACATAAAACAGCACAATGAAGTAGAAATGCATGTAATAGAAAAGAATGAATCTGATGTCAGAGACCAAGGCTTGACACAAACTTGTCTATTGACTACCCTGGCCAAATTATGTGACCTGCCTAAATCCAAGTTTCCTCAAATGTAAAATAAAAATGACAGTACATATTTCATGTGGTTACCATGAAGCAAACAATATAAATAGTACACTGCCTAGCATATCATGAGATCCAAATAAATGTCCCTCTTGAAGGACCTACTGAATTACAAAAAAACCAAAGCCAAATAAAGAGTATTTGACTTAGTGACCTACATTTTAATGAAACATCTTTATGCAGAGATAAGACAAATGACCAATAATAACTGCTACCCAGAAAGATAAATTTTTCACTTCTATAATTTTTTCTAGAGGTCATTCAAGAAAAATCCTGAAAAAAAAAAAAAAGGCTGATGTAAAGAAAATCTGTTTGTCATGACTTCAAACACCAGAACTACAATGTACCCAAACTTATCACAAAAATTTCATATGCATATGATAGAATAAATGTATCAGCAGACATCTTAGTGGCTCTAAGTTCAAGGGTGTGGCTTTTCATCACCCTCTGCCTCTATATTAATATGCCTACACCTTTTATGATACAACCAGTCAGCCTTGATAAAGTTACACTAAACAAATCAGCAGTGGTTTTGATAACAGGCAAAATAACTACCACTTTTTACTGTATTTTGGAAGGGAAGTAATAAGCTACAAGCTCCTCTCAGGTGCTAAAAACAATTGCTCCAGCTGAGCCAAAAATATTTGTATCTGCCACTCTAGATATCTATCAGAATTTCAAAAAGTGGCAATTTACTTTCAAGGTTTAAGTCAGGATATTATGCACAGCTCGTAGTATATTTTATCAATCATGCATGCCAAATGTTCCTCACTAAAAATGTTCACAATATAGTAAAAGAAAACAGCAACATAACAAAACTTCATCTGCAGCATTATCCTAATTGTCTGTGTGTTCTGAGTGTATAAAATGCCTATCTAGGCCGGGTGCGGTAGCTCACGCTTGTAATCCCAGGACTTTGGGAGGCCAAGGAGGGCAGATTATTTGAGGTCAGGAGTTCCAGACCAGCCTGACCAACATGGTGAAACCCCATCTCTACTAAAAATACAAAAATTAGCTGGGTTTGGTGGTGGGTGCCAGTAATCCCAGATACTCAGGAGGCTAAGGCAGGAGAATCACTTGAATCCGGGAGGCAGAGGTTGCAGTGAACCAAGATCACGCCACTGCACTTCAGCCTGGGCAACAGAGAAAGACTCTGTCTCAAAAAAAATAAAAATAAAAAATAAAACACATATCTAATAAAAGACTGGAAGGAAAGACATAAAAATATTCATACTAGTTCTCTCTGGATAGTGATAATGTAGGCAATTTTTATTTTATTTTTTATATGGTCTTATATATTCGAAATTTTCACAAACAGCACATATTATTTTTGTTCACAAAGTCAGTAATAAACATAACTGTAAAAGATAAATAGTTTTTAAAAATTCCTTAATGAGGGCTGGGCATGGTGGTTCATGCCTATAATCCTAGCACTTTGGGAGGCCGAGGCGGGTGGATCACAAGGTCAGGAGATCGAGACCATCCTAGCTAACATGGTGAAACCCCGTCTCTACCAAAAAAATATAAAAAATTAGCCGGGCGTGGTGGCGGGCGCCTGTAGTCCCAGCTACTTGGGAGGCTGAGGCAGGAGAATGGCGTGAACTCGGGAGGCGGAGCTTGCAGTGAGCCGAGATCGTGCCACTGCACTCCAGCCTGGGCGACAGAGCGAGACTCCGTCTCAAAAAAAAAAAAAAAAAAAAAAAAAATTCCTTAATGAGGTAAAAGAAGAGCAGGCAAAATTTTGAATTACAGATGGCTTGATATTATTAAATTTTCCTCTTCTATAAAACAGAGTTGTAAAGTTCTTTCTACCTCTGCTATGCCACAATTCACATCCAATGGCTGTGATTAGGAAAGTGGAGGTGCATATCTCTGCTTAGAGATATGTAGACTGTTTTTTTTTTCTTAATTTACCCATCAGCTTTTTATTCAAATGAAATAAGCTAATATATCCCTCACTTTAAATTGAGCCAGGTTTACAACAGGTTCTGTATACAACAGGTTCATTATTACTACAGATAATTTAAAATGGGGGGGGGGTCTAATATACAACAGTTTAGGCTAGAAAAAAGAGATCAAACTCAAATGAGTAATCAAAAATACATAAATTGGCTTTAAAAGGTCTAAAAGAACTTTCATCAGTGAACAATGGATCTCACTGCATGATGGGATTATGTGTGGATAATTATTTTTATAATAAACATTTAAAGCTCTGCAATAAAGAAAAACAGAAAAGTTCATTTTTTATGTAAAAATAAATAATGTTATATTTATTGACCTATCACACAAGATTAAATTCCTGCTATACTGATAATTAAAATTGGTGGGTGAGTGCTATGTATTAGGCCTTATGCCAAGGGTTTAAAATATGACTTGTAGTTGTCACAAGAAAGTCCCAGAAAACTAAAGCTCAGGAAGGTCAAATCAGCAATTCCCAGAATAAGAATTCAAAATCTGGCCTGGTTGACTCTAAACTCCAAGCTTCATCTTTCCACCTTATCATTCAGCTTCTTAAATAATGAAATTTCCCACATTTTGACCGAACAGATCAAACCAGTCACATTTTCATTTGGTAGGAATGTTACAAATGTAGAACTAAGTAAAAACAGAATTTATAAAGTTACTATTACTTTCCAAAAAATGGATATTAGTCAACACTTTTAATTATAACATAGACACAATATTTAAAAATATACAAGTGATGTCCACTGGTACAGATTTTTACAAATGTAAGCAACTGGAGAAAACTAATAAGAGAAAACAGGAAGGTGCAAATACCTCAAACAAGCCACCATTCTCCTCACAACTCTCATGACAAAGCCAAAGGACAAGGGGTGCCACATACTCTGGCTTCAGGGCTTCCACGAGATCTGAAACAAAGAATATACACATATCTTATCAATCATTTTACTAAGAATTTCTTACTTATAAAATTATAGGTAATTCAGAGACCTTTAAAATAAGAACAAAATTAGTATGTACATAACTAGTCTAACATTTAAGGCTTTGGGAAGAACTTTTTTAAATCTCAACTGAGCCATTTCTAAAGGGCTCTCAGGCTTCTAAAATTGTAAGTATCAGACACACCCTTCCAAGATGAGTAACATATTGATACTATTCAGAAGAAGAAAAGTTAGAACTGCCTAGACAAAGATTGGTGAGCAAAACTGTATTTAACATGAGAAATTTGGGTACCATTCATTCCCAAAATTATTCTATTCTCCAACAAGAATCTAGAAAACCACAAAACAGCCTAGACCATTATAGTGGCAGATAATGATTGAGAGTGCTGAATCCTAACCACTAGACCACCAGGGTAGGCAGATAATGATTGAAATAGACCTTGAAGACATCACTGATGAGTGCACAAAGTATAAGAACTAATTTCCCACTGCATATGTTACCTTTTTGACTTTTTAAAAATTAATATATAATAGTTGTACATATTTTGAAGGGGCATGTGATATTTTGACACCTTATACGATGTGTAATGACCAAATCAGGGTAACTGGCATATCCATCAACTCAAACATTTATCTTGTCTTTGTGTTGAGAACATTATAAATCTTCTCTTCTAGCTATTTTGAAATACAAAATAAATTATAGTTAACTATAATTTCTCTATTGTACTATCAAATACTAGAATTTATTCCTTCTATCTAAGCTTACTTTCATAGCCCTTAGCCAACTTCTCTTTACCACTGCACCCTCTCTGTGAGTAGCTTGGTGAAGCAGAAAGGTACTACATGAAGAACATGAAGACTTTGATTTTGGTACTGAACCTGCTATGCAAGCAACTTAGGAACCTGAGCCCATCATTCAACTTCCCTGGGCCTGTATCTTCATCAGTAAGCTAGTAATTTAAATGCTTCCGCTTCCTATGCCACCAAGTTGTTCCAAGGCTCAAATGAGATACAATTTGTATCTTACAATACCTTAAATGCCATAGAATTTTATCTAAAAGACCAAATAAATGCAAAAATTGTGAAATGACAAAATACAATTTTGTATTAATGTGTTAAAGTAAAAAAGATGGTGTATATAGTCCTGTAAATTAAAAAGTAGTTGCAAAAACTCTTCACTTTATAGCCTCTAAAAGCTCTCAAAAGTACACAAGCATTCCAATGGCACCCTGCCTTCCATTTTTCATTATATGCATGAGGAAAAAACGAAAGGAAGACTCCAACCATCTCAAATTGTACAATAAAACAAATTATTAACTTAAATACCCATTCATCTCAATACATAACATTCCTCTAATTTCCCATATATCAATTGGCAAAACTAAATGCTAAAGGATATTTATGTACAGGGATTTGGATATTTGAGTTGAGTAACTTCAAACTGAATGCGAAACAAACACATCTATAAAATGCAACAGAGTATCTATTACCTTAGATGAGAAAAAAGAAAAGAATATAAGCCACATACAAAAAAATATGTCTGCCTTGCAGTTTATGTTATATATTATCACTAATAATATAAGCAAATATTCTTGCTTTCCAGTTCATTCTCAAACTCCTAGGTTAGCCAGCATCTATTAAACTCAATTTTATAAATAAAAAACCAACCTCAAGAGAGTAAATAAAAGATCAGAGAAGTTCCATAGCTATTAAGATATAAAGTTATATGAAATCAAAAATAGAAAGGTTTACTTACTCAACCCAGTGTTTCTTCCACAATACTAGATGTCAGGATATCTAGCATTACAGTGAGCCAAGTACTCTGAGGAATACTTCTACTTCCAGAAATGAGATTCTTTTAAAGCATTACTGAGATAAAGAAGGTATCCTCCAACCAGAAAAAAAAAAATAGAAAAGAGTCCCTAGTGCTACATGCTACAGGGAAGGCAGGGTTGCCCTGAGAATGATACAAATAACAATACTGATACCTAGGTACTCAGAGATAGGCCAGCATCAAGATGGGGTCCTAAACCTAAACTGTTCTACACTGAACTTCAACTTTTAAGGAAGACTGAAGCAGACCAAAATTGGCTATGCTTCCTGGTGACCAGCAGTAGCAAAGACAGATCCTCTCTGAAGAAAACATTGCCAATTTAGAACACAGAACAAATACAAAAAAAGATCAGGTAAACGCTGGTAGTTAGAAATCACCAAGCACACAATGAAGGGAAGCCACTATGAGTAAAAGTTAAAAGAAACAGCAGATTTAAACTACAATGGAATAGAAATGTTGGAATTTAAAATATATTATAAAGAAAAGTTAACTATTGATTAGCATTTGTACCCTTCCTGACTCAACAATTTTACTTCGAAGTACAAATCCTAGAAAAATTCTTGTTCTTGTTATCCAGAACACATGTACAAGAATAAAAGCAGATTAATTAAAAAGCAACCCATATGTTCATTAATAATAATTAAGTAAATTCACATAACAGTCTTGCAGCAATATAATCAAATGAGCTACAGCTTTATATAAATCTTAGAGCCCTAAAATTGCATGGAAAGACAAAGTACAATTCCCCAAAATTTTTTTAAATGACAAATGTCATAAAGATCAAAAACAAGAAAACCAAACAATAAAGTGTTTATTCATGTAATTTTTATTAAAAAAATTAAAGGTAAGGGAATGAATATTCTCTTTAAGTGATTACCTCTTGGGGGAGGAAATGGGGTGAGGTAAAAAGGTAACAAAAATAGACACGAGTTATGGAAATGCTCCAGTTTGGGGGCCGCATGACAGCAAGTCATCAAGATGACCTCCAATGACCCCCATGTCCTCTAATTTATCCCTTTTTGTAGTCCTTTTTCACAGTGTACCAAGGCTAGTCTGCGTGATCAATAGGATAGGACAAACGTGATGGTACATCTCTTCTGAAATAGGTTATAAAAGACACTGCAGCTTCTGTCTTGGTGACCCTCTCTTTCAAATCATTAGCTCTGGGGAAAGCCAGCTGCCATGTCAAGAGCAGTCCTATGGAAAAGCTATATGGTGAGAAACTGAGGCCTCCTGACAACAGGTAGGAAGGAACGGAGGCCTCTTGGCAACTGCCATGTGCACAAATGAGCTTGGAAGTAAATCCTCCAAGCCAAGCTTTCAAATGACTACAGTGCCAGCAAACATCTTAATTAAAACATCATTAAAGACCTAGAAGCAGAACCTCCTAGCTAGGCTAAATTCCTGACCCTAGAAATTGAGTGAGATAATAAATGTTTGCTGTTTTAATCCACCAAGTTTTAGAGTAGTTTACTGCAGAGCAGTAAATAACTAATACAGCTTGGAAAGTTAGTTCCTGGATACTCATTATAGGGTTTTATTTTATTTCACGTAAGAAACATGTAAGTCATATACATTATTTTTCATGTATCAAGTATATTTCAAAGGGGAAATGAAATAGCAAAAATGTCTCCAGACATTACTCATAATATCTGGTTCTTTAACAAATAATTCCTTTAATTGCCCATAAGGAAATATTTTAGAGGAGGAGAAGAAAAGCTTCAGGTCAAAATAAATTTTCAGATATTCTAAACTATAAAAGAGTAAGAAAAAAGCAGAATAAAAATAATAGAATTTTAGGACTAGAAATAATAGTCCCAAAATTAAAGGAAATTTAAAAATGATCTATAACTCTCTTACTTTGTGGAAGAGAAAACAGATCCAGAAAGATTAAGTCATTTGCCTAAAGTAGACTTTATTTTCTAAACTTCTTTTACTAGAGCATGGTAGGCATAAAGGATTAAACATTTACCTAATGCCTTTAGTGGTCCAGATCTGTTCAAATAAATGATGGCATATTCCCAAAGAAAAACAAATTTAAAACCTGAAGTTTTAAGTACTTTCTTGAAAACATACTGCTTCCCCAACAGTCTAGAACCCATGGCCAAAAGTGACTAAAGGTAGAAATCTAACAAAGGGATGATCAGCACAAATTCTAACTAGCGGTTTGTCTCTTGGTATGAAGCAGGGGGGTAGAAAGAAGGTACAAAGTTAGATGCAAGTTATTGGCAATGTTCCAATTCTTGGGTTGAGAAGTGAGTTCATGAACATTCATTACATTTTCATGCTTTATTTCTTATCTGTAACCTATACTGTTTTGTGTCTATATAGTATCACACTTAAAAGGAAACAAATAAATTATATATCTTTCACATAATATGATTCTTCAACAAGAATTCCTTTGACACGACTATGAGAACATAAAGAGTTTTTAAAGAATAAGAGGCTTTAAAAATGGCTCTGCTGTCAAGGAAACAGGGGAAAAAATTAGATCTCAGGTCCAAATAGGTGTTCTACACTAAAGAAAATTGGTTAGACACAGCTCTTGGCAAAGGCTGCAAAGTACTGCTGTAGTATTACAAATCCCAAGTTCTAAAATGAATGTTAGTTCAAATGTGGAAAATATATGGTACCGTAAGTATTTGTGTTCCATGGAGTAGCTAATTTTAAAATAATTTCATCAGTTATTTTGTACCTTTTCACAGAAGCTACTTTTAAAGTATTATGTAGATTTTCTTTTCAAAAATATATAAAAACCTAGAGTACCAAAAACCACAGTTCTCCATAGTCAACTATTATATATATATTGTATAAGTAAATAAAGGTAGGCTCTCAAGTATCCATTTAAATGTTTAAAGAAAGTGGAAAGACTCACACTATCTCATTCCAAGACTTCATATAAAACTAGAGTAATCAAAACATCATAATATTGCTGAAAGGACAGGCACACAGATCAATGGAATAGAACAGAGAAGCCAGAAATAGACCCAGGTGTAAGTAGTTGATTGATTTTCCACAAAGGTGAAAAGGCAACCCAAATCAAGAATGAGGAATAGTCTACAGAACAAAAGAACTAGATTCTTAAACAAACAAACAGCTTTTTTTCTTTTTAAGGGAGGGTCTCAGTCCATTACCCAGGCTGGAGTGCAGAGGTGCAACAGTAGCTCACTGTAGCCTCGAATTGCTGGACTCAAGCAATCCCTTCACCTCAGCCTTCCAAGTAGCTGTGACCACAGGCACAAACCACCCTGTCCAGCTTGACTTTTTTTAAAAAAAGAGAAGATGAACTATTATGTGTTAAAGGAAACTTAAGAGCTATAACAACAAAAATGTCTGTGGACCTTGTCTGGATCCTTAGTGGAATAAACCAACTTGAAAAATATCTCTTTCTAGACACCAAGAAAATTTTAATATGAATTTGGTAGGCAAGTTATTCTGTTTGGTTATGATAATGGCATTGTGGTTACAATGTCCATATCTGTTAGATATTCATTTCCAAGTGTTCATTAGGTAAAACATAATGTCTAGGATTTACTTTGAAATATTGCAGAAGAAAAGGGAGAAGGTGATCAAAAAATGAAACAAAATTGGCTGTTGACCATTTGCTGAAGCTGAATGATGGGTACAAACAGTTCTTAACTTTCTTTACTCTTATGTATATTGGAAAGCCACACAAAAAAGTCTTTTCTTTTACACAAAGAAACTATGACCATAAAAAGCATTTTTTAAAATTATGGAACATGAATAAGGTAAAATACAATGCAACCATTAAAAGATACCCTGCACTATTTTATCAAATGGGAAAATGTTCATGATATGGGAAAAGATAATAATAATTAGACTTCCAGTTTGCACTCCAACATAAAAAGAGCTTGGAAGTTGTTACTTCCATCCTCAAACCAAGATAAAAGCTTAACAAGCTAAAAATCAACAACTCTGCTTATCGGCACCAGAGAATTCAGGTCACAGGGCAAATCACCATCAGGAAAACTGGAGACAAAGGCAAATTCAGAAAACCCAGCTTACTGAGATAGAAGCCTCCAGAGCCCAAGCAGTTAGAACACTTAAACAGTAACTGACAAATTGCTAGAGGTTGAATGTGGACTTGTTTCATCTTAGGAGGGCCCAAACTTAGGAGGAGAGTCCAACACTTTTATAAGTTTTACCTCCAGAATTTCCTACCACACAGTGAAGATGAGAGAAAAATCCCCTCATGCTTTGGACAAGACAAGGGGGAAGAAACCATTTTGAAATATGCCCAGAGTATTCTATTCTACTTAAGGCCTGCTCTGAAGAGAAACTACTTTACCAGAGCCTTGTCTGACCTAGGGGAAGAGTGATTAGACAGTTGGAACTTCTCTAGCTTTCCCATCTCAAATGAGGGAAGGAAAAGAAAAAAAGAAAAAAAAGACTAAAAAACTCTTCTGAAGGTCCCAACCCAGGACTCTGACCCACTAAAAAAATGGAAATTTAATAAGAGTACAGAACACTTCCCCTCCCCAATACCTTACCACTCCATCAACAGGGCTCCAGTATAATAACAATTACAAGTGAGAGCTCCAAGATACAAACTCTATTTAACAAAGAGTTTCTAAGGAAACTCAAAGACAACAGAGTATAAAAAAACAAGAACAGAGAGGAAACAGAAGCCTCTGATACCCATAGCTATAGTAAATAATAAACACAGCCTAACTCCTAACAAGATAAACATAAAACCTCACACTAAAAGCCTATTAATCTCACTTGCTATTACTCAGTAGTATTATTTTTTACTTTCAACAAAAAAATTGCAACCCATGTTAAAAGGCAAGAAAAAGCACAGGCTAAAGAGACAAACATTAGAACCAGATTCATATATGGCAGAGATTTGGAGATTACCAGACAAGGAATTTAAAATAACTATGATTACTGTGCTTAGGGCTCTAATGGAAAAAGTGGATAATACACAAGAACAGATGGTTACTTTAAGCAAAGAGATAAAACTCTAAGAAAGAATCAAAAGAAAATGCTAGAAATCAAAACCATCGTAAAAGAAATGAAGAAAGAATCAGTGACCTTGAAGATATGTCAATACAAACTTCCTGCACGGAAACGCAAAAAAAGAATGAGAAAAATGGAACAGAATATCTAAGAACTGTGGGACAATTACAAAAGATATAACATGCATACAATGAGAACCCGAGAAGAAGAAAAAGAGAATAAGCTGAAGAAGTATTTGAAGGAATGATGGCTGAGAATGTTCTAAAATTAATGACAGACACCAAACCTCAGGAATCTCAGAGGACACCAGGCAACATAAATATCAAAAATCTCCACCTAAATACATCATACGCAAACTGCAGAAAACCAAAGATAAGGAGAAAATCTTGGAAGAAGACAGAGAGGAAAAAAAAATGCCTTACCTATAGAGGAATAAGGATAAGAATTATGTCACACTTCCTTTCTGAAACCATGTAACCAAGAGGAAAGTGATGTGAAATACAGGCATATCTCATTTTATTATATTCCACTTTATTATGCTATGTAAACATTGCGTTTTTCACAAATTGAAGGTTGTGGCAACGCTACATCAGGCAAGTCTATCAGCGTCATTTTTCCAACAGCATGTGCTCACTTCATTTATCCATACTGGCATTTTTTAACAATGAAGTGGTTTTTAATTAAGGCATGTATATGGTTTAGATCTACACATAATGCTATTGCACATTTAAGAAACTACAGCATAGTGTAAATATAACTTTTACATGCACTGAGAAACCAAAAAATTTATATGACTTGCTTTATTACAATCTTAGCTTTATTGTGGTGATCTACAATCAAACCTGCAACATCTCCAAGATATGCCTGTATTTAAAGTGTTGAAAGAAAAAACCACCAACTGAGAATTCTGTATCCAATGAACTTATCCTTCAAAAGTAAAGGAGATTAAGAGAACAGAAAGACAAGCTGTTGCGGGAAGTCAGGGACCCCAAACAGCGAGACCGGCTGAAACCATGACAGAAGAACATGGACTGTGAAGATTTTATGGACATTTATTGGTTCCCCAAATTAATACTTTTGTAATTTCTTATGCCTGTCTTTACTGCAATCTCTAAACATAAATTGTAAAGATTTCATGGACACTTATTACTTCCCCAATCAATACCCTTGTGATTTCCTATGCCTGTCTTTACTTTAATCTCTTAATCCTGTCAGCCGAGGAGGATGTATGTCGCGTCAGGACTATGTGATAATTGCATTAACTGCACAAATTGTACAGCATGTGTGTTTGTGCAATATGAAATCTGAGCACCTTGAAAAAAGAACAGGATAACAGCAATTGTTCAGGGAATAAGAGAGAGAACCTTAAACTCTGACCACTGGTGAGCCGGGAAGAACAGAGCCATATTTCTCTTCTTTCAAAAGCAAATGGGAGAAATATTGCTGAATTCTTTTTCTCAGCATGGAATGTCCCTGAGAAAGAGAATGCCCACCTAGGGGTAGGTCTCTGAACTGGCCCCCCCGGGGCATACCTGTCTCTTATGGTTGAGACTGCAGGGGTGAAATAAACACCAGTCTCCCATAGCGCTCCCAGGCTTATTAGAAAGAGGAAATTCCCACCTAATAAATTTTGGTCAGACTGGTTGATCTCAAAACCCTGTCTCCTGATAAGATGTTATCAATGACAATGGTGCCCGAAACTTCATTAGCAATTTTAATTTCGCCTTGGTCCTGTGGTCCTGTGATCTCGCCCTGCCTCCACTTGCCTTGTGATATTCTTATTACCCTGTTAAGTACTTGATGTCTGTCACCCACACCTATTCGCACACTCCTTCCCCTTTTGAAAATCCCTAATAAAAACTTGCTGGTTTTTGTGGCTTGTGGGGCATCACGGATCCTACCAACGTGTGATGTCTCCCCCGGACGCCCAGCTTTAAAATTTCTCTCTTTTGTACTCTGTCCCTTTATTTCTCAAGCCAGCCGACGCTTAGGAAAATAGAAAAGAACCTACGTGATTATCGGGGCAGGTCCCCTGATAACAAGCCACAGACTGAAAAAAAAATTTCTAAAACATATATCTGATAAAGGACTTGTTTCTAAAATATACAAAGAACCCTTTAAAATTCAAGAAAACAAACAATCCAATTTAAAAATGGGTGAAAGATGTGAATAGACATCTCAACAAAAAAGACAAATAAATGCCAAATAAGCACAGGAAAAAAATGCTCAATACCATATGTCACTAGGTAAGTGCAAAATTAAAACAATAAGATGTCACTACATATCTATTAGAAAACCTAAAATCCAAAATGCTGACAATAAAAAATGCTGGCGAGGATGTGGAGCAACAAGAACTCTCATTAATTGCTGGTGGGAATGCAAAATGACACAACCATTTTGGAAGATAGTTTGGCAATTTCTTACAAAGCTAAACCTAGTCTTATCATAGCATCCATCCAGCAATCACACTCCATGGTATTTACCTAAACGACTTAAAAACTTATGCCCACACAAAAACCTGCACATGAATGCTTATGGCAGCTTTATTAATAAGTGCCAAAAACTGGAAGCAACCAAGATCTCCCTCAATAGATGTATGAATAAACAAATTGTAGTATATTCATACCATGGAATATTACTGAACAATAAAAAGAAATGAGCTTCAATCCCTGAGAATTCAGGAAGAAAAGGGAGAGACAAACAGGTGAAGCACAGGGGATTTTTAGGGCAGTAAAACCATTCTGCATGACATTATAACAGTGGATACATAACTTTATGCATTTGTGAAAACCCATACATTCGTACAACACAAAGGGTGAATCCCAGTGTAAACGACGAACTTTAGCTTATCATAATGGCTCCATACTGGTTCATCAACTGTAATAAATATACCACTCTGACCAAAGATGTTAATAACAGGGGAAACTGTGGGAGGTAAAGTATAGAAGAATTCTCTGTACAATTTTTCTGTAAATCTAGAACTGCTCTAAAAAAAAATCTATTTTTACAATAATTATTATGAAACAGGAAGAATATTACCCCATTCTGTAAAAAAAAAAAAAAAAAATTATGAATATCTATGCAGAGAAAAAGAATGAAAGTTTTTATCGATGTGGTAGAATTATGGGTCATTTTTTATTTTTTCCTTTGTGCTTTTGTAAATTTTCCACAATGAACACAATTTACAGATAATGCTTTTGAAATTTAAAAAAATAATAATTTTTAAGTATTCAGAAAATTAAATACTTTTGCAAAGCTCACTCCACATAGATTTGTAAGTAACAGCACTGAAAAATATAAGCTTGCTTACTTACCTTCAGGCATAACTGTCTGAGTCATCCGTGATCCCGCATTAGGAGCAATGGTGTTACAATGAATGTTGCTTTTCCTGCCTTCAATTGCAAGAGAATTTGCAAGGCCCAGAAGACCCAACTTTGCAGCACTATAATTGGCCTGGCCAAAGTTGCCATATATTCCTGAAGCTGATGAAGTCATAATAATCCTAAAAAGAAAATCAATCTCTCAATATCATCTTTTCCATAATTTGATAACATTGCAACTCTAACTCTGTTTTGGTACTATTGCACCTATCAAAAGCAACTATGTGTACTGTCATTAGCTTCTTACGATCATGATTTATGTATCTAAAATAATATTAATATATAAGTAATCTCTCAAAATTCAACTACAAGATTTAACTGTTTTAAAAAGATTCTCTGGCCAGAACCAAATGATCTTAGACTTATGCTTTACAACCACAAAATAACCTGGTAACATATGTTAAAATTTTAGCAAGAAATATTAAATCGAACAGTTCTAATTTTTCAGTCCTCATCACTTTGCCTCTCTCCCTTTCTGAATAATATTAAATGCCTCATTAAAACAATGCCATCTCAAAATCTGACCCAACCTCACTCACTCTACTTAGGCTAAGTAAAATAAATCATATTATTTATTTTCAGAAACTGTTAGGACCAGGATAAACTAGAAATCTCCAACAAAAACAGGCATCACAAGCAATTTGTTTCTATTAGGTATGTATGAATCCTAAAGTAACAGGAATGACCTCAGCACTAGAGTGCAACAGAGGACATGGACTAAAGCGTACTAGCACTGCCACAATGAGTTACTTATCTAGGAGCAATCATGAGGGGTCCTACAGTTCCTAAACAGTTTATAAAGACTAACTCACGTCTGACTCGTACCAGCCAGCAGGGAATAGCCATTCATCTCTCCCCAGCTGGTAAGACATGAAATAATATTCGGGTTACAGAATAAGGTATAGCCGAATCCTCAATGTGTGTACTATTTTCTAAAATGCCAGAAACTAAGGCAGGAAGATTACTTGGGCGCAAGAGTTTGAGACCAGCCTGGGGAACAAAATGAGATACTGTCTCTACCAAAAAATTAAAAAATTAGCCAGGCGTGGTGGCACATACCTGCAGTCCCAGCTACTTGGGAGGCTGAGGTGGGAGGACTGCTTGAGCCCAGGAGGTAAGGCTGCAGTGAGCCATGTTCATGCCACTGCACTCCAGCCTGGGCAAGAATGAAACTATGTCTCAAAATAAAATAACAATTGCCAGAGAGCAGCAAGAAAATCTTTAATAACAAAAAGAGGTAAAAAATAAATATAAAGCTTTCCAGCTCAGCCAATCTGTGACTAAATTATACCAGTTTAATGAGGGTATGTGCCAAAACCATATGTTAAAAGCCTGTACATATTCCTCAATGTCATAAATCATTTCACAACACTTCACATAATCTTCCCCTGTACACAAGAACCACCAGACACAACATCTTCAATCCCCCTTGACAACCACATGCAACTCTACCTTCCATATTTCTGTTTCTTCATGTGTTCCCATGCTGCCCGTGTCACTTGGAATGAACCCCGCAAATGAACTCTGTGGATTATATCTAAAACAATAAATTATTTTTATTAAATATTTTGTGAAAACTTAGATAGGCATGTCTGAGAATCAACATAAGCCATGTTGTATTTATACAAAGATGTTCATTTTATACCTAATGTATAAAATCACCTACTGTCACACCCCAATGAGTATATTTTGCCTTTGTTCCAGTTATGCTACTAATCAATACTTCACACCTAGAACTACAACAGCTTTCCTCATAATTTGTAAAATTAATGTAATACCTATACACATCTAAATATAATGCTACGCCCTTATTTATGCCTACTTTATATAAAAATTTGCTAATATAAAATCCAAGATTTTTATAAATATAACTGGCACTCAACACTAACATCAGTTAAAGCATAATCATAAACCACATAGCTCATTAAGAAATATTTACAAAATACTCGCTAGATCCCTATTGTTACCATTTGCAAATGAGTGAGAGGCCTGTTTTCACAGATTTCGATCTAATGAACAGACCACTTATGAAACATTCAGACAATTCTAGATTTTAATTGTCAAGATTTTTAAGCATTCTTACTTATTTTTGGTAAAACAAATGTTTTCATGTGTATATCAGAAGAAGAATGTAAGAGTGAAAAAAGGAACTAAAAAAAAAAAGAGAGGGAGAAGAGTAGTCAGGAGTAGTGGGCTTAGTAGGATGGAATCAGAGAAGGAAATACCTCAGTCCCATTGCAGCACCAAGAAAAGCACCAACATAGGCCCCCTTTGCCAGCAAATCCTATCTTTCTCAGCTTCTTTTTTACCCCAGTTGTTACAAGGGAAGCAGAAACTAAAAGCTCTTCTTAGCTTAATTCTAAATCAAAGATATTAACTCTTCTTCCAAAAGACGGTCAGGCAATATTCCCCCAAAACACACTCTATAAACAATGATACAATTGTTTCACCTCAGTTGCCATGCCTCCCACTGTCTCAGCCACCACTGTCCATTTTAGTTCTGATGGCCAATGAAAGTAAGGACAAAGAGGAGCAAAAGAAAAAAAAAATTCTTAACTGTGATTTGTTATTATCTAAACTCAATCTTTCCAATTCAGAAAGAATGGAAAACTTTCCTATTTACTAGAAGCTTCAAAATTATATCCAGGTTTTGTCCTAACCTAAGATCTCCATCATTTTTAGTGCACTAGACTCCCTTACATATCCTGCTCCTGTTCTTGAAAAAGATTCACACAGCTGGATAAGCACGTTAAAGGCTGTTAAGAGTTAATACTGCTAGAAAATGCTGACAACCTCTTAAGGAGAAAAAGAGGGGAGAGGGAAACCTGAAGAAATAAACTCCTTTTAGATAACTTCTAAACAAATGATTTAACATTTTTTAAACATATTAAATGTTTTCTAAAAGAGGCTACTTCTAACTATTCATTGTTTTCAGTATACAGCTTACTCATCATTTATATTAGCAGCAAAAGTAGATAGAAGCAGGTTTTTCCTTAAATGTATAAATTTGTCAAATACTAAAAAGGCTAAATGGATAAGTATGTTCCCCAGAGACATATTAAAAACAACTTACCCCAGTCTTCGTCACTTATCCTAGCAAAGGAACGATCCCTCAGAATTCTAAAAAATCAATGTTGTATAGTGTAAAAGGAGGAAAGTATATGCTTTTTAAAAAAATTATATACACATCACTAAAAATGAAAAAGAAATACTCACCCAGCATTGTTGACCACAACATCTACAATATAAAAAGATCCAAGTCACATCTAAAAGCAAGCATATTAGTTTGCATTTGCTTACAACTCACATTTCTCCCAAAACTGGCTTTTTTTAACCATGAAAAAGTAAATATAATAGGTAAAGAGTGCTATCAAAACAAAAGTCTATACCTATATCAAAAAAATTGACTCACAAAAGCCTAAGTATCACATTATATCAAGCACCTTCCTCTCAAACTAATATCTATAAATTTTCCCATCTCTCTATCAAAATTCTATCCACTTATTTATAGAATTAGCCATTTTACAACTCTTAGGTTCTAAGGAATCAGAACTATAAGCCATTCTACACTTAACCTCAAAATTCACTTAGCAAGTTAAAGTTAGATTTTTCCCTTGCCACTCAAAACTAAAAAGTCCAAAAAGAAAACCATTAGAGTTACAAACTGATGCCTTATCTTGATACATAATTATTTTCTCACTATGAAAGAAAATAATTATTTTTTAAGGTTCAGCCCTCTTGTGGCTATTTTCACCAAGTGATTTCACATTTTTGTGGTTTCTATCCCTGTCAGATGATATGTGAACATGGTTCTTATGAGTTCAATCAAACATAATTAGAAAAATAAATGTAACAGACCAAACAAAAAAGGGAGAGCACATTCAATTAAGAATAAGTAATGTTTCTCAGATTGTAAACATGTTGGGCTTACCTTCTATGATGTCTCCATCTAGTAGTTAAATAAAAGAGTGTGTGGGACTAAACTGGGAAGATTAGCTACAGAAATAACAAACTCAACAATTTATTTGAAATACTTCTTAAAAATTGAGATTTTTATTATAGAGAAATCATCTTAAGTAATTTGAAAGATATTGGATCATTTTAATCCAAATTATTATAATTATCCAAAAGAATCCACTGGGTCCTCTATTGCCAAAATATTGGTTTATTTTTTTAATCTTATAAACATCTTTGAGGTTTAACTGAATTATTTTAAAAAGGGCACTGAGTAAATGCTCATAAGTTTTTTAAAGCACTTAAGGTGCAAAAAAACAAACTCAACACTATGTCCATAAAATTGCCAACTCAATTAAGCCCTTTATGAAATAAGTAAAATAATCAACTTATAAATCAAATTTTAAAATGTGATTATGAGGAAAGAGGTATCTGTTTAGTAAATGAAAGTCAACTTAAAAATATTTCATTAGGAAGGTAGAAGTTGCTCCATAAGAGCCATAACACAAAGAAACATCACCTATTCTTCCAAAAGCATCCAGGGCTGTCTTCACAACCTTCTCTCCTTCTTCCACTGAATCTGAGGGAAAGGAAAATTTGTATGAAATTTCGGCAACCTTCCTTCCAAAGGACTTCTAAATTCTGTGGGTCAGAGTACACAACAGATACTATTCACCCAACAGAACTTAGAAGAACATATCCATATCTACAATAATTTACTAATTATATCATGTGCTCACTAATAAAAATAGTAAACAATAGAACAAAGGTTAGAATCATGAAATAGTCTACATTAAAAGTTTTAAAAATTCTCACATATATAAAATATGTAGTCAGAGAACTTTGGCAGACTTAGAAAATCATAATTATACTGGAATACTGAGATATTTGCTCAAAGATTATTAATGTGACAAATAGCATTAGTTGAAGGAAAATAAATAGTATAGTTCTCTCAAATACCATACCATAGTTGGCCACTGCTTTTCCACCTCTCCTTCTTATTTCTTCAACAACCTTATCAGCAGCTAAGGAGCCTTTACCAACTCCTTTGAAGTCCCCTCCCAAATCATTCACTGTAATGCAAAAACAAGCAAACAACAATTAATTATTCTAGACTTTCAAAATGTGTGTGTGTTGTGTGTGTGTGGAAAATGAAATTCTAATTACTAGCACATCTCTTCAGTCATCTGCCCAATTCCTTCCTACCCTATCCCATCTTACTAAACACAACACAGTCATTTTCAAAACATTCCTCTTCATTTTTGAATACAGACATAAAGAAAGAGCAAAAATATTTAAACACAGGTTCTTCTCATGAAATTTTTAACTGTGTGGTGTTTTTCCTCTTTCAAAAAGTGAAAAAGACTGGGCATGGTGGCTTATACCTGTAATTCCAGCACTTTGGGAGGCTAAGGTGGGAGGACTGCCTGAGCTCAGGAGTCTAAGACCACCAGCCTGGGCAACATAGCAAGATTTCATCTCTAATAAAAACCAAAATAATTAGTTGGGCATTATGGCATGTACCTGTAGTCCCAGCTACTTGGGAGGCTGAGGTGGGAGGATTGCTTGAACCTGGGAAATCAAGGCTGCAGTGAGCTATGATCATGCCACTGCACTCCAGCCTGGGCAACAGAGCAAGACCCTTTCCAGAAAAAAAAAAAAAAAATAAGCAGGGAAGAAAAGTTAAAAAAAAAAAAAATGATTCAACCCACTTTTCAGCAAAAGAAAAGAAAAATGTGAAAATCACTTTAAGATTAAATACACAGGAAAACAAAACTACTATGAGATTGATCAATCCTACTTCCACGTCTTTATCCAAAAGAACTGAAATCAGAAGAAAAACTGACTTGAAATTCTCTTCAAATATCACAGGATATTAGCACTCCAATGTTCACTGCAACACAATTCACAATAGCTAAGATGTGGAAACAACCTAAATGTCCATGGATAGGTGAATGAATAAAGAAAATGGGGTATATACATGCAATGCAACATAATTCTGCATTTAAAAAGAATAAAATACTGCAATATGTGATAATATGAATAAACTCTGAAGACACTATGTTAAACGAAAAAAGTGAGTCACAAAAGGACAAATACTGGCATGATTCCACTTACGTGAGGTATCTAAAATATCAAAACTCATAGAATCAGAAAATAGAATGATGGTTGCCAGGAACTAGTGAGATGCTGGAAATGGAGAGTTGCTAACCAATGGGTATAAAATTTCGATTACGTTGGGCCGGGCGCGGTGGCACACGCGTGTAATCTCAACACTTTGGGAGGTCGAGGCGGGTGGATCACCTGAGGTCAGGAATTCAAGACCAGCCTGGCCAACATGGTGAAACACCGTCTCTACTAAAAATCCAAAAATTAGCTGAGCATGATGATGCACACCTGTAATCCCAGCTACTCAGGAGGCTGAGGCAGGAGAATTGCTTGAACCCAGAAGGCAAAGGTTGCAGTGAGCTGAGATCATGCCACTGCACTCCAGCCTGGGCAGCAGAGTGGAAACTCTGTCTCAAAAAAAAAAAAAAAAGTTTCAATTATGCAAGATAAATAAGTTCTACAGATCGGCTATACAACATACCTATAACAATACTATATTGTACACTTAAAATCTTGTGAAGAGGATAGATGTCGTTAAGTATTCTTACCGCAGTAAAAAAGTTTTTAAAGATTAAGCATACAATGTTGAAATATCTTCTCCATAAGAAAGTCTTTATGTATAAGAATGGTGATTTTAAAAGAAACATGCATGAGCTTAAAATATTAGAAAATCATATTTTAAGTTTTTACAACACACAGTGTCTAAAATGAAAGAAATGAAAACTATTTATCAAAAGAGGTCAAAAATTACATACAGAAACATATGTTTAGTCACTAATTTATACCATAACTCCATGTTCATATGTTTAACTGATCACACTTACCATATAACATCTCCCTATATCCAATTATATATTTACAAACATTAATTGATAATTTACTATTTGCAAGAAAATCTACAGAGGGACACACAAATGTATAAGAATGGTGTTTGCCCTCAAAGAGTTTATAATCTATTGAAAGTTAAGTATGCGATGGCCACAGTAATACACAGATTTTAGCATAAAGTAAATATCCAAGCCAACATAATCAAATAAGAACAAATAACAAAGTTAATTTACACAATAATTTATGAAAAAATTTACAAAATAACATGCAAAAACTAATAAAAAGATACATAGATAAATGCCAAGTAACTTGGAAAAACAGAACTTAAGAGAATTACTTGAAACAAAGAATCTGCATTGTGAAATGATCTTCTCCATAGGGTTATTGCAGATTTTGAAAGCTATAACAATAAAAAAGTTACTAATTAATAAATAGCATAATGGTATATATGAAAATGTAATAGTTATGATTAACACAATTTTTTTAAACAAGATTTTTTTTTCTTCTGAAAAACTGCTCTTTTTAAAACTGGTGTGAGAGTTGAAAGTGGAATTGGATAAATAAGTAATGGGATAATATGGAGAAAAAGCCAACGCCTAAAATCAGCTAAGGCATATATATTTTCACTTAACTTTTTAAAAACAGGAAATGAGTTTTTCAAAATGTGGACTGAGATTTTTTTCTGACAGTATAATATGATAAGTCTTATTGAAAATAAAAGTGTTACAAGACACAAAATAATAGAAAGAGGCTTATATTATCCCTCAAGAGATGGAAAAAGTGTTAGGATTCTCAAAAGACTGAATTCTTATTAATTGTTCATTTCAATGCAATTATTCAAAGACAGGAAACAACCAGTTAAAAAATCAAGATTTTAAGACAGCTAACAGTCTTTTATGACCCTTTTTAAGCACAAGAAAGTTCAAAAGCAAATTAGAAAACGTGATACTTAAGTGAAGAAAGCATTGTTTGATTGTGCAATAAAACACTACCCCCAAGTGGAAATTTTACAAAGCACAACCAGGCAGGCAAGCATTGAAAGCTCGATAAATAATTTATTGAGATCAATCATGGACAGTTAAATAATATTGGGGTAAATTTATCTCAAACAAACCTCTACATTAGAGACCACTAAATTGACACTGACCCATTCAGCAATCCCACTATCACCAGAGCGAAATCACAGAAATTAAAATCTTAACTAGAAAAATACTGGTTAGATGTCATCAAGATGGCCAACTAGAGGTGCCCAATCCTTGTCTCCTTCGCAGAGAAGGATCAAAACAACAAATAACAGCACTCCAGGTAGAATGTCTAAGAGAGAACATGAAAATTCAGCAAGGAAGTGACAAAAACCCTCTGAGGCACAGAAACTCTGCATGGCAGCTTAGAGGGGGAAGTGAAGCATCCAGACGGAATCAGCTTATAGCTTACAGGGACTTCCCATTGTGGGCAAAAGGTTAAGTGGGGGATACCCAAGAGTCACCATTACCATCACAAATACCTGCAATTACAGACCCTGAGCTCAGTATAAGAACCTGCCTGGAGTATACACAGCTGAATTGCTCCTGAAAAGGAACACAAGCTGAGTCCTCCCCATTCCATGAGACCCAAGCTGTTATAGTATGACACCATTTTGGGAATGGAACCACTGGTGGTGTGCATTGTGACCTGGAGGTCAATAGCCCAGACACCTCCACATCCTAGGGGTGCCATCTGCCATCATCCCACCATGCCCACACAGAAGGCTGCAGGATCATCACCACAACTAGTTTCAGTGGTACCACTATGACCTCAGCACCTGAGTCCATGCAGCACCCTACACTTCAAAAAAAAAACAGACATTCAAGTACAATGGGGACACTGCCACCAGGAAGAGAAAGGCTAACATACTCATTCCCCAGAGACTGAGAATTAGCCTGGCCAGCATCTATCACCTCAAGCAACCATGACCTATCTAGCAGTACAGCAACCATGTGCCACATGTGCCCCATATGGACCAAGACAACTGACACCACCAGCAACCCTTCCCCCTCCCATGGAGGATCTACCATGCACCATGCTCATCCACCAGGGACTGACAACTAACCCATCTGGCAATCCCTGTTCCCAGCAAAACCGTGCCACTGTCTCCACAAACACCAAAGTCAAGGCCACTGAGGCACATACAGACACTGCTGATGTTGATTACAGCCAAAGAAATCACAAGGCAATTACACATCTGTGCCCAACCAGAAGCTAAACCAAACACCTAACCTAACTGATATATAGAGAAAAAAGTCTTTCCCTACAAAAGTTAATTCATAAAAGTGGAAGATATGACTGTTCTACTAGACACACAAATATCAATGTAGGAACAAAAGAAATACGGAAAAACAGGCCAGGTGCAGTGGCTCATGCCTGCAATCCCAGCACTTCGGGAGGCCGAGGCAGGTGGATCACTTGAGGTCAGGAGTTCAAGACCAGTATAGCCAACATAATGAAACCGCATTTCTACTAAAAATAACAAAAATTAGCCAGGCGTGGTGGTGGACACCTGTAGTCCCAAATACTAAGGAGGCTGAGGCAGGAGAATTGCTTGAACCAGGAGGCAGAGGTTGCAGTGAGCCGAGATCGCGCCACTGTACTCCAGCCTGGGCAACAGAGTGAGACCCTGTCTCTAGGTAGATAAATAAAGAAATAAAAATAAAGAGATACCTTTCTTTAAACACTTTTTTTAAGTTAAAAAAAAAGAAAGAAACATGAAAAAACAAGGAAATACAACACCTCCAAAGAAACACAACTCTCCAGTAACAAACCTAAATAGAAGAAAATCTACAAAATTCCTGAAAGGGAATTCAAAATGATGATCTTAAGGAAATCCAGTGAGATACAAGAAAAATATAGATAGATAATACAAGAAAATCAGAAAAACAATTCATGATCTAAATGAGAAATTCAACAAAAAGATATATAATCATTAAAAAAAACAGAGCTTAAGAATACAATGAATAAAGTGTGATGACTGAGTGTTCACATTCATGTGTAAGATGTGCCTCCCTCAAACTTTGTCATGAAATAAGCACATTGCCCATCTGATAGGAAAAAGAAAAAAAAAAAAAAAACAAGAATTCAATGAATGAAATTTAAAAATACAATTGAAAGCTTCAACAACAGACTACATCAAGCAAAAGAAAGAATATTTAAACTCAAAGACAGGTCTTTTGAAATAACCCAGTCAGACCAAAAAAAAAAAAAAAAAAAAGGAAAGAGAAAAACATAAAAAAGAATGAAGAAAGCCTATGGTAGTAATGGGACACCATTAAGTAAACAAATTTTTACATATTGAGAGTTAGAGAAGGAGCGAAGTTGGGCACAGAAAACATTTTAGCTGAAAACTCTCAAGTCCTGAAAGAAAGATGGACATCCATATCCAGGAAACTCAAAGGTCTTCGAATGGATTCAACCCAAAAATGTCCTCTCCAAAGCACATTCTCATAAAACAAAAGTCAAAGACAAAAAGAATATTAAAAACAGCAAGAAAAAAGCATCAAGTCACATATAAGACTTATTAGACTAACAGCAGATTTATCTGCAGAAACATTACAAGCCAGGAGAGAATGGAATGATAACATTCAAAATGCTGAAAGAAAAAAAAAAAAAAAAAACCTGCCAGCCAAGAACACTACTCCAGCAAGCTATCCTTCAGAAATAAAGGAGAAACAAAGTCTTTCTCAGACAAGAAAAAACTGAGAGAATTTATCACCACTAGACCAGTCTTAAAAGAAATGCTTATGGGAGTCCTACATCTGGAAGTGAAAGGATGAACTACCATCATGAAAACATATGAAAGCTTAAAACTCACTGGCAGAGCAGATACACAAATAAGAAAGGGAAAAGAATCCAATTTCATCACTACAAAAAAACCACCAAACTGAAGAGATAGACAATAAAAGATAAAGAAAGGAACAAAGAACATACAAAAAAAACAGAAAACAACCAAATGACAGAAGTTCTTGCCTATTTATCTTGCATATAAATGAATTAAATTTCCCAATTAAAAGATAAAGAGATTGGCTGGATAGATTTTTTTTAAATACTCAACTATATACTACCTACAAGAAACTCACTTTACTTGTAAAGACACACACAGACTGAAAATGAAAGGATAGAAAAAGATATTCTATACAAATAGAAACCAAAAATAGGCAGAATAACTACATTCATAACTCAGTATATACAAAGCATTTGTTCCAGGACACTCCACGTGAATCAAAATCTGTGCCTACTCAAGTCCTGAAGTTGGACCCTGTGAAACCCATGTATACAAAAAGTAGGCCCTCCATATATGCAAATTTCACATCCTATGAATATTGTATTTTCTATTGATGTTTGGTTTTTAAAATATAAATGTATAAGTGAACCTGCACAATTCAAACCTATGTTGTTCAAGAGTCAACTATATACTTACATCAGATATAACAGACTTTAAGTCAAAAACAGTGCAAAGAGAAAAACAAGGTCATTATATAAAGATGAAGGTATCATTTCAGCAAGAGGACATAACAGTTGTAAATATATATGCACTCAACACTGGAACACCCAGATATATAAAGCAAATGCTACCAGATCTAATGAGAAAGATAGACTTCAACACAATAATAGTTGGGGACTTCAATACCTCACTCATGGCATTGGGCAGATCACCAAGAAAGAAAATCAACAAAGAAACTTTGCACTTAAACTGCTCTATAAACAAAATGGACCAGAAAGACCACTGCTCTAGAAATGAAATGGTCCTAACAGAAGTTAACAGAACATTTGATCCAACAGCTGCAGATACACATCAGCACATGGAACATTCTCCACGACAGACCATAAGTTAGGCCACAAAATAAGCCTCAATAAATTTTTTATTTGATATGATTTTGGTTTTCTAACCACAATGAAGAAAAACTAGAAATCAATAACAAGAACTCTGGACACAGTACAAATACATGCAAACTAAACAACATATTCCTGAATAACCAATGGGTAGCAAAGAAATTAAGAAGAAAATTTAAACATTTCTTGAAACAAATGAAAATAAAAACACAATATACCAAAGCCTATGAAATACAGCAAAAGGAGTACTAAAAGGAAAGCCTATAGCAATAAACGCCTACATTGGAAAAGTAGAAAGAATTCAAATAAACAATCTAAAAATGCATCTCAAAGAACTAGAAAAGCAAGAACCAAATCCAAAATCAGTAGATAGAATTAATAAAGAGAAGAAATAAACAAAATTGAGACTAAAAAATTACAGAAGGTCACTGAAACAAAAAGTTGGTTTTTTGAAAAGATAAACAAAACTGGCAATTCATTAGCTAGACTAAGAAAAAAAGAGAAGACACAAATAAAATCAGAAATGAAAAAAAGACATTTACAACTGATACCACAGAAATAAAAAAGATCATTAAAGACTACTATGAACAACTTTATGCCAACAAACTAGAGGAAAACTGGACATAGACATATAACCTACTACCAAGATTCAACTCAGAAAAAATAGAAAATCTGAACAGGTCAATAACAAGGAACAAGATTGAAGCAGGTATAAAAAGTCTTCCAAGAAAGAAAAGAGCAGTATCAGACAGCTTCACTGCTGAATTTTACCAAACATTTGAAGAACTAATACAAATTCCTCTCAAACTATTTCAAAAAATTGAAAGGGGGGAACAGATTTCTTCCAAATTCATTCTATGAGGTGGGCATTATACTGATACCCAAACCAGACAAGGACAAAACAACAAAAAAAAGAAAACTGAAGTCCAATATCCCTGATGAACACAGTCACAAAAATCCTAAACAAAATACTAGCAAACTGAATCCAATTAGAAGATTATATATCATAATCAAGTGAGATTTAGCCAGAGATGTAATGATGGTTATGTGTATCAATAAATGTGGTATCACATCAACAAAATAAAGGAGAAAAAAAACATCTAATCATCTCGAGAGACATAGAAAAAGCATGTGGTAACATTCAATATTCCTTCAGGATAAAAACGGTCAACAAATTAGGTACAGAAGGAATGTACCTCAATACGATAAAGGTCATATATTACAAACCTGCAGCTAACATCACACTCAACAGGGAACAGCTGAAAGCTTTTCCTCTAAAAACTAGAACAAAATAAAAATGCCCACTTTCACCACTCTTATTCAACATAGTGCTGAAAGTACTAGCCAGGGCAATTAGGCAAGAGAAAGAAATAAATGGCATCCAAATTAAAAAGAAGGACATCAAACTGCTCCTGTTTACAGATGACACAATCCTATATATAGAAAAACCTAAAGACTCCACCAAAAAACTCTTAGAACTGATAAATGAATACAGTAAAGTTGCAGAATACAAAATCAACACACAAAAATCAGTAGCATTTCTATACACCAATGTGTCAGGCCACTTCTGCATTGTTATAAAAAATACTTGAGGCTGGGTAATTTATAAAGAAAAGAGGTTTAATTGGAGTATAGCTCTGCGGGCTGTACAGACAGGGCTCCAGCATCTGCTCCTAGTAAGGCCCTCAAGAAGCCTCCAATCATAGCAAAAGACAAAGGGGGAGCAAGTGCATCACAATGGCAAGAGTGGCAGCAACAGGGAGAAGGAGGTCCCAGACTGTTTTAAACAACCAGATCTCACATGAACTGAGTAAGAACTCACTTATCACCAATGGGTTGGTGTTAAGCCAATCACATTTCAACATGATTTGGAGGAGAAAAACATCCATACCACATAAACCAATACCAAACTAGCTGAAAAAGAAATCAGAAAGCAATCCCATTTACAATCACCAGAAAAAAAAATAAAATACCTAGAAATAAATTAACCCGTTCATGGACTGGAAGAATTAGTACTGTTAAGATGGCCATACCACCCAAAGTGATCTACAGGTTCAATGCAATCTCTATCAAAATGCCAGTGGCATTCTTTTTTTGCCGTTGTTCCTAGCCACTAGACAACCAGGGAACCAATGACATTCTTCAAAGAAATAGAAAAAAAAAAAAAAAATCCTAAAATTCACATGAAACCACAAAAGATCCCAAATAACCAAAGCAATACTGAGCAAAAAGAATAAAGCTGAAAGTATCACACTACTTGACTTCAAAATATACTATAAAGCTAAAGCTACCAAAGGCCGGGCACGGTGGATCACGCCTATAATCCCAGCACTTCAGGAGGCCGAGGCAGGCGGATCATGAGGTCAAGAGATCGAGACCATCCTGGCCAACATGGTGAAACCCCATCTCTATTTAAAAATATATAAAAATTAGCTGGGCGTGGTGGCGGGTGCCTGTAGTCCCAGCTACTCGGGAGGCTGAGGCAGCAGAATCACTTGAACCCAGGAGGCGGAGGTTGCAGTGAGCCGAGATCACACCACTGCACTCCAGCCTGGGCGACAGAGCAAGATGCCATCTCAAAAGAAGAAAAAAAAAACTATAGCTACTCAAACAGCAATGGTAGTGACATAAAAATAGATACATAGACCAATGGTACAAAATAGATAACACAGAAATAAATCCACACATTTAAAACCAGTTGATTTTCTACAAAGGTGCCAAGAACATACGTGGGGGAAAGGACAGTCTCTTCAACAAATGGTGCTGGGAAAACTGGATATCCATAGGCAAAAGAATGAAAATAGACCCCTATCTCTCATCATATACAAAAGTCAACACAAAATTTATTAAAAACCTAAACATAAGACCTGAAACTATGAAACTACTAGAAGAAAACATAGGGGAAACACTTCAGGACATTGGTTTGGGCAAAGATTTTATAAATGAGACCTCGGAAGCACAGGCAACAAAAGCAAAAATAAACAAATGGGACTAGATCAAACTAAAAAGCTTCTGCACAGCAAAAAAAGAATCAACAGTGAAGAGACAACTTGCAGAATGGGAGAAAATATCTGCACACTATTCATCCAACAAGAAATTATATCCAAAATACATGAAAAACTCAACACCAAAAATAAAAAATAAATAATCCTAATAAATAAATAATAAACAGTATATTTTTAAAATGGCAAATGAACTGAATAGGCATTTCTCAATGGCCAGGTGCGGTGGCTCACGCCTGTAATCCCCACACTTTGGGAGGCCGAGGCAGGCGGATCATTTGAGATGAGGAGTTCAAGACCAGCCTGGCCAACAGGGTGAAACCCCGTCTCTACTAAAACTACAAAAAAAATAGCTGGGTGTGGTGGCAGGTGCCTGTAGTGCCAGTTACTCAGGAGGCTGAAGCAGGAGAATCGCTTGAACCCAGGATATGGAGGTTGCAGTGAGCCAAGATCACACCACTGCACTCTAGCCTGGGCAACAGAGTAAGACTCTGTCTTAAAAAAAAAAAAAAAAAAAGACATATAAATGGCCAAGAAGTATATGAAAAAATGTTCAACATCACTAATCATCAGGAAAATGCAAATCAAAATCACAATGAGATCATTTCAAGTTAGAATGGCTACTATCAAAAAGGCAAAAAAAAAAAAATAAAGGATGACAAAAACGTGGAGAAAATGAAACTCTCATATATTATTGGTGGAAATGTAAATTAGTACAGCCATTATGGAAAATAGTATGGAGGTTATTCAAAAAAACTAAAAACAGAACTACCATATGAATTAATCCCATTGCTGGGTATATATAACCCAAAGGAAAGGAAATCAGCATGTCAAAGAGGTATCTGCATTCCCATGTTTACTGCAGCAGTATTCACAATAGTCAAGATATGGAACCAGCCTAAGCGTTCATCAACAGATGAATGGATAAAGAAAATGTGGCACACAATACATAATGGAATACTATTTGGCCATTAAAAAAATGAAATCCTGTCATTTTCAGCAACATGGATGAGCCTGGAGGAAATTATGTTAAGTAAAATAAGCCAGGCACAGAAAGATAAATACAGCATGTTTTCACTCATATGTGGAAGCTAAATAAGTTGATCTCACAGAAGTACAGAGTACAACACTGGTTACTAGAGGCTGGGAAGGGTAGCAGGGAAGAGGGGAATAGGAAGAGATTGATTAACCAATACAAAATTACAACTAAATAGAAGGAATAAGTTCTAGTGGTGTATAGTACTCTAGGGTAATTATGGCCAACAATAATTTATACTATATTTTCAAATAGCTAGAAGAGAGGATTTTGAATGTTCCCAATGCAAAGAAAGGATAAATGTTTGAGGTGATGGATATGCTAATTACTGATTTGATCATTACACACTGTATAAAGGTATGAAAATATCACACTGTACCCCAAAAATATGCATATTATGTGTCAATTAAAAATAATAAGAAAAGAAAATCATTGGTACATGCTGAAAAGCTTAGATATAGAAAGAACATTAAAAATACTTTTTGCAATTATATACAAAGAGAATTGTATCCATAACATGTGACACTGTTACCACTTAAATGTATAGCTAAAATTCTAGTAGTAATAATAATAACTTATACTGATATGTGTGTACTTCACATTTCAATAAAACTGCTATGTACACTGATGCATTTAATCTCCAGATAGCTTTTTAAGAGAGTGGCAGTAACAATTGTTCCTACTTTCACAGATAAGAAAAGTTTGGAAAAGATTATCTTACCACAGGTCCCTAAGAAATGGCAAAATTTACACTAGAAATTGGACCTATTACAGTACCACTCTGCTCCTCAAATGTGTTAAGCAAGTTTCTTTTACCCTAAAAAGATCATTATTTCCACTAAGCAAAAAAAAAAAAAAAAAAAAAATCACATTTGTTGGAGGAGGATATGAAGGAAAAGATAAATCAACCACCAAACTCAAACAAACAGCTTTCAAATAGGTAGCAAAAAATGGTAAGACTATGATAGTCAAGGGTCAAGTCTTGTCAGCTGAAACCATCAAAATGTTCCAAAGTGTGATACATTTGTACATTTTCCATATAAAATCTAGTTTATAACTCTGGAGGGTTTTTTTAACATAAATCTTTTCCTCATTTCTGTCATTTTAAATAAATCAGTGACTTGGACAGTCTATTAACTACAGAAGATTTTTCCTAAAAAGCATTCCCAAAATTTTATCAAATACGTGCTATATTGGGAATGTAAGAATATTGGGAAATCCTTTTTGTTTTTTCTTGAGACAGGGTATCACTCTCACCCAGATTGAGTGCAGTGACACAATGATAGCTCACTGAAGTCTCAAACTCCCAGGCTCAAACCATCCTCCTGCCTCAGCCTCCTGAGTAGCTAAGACTACAGGAATGCACCACCACACCTGGCTTTTTTTGTGTGTTTGTTTGTTTTGGCAAAGACAGCGGGTCTTGCTATGTTGCCCAGGCTGGTCTTGAACTCCTGGTCTCAAGCAATCCTCCTGCCTCAGCCTCCCAAAATGTTGGGATTACAGGCGTGAGCCACTGCACCCAGCCAGGATCCAAGGAATTCTAAAACACACTTAGATCCAATAAGAAGTATTCTATAAGTAGGTAAGTAGATAATTAAGTACAAGGTACAAATTATCAGGCATCAATAGCCTGAAAATAGAACCACGTGTTTGTGAGAATGCCTGTTACCCCACATTCTCACAACATTGGTTATTATCATTGCCTTCAGTCTGACAATTAAATGATTATAATTTGTAGCTCATTATTTTAGTTTACATTTTTTTGAGCACTAGTAAAGTAATATTTTATTTTCATGGCTTATATTTGCATTTATTATTGTTTTGCCTATTTAGTTCACATTTTATTTGGGATACTTGTCTTTCTTATAGATTTGTAAATGTCCTTTATTTATAAAAGATGTTCATTCTTTGTTAAATAAGATACGAATCATAAATTCCTTTACTGAAATGCTGAGAGAGAAATAAAGTTCATATCTGAGCATCAATATTACTTGATGAGTATTATGTACATTGCTTTTTAACCCATCTCAGGGTAAAAGTCAGTCCTTACTCTGAACTGAAGGTCCTATGTCATCTGGCCTTCTAGGACCCCTCTGCCCTCATCTCTCACTTTTGTCTCCCTTATGATCTTGCTCGCTGTATAACCACACTGGCCCCCTTCCTAACCCTAAAACATACCATGTCTGCTCCAGTCTCAGTAACCTGGCTTCAGCTGCTTCCTCTGCCAGGGATGCTGTGGCAGCAGATCTCCTCAAGGCGCACTCCTTCACTTCCTGCAGTATCTCCTTAAAAGTCTTCTCTCAGCATTTTCTGTTCCATTCACTCATTTTTTTCTCCACAGCACCTACATCTACTATATTTTTACATATGTATTTGTTGATTATCTGTCCCTCCACTGCCCCCCACTAGAATATATGCACCATGAAAGTAGGGACCCTGTTTTACTCCCACTATATTCCTCCGGCATCTAGAACAGTGTTTGCTACATAATAGACGCTTAATAAATACATGTTAGATGAATAAATGAATCTATTTGATGTTAAGCCTATTAACCTTATTACTTTTTTTAAAACTGGCAAATGACAAAATAACGAATTGCTAAGAACTACTCTAGCTATTAAAATGACAAATAGCTAAGAGCTACTCTAAATTTATTCAAAGGTTTTCCCCCATAATCCAGGTTGGTGATAGTCATGGAGGTATCCAAGGGAGATGTGGGTATTTCATGTACGGCTCATTTATTATAAGCTGGAATTCACATGTGCCTTCTTATGATCTTTCTCCCTGTATTATATCAGTTTCACTTATTCAATCAGTATATATTCTTGATTACTAAGTACTATACTTACCCTTGCAGAGAGTATATCAGTGCCTAAAGCAGCCTGCGATGGTTTAAATATTTATCCCCTCCAAAACTCATGTTGAAATTTAATCCCTGATGTGGCAGTATTGAGATGTGGGGCCTTGGCCGGGCGAGGTGGCTTACACCTGTAATCCCTGCACTTTCGGAGGCCGAGGCGGGCAGATTACGAGGTCAGGAGATCGAGACCATCCTGGCTAACACAGTGAAACCCCATCTCTACTAAAAATACAAAAAAAAATTAGCTGGGCGCGGTGGCAGGCACCTGTAGTCCCAGCTACTTGGGAGGCTGAGGCAGGAGAACGGCGTGAACCCGGGAGGCGGAGCTTGCAGTGAGCCGAGATAGCGCCACTGAAGTCCGGCCTGGGCAAAAGAGCGAGACTTCCTCTAAAAAAAAAAAAAAAAAAGAGAGAGAGAGATGTGGGGCCTTTAAAAAGTGATTGAATTGTGAGGGCTTTGCCCTTATAAATGCATTAATCTATTCATGGACTAATGGATTAATTGGGTAATGAATTAACAGGTTATCATGGGAGTGAGACTAGTGGCTTTAAAAGAAGAGGAAAAGAGACCAGAGCCAGCACACTCAGCCCCTTGCCCTGTGACGCCCTGCGCCATCTCGGGACTCTACAGAGTCCCAACCAGAAAGGAGGCCCTCCTCACCAGATGTAGCCCCTCAGCACTGGACTACTCCACCTACATAACTATAAGAAATAAATTCCTTTTTTAAAATACATTACCCGGTTTTAAGTGTTCTGTTATAAGCAACAGAAAACAGACTAAGACACACAGCTTTTCCTTTAAGCATCTAGGAGAAACATGTATAAGGAGGCTAGGATGTGCCTTGAGTCAACAAGACCTCAGGTTCACTTAGATATATCCAGTTCTTGAGCAGTGACTCATATATGGTAAGCAGGGACTGATATTGGTTCCTTTCTCTTCCCTTTCTGAAAGTCTTTAATTTTTTGTCATTTACCCTCACCATAATCCTGGAAGTTAGCTAAGACAGCTACAAACAGAGAGGTCATGTAATTAGGCAGCAGAGCCAGGATTTAAAACTTGGCCTGAATTCAAAGGCAATGCACCCTGCCCACTAAAGTTCACCTTCCAGCTGTTAAGATCCCATAGTGGTTAAAAACAATGGCTCCAGCATCAGGCCACAGGAAGTCAAGACTCAGCTTTACCATTATTATGTAATTGTAGCACGGAAAAGTCATGTCAATCTTACTTAAAAAGACTGTAATTCAATTTAGTCAAAGGTGTTACTTCAGTTCAAGAGTAGAACTCCCTTTCTTTTACCAAGGAGTTCTTTTTGCTCCTTTTTGTCAGTCTTTCTTGTGTTTATGTCCTCAAAATAAAACTTACTATTCAGAGAACTAGATATAGTTCACCTACTGAGGAAACCTCAAAACTACTGAATTCCCAATAACCTACTTAAGATATGCACAAGCATTTCCTGAAAGATGTAATTTACACAAAAGCAAATGTCCCTTTTTACAATATCAGCCTAAGGCTTAGCAGTTCTTATACCAAATTTAAATATTCCATAAGCTTTATATTATGGAATATAAAACATAGCAATCATATTAACACAAAATTGGAGACTATCTTAAATGATGCCCCTAACTTTTGGCTTAGCCAAATGATTTCCTTTGTTCAATGAAATGTCGGTAGAAGTGACACGCCACTTCTAAAAAGAGGTCAGGAGTTCAAGACCAGCCTGGCCAAGATGGTAAAACCGCATCTCTACTTAAAAAAAAAAAAAAAAAAAAAAAAAAATTAGCCAGGCTTGGTGGCAGGTGCCTGTAATCCCAGCTACTTGGGAGGCTAAGGCAGAGAACTGCTTGAACCCAGAGGCAGACATTGCAGTGAGCTGAGATCACGCCACTGCACTCCAGCCTGGGCAACAGAGCAAGACTCCATCTCAAAAAAAAAAAAAAAAATTAGTGTGTGTGATGCAACTTGCAAACACGGTGTCTGTGGTGTACATGTAAAAAGGCTAACAGGTAAGACACAGACTTTAAAAAGGAATAGAAAACATCAGTCAAAATTTCTGCACTTCCACATAGATTGAATTCTCCTCTTTAATACTAAACTAAACCTTGCTCTTCATTCAAGTTTATGAAATATTTTTCTTCTATATTCTTGGACTTTTATCAGGACTTGACACAATTATCATCTCTACTATAATAATGCAATGACAGAACAGATAGACACAGCATCTCTGTTTAATTTTTTCTTAGAATTCAAACACTCTTAATCTGAATTTAAGAAATTGAGAGGGAACAGGGAAATAAAGGAAAACTGATGCACAGGAACACACTGTTATAAAATTTTTTATAAAACAGGTTTATAAACTAAGTTTATATCTTAGTCAAGAACAAAAAAAAAGAAATGTATTCAACCAATCTCAAACACACCAGCCCTTCCCCCAAAAAAGTATATCAACAATAAAAGAACCAATGAACAAAGTACCTTCTTTGCACAAAGAAATATTCTAGGTCCTTTAGTAGATACAAAAGATAAAACAAGATCCTTGCCGTTATGGAATTGAGGAGAAAAGATGTAAATAAATAAAAACATATAAGGTAAAAATATTAAGAACTAAATAGCAACATAAAAAGAGAAGGAAAATTAAAAATAGCAACAGCATGTGTCTTTAGGCCTCAACATGAGCTATTCTTGGGAAAATCTGACAAAGTGGGCCTGAAGTATATACTCACTGTCCAAATAATACAATGTCAAAATTCATCCCTGCCAGAAGCAGCAGACTGGATTAGCAGACAGTGGCTATGATCTTAAACAAGAAACATTCAAAGTGTCAGTGTTCCTTCCATAAAGATAAGCTACACATCCACAATGAAGGAGAAAAGTGTATCAAGTGCTCTGCTTAGGGCTTGTATAGAAAACCTGGTTGCTTGCTTACTCTTTTGTTATATGTGTCTCCCTGAATAAACTGATGAAAATTCGTCTCTCTGTATTGCTTCGTAAGATGTCAGAAAGCTGAAATTGGAAGATCATTGTGGGCCCACAATTTTATCCCAGGAAATACGCTAATAAGTACTGGGTCCCACATATCCCCCTGCACTTAGCACCCATTTAGTTATTCCCCACAAAGGCTCAGTTGTGGACAAATTTCTTTCTGTGTCCACACCAACTGTCAAGCACATTAGAAAAGTCTAAACCATGTAGATTAGTAAAACCTCCCACCTTTGGGATTCTTCAATACAGTATCTTCCATCTGACCCCTCCACTACTAAACAAAAACTCATGTAACTGCCCCCTCAATTAAATTTTTTTAAAAAGCTTCCAGTTGAAAAGTTTTGATGAAAGAGTCAAGAAACCCATACTTTAGGTTCCTTGACTCCAAACTTCCAGTTCTCAAAATTCAGTTATTTCTTATTTTTATCAATACACTTACAGGGGCTCTCTTTTGATCTCGCACCAGTAGATGAACCTCCTGTCTCAAAAAATTACAGCCTACAATTTACTAAAGTCAAGAATTTCCTTTTATACAATAAATGCTTGTCCCCACCCTTTTCTGTGAGAAACAGGGTTTTGCACCATCACCCAGATTGGAGTGCAATGGTATAATCATAGTTCTCTGCAGGCTCGAACTCCTGGTCTCAAGCGATCTTCCCACCTCAGCCTCCCGAGTCACTGGAGTTATAGCCACAAGCCAGCATGCCTACCCTCTAGCCCTTCATTATCAATTCTGTTAAATTGGGAATTCTGTGAAACTGGTTCACTTTTAAAAGTAAGTTAGAAAGACAGCCTTAGTCGGGGTAAAAACCTTCTGGCAAAAGTAAAAATTAATAATAAAATTCAACTTTGACAAATTATTTGATAGAAAGACAAAGATAGCTTATGAAGACTGTATTTCAGTTATCAGCTACAGATTAAAAAGAAAAACACACCAACTTACCAACAACTAACGCTCCTCTTTCTGCAAAAGCCAGGGCATAGGCTCGGCCCAATCCTAATCAAAAACAAAATAATCAGAAAGTTGAAGAAATGTCAGCATAATTTTTTTGGTTCGCTCAACTCAATCCCCATGTAAAGAAATTGGTGAACAATTAATTACATTTTAATGATACTCTCAACCTGTCCTGTCACTGACATTCTCAACCTATCCACTCTCTTCTGCTTGCAGAGGTTGGAAAGCTTAAAACTGTATTTTTCCACCTATTCTACTACCATTTCCTACCATTCTACTTAGCTGCTAGGATGCTGTGAATTGGGTTCCACCATCTGATGCATCTGCATAAAATTTAGAAGGTGGAAGTGAGACAGAGACCACCTTACTGGGAGTTCTGGCTGTTGAGAAGCTAATTTTCTTGAAAGTTCCTAGGTATTCAGAAACTGACTATAGCAGCAACTTCTTCACTCAGCTCCCTAATCCCTGGATGGCAGCTTCCATACTTCAGGTCCCTAGTGCCAGTGCTACTTGGACTGTGGCACAGCTCCAATGACAGCCTCAGAGGTATTGCCTCCTCTAATGGATCAATTTCCTATTGTTTCAGAACTTATTCTAAGAAGACCTGCCTAAAACTTAATTGCCTGTATTGAATCCTTTACTGCTTAAAATATCTAGTGGTTTCTGTATCCCACAGTGAACCTTGACTACACAGTCATCAAACACAGAAAATATTTAATTCTAACTCAAAGCTATAAGGTGTAAATTGATACATCCAAAAAGAAATTTTATATATATATACACACACATATATATATACACACATATATATACACATATATATACATATATATATATACACACACACATACACATACACAGAGAGAGAGAGAAAGTTTTGCTTTTTTTCTTTTTTTTTTTGAGATGCAGTCTCACTCTGTCGCCCAGGCTGGAGTGCAGTGGCGTGATCTCGGCTCACTGCAACCTCCGCCTCCCAGGTTCAGGTGATTGTCCTGCCTCAGCCTCGCGAGTAGCTGGGACTACAGGTGCCCGCCACCACGCCCAGCTAATTTTTGTATTTTTAGTAGACATAGGGGTTTCACCATGTTGGCCAGGATGGTCTCAATCTCTTGACCTCAGGATCAGCCCACCTCGGCCTCCCAAAGTGCTGGGATTACAGGCGTGAGCCACCATCCCCAGCCAAGAGAGAAGTTTTATAGGCATAGAGTATCTCGGGAAAAATACATTAGAAACTGGCAATTAGTGGTTACCTCTGGAGAACAGAACTATGCGGCTAGCAATAAGGGGTGGAAGGCTTACTTCTGGATTGTTTTCTGTATTGTTTACATTTTTTAATATGCATATATTTTTTACATTTTAAGTTAATTGATAAATTTCATTGACAAATGAATAAATTTAATTAACAATTTATATTTAGTATAAATTAATCAATAAGTATACAAATAACAAACTGAGATGCATAAATTGTTAGCCCCTTCGAAAAACAACCCAAGGCCAGGAGCAGTGACACACATCTGTAATCCCAACACTTTATGAGACAGAGGTAGGTGGATCATTTGAGGTCTGGAGTTCAAGACCAGCCTGGCCAACAGGGTGAAACCCCGTCTCTACTAAAACCACAAAAATCAGCCGGGCTTGGTGGTGTGCCCCTGTACCCCCAGCTACTTGGGAGGCTGAGGTAGGAGAATTGTTTGAACCCAGAAGGCAGAGGTTGCAGTCAGCCGAGATGATGTCACTGCACTCCAGCCTCGGCAACAGAGCAAGACTCCCTCTCAAACAAAAACAAAAAGAACCAAAAATATACAGTTTTCCAAAACTAGGAAATTTCGCCAAACAACTTATTTTAGAATTTAATCCAAGCAGAAGGATCGCTTGAGGCCAGGAGTTTGAGACCAGCCTGGGCAACAAAGCAAGACTCCATCTCTTGAAAACATTTAAAAATTAGCTGGGCGTGGTGGCACACACCTATAGTCCTAGCTAGTCTGGAAGCTGACGCAAAAGGATCACTTGAGCCCAGGAGTTCAAGGTTACAGTGAGCCATGCACTCCAGGTCACTGCACTCCAGCCTGGATACAGAGTAAGACCTTTTCCTCTGGGAAAAAAAAAAAAAAAAATTTAATCCACTCTGAATGGGTAAGAGAGAATTTAACCAGTTTATGAACAGCAGGTGCTAAGTTCATAACTGTCTAGTCACAACTCATTGTTTCACAAAATCAATTTTGTGGGTTGCAATTACAATTTATAAATAAAACAGAATAGAAAATAAATTTCAGGATGCACTGCCTGTACTACACACTGTATCATGAACTGGTTTTAAATACAGATGTGTGTGCATGTGTAAAGGTACTGAGTCCTGGTGTAAAATGTACTGCATACCATGTGTAAGTATGCTAATGGTGTCAAAAGCAGTCCCTATCCTTGAATGATTTTCAGATACAGCCCCTGAAAAGGAAAGTCTCCTTAGCGATGGCAAAAACGTCTTACAATGTAATCCCTGGACCTCCTGCATGAAAATTATCCAAGAGCTGTCAAAAAAGATTTAAAACACCAAGTGTTGTAAAACACATTATTTACATCAAAAGCAAAGTGTAAACAAAATGTTTTCCTAAAAACATTTAGAAGGTATGGGTACACCCAAATACATGCCCATGCAGATATAACCAGACAGCTATGGGTATAAAATACTTGGCTATTCATCAATACTAAAAGCATTTTCTGAAAGGCAGCCTAAGAAGCCAATTTATCAGTACAGATATGAAAGTACATAGGAATTAACTGACAGAATTCCAGTTTGTAACGTTTAATATATAACTCAAATAATTCATATATTAGGGCCTTTCCAGGTATAAGGTACTACCAGCGGAGAATCAAAGGTGCATAATGTCAAGATCCCTGCACTTGGAGGTTACAGAGGTCACCCACCGGTGAGAAACTAATGTAAAATCTCACTGCACAGCATCTATGTTGGTATGAATGGTTTGTTTTAATTTTTTGTACTTTAAAAAATGGGGTTATTTCACATAACAATTTTCCATTTTGCCGCTCCTGAAATACAGGCAACTTTCCCACTGGCCGGTCCACTTCGGAATTCTCTGCTCTCCAGTTCCTCAAACGTGCCCATCCTACTCCCATTTTCTTTCTCCATCACACGCCTGACCCCTGTGCGCATTTGAGCTTACAACCTCTGCCAAGACTCCAGTGGATTTCGAGTACAGTTTGTGACTTGCTAAGCATACAAACTCCAACCGGGAAGGGCTCTTATCAGACGCCCTCTTTAAAGAAGGTCCTCTCACGAACTTAAAATCGTACGACAGAGGGAAACAAACACTGAACGACTGAATGACTTTTCAGGAGCTGACATCTCCGCGCTTCAGGGGGCGAATTCCAGCCCCCGCCCCTCGCGGCTTTTCAGTCCTTTAAAAGACTAGGCAAAGATCTAAAAGAGTTAATTGCAAGAAGAGTAACAATCAATGCCCACAGATAAGGGTCAGGGAGAACTTTCACCCAGTTTTGCAACCAGCAGGCCAGCCTGGCCTCTCCCCTCAGGCAGGACCTCGGGAAGCCCACACCGGGTGCTGGGGAGAAGCGGGCTGTACCTGCCTGAGGGACCAGGTGTTTCTGGCTCTTTCCTCCTCAACAGATTGGGTGCCTCAAGAATAACCATTCCCCTCCCCACCACCTCTGCGGCGTGACCTCAGCTGCGGCTGCGCGCGTATCCCGGCCGGAAAAGAGCAGCCAGCAGCGCCACAGCAAGGGGCGCGGCCTCCAACCTTCGCATGCTCACCTGCCCCCGCGCCTGTGACCAGTACCACCCGCCCGTCGAACCTCAGCGGTGAGCCCATGAATAAGGCCTGCAACGACACACACACGAACAAGCAGAGCCGCTAGACGCGGACTGCGGGACAGGAGGAGGCGGGGAATGGCGGAGGCGGGACGAGGGTCAGTGACTTGCCGATTTCTGGTAGGAAGATGGGCGCAGAGCGCGCGGCTCCCTTGGAATCCTGGGACATGTAGTTAAGAGTCACTCCACTCGCTGGAAGGACTTGCCCAAGAGTCGACTTCAAAGGGCCATTTCTGCGGCTGGAAGCAATGGGAGCTGCTAGGACCTGTGTGGAAAAATAGTTGACTCCACACCCTGCGTTCACCTATTCACCTATCGTTTCATCATTGACTCAGTAAACGTTTTCTGGGTTTAGTTGCTGACCTAGAGAAACAGCATGCGGCCCCTATCCTTGAGGGGCTTCCAGAGATAGCCCCTGGGAAGGAAAGTCCCCCTTAAGGATGGTAAAGATTTGTCAGTGTAATAATCCCTGCACTTCTACATGCAAACATCAGGGAACTGTCAAAATGCAGAGTCCTGGACCCCCCACTGCTTACCTCCCAAAATAGAATCTCAAGGGACAAAAACATTTTGACAAGTGTTCCTAAATGATCTTGCGTTTCTATGTTGAGAACAGTCATAGTTCAAGCAACATTTATTGAGCATCTCCTGAGTTTTCATAGGGTCCTCAAGCTACTCAGAGTCAGATGGTAAACTTTCAATAACGGTGCAGCCTAGACTTGCGACAAATGTGTGTAAGTGTGCTAATGGTGTCAAAATAAACAGACCCTATCCCCGCTGGGAAGAAAGAGGAAAAACTTTCTGAAGGAGGTGAAGCAGGACTTAAAGTGGTGACCCCTGCAAAGAAAGAAGGGCATTACAGGCAGCACAAACACTAGCTAGGTTTGGGGAGAAAGAGGGTAAAGCCACAAAAGCAAAGCCAGCAAGATCATGTTTAGATGTTTGAATTTTGTGCTGAAAATGGTTTTAAGTAGGATTACTCCAGAGAGTGGTAGGAACACATTTACATTATGGAAAGATCACTTTGCCCATTATGGAGGATGGATTGGATGGTGCGGGAAGTCACAGACCCCAAACAGGGGGACCTGCTAGAGCCGCAGCAGAGGAACATAAATTGTGAAGATTTCACGGACATTTATCAGTTCCCAAATAATACTTCTATAATTTCTTATGCCTGTCTTTACTTTAATCTCTTAATCCTGTTATCTTCGTAAGCTGAAGATGTACGTCACCTCAGGACCACTGTGATAATTGTGTTAACTGTACAAATTGATTGTAAAACATGTGTGTTTGAACAATATGAAATCAGTGCACCTTGAAAAAGAACAGAATAACAGCAATTTTTAGGGAACAAGGGAAGTCAACCGCAAGGTCTGACTGCCTGCGGGGTTGGGCAAAAAAGCCATATTTTTCTTCTTGCAGAGAGCCTATAAACAGACATGCAAGTAGGGAAGACATCGCTAAATTCTTTTCCTAGCAAGGAATATTAATATTAATACCCTGGGAAAGGAATGCATTCCTGGGGGGAGGTCTATAAACGGCCACTCTGTCTTACGCAGTTGAGATAAGGACTGAGATATGCCCTGGTCTCCTGCAGTACCCTCAGGCTTACTAGGGTGGGGAAAAACCCGGCCCTGGCAAATCTGTGGTCAGACCAGCTGTCTGCTCTCGAACCCTGTTTCTGTTGTTTAAGATGTTTATCAAGATAATACGTGCACCGCTGAACATAGACCCTTATCAGTAGCTCTGCTTTTGCCCTTTGTCTTGTGATCTTTGTTGGACCCTTATTAGTAGTTCTGCTTTTGCCCTTTGTCCTGTTCCCTCAGAAGCAAATGATCTTTGTTCTGCTTTTTGCCCTTTGAAGCATGTGATCTTTGTACCTACTCTCTGTTCTTACACCCCCTTCCCTTTTGCAACCGTTAATAAAAAACTTGCTGGTTTGAGGCTCAGGTGGGCATCACGGTCCTACTGTTATGTGATGTCACCCCCAGTGGCCCAGCTGTAAAATTCCTCAGTTTGTACTCTTTCTCTTTATTTCTCAGCTGACCGACACTTATGGAAAATAGAAAGAACCTACATTGAAATATTGGGGGCGGGTTCCCCTGATAATTGGAGGTGGGCAAGGAGAACATAGAAAAGATTTGGGGGAAATTATGGAAACCAGAAGTAAGGCAGAGGAAATGTTGAAGAAGAAATGTTGAGATATACTGTATTTGAAAATGGAACTGACAGGGACAGAAGGCAGGGAAATTCTGGGTAGAAGAGGGCAGGTCCCCAGCAAGGGCTCCACCCTCAAGCCTGGAACCACAGCCCAAAGTGAGAACATGCATCCCTGTTTTCCTTCTTGAATGTTGCCTTTTCCAAAACCACCTATGTTCCCCCTGCCCCGCATCCTGTGCCCATAAAAACCCCAGGCTCCACTGGCAGAGAGGAGAGGAGAGAAGAAACAGCTTGACTTCAGAGGTATGGCTTGATGGTGTTGCTCCTGGGGAAGATCACCTTCTCACTCCATCCCCTTTTCAGCTCCCCTTCCCACTGACAGCCACTCTCGTCGGCAATAAAATCCTCTGCATTCACCATTCTTCAATTTGTTCCTGTGACCTGATTTTTCCTGGATGCCAAACAAGAGCTCAGGTGCCACAGGTGTAACACTAAAGGCTGTCACACTGACCCTCTGCCCTCACTGGCAGAGAGCAACTGCCTCACACCAAAAAACAGAGGGCCCACTGAGATGTTTAACATTTAAGCCATCAGTGGATGGCAAAGTTAAAAGAGCACTGTAACACACACCCTCTGGGGCTTCAGGGGCCTCAGGTATGCCTCTAGACATTGCCAAGGACCACACAGAGTTTTGCTCCTGCATGTGCTGGCCCCAGCTCCTGCACCCACTCACCTGTGCTCCCCTTCCTGTGAGGGGTGGAACGCAGTAGGACCCAGTGAGTGGAATCCACCCCTGCCAGAATCAAAGCAGCCAGCTAGTTCTAGATCCTATGCACTCCAGTTCCTGCCCCCACCCATGAAGGGGTCAGGAAAATTTCCTGCTTCAGAACTAGTCTTTTTGATTAATTAGATGTAGATATGAGGAAAGAGCAACTGAAATAATCCTATATTTTGATTTGAGAATCTAGATTATGATGGGCCATTCATCAAAATAAATAGTGGAGAAAGAGTGGCTTTGGAGGGGTTATGGCTCCAATTTTAGACAAACTGCATCTGGGAAGGGGAAGTAAAACTATGGCTAGAGATACCTAGCAGATGGCTATGGTTCTAGAGCTCTGACAGCTTGGTTTCTGTTATAAATAAAGTTTCGGTGCCACAGAAGAAATAGCACTCGAATATAAAAATTTTTTTTTCTTCTCAGCAAGGCAGTTTACTTCTATAGAAGGTTGCACTCTCACAGATGGAGAAATGGTGAGCACACACCTGGACAAGGGAGGGGAAGGGGTTCTTAATCCTGATGCATGTGGCCCCTGCTGCTGTGTCATTTCCCTATTGGCTAGGGTTAGTCCACACAGGTTAAACTAATTCCAGTTGGCTAATTTAAAGAGAGTGACAGGGTGAGTGGTTTGGCAGGAAAAATGGTTATGGCAGAGAGGAAATCGGAATGAGTCAGGGTAGAGAATGAGCAGGTAATCGGAATGAGACAGGGTGGAGCAGGTAATCGGAAAAGGTTGCTTTACGAGGAAGTTAAGTTTCAAAGTAGAAGGCAAAGAATTGAATACACTGACATACTGATTCTTTTAAAAGAAATTTAGAACTCATGTCTATCAACTCCTCCTCTTGCATTTCCTTACAGCTCTTTCTCTTCAAGTTTCTTTAACATGTCTTGGCTTAGTTGTTCTGCTTGATTTTCCAAAAGAAGAAGCTTCTCTGGATAAGGTGGAGGATAGTTAAGGGAGGATTTAGTAAGTGCCATTTCTATGAGCCTCTGCACCAACCCACAGATGTATGGTATGATACAGCACCCAACAAGAATAAGTACACTCATTACGGCTGCAAGGGAAGTAAGAATTGAGGCTATTATTCCTTTCCATTTACAGAACCACTTTTCTAGGCATCCTGTAAAGGGGCCATTTACCCCTAGTTGCTGGCTAACTCATTGGACAGAGCAGTCAGACCTTGCAATGCCTTTGTTATACTTCCATTAGGGGTGATATTGTTTGGGATGAAGGTACAACATTGAGTTTTAATCATGACGCAAACTCCTCCTCTTTCTGCTAATATCATGTCTCAGGCTATCCTATTTTCCCAAGCCATCTGGCTAGTAGCCCCTAATTGCTCAGCTATTCTTTCAACAGCATCTCTAGGGTAGTTAATAAATTGCTGTTGGTTGCAATAAATGTAGTTTATCCAACCTACATTTTTATTAATTGTCACCCACCAAAATATTGACTCAAATCCTGCAGCTATTTGATTTTGGGCTTTAAATTGATCTGGTATTCCTGGTGGGACTCCAACTGTGTCTAAATAGACATGAGAGTTGAAAGACCAATAAGGGGCCTCTCTCACTTTATGACATCTTATTTTTCCTTCCTCCGGTTGGTGAAATGCCAGAGTAAAAGCGATAACCAATTAAATTAGACCATAAGTACTGCTCTAATTATTTGGCAGAGTGTCCAGTAAAGGCCCTCCATAATACCACCATACAACCACTCAGGGATGAATAAGGGCAGACTGTTGGGTCAGCTCTTGGGAGTGCCTGACTTCCCTGCATCCTGTTAAGTCTCCAAGGAATGCCAAATTTTTCCCCTTGTCATTGGAGACATGAGGTAAAATTGGCTTTGGAAGATGGAGGCTGGATGGCCCTCGGGGACTGACCCACAGGGTGTTGAACTTCAGGAAATAGCAGAGAAAGAGCTTGGCACAATTTGTTATTCCAGGTGGTAGAATCTTGAAAAAGAGCTACCAGGCACTCCATGTCCAGTTGATTTGAGGACCATCCCAGTGGAAAGGGAACAACCTGGGCCTCTGGCCTACCGTGCACACAAGCGTAACAGTCGCTTTTGTTTAAAGTGCGAATGGAATATTTAATCCATTTTAACCAGGCATTTACATCTTTTTACTCTGTTTCAATGGCTGTGGTTTGCCTTAGGTCTCCTATTTCTGCTACTGAGACCTTGCTCAGGAAAAGAGGCAGAAGAGTCAAGGGGCAGTTGGGAAGCCTCCCAACAAAACAGGGAAAGAGGGAGGGAGCGGGAAGGCAAAAGCTTAATTATCCATTCTATTTGGAACTCTCTGAACACATTCAATCTGATGCCTTACGTATTTGTTTAACTCAGGAAAATCCTTGGTATTATTTTTTCAACTAGTTCTTCTACTCCATTTACTGCTTTTTTCTCCTTTGGGGACTTCTTTGAGGCGATATTCACATTTCTATTTCTATCCACCATACCTCTTAATGTTTCTCTTACACTTTCTATCACTTTATTCTTTCCTAATGCCTTTAGGGAGTGCTCCTTGACTCTTTCCCTTACCTACTCATTCTTCTGCTAGTCATTGCATTCAGAGTTTTATTTCAACAATTATCATTTTCTTAATCAATATTTCTAATTTTTTCTTCTTCATTATTGCTTACTCCTTTTTTAATATATATTCTAGATAGCCTGATTTTGTTATTATACTCTAAGTTCTAGGATACATGTGCACAATGTGCAGGTTTGCTACATAGGTGTAGATGTGCCACGTTGGTTGCTGCACCCATCAGCTCATCATTTACATGAGGTACTTCTCCTAATGCTATCCCTCCACTAGCCCCCCACCCCACGACAGGCCCCAGTGTGTAATGTTCCCTGCCCTGTCTACAAGTAATCTCATTGTTTAATTCCTACCTATGAATGAGCATATGTGGTGTTTGGTTTTCTGTCCTTGTGATAGTTTGCTGAGAATGATGGTTTCCAGCTTCATTCATGTCCCTGCAAAGGACATGAACTCATCCTTTTTTATGGCTGTATAGTATTCCATGGTGTATATGTGCCACATTTTCTTAATCCAGTCTATCATTGATGGACATTTGGGTTGCTTCCAAGTTTTCGTTATTGTGAATAGTGCCACAATCAACATATGTGTGCATGTGTCTTTATAGTAACATGATTTATAATCCTTTTGGTATATACCCAGTAATGGGATTGCTGGATCAAATGGTATTTCTAGCTCTAGATCCTCGAGGGATCGCCACACTGTCTTCCACAATGGTTGAACTAATTTGCACTCCCACCAACAGTGTAAAAGTGTTCCTATTTCTCCACATCCTCTCCAGCATCTGTTGTTTCCTGACTTTTTAATGATTGCCATTCTAACTGTCATGAGGTGGTATCTCATTGTGGTTTTGATTTGCATTTCTCTGATGACCAGTGATGATGAGCATTTTTTCACATGTCCGTTGGCTGCATAGATGTGTTCTTTTGAGAAGTGTCTGTTCATATTCTTTGCCCACTTTTTGATGGGGTTGTTTGTCTTTTTCTTGCAAATTTGTTTGAGTTCTTTGTAGATTCTGGATATTAGCCTTTTGTCAGATGGGTACATTGCAAAAATTTTCTCGCATTCTGTAGGTTGCCTGTTCACTCTGATGGTAGTTTCTTTTGCTGTGCAGAAGCTCTTTAGTTTAATTAGATCTCATTTGTCTATCTTGGCTTTTGTTGCCATTGCTTTTGTTGTTTTAGTCATGAAGTCCTTGCCCACACCTATGTCCTGGATGGTATTGCCTAGGTTTTCTTCTAGGATTTTTATGGTTTTAGATCTAACATTTAAGTCTTTAATCCATCTTGAATTAATTTTTGTATAAGGTGTAAGGAATGGATCCAGTTTCAGCTTTCTACATATGGCTAGCCAGTTTTCCCAGCACCATTTATGAAATAGGGAATCCTTTCCCCATTGCTTGTTTTTGTCAGGTTTGTCAAAGATCAGATGGTTGTAGATGTGTGGTGTTATTTCTGAGGGCTCTGTTCTGTTCCATTGGTCTGTATCTCTGTTTTGGTACCAGTACCATGCTGTTTTGATTACTGTAGCCTTGTAGTATAGTTTGAAGTCAGGTAGCGTGTTTCCTCCAGCTTTGTTCTCTTGGATTAGGATTGTTTTGGCAATACGGGCTCTTTTTTGGTTCCATATGAACTTTAAAGTAGTTTTTTCCAATTCTGTGAAGAAATTCATTGATATCTTGATGGGGATGGCATTGAATCTATAAATTACCTTGGGCAGTATGGCCATTTTCACAATATTGATTCTTCCTATCCATAAGGATGGAATGTTCTTCCATTTGTTTGTGTCCTCTTTTATTTTGTTGAGCAGTGGTTTTGTAGTTCTCCTTAAAGAAGTCCTTCACATCCCTTGTAAGTTGGATTCTTAGGTATTTTATTCTCTTTGTAGCAATTGTGAATGGGAGTTCACTCATGATTTGGCTCTCTGTCTATTATTGGTATATAGGAATGCTTGTGATTTTTGCACATTGATTTTGTATCCTGAGACTTTGCTGAAGTGGCTTATCAGCTTAAGGAGATTTTGGGCTGAGACGGTGGGGTTTTCTAGATATACAATCATGTCATCTGCAAACAGGGACAATATGACTGCCTCTTTTCCAAATTGAATACCCTTTATGTCTTTCTCTTGCCTGATTGCCCTGGCCAGAACTTCAAACACTATGTTGAATAGGAGTGGTGAGAGAGGGCATCCTTGTTTCATGCCAGTTATCAAAGGGAACGCTTCCAGTTTTTGCCCATGTAGTATGATATTGGTTGTGGGTTTGTCATAAATAGCCCTTATTATTTTGAGATACGTTCCATCAATACCTAGTTTATTGAGAATTTTTAGCATGAAGGGCTGTTGAATTTTGTCAAAGGCCTTGTCTGCATCTATTGAGATAATCATGTGGTTTTTATTATTGATTCTGTTTATGTGATGGATTATGTTTATTGATTTGTGTATGTTGAACCAGCCTTGCATCCCAGGGATGAAGCTGACCTGATCATGGTAGATGAGCTTTTTGATGTGCTGCTGGATTCGGTTTCCAGTATTTTATTGAGGATTTTCACATCGATGTTCATCAGGGATATTGGTCTAAAATTCTCTTTTTTTGTTGTGTCTCTGCCAGGCTTTGGTATCAGGATGATATTGGCCTCATAAAATGAGTTAGGGAGGATTCCCTCTTTTTCTATTGATTGGAATAGTTTCAGAAGAAATGGTACCAACTCCTCTTTGTACCTCTGGTAGAATTTGGCTGTGAATCTGTCTGGTCCTGGACATTTTTTTTTTTTTTTTGGTTGGTAGGCTATTAATTATTGCCTCAATTTCAGAGCCTGTTATTGGTCTATCCAGAGATTCAACTTCTTCCTGGTTTAGTCTTGGGAGGGTGTATGTATCCAGGAATTTATCCATTTCCTCTAGATTTTCTAGTTTATTTGTGTAGAGGTGATTATAGTATTCTTTGATGGTAGTTTGTATTTCTATGCGATTGATGGTGATATCCCCTTTATCATTTTTTATTGTGTCTATTTGATTCTTCTCTCTTTTCTTCTTTATTAGTCTTGCTAGCAATCTATCAATTTTGTTGATCTTTTCAAAAAACCAGCTCCTGGATCCATTGATTTTTTGAAAGGTTTTTTGTGTCTCTGTATCTTTCATTTCTGCTCTGATTTTAGTTATTTCTTGCCTTCTGCTAGCTTTTGAATTTCTTTGCTCTTGCTTCTCTAGTTCTTTTCATGGTGATATTAGGGTGTAAATTTTAGATCTTTCCTGCTTTCTCTTGTGGGCATTTAGTGCTATAAATTTCCCTCTACACACTGCTTTAAATGTGTCCCAGAGATTCTGGTACATTGTGTCTTTGTTCTCATTGGTTTCAAAGAACATCTTTATTTCTGCCTTCATTTCGTTATTTACTCAGTAGTCATTCAGGAACAAGTTGTTCAGTTTCCATGTAGTTGTGTGGTTTTGAGTGAGTTTCTTCATCCTGAATTCTAATTTCATTGTACTGTAGTCTGAGAGACTGTTGCAATTTCTGTTTTTTTACACTTGGTGAGGAGTGTTTTACTTCCAACTATGTGGTCAATTTTAGTATAAGTCCAATGTGGTGCTGAGAAAAATGTATATTGTGTTGATTTGGGGTGGAGAGTTCTGTAGATGTCTATGAGGTCTGCTTGGTGCGAGCTGAGTTCAAGACCTGGATATCCTTGTTAACCTTCTGTCTCATTGATCTGTCTAATATTGACAGTGGGGTGTTAAAGTCTCCCATTATTATTGTGTGGGAGTCTAAGTGTCCTTGTAGGTCTCTAAGGACTTGCTTTATGAATCTTGGTGCTCCTGTATTGGGTGCATATTTAGAATAATTAGCTCTTCTTGTTGAATTGGTCCCTTTACCATTATGTAATGGCCTTGTCTCTTTTGATCTTTGTTGGTTTAAAGTCTGTTTTATCAGAGACTAGGATTGCAACCCCTGCTTTTCTTTGCTTTCCATTTGCTTGGTAGATCTTCCTCCATCCCTTTATTTTGAGCCTATATGTGTCTTTGCATGTGAGATGGGTCTCCTGAATACAGCACACTGATGGGTCTTGACTCTTTATCCAATTTGCTAGTCTGTGTCTTTTAATTGGGGCAGTTAGCCCATTTACATTTAAGGTTAATATTGTTATGTTTGAATTTGATCCTGTCATTATGATGTTAGCTGGTTATTTTGCTCGTTAGTTAATGCAGTTTCTTCCTAGCCTTGATGGTCTTTACAATTTGGCATGTTTTTGCAGTGGCTGGTACCAGTTGTTCCTTTCCATGTTTAGTGCTTCCTTCAGGAGCTCTTGTAAGGCAGGCCTGGTGGTGACAAAATCTCTCAGCATTTGCTTGTCTGTAAAGAATTTTATTTCTCCTTCACTTATGAAGCTTAGTTTGGCTGGATATGAAATTCTGCATTGAAAATTGTTTTCTTTAAGAATGTTGAATATTGGCCCCCACTCTCTTCCGGCTTGCAGGGTTTCTGCCAAGAGATCTGCTATTAGTCTGATGGGCTTCCCTTTGTGGGCAACTCGACCTTTCTCTCTGGCTGCCCTTAGTTTTTTCCTTCATTTCAACTTTGGTTAATCTGACAATTATGTGTCTTGGGGTTGCTCTTCTCGAGGAGTATCTTTGTGGTGTTCTCTGCATTTCCTGAATTTGAATGTTGGCCTGTCTTGCTAGGTTGGGGAAGTTCTCCTGGATAATATCCTGCAGAGTGTTTTCCAACTTGGTTCCATTCTCCCCATCACTTTCAGGTACACCTATCAAACATAGATTTGGTCTTTTCACATAGTCCCATATTTCTTGGAGGCTTTGCTCATTTCTGTTTACTCTTTTTTCTCTAACCTTGTCTTCTCACTTTATTTCATTAATTTGATCTTCAATCACTGATACCCTTTCTTCCACTTGATCGAACCAGCTATTGAAGCTTCTGCATGTGTCACAAAGTTCTCATGCCATGGTTTTCAGCTCCATCAGGTCATTTAAGGTCTCTACACTGTTTATTCTAGTTAGCCATTCATCTAACCTTTTTTCAAGGTTTTTAGCTTCCTTGCGATGGGTTCAAACATGCTCCTTTAGCTCAGAGAAGTTTGTTATTACTGACCTTCTGAAGCCTACTTCTGTCATCTTGTCAAAGTCATTCTTTGTCCAGCTTTGTTCTATTGCTCGTGAGGACCTGTGATCCTTCAGAGGAAAAGAGACACTTGATTTTTAGAATTTTCAGCTTTTCTGCTCTGGTTTCTTCCCATCTTTGTGGTTTTTTCTACCTTTGGTCTCTGATGTTGGTGACCTGCAGATAGGGTTTTGGTGTAGATGTCCTTTTTGTTTATGTTGGCTATTGCTTTCTGTTTGTTAGTTTTCCTTCTAAAGGTCAGGTCCCTCAGCTGCGGATCTGTTGGAGTTTGTTGGAGGTCCACTCCAAACCCTGTTTACCTGTTTGCCTGGGTATCACCAGCAGAGTCTGCAGAACAGCAAATATTGCAGAACAGCTTCATCCCAGAGGGGCACCCACCTATATGAGGTGTCTGTCAGCCCCTACTGGGAGATGTATCTGAGTTAGACTACACGGGGGTCAGGGACCCACTTGAGGAGGCAGTCTGTTCATTCTCAGAGCTCAAATGCCATGATGGGAGAACCACTGCTCTCTTCAGGGCTGTCAGACAGGGACATTTAAGTCTGCAGAAGTTGTCTGCTGCCTTTTATTCAGCTAAGCCCTGCCCACAGAGGTGGAATCTAGAGGCAGTAGGGTTTGCTGAGCTGCAGTGGGCTCCACCCAGTTCGAACTTCCCAGCCACTTTGTTCACCTACTGGATCTGCAGCAATAGCACTTGTCTGCTGGTTGCTAAGACCTTGAGAAAAGTGTGGTATTTGGGTGGGAGTATCCTGTTTTTCCAGGTACAGTTTGTCACAGCTTCCCTTGGCTAGGAAAGGGAAATCCCCCGACTCATTGCACTTTCCAGGTGAGGCAACGCCCTGCCCTGCTTCAGCTCGCCCTCTGTGGGCTGCACCCACTGTCCAGCCAGTCCCAATGAGATTAACCAGGTACCTCAATTGGAAATACAGAAATCACCCATCTTCTGCATCAATCACGCTGGGCACTGCAGACCGAAGCTGTTCCAATTCAGCCATCTTGGAACAGATCTCTCTACCATATAACTTTCTCTTTACATAAATTCTTCCCCCAATTTTTTTTCCCAAAGATGATAACCATTCTTTTCCAAAGCAAACTTCCTTCATGTCTGTGGACTAGACTGCCTAAGGTCACAAGATTAAAAGTTAGGAGAGTACAGGTTACACTGCTAACTTTTAGCAAACTTTACCTTTATTGAAAACCTTGTAAGTTTGGGACTTCAATTATCCTTTGCTACTAATAAGACTTTGTTTAGTTTAAATTAACTTAGAATTGGTATAGATGACCCCTTCCTGATTCTGTAAGTACTTTAAGGCTTATCTGAGTGCAAACAGCTTACCAACTATTAGGCAATTTTCCCAACCCTACTTCTACAAGAGTTTCGCTATCACTTACTGAATACCCACTGTGGTTTTTTCCCTCAGTCACCCAGGAGGAACCATCTATCATCATGTCCTGAAGGGAGTTCCTTCTAGGTCTGGTCTGACCTTTGTATGGTAATTAATTTTGATTTAGATCCCCTGTTAGGAATCCTGCTGGGTTAAGGGAATTATCAGTGGTTAATGTTAAATCATCTTTTTCTAACAGAATAGCCCCATACCTTAAGATTTTTCAGTTAGTAAGCCACCTTTTTGCTTTTTTGACTTAGGATAGTTCTGAACTGGTGAGGTGTGCTCACAATGAGGTTTCCTCTGAAAGTTATTTTTCTACTTTCTTCCTTTAGCAAAGCAGTTGCTGCTACAGAGTGAATGCATTTGGGCCATCCACGGGTTACTGAGTTAAGAGTTTTTGATAGGAAGGCTATGGGTTGTTAGTGACCTCAGTGCTTTCAGGCTATGCCCTTGTTTACACTGACAACAAGCTGGTATTGGAGTGTTCTAGGGTCATGGAGAAGACCTTCAATTTTCAATTATAGGTCTTAAATTTACCCTAGCTTTTAAAGGAATAGGGTACACTGTTTTCTCTTTACTACTTCTATCTCTCTCTTTCTCTCTTTCTCTCTTTGACTCTCTGTCTCTTTCTCTGTCTTTGTCTCTGTGTCTCTTTCTCTCTCTCTGCCTCTCTCTTTCTCTCTCTCTCTTTGACTCTCTGTCTTTTTCTCTCTTTCTCTCCCTCTGACTCCCTCTTTGACTCTGTATCTTTCTCTCTCTCTGCCTCTCTCTTTCTCTCTCTCTCTCTCTCTGACTCTCTGTCTCTTTCACTCTTTCTCTCTCTCTCTGACTCCCTCTTTGACTCTCTGTATCTTTCTGTCTCTCTCTCTGCCTCTCTCTTTCTCTCTCTCTGTCTTTGAATCTCTGTCTCTTTCTCTCTGACTTCCTCTCCCAATTTCTCTTTCCTCTCTGCTGGTCTTTCCCTGCCTCTGCCAGCTGCTTATGCTGCTGTTCTCCCCTCTCCTTCCCCTTCCCCTGGGGGCAGACCAGCAGGAGTGGAGCTACTCTTTCTTCCCCTGAGAAGAAAGGAAAGGGGAGTTCTGAATATTTTTCTTACTACTGGATATTTGTGTGAGGTTCAACTCCCTGAAATTTGCAGAAGGCTCAACCCCTCAAACCAGGGATGTCTTGCCTTGCCTGTCCCAGAAGTTTCAACCCCTCAAACCAGGGAGTGTCTTGCCTTGCCTGTCCCAGAAGACTCAACCCCTCAAACCAGAGGGTGTCTTTCCTTGCCTGCCCTGGGAGGTGGACCTGTTTCCTCCCTTTCCCCATCTGAAGGTCCCTTGCACACTTCCCACTTGTGATATCGGGGGAAATTCAGCCAGATATCGGGCAAAATTCACCCCCGATATTTCATGTAGCTTCTTTTCTATTTTCCCTAAGTGTCAGCTGGTCTGAGAAATAAAGGGACAGAGTACAAAAGAGAGAAATTTTAAAGCTGGGTGTCCGGGGGAGACATCACATGTCATCAGGTTCCATGATGCCCCCTGAGCCTTAAAACCAGCAAGTTTTTATTAGTGATTTTCAAAAGGGGAGGGAATGTGCGAATAGGGTGTGGGTCACAGAGATCACGTGCTTCACAAGGTCATAGAATATCACAAGGCAAATGGAGGGAGGGTGAGATCACAGGACCACAGGACCGGGACGAAATTCAAATTGCTAATGAAGTTTTGGGCATGCATTGTCATTGATAACATCTTATCAGGAGACAGGGTTTGAGAGCAGACAACCAGTCTGACCAAAATTTATTAGGCGGGAATTTCTTTGTCCTAATAAGCCTGGGAGCGCTACGGGAGACTGGGGCTTTTTTCATCCCTACAGCTTCAACCATAAAAGATGGCCACCCCCAAAGCAGCCATTTTAGAGGCCTACCCTCAGGGATGCATTCTCTTTCTCAGGGATGTTCTTTGCTTAGCAAAAGAATTCAGCAATATTTCTCCCATTTGCTTTTGAAAGAAGAGAAATATGGCTCTGTTCCACCTGGCTCACTGGCAGTCAGAGTTTAAGGTTATCTCTCTTGTTCCCTGAACATTGCTGTTATCTTGTTCTTTTTTCAAGGTGTCCAGATTTCATATTGTTCAAACACATGTGCTCTACAAACAATTTATGCAGTTAATGCAATCATCACAGGGTCCTGAGGCAACATACATCCTCCTCAGCTTACAAAGATGACGGGATTAAGAGATTAAAATAAAGACAGGCAAAGGAAATCACAAGGGTATTGATTGGGGAAGTGATAAGTGTCCATGAAATCTTCACAATTTATGTTCAGAGATTGCAGTAAAGACAAGCATAAGAAATTATAAAAGTATTAATCTGGGGAACTAATAAATGTCCATGAAATCTTCACAATTTATGTTCTTCTGCCGTGGCTTCAGCCGGTCCCTCTGTTCGGGGTCCTGACTTCCCACAACACCAGGGATGTCTTGCCTTGCCTGTCCCAGAAGGCTCAACCCCTCAAACCAGGGGGTGTCTTGCCTTGCCCTGGGAGGTGGACCTGTGTCCTCCCTTTCCCCCTCTGAAGGTCCCTTGCACACTTCCCACTCATGTTGTCCTCTCTGGTCACTCCCCCAAGGGAGAATTAGGCCCCTCTTAGAGTTGGCATGTCAGTATAAATCCCACAGCATGATCTGCCCTAAGCCATATGAGGTAGCTATGGAACTGCAGAGAGGACCCCCTTACTCCAGCAGTAGGACTTTTCACCATCCATACAAACAACACCGCAAGCAGGATTGTCTGTGCTTATTCATGCACACACACATTCAGCCCTCCAGAATTTGACCACCAAGGAAGTATTTTACTGGCTCTCATGGCTTCTCCTTCCTTGGTCTGTGCACAGAGTCATCACCACAGTATGTGAGGATCCTTTACCCCAGGTTGCCAGCTGGTTTCTTTCTGCATTGCTGAGAGTGTGGGTTACTTCTTGCACTGGGTAGGTCCTGATTTCTCACCCCTGAGGCTGCCACAAGGGGGTGGGGCATGCCTCCTCACAAGAGAAAACCAGAGACCACTCAGGTGTTTGTAGCAAGAAAAATCTCTCTGTAACACAAGCCTAAAATTTCAAAAAGCATGTCCTTCCATTGACAGCTCATCCCTAAACCAGCACCTTGCTCTCTTAGCCATTTGTCCACATCTACCTTAGGTTTGACCCCTGAATTCTGATGCTCACTAAAACTCATAGAGACAAGCTCTGAGAGCACAGGAGCCAAAGATAAGAAAGCCCTTGAGATAAGAGGTGCAGTCTACCAAGGGCACATCCTCTACTTTGGGCCAGGACCTCAACCAACTCAGTGCAGCATCCAACTATGGGATGAAATGCCTAGAGGTGAGGCCCAATTCTCAGTCCCAAAGCCACCCTGCTGGCACCCGACACACCTCTCTGCCCTTGGCACATCTACTCCTGCTACTGTCCCTGGTTTAAACAAAGGACAAACTTCTTTACTCACAAGAAAGCCCCTGGACATTTTGAATGCAAGCGTAGACCAAAGTGTAAAAGTAAGCCTCCAGCACGGCCACTTGGTAATCCACAATTCAAGGGTAAACCTGTACTGCAACTCCTTAAACTTTGGTCTTCACACTCCTATACCCTGCAGGAGAAGCTGATGCAGCTACAGACACAGAAAATAACCAAACTTCTTCAAACAGATCCAGTGAGGAAGCCTATTGGCTGTGCATTCACTCCTTCAGTAGCTCTACCTTGGAGCAAGTTCCCAGATCACCATGGCTGGATACCTGTTTCAATATTCCATTGTAATCTCTCTTGTTTAGCCCAATAACCTTGCTCTTCTGTTTTTTTTAAGCATTAAAAAAAAAAAGAGGCAGAGCACATTACTCTTGTTTCTAGTGAAAGGTGTCCAGGTTCTTTGTGTCTTGAAGAAAGCATTGGACAAAACACACAAAGCAAGGAAAGAATGAAGCAACAAAAGCAGAGATTTACTGAAAATGAAAGTATACTTCACAGGGTGGGAGCAGACCCGAGCATAGAGCCTTCAAGAGTTCCATTACAGAATTGTCTGGGGTTCAAATACCCTCTAGAGGTTTCCATGGGTTACCTGGTGTACACTCTGTGTAAATGAAGAAGATGAAGTAAAGTTACAAGAACATTTACTTGGAGTGCTTCCTATGTAAATAGAAAGGATCTTTCCTGTCATAGCTGAAGTGTTTCCATTTGATTTAGTTCTAGGAAATCAGCATGAATTCCCTGCCTCCAGACCCTATTTTCCTGTCTCACTCTTACTTTCAGAAATGTAAGTGCAAAATTAACTCACTTGGCCAGGCTCAGTGGCTCATTCCTATAATCCCAGCACTTTGGGAGGTCGAGGTGGGCGGATCACAAGGTCAGGAGTTCAAGACCAGCCTGGCCAATAAGGTGAAACCCCATCTCTACTAAAAATTCAAAAAAATTAGCCAGGCGTGGTGGCACATGCCTGTAATCCCAGCTACTCAGGAGGCTGAGGCAGGAGAATTGCTTGAATCTGGGAGGTGGAGGTTGCAGTGAGCTGAGATCACGCCACTGCACTCCAGCCTGTGTGACAGAGTGAGACTCCATCTCAAAAAAAAGAAAAATAATTGACTTATTTATAACCTAAAAGGAAGTGCATTCACCCACAGGCCCACAATATGAGAGAGAATTAAGCCTCTCTCAGCCATTACTGGCAAGGCAATAGTCCACTTCCTAGACCAAAACTGGATATTGGCTAGTCCTAGACCAGAGTCAATGGGGATAGGTAAATGCTAATGCCTACTACACTAAGTACCCAAATAAATTACTCAAATGTGAATGAGAGGCAATACAGATTAGAAATTACAGTCATCAAAGTACGATAACATATGTAATTTAGCACACTACAAAAGAGTGTTGCTACAGAAGTGTAGATTATTTTCTCTAATGGTCTTACCTTGCTCTCAAATCCTCTTTCTTGTGGAAGCAGAAATAGAGTCTTAAAGTTGCCAGTTAAAAGTGACTCTGTTTAGAGTAAATGTTGTCTTTCTGGATTTCTTTCTTCTCTCTCGTCCAAATGTCACTGGAGCAGGCAATTTTTTATTTGTTTGATTGTTTGTTTGTTTTGTTTTGTTTTTTGAGACAGAGTCTCACTCTGTCACCCAGGCTGGAGTGCAGTGGTGCAATCTTGGCTCACTGCAACTTCCACCTCCTGGGTTGAAGTGATTCTCCTGCTCAGCCTCCTGAGTAGCTGGGATTACAGGCACATGCCACCATGCCCAGCTAATTTTTGTATTTTTTTATTAGAGACAGGTTTCACCATGTTGGCCAGGCTGGTCTCAAACTCCTAACCTTGTAATCCACCCACCTCGGCCTCCCAAAGTACTGGGATTGAGAGGTGAAGCCAGCTGGGCTTCTGGGTTGGGTGGAGACTTGGAGAACTTTTGTGTCTAGCTAAAGGATTGTAAATGCACCAATCAGCACTCTGTGTCTAGCTAAGGGATTGTAAATGCATCAATCAGCACCCTGTAAAAATGCACCAATCAGCACTCTTTAAAATGGACCAATCAGCACTCTGTAAAACAGACCAATCAGCACTCTGTGTCTAGTTAAAGGATTGTAAATGCACCAATCAGCACTCTGTAAAAACACACCAATCAGCACTCTGTGTCTAGCTAAAGGATTGTAAATGCACCAATCAGCACTCTGTAACAACTCACCAATCAGCACTCTATGTCTAGCTACAGGATTGTAAATGCACCAATCAGCACTCTGTAAAAACGCACCAATCCGTGCTCTGAGTCTAGCTAAAGGATTGTAAGTGCACCAATCAGCACTCTATAAAATGGACCAATCAGCACTCTGTAAAATGGACCAATCAGCAGGATGTGGGTGGGGACAAATAAGGGAATAAAAGCTGGCCACTCCAGCCAGCAGTGACAAACCGCTCGGGTCCCCTTCCACGCTGTGGAAGCTTAGTTCTTTCACTCTTCACAATAAATCTTGCTCCTGCTCATTCTTTGGGTCCACACTACTTTTATGAGCTGTAACACTCACTGCAAGGGTCTGTGGCTTCATTCCTGAAGTCAGCAAGACCACAAACCCACCAGGAGGAACAAACAACTCTGGACATGTCACCTTTAACAGCTGTAACACTCACTGCAAAGGTCTTCACTCCTGAAGTCACAGAGACCACGAACCCACCAGAAGGAAGAAACTCTGGACACATCTGAACTTCTGAAGGAACAAACTCTGGACACACCATCTTTAAGAGCATAACACTCACTGCAAGCGTCCACGGCTTCATTCTTGAAGTCAGCGAGACCAAGAACCCACTGGAAAGAATAAATTCTGGACACATTTTGGTGACCCAGATGGGACTATCACCAAGTGGTGAGTACCATCGGACCCCTTTCACTTGCTATTCTGTCTTATTTTTCCTTAGAATCCAGGGGCTAAATACCAGGCATCTGTCAGCCAGTTAAAAGCAACTAGCGTGGCCACCAGACTAAAGACACAGGTGTCAGGCTTTCTGGGAAAGGTCTATCTAACAACCCCTGACTCTTCAGAGTTGGGAGCGTTGGTTTCCCTGGAACCAGTTTCCACTTTTCCTGTACTTTCGGGCTGAGCCGAGGGTCAACAGAGAGGAAAGCCATTCAGCTCTGGGGGTCCCGACAACAAGTTGGTTGACCCTGCAACCATGAGCAGAACTCTCAAAGTCATGTCGCCCAAGCGAGACTCACCCATCTATCCTATCTATCCTGACCCTTGCCTCCTGGGTCCTAACGCCTGTCAGACAAACTTCCTCTTGCCTCTCTTCTCTGAGGCTAGTCCCGCTTCTAAAAACCACTCCCTGTCTCTGGTGCTTTTCTAGTTTCTCCTATAAGAATGATTTCTAGTATAAACTTCAGGACTCTATTCCCTTCTTTAGGCACCTGGGCTCACCAATCAGAAAGACATAATTTTTGCCCAAAGCCCCATCAAGGGGGGGATGATCTGGAATTTTAGGATCCCTCCTCAGACTAGCAGGCCTGTCAAAAGCTATTCCTGAAGCTAGGATATGGGAAGCTTCAGAAATGATATCCTTCCTATTCAAGTGAGGACAAAAGGCGTCACTCTTCCAACCCTGGAGATCCCTTCCCTCCCTCAGGGTATGGACTTTCACTTCATTTTGGTGACATAACATCTTTATAAGACAGGGGTAAAGTCCCAATACTAACAGGAGAATGCTTAGGACTCTAACAGGTTTTCGAGGATGCATCTGTAAGGGCCACTAAATCCGATTTTTCTCGGTCCTCTTTGTGGTCTAGGAAGACAGGCAAGGGTGCAGGTTTTCGAGAATGTGTCAGTAAGGGCCACTAAATCCAACCTTCCTTGGTCCTCCTTGTGGTCTAGGAGGAAAACTAGTGTTTCTGCTGCTGTGTCGGTGAGCGCAACTATTCTGATCAGCAGGGTCCAGGGACCGTTGCGGGTTCTTGGGCAAGAGGTGTTTCTGCTGCTGTGTCAGTGAGCACAACTATTCTGATCAGCAGGGTCCAGGGACTGTTGCGGGTTCTTGGGCAGGGGGAAAAACAAACAAACCAAAATGACAGGCAGTTTTGTCTTTCACATGGGAAACACTCAGGCACCAACAGGCTCACCCTTGAAATGCATCCTAAGCCATTGGGACCAATTTGACCTGCAGACCGTGAAAAAGAGATGGCTCATTTTTTTCTGCACTATGGCTTGGCCCCAGTATTCTCTCTCTGGTGGGGAAAAAAAGCCAAAATGGCCACCTGAGGGAAGTATAAATTACAATACTATCCTGCAGCTTGACCTTTTCTGTAAGAGGGAAGGCAAATGGAGTGAAATACCTTATGTCCAAGCTTTCTTTTCATTGAAGGTGAATCCGCAACTATGCAAAGCTTGCAATTTACATCGCACAGGAGGACCTCTCAGTTTACCCCCATATCTAGTCTCCCTATAGCTCCCCTTCCTATTAATGATAAGCCTCCTCTAATCTCCCCTGCCCAGAAGGAAATAAGCAAAGATGTCTCCAAAGGACCAAAAAGCCTCTGGGCTATTGGTTGTGTCCCCTTCAAGCTATAGGGGGAGGGGAATTTGGCCCTACCAAGGTACATGTCCCCTTTTCCCTCTCTGATTTAAAGCAGATCAAGGCAGACCTGGGGAAGTTTTCAGATGATCCTGATAGGTATACAGATGTCCTACAGGGTCTAGGGCAAACCTTTGACCTCACTTGGAGAGATGTCATGCTATTAGATCAAACCCTGGCCTTTAATGAAAAGAATGCAGCTTTAGCTGCATCCCAAGAGTTTGGAGATACCTGGTATCTTAGTCAAGTAAATGATAGAATGACAGCCAAAGAAAGGGACAAATTCCCTACCAGTCAGCAAGCCATCCCTAGTATGGATCCCCACTGGGACCTTGACTCAGATCATGGGGACTGGAGTCACAAACATCTGTGGACCTGTATTCTAGAAGGACTGAGGAGAATTAGGAAAAAGCCCATGAATTATTTAATGATGTCCACCATAACTCAGGGAAAGGAAGAAAATCCTTCTGCCTTCTTTGAGTGGCTACAGGAGGCCTTACGGAAATATACTCCCTTGTGACTCCCTCGAGGGTCAGCTGATCCTAAAAGATAAGTGTATTACCCAATCAGCTGCAGATATCAGGAGAAAGCTTCAAAAGTGAGCCCTGGGCCCTGAACAAAATCTGGAGGCATTATTAAACCTGGCAACCTCAGTGTTCTATAATAGGGACCAAGAGGAACAGGAAAAGCGAGATCAGAGAAAGGCCACAGCCTTAGTCATGGCCCTCAGACAAACAAACCTTGGTGGTTCAGAGAGGACAGAAAATGGAGTAGACCAATCACCTGGTGGGGCTTGTTATCAGTGTGGTTTGCAAGGACACTTTAAAAAAGATTGTCCAATGAGAAACAAGCTGCCCCCTCATCCATGTCCACTATGCCGAGGCAATCACTGGAAGGTGCACTGCCCCAGAGGATGAAGGTTCCCTGCGTCAGAAGCCCCCAACCAGATGATCCAACAACAGGACTGAGGGTGCCTGGGGCAAGTGCCAGCTCATGTCATCACCCTCACTGAGCCCCGGGTATGTTTAACTATTGAGGGCCAGGAAATTGACTTCCTCCTGGACACTGGTGCAGCCTTCTCAGTGTTAATCTCCTGTCCTGGACGACTGTCCTCAAGGTCCATTACCATTCGAGGAATCCTGGGACAGCCTGTAACCAGGTATTTCTCCCACCTTCTCAGTTGTAATTGGGAGACTTTGCTCTTTTCACATGCCTTTCTTCTTGTGCCTGAAAGTCCCATACCCTTATTAGGGAGGGATATATTAGCCAAAGCTGGAGCTGTTATCTACATGAATATGGGGAACAAGTTACCCATTTATCATCCCCTGCTTGAGGAGGGAATCAACCCTGAAGTCTGGGCATTGGAAGGAACAAACTCTAGCTCTAGCCTTAAGCCTTCCCACAGGATGAAACTTTTCTTTATACGTCACAGACAGAGCAGCAATAGCTCTTGGTATCCTTACTCAGACTCATGGGACAACCCCACAACCAGTGGCATACCTAAGTAAGGAAATTGATATAGTAGCAAAAGGCTGGCCTCACTGTTTACAGGTAGTTGTGGGTGGCCATCTTAGTGTCAGAGGCTATCAAAATAATACAAGGAAAGGATCTCACTGTCTGGACTATTCATGATGTAAATGGCATACTAGGTGCCAAAGGAAGTTTATGGCTATCAGACAAGTGCCTGCTTAGATGCCAGGTGCTACTCCTTGAGAGACCAGTGCTTCAAATATGCATGTGTGCAACCCTCAACCCTGCCACTTTTCTCCCAGAGGATGGGGAACCAATCGAGCATGACTGCCAAAAAATTATAGTCCAGACTTATACCGCGCAAGAGGATCTCTTAGAAGTCCCCTTAGTTAACCCTGACCTTAACCTATGCAGCAATGAAAGTTCATTTGTGGAGAATGGGATACGAAGGACAGGTTATGCCATAGTAACAGTACTTGAAAGTAAGCCTCTTCCCCCAGGGACCAGCACCCAGTTAGCAGAACTAGTGGCACTTACCCAAGCCTTAGAACTGGGAAAGGGAAGAAGAATAAATGTGTATACAGATAGCAAGTATGCTTATCTAATCCTACATGCCCATGCTGCAATATGGAAAGAAAGGGAGTTCCTAACCTCTGGGGGAACCTCCATTAAATATCACAAGGAAACCATGGAGTTATTCCACACAGTGCAAAAACCCAAGGAGGTGGCAGTCTTACACCGCCAAAGCCATCAGAAGGGGAAGGAGAGGAGACAACAGCAGCATAAGTAGCTGGCAGAGGCAGAAGAAAGGAAAGAAAGAGAGAGACAGAAAGAGAAAGAGAGAGAGAGAGGAAGAAACAGACAGAGAAGGAAACAGAGAGAGGAAGAGACAGAGACAAAGAAGGAGTCAAAGAGAGAGAGGAAGAGACAGAGAGACAGAAAGTCAAAGAAGGAAAGAGAGGAAGAGACAAAGAGGGAGTCAGAGAGAAAGAGAGAAAGAGAGACAGACAAAGAAGTCAGAGAGAAAGAGAGAGATAGAAGCAGTAAAGAAAAAACAGTGCACCCTATTCCTTTAAAAGCCAGGGTAAATTTAAAACCTATAATTGATAATTGAAGGTCTTCTCTGTAACCCTGTAACACTCCAATACCACGTTGTTGGTAGCGTAAACAAGGGCATAGCCCGAAAGCACTGAGGCCACTGACAAACCATAGCCTTCCTATCAAAAATCCTTAACCCAGCAGGTTTCCTAACAGGGGATCTAAATCTTAATTAATTACCATACAAAGGTCTGACCAGATCTAGGAGGAACTCCCTTCAGGACAGCACGATAGATGGTTCCTCCTAGGTGATTAAGGGAAAAAGACACAATGGGTATTCAGTAAGTGATAAGGAAACTCTTGTAGAAGCAGAGTTAGGAAAATTGCCTAATTGGTCTGCTCAAATGTGTGAGTTGTTTGCACTCAGCCAAATCTTAAAGTACTTACAGAAATAGGAAGGAGCAATCTATACCAATTCTAAGTTAATATGAACTGAACAAGGTTTTATTAATAGCAAAGAAGAATTAAAAACCCAAACTTACAAGGTTTTCAACTAAAGTTTGCTAATAGTTAACAGTGTAACATGTATTATCCTACTACCACACACTCTCAAAGGATTTCTCAGACAGTTTGCAAGAAATAACAAAATCTATCCTTACTCTACAATCCCAAGTAGACTCTTTGGCAGCAGTGACTCTCCAAAACCACCGAGGCCTAGACCTCCTCACTGCTGAGAAAGGAGGACTCTGCACCTTCTTAGGGGAAGAGTGTTGTTTTTACACTAACCAGTCAAGGATAGTATGAGATGCTGCCCGGCATTTACGGGAAAAGGCTTCTGAAATCATTCATGTTCCTGCAAAGGACATGACCTCATTCTTTTTTATGACTCCATAGTGTATATGTAAGCAGGTGACATGTTTGACAGGAAAGGTTTGGCAGGGTTAGTGGTGTTCTTTAAGGCCATGCTGGCCTCTGCTTCTCCCTCAGCTACTCCCCAGCTACGGAGAAAGTATGTGGCAGATGAAACTTGTGCTTTATTCACATATTTGAGGGGTCTCAGGAGTCCTCAACCCACCTGCATTTGACTCCAACTCAAATCTATCTAGCCTCTGAATTATATTTTCATCAGTATGTGGGCTCAGGTAGTCCTAGAATATGCTGTACTTTCTATCTTTCTATACGACTTTTAACAACTTCTATGTGAGTCTAAAATTATTCCAAATAAAAAATTATTAAAATAAAAATTTTAAATGAACAAAAATATATCTTCCGTTCCATCCAGGAAGCAAAGGAGATAAGAATAGGATCTTCAGCTCACTTACTGCATAAATCGACAATAAGGCCATTGCCATTCTGCTATAGTCAACCTATGATGCTTTAAGATCACCTGCAAGGCAATGTCTTCTCAAAGTCAAAATGTATCTAGTGTTTCTATCCTCTTCACTACCCCATCTCTTCAGGTAGAGCCAGGAAAAGGAAAAATATGTTGAGTCCCTGAAGAACCCAGGCAGACCACACCCCCTATTATCCACCCTCCTAATCTTCTTCATCCTTTTCCCAGTAAGAATTCTACTGATCTTTGCTGGTTGTTAGAACTCCTCCCATGTTTGTTCTCCTTGCTCCCACCTTATGGATAGCTCTATTCTGAAGAGTCACTCTTCTAAGGGAGACACTAGGCTTTTTGGCTTAGTCCGAACAGTGTATGGAAAGCTGGGAGAGCATGAAGGGATATTACGACGAAACCGCATTCTTTTTCTTTTTTGCTGCCTAGTCTCTAAACTACCTTCCCATTGTTGGATAATACCTTACTTGTTTCCTACTTCAGAGTCTGAAAATACCGGGTACTCATCTTCCCAGCCTCCACTGCAGCCAGGCATAGCACATGACCTAAGTTCTGCGAATCAGATACTTCCTCCCAAGGCATTGAATTGAGAACTAATGATTGATGGGTGAATGACAAACTATACAGAATGCATTCTGGTGATGGATAGTTGGAGGAGAAATGGCATCAGTTCTAGCAGAAGTGAGCAGGATTCAGTGGTGGTAGTCTCAGGGATGCAAGTGGCATCATCTAATATCCAGCTGTGAGGATAACAGTATCTTCATCATACCAACTCTGTGGCATGATTTAGACATAGTTCCTGACTGCAGAGCCTTGGAATCTAGCTTTCTTCCCCCCACCTAGAGATTCTGGTGGCCACCTTGTGTCCTTTTAATAATCTTTCCGTACTTAAATCAGCCAGAGTCAGTTTTTCTTGCTTATGAATAGGAACCCTAAGCAAGACAGTTATTTCCAAAGTATTATTCTTGTTACATAGGTCATGGCTGAAGCCATAGTTCTTGTAATGATTTTAAACAGATTCTGTGCCTATCACTTCCCCCATCCCTTGCAGGGTCTCAGCAGCCTACCAATAGCAAGATTACATTGTTCTATTAACAGGTTTCCTCTGGGTATGAAGAAACCTTAGGTTGATTATTTTTACCAAAAATATTCCTAAATCAGCCACAATTTCCATCATCAGAGATTACATTTGGACATGTAGGAAAAAAAAAAAAAAACATTGTATATACTAAGTACATACAATGGAATTCACAAGGCAGGGTGAATCCCATTGAGAGCCAATTCTCCATGGACTTTTCATGTTTCTGCTCATCTTATGACAAGAGGTACTAACTACCCTTTTGTCCTAGACTATCTTTTTAAGGATGTTTGTATAATGAATAAGCCAATGAAATGGAAAATAGAGATAGCATTTGCCTGTGGAACAAAGGACAGTTTTGTTTACTGTCCAGTGTCATAAATATAACATCTCCCTCTTGAGCAAAGTTCAGGAAGGTTTGCTTGCAGCCATTATAAAAGATCCAGGTTTCCTAGCCTCAGAGTTCTTCAGCTGTGGCACAAAACTGCTGCATGCTCAGCACCAACCTAGGCCCATCTGCCTCTCACTCATGGAGCATGGCAAGGACAAGGAAACCAATGAAAACATGAAACTCATAGAACTTGTGCCGTAAGCAATAAAAGTGTTTGTCTCTGACCCTGGAGTCTCACATCTTGTCTCAGCATCCATTGAACTAGTTAGGCTAACTAGTTAGCTTGCCAGTAAGTTATAATCTCACACCCTTCACAGTTCTTGATAAATCCATACTAAGAAAGAAAAATAAGCAACATATAGTGCAAAGAAAAGAGCTCATAATTCTAACCAAGGTGGCATGAAAGACTTCAAGAAGGAGGCATTTGATTTAAGCTTGAAGGATTTAGGTAGGCATGCCATTAATTGGAATAGGAAATATCAGAAGAGGAGTGAGTTTATGGAGGGCAATGAGTAGAAAAATTGGAGGAACAGAGATGGAGTCAATAAATTTCGTTTAACATGTGGATTTTAAGATGCAAATGAGGACTTTTTGTAGACAACTCAGAAAGCATCTGGAAAGTTAGTTTTAGAAATTAAGAGGGAATCAAGAGTTTAAGATATAAAAGAGAACAACATGAAAATAGAGTTGGTGTTTTGGAAGTGGGCGAAATTATCCAGCCAGAATATGCAGAGCAAGAGAAAGACAGAGAAATAAAGAGAGAGATACACACAAAGAGAGAGACAGAGAGAGGAGATCCCCACATTTAAGATGCAGTTAGAGGAAAGGCAACATTAACAACTGAGAAAAAGTGAGTGAGAGCTGTGACAGTGACCAGAAAAATATAGCATGCACCAAAGGGAGAGTAGAAATTGAAGAGGTTGATAGTGTCAGATGCTGCAGATAATACAATTAGAAAAAGTGTCATCTTAACGGTCTTATCTTACTTGGGGAGAAGGAGAAATTTTCTGCATCTTAGGCCATGATTCAACCTTGGCTCAGTGAGGACAGACATAGCTAGCCCCTCTTTTGTATGGCCCCACTTAATATCTCTCCCCAGAGGAAGGAAGAAAGACCAATCTGACTGAAGAGAGCCAGAGATATTCGCTGAACCACATTTACTAATAGGTGAGGATACCATACTCTAAAGGCAGTAACAAGCCCCACCGTTTCTGTTTCACTTCCTACACCTATATGGTGGGCTTCCTTCTGTTTCCTTTATTCTGTCACGTGGATTATGAGCAAGCTGATCAAGACTGTTACTCAGCTAGTAAGAGGCTAAGCCATCTCCTTTCTGTTCTTTATCTTCCAGCATGGCAGTTTCATCCAGACTATCACTTGAAATTATGGAGTGGCCAGCCTAGACCTGCCTGGCATTGGGCACTGGAACAAGCATACTCCTTTTTGTAATCTTAGTTGTTTTCATTTGGTTCCAATGGGCATAGCTTTCCTATCTCTGCAGTTACAGAACTTGAGGTATGAAATAGGGAGAGGCCCACACTGAATCCTGAACATGTTGGTGCTCAATGTGGCAACAAATGAGAGCTACATCTGAAACCAAAATATGGCAAGGAGAGATGAAAACTTTTGTATTTACCATGGCTGATTTGAGCTGTCACTGAGCTGCAGCTGTCTTTAGATGGCAATGGCAGCTATGCAGGCCAAAAGTATGCTTTAGCATTTTTAGACCACAGTGTCTGAGTTTAATAAGAAAATGGATCCATTTGGGGATCAACATAGGCTTTCCAGGAACTCATATTGCATAAGTCAGGATCAAGTCTTGAATGGAGATAGAAATTCCTTTCCTGGGGTCACAAGAAGCTTAGTAAGGGGCTCTATACTGCAACAGCAGCTGGATTTTGCATGAACTGTAGAACCATTGCTAGAGCCAGGAACAGAGCTTAGACTTGCTCTTTTTCTCAAGCTCAGCTTACTAGGTGGAAATCTCATAGATTTTTTTTTCTAATTTTTTTCTCCTTTATCTTATTCCTTAGCCTTGGATAGATGATCCAGGTTGAACCTGCTGCAGCAAGAAAATGTTAGCAAGAAGGGAATTTTTAAGCATCCTTTGGAGTAGCAAAGTCAGTGTTACTAATCGATGTCTAGCAAATGTCATTGCACCCTAACTGGGCCTCTGAAACCTTGTTATGTTGGTAACAAAAGGTACAACACAGCGGGGCTGGGTGCAGTGGCTCACACCTGTAATCCCAACACATTGGGAGGCTGAGGTGGGATCACGAGGTCAGGAGCTCGAGACCATCCTGGCTAACACAGTGAAACCCCGTCTCTACTTACAAAGTCCAAAAAATTAGCCGGGCATGGTGGCAGGCACCTGCGGTCCCAGTGGGAGGCTGAGGTAGAAGAATAGGGTGAACCCAGGAGGTGGAGCTTGCAGTGAGCTGAGATCATGCCACTGTATTCCAGCCTGGGTGACAGAGCAAGACTCTGTCAAAAAAAAAAAAAAAGAAAGAAAGAAAAAAAAAGAGTACATAGAAACACAACTAGTCTCATTACACAAGATATTTCCCAATTGAGTTTAGGCTCACAGACCCTGGCCAACTGGCACAGTATGACTGGTAACCTGGCAAGAAACCTGACAAGCTCAAACAAGCTTTTCTCTTTTCTCCATTCTGCAAATTATCCTAAATCGCTTGGCTGGCAACTGCAATATAGATCTAAATTGTGCTGGGATCTGGGAAATATCATTTTTGCTTGTGATAACTGCTGCTCATGTTTTCTAAGTATTGTGGGTGTGTGGCTGCTGCTACACTGGTCTTATGCATCCTGTGCTTTTTGGAAAAGTAAGACAAGTGAAAGAATTGCAGTTGAGTTCATCCCACTTTGGAGGTGCAAGAGGAGCTAGCATTCATTCTAGTATAACAGCACAAGATACGGTGATAGCATCCAGTGGTGACCAGTGTATAAAAGTGATGCTTTCACTGCATATTCTCACTCATAAGTAGAAGCCGAACAATGAGAAAACATGGACACAGAGAGGAGAACATCACACACTGGAGCCTGTTGGGGCATGGGGGGCAAGGGGAGGGAGAGCATTAGGACAAATACCTAATGCATGTGGGGCTTAAAACCTAGATGATGGGTTGACAGGTGCAGCAAAACACCATGGTACACATATACCTGTGTAACAAACCTGCACATCCTGTACATGTATCCCAGAACTTAAAGTAAAATAAAAATAAATAAATAAACATTTCCACATTTTTAAAAAGTGGTGTTTTTAATAAAAGCAGTACCATGTTTTCCATTTTAAACTTATCTCTTGGGCACACAGATCCCTATGCAGGAGGTAAGATTTCATCATGCATACATTCAGCCTTTATTTATTAAGGGCTTGTATTAGGCTGTTCTCATGCTGCTAATAAAGACATACCCAAGACTGGGTAATCATAAAGGAAAGAGGTTTAATAGACTCATGATTCCACATGTCTGGGAAGGCCTTACAATCATGGTGGAAAGCAAATGAGGAGGAAAGTAACATCTTATATGTCGGCAGGCAAGAGAGAGCTTGTGCAAGGGAACTCCCATTTATAAAACCATCAGATTTTGTGAGACTTATTCACTACCATGAGAACAGTATGGGGGAAACCGCCCCCATGATTCAATTATCTCCCATCAGGTCCCTCCCATGACACATGGGAGTTAAGGAAGCTACAGTTCAACATGAGATTTGAGTGGGGACACAGCCAAACCATATCATTTCACCCCTGGCCCCTTCCAAATCTCATGTCCTTACATTTCAAAACCAATCATACAGGCCAGGTGTGGTGGTTCACACCTGTAATCCCTGCTCTTTAGGAGGCTGAGGCAGGTGGATCACCTGAGGATAGGAGTTTTAGTCCAGCCTGGCAAAGATGGTGAAACCCTGCCTCTATTAAAAATACAAAAATTAGCCAGGAATGGTGGTGCATGCCTGTAGTCCCAGCTACTCAGGAGGCTGAGGCAGGAGAATTGCTTGAACCTGGGAGGAGGAGATTGCAGTGAGCTGAGATAGTGTCACTGCACTCTAGTCTGGGTGACAGAGTGAGACTCCATCTTTAAAAAACAAAAAACAATCATGCCTTCCCAACAGTCCCCCAAAGTCTTAACTCATTTCAGCATTAACTCAAAAGTCCACAGTCCAAAATCTCATCTGAGACAAGGCAAGTCCCTTTTGCCTGTGAGCCTGTAAAATCAAAAGCAAGTTAGTTACTTCCCAGATACAACTGGGGTACCAGGATTGGGAAAATATACCTGTTCCAAATTGGAGAAATTGGCTGAAACAAAGGAGCCACAGAACCAATGCAAGTCCAAAATCCAGAGGGGCAGTCAAATCTGAAAGCTCCAAAATGATCTCCTTTGACTCCATGTCTCACATCCAGGTCATGTTGATGCAAGAGGTGGGTTCCTATGGTCTTGGGCAGCTCTGCCCCAGCTTTGCAGGGTACAGCCCCACTCCTGGCTGCTTTCACGGGCTGGCATTGAGTGTCTGTGGCTTTTTCAGGCACACGGTGCAAGGTGTCAGTGGACTTACCATTCTGAGGTCTGGAAGACGGTGGCCCTCTTCTCACAGCTCCACTAGGCAGTGCCCCAGTGGGGGCTCTGTGTGGGGCCTCAACCCCACATTTTCTCTTCTGTACTGCTCTAGCAGAGGTTCTCCATGAGGGCCCCACCTCCACAGCAAACATCTGTCTGGACATTCAGGAGTTTCCATACATCTTCTGAAATCTAGGCAGACGTTCCCAAACCTCAATTCTTGACTTCTGTGCACCCCCAGGTTCAATACCATGTGTAAGCTGCCAAGGCTTGGGGCTTACACCTTCTGAAGCCATGGCCTAAGCTATACTTTGGCCCTTTTTAGCCATGGCTAGAGTGACTGTGTGGTAGGGTATGAAGTCCCTAGACTGCCTACAGCAGAGGGACCCTGGGCCCAGTCCACAAAACCAGTTTTTCCTCCTAGGCCACCAGGCCTGTGATGAGAGAGGCTGCTGTGAAGACCTCTGACATGCCCTGGAGACATTTTCCTCATTCTCTTGGTGATTAACATTTGGTTCCTCATTTCTTACACAAATTCTGCAGCCAGCTTGAATTTCTTCTCAGAAAATGGGTTTTTCTTTTCTATCTCTTTGTCAGGCTGCAAATTTTCCAAACTTACATGCTCTGCTTCCCTTTTAAACATAAGTTCCAATTTCAGATCATCTCTCAAGTTCAAAGTTCCACAGATTTCTAGGGCAGAAGCGAAATTCCACCAGTCTCTTTGCTAAAGCATAACAAGAGTGACCTTTGCTGTAGTTCCCAACAAGTTTCTCATCTTCATCTGAGACCACCTCAGCCTGGATTTCATTGTTTATATCATTATCATCATTTTGGTCAAAACCATTCAACAAGTCTCCACGAAGTTCCAAACTTTCCTACATTTTTCTGTCTTCCTCTGAGCCCTCCAAACTATTTCAACCTCTGCCTGTTACCCAGTTCCAAAGCCGCTTCTGCATCTTCGCGTATCTTTACAGCAGTGCCCCACTCTACTGGTACCAATTTACTCTATTAGTCTGTTCTCATGCTGCTAATAAAGACATACCCAAGACTGGGTAATTATAAAGGAAAGAGGTTTTATTGACTCACAGTTCCACGTGGCTAGAGAGGCCTCACAATCATGGCAGAAGGTGAACGAAAAGCAAAATCACATCTTACAAATCGGCAGGCAAGAGAGAGTTTGTTCATGGGAAATCCCACTTATAAAACCATCAGATCTCGTGAGACTTATTCACTACCAGGAGTACGGTATGGGGGAAACTGCTCCTGTGATTCAATTATCTCCCACCAGGTCCCTTCTACGACATGTGGAAATTACGGGAGCTACAATTCAAGATGAGATTTGTGTGGGGACACACTCAAACCATATCAGGGCTGCTATGGGTCAGGTGCTGTTCTTGGTGTTGCAAACAAAATAGACAAGGTCCCTGCATTTATAGATCTTACATTCTAGAGAGAAAAGAGTTGATAAACTACAAATAATTCCAGATAACTGTAAGTGCTAAGGGAAGATATTTATTAATTTAACAGATGTCATTATTTTCTAGGCATTTTCTTAGTATTTTACAAATATTAACTTATCTGATTTCATAACAAACTAAAAAGTAGATGCTATAATTATCCTCACTTTCAGATGAGAAACCCTTCCACAAAAAGGTTAAATAACCGCTAGCATATAGTGAAGTGAGAATTCAAACCCTGGTGATTTTTGCCTAAAACAGGATAATTCGATTCAAAAGAGACTGGAAGCAGAGACAAGGAGGGGAGGTACAAATCCACAGAAGGCTTACAGGGAGGTGAATTTTGAGCTGAGACCTGAATGTCAACAAGGAACCAGTCAAGCAAGGATTAGGACAGAGCCTTCTGGGCAGAATGAACAGCACATGCAAAAGCTCTGTGGGGAAAACACCTTGACTTCCTGGTACATGAGGAGGTCAAAGAAGTGGGCAAGGACCAGATTGTGTGGAGCCTTGTAGGCAATAGTTACGAGTATGGATTTTCTTCTAATTATAATAGAAAGCCCTTGAAAAGCCAGGGAGTAAAATAATCTGATACGTAAAACTACAAATTTCATTACATATACTTATAAGAATGTATGTGCCTAGAGAAAAGCCCAGGGAGGGGCATACCAACTGATAACAGTGGTTAGTTCTGGAGATATGTTCGGGATCATGACAGTGATCAAAGAGACTTTCACTTTATCTTTTTTTGTTCACATGAAAATGTACTTGTGTAATTATACAAATGAATAATTTTAAAAAAAAATTTAAGCTCCTTAAAATACCATGTATTGCATAGCAAAAATACTACTCAATTACAATCAGATGCGCCATGCTAAAGAAAACACAATATTGGGCAGCTTGTGTAGCCTGAGTTGTATGATGTGTATCTCCCTTAGAGAAACCACAAGCAGCCATGTGTATTGCATAATAAGCCAATCAGCTTAGGAAGCAGAGAAGTTGGGAATACTGAGGAGAAGCATGCTAAGTAAAGCTGCATGCTGAGGCTCAGAAAACGCAATTCAGGAATAAGAACTTAGCTGGTTTCTCTAACTGGAAAGCCATGGATGATCTGTGCGTTGTATAAACTATGAAAACCACTTTCAGTGTAAAGTTGAGCTACTGCCAGCATTTGTCTCTCTTTACAGAATGTACCCAGTGAAATGTTAATTAGGAGTAAAACTGGCTTACCTCATTCACCTATTCCTTTGACACTTAAGCCACTTGGGATTTACCACCCTCTTTCACATTTCGTTACGTTCAGTCTTCCAACTTCCTGTTCACAACCCCTCTTTTGTCACTTAGTTTATTTCCTGCTGTCTTGCGCTCCACCTCAACTCCTTTTATTCTGCTTGGGGACTTCAGAATCAATGTGCATTGGACCCACTGAATTGGACCCATCCAATACTTTGTATCCTAGTTAATGTTCTCATTTCCAGTGACTTTTTAAATTTAAACAACTGCTAGCACTCTCGCCCATACTCACACCCTGAATGTGTTCGTTACCAAGAACCTTACCACTTCTGAAATCTCATGTCTGAATGTCCTGCCTTTCTAGCACAAGTGCTCCCACTGCAGAAGTCTCCAGCACCATGACCTCCAGTGCATCCTTGGCGCTCCTAATACCCAGACCCTTTTCTGTCTTACTTTATTGTCTTGCTTAGACTCTATGACCCACCATTACAATCTACAACCTTGCTTCTCTTTTCCTTCTATCATGCTTTCCTAGAAAACTTTGCAGTTTTCCAGTTTAAAGTGTTTTCTAACTTCTAAAATTTCTTTCTTGATGCATGAGTTATTTACAAGTTATCTTCTTAAAATCAAACAAGGAAATTTCCTAGTAATCTTTTTGTCAATGATTTTGAGCTAAATGCATTATTATCAAAAAACATTCCCTGATTTCAAGCCTTTTAAATATAGGGAAGCTGGCTTTATGATCCACCATACTGTCAATTTTAACAGGGATTCCATGTATACTTGAAAAGAATGTGTATTTGCAGTTTGGGGCTCAGGGTTCCATATGTGGTCATTAGGTCAAGTTTGTAGATCATATTGTTCAAGTCTTCTGTATCTTTATGGATATTTTATCTGCTTGTACTATGAGTTACTGACAGAAATATGTTTAAAATACCCCACTATGATTCAGGGTTTTTCTAAATCTCCTGTTATTCTTTCCATTTTTTTGCTTTGTACATATTTGAAGGTTTGCTATTGTCCTGTGATCCATTCTATACTATAGAAGACCAGACCCCAGGAAACTATCTACACCTTCTCGAGGATCATGAAGACCTTAGCAGGTTTACTTTTTTAAATTCTAGAGAAATTGTCTGTTTGGTGTCTCACTGGAATACAATCACTATGGCCAAGGAGTGTCTTGGCAAGCCAATGCTGAGTCATAAGCTAATTCTTTTTTTTTTTTTTTTTTTTTTGAGATGGAGTCTCACTCTGTCGCCCAGGCTGGAGTGCAGTGGTGCAATCTCGGCTCACTGCAAGCTCTGCCTCCCAGGTTCACATCATTCTCCTGCCTCAGCCTCCTGAGTAGCTGGGACTAACCACACGTGGCTAATTTTTTGTATTTTTAGTAGAGATGGGGTTTCACTGTGTTAGCCAGGATGGTCTCTATCTCCTAACCTTGTGATCCACCCACCTCAGCCTCCCAAAGTGCTGGGAATACAGGCGTGAGCCACCGCACCTGGCTGTCATAAGCTAATTCTTTAGGGCAAGACCTAAGACTGTCAGCTCCTACAAAAAACGTGGAGAAATTCCTCAAAAAAAAAGTGGACTACTGTTTTGCACAGAAAATACATTTTCACTGCAACTAGCTTTTTACAATTGTAAATAGACAGCATGACAACTCTTTGGAGTTAGCATTAGCAACTCAGATTCAAAGCAGTAGCCCATCCACTGTAGACCGTGGGAGGGGCCTAAGTATTTAACATAGATTAACAAAGAATATAGAATCAGAAAATGCAAGAAAAGTTCTGGAAAGAGCGATACAAGTTACTTTTACTTAAAAGTGACACCTCAGTTTGAATTTCAACACCTTCCCTATCTATATAAAGTGTATAAATTATTTACCTACTCTAATCCCCATCTGAAAGATATAATTTAAGTGCCTAGTAAATACTAACTGCTCAGTAAAGGTTAATTTCCTACGTAAGGAGGGAGAGTTTACTCTAGAACACCACAGTGATTATAACTTTATATTCATAGATGATTGGATATATTTATGCTTAATTATGCATACAGTTCATAGTATAAACTATGGGTTTAGTCCTTCTCATCTAATTCTCAGTTTTAAAGAATCTCTTCAACATTTGGATATGAGAGGTGGCTTCACAGGTATATTAGTTATTATTGCTGTTTAACAAATCACTCCAAAACCTAGACACTTACATCACAAACATTTCTTTATTATCTCTGTTTATGTGGGTTGGAAATTTGGGCATATCTTAGCCAGATACCTAAAGCTTACAGTCTCTCAAAATGTGTCTCACAAGGCAATCAAGGTGGCCACTTCAACTGCAATCATTTCAAGGCTCATCTGGGGGAGGACCCACTCTGAGTTCACTTCTGTGGCAATAGGCAGACCCCGGGTCTTTTCTGGCTGTTCGCTGGAGACATCAGTTCCTTGCCACCTGGACCACTCCATAAGGTCACTCACAGCCTGTAACTGGCAACTCAGGGTGAGCAAATGAGAGAGCGAGAGAAGACTCCCCCCAAAAGAAGCCACCATCTTAAAAAAAAATAGACTTTATGTTTTAGAGCAGTTTTAGGTTCATAGCAAAATTGAGCAGAAAGTACAGAGTTCCCATATACACTCTGCTCCCCCCACCACACACATAAACTCCCCCACTATCAACACCCTACCAGAGGGGTACATTTGTTACAGTCAGTGAACCTACACTGACACATCATTATCACTCAAAGTCTGTGGTTTACATAACCCCTAATGTAAACCCAGAAACCCAGAAACCCATCGGTGTACATTCTATGGGTTTTGACAAATGTGTAATGACATATATCCATCATTATAGTATCACACAAAGTTTTTCATTGCCCTAAAATTCTTCTTTGCCTATTCATTCCTCCCTCTCCCCAAGCCCCTGACTACCATTGATCTTTTTATTTTATCCATAGGTTTTCCTTTCCAGAATGTCATATAGTTAAAATCATACAGTATGTTGCCTTTTTCAGATGGGCTTTCTTCACTTAGTAATCTGAATTTCAGTTTCTTCCATGCCTTTTCATAGAAGTGCATTGACTCCATTGGCTCTCCCAATACCAGACTCTTTTCTGTCTTACTTTCTCCTCTTGCTTAGACTTTATGATCCACCATTACAATCCACAACCTTGCTTCTCCTTTCCTTCTATCATGCCCTCCTGGTTTTCAAAGAAAACTTTGAAGTTTTCCAGTTTAAAATGTTCTCTAACTTCTTTTTTTCCCCCCCTTTGGCAGTTTTTTTTAGAAAAGTATTATTATACTTTAAGTTCTAGGGTATATGTGCACAACGTGCAGGTTTGATACATAGGTATACATGTGCCATGTTGGTTTGCTGCACCCATTAACTCATCATTTATGTTAGATATTTCTCCTAATGCTATCCCTTCCCCAGTTCCCCACCCCACAACAGGCCCCAGTGTGTGGTGTTCCCCACCATGTGTCCAAGTGATCTCATTGTTCAATTCTCACCTATGAGTGAGAACACATGGTGTTTGGTTTTCTGTCCTTGTGATAGTTTGCTGAGTATCGGGGGAAACTGCCCCCAATATTTCAATGTAGGTTCTTTCTATTTTCCATAAGTGTCAGCCGGCTGAGAAATAAAGAGAAAGAGTACAAAGAGAGGAATTTTACAGCTGGGTCCCCGGGAGTCACATCACGTATCGGTAGGACCGTGATGCCCAACTAAGCCTCAAACCAGCAAGTTTTTTATTAAGCGTTTCTAAAGGGGAGAGGGTGTAAGAACAGGAAGTAGATCACATGCTTCAAAGGGCAAAAAGCAGAACAAAGATCACAAGGCAAAAGGCAAAAGCAGAACTACTGATAAGGGTCTATGTTCAGCAGTGCACGTATTGTTTTAATAAACATCTTAAACAACAGAAAACAGGGTTCGAGAGCAGAGAACTGGTCTGACCACAAATTTACCAGGGCAGGGTTTTTCCCTACCCTAGTAAGCCTGAGGGTACTGCAGGAGACCAGGGCATATCTCAGTCCTTATCTCAACCATATAAGACAGACATTCCCAGAGCAGCCGTTTATAAACCTACCCCCCAGGGATGCATTCCTTTCCCAGGGTATTAATATTAATATTCCTTGCTAGGAAAAGAATTTAGCGATATCTTCCCTACTTGCACATCTGTTTATAGGCTCTCTGCAAGAAGAAAAATATGGCTCTTTTTGCCCGACCCCGCAGGCAGTCAGACCTTATGGTTGTCTTGCTTTGCTCCCTAAAAATCGCTGTTATTCTGTTCTTTTTCAAAGTGTGCTGATTTCATATTGTTCAAACACACATGATTTACAATCAATTTGTACAGTTAACACAATTATCACAGTGGTCCTGAGGTGACATACATCCTCAGTTTACGAAGATAACAGGATTAAGAGATTAAAGTAAGACAAGCATAAGAAATTATAAAAGTATTATTTGGGAACTGATAAATGTCCATGAAATCTTCACAACTTATGTTCCTCTGCCACAGCTCCAGCTAGTCCCTCCATTCGGGGTCCCTGACTTCCTGCAACAGCTGAGAATGATGGTTTCCAGCTTCTAACATTTCTTTCTTGACGTGTGAGTTATTTACAAGTTTGCTTCTTAATATCAAACAAGGAAATTTCCTAGTAATCTTTTTGTTAATGATTTTGAGTGTAACGCATTATCATCAAAGAACATTCTCTGATTTCAAGCCTTTTAAATATAGGGAAACTGGCTTTATGATCCACCATACTGTCAATTTTAACAGCAAAGATGAAGCTCTTTTTTTTTAAGTGTTGAATAATGGTCCATTCTGCGGATGTGCCACATCAGTGGAAGGACATCTTGGTTGCTTCCATTTTTGGCAAGCCATAGTCTTTCTGTAACCTAAGGAAGTGATATCCCATAACTTTTGCAATATTCTCTTCATTTGAAGGAAGTCAATAAGTCCACCCCATGCTGAAATGGGAGAGATTGTACAAGGGCATGGATACCAAGAGGGAAAGATCATGGGGACAATTGTAAAGACTGCCCACCCTACCAGGAAAGACAAATGTTTACAGTGCCTTGACCATGCCCAAGCAGCCAGGCCAGTTAAAGAATGCCCTGTACAGAGTCCATACCTGTGAAAAAAGTATAGTATTGTTGTTTTAATGTCGCATAATTTACCAAAGTACTGAAAACTTTAAGCCACACTGCAGATGTACTTGGCCCTATTGAGAATAATCCTAAAACAATGCATAGCACTTTAAAAATTGCTGCCTGCTCATTTTCCTTGAAAAACAGAATCTATTTCTAGTACATTTTCTTGGAGAGCTGCCCATCCTATTCAAGTTTTCAAAAAAGGGACCTTTCAATTAAATTGTCATTTGTTCCACTCCTGCCTGTGCTGCAGAGGAGAGCATGTTACAGAGAATACAATATGCAATAAGTAAAATAATTCCAAAAATATTACAAACATACATTACATCGCTGAGATGTATGTATGAATTCAGATCCTATGTTTTAATTCTTGTAGGGAAATTTTATATTATTTACCCTGAGCTGAAGTAAAAGAGTAAAATTCTCTTGCTTTCTTTCCTTCCCAAGTCGTATAATCCCTATACTAGTCCAATATTTGGTGGAAAAGGTGTTTGTGAAGCTATATATTGGCAGGAACAATGGATCTACGTGCTAATTTACGACTTTTCACAACTGAATTCTTTAACTCTATGAGAAGTGTGTCCACATGCACATAGACCCTCTTTTCTTTGTGTCCTTAGATTATTGCATCCAAACTAATTATATTCTCATGTTAAACAACGGAGTGATTAATGCAAACATGATCTGTGATAGAAAACACTGGCACCATATGGCCACAAGAGGGAGTAAAGAGCCACAGAAACATTAGCGTCTTCAAGGCTAGGCTCTGCCATTCCCGAGGAAATAGAGAACTTTTGTTGTTTCTATTTCCCCCACTCTCTTTTTCCTTCTAATAATTCAGAGACTTTCTTCTGACCAAAGGCAGACCTAGTATCAACAGATCTCGCTGTTACGATGAGGCAAAGTTAGCCCGGAGCCGCTTCTTCTCTCGCTGCTGTCCTGGCTGACTTCCCCAAGGAACACTTTCCAATACCAAACTACCAGCAGTGGGCTCCTGTCTCCGTGCTGAGGGCACCTCAGCTCTCCGATTTGCCACCGAGCCCAAATAGCCGGTTTATGGGAAGACTTGTTATGTTGAACGCTTCAATCGCTTCTTAAATTGATTTATCATGGCACTGAAGCAATTAGATGATATACAGACCAATGAATCCCTTGCAAAGGCTACAGTAAGCACTCAGTTAAGAGGAGAAAAGTCAGATTGAGAGCCTGGGGAAACATACCTTCCTAGGAATGACATAAATGGAAATCCCTCAATTACACTCCCCATCATTCCTGAGTCCTTGGCACCGGGCGGGGGGTGGGGGGTGGGGGAACGTTCTAAAACTCAGCCCCTTAAATGGTGGCATGTTATATATCTAATTACCATACGGTTGTTTGGGGTTTTGTTTTTTGTTGTTGCTATTAGTTCAGGTTGAACAAAGGAGTGATGAAGAAAGCTGAGTAAGATATTTAGTCCCTCAGCAGAATTACTCAGAAGCTGCAGGCAGTATGTCCGGCAAAAAATACAGGGAGGAGTAAACACAATGGGAGATAAGTTATGACTGAGACAATAGAAATACAATTCCTTGAGTCCTGGCTGTCGCTTATTCACGCACATGGATTCATCAGGACAGGTTGCCAAACTACAAGGGAAAACACCGAAAATAAATTGCCAAATGTTTGCCACAGTTTATTTTCCTATTACATTTCTTTGATAACTCTTCTCCAAAGGATTCAAAGAGTTGTGCTGAATGGAAATTTCTTTTAAACACTGCCAGAGATGAAGTGAAGTCTCACCTTGATGGTGGGAGAAAAGATGGGAGAAGGAAAAAACAATAACCAAGATGCCTTAAAGCAGAGAGGACTGGAGAAAGAGCAATGGCTAAATTCTTCAGTGTGCAAACATGCAGCTGGCTAAAGGAAGGAGGGTGCAGCCAAGGCTCTTCACCGCAGAGATCTTGAAAGCTTGGAGGAGCGTGTTGCAACTTTGGAGACTCATCACATTCCGCATCTTGGAATCCTCCAGCAGAGTTCAGATCCAGACTCCTCAAACCCCCCAGATGCCCCTCCCTAACACCCTTCTGCTCTTAACACTGGTCCCTCCTACACAATGCTTGTTTATTATGGAGAAATCTGTGCCTCCAGCTCACCATAAACTTGTATTCCTGCCATGGTATATGTTCCTTCCCAGCTTGAGACCTGCTTGAATCAATATCATTTTACACCTGGGCCCCAAAGCACAGGGACTTCTGAGAAGCAGGCCAGCCTTGTACTCTGGCTGAGAAGTCGCTGTGTCAAGAAGACTCATCTCAGAAGTCTCAACAAAAGAGGAGGAAGTCCCGGTGGCTTGTCATTATCCATCTCTGATCCAATCACTGCAGTCAAGGGAATGTGAAGCTTTGATGGTCAAACGTGGGTCACATGCCACCCTTAGAGCTGGAAATCAGCTCCACTAGAATCCCCAGCCTTGAGAGTAGAAGCGTAGATTCCCTGAGAAGGTTGGAGGCTATTTTAAGTAGAGTAAGTGGATGCTGGGCAGTCAAGAAGCAAGACAAATACACCTCAATCACTTTTCAGCCCTTCCCTCTCTGTAGTCCAGCACAGCCCAGGTGACTATGGAACTTTGTGTATTTGAATAGAGAGCAAATGGAGCTCTTGGTGTTGTGCAGTGTGGTGGCCCTGACTCTCAGCAATCATGTGCTGGTTGATCTGTGATAAGGATCATTAGCATTCATTTGCTCAGTACTGTTTCAGTCCCTGCCCATATCTTTCATTAATTTCTATAGCCACCAAGTCACATACACACAAATCTCAAGGAGACAAGCCAAGACAATGACAACATTTGATGACAACAACATAGATCTCAGATAATAACTGTCAAGGTGATAAGGGAAACTTCAGGAATCCCTGGGGTGATAGAAGATATTTATTACCACTGTCTTTAATTCATTGTAGTACAAGGCATGTTATCAATACAAAATTTACATAAAGTAAGTCATTTGTTTCAGGTGTTTACCTGAAACATATTGAGTTCCCTCTTTGAGCATTGCAATAAACTAGAGTAATTACCTTTTGTTCCCATCTGGTTCTTACATTAACTACATGTAATCAAATCAGTTATTAAGTGGTTCATCAGAAAGAAACAATTGTCCTTCCTAATGAGACATCGTCTCCAAATTTGCAGAGCAACAAGCAGAAATAATGAAAATATAACAATTCTTCCCAGGAACAACATCCCTTTTCCTCAAAGTGATTCAGTTCTGTCCTGTCCTCTGTAGCTTGCCCCTGGAAAATCCCACTGTCAGCCTTGTGAGTGATTCTGGGAGTACTGACTCCTAGGAACTAGATCTCCTGATGAGCTCAGACTTTCAGTGGACTACTGTGAGCACAGGGGCCACGAGCAGGGGCTTAGGACGCGAATCCTGCTAGACTTGAGTGTGCACAGGGAGAGGGGCATCAGTGTGCACAGTGGCTACAAGAACAGGCACTGGATTCAAACCAGCTGCCACCATTTACCAGCGGGTGTCCTTCAACAAGTCCTTTCTTTCTGACCCGAGTTTTCTCTTCTGTAAAATTATGGCAAGAGTTCTCACCTTCTGGAGTTGTGACAGAGACAAGACAGTCCACAAGAGTGTTCAGCATACTGCCAAGCACATGGTACTAAATGAGGGTTAGTCTGGATTAGGCTTTTTGATTTGTGTTGTGTTGGGTTTTTTTTTCATTTGTGACCAAGAGGCAAAACTTGGCCTGACTCCTTCCTTCCATCAGGAGGTCTCTCACTGACAACTTAACTGAGCAAGGGAAACACCATTGGATAACCTGGCCCCTCACTGAGACTAAGAAACAACCAGTATTTAGGTTTCCCTTTGCCTACCAACTTAGAAGAGCTAGAAAACAAATCTGTGAATCTAAGGAATGTTTCAAAAATCCACAATCCTCTTTCTAGCGAGTTGGTGCTCCCAGTTTACATTTGACTCTAATTCTGACTCAAAGATGTGATATGATCCATCATCACTCAATCCAAAAAGGAAAAATTTAGAGCATTATTAATAGCGATAGCTTCTATTTATTGAGGATGTACTTGACATCTTATTCTGAATGTTTTATATAAATTATCTCCTTTAATGATCCTTTGAGATAGGTCATTTTATAGATGAAGAAACTGAGGCTTAAATAAATGAGTAACTTTCCCAAGCTCCAGCTATTAATACAAGGCTTGTTTTCTTAACCTGAGGACACTTTGCAGACTTACAAAATACTTTAAATTAATGATCACAAATGCTTAAAAATAACAAATCTTGATTTGAATCCATACATTCTCATGATACTTCTGGATAGACTTTAATTCTGAGTTCTGGCTGGTCCGTCTGCACTGCCCATGCCAGGTGCTCTCTAGACTGTTTCTAGGCAAAGTGTTCATGGACTAGAGGTTTCATAGGTTCCCTCTCTCTTCTCTAAAAGAACAAGAACTGACTGGGCACAGTGGCTCACGCCTGTAATCCCAGCACTTTGGGAAGCCAAGGCGGGCAGACCACGAGGTCAGGAGATCGAGACCATCCTGGATAAAATGAGGAAACCCTGTCTCTACTAAAAATACAAAAAATTAGTCAGTCATGGTGGCACGTGCCTATAGTCCCAGCTACTCGGTAGGCTAAGGCAGGAGAATCGCTTGAACCCAGGAGGCAGAGGTTGCAGTGAGCCGAGATCGCGCCACTGTACTCCAGCCTGGGCGACAGAGCGAGACTCTGTCTCAAAAAAAAAAAAAAAAAAAAAAAAAGAGGCAAGGACTTTCCACAGGGAATGCAAAATGCAAAATCAACCTAGCAATCATCCTGTATCAATAAAGAGACTTTACTCAAATAGGCTTAAGTGAAACAAAAGAACCAAAATGTATTGTCTCTTGAACCTGAAGAAGCCCAGGGGAAGGCTGGCTGCAGGTGTGGCTGAAAGCGCAGCTCAGAGGACAGCATCAGGACTCCCTTTCTGCCCCTCTCTTGGCTCTGCCTTCCAGATTCACTTTTTTCTCAGGCTGGCTGTTTTTTCATGGGAGCACATTGACTGCAGGAATCTCCAGGTTCCTAACCTCATAGTTTCAAGTCCAGTGGGAAGAGAGAGTGTTTTCTTATATGTATCTCAAGCAGAAGTCCTAGGTGCTCTACAGTCTATCCATTATGTATTCACCCCTGCATCAATCCCTGTGGTGAAAGGGATGAAATGCTGTGATTGGCCAGATCCAGCTCATGTGCCCAACTGTTATCAGAGGTGACATCAGCACATGGATAGAGAGTTGGGGAAGGGTGATAGCTCTAAAGAAAAACCAGAATGGGTTTGTTTTGTTTGGTTTTGTTTTTTGAGACGGAGTCTTACTCTGTCACCCAGGCTGAAGTGCAGTGGCGAGATCTTGGCTCACTGCAACCTCCGCCTCCCGGGTTCAAGCGATTCTCATGTCTCAGCCTCCCAAGTAACTGGGACTACAAACATGAGCCACCACGCCCGGCTAATTTTTTGTATTTTTAGCAGAGGCAGGGTTTCACCATGTTGGCTAGGCTGGTCTCGATCTCCTGACCTCAGGTGATCTGCCCCCTTGGCCTCCTCAAGTGCTGGGATTACAGGTGTGAGCCACCATGCCCACCCCAGGATGTTTTGAACAGTAGAACAAGGAATGGATACTGAACAGTAAATGTAAACAACCACAAACATACATGACAATAGATCCAAATGCCCTATAAGTCTAGGGATTCAACCATATCTAAGTCTAGGGATTCAACCATATATATTTTTAACTAAACTCCAGGCATACAGAAGAACAATAATATATAACATTAAAAATCAGGACAGTCCCTAAAATGCAGGCCAGATAACCGATGCCAACATATGGGCAGAGGTCCTATGTTCTGGCAAAGTACGGATTTAATCAGTTAATATAAAGCACCTTTCACTCAGCAATTATTATGCCAGAATTAATATGTGAATCCAGAGTAATGTAACAAGAGCCAATCATGCCTCTCTCCTCCCACCCTGCTACCCCCACACACTTGGGCAAGACCTTGGAAATTCCAAGATTTAAACAGAGGAGCCATAATAGAGACTAAAGGGGGCAGAGGTAAGCAGGTAAGTTTCAGCTTGTCCTAAAGAGCTAACAGAGAAGAAAGACTCTTGTCAGATGGTGCCCATATGGCTGGTTTACATATTACGTACATGGAATTTATGTCAAAGCTACAGCCACAGACAAGGGTGACGCAGAAGGAACAGACCAATCACCTTTCTTGGAGCTGGAATCCACCAAGAACATGATCTCAGCCAGACATCAGGGAATGAGAAGGGTCATTGTTAAAGGGAGCCAGAAGAATGTTAAGACGGAATTTGGTTTTGGTCGGATGAAACTGTTAGCACAGCCCTGGTCCCCTTGGTTAAGTGTGTTATTATATTCCAAAGTAAAGAGAAATACATGAAAAATGATAATTGGTGAATATTTTCAAAATGAACATGAACATTTCACTCCAAATCTAAATCTTCTTCACATAAAAACTGCTCATTTAAAATGGTGCAAGGATTAAGCAAGTCTCCTAAATAAATTCCCTCTGCATCAGATTTCTTCTTTAAAACAGTCTGGTTGATTACTAAAGTGCATTTCAAATCTAAAATTCAACCACTAGAATATCCTTAGGAAAGGCAGCTGCCAACTACAGAGGTATCTCAGCCCAGAGACCTGGCTTCAGCCCACACTCAGCACCACTCCGTTACCTCCACATCCCCATCCACATCCTCCGGGCAATGACAATGATGGTGGTGGTGGTGGTGGTAACAGTAATTGAGTACTTGCTATATGTGAGGCACTCTTCTTTACACAAGTGCTTCATGTGGATTATATACAAATACTACAATGCTCTCTCCTTAACAGGTGAAAATAATGAGGGGCAGAGAAAATAAGAAACCTGAACAAGATCACAGCCAGTAAGTGGCTCCCCCTTCATATGTTTAACAATCATCTGATCTGTGGCTATGATAGTAAGGATCTCAATTTTCTAACTTTCAGCAACAAGCTAGTTGTTACATTTAATAAATATCGGCATTCTAACTTGGATCTTTGCATAAGCAAGCCACACATAGGTAAAGACAAGACTAAGGTGAGTTAGATAATTTTTTGAAGACAGCTTTCTTTGACCCGCCATAGAACATACTGCAATTGAACATCTGGAACCAGAAGAGAATACTGAAGATTCACCTCAGCCACCCACCCTTCTGGGAGTGCTAGGGTGCTGTGCACAGAGCAGGGGTCTCAGTGTCAGTCCTGGGTTCAAGCCCTTGCTCTGCCCCCTGACTAGCTGTGTTGCTGAGAAAATGTGTAATCTTCTCAGTGTCAGTTTCTCTTCTGTAAAGGGGAATGACACCATATATCTAATGGTAAGAGGGTGCTGTATACAACATCTAGCAGCCTTATGTTAGCACACAGCAAATGGTTCGTGATCATGGCATCGTACTCAGGGTGGGGACATCTGAATCCCGACAGCACTATGAGAAGATAACTGCAGAAGGAAAGGAATTGACTGCAGACAGGAAAGGATTAAAGTTAGAGATATTAATTTTATCTCTGCGAAAACTAATCTTGACTACCTCAGATGTGCCACTGTCTTTTCTGGAACAAAGAATAATTTTATCATCTGTGAGAACTCACGTCAAAGTGTCCCTTGATACACTCTCACTTGTAAACAAAAGTTTTCAGACTGGAACTTGCAGCAGCCCTGCTACTAGTGAGAAAAAGCAGAGGGTGGAACAGGCAGGACAAGTGGCCTCTGTTGTCACACAAATGATTTCAGAAATGTCACTTCTTGAGATACTGAAAAGCTGATGGTGGTGGTTCATTGTACCTTGGGGAAACAGCATGTAATCATCCCTGTTCAAGCTCAGTAGTCTTCTTGATCATGTCTGCTTCCCCTTCACCAAAGTAATCCCTAAAAATAGCTGTTCCTCCCTTCAAAAGATGAACCAAAGGTGGGCGTGGTGGCTCACGCCTGTAATCCCAGCACTTTGGGAGGCCAAGGCAGGCTGATCACCTGAGGTCAGCAGTTTGAGACCAGCCTGGCCAACATGGCAAAACCCCATGTCTACTAAAAATACAAAAATTAGCTGGGCATGCTGGCATATGCCTGTAATCCCAGCTACTCAGGAAGCCAAGGCAGGAGAATCGCTTGCACCCTGGAGGTAGAGATTGCAGTGAGCCGAGATTGCAGTGAGCCAAGATTGCGCCACTACACTTCAGCCTGAGTGACAAAGCAAAACTCCTTCTCAAAAAAAAAAAGAAAAAAAGATGAACCAAGGAGAAACTATACAAAGTAGGGGATTGGTTCAGTTGTTTGTATTTCAGGATATACTTTAAAAGAAGCACCATGATCATCATCATCCCACACAGTATTTGGCGTTTGGTGTTTATCAGGCCTCAGAACTATTGTTGGCTTGATTGCTGGCATTAGGCTCAAGTGAGCAAGGAGCTGAGAGTGGTATTACACTCTTATATTTGACTTTACAACATACCTGGGAGAGCATCCTTATGGTGTTTGCTGCCTAAAATTGGCAGTCAGTCAGTCTTAGAGGTTATTTAAAAATATTTGATGAATCTTACAAGTAAAAGAAACCAGACACAAAAGAGTATATATATACTGAATGATTCCATTTACATGAAGTTCAAAAATGGGCAAAACAAATCTCTAGAAGTCAAAATAGTGGTTACCTTGTGTGGGGGACTTCTGGGTGATAGAAATGTTCTGCTTTTTAATGTGGTTGCTAGTTAATAGTTATGTTTACTCTGTGAGAAATTTCTCAAACTGTATGCTTATGATTTTCTGTATATTGAACTTCAGTAAGTTTACTGAGAGGAAGAGGAAGAAAAAGATGAGGAAGAGAAAGAAGAAAAGGGAAGAAGAGAAAGAGGGGGCAAGGAGGAAGAGGAGGGAAATAAATGAAAGAATGGAAATGCATGAAATTTAAAACAAAAAAGCATGCAAAAAAATAAGCACCTGAAAAGACACTCAATATCATAATTAAAATCACAATGCAATATCACTACCCACTTATTAGAACAGCTAAAGTAAACAATAATGGTAATGTCAAATAATGGCAAGGACGTGGAGAAAGAGTCTGTCATACATTGCTGGTTTGAATGCAAAATGGCACAGCCACTCTGGAAAATAGTTTTTGCAGTCTTTACCATATGATTCAGCAATCACACCCTTGGGTATTTATTCCAGAGAAATGAAAAATTATGTTCACACAAAAACCTATGGATGAATATTCATAGCAGTTTTATTCATGCTAGAAGAATACTGGAAAAAACCCAAATATCCTTCAATGGGTGAGTGGTTGCATAAACTCTAGTGCATCCACGCAATAGGATACTGCTCGGCAATAAAAAGGAATCAATTACTGATACATGCAACAACCTGGCTGCGTCTCAAGAGTATTATGCTTAGTAAAACAAAGCCAATCTGAAAAGATTACAACAGTATGGTTCCATTTATAGAACAGTGAAAACTAAGTAAGTCTGTAGTCTAGCACCAACATACCAGTGTCAATTCCTGGTTTTGATATTGTACTACATTACAGGTCACCATTTGACAAAGCTGGATGAAGGGACACAGAACTCTTTGTACTATTTTTACAACTTCTTATGAGTCTATAATAATTTTTTTAAGTTTAAAGGAAAAAGAAGAATCTTTGACCCTGTCCAAATTTGAATTAGCCACACACGTTTATGAATGCCGCTCCCCTTGGGCAGGGCTGGAACTCCCCAACTCCTGTAGTTTAGTGTGAAGCACAGTCAGTGGAAAACACAAGTCCTACTTGGAAGTACATTTACAGAAAATACTCACAAACGATAAGGGAAAGGAGCAACCAAACCATGCTTCTTAGACACTCTGGTTGATCTCTTGCTCCTTGGGCTTGCAATGATTTATGTGATGACAACCACATCAGCATAGAACTTAAGGCTCTTTTTCTCAAACAGGAATCTTTATATACGAATGGGAAGATTTATAAGAACTAAACAGAGGAATTAAAGATGAGCTATTAGGGAAAACAGATGTATTGAAATTACCATTGGAAAAAGACTGAAAAGCTTAGTTTGTCTTGAATTCCAAACTCAATTCTTGCCGACTGTAACCAGGAAGTCAGAGTCTCTTACCAAGACAGTAGCTTTCCCTTTCCTTAAGCTGAAAGGAGTGGGGAGCCAATGTCCTGTTGGTGGGGTTGTTTCTTTTAGAGTCTGGGGGAGGGGAGTGTGGCAAAGGCTACTTGAAGGCAGAATAGAGTAGACATCTTTCTCGACCTGCTAATAAAAGCCAAATTGATTCCGAACATAGGGTAGGTTTTTAAGCAATCGGCCATGTTTATACTATTGTTCTTGGTTGAAATTACACAGTTTAGTCAAGAGATTACAATTTTTAAAACTAAAACTGAAACTACAAAAGCCCATATTTTTGTAAAATTATTTCATAAATTAGCAAGCGTTAGGAAGTCTTGTAATTCATTCAAAAAAGGACCTTGCACTCCAACTCTCTGAATGTAAGGGAGTGAAAAGAAAAAGATCCTTGTCTTGTCTGGAGCCCCAGGGAAAGCCACAGCCTTAACCCCACACTGCGCTTTGTCCTCAGGGCTGTGTTCCTGGGCTTGATTGTCAATCATTTGCCAGCAAGAGGATGGATTGTTTTGTTAATGTTTCTTCTTCAAGACTCAGGGAGCTCAGGGTAGTCATAGGGACAAGCCAACAGACAGAACCAAATGGTGAGCAGTACCCACTGAGATCTGGGCCTATGGCATGGCTGGTCACAAACTGAACCTCTTCAACCATGTACTTCTGTGTCCTGGCCTGAGGGGTCAAGGGACACACATATGCTTCACTGGGCACAAGGATATGAAGTCAGAGTTTATGCAGCTTCACAAATCAGGCTGCAATCTAATTTCTAGATAAATGATTTTAAAATGTTAAAAGCATCTCCCACATTGCTATTACTCAGATAGTCCCAAGAATCAGAATGTTAAATAAGACGTTACTTAAATGTTGATTAAAAATTAATTGGGTGTGGTGGCAAGTGCCTAACATCCTAGGAGGCTGAGGCAGGAGGATAATTTGAGACCAGTAGGCCGAGGCTGCAGTGAGCTATGATCACACCACTGCACTCCAGCCTGGGCAACAGAGCAAAACCCTGTTTTTTAACAAAACGAACCAAAAAAAGTGATTAAAATATTATTTTACATTCTTCCATTCAGTAGAATTTATAATCTACATTTTGCCAGGGGCTTTTTATAACCATTATTATTTTGAAAAAACAAAAAAAAAACTTGTAAGATTTTTTTTTTTTTTTTTTTTCTTTTTTCAGACAGGCGTTGTGCTCTGTGGCCCAGCCTGGAGTACAGTGGCAAGATCTTGGCTAACAGCAACCTCCGCCTCCCAGGCTCAAGCCATCCAAACTATCCTCCCACTTCTGCCTCCAGATTAGCTGGGACTACAGGTGCATGTCACCATGCCCAGCTAATTTTTGTATTTTTAGTAGAGACAGGGTTTTGCCATGTTGCCCAGGCTAGTCTTAAACTCCTGGGCTCAAGTGACCCTCCCACTTCCCAAAGTGCTGGGATTACAGGTGTGAGACACTGGGCCCAGGCCCATTTTTTCTTTTACTTATACTATCTCACATATACCACCTCCCCCACCCGCCCCCAGCACACATACTTGCCACTGATTTTGAAAAAGAAATCGGCCACTACTTTGAGCTTATTGCTTTTAAAATATCAGTTTAAAGCTCAAAACACTGTTTGAAAATTGTTACATCAGAAAGCCTATGCTGGGCTAAAAAAGCCTTTCTTGGGTTCATCTGCATCCTGGGAAGCCCCGTTGGGTATTAAGTTACCTGTGCATTGTAAGTGTCCCCACCAGTCAGTAAAGAGCTAGGTGTTACTGCATAGTTCCAGGGTACAGCCTGGCGTTAGGCACATAGTAGCTGTTCAATCATCATTTCTTGAATTACGTAGATTAACTTGTCAGGACTCACATGTTCACATGGAAAGGAATGTACTTATTAACTACATTCAGGTTAGTCCACCCTTACTTTATATATTTGTTTCCAATGAAAAACAAACTATTGTGTGAAGAACTCCAGACTCCCTAAGTATTCGGTCTTTGCTGGAGCCAAGAGGGTGGGAAACAATCATATGGCATCTGGTCTCCGAAGATGGCCTCAAAGAGCCATGCATCCCTTGTGTAGTTCCTCCTGTACTAAAGAGGAATTCACGCCCTTGTGTAGTTCCTCCTGTACTAAACCCAGGTTGAGCCTGTGTGCAGTAAAGGATTAACTCAGCAAGATTGGGAAGTTCGAACCCTGCAAATTCCAAAGAAAGGATTGGCCCTTGACTAGATCTTGGGAGACAGTCTCTAAGCCCTTGGAATATAGTGCTTGATAAGAGTACCTTTGTATGCCTAGGGCTTGAGCCATGACACATTGTTTATGCTAACAATATGATTTATGATATTCACCTGGAGCTCTGGGCCATCCTGTTTCAGTTTGACTTCTGGAGGGGCTGGAGCCTGAGTAACTAAGGTTAGTCATGTGAGTGCTCCATGCCTCATTAACAACCCTGGACTCCAAGGCTGGGGTGAGCTTCCCTGGTTGGCAATATTTTGTACATGTTGTCACACATCATTGCTAGGAAAATTTTGCGCTGTCTATGAAATTCTACTGGTTGAGGACAGCTGGAAGCTTGCACCTTGGTACCTCCTGGCCTCTGCCCTATGCGCCTTCTTCCTTTGCTGATTTTAATCTGTATCCTTTTGCTATAATAAACCATAACTATGAGGACAGTAGCTTTTCTGAGATCTCTGAGTCCTTCTAGAGAATCATCAAACCTGAGGGTGTCTTGGGGACCCCAATACAGCCTGTGATTTGATTTAACCAGTAGAATGAGGCAGAAATGATACTGTGCCTGTTCTGGGCATCAGCCTTAAGAATGCCTGGAAACTTCTGCTCTTGCAATTTGGGGTGCTCTTAGTAAGTAGTAAGTAGAGACCATGGGGACAGGAGAGGCCTGGTCATCCAGGTGTCCCAGCCAAATCTTTGTAAGACTCCAGTCCCAGCCATGATCTGACCACAACCACATGAGAGACCCCAAATCAGAGAACTGCCCAGGTGAGCACATTCAACCCACAGAATTATGAGCAGGAACAAAATGGTTGTTGTTTTAAACCACTAAATTTTGGGGTGGCTTATAATACAGCAGTGGATAACTAAAACCAGCATGAATAATCAAATGATTTAAGAGATTCAGAATGTAATTGGTTAAGAGATTATACGTAAGTAGCTGCTAGAAATCATTACTTTCAACAACGCAACCCAAAACAATTTTCCTAAATTGAAAGCAAAAACCGATTTTTTTTTAAGGAGACTAGAATTGAACAAAATTCTCTCAGGCTGCTGAAGTCTGTGGCTTCATTTATTTTAGACTCCGGCTTCTTTTCGTCGCTGATTTGGAAATAGTGAAAGGCCACCTGTAAACAATACCTCACATAGGAATAGCCTTCAGGAGGCCTCAGAGCCTTCCATGTTTTTAAAAATTTTATCTTTAAAATTAGAATATGAGGTAATTGCTTTTATGCACATTTCAGAGACAACATGAGCGAGCTCCCTGGCAGGCAGAAGCTGGACGTCCTGGTTTCCTGACTGCTCCCACAAATGCCCTCTGTACCCTGCTGGGTTCCATCTGGCCACACTCCAGTGCCTCTCCCGGAGGAAGGCATGCCAAATTCCTGACACATGGCGTTTGAAAATACCATGGAACGTTTCCACTCGTGGATTTCACCATGTTCTCCAGTGAGTATTTTAGCAAGCTAAAAATGTGACTCCTCAGTCATGAGAACACCAAGTCCATATGATTCGAAAACAGCAATAATGCTGGAACTTTGATCTAATTACCAGCAAGTCCTCTTCCAGGAGATTAAATGTCTTACAATATTTTATAATTTGCTTAGCAGGTATTTATCCTTCAGTGAAAACCAGTGGTCTTAGAAGAGAGCAGCAAAAGATGCTGACAAGTCATTTAAATGGCTAAGTGGTCACTCTTGCTGGCCTAATAAAAGTCCATTTCTAGGAAAATGAAACCTGAACTTCTTATAAATCATCAATTATCCCAGATAATGGTAACAATATAGATATTTATACTCTGAGTTTTTATTTCCGTGTCTTGTGTTTCAACTTCACATCAGGTTGGTTTTCAAAATTTTATTTATTTATTTATTTATTTATTTATTTAGAGACGGAGTTTCTTTTTCTTTTTTCTTTTTTTTTTTTTTTGAGATGAAGTCTTACTCTTGTTGCCCAGGCTGGAGTGCAGTGGTGCAATCTTGGCTCACTGCAACCTCCGCCTCCCGGGTTCAAGCGGTTCTTCTGCCTCAGCCTCCCAAGTAGCTGGGATTACAGGCATGTGGCACTGCACCCGGCTAATTTTGTATTTTTAGTAGAGATGGGGTTTCACCATGTTGGTCAGGCTGGTCTTGAACTCTTGACCTCAGGTGATCCGCCCACCTCAGTCTCCCAAAGTGTTGGGATTACAGGCGTGAGCCACCGCACTCGGCCTGGTAGTTTTAAATGAATGAATTCATCTGTAAGCTTTTGAATGGAAAAACCAAAGTAGAAAGAAACATATTGTCTTACATTATTCTACAAATCAAAACTTTTAAAAATCAAATTGTCTTTCTTGTATTAAGAACAAACCCCAAGTGCCTGATCAACTACTTTATTACCATGAGGCAGAAATACAGTTATGCAGCTGATGTTAGGGAAGGCGGAGAATTTCCTCAGCCATCCATGAAGAAAGATAAGGGGCCTTATCCACTGGCTGTCTCATCTTATAAAGATCTCATGGAAATTTGGTGGACATAGAGCACAATTCTCTATCCTTGAAGAACATTTTCCAAAGCACAGATGTTTTTCTCTTAATTGTGAATGCTGACTGACTTGTCCATATCCTTTCTCAGTGCTCAGCAGACGGTACGATTTGGGACTGGCTTGTTCCCTATAACATGGGGCTGATGTACATGGGGCTGATGTTCTTTGCTACGTGGAAAACACATCTTCGGTGAGACAGAAATGAATCAATATTACACAAAAATGTTTCCATTTCTGGAATTTCCCTGAGATAAAAATATCTTTCAGGCTTTGGGTATACATAAGTGACCATGAGGACACTTAGTAAAAGAGAAAACAGATTTTCAATACTTCGTGGTGATGGTAATCATATGGGATTATAAGTAGTTAAGGTTTTCCTGTTGTATCATTTTGGAAACAAAAAGTTGACTCATTTTCTGGTTAATGCTCCAATATTTTCATTAGGGAGTTTCTATAAAGTCTTTATGTGAATCACAGAAAGTACAATTATTTCAGAGGTAGGATAAAATTTTATCTGTCAGAAACAGCACTGTGTACTACAACCTGCTGAGTTTAACAAATCACCTAGAAGCCTAATGCTCAAGAATGCAATATATCAAGTAAAACACTGAAAAGTTCAACTAATTTAGATAATGCAAGTATGGAAATGCAAGATTGACTAAAACTTTTAAATATTATCATTCCTACTAACATGCTGATTTAGTTCATTTTACTGGAGTATTTTAATTTCCTGGCAATTGAATAGCACTTTTTACTACAAATATTTCATCATTTGGATAAACATATTCTTTTATTTACCATTTGTCAGGTTTTGTATGCTAAATTGCAACTGCTTATATACGTTCATCAAGTATCTCAAGAATAAATTAAAATTCTTAGTAAAAATCCAACTGACAGGTACAGACCACAGAAAGGACTATTTTAAGCCTTTGGGGGCTTAAAAATTGTGTGTGTGTGTGTGTTTGTGTGTGTCTGTGTGTGTATTCACATGGTGCGAGAAAAAGAACTTTCCAGATAATTGTGAATGGGATACTATTATATAAGAGTTTAAAAAGCAATATTTCTGTACGATTGAAGTTCTTAACTCATGCTTTTTTTTTTTTTGAGACGGAGTTTCGTTCTTGTTGCCCAGGCTGCAGTGCAGTGGTACAATCTCAGCTCACCGCAACCTCTGCCTCCCAGGTTCCAGCGATTCTGCTGCCTTAGCCTCCCAAGTAGCTGGGATTACAGGTGCCTGCCACCACATCTGGCTAATCTTGTGTATTTTTAGTAGCAGTGGGGTTTCACCACGTTGGCCAGGCTGGTCTCGAACTCCTCACCTCAAGTGATCCTCCCACCTCAGCCTCCCAAAGTTCTGGGCTTAAAAGCATAAGCCACCGCACCCACCCCATGCTTTACTGTTAAACTAATTTTGAGTTGTACATGAAAGACCTAATAATCAGAAAGAGGCTATTTTTTAATTTCCTTGCTCAAATATTTTGAGCCTCCAAATCTGGAAAATAATGTTGAAGTTTGAAACCGATGCTGTGCCTACTCTAGGGAGCACAGTACTGAACTGCTGCTTCCTTGCTTGTCTTGGTGAATGCACATTGAGTGTGCCTTGTCATCCTCTGAACCCACCACTGCTAGTAACTGCTGTGGGGGAGGAGCTCACTGCACCTCAGAAGTCAATGTTAGAAGTCATTGTGAGCACCTAGAAGTGAAGTTCCACGAGACAGAAAACTGAGCCACAAGATGCCCCCAAAGTAGGAGTCATGTTGAAAACTTTGAAAAATGTCTTTGTACAAAATCTACACAGATCTTTAGAGAACAGGCCAGATCTGTGCTGACTTAGGTACTGCCTAAAATGTCACCACATGAGGAACCATTTCAGCAGCACACTGCCCACGCTTTCTCTGAGCCAAAGATGTTCCTAGCATTGCCTTTAGCCATACCATCTTTAAGTGAAAATAAGATTTTATACATATTCCGGCTGGGACACCTCAGGCACATGTGACCTCAGGAAATTCCTTAACTTCTCTTCCCCTAGTTTCCTTATCTATAAGATGGTGAAGATTGTGGCAGGAATTAAATGAGTTAATGTGCCCAACACATAGTACAAACTACTCTGTGTTAGTGGTCCATTAGTATTATCATCATCCACTTATCATATCCACTCATAATTTTTGCAGAGAAGCCACCAGCACAAAATAAAATCAATTACAACACAATTTTTTTCAAAACGTGAAGATACTATTTTATAAAAAGGTTCACAGGACCCCCAAATTAGTATTAACTTGGCTCAGATGTATCTACCCTAAGCACGTGGGGATTCTTCCCAGCTTCCACGCTCCTTGCCACCCTAAATGCTCAAGGGGAGTCCTATTGTATTAGAAATGAACTTGCTAATCACGACTTTGAACCTGATCCTTCCAAGGCATGCTTTTCAGGCACAGCACTGGTAAGGAGATGGGTCCCCTCCAGAAAATGCTGAGAAATGGTAGCAAACAGGATTCCCTCCTTTGGTCTACTCACTGCCTTCCCTCTGTGGGAGATGAAGCATTGCTCCCCCCATCCCATGCACATTTGATTGTTAGCCTGCTGTCACAACCCTATGATCCAGTGTGTCCAGAGAGATCCAGATTTCTCCCTCCGTACGTTTTCTCTCTCTGGTTGGTCCTGTCTATAGCTAGAGATGAGCAAGAAGCATCCATCGACTGCTCAGGGCCTTCGTTTCCCATACCTCTGCTGTGTGAGACCTGGAGAACAGAACACATCCAGTCAGTAGCTCACACCCCCCATCACATTCTCAGCCTTCACATGTGAGGAAAACAGCTGGTCAAGGAAGGCTGCTGAATTCCATTTATAAGCCACTTAGCAAGTTATGAAGCTAGAAGGGTCATTTCTGTAGTCACTGTGTTATTGTTACAGCATATACTGATCACCTACTGGCTCTAGGAAGTGAGAATGATACTTTCAGTTCAAATCTTAGTGTCAGGATTTAATATCAAACAGGAAGAAACTCTACACCTTTGCTGTTTGTCTTAGCCAAGCAAATGAGGGTGTCAGAGAAACTGACCACCCTCTCTAGGCTGAAATGGGTTAGAGCAGATCTCAACTTCTGGAATTTTTAGTTGTGGAACCTTTCCTGGTAAACTATTATTTTAATGTCAATATTCTGGGAGGGAGGCAAATTTAAGCCAAGAGAGTACACTAAATCACAGACACAGTGACTCACACCTGTAATCCCAACACTTTGGGAGGCCGAGGCAGGCAGATCATTTGAGGTCAGGAGTTCAAGACCAGCCTGGGCAACATGGTGAAACCCCATCTTGACTAAAAATAGAAAAATTAGCTGGGTGTGGTGGTGCATGCCTGTAATCCCAGCTACTTGGGAGGCAGAGGCAGGAGAATCGCTTGAACCTGGGAGGCAGAGGTTGCAATGAGCCAAAATTGTGCCACTGCATTCTAGCCTAGACAACAGAGCGAGACTCAAAAAAAAAAAAAAGTCATGTGACAATGAAAATATTTATTGCTGGTGGTTAGGTCTGTCATTTCCTAGAGGACATAGCTGGCCAGCAGATTTTCATTTCTTTTTTACAAAATAAACAAATGCCTACTTTATTATTTACACACAGAAAATTATATAGAAACACCACACAAACTGCTTGAAATGCAAATATTCTTTGGTTTACTCATCAAAGTAAAAAATAACAAAAATCTTATCAGTTAAATAAAAAAGTGACACTCTTTATCAAACCTTCTTAAACACTGAAATGCACTCATTTTTATGCTCATGTTCTTTAGCAATATCATTTCTCCCCTTTTGCCCCTCATTCCCCTAAATTGTTTCAATGAGATCATCTGTAGAATGAAGACTGTTACCTTTCTTAATGCTACTTACTTTTTATTATCTCAATATCAAGACCAATCTAGATTTTTTTGTCTCTTACATGTGAAATGGATGTAAAAAATGGAAAATTCACCAGCACATTTTAAGATAACATAAAAGAAGCCCTAAGCAAGCATTTCAAGGCAATGACACACCATAACATTTCTGAAAAATTTAAGTATCATTGGTACTTAAAAGGAGAACTCAATTCCAGAAGCATATTCTTATATTGGACATTATTCATAATAGCTAATATAGTTCATTTCCACAGTACTGATTTCAGATAAGCAGTTTTTTTTCCTGAGGGTTGACTACCTCAGACTTAAATCCTGAATGTCAATGACTCAATCTTAACAAAACAGTCAGCTGTAGACATGAAAATTGAATTGTTTCAAAAGCAGCAATGATAGCAAGAGAAAGTTCTTGGCATTTTAAGAAAAGTACATATACATAGCAAGAAATGAAAGTAAATCAAAATACATAGCTTTGTACATGTTAGAAATATCCAATGTGCCACCAACACAACAATTGCCGTATTAAAAAAGTCCTCAGGTCTGGAGACATCTGTATTTTTCTTTGTATAACTACATTTGCATTACCCAACCACATATCTCTCCTATGGTCTGTTACCCGTTAGGAAGCTTTTAACCAGAATTTTTGGCAATATGCTTTTCTTCAAATAAAACAAGCCTTCAAATAAATCATTATGTCTGACAACTGAATTGGGCAAAGTCTTTCTGAAATATGTGTAATCTTTAGAAAATTCTTCTTTTTTCCTTCATAAATCAGCAGTGCTCCATCTTCAAATAAATCATGATCAGTCACAATCTTAACTCATGTGCTCATATGTTCTCTTCATCCAACATTTTGTTGATACCATCACATAGTTTTTGTAAGTGGGGTTTAAAATTCCCAAAAGGATTATACAAGGCAGCCAAAAAATCACAATCTGAAAAATGATCAAAGACATTATTAACCCGTCCATGTGACTTGGCAGTGAGGTGACGCTGAATGATTTGGTGCAGCATCTCTCTGCATTCATTTAACAGCCTGGATAACACATTCCGGTCAAAGGTATAATCCACCTGATGGAAACTGACCACGGTCATAGCAAGCTGATGAACTTTCTTCTTAAATTTCTCCATCAATGCTAGCTCATCTTGATTAAACTGATTATTCCTATAAAGAATGGCCAGCTTGATGACTGTCTTGATGAGGTTCTTGATGATCTTCTCTGCCTCCTTCTTGTTTTGAGTGTACTCCCTGGTCACTCTGTAGAGCTCATCCAGCACCTCACTACTCGTGTCGTCTATTAAGGTGGTGGCGATGGATTTGGACACCATTTTACCCAAGATCTTCTTTTGTGCCTGAACGGCCAGGTTTTTGGAATTAAAGACATCTGTGGCCACTAAAAAAAAAAAAGAGAGGAAAAGAATTAATAATTAGTAAATATCAGCAAGTGAAGCAAACTAAAAACAGATATTTGGGAGCACTTTTTTCCCTCATTTTCCCACCATTTGTGGTTTGTCTTACATCTACTGACATTAGTCTCTGTTCAGAAAAGAATTTTTGGCTGGGTGGAGTGGCTCACGCCTGTAATCCCAACACTTTGGGAGGCCGAGGTGGGTAGATCACTTGAGATCAGGAGTTTGAGACCAGCCTGGCCTACATGGGCGTGGTGGCGGGCGCCTATAATCCCAGCTACTCAGGAGTCTGAAGCAGAAGAATCGCTTGAACCCAGGAGGCGGAGGTTGCAGTGAGCTGAGATTGCTCCACTGCACTCCAGCCTGGGTGACACAGCGAGACTCTGCCTCAAAACAAAAAAAAATACAAAATCAACTCTATACCTGTCATGTGGGCAACAGCAACCAGAAGCGATTTAAAAGAAATTCATTTAAATGGAAGAAGAACAAATGGCAAAGCCATAATATTGAGTAAAATGGCAGATTAAGCAAATCAAAAGGAAAGCCTTGTTTTATAATTCGGTTGCAAAAAGTCAAATTTCCCAAGACATTGGCCAGTGCCTACCAATTTGGCTGTCCTAAGCACCTTGAATTTCAACCTCCAGAAGTCGAGTGTTGGAAAGAAGTGCTCCTTGGAGAGCTCATTGTCACCTGCTATTTCTGATGAATGGCCATTGTTCGCTTTACATTTTTATACATTTTGGGGAAATAACCTGTTTCATGAGCTAATGAAATGTGCTACATGAAAAAATATACTTTGAAAAAGCTGTTGCTGAGAGTTTACTTTTGGAATTATAACTTCTGACAGATGTTTACAATATACATAATAATGGCTATACATATTAAATATTAAAGAGACACTATATGTAATCTTCCTAGCTTAGAGCTGGTCAAGTGAAAATGCTCAATAAATGTTTATTCTCCAAACCAAGTTTACTTTTTTTCTACCACAATTTTCCCCACTCCATGCATGTAGCAATCTTTTTTTTTTTTTTTTTTTGAGACGGAGTTTCACTCTTTTTGCCCAGGCTGGAGTGCAATGGCGTGATCTTGGCTCACTGCAACCTCCACCTCCCGGGTTCAAGTGATTCTCACAACTCAGTCTCCAGAGTAGCTGGGATTACAGGCGCCCTCCACCATGCCCGGCTAATTTTGTATTTTCAGTAGAGACGGGGTTTCACCATGTTGGCCAGGCTGGTCTCGAACTCCTGGCCTCAGGTGATCTGCCCACCTCAGCCTCCCAAAGTGCTGGGATTACAGGCATGAGCCACCACACCTGGCCCATTTCTCCCGCTTAAGGCTTAAGAACTGCAGTTCTTCGGGTGTCTACTCCATCTCTGAGTTGAGTGGCAACTGTTCTCTCCATATATGCCAGTGTTTAAGCCTAGGCCTGGGTATCAGAAAGCAGTCATTTGGTAATGAAAGATAAAAAGTTTAAAAATACAGATACATACAAATGAGTCAAGGCACCAATGATTATATAAGATTATTTCTAGTTTGGATAGGCTAGCATCATTAGGAAGCAAAAAGGCAGCTGCTTCAAAATCTAGACCGGGAGGACACATAGGAAGAGTGACTCCCTTAATCCAGAACTGCCATGTTGGATTTAAAATTGGGGAAAGGCGGGGTGTGGTGGCTCACACCTGAAATCCCAGCGCTTTGGCAGGCCAAGGTAGTGAGACGATCGCTTGAGCCCAGGAGTTTGACACCAGCCTGGGCAACATAGCAACACTCCATTGCAACAAAAAACTACAAATAAAAAAAAAATGAGCCAGGTGTGGTGGCATGCACCTGTAGTCCCAGTTACTAGGGAGTTGGAGCTGGGAGAATAATCTGAGCCTGGGAAGTTGAGGCTGCAGTGAGCAGTGATTGCACTACTGTACTCCAGCCTGGGCAACAAAGTGAGACCCTGTCTCAGAAAAAATTAAATTAAAATTAAATAAAATTGAGGAAAAGAAGAACCAAATTAGATTTGAAATTTGGACCAAAGTAGTTCGTGGTATATAGTAGAGGTAGCTGCAAAATGGTTCCTTATGACCCGAACATCATTTATAAATATACAGTGCCACACATCCACTCAAAGAATGTCTTGATTGAATAAGAAAGGGTCCCCTCACAAATGTCGAAATTTAAACTTCTGAAACATGAACTGAAACTGCAGAAGAACTAAAATATATTTTGAAAAAGAGAAGGAAAGTGAAAATGTGTGAGAAACAGCCAACTTTATGTAGAAGTTTCCATCCTTTAATGTTTTATGTTTTTATCATTTAAGCAGAAGTCTGTTTCTATTCCTTTTCTTCAATGATTTGCAAAAGAGTATAAAGATTAATTCACACTAAAGAATTTATGTCAAAATGGCATCCATGTAGCTAACAGTATCACATTAAAACCAGCGACCATATTTCATCTTAGAACTCCTGATATAGACCTCAAAAAAAATCAATAAACTTGATTTACATAGGGATACCCAACCATTTTCAGCTACTCAGCAAATAACTAGGATTTCAGTAATATATTTCATATAAAGTTGAAATGTTACTGTTTTTTTTTTAATGTTTTAGAACATGGCGCAGTCTACAAATATCTTACCTGGGATTTACTACAAGTCTATCAGTTGGACATACTTTATGTTGTGAAATATTGAAACCAGAGGGAGAGGTATTCATAAGATTTCTCCTTTATCCAAGGCTGGACTTTCATGTTTGCACCTCTTCTCAGCTACTTTTCTGATTAAATCTCAATATCCCATTTAACTTCAAACATGGAAAACAAAAACTCTATGATACAGCAATTCAACTTCCTGCAAGAGAGCGTGTAAAAGGCAAATCTACTGCCAACTAAGCAAGATCATTCCCCGTTTACTGGTAATCAAGTATGAATCAAGATAGAGAAGTTGATGTCTGAGGCTGTCATATTTGTCCTAGAGGAACTTCAAACCCCGCTCCAGAAACACAGCAGCTGTGTCACACTTTCCTTTTATTCTTTGGGTTATTCCAGTGAAGTCGTCTTTTTAAATGAGGTTGAAGCCCCTTGTCCCCCTCCACCATCTGAAGCTCTTTCTCCTCCTCCACCAAGAAGACATGCATGAGTAGATTTATTTTCTAGCATTAGAGAAAGCTTTTTTGGAGCCAACTGGGGCTTGTGGCTGAGAGTCGCTGGCCAGGGATGTGTGGTCTGTGCTCATGAAGTATGTTTCTTTTTCTTGCAAATTAACTGCTGTTAGCCATTCCTGTTCAGGCTCATTTGTCAGTTCCACATGCTCTACCAGATCCCTTAAAAGTCTGGTGTATCTCAGAGCTAGTCCTGGACCAAGTTTTTCTCCTTCAGTCTATCCTCAGCCCTGTGTGATCTCATCCACTCCCACAGCTTCAGATACCACCCATGTGCCAATGACCCCCATAGCTATAACTCAGCCCTGACCTGTTTTCTGGACTCATTTTGTAAGTGCATTCAAGATTTTTCTTTTCCTTGACTATTTTGCAGGCATCTCAAATGTACCACATGCAAAACTGATCTTTGATTCTCTCCCGCCTCCCTACTAAGTGCTCCTCTTTCACTCTTTATGATCTCAATTAATAGCATCCCTTCCAACCTTTTGCTCAATCAAATCAGAGACCTGGGGATCATCCACCATACCATTCTCTCCCTTACCCAGTCCATTATTAAGTTCTTTCCATTCCACCTTCCTCCTGCATTTCTCTGAATTCTATCCATTTCCCTGGATCTCCACGGACAGCAGCCTAGTCCAAACCCCTCTCCATCTCTTTTCACATATCAGCCAGAGTTTCAAGAAATGAAATTTGCAAATGGGGCCGGGCGCAGTGGCTCACACCTGTAATCCCAGCACTTTAGGAGGATAAGGTGGGAGAATCACTTGAGCCCAGGAGTTCGAGACCAGCCTGGGCAACATAGCAAGACCCTGTCTCTACAAAAAAAAAAAAAACGTAAAAAAAAAATTAGCTGGGCAAGTAGTCCTATTTACTCAGGGGGCTGAGGTGGGAGGACTGCCCGAGCCCAGGAGTTCAAGGCTACAGAGCTGCAGTGAGCTATAATCACGCCACTGTACTCCAGCCTGGGCGACACAGCAAGGCCCTGTCTCAGAAAAGAAAAGAAAAAAAAAGATGCTTCACTTAAGTTCTTTGCTAACTATCACACCTCCTTGTTCCTTAAATCCTCTTCATTTGCCTACATTTTATTGTCTGCCTCTCCCTACTAGGATTTAAACTCTGAGAGCAAAGATTCTGTGTATCATGTTCACTGTGTCATCTTGCAGGCCTAGAGAGTGGCTGGTCCAGAAGCAGAAATCAATTTCCCCTATCTCATCCACAATATACTCAAATACTTCTCTATGAAAACATGTTGGCCTGTAAAACGAGAGTTGTAAATACATTCGTGGGTGTTTTTGTTTGTTGTATTAAAAGGTAGAAAAACAGATATATTTGTTTTACCTCACTAAACATGTGGTTTTTCTTCCCTCTAAATGCGCTCCAGAGTATGATTTCTCTTACTGTCATCAACCAATTCTTTTAAAGAGGAGAGATTTGTTGTGCACACCGGGAAAACATCCAAGGACAATAATGCAAATATTTAGAGTAAAAGCAAGGTGTAGTTCTGACTTGAACTGTAGCAGGAGATTAAACACAGGCCCAACTCTACTTCTGGCTGGATCTATGTTTCAACATGTGCCAGAGGGATACCTAAGGCATGTCCTGGGAAGCAACTAAGATGTAAACAGGAGATGTTTCCCAAGGAGAAAGTGCTGAAAATATTCATTCAGTTTTTTGCCTCTTAAGATGAATTCACTTGTGTTTGGAAACAGACATGTAAATTGTTCATTAATGAAGAATGATGCTGTATTTAAAAAAACATACAAAGCATTACCACCACATTAAAACTGTTTAAGATTATTTTCTAGAAATAGGGTGTAAATGTTATTTTACATTACTTATCTTACCTCCCTCCCTCTCTGTCTCTGTATCTCCTCCCTTGACCATTTCAGCAACATTTGCTGTAAGGCAAAGTGATATTTAGGGAATTGTGGCTTTAGCACCAAAATTATAAAGTTAGAGATAAATATGGTAAAAATATACTGACCCAAATATTCAAGAAAAAATGTGCTCAGAAGGAAAAAAGAGAAAAGTCCTTTGTTATTAATACTTATAGTTTTATGAAAATTAACAAAAATGCCCCATAACATAACTACTCCCACTGAGAATTTTCTAATAAAGTACTCAAATCATTTTCTTTACAGTCTTACCAGTAAATACATAATTTTTTACCCTCAAATCCATTATACTTGGGACTCTTTTAACAGTGATGACAACAGATGTACATACGTTGCAAATTCTTGCCTAGTTAAAATTCGATCCAGGGTTCCAATATTAGGAAGGATAGAAAAGATAATAATTTGGAAAGCATGTTGACTGTTAATAAAAGTTCTGTTGTCTGTTAATAAAAGTTCTTTAAATAAATATATAAAACCTTAGCTCTCTTGCATCTAAATAATTCTAAATCTAATGGGACTTAGTAAAAAGTCAGCTTTGGTGATAAGAAAGTGGCCAGAACAAACCACGAACTCTGTCATAAGAAGTCAGCAGGCTAAGAGTTGACCTCCCTACATGGAGATTTGGCAGTGCTCCAGAGAAAAGCAATGAACGCTCGGAGTAGCTAATGATGTGTCAGTGTCACCAGCTTTCATACTCAAAATCCCAAAGTCAGAAACTCAATAGCATAGAGAAGAAACAACAGAGGGAAAGAGAGAGGGAGAAGGAAAGAAGGAAGGAAAGAGAGGGAGGGAGGGAGGGAGGGAGGCCCAGTAGAAGCAGCACAGATATGAACTCTAAATGGGGCTGCCCTGGAAGGGTCAGAAGCAACAACCATGGCAGCAAGCTGGAGGGAATCTTATCAACTAGAGAGAGAAGACAAGTGCCAGGCACCTTAATCCCAAAATTGGCCTTATGCCACACAGATGGAGGCTGTCACACAGAACATAGTCTTGGGAGAATCACTACATCTGAAGTCCTTAACCTGTATGGAATGCACATTTTGGGGTATATGCACATCCCTCCAAGTGGTTAAGAACCAGTGACAGGCACCGTCACAGTGGCAAGCTAAGTCATTCACTCTGTTTCTTATACTCCAGAAAAATACATGCTAACCTTAAAAGGCAACATAGTAAAGAAGACATGTCAGAGAAAATGGTGACTTTGAAATGCTCCTCCCCCGCAAAACAAAACAGAACAAAACACTGGGTTCTTTTGAAGGGAGTATTAGGAATCGTCTAAGACACTCTTCCAGATTCCCTTTATTGTCCTTCGCTATTTTATAACTCTGTAAATTGTAGAAAACTGATAATATTGCAAATGGCTCTTCTACATACAGACGCAAATAAAATGTGTTCAGTGGAGCTGCAATTGATTCCTGATTTTCTTGTTTGACTGCTCTGAAGATCCTCCTTGAACCAAACGTAAGAGCTTACTGTTTCCCTCATTAATAAATGAATTAAGTAAAATCTTCAATATGTGCAATTTGTATTTATATGAGAGTCATGAATTTATCCTCTTAAAAAACATACCTTGTAACACATATTAGAATGTTTTCCACCGAAAACATTTTTTTTAAAAAGACTGCAGTATGAACCTTTAATGCACTAGTGTTTTTTTTCTGTGGCCACTTATTTCCCCAGGGTCCTGGAAAACTACAGTATACTTATAAAAGTCCAAATACTCTGTAGCTAATGGTTCCACGAACTGCCATACTGCTCAGGGATATTACTGGGACTCGGCTTCCTCATCTGTAAGATGAGTACGATGATCCCCACTTTTTGGAGTTGTTCCAGAGATAAATGGACATGGACCACATAGATGTGTTTCACACAATCCCTGTCACAGAACAACCTTCTTCATAAGTTAAAGAACACAACAAATTAAACTTCAAATACATTCTGATGCTCTTTAGTACAGAATCACATTTGGCCAAAATTAATTCCTTCTGGTAGTATCATAAACTGAGAAACGCAAAATGTCAGATGGCTGGGTGAAAACGGAGACCTCACATAGTTCAACTAATGAGTTACATCTTCTCTTTCATAATGATATTTAAAATATATAACATATTAAAAACTTTCTTTAGAAGGGAATTTCTCTTTTTTTAAGGTGCTTACTTTCTTGTTAGCAATAGATTTAGTACTACGAGGACTCTGGCCAGGCGCGGTGGCTCACGCCTGTAATCCCAGAATTTTTGGAGGCCGAGGCGGGCGGATCACGAGGTCAGCAGATCGAGACCATCCTGGCTAACACGGTGAAACGCCATCTCTACTAAAAAATACAAAAAATTGGCCGGGCGTGGTGGCAGGCACCTGTAGTCCCAGCTACTCGGGAGGCTGAGGCAGGAGAATGGCGTGAACCCGGGAGGCAGTGCTTGTAGTGAGCCGAGATCGTGCCACTGCACTCCAGCCTGGGCGACACAGCGAGACTCTGTCTCAAAAAAAAAAAAAAAAAAAAAAAAAGTACTACGAGGACTCTGATAGTTAAAATAGGGGTATTCTGCCTAGAGAAAACTGGCCTATCAAGAACAGAATGAGAGTCTACTACAAGACAAAAGGAGAAGCCTAGTCAACATCCATGAAAAGCTATGCAACAGCAGCAAGATGCAAAGGTAATGGGCCAAAAATAAAGCCAAAGTGAAAACCCACAGTTAAAAGCCACAGGGGCTGACAAGGTCACTTTAGAAGTCACAGCATTCTCATGCAGTTTCCGAAGCCTCCCAGAGAACCAGAGACCCAACAGCACGGCGTGAAGCCAAGTAAGAACAGTATAGATGGAAACAAAAGGCTCAAAGTCAAGAGTCCCAGGTTGTAAACTTGGGTGCAATTTATTTGAAACACAGTTTTCTCATCTTCTACACTGGAGGTCATTTCAAGTTGGTGTGGCTTAAATGAGATTTAATGGCTTACAAATCTGAAAAGATCCAGTAGTGTACTAGGCCATTTCTCCTTACATCTCCTATTTGCCAAATTCGTGGACAAGAAAAATATGCCTTGAAGAAAACAGGATGAAGCCTTTCCCTCTGTGATCTCAGGCTTTAATTCTGGAATCTCTTCATCATGATTTTGAGTTCAACTGTGTATCTTTTATTCCTGTGGCTTAGTTTTGTGATGATTTTGAAAATGTCATTTCCTGAGTTTCAACTCCTCTAACTTCATATCAGACCCCATCTCTGCTCTTTTTCTATCAATTTGCCCCAGGAATCATATGATACCTTCTTTATGGCATAAACTCTGACAAAATATCCCTGCTGCTTCTAGGTTTCTGATACCAGGAATGGAAGAAAGTTTGGTGATGTTAGTATAAAGCAGTATGGTTGGACCTCAAAGACTGTCAGTCTCAAAAATATTAGGATAGAGGTTATGGGAAATGAATTTTGTGGTTACCCAAAGTCAGAGCCAGAGGTTTATATCCACAAGACTCATTGGTTGCCCTAGGCAATAATGATTACAGTGATAACAATAATAACAGCAGCCCCCATTTTTTGAATTTGTACTACATTATCCCTGGAACCGCCTAGAGCTTGTGTTATCTTATTTTTTTATTTTTTATGTTTTTTTAAGATGGAGTTTCGCTCTTTTGCCCAGGCTGGAGTGAAGTGGCACAATCTCGGCTCAATGCAACCTCCACCCACCGGCTTCAAGCAACTCTCCTGCCTCAGTCTCCCAAGTAGCTGATTATAGGCACATGCCACTACGCCCAGCTAATTTTTGTATTTTTAGTAGAGACGGGGTTTTGCCATGTTGGCCAGGCTGGTCTCGAACTCCTGACCTCAGGTGATCCACCTGCCTTGGTCTCCCAAAGTGCTAGGATTACAGGCATGAGCCACCGTGCCAGGCCACGTTATCTTACTGAAGCTTTACGGCAACCCTAGGAAGGAAGTTATTATTACACTCATTTTAGAAATGAGGTGACTGAGGCCCAGAGAAGTTAAGTTACTATCTCAAGGTCATACAGTAAGTGGCAGAGATTAACTTGAACTTAGATATGTCCAACTCCAAGCTGTTACATTATAATACATGAGCTTAAGAAAAGAAGCTTCCTCTTGAAAGTATAGGGAGATGTAATAATGTCTAGCTAAGTGAAGTTAAGATGAAAGAAAAGAAAGGGACCAGGTCTCCCCGCAGGGAAGAAACAGACCATAAGGAAGATCAACCCACCTGGGCTTGAAATAGCTTCCAGGGAAGAACTTGAGCAGTTCATAAGCATTTTAAAATAAATATAACCTAAAATGACAATATACTTACATTGTTCAAAAGTCAGAATATACAGAATGGAAAAGCTCTCTCATCTTTGCCACCCACTGCTGTTCTGACCCTCAACCCTTGCCCTTGCTTCCAAGAGACAACTAAGATTTGTTTTTTTTCTCCCTGCATAACTAAGCAAATACATGAATAGATACTGAGCAGTGCAAAGAAGTCTTGGAGGCTTGCAATTCTTAAGAAACGCAACTTTTGAGTGATGAAAGAATATAAACTGTATATGTGTCCGTAATTCCACATAAAACTATGGCATAAAATGGTAAAATGCTGGAGAAATACGGGCTATGACCTTTGTTCCCACACACACATTATCAGTAAGAATCCTTCAATGAGTGATGAGAACATAGCAAGTATGTAAAGGAGGTCTTTATTTAATGGTTGGGGGGCAAGTATTATGATTAGAGTGATCAGATAATTTATCATCCAAAGGGAATACTTTTGGAAACAGTGCTGTTAGTAATTACACCATGACAACAGATCTGTGACTGACCCAGAATGTAAGTGGTCACCCTATTTATCACTAAATAAGAAAGTGTCAAAAATAAGGATTTACCTAAATATACAAGACCTGAGATATTTCTTAGGAACCGCCCAAGGGCATTAGCTAGCTTCTCTTACAAACTACGTTAAAAAAAACAAAAACCCTAATTCTTCAATAAGCTAAAGGAGTCTTATGGGGGAAAAATTATCTCTAGTTAAATAAGTTTGGGAAACAGTGTACACAAAGGTCCCCTTTGGAGATGCACAAAATGCTTTAATAATACTAAAGGCTTTGAGGATTAGTGCAATAAAGAACCACTTTAACTTTGCTTATCCAAGTTTTGCAAATTAATTTCACAAAGGATACCATAACAAATTTGTAGGATAAAGTCAGTGAAAACAATTGGCTAACAAATTAACTAGGGTTCTTGGTATTCCTCTGGAATGAATTCACAATTATCAGATGCAAACAGGGGAGTATAAGACAAGCAGTCAGGCAAACCCAGGCATTATGGTAATTGCAAGCACCGGCTCTAGAGTCAGACTGGGTCAGGGGCCTTGCCCTGCTACTGAGTGCCCACGTGCCTGGAGCAAATTATCTAACGTCTCTATGCCTCAGTTTCCTCATCTGCAAATGGGACTACCAAGAGGATTAAATGAAAGTAATCCATATAAAGTGCGTAGAACAGCACCAAATATAAAATAATTGGGTCAAGTGATGTAAGCAATTATTATTATTATCATTATTATGGTAGATACTGTAAACGTTCTGCTGGTATAGGATGCCACAGGTCTTATGATCAGGTCTTGTGAAAGGAGTGTGGGGAAAAGAGAGAACATAAACCCAAAGACATGAGTCAGTCAACAAAAACTTTTGTTGAGTGTGTATAATGTATAAGATACTGTGGTTTCAAAGATAAATAACACTATCCATCCTCTCCACTCGACTCCCAGGGACTGGTCCGGGGATAGTTGAGTACACAGCTAGGCAGAATGCACCATAAACTGTGTAACAGGAACATGTAAAAATGCAATGGTAGCAAAGAGTGGAAACATTAGTTTTTGCTGATGGGGTGATAGAGGGAGGTTAGGTTTGAGGAAAGTTTCACAAAAGGAGATTGACCTCAAAGAAAAAGAAGATTCTGCCTTATAGAAATAAATATGATTGTATTCCAGAGCAGATCTGTGGAATTCGTACTGGCTAATTAGGAATTAAAAAATTTTGTTCATCAGTATACCTATATGTCAGAAACCCAAGGATGTATGTGTGTCCTATGGATTTTAGAAAAAATTGAAACATTATATTGTTAAGACCCACGAAATACTACAAAGGTACTCCGTTTTTTGTTCGGTGTTTTTTTTATTTTTTTTTGAGATGGAGTCTTGCAGGCTGGAGTACAATGGCGCGATCTTGGCCCACTGCAACCTCCACCTCCCGGGTTCAAGCGATCCTCCTGCCTCAGCCTTCCGAGTAGCTGGGACTACAGGCGCCCGCCACCATGCCCAACTAATTTTGTATTTTTAGTAGAGATGGGATTTCACCATATTGGCCACTCTGTCCCTGGTAAAACTCCTCTGGCCAAAGTGCCACCCTTATTGGGAGTATAACCAAGAAATCTTGCCCGGGAACCTGGGACTGCTCACAGGAGTGGACCTTCTTACTACATCCTAGGAAAAAGAGACAGGGGAATGGCCTCTATACTGTGGTATATAGTCTCTGTACTCCGTTATTTTTATTTTTATTTTTTATTTTTTGAGACAGGGTCTTGCTCTGTCGCCCAGCTGGAGGGCAGTGGTGCGATCATGGCTCACTGCAGCCTCAACTTCCTGGGCTCAGGTAATCCTCCCACCTCAGCCTCCTGAGCAACAGGAACAACACGCAACCACCATGCTCGGCTAATTTTTTGTATTTTTTTGGGTAGAGACAGGGTTTCAACATCTTGCCTAGGATGGTCTTGAACCCCTGAGCTCACGCAATCTGCCATCCTTTTCCTCCCAAAGTGCTGGGATTACAGGCGTGAACCACGGCACCCAGCCAATACCTGGTTTTCAAGAAGGCTTTGTTTGGCAGGGAGAGGATAGATATAGCAGGTATCTGAGGAAGAATTCTTAGTGTCATGGGCCGTCCACCACAGAAGTGCCGGAGGCCTCTTAGAAATGGCTAAACCAACTGAATCAGAACCTCCAGGATTGCAGTCTGAGAGCCAGCATTTGTAGGAAGCACCCTACCTGATTCTGATATATAGTAAAGTTAGAACACGCCTGCTCTGAGCTGTACTCCTAGAATGCCATACTTAAAATTTTCAGACGTACTCTGGCTATAAAGGCATGCTGTGAGTAGATTATGGACAAATTTAATTCCCTCTCAAGATTTTTTTTCACAAAAATACAGATGTCAGCTTGTGCAAGGAATCCAGATAAAATGTTTTCTAAACAGAGCTTACTATATTAAACATTTTAAAAAATTTGATAAAGTATCCAAGAGAATAGAAAAGTTAGCCCATTCTAGATAATACTGTAAACCAAAGTTTGAACAGAGCCTAACTCTACCACTAGGCTACAAAATGGGTTTGAAATTAAATTAAAATATCCTGCAATTGTTTATACAAAACTGAACTTAGTGAACTATCCTTTGTCTTTTTAAATTAAATGAATCTTCCTTATTTATTATGTTGAATTAGGATACATTAGTCTTTCTAAAGACTTTTCAATTAAGCTGGATTTATTTACATATTTTCTTGAAGACATGAAACCTTTCCACTGTTGATATAATCCAATCATCTACCAGAATGTAGAGGAAAATCCTCTAAACAGCTCCGTGATTTTCTACACTTTTCCATCCCTAAATTCCCCCATCCTGCCATAGGCCCTGACTCTTGATGAATATTTATATTCATGCAGGGCTTAGAAAACCAGTAACATTTTAAAATCCAGCACACACTAGAATGAAGTTACTGAACCAGACCCACAGCTGGCATCAATGGTCAACACACCCTTTCTGGTTTCATCAGGTTGCTCCTGGCCACATAACAAAGACAAGAAAACTTACAGTTGATTTTTGTATAGTACTCTACAGTTTGCAAGATATTTTCACTAACACTTTCAAATGCATTTCTGGTTTGGTCCTGTTATTACTTAACCCTGGGGGACCCAGATAAGAGAAGTGAGGCTCAGAAGTCAAGTGACTTATCTAAGGGTGCATAAATAGTGGCAGAGCTGAGGCCCATTACTTCTTACTATAGCACACAGCTGCTCTATAAGAAAAGTGAAATTAGGATAATGTTCATTGTTTATAAATTGCCTACCAAATGCCATGAAGCTGCTGGCCAGCTGCAGAATCCCACTTCTTAGAGCCTGCCTGCTCCCCCAGATAAAGCAACTCCTCGAACTAAAAAGAAGGAGCACAGGCCGGCCACAGTGGCTCATGCCTATAATCCCAGCACTTTGGGAGGCCGAGGTGGGCAGATCACCTGAAGTCAGGAGTTTGAGACCAGCCTGGTCAACATGGAGAGACCCCATCTCTACTAAAAATACAAAAAAATTACCCAGGTGTTGTGGTGTATGCCTGAGGTCCCAGCTACTCAAGAGGCTGGGCTGGGAGGATTGCTCAAGCCTGGGAGGTTGAGGTTGCAATGAGCTCAGATCACGCCACTCCACTCCAGCCCAAGTGACAGATGAGGCCGTCTCAAATCAAATCAAATAAAAATAAAACAAATAAAATAAAATGAAGGAGCACAGGTCAAACACATCAGGGAACAGAAACTAAAGAAAAGCTATATATCTGCCTTCACCTTCCCCCTCCATCCCTGCCTGAAAGAGTGCTATTGATCCTGTAAAGCTCAATGTAAATGCCGACCCTTCCAAAAGGCTTTTCCAAATCCAATGGCCAGAATAAATCTCTCCTAACCTGCTTTTCTGTCTTGTGAGAGAGTTAAATTCCTCTCTTATCTATTTAGGATCCTTGACAAGTAAGGTACAGGTACACGCCTTTTCATCTCTGTATTCTTCAAAGTGCTTAACACGTGCCCTCCAGCTAGCATGGGGTGCACTAAATCCTATGCTCTAATCTGCCTCCATGGAACCCTTCACTTTCTTTTACAGCAATTCATGAAGGTATATCAGGAAATCAATTCAATTTCTTCTATTTAGAGCTTAATAGATGAAATTATTTGTACTCCATGAATAAACACATAACCCTAAATATGGATACAAACTATCTTTTGTTTTATTTTTAAAAGACAATGTCTCACTCTGTCATCCAGGTTGGAGTGCAGTAGCGTGATCATAACTCACTGCAACCTTGAACTCCTGGGCTCAAGAGATCCTCCACCTTAGCCTCCTGAGTAGCTAGGATTACAGGCGCACACCACCATGCCAGGCTCTCTTTGTAGAGATGAGTTATCACTATGTTGGCCAGGCTGGCCTCAAACTCCTGGGCTCAAGTGATCCTACTGTCTCAGCCTCCCAAAGCACTGGGATTACAGGCGTGAACCACTGCGCCCAGCCACTTTTTGCTTTAAAGGGGAGGAACCTGTGTAAAAGAAATGCATTTTCATTTTTTTAATCTATTGCTTTTCTTCCCTGCCCTTTGCCAAAACATACAGAATAACCAGCTACTTTTGTTTGGAGAAGTGACCATATTTAGTTAACTCAATCCTTACAGCAAATGTTCTGGAATCTTCCATGCAAAGATCCCAAACCCATCTGTTTGAATATTTTAGGAGCAGTAACCTCTTGGCCTCAGCTTGGGCATCTCTCAAATATGCATCTTGGCACAACCTCTCAACATTCTGGTCACAATTTTTCCTCAATAACTGTATCCAAATGTTGTTAGGCATTTTATAGACATGTTAATGTCGGGAGGCTAGATCCAGTTAAAGGTAAGCAAAGAGTAAGATGGAATTTGCTAGGCTTTAATGTAAACTATCTCATTTTAAATATCAAGACACTCTGAAGCTCTGAAATTCTAGGGAAAAAACCCCAAAGTTCTATAGAAGCAGTGTTGCTCACCACCAGCCCAGCATTTATGTTCTCTGTGAAGTGGTTGTTACCCCTCTTTCTAACCTTTCCTCTCTGCATGCTCAGGCATCCCCGTTTTATTTAGATCAGGATGCCTTGCAGCAGTTGTAACCTGGATATCATATTATTTGGCCCATCCAGGATTGTATTTTAGGATTAGTGGTCCATGTTAGAAAATTGGGAAATTTAGCCTCAACATGTGTGTGTCTGATTTTCTTTGAACAATCAGATCTGACCAAATGGGCCCACGTTCTCACATGACAACAATGGATTTGAGCTAAATTATGGTTGCCTCCTTTAGAAGACTACCCTTTCCAGCTTACCACATCCCTCCTGGCCATCTACACATTTCTGTTCATTTCCTCGGTTCTGTAGGCACTTGCGTAGGTAATCACCGCCTTACAGAAATAAATGTGATTATATTTCAGTGGAACAACTCCTACTGGGTAGTCAGGAATTAAAAATCTGGCCCAGCAGTGTACCTGTATGTTGGAAACTGAGGGGCATGTGTGGTGTCTATGGATTTGTGAAATAATTTAAACACAACTTATATGAGGTTTTAAGGAGGCGTTTGCAAGGTGAAGTGGTGGGAAGGTTAAGAAAGATCATGATTTGTTTTCATAACACTTGTTCATAGACTTCAGGAAGCTACATTTGAGTACCAAAATCTCCTTATTTCTATAGAATGTGTCAACTAATTCATACAGCGGTGGTAAATTTGCCAAATTTATAATGATCCCAGGAGAAAACTGAACTTGGATTCTCCATACCAGTTTGGAGCTCTACACAGTCAAGAGCCTTATGGCAGAAAAACTTTCCCCCATTCATTCTCTCATTCTTTCTCCAACAAATGTTTATTTATTTATTTTTTTACTTCTTATTTAATTATTTATTTGAGACAGGGTCTCACTCTGTTGCCCAGGCTGGAGTGCAATGTCACTCTGACCTCCTAAGCTCAAGTGATCCTTTCACCTCAACCTCCTAAGTAGCTGGGACCACATGTGCATGCCACTATGCTTGGTTAATCTTTGCATTTTCTGGTAGAGACAGGGTCTCACTATGTTGCCCAGGCTGGTCTCAAACTCTTGGCCTCAAGCAATCCTCCTGTCTTGGCCTCCCAAAGTGCTGGATTACTGGATGAGCCACCACGCCCAGCCTCATTCAACATATTTTTATTTTATTAAGTAACTGTTGTGTGCCAGGCAAAGTGCCTACTCTCAGGAAGCACAGATTCTAGAAGGACACCTAATATATAAACAAACAAACAAACAAACATATATAAATATGTCAAGCAGCAATATAGGCTAAAAGAAAAATGAAATGTGTGTATGGGAGGGGGAACTGTGTTATTTTATCTAGGGTACATGATGTACTTGGGGAAGGCCTTTCCGAAAAGGTGACATTTGAGCAGAGGCATGAAGTAATCAAGGGGGAGCTGTCTTGAGCTGGTGAAGTCTCCCACAGTCCCTCCCAAATATCAGGAAGTCCTCATTGACCACCCATTCAGAAATGCTCTATCCTGTCTCTAACTGCTGTTGGAAACTGCTTATCATACTTTTGTTTCCATACTCCCTGAAAGTAAATCCTAGTGATTGGTTACAATTTATTGTTTATTCCTTGCAATAAATGCCCATTTAATCTTTAATATGTATCTGCTGGATTAAAAGCATTCTCAGGTTGTTTCTGGGGGAGCAGAAAGACGGGGGGGTGGGATGGGAATGAATACTGATTTTTATAAAACAACAAAAATAAGAGGCTACAAATAACATTAGATTTAATTATATTTCAAATACTCCTACATATGAAATAAATATTCCAATGCAGTCCTTTTAAAAAGTTTATTTTTGCCGGGTGCAGTGGCTCACACCTGTAATCCCAGCACTTTGGGAGGGATTATGAAAAGCAGCAAATACCAATTCCTCCATTTGAAACAAAGCTTACAAACTTTTGGCAGGCAACATGTTTTGGCTGGGCCCTCATAGGTTTTTTTCTTTTTCTAATTAAGATAAAATTCATATCACATAAAATTCACCACTGTAAGCATTTAAAAAATCTACGATTCAGTGGTTTTTACTATATTCACAATGTTGTGCAACTATTACCACTATCTAACTCCAGGACGTGTCCATCACCCCCAAAATTGGCCCCCAAAAGGTTCTAAGTTTTATTTCTGTAATTAGTAAAAAAAAAAAAAAAAAAAAAAAAAAAAACTTGTAGAAGTTGGGAACTTTCAATAAAAATTCACATTTCTGGCTTCTCAGAAAAAAATCTGACCTTCTGGCAATACTGAGGGAGGAGAGTGGGAAACACAGGGTCCTTTCCAATTAGCCCCCTGGACATTCCAGCACTTGGGTAATTTCCTGGCTCCTGTGGGGATATGCCCTAGCTACCCCGCATTGAAATGATCAGGGGCTCAAACCATTCTGAATCACTTTGCAGAGAGCCTTGAGTATAATATTCAAAGAGCTACAGCCCTCTATTCCCTGCGCCGGCAACCAACCTGAGCTAGAAGGCGTCCAACTCTGACTCTTCAACAGGACCCCCTGGGCTTCTGCCAACTTCTTACTCACGTTTCTCTCAAAATGTTACCTTCTCCATCCCAGGATCTTTGCTGGAATCTCTCTTCCCCTGAAAAGTCATGCTGTATCTATGTGAGGAACATCCTAACCCACTTGCCTTGTTTTCTATTTACTATGGGTACAGGTTGAGCATCTCAAATTTGAAAATCCGAAATCCAAAATACTCCAAAACTGGAAAGTTTTTGAGAGCTGATACGGCACTCACTAAAACAAAATGCTCATTGGAGCATTTCAGATTTCAGATTGTCGGATATAGGATGCTCAACCAGTAAGCATAATGCAAATATTCCAAAATTGAAAAAAAAAAAATCCAAAATCTAAAACACTTCAGTCCCAAGCATTTTGGATAAGGGATACTCTACATGTATTTTACTTTAACTTATGGTTACTTAATGTATTTGTATTAAAAAAATTAATCCATAAAAGGAAACCCTATATACTAAGTGAATGGAAACTGATACTCCCCTAAATATATCATTAAAAATCATTAAAAAAGGTTTAAAACCAGAAGAAATAATTCAATGAGGTAAAAAACACCAATACTATGAGTTTCTAGCCAGATATTGTTGCCTGCCAAAGGCTATGAATCCCCATCTACTTACATGGCACGAAAAGAGGTAAGCTGCTGTGAGGTGGCAGAGATCACATAGCCCAAAACACAGGCATTCTCTGTGAATGACGTCAAGGATTCCAAGGACACTGAAAAGGAACTAATTTTTTTGTGATATGATTGAAGATGATTTAACACTATACCTGGGACCTCCTAAAATCAGTCACTGTACTACCAGTGAGTGGCATATGTACCATATTTGGGAAACAACCACACATCCAGTCTTCCAAAACTCCATGCCAATCCCTTCCGTCTCAACAGTTCCGCCTCAAAGATCTCAGCCACAGACAGCCCTTCTGAAACCTCTTTAACCCCCATGTAATATGTACTTTCTTGTATGCATGTTAACTCCTCTAGACTGAAAACTACTCAACAGCAGCAACAGGTCTTCCACATTGCGTACTCCTCCGCTGGTGAAGGTACCAGTATTAACTTATCCCTAGTCACTTTCTCGTTGTATGCCTGTCTTGACATCCCAGTGAGGAAAGTTTTGAAGTGACTTTTTAGAATTCCAAACAAGCTTCTAAATGAACTGAATGAAAAATGTCTTAGTACATGAAGTGCCTAACATAGGGAAAATATCTGCATCTCTTCACTCTCTCTTACATTTTGGCGTAAGAGTAATTTTACTATTGGGAAGTCATTCTTGGTGTACTAACAAGAGCTATCCCTCATAGGGCAGTTTTTATCTTATAGGAAAGTCAGTGTGGCCAGCAGGCTGTTGAAAAGGGGTTGGGTATGGTTTTTAAGCTTTGTGTCTGGGGTGGATGAAGGGGCTAAGTGCCTTCTGTAATGACTTCAGGTGTCATACATGCCCAAGAAGAATCCAGTCACACTACCAAGGTCAGCATGGTAGAGATATAGGACAAAGATCATAAAAAATAAATGCAGTGTTAACTAACATAACTTTATTATTTATTTATTTTATTTTATTTTTGAGATGGAGTCTCAATCTTTCACCTAGGCTAGAGTGCAGTGGTGCCATCTTGGCTCACTGCAACCTCTGCCTCCCAGGTTCAAGTGATTCTCCTGCCTCAGCCTCCTGAGTAGCTGTGATTACGGGTGTGCGCCACCATGCCTGGCTAATTTTTGTATATTTTAGGAGAGATGGGGTTTCACCACGTTGACTAGTCTGGTCTCGAACTCCTGACCTCAGGTGATCCTCCTGCCTCAGCTTCCCAAAGTGCTGGGATTACAGGCATAAGCCATAGTGCCCGGCCACTAACATAATTTTTTTAAAAAATGTTAAGATACAATTTATGATGGTCAACTTGTATTTTTATGGTATGTGGGCTACTTTTTCTAAAAGATTGGAGCCTTTATAAAATCTGCACACACAGTGGTGTCCACTTAACAAAGCTAGGAATTTATTTTACTTAGTCAAATGATTAGCAAGGTTTACGGTCATATCTTTGTTCTTGGAAAATATTATATTATTGATCATATCTAGCTGTTATTTTATATAAGTTCTTATAAATATAAACTCTAAAACATCATTTCTATGACGAAAGACAACCTATTTTATTGAACTTTTCTTCTTGATGTGATTTCTAGTATTCTTTTTTTTTTTTTTTTTGAGACAGGGTCTCACTCTGTTGCTAAGCTCGAGTGAAGTGGCACGATCTCAGCTCACCACAACCTCCATCTTCCAGGCTTAGGTGATCCACCTTAGCCTTCTGAGTAGCTAGTACTACAGGTGTGCCACCACAGTTGGCTAATTTTTAAAAAAAATTTTTTGTGCAGATGGGTTTTTTTTTTTTTTGAGATGGAGTCTTACTCTGTCGCCCAGGCTGGAGTGCCGTGGCGCCATCTCAGCTCATTGCAAGCTCCACCTCCCGGGTTCACGCCATTCTCCTGCCTCAGCCTCCTGAGTAGCTGGGAGTATAGGCACCCACCACCACGCCCGGCTTATTTTTTGTATTTTTAGCAGAGACGGGGTTTCACTGTGTTAGCCAGGATGGTCTAGATCTCCTGACTTTGTTATCTGCCCGCTTCGGCCTCCCAAAGTGCTGGGATTACAGGTGTGAGCCACCACGCCCGGCCGAGATGGGGTTTTGCCATGTTGCCCCGGCTGGTCTCGAACTCTTGGACTCACGTAATCTGTCCACCTTGGCTTCCCAAAGTGCCAGGATTACAGGCGTGAGCCACCACGCCTAGCTGATTTCTAGTATTCTCACTGCTACAAAAGGCAGAAAGTATCTTAGGAAAATAATACTGAATTTATCTCTCAGATGTTAGACAATGTATATTATAAAAAGTACATGCTTAGAGAAAAAAATGAATCAAGTCTTTTGAATGTGTAATTTGATTCATTTTCCAAATCTGAAAATTAAATCTACCCTAACTGGAGTTTCCCCTTGAACTAGTATCCTGTTGTTTAATTTATGCCATCCAGTCTAGCAGTTATGCTTTGAAAAGAACGGTGAGGGCAGTTAATGGACTTGCCAAAAAGGAAGGTCTTTTTCTATCACATTTTCAGCATTCATCTTTAATGTTTTTTGTTGGTTTCGGAATGAAGGAAACAGATGCTACTGTTGGACAAGAAATGCAGTGTCATACAGTATTTTTAAGCTGTCAGCTGTACAGTTAGTCTTTATATAGGCAACGAACAAGTGCTTCTCTGTACCTTTATTTCCTTGAAACATACAAATACCAGACTCCACCCACAGTCCAATGCAGGGTATATTCTATAGCAAATACTCAAAATGAATGCTGTCTTATCTTCCTTGTTAATGAATCAAAATAAAATATTTTTTCACTACATCTACAGAATAAAATAAAACCATTTATGCTACCCCATCAAAATTTAGAAACCATGTTTAAACAAATGTTTTGACACTAGCTAACATGAAAAGGGGATTTAATTCTTGAATGTCTAGCATCTATGAAGTAATTTTCTTCCATTAAGTTTACATTATCACAAAATAGAGCAATCTTAGATACAGGCAAAAAAGCAAGCTACAGAATCCTTGAGTTGAGATTCCAGGTTCCCAAAAGAAAAGATTCCAGGTTCCAAATGTAGGCCTTAATAATCTCCCAGCTCTCTAAAGTTTTAATGGCATCTAATAAAGTATCAACGGGTTAGGCACTGGGTCATGTTTTCTTGAGCTGACTTACTGCTCACTGCATTCTGATGGAGGGTAAAGAATGTGAAATATTTTTATATATTTTTAAATCATTAGGGATAGCAGAGAAGATGCTTGGAACTCTGGCTGCAGACTGATGTTGGGTCATAGTAACCGCTATTCCTTTGTCTCTGGGCCCAAGCCTAGGAGGGGCCAGTGTTTTGCGCCCTTCTGCTCTTAGAGGCAAGATTTTCTTTCCAGGCATAATTCAGACCATTTTGACTAATAGCTTGCCTTTATTACCCATTATTTTATAGAACTTCCAGGCAGGAAGATAAAGGGTTTTTAATTTACTGTCAAAGTCTGATAAAGTCTATTTATTTTTTAACTTCTCTGTGTAAACTCAACATAGGAAAAGCTAGGATTTTACTTGTTAAATGCATGAATTAGGGTTTGAAAGCCTCCTTTACTCAAAGAGTTGTATGTGTGGATTCATGCATTGTTTCTCTGTTGCTCAATCAAGTAATAACTTTCTCTTCTCCAATCTTTCTGCTGAAATTTGATTTTCATTTTAAATTAGAGTTAACTAGTAATAAGCTTCTGGACTGATTTGTGTTCCAGTGGCTAGAACCCAGGAAGAACTCCAAAGGTGTTAAATTCCAACAAATTAAAACAGAGAGCTGCTTCTGTGGCAAAATAAACAAAAAGCCATTTAAAAAATAATTAAAAAAAGAAAAGCAGGCATTTCAAACACAAGGGTTACCTAAAACATTCCCTTTTCCATTGCTGCCACAAGATGTGCCAGAAATTTTCAGACAATAAAGTGTGATTGGACCAAATTTGAAGGACAAGTCATTTCAGTTTCCACCACTTTTCAAAAGAGTAAGAAGTGACCCCATTAGAGCCCTCCATCGGCCTAGACAAACCTGGTTAAGTCCCTCCCATGGGTCTGTCTGTTCTGAGTTTAGGCGTGAGCACAGTGATCCAAAACACAGACTAGGAGACGGAATATCACTCACACTGGCTCAAAGGGAGCCAGCAAGGGAAAGGTCCTACCAAGCCTTCCTAAAGGTCACCCCATATGCACAATACATTATCAATGTCTGGTGTGGTTTTGACAGACTGTGGTACCATGGATGATACAACTATCTATTGAGTAAAAAACACTCCTATGCCTAAAAACCAAATAATGAGGCCAGAGGCACAATAAATATCAATGTACGGATGATTTATGAATCTCATGAAAAACTGCATAAGTTTTAATTCTGCAAAATATTTTATACTCTGAACCATATGCCTGTCCTCACACCTCACTGGTTATCAGGCATTTTCTGTTTGCCTACAATGTGCCCATCATCATAAAAACTAGAAGATGCTTACCAGCCACTTTCAGGTCCAAGAGTCTTGAGCACTACAAAGCTAAAGAAATTACAGTTTCAGACCAGGGAATCATTTTACTCAATGAAAGTTTGGGCCACGTGCGGTGGCTCATGCCTGTAATCCCAGCACTTTGGGAGGCCCAGGCAGGTGGATCACTTGAGGTCATGAGTTCGAGACCAGCCTGGCCAACATGGTGAAATCCCCTCTCTAATAAAAATACAAAAATTAGCTGGGCATGGTCATGGGTGCCCATAATCCCACCTACTTGGGAGGCTGAGGGAGGAGAATCACTTGAACCTGGGAGACAGAGGTTGCAGTGAACCAAGATTGCACCACTGTACTCCAGCCTGGGTAACACAGCAAGATTCCCTCTCAAAAAAAAAAAGAAAAGAAAAGAAAGTTTGGCTTATGTTAACAGTTCCCTTTTTTTTCCCTAAAAGCATCCTATTTGAACAGGTATAGGGTATTTCGAGGAGAGGATTCTAGTATTTTCAAAAGGCCAGAGTTTTATCAAGCTCAATCTACAGCATAGTAGGGGCTACTCAGGCCTGCTCCCATCATGAAAGAAGAGTCAAGGAGCTCCAGAGCACAAGCACCTCAGGGTCACAGCCATATCCTGCCCCAGAACAAGAACTTAACCTCATTCTTTATAAACATGGTTTATTGCTAAGTTTGGCAAATTAAACTTTGTTGGGTACCTAAAAATCTCCCAAAGAATCATTATTGACTTTACCTTACCCCAAACTAAAAATACTTGCATGCATTTTGTATTTCAAATCATCTTTCCCTGGCACAGTTTCTTATTTGAAAAACAAATAGACGCTCAGAGATTGACACTTGCATGGAGTTCAGTCTTCAGAAAAAGAAAGTTTTTTCTTGTTGTAGACACTCTCATCTAATAAATGCTGTGCCTAATTTAGTATTTCCAGGAAATGTGGTATCAAGGCTTCTTAAACCCCAACACACACACACACACACACGCTGCTTAGAATAGGTAAGTGAAAGAAAGAAGAGAAAGTGTGGGTTTTTTTTTTTTTTTTTTTTTTAACGGACAGGAGGGAAAATTATATTATTTAGGGAGATAGCAAAAAAAAATATGAACTTAGTTTTAAAGTCATAAAGCAATAGCTGTAGGCAACAAGATGCCAAAAAACCTGTTAGTATCTGTCAAAATAGTATGATTCTTCCCGCGTTGCTAAGGGACTACCTGACAAATGAAATTAAGAACCACAAGACTGATGGGAAGTAACTTTTGGGAAAAAAAATGCTATTTCAAGTGGACCACAGATTCAAGAAGACAAGTCATGTAGTGTACCTGGCACATACTTGCTACTTTTAATTTAAGCTGCTTTATAGGCAGGGAAACATTATTTCGCCATTACCTACCTCAGTGGGGAGACGACTTAAAAGGAACTAAACGTAAAAGAGGTAACAAGGAGAGAATACTGACTCTAACTGATTCTCATGACTATTCAAATATCCTCTTATTTCATTTTTAAAAACCGAACAAAACACTAGCATCACGAAATAAGTTTCAATCTGTATAATAGAATATGTCAGGTAAAGTGATGGCCTGAAAAAAAATGAGAAAACAAAGTGGTTGGCTTTGAACTTTAACACTCATCAGACATGTTGAAATGAGTGACAAAGACCTATTCTGTCCAGAAATCCCCACTTTATTTTTAAGCCTGGAAACTGGTTTGTTATATCTATACTGAATACTTCCTGTCCAAGGGCATGCTAATGGCAACAAACTGCCAAGTTTAGTAGCTGCCTACATGTAGTCAATTGAGTCATTCATGGAATAAAAAACAACATCAAACTTTTTTTAAAAATCTGGCTAACTGAAGCTTTAAAAGATATACAATTAAAACATGTTTAACTAGTTCACAAGATGGGGATAGATGGTGCCATTTAAAAAAATAGAAAGGAAACAACAGACAATACTACTCTAAGATACTTTTGCTGGTAGGTTCTATACTATTCGAGTACCACTACCAAATATAACAGTTCTCTTCCTCCCAACCTCTACGACTAAATAGTCCAGTTGACATTCCACATTTCATTTAGAAAACTGCCTAAGACAGGAGAATGACTCAAATAACTAAACAACAACAACAAAAAATCAAATTATTCCTTTCTTCATTTAATTTGGCCGAACTACATTTTAAAGGAAGGGTTATCTGAGAATTTAAAGAAATAGAAATGCAGAGGACTAAAACAAATCAGGAATGTAAACTTTATTAACGGGTCTATGGACCATAATGTTACATTAAGAACTCATCTTTGGGAAAGAGGAAAACAATTAAGGATTGCAAGAATGACCCTTTCCCCAGCAACCCTGAGGGCTGGGTGGGCTCAGCTAGGCTGCCTCTTGTAGCAGCCATTATAATTTACCTGATTAACCCTTATACATGTTGAAACAAGCCAGCTAAAATTCCACTGCTGAGACCTACAATCAACATCTCCTCTCCCTCATGTCCCTCCCCATTTGCACAGAGAGGCAACCCCAAAGCATGCTGGAATAGGTAGGTGGCAAGGACAGGAATGTCAAGTAATCACCCCTATACTTCTAGGGTCATCAGCCTGATCACCAAGTCAGAGCTATGGCCAAGTAAGCCAAATAATTTAAACCAGTTCTACCCCTAAAAATCCTCTGCCTGAAATCCTTCAGGAAGCCTGCTTACCATCAGACTTGTTAATGAGGGAAACCCCCCGAAGTTAGGCACAGCTTCACCGGTTGGAAGTGATGGCTTTAACCCTCCAACAAACCACTCACCACTGGCCCTCCAGAAATGGCCATCACGATGTCACAGCCAGCTTTGAAATGATGCCCACAGGCAGACACCACTGCTTTTCTACTTCATCATCTGCCATTTTCAAGCTTTTTTGAGGAAATCATTTTTATAACACAGTAAGAAAGTTGCTAGAAATCCAAGCCAACATAACACAGCCCTGGCTTCCGACTGGCCCCAATTTAGCAGTTGGAAGAGGGGCAGTATTCCTCAATGTCACATCCTTGTTTATGGGCCTCTGCATTAATCCTGCCTCAGAAGCACTGGAGAGCTTCTATGTCCTCCAAATGCCACATTTCATTGGCTCCAAGTCTGCATAGTGCTTTGGAGACCAGCACCCCACTTTCTCTCCTGTTAACTGCAAAATCAAACAAAATAAGCAAGCTGCCAAAACTTCTTAAACCAGTTACAATGGTCTCTTGCCTATTATACTGCTGGTCACTTCTCAAGTTTTGCACATATTACTTTTTTTTTTTTCCCCCCCATTTTAGAGTTATTTCCTTACTCCTCCCTTCCTCTCTCTCTCCACTCCTACTTCTTCCCTCGGAGGCTCTCATCAGGCCTGGATCCCACCCATCCTGTGGCTCTCACACCCTCCGACTCCCCATCGCTCCCAACTGCTATGTCTCCCTCACTGTTCCTGCAGAACTGTCAAATCTGCCAAACTGCCACTCCCTTAACTTTCTTTGCTATTTTGATTTCCCAATAATTATTTCCTTTCCCTTACAGTGGGTGCTACTTGCCCCTGAATTCTGTCTACCTCCTGGAAAACTCTCCTGAGAGATTTCCTCTTAATTCTCTTTTCTTCTGAAGATGTTGAGTCGAATGTTTAGACTTGTGATATTGAGGAGGCATGCATTTTCATTCTAGATATTTCATAACTGACGTAATTCTCATATTAATCCTTGAAAGGTGAAAATGGTTTTGTAAGTGCTTAACAATAAGAACACTCAGTGCACTAATATTTTGCTATCAAACAACTTTACAGGAGGAAAAAGTTTATTGGAGCAAGCCAACTCTTACCTGCTTTTTAGAGAACATGAAATGAGGACTTCTTAACTGAATGAATAGACAGGCCTGGGCAGGGTTCTGTCTTTGGGTGTGATTATAAGCCTCCTTATTTATACAGTACCTCCTGAGTGAAGCTGTCTGAGCACTGAGCTTTACACTAACATTATCTCATTGGTTCTCACAAGGAATAAGCCATCTAGCATATTTCCACTGGTGTAACAACTGCTTACCATCTCAGAGGAAATCTAAAATTTCTCAAAATGGCTCAGCTTACTAGTGTGGCCCAAATCCTAGTTAATAGATATAAGACTAAAGTCCTCTAAGAGTTCCAAATTATATGCCAAATTTAGGGTACCCCTGGCAGAAACATCAGTGGTTTTCTAAGACATGCACTCCTGTCACAGGAAGAAAAAAATACGAGGAGAGAGGAAGTGAAGGCCAAAGGGAGGAAATAAAAATTCTCTAATTTTGGCTGGGTGTGGTGGCTCACACCTGTAATCCCAGCACTTTGGGAGGCCAAGGCAGGAGGATCACCTGAGGTCAGGAGTTTGAGACCAGCCTGGCCAACATGGTGAAACTTCATCTTTACTAAAAATACAAAAATTAGCTGGGCGTGGTGGTGAACACCTATAATCCCAGCTACTCGGGAGGCTGAGGCAGGGGAATCGGTTGAACCTGGGAGGCGGAAGTTGCAGTGAGCCGAGATGGCGCCACTGCACTCCAGCATGGGCGACAGAGCAAGACTCCATCTCAAAAAAAAAAAAGATGAAAAAAGAAAAAGGGGAAAAAACCCTTCATTACCTTAAAAAAATTATCTAATTTTGAGTGGCCAAAGCTTTCCCCCAGTATGAAGAGCTGTGTGATACTGTTATATAATAAGAAATATACCTTTGGTCTTCATCCCTAGCTCCTGGCTAGAGCTCTCAAAACTCTTGGAATTTCCTAAATGATAAGAGTGATAACTGGGCGCGGTGGCTCATCCCTGTGATTCTAGCACTTTGGTAGGCCAAGGTGGGAGGACTGCTTGAGCTCAGGAGTTCATGACCAGCCTAGGCAACAAAGTGAGACCTTGTCTCTACAAAACAATTTAAAAATTAGCTGGGCAGGTGGTATGCACCTGTAGTCCCAGCTACTCGGCAGGGTAAGGTAGGAAGATTGCTTGAGCCCAGCTATGACCCCTCCACTGCACTCCAGCCTGGGTGATAGAGTGAGACTATCTCTAAAACAACAGAGTGACAGGTGCATCTTTTGTTGTAATATTTGGTCTTGGTCCCTAGTTCCTGGCACAGAGTTTCTAAAATTTTGGAATTTCCTGAGTGATAGTTGTGAGAGGGGTGCCTTTTGTTACTCATAATAAGCCCCTTTCAAACATACCTGTTTATGTTAATGAGGTGACTCATAAACCAGAATGGGGAATGGTTAGCAGACGAACCAATCAGGTGATGAGAGGTTTAAAACTTTCAGTTCCCCCACTCTGGGCAGGGGAGAGGGGCTGGAGACTGAGTTTAATCACCAATGGCCAATGACTTCATCCCACCTGGAGGTGCTGGGAGGGTGGCCTGCCTGGACAGGGCATGGAAGCTTGCATCCCTCCACTGTATTTTGTCCTACACATCTCTTCCAGTTGGCTCTTCCTGAGTTGCATCCTTTAGAATAAATCAGTAAATGTTTCCCTGAGTGTCATGAGCTGTTCTAGGAAATTACTGAACCTGAGGGGCTGTCATACAAACCCCCAATTTATAGCCAGTTGGTCAAAAGTATGGGATGCCTGGCCTTGCAATTGCTGTCTCAAGTTGGAGGACAGTCTTGTGGGACTGAGCCCTTAACCTGTGGGGTCTGCCCTAACTCTGGACAATCAGTGTCAGAAATGAGTTAAATTATAGGATGTCTAGTCAATGTCCACTGAGATTTGGAAAACTGGTTGGTGTAAGAAAGACCCTCCCACATTCGGTGTCAGCAATGTTGTGAATGTACAGGAAACCAGTTACTTTTCTTTTTAAGATGAATTAAATTTCCTGCCCATATTCACTTGTTACCCTCATGTACCACTGCATATTTTGTGTGATGCCACAGGAAGAGGCCTTGTAGGCAAATGCCCTTCCAAATGCTGGTCGGAGGTGACGGTGTGACAATCTGGAAAGGAATCTACTGGCAACTAGGACTTAGAAAGCAGGCAGAAATGGAGATGGCCAGCTTCTCAGGAGGCTGGGGCACTTGCTCTCAGCAGGGCAGTCACCTCCTGGGCCCCACATGCCTTCTTTCATGCCCTTGGTCACCTGCTAAATACCGACTGAATACCAATGATGTATTCCCATCCCTTAGAAGATGAGCTCCTCAAACCCAGGCTCCTGGTTTTAGTTGAGGCCCAAAAGGAAGATGAAGCAGTCTTCAGCAGCTCTTCTCTACAGACAGGCTGACCACTGCCTCCACGGGGCTCTCGTCTTTCTGGCTTCCAAGGCCCCACGCTCTCCTTGTTTCTTCCTACCTCTTGAGCCACTCCATTTCTATTTCCTTTATTGGTTCCATCTACCTCTCTCCTTTGTAAAAGGGGATGTTCTCAGAAGCTAAATCCATGGCCCAGCCCCCTCCTTTTCCTACAGTCTTGCCCTCAGAGACTACATATGGGGAATCAACTCTCCCTTTGTGACTGGCTACTCTCACACTTTCTTGGCGAGGCTCCGTATACTCAGGTTCGATCTTGCCCTCCAGACCAACTCATGGTTCTTGCCAGCTTGGCATTACTAAAACACTACTTTGCATCTGCCCTCCTCCATCCAGCTGAAAACCATCCAATTTCTTTTCTCTTTTTTTTTTTTGAGACAGAATCTTGCTCTGACACCCAGGCTAGAATGCAATGGCACGACCATAGCTCACTGCAGCCTTGAACTCCTGGGCTCGAGTGATCTTCCTGATTTTCCCAAGTAGCTGGGACTACAGGTGCATTCCACTGTGCCTAATTTTTAAATTTTTTTTTGTAGAGAGGAGGGGTCTCACTTTGTTGCCCAGGCTGGTCTTGAACTCCTGGGGTCAACTGACCCACCTCCTTCAACCTCTCAAAGTGCTGTAATTACAGGTGTGAGCCATTGTGCCTAGCCTTAATTTTTCCAGTGGGGAAACTGAACTTCAGAAAGATTAAGTAGCTATTGAAGGTTGCACAGACAACCAGGAACAAAGTCATGAGTAGGATCAGTCTCCTGACTCACACGGTCTTATCTTTGTTACCTACATACAATGTCCCCCTGGGAAAGCCCAGCTTCTAGACTGGCCCCATGTACCACTACAACATCACCACGAATGCCCACCATGAGCACTGCTCTCCACACTTCTGTAGACTTTCTTCCTGATCCCAGCACACAGCATAAGCAGGTTCCCTGTCAATCACACTTTCTTTTCTCTTCTCCATTTGCTTAAAGGATCTAGCTGGAATACAAGTTACCCCTCTGTGAAGTCACTCCTGTCCATCATGACTTTTGGTGAATACCCCCACTTCTAGACTTTCATAGGGTCCACTGTCTGATCCTCCGAGCTGTACTCATCCCTCTCCATCATGTATTTTTGTACTATGGATGCACATGTGCTGTGTGTGATGCCCTCAACCAAAAATTCTCTGAAGATGGGGTTATCTACACACACATTTTTGCTTCTCCAGGCCCTGCAGAGGAGGTGCTAGCTCAGTTAACATTTGTTGTTAGGAGTATCTGAGGCTCAAAGAAGGCAGCAGCAGGCAAGGGAGAGGGGCTGCACCCCGGAAGCAGGAGTCTACTGGACAGTCCATGACAGGCAGAACAGCCTGTGCCTCTGGGGACACCCCTGGTCCCCAGCTTCTCAGCCTGGCTGAGTAGGCCACATGAAAACACATATTGGAGCCAGGTGAGCTGGCACCAAACATAAATGGCAGGTCAAACTGGAAGGAAAATTCATGAGCTGCTTATTCACTTCTTGACAGTCAACCCTGACTCAAGAAATATGGTCTGGAGGCTTCAGGCACCTAAAGCTATCAGAGTCACGTAGGGAATTCTGCTTATAGTCTCTTTGCTTCATCACCTTCTTAGAAGAAACTCTGTTCCTAGTTACTTATAAAATTAACTATTATTCACTACAAAGCTGGAGAATGTATTATCATTAAGTCCACATAAACACAACTCCTCCCCTCCCCCATCTTCAAAACCATATAAATACCAGCCTAACTAACAGGCTTTACTCACTCTTACAGATTCCCAGGGCAGCACTCCCTTAGACAATTTACTCCCAACTCAGCAGTTAGTCACTCAGGACATACTACATCCCTGTACCTCTTCTTCAAGGTTTATAAACTTTTAGAATAAAATTTAAGCCCTCCCCCTCCCCCTACCCCTTCTTCAGTCTCCCTCTCCTTCTTTTTTCGGTCTCCCTCTGTTGCCGAAGCTGGACTGTACTGCGGTGATCTCGGCTGGCTGCAACCTCCCTGACTCGGGCTCCTGTGATTCTCCTGCCTCGGCCTGCCGAGTGCCTGGGATTGCAGGCGCGCGCCGCCACGCCTGACTGGTTTTTGTGTTTTTGGTGGAGACGGGGTTTCGCCCTGTTGACCGGGCTGGTCTCCAGCTCCTGGCCTCCAGTGATCTGCCCGCCTCGGCCTCCCGAGGTGCTGGGATTGCAGACGGAGTCTCGCTCACTCAGTGCTCAATGTTGCTCAGGCTGGAGTGCAGTGGAGTGATCTCGGCTCGCTACAACCTCCACCTTCCAACCGCCTGCCTTGGCCTCCTAAAGTGCTAAGATTACAGCCTCTGCCCCGCCACCACCCCGTCTAGGAAGTGAGGAGCGTCTCGCCTGGCCGCCCATCGTCTGGGATGTAAGGAGCCCCTCTGCCCGGTCGCCCCATCTGGGAAGTGAGAAGCACCTCTGCCCGGCCGCCATCCCGTATAGGAAGTGAGGAGCGTCTCTGCCTGGCCACCCATCGTCTGGGATGTGAGGAGCGCCTCTGCCCGGCCGCCCTGTCTGGGAAGTGAGGAGCGCCTCTGCCCGGTGGCTCCGTCTGGGAGGTGAGGAGCGCCTCTGCCCGGCCGCCCCGTCTGGGAGGTGAGGAGCGCCTCTGCCCGGCCGCCACCCCGTCTGGGAGGTGAGGAGCGCCTCTGCCCGGCCGCCACCCCGTCTGGGAGGAGGTGAGGAGCGCCTCTGCCCGGCCGCCCCGTCTGGGAAGTGAGGAGTGCTTCTGCCTGGCCGCCCCGTCTGGGAGATGAGGAGCGCCTCTGCCCGGCTGCCCAACGTCTGGGAAGTGAGGAGTGCCTCTGCCCCGCCGCCCTGTTGGGAGGTGAGGAGCGCCTCTGCCCGGCCACCCTGTCTGGGAGGTGTACCCAACAGCTCCGAAGAGACAGCGACCATCAGGAGTGGGCCATGAGGATGATGGCGGTTTTGTTGAAAAGAAGGGGGGATGTGTGGGAAAAAGAAAGGAGAGATCAGATTGTTGCTGTGTCTGTGTAGAAAGAGGTGGGCATAGGAGACTCCATTTTGTTCTGACTAGGAGAAATTCTTCTGCCTTGGGATGCTGTTGATCTATGGCCTTTCCACCAGCCCCGTGCTCTCTGAAACATGTGCTGTGTCAACTCAGGGTTAAATGGATTAAGGGCGGTGCAAGACGTGCTTTGTTAAACAGATGCTTGAAGGCAGCATGCTCTTTAAGAGTCATCACCACTCCCTAATCTCAAGTACCCAGGGACACAAACACTGCAGAAGGCCGCAGGGACCTCTGCCTAGGAAAACCAGAGACCTTTGTTCATGTGTTTATCTCCTGACCCTCTCTCCACTATTATCCTATGACCCTGCCATATCCCCCTCTCCGAGAAAACCCAAGAATGATCAATAAATACTTAATTAAAAAAAAAAAAAAAGAAAACTAGTAAAGAGGAAAAGGTCCAATATTTGGAAAAACAGCAGGTTTAGAGGAAGTACATAGAATTTAAGAACAAATGATGTTTATTTTGTTAGACTCGCATGTAATTATTTTGTACTTCCCTGATTTTGCTTTATCTTTGTTAATGCTATAATTAAAAACACATTTGGGTAAAAAAAATAAAAATAAAATAAAATAAAATAAAATAAAATAAAATAAAATTTAAGCAATTGCTCTTTCAGATATCTTGGTCAGTGGCTGTGGGAGCAGTGGGCTGCAGCCCCACAAATGCTTCCTGAGAAAGGTGTCCTGACTCCCAGAATGCACCAGGCCTGCTGCAATGTGCTCCAGAGAAAGAGAGGCTGTGGGATGTCTGCTTTTGCAATAGCACATTCTGTGTCAGAATGCTGACTCCCTTCCCACCCACACACATACATACCTTCTCCCCAAGGAGGAGTGTCTGTACCCAACCAGCATCCTCAATAGCTAATTTTTCCTGAATGATATTCTCAAAGGAATGAAAACAAGTGAGCTCACTGTTTACCTGCCTCTCACTTGGTCTACAACTTTCAAAATCCGGGATCTAATAGGATCTACTTGCAGAGCTAAATTTTATTTCACCATGTCTCATGTTTTATTCTCGAGTTACACATAGAAGGTGAAACAGGAAATCGCCATTTGTTTAAACATTCATCTAGGTTTTATAAATCCCCCCAAGAGGTAGTGAATGACAACTTTACAGACTAGGTCTGTCCTACTTCAAGGAGAGTGCCTACAAATACCCAGGATGCTAAAACCTGTGTTTGCAAAAATCCTTGCTTGCAGAACATGTATTAAAGAGGATAGAAAGGGCTTGGCAATCACCTTGCTGGGTCTCAGTGCCTCACCTCTAAAATGAAGAGGTCAGAAAGAAGGATTGGCAAAGTCACTTTTAGCTCTAAATCATGGTGATTCTGTGTGTATTTGGTGGGAGAAGGGCACTTTAAATTACAAAAGACTTCTTACTACAGACCTTCCTTAAACATTAAAGATATACATATCATTTGGTTTTGTTTTAATTCAGCTTACACTATGTTTTAAAGAACAATCTTCTCTAAATGAAGACAGGTCTATAACCACACTAATCTCACTGACTTACAAGTTGCTAGCATAAAGACAGAAATGCTGACAAATAAATGATTTATAGGTAAATCCAGCAATTCTGCAGTGTTCTGAAATGCAATCGCTGGGTCCTGAGTTTTTCTGGCTCTACTGCATTCTCTTTCACCCACCCACTCTTTGGCTACTTCCTGGATCACCAACAGTCAGGAGCAGGAAGTTTAATCATCCATATAATCCCGACTGTTCAATGGCGTAATCTGGGGGCAAGAAAGGTAGGATGCATATTCAATATGATAAAAATTTCAGAAGTGAGGGGAAAAAAGCTCCAAATGCATTTAAGTTTACAGAGCTGGAGGTGTCTGGCAATGCCAAGTTATCAAGTGATGTCCACTGTAGAGGAGAGAGTATGACAGATCTCTAAATGGATTTTCCACTTTTAGTCCTTGTCAGCACACAACACTCCAAGCCTAATGACTACATAAAAGGAAACAGATAAGCACGTCAAAGTCCGGTGTTTAAGAGTATATGCTGTACCTTTTACATTATGTATGACATCAAGGTCAGCTATACCCCTTGGTTTCATCAGAGCTGAACCACTGCTTTAACCTCCTTTTCTCTTCATTCCCTCTGCAAAGCAAAGGCTGGGGAAGGGCAGGAATAGGGGAGAAAACTTACAAAATAGTCCTTAGTGATGAATGATAATAATTATATAAGCTGCCACACCATGTGAGGTTAAAACAGTACTACACAGTGTGGTAGCTTATACAATATCATTGGGATTCTTTATTACAGAAGAGGATATTAATCACCACTACGGAACAACTAAACTTTTTTTTTGGCCAAGGATTAACTTTAAAGAATGGAGACCATTCACTCAATCTACAACATTTAATGAGCACCTTTTACTCTGTAGGTCCTAGACATACAGCGGGGAATAAAACAGACATTGTTTTTCCCTGCAGAGCTTGTGGTCTAGAAGAGATGTTAAGCAGTGCGGGGAGAGCCAGCAAGGAAAGGAACACGTGCTCTGAGAGAAGGCGACAGGGGATCTGAGTTTAGGTTCAGAAAAAGCCTCTCTAAAGAGCTGACCAAGAAAAGGAGGTCAGGTGGAGAGAAGGATATTTTGGGCAGGAAGACCAGCAAGTGCCAACGTCCTAGAATGGGGAGCTTGAGTTCTTCTATATGCAGAAAAGAAGGAGCCAGGAAGGATATGGGCTGACTGGTGTAGGAGGAGCCCAAGGTGGAAGGCGGGGCATTCTGCAGTAGGAATGACACCTGTTCCACAGACACAGGGAGGATAGATGTGGACGGAGATGAGTCTGTCAGTCTGGGAACAGGAAGTTGAGGCAGTTATCTAATGGCTACTGTTTTCTTTGTGAAATAGCAGGCCTGGTGAGGCATGAGAGTAAGAACTGGGTGAGGTGGTGGTAGGAAATGGCTATTATGGGCAATGGAGGAGCGAGCCAGACTCACTCACCACTCAACCCTCACTCTTTTCCAAGTCCCCACAAAGTGACACCTCGCCCACCCCTTAACAATGGCTTTCTCAATTTCTGGTACCAATGCTTCAACATCCAGAGCAAAGGAGCCCTGGATGCCTTGATGCTTAGCACTAGAAAGATTCTCAGAGATCTCAACTGCCACTCACTTTAACTACTTCATAATTAAGCAATTTACTCAGGAAGCAACTAAATGCCAAACACATGGCTATCAGCCTATCTCCTCAGGAAGCCCCATCCACTGGAAACTGTTGATATCCTCCTTTTAATGGTAGTCACCTTTTTAATAAAGTGAGTTTCTTCCTTCATTTCCCCTTCTTTCCTATTTATTCTATGTCTGAATAATTTAAACTCATTCAGTTTTTAATAAAGCAAGGCCTGGATTATTTTTCTCTGTTTAATACCCAAGCACAATCACTTACTCATTGTTAAGCAGGAAAAATTAAATCAATTATTTAGGAGATGGCTATAGGCTGGGGACAAAGATCCAGCACCCCTGGCACAGAGTCAAGTATGTTTTAAGCTCTGATGGCTTAACAATATCCCCAGTCATTTGCTTCTACATTCACGCATATGCAAAAATATGCTGGCCTCCAAGGACTTAGATTCAACCCCAAAGTATACTAGTCTCTCACTGCAGTTCAGAAAAATGACTTAAAAGTATCTCCTCTTACAGCGTATCAGGCATGAAGCATCCAAAGGCAGTTTTCTTGCAATACAGACATTCTTAAGAACTCATGGTGATCTCACACTAAATGGGATACATAAGTTCACCAGGATGAAAAAAAAAAGCTATGTATAAGAGGAAAAGGATTAGTAACAATAGAGAAGATAACTGAGTTATTTACACAACATAGCTCACTTCATCGACATCTGAGTGGTGGTAGCTAACCAGAAGGTTCTAGATTACAGCCAATAAACCAGCCTTGGAGAAAACACACACAAAACACACAGACACCTTTATTTCCTGGCAGAAGCTATGATGATTCTATCTGATTAATAAAGTGTTCAATCTCCCTCAAGAGTTATTCAGTATCCCACCCTAATTGCTATCAATTTAAAATTCTACCACCTCAGATTATTTTAAAAGAAACATTCTGGGCTTTCTTGAAAAAGCAGACAGCCATATCATTTGTGGCCAATCTGCAGAATGTAAATGATGACAAGTGGAGGGAAGGTGAGGAACAAGCAGAAGGGGCCCCATTAACCTCTTCATAGGCCAGTTTGCAGGCTGCTTCCAAACTTAAAACCAGAGAGCTGGGCCCTCGAGGAGGGAAGACTGTGGATGTTGCTAGGGGAATGTATAATACACACTTTGGGATACTGTTTTTCCACTTTCTCTCCCACTCTCTTTCCCAAAAGACAGGGAAAACACACCTGGGAAAAAACGCCAGCTTAAGTGCTACTTGTAATTCACACAGAAGTTCACCCTTGAGTTCTCTCAGCCTGGTTCCTATTTGCCTTCAACTACCTTTGACTTTGAATAAACTGCTGTTATAAAGACATAGAAAAGAAAAGCATCTATCGCACACAGCTCCATCAGAACACAGGCCACGGCAAGAAAGCATTACTCCCCCCATACTCCACATCAAGCTCAAAAACAATGCTCCTGGCTGTCATTTTTCATTCATGTCAGCCCCATATTTCTATTAAACAAACCTCCTTTTTATTGACTATTTCCCTCACACAGCATAAGGTAAACGTGAGACCACAAAGACTACATGGTGAAACACAAAGCTTTCCTCTGGGAGGGGAATCAGTAAAAGGCAGAAGAGGACAAGTTTCAAGGGCTCTTCCTAACTGGTGTCTACCAAATGGAGAAATGATGAGGCTGCTCCTCTGTCTGCCAGAGCTGCTGTGATTGACTTGAAATTAACCAGCTTTCCAAGAGACTACATGAAAAGAAAGAGTATTTCACAATCTTGAATAGTCTCCTCTCTTACTCTCTAATTTTCCCCAACCACCCTCACTCCCACCCCCCACTTACAAGAGGACTTTTGTATACATAAAGTTTCAAGGAACAAAGCATACAAACACTCACACACAAATAAACTCCCCAAACTAACACCAGCGTATAATTGTGTTTTGGTTGGAGCTTTTCCAGCACTGTCACCCGTTCTCTGTTAGGAGTAAATGAAACACTTTGCTTTTGCGAAGTTAGAAACAGACAAACTCTTCTCAGTTTCAAGCTGCACAAGGACCCCCTCATATCTTTCAGCCCCCTTAAACCCCCAACGAAATGAACTCACCGCTGAAAAGCCAGCAATGAAAAAAATTTAATCTATTTCTCAAATACAGATTTTCGCTTCCCCTCACTCAGCTTCCCCTTTTAGCCAGAAACATATAGCGTTTCTAATTTCTGAAACCCCTTTTCAAGGGACCCTCCACTCAGGGCTCTTCCAGGGATCCCGCTTTCAGTCTTTCTGATGCAGGCAGGCAGCCCTTTTCCAAGCACATTTTGCATTCCTGGAGTTTCTTTCGTTTCCAGAGAAAGCTAAAAAGCAGACTTTAGTGGGCTGGCTGAACTAGGTCCGACTTTTCCTCCCCTCCCCTCTGAACTGCTGCGGGGGGAGAAGGGAGCCCAAGATGAGACCTGGGCTCCGCTTATCCAGCTCCGACTTGGCTTTGAAGGCGCAGGGCAAGCGGACAAAGTGCCCACCGCTCACTTTAAAACTCCCATCCGCTTCTACCACTGCCTTCCTCCAAATTCCTCCGCAGAACTTGGCCGGCCCCCAGGAGAAACCAGAATCCTACCTTCCTTGGATTCTTCTGCTTCGGAGTGCATAGTGTCAGGATAACCAGCTGCAGGGGCGATTACCGCTCACATGTACTCGGACGAGCCGCAAGTTCGCTCTGCAGCGAAATCCGCACACGACGGGAAATAAAAGGAAGAAAGCCACTAAAATCAAAACCTCCCCGGGGCGGGAGAGCGGGTTCTGGTGCAGGGATTTTCAGGGGGAAAGTTCTGCAAGAGTGACGAATCGCGTCTCAGCTGGGCGGCGGGAGTCCGCCCCCGGAGCCGCGCGCTCGGGCCGGCAGCGGGGCGGAGGCGACCTGGCGGGGCTGGCTCGGCCCGGGCGCACGCAGGTGGGGCGCAGGCCCAGACGGCAGCCGACTCTCCCGAGACACAGGGCCGAGAAGAGCCGTCGGCAAACGCACCAGACGGGCGGAAAAAAAGGTATACAAAGAAAAAAAGTCTCATCTCAGAGCACACTGTAGTTTTACATAAATAGTAAATGCATATAGGGTAGAAGCAATGCCTCTATTTTTGGATTACATCTTTTGATGCCCATTTGACTTTGTCTTGGAGTCTTGCACCCCCAAAATTACGGATTTTAAAGCGGCTTGGGCATGTTATTTTTGTAGGAAAGTCACGTGGATATCGCCCATGGGGTTGGAAGCACCAGCTTAAGAGAGCACAATTTCACAAGTCCCAGAGCGGGGCCTTTTGAAGAAAGTGGAGCGGCCTCCACCCTTACCTTTGCACAGCAAAAGCAGACGGGGCTGCTTACTCATTCAGTATAGCCCCGGGCGAGCACTGTTACTCCAAGCACAGCCCGGGCACTCACTGCTGCAGTTACTACAAAGGGCCTTCCTCAGGGGGAGAGCACGGTTCCCTCCCGGCTACCAGCAACAACTGGGGATGAATTCCTTCAAAATGCCAAAGGGGAGGTTTTTAGGATTTGAAATGCTGATAGAATAAAGAAGCCGGAGAGCCTTCACAACAGATCTCAATTCTGCCCCCAGGTCTGGCCCACAGGCCCCTACAAATTGGCTGAGAGGAAGTCCCCTTAGCTCTGTGGAGCCTTGGTTTTCCCTTCTGCAAAGCGGGGACAAGAGCTGCCACTGATAGGCCTGTCTTATGGAGGTATTTTGTAGAACACTAGTTTTATCGCCAGTCTGAGGCATAAAGTCCTCAAATAACATATCTGAAAGATCCGCTTGGAAATTATGAGAAAAAAATATACTCTTTTGACAAATTTATTTTCCAGTTCGTTTCTTTTTCTTCGTTTCCCATTTTATATAGGCAAAAACCAATAGAAACACTATGGCAAATTTAGTGAAAAGAACATACAGAAGACATGGATTTAAGGAGTCTGAACTTAAATCCAGTTCTGCCATTTATTATTTGTATGACCTTATGCAAATTAACCTCTCTGAGCCTCCAGTTCCTCATTTGTAAAATGAAGATAAAAATAGTATTATTTACTTCACAGATTTATGTCTGTATTAAATAAGGTAATATAAGCACAAAGGGATTTGAAAGCCATAAGGACTACATAGATTATTACTATTGCACCATTAAAAGTAAATTTTTATAAAAGATACTCTTGGGTTTTATTTCAGTATTGACTTTGAACAGAAAAGAGTGCTTATGATATTCACAAGCAGTGAAGGCTATTATAAATATTAATATAAGAGGTCTAGATATTAAATCACATCCTACTGCTGAGAGATTCTAACATGCCTAAGATTCTAACATGTTATCTCAATTTCACTGAAAGAGCAGGATGAAGGGAAGAAGACATAGCCAGCCAGAGAAGGGAGAAGAGGAGAAACATCTGGAAAATATCAGTGTTGCAGAGCCTCCCGGAAACTGACCTCGCCACCGAAAGGGTAACAGACTGCACCCTTCCGAAAGTCACAGTTAACTTCATGGTCCCCTCTGCCACACATCCTGAGTCAGGAGCTGCTGATATGTATACCTTGCACTCAGTAATCTCAGACTTATGGGGAGATAGCCTGAGATGAGGATGATTCTGAACCCAAAGAAATGCTCCCTCACCAGTCACAAGTGGCTTTTCCTGTCCTGCCCAAGTCAACATTCTGCCCCTCTCTCCCTATACCATCCATCCTTGCCCTTACTCACTGCAACCCAGATGTCCACAGATAGTCCACAACGGATCTTAAGGGATCTCACCAGGGCTGTCTGCTACACAAGAGCTTCCACTGATCTATAATTGGGGTAAAGCAACACCTTTTCAAGGTGATGATTATGCAAATCCAGACAACTCAAATTTCAGGCCCAATCTGCCTACAGCAGAATTACTTTCACTCTCTTCTTTTAGAAAGTACCCTTACAGGAAACATTTATTAAATGTCATTTTGCAAGTCCAACTGGGGACAAACTACATAAGATATGTTAAAATACATGTCCTTTAATGTGCTACTTGTTTTACAGCTGCTGAATGAATAATTCAAGTGCGCCCACGTAAGCCTTATAATTCATTTTAGATTCATGTTAGCAGCTTCGTTGATCTTTGAACATTCACCATTGGCCTCAGGAAGCCTGGAGAGAAACTTCTTTTGTATTTAAATGCAAGCAAGCAGTCACCTTTGGGGAAGAATGTTCTGTTTTAGCTCAAGAGCAATGAATGCTCAGTTTATTTTAAAAGGCTTTATGTGAATAAGTACATTCCTCAGTCTCCCGTATAACCTCAAAGCCATCTGCTCTGGGCAAGCTGCATTGCCCCATACCCCTACCCTGCAACATGGTGACAAAGGGCAGCTGATTCTCTAGGGCTCCCCTTGGCCTTCTGCTGCTCTCAGATGTGTACTAGGTCATCTTGATTTTGCTGTGCTTTTATTCAAAAGGGGATAATTTACTTCTTAGCCCCAGTGAATAATGGTCTAGTACATCATAATGATTTGTTATCTCCTGTAGGTGGGACACTTGTTGATTCTTGTATATTTAAGAAACACCCCAACATCCTTCACATGGCAACATGTATGGAAGTCATACCAACAATCTATTACCGCCCCGCCTGATACAAAATTGCAACTAAGTTAGCAACACTTCTCATTTAATAACAAACTGTACTTAAATTTAAATATTATGTTGAACTCCTACAAGTGTCTAATAATAGAACTCCCACCTTTTGTGTCAAGATGAAAGAATGAAAATGGTGGCTAAGATTCTGAAGGTTTATTCATTCATTGAGGTATAATCAAATATTTGTGTGTGTCATATGTAAACTGACACTACTCACCTGGGGCTTATTGATATAACTTTGTTAATTTGACCACAGACCTAAAGAACTCAACTTTCCAAGTCACCTTGGTTATAAGGAAGGTTTATTAACACCAACTCTCGACTGAACTTTATCACAGAGCAGCAGAAAAATCTCTTTCCAAATTTTGCCTTAAATAAAGCTGTTAAAAGAGTTTTTTTAAAGGCCTGACTTTTAGGCCTTTTGCTCACAGCTCCCCAGATGTCTGTAAGAAAAAGGGAGATCAGTGAGTTTTCAGACTCACATAAATTAGTTATGGAGCTATAGCCTCTAGTTCGCAAAAACTTCAGGTCACCAAAAATGGTCATTTTTTTTCCTATCCTGCTGAGGCTGAATCTGCTTCCTTCAATTTGACTTTGAGACCTTCTTCAACTTTTCTTGTATCATTTTTGTCTACACCCTTGAAAGCCTTCGAAGGCTTCCATGATCTATATAAAAAGTTGGCTGTCACTCCTGTTTCCCCATATGCGGGAGAGATCTGTGTCTTGGTCGCACCTGGTTAGGCCTGTAGGCTTTGAGTTCTTCCTATTATCCTCAGACACATTTACATTTACCCTTCCATAACACAAGTAAGCCTAAGTGGGTATCTCTCCATGGCCTCTCCCTGGCCCAGGTTATTTGGCAATCTTAGCCTTAAGAAAATTGTATTTATGGCCGGGCACAGTGGCTCACCCCTGTAATCCCAGCACTTTGGGAGGCCGAGGCAGGTGGATCACAAGGTCAGGAGTTCGAGACCAGCCTGGCCAAGATAGTGAAATCCCATCTCTACTAAAAATACAAAAATTAACTGGGCACAGTGGCAGGCGCCTGTAATCCCAGCTACTTGTGAGGCTGAGGCAGAAGAAGAATCACTTGAACCCGGGAGGTGGAGGTTGCAGCAAGCTGAGATTGTGCCACTGCACTCTAGCCTGGGCAACAGAGTGAGACACCATCTCAGAAAAAAAAAAAAAAAAAAGAAAGAAAAGAAAAAGAAAAAAGAAAATTGTATTTACTAGAATTGAAAAAGGAGATGCTAAAATGACAGTGGAGTCATTTATGCACCTTTGCAGAAGGTCAAGCTCTGTGCCTCAAGTGGCCTTAAGTGCTGAGTACAGATGCTCCTCAACTTAGCGATGGGGCTACATCAGGATAAAACCATCATAAGTTGAAAATATATTTAATACACCTAACATACTGAACACCATAGCTTAGCCTAGCCCACCTAAAATGTGTTCGGAACACTTACATTAGCCTACAGTTAGGCTAAATTATCTAGTACAAAGCCTATTTTATAATAAAATGTTGACTATCTCATGTAACTTTTTAACACTGCACTGAAAGCAAAAAAAGCAGAATGGTTGTATGGGTGTTCAAAGTATAGTTTCTACTGAATGTGTATCACTTTTAGTAGAATACAAATAGAATAAGGCTGGGCACACTGGCTCATGAATTTAATCCCAGCACTTTGGGAGGCTGAGGAGCAAGGATTGTTTGTGGCCAGAAGTTTGAGACCAGCTTGGACAACATAGAGAGACCCTAACTCTACAAAAAATTTTTTAAAAGATTAACCGAGTATGGTGGTGCATGCCTGTAGTCTCAGCCACTTGGGAGACTGAGGCAGGAGGATCACTCGTGCCCAGGAGTTCAAGGCTACAGTGAGCTATGATCATACACTGAATTCCAGCCTGGGCAACAGAGTGAGACCCCTCTCTCTACACACACACACACACACACACAGAGTGAGACCCCTCTCTCTACACACACACAGTGAGACCCCTCTACACACATACACACACACACAAACACACAGACACAAACAAATACACATAGAGTTAAAAAATTGTAAGTCAGGGACCATCTGCATTGGGATAAGACTGGGGATGCTGAGGTGGGCTGGGGCAGAACCACGTGAGAGGAAGACGTTCAGGATGTGGAGATGAGGGAAGGAGAAAGCCACTGGTGGCCAGGTCCTGGGAGTTTGAAGTTATGGGTAATCCCTCTTCTCAGTCTGCCCAGTGACTTCTCCCATAAATTCTACACAGTCACTAATGCTCTGGATGTGAGTGCCTAATTCTGAGAGAATGGGAAGAATTGCTGACATCAGAGATGAGCACACATAGGGAGACAACAATACATCTTGGATGTGCTTGTTTCCTAGGCTTTCTAGGTGTATTTCTCTTCTAAGAAATCTTCCTTGTTAAAAAGCTTTTAGCAGATGATAAAACACAAGCATACTCTCCAAATCAGGTCAGAAAATATTATCTGAACAATTTATGACCCACGGTCCTTCTTTTATAACACAGTCATTCCTCAGCATCTGCGGGAGATTGGTTCCATGACCCTTGAGGATACCAAAATCCAAAGATGCTCAAGTCTCATACAAAATGGTGAAGTATTTGCATATAACTTACATATATCATCCCATATGCTTTAAATTATCTCTAGATTGCTTATAATTCCTAATACAATGCCTACATATCACTTCATTCACGTAAATTCAACATAGTAGTGGCAAATTCAAGTTTGGCTTTTTGGAACTTAGTGGAATTTTTTTTCCCTCAGAATATTATTGATCTGCCGTTGATTGAATCCACAGATGCCGAATCCATGAATATGGAATGCACAGATATGGAGGGCTTGATGTACTTAGCAATAATGTCTTGTATTAGGTTTTATTTAGACTCCCAAATTAGCCCCCTTGGGTCATCATACTCATTTTACAGATATGTAATTAAAGAAATGGAGGTTACATGATTTGCTCAAGGTCACAAAACTAAGTAATAATGTTCTTTAGACCACAATGAATGCAATCTAAGCCTCCTGTCTCCTATATCCAGACTTTCTCACTGTATTAAACTGTCCATTTAAAATCCAAGTCCCTTATTTTGCAGAGGAGTAACTCAAAGATTGCTAATATTGGGAGGTCCTCATAGAGTTTATGGCTGGCCATGGTTCTAGTATTGAACCATCGTCAAATCTCTCTGTTCAAATGATTTGATCACAGCCTTAAACTGAAGCCATTCAATTCCTGATATTCAATGCTTTAAATATTCTATAAATTCAATAGCTTCTATTTATTCAGCTGCCTGAAACTATGAATCTTTTTTTTAAATCAAAAGTTCAGTAAGGACCTTAATTAAAAGTTCAGTAAGCCTCATCGGATATGGGCTGCCAGGAGCAAGGAAAAGAACACCAGACTCAATTTGGGAGACCTGGGCCTGATTACTGACACCCCCATCAGCGGAGCAAGCACTGGCTGTGCCTCATTTGCATTAAGATGGGTTTTCTTCCTATTCATTATTTCTTCATTTTTCCTCTAAAAATAGGCAAAGTCATTTAACCTCTCTGTGCTTTTGTTTGCACATCTGTACAATAAGAATGACGTCACTTATTTAACAGGGTTGTTATAATGATGAAATGAGTAAAGAACATGATGGAACACTGAAAATCATGAGGTTCCCCTCATCACTTTTCCAAATATAATCATGATTAAGGCCAGATTGTCCCAGATTGTTTAAGAGCGTCTATATGGAGGCCCTAAATGCTGGCTCTATAAATATTCCAGATAGGTGTGGCAATTTAATGTGTGTGGTCTAGCAATGGAAAAGGAAAACAAAAGAGCTGAATTTCTTTCCTGTGCTCAGGTGAATGGGGTCAACATGGAAACAGCATGAGAGGGGCCACAGAAGGGATTCACCAGGAAGAAGAAGAAAGGCGGGGCTGAGGTGGCCAGGACAGCACGACATCACATCTGACCAAGGCATCCTCAGCCTTCCTTCAGAAAAGCAGCAGAAGGAAAAAGGCATCAAACATCACAGTGTGGAACTCAGGCTTGAAAGAAACCTTAAATATTGTCTATTCTTTTTTTTTTTTGGAGATGGAGTTTTGCTTTTGTTGCCTAGTCTAGAGTGCAGTGGTGCAATCTCAGCTCACTGCAACCTCTGCCTCCCAGGTTCAAGCAATTCTCCTGCCTCAATCTCCCGAGTAGCTGAGATTACAGGCATGTGCCACCCTGCCTGGCTAATTTTGTATTTTTAGTAGAGATGAAGTTTCACCATGTTGGCCAGGCTGGTCTCGAACTCCTGACCTCAGGTGATCCACCCACCTCAGCCTCCCAAAGTGCTGGGATTACAAGTGTGAGACTCCGTGCCCAGCCAGAGGTTGTTTAATCCTCCACCTGGCTGGTGAAGCAATCTCCTATCACATCACCGGCAACAGACATTCATCCAGAATTGCCTTGACAAACTTTATTACCAGAGACAGCCTCCTTGAAAAAACAACTCCATTTCCATCCTAACCGTTAGAAAGTTCCTGTGTATACTAAACTAAAATTCAAGTCTAAGGGCAGTAATTGTCAAATTATTTCCACTCTAACCACTGCCTTTACTCCTTACAGCAAGGAAATAATTTTGTGACGAGATAAACATAGGTTTTTAACTAAATTTTATTTTCAACAACCTAGTGGAGACCCCTCACATTGCCTAGCTGATGTAGCTGAATTCAGTGTGAGACAGTTATGCAACTTTCCAGTGCTTGCCACACATCTGCTACTGATTATCGTGAGCATTCAGAAGCAAGCAGCTCTGCTCAAGACACCCAGTGATAATCTTTCTCCTCAGTGTGCTCACTCCAAGGGGGCAGAAAACAATGCCAAGACAGGTTGAGTAACGGGCCCTACTTGACTGTATTTGAGCAGTTAAGAGCTTTATTCAAGTTTCTGAACAAAATTTGAAATGTGAAATGCACAAAGCAGACAAATGTAGTACTCCATTTGTGGAATCTGTACCACAGACTCCTGGTCTGAGATCTATTTGAAAGTCTAACCCACTTCTAGTTGCCATAATTTGATTTTGGCCTTGAGTTTCTGACATGGGTAGAATCTATTAACAATTGTGCCAACTGATGACTGCTTAGGAGACAGAAAAGGCTGACATAGGCTTGCAGTTGAGAGTAGCCAAGGCTGACACTCAACAGAAAAACTCAGCAGGTGGTGAAAATGTGAAATGAAGCAGAACTTATCCAAACAGGGCTTCAGGGAAAATGGGAGGTTATTTTTGCAGGTAGCAGTGAAAGGCATGCATCAGAAGTTTTTCCTCTTGAATAGGTCAGGTTACAAAAGTTAAGTTACTCAGCCTCTCCTTAAAGAGCTGCAGAAATATGTACTAGTTATGATTCACAAAGTTGTAGGCATCATGAAAATGAATGCATTTTCTGAGAAACTGCTCACCTGAACAATGTGCTAGCCTACCTAAAAAAGATGATATTAAGTCCATAAATTTCCTAGTACAAACAGGAGATCTAAAATTCACCAACCTTTTCAATCTGAAGTCTGTTTCAACAGATATTTTACTACTGAACTCAGCAAAGCCCCATCATATGCCGTTTAATTTTCTCAATTTCAATGATATATAATCAGCCCATATCAGATAGAAAGAAATGATCTAAATGGGTACATTGGCTACCATTCCCCCCAATGATTTTATGCTGCAGAGTAAGCATGAGAAGGAGCTGGGAATTTGCTGTTCCCTCTCTCCCTCTAGTCTCTGCATGGACTTTTACACTGTGAGCATCTCACACACTGATAATGAATGTTGTGTTTAAGGCAATGTATTGTTTCATAGCAAAATGCCTCAAAGACAATCTAACTCTAGTAACTGGTCTTAAAGAAATAACAACCTGTTTCAATGCTAAGGAAACAGTGGGAGTAAGTCTTATACTTAATAGGAGATGGTATATCAGTCTCCAACCTGGTAACTTCCTAAGAGGATTTTTAAAATAATACTGACCCATACAATTTTCACTTTACACATTACTCGTAGTCTTAACCAAACTGGCATCTTATAATCTCATATGTTACAGTGATGTGGTCAAGAGTTGCTGAAAAAGACATGATTTTAGTTCTGAGGTCCCCAAATTATGTGCCAGTGTACCTCAGGGCACTACAGCAAACTCACAGAGGTGTGCAGGATATTTTGTCTTTGAGGGAAACAAAGCAATACACAACATTTCTCAGATGCTTGCATGAATGACTATTTCAAGCAAATTCACAGTTTAACATATTGTGTTATTTTCCTTTTGATGATGTCATTTCTTTGCAAAGCTAGGTTGTTGGTGGTTGCTGTGATAAAAGGCAAGTATTAGTTGAAAAGTGATGTGGAACAAGAAATTAGGGTATTGGGATTCAACCCAATTTCTAAGTTTGAGGAACTGTAACAAGTTTACTGCCTCACAGCTCGAAATTCACCCTTCATTACCCACTATGTGAAGACATAGAAGGGACCTTTACATATTTTTTCTTTTGTTAGCTGGTACCATTCTAAGCTTCATCAGTGGAGAGTACTGTAGAGATATTACAGAAAGAAGCAGTTTTCCTTCCTGGTTCCGGTACAGTCTTTCTGCAGGCTGCTGCAAACACGCATGGCTCCTAGAGTACCCACACCTTCTTCAGCAACTGGCTCCTGCTGAACATGATGGTCAGCACCTCCCAGCCTCCAGCAGCTTCCACTGGCATCCCTCTCGGTTGATTTTGCAGCAGAATGCATCCAGTGAAAGACCTCCACATGAATAGCTTTCCTCAGCATCTTAGAGGGTAGATTTCTAGCAAGTTCTGCCAGCATAGCACCCCAGTGACTTCTCTGCCAGCCCGGGAGCCACAGCAGGCCATGACCTCTCCAGCAAGGTCTGGAGCCAAGAGAAGCATGTGTTTGGGTGCTCTATCAGACCCACGGCCCACAGGTAGGGGCTGCTCCTTATATCTGCTATTCCTCTGTTATTTAAAGTTCTCTTTACTTCCTACTAGCTAGTCCCCATTATAGTGAACTATTTCTCTTTTTCTTAACAGTTTTCTTTTGTATTTTTTAAAAATTGTGGTAAAATACAAATAGTATCAAATTTACCATCTTAATAATTTTAATTGTACAGTTCAGGAGCATTAAGTACATTCACATTGTTGTACAATCATCACCACTATCCATCTCTAGAACTTTTTTCATCTTGCAAAACTGAAACTCTGTACCCACTGAAGACTAATTTGCCATTCTCTGCTCCTGTCAGCCCCTGGCAACCACCATTCTACTTTTTGTCTCTATAAATTTGACTACTCCAGGTAACTTACATTCAGTGGAATTAAAGAGTATTTGTCTTTTTGTGATGGCTTATCTCACTTAACATAACATCCTCAAGATTCATCCATATGGTAGCAGGTCAGACTTTCCTTCCTTTTTAAGGCTGGGTGATACTCCATTGTATGTGTATATCACATGTTGTTTATACATTCTTCTGTAGATGGATACCTGGATTGCTACCACCTTTTGGGTATTGGTTTACAAATATCTCTTTGAGATGCCTTTTCAATTCTTTTGAGTATATACCCAGAAGTAAAATTGCTAAATCATATGGTAATTCTATTTTTCATTTTTTGAGGAACTGTCATATTGTTTTCCTAGCTAATACTTCTTTATTTTAAACTTTCCTTTAAATTACTGTGTACTTTATATTCTCATTAGACCCTGACCAATATATGCAGTGCCCAACAGGTACATACATTCCATTAAGAAATGAAGAGTAACATAAAAACATTATTTTTAAATATTTCAATATATATGTATTATTTTTTACAACTACAAAGTTATTAATACAGAAATACTAAGTTGTTTGGAACTAAGTACTTAATAAATGAAACTGCTAAGTATTTATTTTGTCCTAGAAATGGCATGAAAAAAATTACTGAGACCACTAAATTACTGAGACCACTAAGGGTACATGAGCCAAGAACATTTGGAAGGCTCTGCTCTAGCCTATATGTTTCCAGCTGCCATTAGGACCTGTCTGCTTGAATGGTTCCTTAGGCTCGCCTTCTCTAGGGGTATCCCTGAAGGCACAGATGCAGCCTTAATATTAACCGTACTTAATATTATATTTCTTTATAATAATAAGTTTTTCTCACTTAGGCACTGGGGGATACAAACCTTACAATTATCTTTGACTTATGCTGCTCTGTCTCCCCTTATTTCTAATCTCATATCAAAATGTTTCCTGGATTGGCCTTTTTTTCTCTCCATTCCTGCAGCAGTCAGTAAAGCCATCATCTCTAGTTAGCACTGCCTAACAGATTTTAAGCTAGTTTCCCTTAAACAAGACCATGGGTTGAAAATTCAAATGCTCACTGAGGCTGGAAATATGTTAATTCATACCTGCCACACAAGAATTGGCTGCCTCAGTCCTTGCACCGATGAAGGCAACACCAATAGGACAGGCTGTGGGTGAGGCCCCATTCCCAGGATGCCAGCTATTACAGTGTGGATGTCTGTCCCTTCCAAGCCTCATGTTGAAATGTGATGGAGGTGGGGCCTGATAGGAGGTGTTTGGGTCATGGGGGTGGATCCTTAACGAATGGCTTGGTGCCCTCCGCATGGTAATGAGTGAGTTCTTGCTCTATTAGTTCATGCGAGAGCTGGTTCTTTAAAAGAGCCTGGTACCTCCTCCCCTCTCTCTTGCTCCCTCTCTGTGTGACACATCTGCTCCTTCTTCACCTCTGCCATGAGGAAAAACTTCCTGAGGCCTCAACAGAAACTGAGCAGATGCTGGTGCCATGCTTGCATAGCCTGCAGAATCAAGAGCCAAATAAACCTCTTTTCTTTATAAATTACCCAGGTTCTTCTTTTTGGCAATACAAAACAGACTAATACACCAGCTGAAATACCAACTTCTCTCTCTCAAAGAAAGCAATGGCAATGCAAGTGAGTGTGAATGATGCTACTTGAGGCAAAATCATGAATGTGCGCCCACACACACGTAGATATGAGTGGTTTGAAAAGGAATCATTCAGAAATTTTTGACACTTGTTTTCATTAACTGGAAATTACTTGAGACAAACCTTATGATGAATCATGACACCCTGTGTGGCCACACAGCGGGGGCAGCTGCTGCTGGTCTATTTTTTCAGCTGTTATATCCTCTTTTTACCCTACCCAAAGCCATACTCAGGTCCCAACTCCTCTTAAAAGCCCACAGTGGACCTATGCTTCTACAGTGAACTTGTGCTATACTTAAAGTTGATAATCTTGATGTTAGTTGTCTTCTGAGGCAGCTCCATAAGCTATTTAAAACACAAGATTATACCTTGCATTTGTTTGTTCTCCTTTCTAGAGCATACAATGCATGTTGGACACTTTCAAAGCACTATATAACTAATAAAATAATCATTTAATAATTTCATAATACTGAATTATGATAGCATATAAGAATAATCTTAATTTCCTCTTCCCCAAAAAGTACCTTACAAGAAACTATGTACATAAATATCTGCTATCTTCAAAGAAAGAAAACAAGACAAGAAAATTTGCATGGCATCTGCAGAACCAAGGTTAGTAATTTTCGACAATCTATAAAACTATCAAGTTTACAAAAGTTCCGTCAGAAAAGGAGCCAAGAAAAAAATAAATCTGACAGCTGCAAACCTTCTGTTTTACAACACGCACAGAATGGACGCACTTCCTTCGACATCCTTATAAACAGAGTGCTGAGCAAATGCAAACATCCCGGGTAGAAGTCCAGTGGACTCCAGACTTAATTAATGGATTATGCTTATCTTTACAGAGGCAACCTTACTAGCCACCTATCAACCCCACCACAATTGCTTTAGGAACTATTAATAAGATGGATTGAACAAAATTCCATTTCAGTTGATGGCATTTCCAGGGCAAGCAAGACACCAGCAGCGGCTGCCCACTGTAAAAGAGCAGCAATCTCACCATCCTCAGATTGGAAACCTTGTTTCCTTTAAGTTAAGAACTAACATCCGGCACTGGACCACCTGAATATTTAGACTAATAAATCCCAGATGGGAATTCCAGACACCTCTTTACTAAAGACATGCAGGCGATAAACATTCTATTAAGCAAGTCTCCTAGGAGTGAGCTTCCCTTCAGAGACTGTTTTCATTTACAACATACTGTGTTTTCTAAAGCCAATTTGGGATCCCTCATTGCACAATGTGTAATTAATTTTGTCATCTGTTATTTAATGGATGAAATTAATCTGTGAATGTAAAAAGGTAGCACCTTAATTGTCCCTAATATCTTGTTATTAGATCAGAGAAAGACAAAAGTATACTATTTGGCCACAGCCCCAAATTCTGAATCAGCCATCCAGTATAGAACCAAACAATGTATGCGCTTATATTAAGCTATATCTTAATATCCTAGAAATAATAAGCATAATTTATCAAGCACCTATTATGTGCTAAGTACAATCGTAGGCACATAATAGAACATACCTCTACTCTTACTACGTATCAGCATAGCGGTGTTTTCTAGCTCATGAAGTGCTGCTGCATACGTTGCCACTAACCCTCATAACAATCCTAAAAGGAAGGTATCTTGGGAATTACTAACTCTGCTCCTGATAAGGATACAGATCCTCAGAGAAATCAAGTGGCTGGCCCACAGTAACCTAGCTAGGATTGAGTGTTAGCTGAGAGTAACTGTGGGTCTTCTGACCTCACTCCACGCTATATTTTCTCTACACTATGGTGTCTCTGAGCACAGCACAAAATTATACTTCAAGGCAAATCTTCCATATGCTCCAACAGAATAGGAAATAAGAGCCAGGTGGCCGGGCATGGTGGCTCATGCCTGTAATCTCAACACTTTGGGAGGCCAAGGTGAGTGGATCACTGAGGTGAGGAATTCGAGACCAGCCTGGGCAACATGGTGAAACCCCATCTCTACTAAAAGTACAAAATTAGCCGGGTGTGGTGGCACACGTCTGTAATTCCAGCTACTCAGGAGGCTGAGGCAGGAGAAGTGCGTGAACCAGGGAGGAGAGGTTGCAGTGAGCTGAAATCGCGCCACTGCATTCCAGCCTGGGCAACAAGAATGAAACTCCATCTCAAAAAAAAAAAAAAACAAAAAAACAAAAAAACAGCCGGGTGTGGTGGCTCATGCCTATAATCCCAGCTATTTGGGAGACTGAGGTGGGAGGAACACTTGAGCCCTGGAGTTTGAGACCAGCCTGTGCAACATAGCAAGACCTCATGTCAAAAAGAGAAGGGGTCAGGCAATAACAGAAGTAAGGGAAGTCAGAGGGTAGTCCTGATTGGGAAGCTCTGAGGTTGGCTGACTTGGGGAAAGAGGGAGGCAGACATTAATAGAAAAGGGGAAGTCCAGAGGAGGAACAGGTGTGGCCAAGGGGGAGGGCAAGGAGCTCCATTTCACACGTCTAAGCCTGAGGTCTCAGTGGGGTAACTGATGTGGGATGAGCTTGAGCATCTTCTATCAGATCTGTTTCTCATATAGCCAGAGCTCTTCCAAGAAGCACTGGGTCTGCTATAAAGCCCACAGTCTTCAATGAAAATATTTCTAAAACAGATTACACAGAATATCTACTCTTAACTACATGAAAGCTATAGAACATACTTTTTAAAAAGGACTGTTGTTAATCACACTGTTCTATAACATACATATGAACCTACATTTGCTCACTAAATTTGCCTAATAAAGTTGTGCTTTTTCATTGCCTTAACACCCAGTTAACAATTTCTGCCCAATTTCAAGAGAGAAAATGCATGTGATCAGGATTTCACATTATTTTAAAATGCTCTAGAAAGCCTGTCCCAATACATAGTAGAGCTACAGAATAGATGTAACTCCCTGAATATAACAGAGTCTGGTTTTCAGAGGTAAGGGAAGGGACACTGCATTCTAAAATCTGAAAAGTAAAATTGCATATAGTTAAAACCACTTTTAAAATTATTTAAATGACCCAGAAAGTTCAGTACTATCTACATGGTTTTGAATATACACAATACTAGATCAGTTCCTCTAACTGTTAGTCTATATTTCTCTATAGTGGTCAGTCAGATATTTAAGTTCTTCCTTCATAATGATGATCAATTCATTACAGCCCACTTGCCTGGTCTTCTGAACAATGTGCTTCCCATTCTGCTGATGGTCAGAATCCTTAAAACTCGTCCACTTCACACATTTTATGAACAGGTAGCGGTTACTTGTTCAACATAAGCAATGCAGAGTTCCTCCCTGGTAATGAAGTGGCTGAATATGAATGGGAAGGATTTCCTGACAACTGTCTTCTTCCTCAGGGCCAGATGTCACTTTTTATTGATAGCATCTAACATCCCCTCTACAGTTTCTAATTGGAGGTCTAGGGAATGGGAACTAGGGAGAATCAAAGGTTGTGAAGGAAACCAGGGATTCACTGTCTACTCTAAAAGAACCTGTAGATGTCACTGTTCAGATGTCATCTTTATTTATGTATTTGTTAACTTCACAAACATTTATTGAGCACCTACCATGTACAGGTACAAGGTAAATGATGTAGATACAACAGCCATGATATCTGCCCTCACAGAGCCAGTCATGGGTGAGGGTGGGAAAGGGGTTGGAGGAGGAAACATAACATACTAATTAAAATATAGTACAATAAGTTTAATAGCAGAAAAGCAGGAGGTGTTATGAAAGCTCATAGGAGAAGTACCTCAATGAGGCCTGAGAGAGGGAGTCGTGAAGGAAGGGTTCCTGAAAAAAGTAATGCCAGCCAAAGAAGGGGAAGAGAGGGAGAAAAGAAAGAAAAATGCCCCCAGGTAGAGAATAACCGGTCAGAAGTGAAGGCTGAAGACCAATGGCTATGATGGTTGGGTGACTACTGGAGATTCTTTGAGAAAGAGAACTTAGTAACATGACTAGAGATAGCAGCCAAATTGCAAGAGGTTGCAGAATGATCTGGTGTTGAAAAAGCAGAGACAGCACTGGTGGACTATTCATTCAAGAAATTTTCCTGAAGGGAGTAAGTTGAGAGAGTACCCTGAGGAGAAAGCATTATCAAAAAAACCCCCTGCAAATTTAGCACAGCTTTAAGTGGCTTTGAGGAAGGAATATGACACTCCCATAACTCTCCCATTGGCCAACACCAAATACAGCGAAGCAGGGTGACATCTAGCTCTTACAAAAACACATTTGCAAGAATTTGCATGGACTCTGACATGGGTTTGAATAATGCAAATTTAAAAAGATAAAGTCAAAACCTTCTTCATGTTCAGTGGCTGGTGCTGGTTCCACAGCTCTAACCTAAAGGGGACAACACAAGGTGTTATCTCTGAGAAGCTACCAAGCCCCAGATTATGCTCTTAGCAGTACAGGAAATACTATCATTAGAAGGGTGATACCTTGGGTTAAACTCTGATTTTCTGTTCTACCATCAGGTTCTTTTAAAAACACTAAACATCCCTTGGAGGAAAAGCCGGTGGATGACTAACAGCTAAGAGTAAAGAATTCACTCATCTCTTTGTTCCTTCCCTTCAGAGACAAGGACTAGAGGGCACCCCAGATAGGAAACAGAGATAGAGAAATTAAGGCTGTTAGAAGGGTTGGGAGGAGAATGAACACAAACTTGTCCCATTCCCAGTTCTGCCCTGGCCACTAACCCCATGCCTGCCTAAGACCAAGAAGACAAAGAGGACTGAATATAGCCAGCAGACAACTTGCAAAGCAGAAGTGAGAGTTTCAGATGCTTAGGGTTCCTTATCTTCAGTGATGCAAATTTTTTTAAATGATGTAAAATACTCAGAACTGTTTTGATTGAGATTTCCATCTCTACTTCTCTAAACAGATTCAGCCTCTAAAGGCCAGGAACCAAAAAAAAAAGACTTCCGTGAAGATATGATTTCTTTTGATGTGCTTCCAATCTGCGGGTGAAAATTTTGGTGGCACTCTTATCCCGGAGATAGCCAGTCTTCTCATCTAAGGTAAAAGCTGAAATCAAGTATATAAATGAAATTATAAAAGGCTCACATCCATAAATATGGTATCTCTGAGACTGAGCAAACACATCAGTGATAGTTGAAGTCGGTTGGCTTATAGCCCAAGGATCATAAGCTGGTAGCCTTGGGACCGAATCCAGCTCATGTAGTTTTTTGTTTGTTTGTTTGTTTTAAGTTTTTTAACTGAACTTCAGTGCCTTTAGATGAGACCTGTTGTTTCTAAATTTACCACAGGTCTCACGACCTGAGATTGTTCACATAGAGCATTATTTACACATTCATATTACTTGCCTGGTTCCTGTGGACATTTGAGTTTGGGATCATTGACTTATACAGACTAACATTAAAAACAAATAAGCGACCTCTCGCTTAGGTGGAGTTCTGGTGCTGTTTCAGAGCAGAGCGCTGGAGGGTTATTGAGCAACAGGATCACTAAACAACGATAAACCACAAAGTGTGCAACACCATTATAATCAGATTAAAAAAAAAAAAAAAAAAAAAAGCAGGAGACCAAAAACACCAGTGAAGCTCACCAGCCCTGAATAAAATGTGTCTACAGCTTTGAAACCGCCTTATAACAGAAGTACCTGCCAGGAGTCACTGAGCTTCCTTCATGTGCACTGCTCCCACAATACCCCAACATCTGGATGTCCCAGAACACAAGCCTGGCAGCCAACATCCAATTCTGGCTTGGCAAAGGAAACCACCCCTCTATTCGGTGAACTAAGGCCATAAATGCACTATCTGTGGTATCCAACTAAAAATACTCAACTTGGTGCAATTCAAACCGCCACTCAGCCAGTCCAGCCACTTGGTGGCTATTTAAGACATCTGCAGCACATACCACAGAAACTGTGCCATCACCTGTCTGTTCATATGTCCGGATATGGAGGACCAAAGTCCCCACCCCTACCCCCACCTCAGCTCTCCATGACACTTCCTGCCACACCCTGCCCAGAACCCAAGAATCGGAAAGCTAATGCTCAAAGGAAGGTTTCGAGGTTGTCTTATTCAATCTCCCCATTCCTCAAACTTGTTCACAAATGAGAAAATAGGCCCAGCAAGTTGATATGATGAGTACCTTAAGAGGAACTATTAATAGAATTAAATCTCCAGGACCTCCATGGTGGCCTCAGGAGCTCAGGGCTCCTTTCTGCAACTAGCCTCCTGGGAGCAGGGCATGCCTTTGGGCACAGTGGTCCTCTGCAGCCTAGCCCAGTGTTCCTGAATCAAATTTCTATGACCCATATGGGCAGTCTAGCTCACTCAAGTTCCTCGTTAGGGTCTGGGTGAAAGCCCCCTGGTAATAAAGGGTTCCTCTGCTCTGGCTGGCCGCCTGTGCATATATTTCCACACATTTCATGGGGTGGGGAAGATTGGCTGGCTAGGGACAATGCTCTGGAGTTTGGAATCCCATACTCCAGCCACAGATTTCATCTAAAAGATAAATGCCTACCTCTTCTGCTCCAACTGTCTTACCACAACATGGTGTTTTCTTGTGTCACTGTGACTTTCATTTTCACCAGCCTTCTGAATGTTGCCCAGCCCCTTCCCCTGCTCTAGACAGCCATCTTCCTGGAGGACTCATCTAGAGAAAACTAAATGAAACTCTCTATGACTGATTGCCCCATTTCATTTATTTGTGTGCAGCTTCCAAAGCTTTGCATTATCCACAGCTCATTTATTTCCATTAAAATGGATAAAATAATTAATCAAATATGGTGATTAAGGTCATAGTTATGAAATGTAAGGCCATTCTTTGCAGAAACATATGGCCTTATTAAACAGTTTTTACATACAAATTATATTGCACTTCAGTGTTTTATCAGAGCATATAATTACCATAGATTGAAGAGCTGTCTATAATTAATTTGCTCCACTTCTTATTCTCATTGTTCAACTTACCAGACCTACTAGTACCTTGGTGATGCTTTATCGACCTCTGAGAATCCCTTTGTGATCTGCAGTGCTACTGTGGTTCACAAAATCTGTGTTCTTGCTCTCCCTGATAGCATCTGACATTTGTCATCAGGGGTTGGCAATCCCATATACAGGGCCCCATTTACTACATACCATAGCCAGTCACCAAATTAGAGAAACTCAGTTAAAAAAAAAAAAAAAAAAAAAAAACACCACAAGAGGAGACCTGTGTAGTAGACATCATGGCTGACCCAACAGCATGTCCATTTCTCTCTCCCTGGGTAGCAATCCTGATCATTTTAAATAAATCACATAAATCCCACACCCCCTTGCCATAGAGTGACAGGTTTAGGCAACCCAAGCCTAAGCCAATCATCACAGCAGATGTCACAGCCAATAAGCTGGTCACTGAGACATCAGAAATGTGTTGGGGGCTTCTGGAAAAAGTCACTTGCTTCTCTGACACAACCACAAGAAGCCAGTTCTCTCTCTCCTTCTGGACAGTGTATGGTGGATATGAAGTCTAGAATTGCTGTAGAATTTTATCAACATCAGAGAAGCCAATTCAGGATAAAGCTCAATCACAGAGGGCAGAAAATGGGGCCTTTTTTTTTTGTTTTAAGAGACAAAGTCTTGCTCTATTTCCAGGCTGAAGTGCAGTGGCACAATCATAGCTCAATGCAGCCTCAAATTCCTGGGCTCAAGACATCCTTCTGCCTAAGCCTCCTGAGTAGCTGGGACTACAGGTACACACCACCATGCCAGGCTAATTCTTTTTTATTTTTTGTAGATATAGAGTCTCAGTCTCACAATCTTGCCCAAGCTAGAAAATAGGTTCTTGACATCACTGAACTGCTAAATCAAAACTTTGTTCCAGTTATGTGAGCCAACAAAAAAATCTCTTTTGTATGAACAAATCTAACCTGGGGTTTCTCTTTCTTGTACAGTAAAAGACACAACGGATGTAACATCCTGGGCAGCTAAGGAGGAATAGTGCATGAAAATTTCTAATCTTGCTGCTGGCTTTACAACATTCCCAACACCTGAAGGACAGTGAGTGAAGGAGCCCAAGGATGCACAACTGATCAATGCTTTTGCCCATTTCCTCAAGCCTGCTGTCCAACAAGGGCCAGAGGGTAGCCCGAAAGCCTCCTCTCCAGCAGGGCCATGTCTGGCCTGTCTGGTGACAGTGATAGCAGAGAGCAGAGTCCTAAGGCTGGGGAAAAATGGGTGGATGCTAAGACACCACAGAAGCACAGATGGGGTAGGGGGTCTGTAAGGTAGGACCTAGGTCCCTCATCTTCCTCTCCGACTCACAGCTTGTTGCTGCCCTACCCTCCCTGACGGGGCTTCCTGATAATCCCCATGTGAGAATATCCTTGTCATACTGGGGGTGGCTGCCTGCCTGACAGGAGCAAAAAGGACAAGACTTGTAGGGTGTGACTAGGTGCTGAGAAGGTGTGTGTGTGTGTGTGTTAAAGTTCCAGATTCCAATCTGGAATAAGGAGCCAGGAATGAGGATGTCAGGTCTGCCCTGGGATCTCTCCCAGGAGCTGAAGATGTGGTGAGGAGCTCAGGGGCACATGTGGTGAAGGGGAGGAACATTATTCAGCAGTTAGCGGGAGAGGGGCAAATCAGTGGAAAGCCCTGGCCTATTAAGGTCTGGCCAGATTTTTGTCTTAGAATGTGCTGAAAGTCCACTTGGGGCTCTGCAGACAGCAAATCACATTTCTGCACTTCTACTTGGCAGTCTTACAGCTGAGATGCTGAATTCCAACAGAAAGACTTTCTGGAAGCTGGGGAAATCAGTTAGGGTGTTAACGAGGCTTTCTTTGGTGGCAACTTTAACTAAGCACTCTCATTCTCCATCTCCCACATGCAGCAAATGCTGTAATGCTCCAGTTTAGATGGTAAACAGGAACTGTAGAAATGCTTCTTGTCAAGCTTTCTTATGGTCTACTGCTCACGCCAGCCCCACATTAATTATCTGCATTTCTGCATGTACTTTGTTGTCCTATTAGCCTTGACATTTTTTATTTTATTTTTTTTTCTGGCTGCTAACCTCCAAGCACATGACCCTGAGTTTTGATAACGAAATTACCTCCAGCAAGCACTCATTCTTAGCTTCTCATCAAATCCAGCTCAGATAGCTCCCGAGGAGCACCACTCTCCTAAAAATAGAAACCAAAAGACCACAGAGGTCTATGCCCTCAGGTTCTAGTGACAGGCAATTTTACTGAAAGGAGAAATGATACCAAAGGATGCAAATCAATGCTAACCCTAATGGCTCAAGCTGGTGGGATGTCAAGCTCATTTATAGACAACATATACAGATAAACATGAAATCACCTTGGTTGGCAAAAAAGAAATAGTGCTATACAAACAAATGTAAGTGCAAGATATGATGATGAGGTAAATCTCATATAGTCTAGAATGGGAGCTCTGCTATAAGAGGAAGGGAAAGAATGAGGCAAGAGAATTCAGGATGAGTTCTCTCCACAAGCAAATATTTCATGTCACTTTGTCCACTGGATACAGGTTAGGAGACGATTAAACAGGAGACAATGCAGATGACAGCACAAAGTCATTTTCTTCTACACTTAGCACTGGTCTGACTTTCATCATAAAGTGATATTAGAGGATTTGGCCTGTGTCCAGAGGACAGTGGTCATAAGATCTAAAGGAGATAGAAGGGGAAAAAAAATGCTTGAGTTTGTTCAAAGTAAAACAAGAAGACAATGAGTACTGGGCCAAAATGGTCCATGTTAAGCTGTATTTGGTGGTGAGTTCACATTCTCTCCTCAACTAGTAATCCTGTTTTCAAATTCATTTTAAATAACATTTAATATTCAGTCTTACCAACTTTCAGGGTGAGGGGGTGATACTGAGAATGGTGATCAAACTTCTTAGGGCTGTAGAAATTTTATATTTATTATATCCAAATAGCTTAAAAATGAATGCAAATAAGAAATAGGGGAGGCTTTATGAGACTGTAGGTTCTTGTGCTTCACAGCTAATGGGCAGAATACCATTGGGAAAACCTGAGGGATTTATCCCCATAGCAAAACAAAGCAAGGCAATATTCAGCAGAGTATTTCTCTGAAATAAGAAGTCTAAGCCTTTCTGTGTTTGTTATGAGGCCTCTATAGGTAGACAGGGACACAGCAGGGGAACAACTAAGATGAACCATGTTGAAACACAGGTGCTGGAGGAGCCCACAGCACTTTTCTTCCTCTCAGACCACTGCACTTGGAAGTCTGCAGCTGCACGTGGTTATGTATCCCCTAGGGCAGGCAGGGTGGCCGGAAGAGTGCCAGAGGCAGGAGGCAGGTTTTCATCCCAGCTCTCACACCATGAGGCTGGATGATCAGGGACACCTGCCTTGATTTCTTTGGCCTATGTTGCATTTGTAAATGAGAAGATTGGACTAAATCAAATGGCTTCTCATCTCATGCCCAGTACAAGTCAAATTCATAATAACTGTCCACAAGTCCCCACCATCTAGCCCCTCACCACCTCTCTGACTCATCTCTCCCCCTCCCTTAAGCCTCTGTACTGTTTCTGGAACACATCAGGCCCATTCTCACCTCAGGGCCTTTGCAGCCGCTTGCCCTCTGTCTGGAAAATTCTTTCCCCAGGATATCCACATCTGGCTTCCTCACACTTCTCAGGTGAGTCTAATATCAATCACATTCTCAGTGAGGATTCACTCACAATTGCAACCACAATTACCCATCTCCACCCCCTCACCCCCTGCAACAATCCCTATTTCCCTCTTCAGCTTGAAAATATCTTTTTCTACTTAGCACTCGGTTCTCCACTTACTATATATTTTACTTATTTATTTTATTGATGTTTATTGCCCCCACCTAGAATATCAGCTCTCCAAGAGCAGGGATTTCTACTGCTTTGTTCACTGCCTTAGTACCTGGAAGGTGCCTGGGACATAATTCAAGAAGTATTTGCTGAATAGATATGTCCATGGATGGCTGGAAGGGAGGGCAGAAGGATTACAGACCTTTACAATGTCTTCGGTCTGGGGTCTGTGGGGTGTGGTGCTTATGGTCAGAGGGCTTTCTCTGCCATTGGGAAGGACTCTGTAACCACATAACAAAAACAAGCCAGCCCAGGTGAAACATAAAGGGCCCAGAGTGAGATGCAGTATGCTTTCACTCAGCTGCAGAACCTCCCAAGCACTGCTTCCTGCTCGCTCCATGCCTTAAGCTGATGGACATGTACACCCAGCATTCTCAGCAGTCATGCCCTGGACTCCAGACATTGTCTATGAGAAATTCCTTAAATTAATGTTATCTAGGAAGAGCACTCACCTCCTCTCTCTCATTCTTCATTTAAAATTCTTAGGTAAAAGAGAAGTACGTTTCCCTATTGCCAGGATATCACACTAGAGTTTATCCTGAAGTGGGAAAAGGTGGTGATGCTCCCGCAGGCAATTCAGCCAGTTCCACTAGGTGGCAACATGGTCAGGATGTGCTGATATCCAAGAGTGAAATTTACCAGGAACAGAGTAGACAAGCTCCTACGCGCCACTCTGCCACTACGTTTCTCATCTTGGCACGCACAACCTTGCCTCCCCTTCACTTCTAGCCTGGCTATTTTCAACCACGAATTTACAGTTCGTTCTCAAATGGTTCATGCTTACCCTTGAATTCTTATGAATTAATCACTCCAGCCTTGGAAGCTTTATGTACACGTCTTTCTGCCAAAGTACGCTACCTACCCTCCCTTAGGAACTCTACCCAAAACTCACTTCTTCCACAAAACCCTCCCAAGCAAAGCTGGCTCTGATCTCAACTCTATATATGCAATGACATACAGTCACAGACACATAACCATTTTTTTTGAGACGGAGTCTCGCTCTGTCGCCAGGCTGGAGTGCAGTGGTGCGATTCTCGGCTCACTGAAATCTCCGCCTCCCAGGTTCAAGCAATTCTCCTGCCTCAGACTCCTGGGTATACACACACACACACACACACACACACACACACACACACACACACACGAAAGGATCACATGCACAGCTCTAGGCAACTAGTAGACGAATGTACATTTACTATAAATGATATGCAGGTGACCACATTCCATACAAGAGAAGTCAGGACTCTATGAGATAATATTTATTGGCTGCCAAGGGTTCAATAATGGACCAAAAGACTAGATATACCAACACCCACCTATGTCTTCCAAATTCTAGTTTTTCCCTAGTATTAAATTTAAGCTCCAAAAAATCTGTTGAGCAGAACAATTTTAAGTAAACCTAAGCAAATATCATACATCAACTTGAACAAAAGTGTATAAATACCAATATAACTGTAAGGGCTATTTAAAACACTCTATTCCAATCCTTGATAACTTTTTCAATTTACTTTAAAAATAAAATTAAGTCTACTTGTGGGAGCATTAAGTATGGCTAAAAACAAACCTAAGGTGTTATTTTAAAAGTACAAAATGCTTTATATGTAAGGTAAATTGTTTTTTTTTTTTGGTTGTTAGAGAAAATGGCAACAGCAATATTCAAACAATTATCCAATAAGAGAATAGAAATAAACACCCTTGTGTTTACGGGTTGCCCCACGGTGTTACCACTGCTACCAGACCACTGGGAACCAGAGGTGTCCTACAGTTAATGAACGCATGGAAAATGTAAAAGAGAAACTCTGAGTGAAAAAGCCATCCAATCTTTTCAGAGTTCCATCTCTGAAACATTTCAAATCTTTATCTGTTTACAAATGAAACTGTCTACATGCAAACTTTAAATGCCATTTTTCCACCCACAATACTCATACCTCTCCCTGCTTAACACTGGTTCCCCACACCCAGAGCCATAGCAAAACAAAACAAAACAGTGATTTGTTGAACACAGTAGCTCTAAAGCCACGACCAAACATTATTTCCTTGAAGACAGCAATACTATGTTAGTCATCTGAACATTTTACCAGATTTCAACAGACATTATATCTAAACATATTCTGAAGGCCGTTTTAACTCACCTAGTTTCAGCATTTTCTCCCCGTGTGCAATCAGAAGGACAACTTCACAGTATCTTGGTAGAGTCATACAGACTTGAGGAATGCATGCAACCACCCTGTTGACGTGTACACTATGGAACCTGCATCACCTTCGGGGAGACTCAGTCCTTCTCAAGAATAATTCAAAATAATTTATACTATTCTTTTGAAAAATCTACCATAAGCTTACCACATAAATGCACAGAAGGCACTGGTCAACAATAGTCACTTTGAAAGTTGTCTTGCTTGTTATTCTGGGAGCTAGGTTTCGTCACTTGTAGTAGAATGCATTAGGTAGCCTTTAATTGTGAGTCCAGAGAGGTCTCCACATTCACAACAGGGATGGACTGGTTGCTGCCTGCACTTGCTCCCTGTAAACTACAACTACATAGAAATGCAAGATTACCTGTGACAAGCAAACAGGAGTATATTCAAAATCAAGCAGAAACAGGAAGTCTAACGTTTCAACATGCTAGAAAAAAGAAACAGATACTTAGGAAAAAAAACTAAAAAAAAAAAAAAAAAAGGGAGAGGCCCCATTCACAGATGCCTGAAAAAAAGAAAATAAAAGAAACACCTCATTGCTACCTGTATAAACATGAACATCTATTAATAATACGTATTGCTCAGAGGTGTTTCTGTTCTCAGGAGAACTAAGAACAGAGTTTGGACAATGTTGCTACTTAAAATCATTAGCCTTTTGCTTTGGAAGAGTATATAAGGTTTTCATAATGAATGTAAGTGTGAGTGTATCCAGGCACACACAATACACACATGTACATATACACATACATGCATATATACAATCTAATAGTTTCTTTAGGAGCCTGTTTATTTACCTGGGCATTTGGCAGTCATTGCCACCCACAAATCTTTCCTTATCCACTCCCCCAAGTAAGATTCAAGTGCACCACTTCTAAGAAGGCTTTTCTTGGGTGACCCCAATTAGGTATGTATGATCTCAACCTCTTCCTTTAGCCCCTACTGCACCTTGGTTGACCTTTCTTGGTAACGCTTTTTGGTATCTATCACAGCTGTCCTTATATTATCTTTGGTTGTTTATCTATCTTACTGTCCCTACATGGTAAGCTTCTTGATTTTATTTCTATACTCTGTAGCAATAACACTCTGCCTTGAAACTACCAGGCACCTGGCAAAAAAAGTAGAAGGTGATGGACAAACTCTCCCAGGCCTGGTTCAGAGTCTATTTATGCCACTTTCTGGTTGTGTAGACGTGCAAGTTATTTAACACCCCTGAGTAATTTTGCACTTCTGTAAGATGAGAATAACATCATCAATGTCACAGAATTGCTATTAAGATTTAACGAGAACCACGTGAAGCAAATAACATATTGCCTGATGCACATAGAGTTCTCAAGCAGTAATGAGCATTATTATTGACCTAAATTAAAATCAAATGCCCAATACTAATTTGGGAAGGAGGCCAAAAGAGATACCAAATCAACATCAATTTACAAACATATCTCTATATTTCGTATTTTCTTTGGCCTACATTATCATGTGACTAACTCATAGTGATATGACACTTATACCTTAGAAACCATATTTTTGGGTTCTTTTGTGTTATCTCCCCAAATTCTGACTGGCCCTTCATACCATGAAAACTTCATCAGGGACTAAGGGTCAAAGAAGATGTCAAGAGAAAGCTCTTCCTGGAAGTGCAGGACCCTAAATCACAAGGACTTCCCAGGCTGTGACTCACTGGCAATTCCAAGGGTAAGCTACAAAGAGCAGAAATACTGCATCTGAACAGAGGAACAGGCCTCTCACATTTCCCTAAAATGTGACCTCAGTGGTGGCCGCATGGCTAGGTGGTCACCAGGAACCACTCTTTCCAGTTCTGCTGGGGGAGGATGGGGCAGTGCAGTGAGGCTGTGGGAAGACAAGGCTGGAGGAAGAATCCCGCAGTCCTATGTGAAAACAACTGCCTTCATGGCAGCAGAGCCCTTACACGTGCTCCAGGCCCAGTCGGGGAGGCACAAGCAAGGTCCCAACACCAGGCAAGGGCAGAGGACATGGTAGCTTCATGTATCCAGTGGGCACCTCTACACCCAGCAGGAAACTCCTGGTTTTGGAGAGAGCTCTCCAAAAACAGGAGAACAAAAAGCAAAGCATCTGCACAGGCATTTCCCTAAGACACTCCTCTTCTCTCACTTGAGACTAGAACGCCCAGGATATCCCCGGATCTATTCAAAGTGTGCTGTTTAAACCAGTCCCAGCAGTTAGCATCCTGCTTATCCTACTATATTTGAGAAGAAAGAAGAGTCATCACAGACATAGGCTAGAGAGCAGGGAGATTCTCAAGTATTTGTGAAGCAGTCAAACCTTACAGAATAGCCTTATGTTTAAAAAAAAAAAAAAAGCTAATATCTCGTTGTAGATATGACTATGCACAGCACTTCCATGCTTCTCTAGGACTTGTGAATTAAGACAATCTAGGCAGGTTCAGGGATCAACATCGTGATGATCGCCCAATGTGGGTGCATCACCCATGCTTCAAGGCAAGGAGGAGAGAGGAGGCAGCCAGGACTTCCAGCCCTAGAAGCCCTGCCTGGTGGCCTAGTGGCTGAAGAATCTGTCCAGACCTAGCTTTGTGAAAGCAATTTGTGCTCAGGAATATAGTTGGCTCTTGGCCTTTTTCTCGGTGAGCACGGCTCTGCAGCAGAAGCGCAGGGCTAATCTGTACCCCAACCCCTAACCCCCAGCCCCTGAGAGTGCAACTGGCATTGACAGTCATGGAGGTACTCTGGAGTGTCACAGTAATACCAAATAAGCTGTCATTAGGGAAGTCTGCGGCCATCTTATCTGGTACTTCTTTATCTCTCTGCAAACACATGATGGTGGCCATGAGAAAATCAGATCCTTCTCTTCCGTGTGTGTGTACTCCACATTATCTCAGCATCTCAGAGCAAGAGACTATCACTTACATCATTTCACTCTCCCCACACCCAGCGAAAGTGGGTGGCAATCCCAGTTTCCAAAGCAAGTGTCAGAGCAGAGAGGTTAAGCAGCATATTCAGCAGGACCCTGCACAATAGGGCAGGGCTGAGAGGAGAGGCCATGAGGCCTAACCCCTACCCTCCCAGAACAATCTCTAGACACACATGCTCTCGCTGGCCTAGTTTCATCAACTGTTTATCACATACCCCAAGAAAAATATTTCCTTTATAGCTACCCACATCCTTATCAGAAGCACATTCAACAAAATCATCAAAAGAGTGATGACATTTGTGTCTGCATAAAAAGATACTTTCATTTGTTTATTTCATCTAATTCTACAGCCTCAGACACAACTGGAAATGTCTACAAAATACCTTGGCCTTTATGCTTTGGCATTCCCAGGACGTTCCCTAATCCCTAGTGCTTAATGCCATGGCTGCCAAGATTAATTTCATTTTCTTTCTGTTCAACCTTCCTCTCTTCCCATCAGTCCTCTGTGTACCCTCCTCGTATGCTGAATCCTGCTCATGCTAACTCTTTCAATGGCCTGCCTAAACCATGGCACTAATTATAGCTTCCCCCTCCTCTATTCAACTTACTCCTCTTTGTCTCTCTCCTCTTCTTCAAAGAGGAAAGAGTCATTGGTGAAGCAGGGAGGAAGGCAGGCTGAGAAGGAATTATTCCAGGAGACTCAGGGACTGAGATAAACAATATGCTCAGAAGCGTTTTCCAGATGGTCTAACAGAGATGGCGGATGGTCAGACTTACTTCTCACATAAAGGAGGCCTTGCACAGCACAGGATTTCCCCAACCTTGTCTAGACATGGCCTTGCATGGTCCATGTCTAGACAAGGCTGGGGAAATCCTGCTGCTAAGCACCTGGAGATGTCCACAGTGTGCATGGTGCTCTCACTGTGGTCCACTCAGTCCTCGCCAAAACCCTGGGAGGTGGGCATCATTATCCTCGGATTACAGGTGTAGAAACCCAGCTCAATAAAGTTAACATATCTGTTCAGCAGAATGCTGGGATATGAGCCTACATGTGCTGGCTTTTTTCTCTTCATATCATATTGCAAAAGCATCCATGATTCACCAGACAGAAAGCACAAAAAGCAAACTGTGTGGAAAATAGGAAGAACACCTTTCTATTTAATAGAAAGGCAAAAGACCTCCCAAGGCCAGGTAGAGTGGTGAGTTAAGCAGTGTGAACAGCTGCTGCTGAGGGCCAGCACTGGGGCAGAGACTGCTCAGGTCTGTCATCACTGAAGCTGCCATTCACGCTGCCCGCCCAAATGGGCTGCACAAAAGGTAAGTGTGGGAAGGTAGGCCTTTCTATCATGTAGTACTTGTTTCTATGTTTTAAGTATAAATTGTGTAAAAATGTTATTGTTAGAAGCAAAAAAAGAAGACTGTCGTCTAATTTCTCTTAGAATCAGATAACTTGGGTGTTGCCAAGACCGCTGATACCATCTAACCTCATTTCACAAGCGAGGAAAACAAGGCCATCCAAGGAGGCTGAAAGGCACGCCCAGAATCCCACCACTAGCTGTGAGCAGCACAGCTGCGGCACTCGCTGGGTCCTAGGCCTGCAGAATGAGCATCTACGTCTGTCTTCCTATGATTCATGCTCAAGTCTCTCTTCACACTTGCACCACCAATGAAAACACTAAATCAGCATTTAGAAAGCAAAGAAACACTGAGTGCTGGCTGCAATAAATATGCTGGCACTTGAATGTGGTTTATTCTCTACAAACCTCATGTAAAACCTCTCTGCAAAACCTCATGTAAAACTGAACATGATCCCTAGTAATAAAATACTAAACTAATTAAACTCTCAATTTGCCAAGAAAAACTATCCAATTCTAAGGTAAATTTCTCTATAAATTTCTAGAAATTCTGGCTAATAAGGGAACATATGATATTTCCCAAGTTAAATTTCTCATCTTCCCTCCATCACCAACCTGTTATTTTTTTCTCTCTGTTTTAACCTCTCTGGCTCCCTTCACAATCTTGTCACTCGGTCATCACTGATTCCTCCCTTGGTTTGGGTGGTCACTTACTAACCAAGTTCTGCTGTCTTCTCATCTGTGCGTCTCCCATTCTCACTTCCATTTTTATTCTGTTAAACCTCCTTTTGTTTTTAAGGTAGCAGAAGGTGGTTTCTTGAAAAGACAACATTCCAGAGAATGCTAGCCAAGCACTTCTATTCTCCATTCCCTCTCTAGAGGACAGAGAGCTTTCTCATTATGTAGTTTTACCCAAGTGGCTATTTTCAAACCAAATTTTTTTTGCAAAGTAAGTTTCAAAAACTTTTCCAGGCTGGACGCAGTGGCTCATGCCTGTAATCCCAGCACTTTGGGAGGCTGAGTTGTCTCTTGGAAACAAGGGCAAGGGTTGAGGGTCAGAACTGCAGTGGGTGGCAAAGATGAGAAAGAGCGTTTCTGCTCTATAAATTTACATTCTGACTTTTGAACAATGTAAGTATATTGTCATTTTAGATTATATTTTAAAATGTTTATAAACTGCTGAGGTTCTTCCCTGGAAGCTATTTCAAGCCCAGCTGGGTTGATCTTCCTTATGGTCTGTTTCTTCCCTGCAGGGAGACCTGGTCCCTTTCTTTTCTTTCATCTTACTTCACTTAGCTAGACATTATTAGATCTTCCCATACTTTCAAGAAGAAGCTTCTTTTCTTAAGCTCATGTATTATAATGTAACAGCTTAGAGTTGGACATATCTGAGTTCAAGTTAATCTCTGCTACTTACTATATGACCTTGAGATAGTAACTTAATTTCTCTGGGCCTCAGTCACTTCATTTGTAAAATGAGTATAATAATAACCTCCTTCCTAGGGTTGCTGTAAAGCTTAAGTAAGATAACGTGGCTGGGCACAGTGGCTCATACCTGTAATCCCAGCACTTTGGGAGGCTGAGGCAGGTGGATCATCTGAGGCAAGGAGTTCAAGACCAGCCTGGCCAACATGGCGAAACCCCGTATCTACTAAAAATACAAAAATTATCCAGGCGTGGTAGTGGGCACCTGTGGTCCCAGCTACTTGGGAGACTAAGGCAGGAGAATCGCTTGAGCCCAGAAGGCAGAGGTTGCAGTGAGCAGAGATCGTGCCACTGCACTCTAGCCTGGGCAACAGAGCGAGACTCTGTCTCAAAAAACAAATAAACAAAAAAAACTAAAACAATAAAACCTTTTCCAATTTAGAGAGCAATCAGAATTATAACATGTCTTGAGTACTTTCCCTTTGATTTTTTCCCCTAAGAAAAGCACACATCATTTTTGAATGTTTGTGGGGAAAATATGATGTGTCACCCAGTTCTGGGCCTCTTGCCATCTGTACCCTGAGCCCACATGTTCATGTACTCCACAGTCAACACACATCCGCCCCCATCCGCCTCAGCCTAACAACATGAAGAAATTTACTCAATGACAGGGCTGGTGGCAAATCATTCCCAATGGGGGCCTGGGAACAGACATTTCCAGGAAACAACATCTCATCTCCTGGAAAGGAGTTGGAGCCTCATTTCCCCTTTCCACAAATGCAGTCCTTTTCTTACAGAGGAGGAAGAGGCCATGGGAGCCCGAGCCCCTATCCTGTGGTATATAGTTCTGTCTCCTCTATCTTCTTGTCACCCAAGCCCCTTTAGGACAAAGGAGGGCACACAGGCTGGTTTAATCTGGAAGAGGCTCACTAATTCAATAAAGGGATGGATCAAAACTAAATTCATAAATGTTCTTACTTCCAAACAGCTTCTCTTCTAGGGCTCCATATCTCATCTTCCCATCAGTCATTCATACTAAAACTCTCTGGCTCAGTGTCATTGTGGGTCCCCCTCTCCCTCTTCCTCACCTTCAAAACACTCCACTGCCTTCTCTTCATTTCCAGCCCCATCACTCCAACCTCCTTCAGGCTCATCCTCTGGCCTGAACGTCCTGTGCCTCTTACTTAGTTGTCCTCATGGTACCTCTTCTCAAAGCACAGCCCGATCACCCTTAACACTGCCATGTGTACCTAGAATTAAGTTTAAAAAGCACTTCCATATCCTCTCTCACCATGTCACCCTCTGATGAGGAGCACGCAATGCTTCTCTGCTGCTCAGGGGTCTGAGTCCATGAGTCAACGTAGGAATTAAAGCAGTCCCCAGTCCTGCTCCCACCGTGCTTCACTGTTTTGCCTCTGGGCCTCTGCTCACCTGCTTTCCTCAGCCCCTCGGATTCTTCCCATTATCACCAGCTGCAAAACACTGCCAGTCTCCCAAGGCTCAGCTCAGACGGAGCCTTTCATGACGCTGTAGCCAGTCACTGGCTCCCACTCCTGCATCTCCGTGATATTTGGACACTTAACAGCATTTCCCACATTTTGCTCCAAGAGATAGCCATGTTTGGCTCCAAGAGGTAACCATCACTATAAACACCTCATCAGCCCTATTACACCACACATTCCTAAACGACAGGGAGATTTCTTCATTCATTCAGCATGAATGAATCCACCTGCATTTACCCAGTACCTACTGAATGGTAGGCATTGACTTAGATGCTGGGGACATGGGAAATGAAACATAAGGGGTTGCCTGTGTTACAAAACTGACATTCAGTGGGAAAAAGTGGCAGCAGACCAGTAAGCACATACATAAATGAAGGACAGATTGTGAAAGGTGCTAGGGCAAAAATAAACAGGGGGTTCTGACGGAGACCACTCTAGCAGAAGTGGCATTGGAGGTATATGCTGAAAGCCACAGGAATAATGGTCTGGGCAGTAGAAAGAGCAAGTGCTACAGCCTGAGACAGGGCAAGCCAGGCATGCTTCAGGGGAAGCAGGGGACAGGGGCTGGTGCGGCTACAGTGATGGAAGCAAGGGGAGGAAAGCTGTAAGAAGCAGCTGGGAGGCCAGGCGAGGTGGCTCACGCCTGTAATCCCAGCACTTTGGGAGGCCGAGGCCGGCGGATCACGAGGTCAGGAGATCAAGACCATCCTAGCTAACATGGTGAAACCCCATCTCTACTAAAAATACAAAAAAAATTAGCCGGGTGTGGTGGCAGACACCTGTAGTTCCAGCTACTCGGGAGGCTGAGGCAGGAGAATGGCGTGAGCCTGGGAGGCAGAGCTTGCAGTGAGCTGAGATCGCGCCACTACACTCCAGCCTGGGCGACAGAGCGAGACTCCGTCTCAAAAATAAATAAATAAATAAATAAATTAATTAATTAATTAATTAAATTAAATTAAATAGAGCAGCTGGGAGTTAGGCAAAGGCCAGAATATGTAGACCATATAGGACATGGTAAGGAGTTTATATTACATGACAGGAATGGAAAACAGGACAAACATCTGGAAGGGCAAAGTGACAATAAAGATAAAAAACCGTAAAACTCCACAGGCCCTTTGAACCACTTACAGGAATACATCCCATGAAATAGACAGAAGTGTGGACAAGTGCAAGGAAACTGCGCAGGGTTATGACAATAACCCCATATGAAAACTTTTAAAGCCTAACTATCCACATGGGGACTGATTAAGTAAATTATGGCACATCCATATAATGGCATGTAATGCAGTCTTATTTTTTATTTTTTATTTTTTAAGAGACAGGGTCTTGCTATGTTGGCCAAGTTGGTCTTGAACTGTTGGCCTCAAGCAATTCTCCTGCCTCAGCCTCCCAAAGGGCTAGGATTACAAGTGTGAGCCACTGCGCCTGGCCAGTAATGCAATCTTTAAAACCGATCTTACAGAGTACTAGTAACATGAGAACTCTTCACAAAGGCTACAAAACAATATATAAAAGCAAAGAAATTATATTAAGCCATATATAATTTTTAAAGAGAAAACTATAAGCACACAGAAAAAAGCCTGGAATGATGATATTCACAATATATTTTTTTCTGGGTAGTGACAATAAGGAGTGCCTCTTTTTTTTTTATTGGTCAAATTGTAGTTGATAAATACACTACACAAACATGTAATACTGCTGTGATAAGGAAAAAAGGTTTCAAAAATCCTGTAAGTTACAAGGTATAGCAGAGAGGATAGCCCATGAAATCATATAAATAGAGGCTGCCAATCAGGAGGCAGCTGGGGCAATCTTCTGTCTTTTCAGGGAATCTTCAAAGCGAAACAGAAAAACAAACCATAAAAACTCCCTAGAACTTGGGGCAGGAAGTGTGTCATTCCCTTTTTGCTTATCCCTGTGACTAAGCAGTGACTGGAGGCCCTTCTGATCCATGCACGAAGAAGTTAAAGATAGGAGTTCTGAGAGGATGGAGACTTAGAAACCGCACCCAGGAGCTCCCAGCCCCAGGGGGGAAGTTGGGAATGTTGAACTTGGAACTTCTTCTTTATTTATTTATTTTTTTGAGATGGCGTCTTGCTTTGTGGCTCAGGCTGGAGTGCAGTGGCGCGATCGTGGCTCACTGCAGCCTCCACCTCCTGGGTTCAAGTGATTTTCCTGCCTCAGCCTCTCGAGTAGCTGGGATTACAGACGCTGGCCAACACACCTGGCTAATTTTTGAATTTTTGGTAGAGACGGGGTTTCATCATTGAACCTGGAACTTCTAAGGAAAAAAATATTCTCTATTCTTTTTTAGATTCATTACAACAGCAACCAACAGTCTTACCTATAATGTTACAAATTAAACATGATTAAGCTTTTGTCTATTTCATTTAAATAAGATTTACTTCACAAGACCCAAACCCACGGTTGTTCCAAGCCTTCTTCCCAAACAGGTTTGAAAGTTTAACAAACAGTCTAGACAAGTCTCAACAAGTCTCTGGTATTTTGATCCTGGCTTACACAAGCTCAAATTGAAGGAGTTTTACTGCAGAAGCCCATTCAGCCAATTTATGCCCCTGTTCCCCACTGGGAAGCAAAGGTGATTTGGTTCCTGTGTCCCCATCTGGCAGCCTCCTAAGCTCAGCACTCAACGGCCAAAGAGCACAGATTAAAACTGATTTGCTAACAGAAGCCCACATACTTCTTTTAGTCCATTTTTAATAACCCTCTGGAAACTACAGAGTGGAGGGAAACATACACAGCACTATAAAACAAAACAGCAACTTTTGACTCTGGAAGCATTTACATTTTTAAGGTAAATTAAATTAAAATGTGAGGACATACAATTAAAATCCAGGACCACTTCCTTCCTACCTTTATTTAACAAATATTTATTGAGGCCTTACTGTGCCCTATGTTAGACTCTAGGGTAAATGACAAACAAGTGGCCTGAGGAGTGATGTGTATGTATGCAGGGTGGGGTGGGAATGTGCTTGAGGGAGGCACATATTTCCGAGAAACTCCAAGAAATGCAGCCAGTTTGGGAACAGGTTATTAAGGATCTTACGAGCCTGGTTAAAAAGTTTAGATTTTATCAAAACTCTAATGAGGCATTTTTAAGCAAAGGATGATGCAATCAGATGGACATTTTATGAGGCCAATAGCAGCATAGGACGTTAGACTGGAGAAAGTGTAGGGGGTGCAACTGCCCTTAAAGTAACCTAGGAAAGAGACGGCAGCAGTGGCTTGGTCTTAGCTGGTGGCAGTGCACAGTGACAGGCAGTATATAGAGTGTACAGCTATTCACGGGAGAACTGACTATACTGACAATTTATTGGGCATAGGGGTAAGGCCAGAAGAAGAAGCCTTCCAAGTTTCGAGACAGTTACCTGGGTCATTGACTAAGGGGAAAAGTGAAAGAGAAGGCAAGTTCAGCTTTCTTCACATCAAATTTGAGTTGCCTGTGAGACATCAAAGAACACTTTCTAGCTAGACACCCGGGTCTAGAACTTAGACAAGAGGTTGGGCCTGGAATATAAGTTTGGGAGGCACTGGCACGTAGAGAATCTGAAACCCCAGGAATGGGCGGGGTCACCAGGGAGAGAGTAGAATAAGAAGGGCAGAGAATCCAGGTAGAGCCTAAGAAATACCGACGTTTTGATATTGGACAAAGGGGAAGGAACCTGCAAAGGAGACCAAGGAGGGGCACAGAGAAAACAGGGAGGAAAATCAGGAAAGTGGATTATGGAGGACCAGTCTGTCTACAGAAACGGGAGCAGCATGGACTCGTTTGGACTGGTCAGGAAGAGAAGTGAAAGGTCCCCACCTAGCATTAAAATGCCAGAGGCTGCTTAACTTCTCCATGCCTGTGTATTTCTGGAGTTATTGGTAAACAGCAGGGGGCCAAATGGGAGGCAGCAAGAAGAGAGCAGGTTCTGAGATAAACTTAGCAGGAGATCCTGGCCATAGCCAGCATGGTCTGCTCAGAGGCTGGAAAAGGGGCCAAGGGCCACAGAAGTGACGAAATGCCAAGGTCCTGGGACCACTCCTCAAGGAGTAGCACTTCATCATTCAGCCACAAGTATGTATAGGTCATTTACTGCGTGTGAGCACTGCTGATGGTGCTGGGGATAGAGCAGTGACAAAAGTTCTAACAAAATAGCTGGAAAAACAGGATTTTGAGTAGAGATAAACGCTGCGGAGGGAAAAAACAAACCAGATGCAGGGGCTAGAGAGTGGGTGGGAGAGAGGAGCATTTTGGATAGGCTTTCTCCTGGGGTAACATCTGAGCAGAAACCTGAGAAAAATTAGAGTGAGAACCAAGGAACAATCTATGGGGAAGGGGCTTCCAGGCAGAGGGAGGGGTGTGTGCAAAGGCTCTGAAGTAGGAGGAATGAGCTTGGGAAGTTTGAGGAACAGCATGGTGGTCAGTGTGGCCTGACTGGGGCAGGGAAGGAGGGAGTGGGAGGAAATTAGGTAGCAGAATTGGGCAGAGGCCACGTGAAGGGGAGCCTGTAGCTCCTGGTAAGGAGTGGGGAGTTTGTCCGTTGGAATGGAAAGCCGTGGGGGGTTGGAGCAAGGGAATGACTGTGATCAGCGATAAGACCATTCTGATTGTACAAGGACTGTCTGAGAGTGACAGTGCAAGAGCACAGGGGAGTTAGGAGGCTTCTGAGGCTACCCAGAAGAGAAGTGATGGTGGGAGAAGAAGCAGTGAAATTTAGTGCGTATTTGCTAGGGCAAATGGAAAGAACTTGCTGCCGGGTGAGCTGTGTGATGAGGGAACAGGGGAATCAGGATGCCTCCTGGGCTTGTGGCCTGAGAGCTGCGTGCAGGAAAGGCAAACCCAGGAAGGAGCCAGTGTGGAGGAAGGGGCATGCAATCAAGATGCCTATTTCTAGTGGAAGTGTAAAACAGACAACAGAATAACCACATCTGGAGTCTGGGGAAAATGTGTTAAATACATTAATTTGGAAGTTATTAGTATTTGGTATTTATCCTCCAGGACTAGAAATCATCCAGATTCTCAATCTTGGCTGTATGCTGGTATACCCAGTAACAAAATATGAACAAAAAAACCAATTCAAACCAAACCAAAACAAAAACTGATGCCCACAAGTCTTCCCCAAAGGTTCTCAATTAACTAGACTTGGTATCCAAGTCCAGTCTTTTTTTTTGAGATGGAGTCTCGCTCTGTCGCCCAGGCTGGAGTGCAGTGGTGCGATCTCGGCTCACTGCAAGCTCCGCCTCCCGGGTGCACGCCATTCTCCTGCCTCAGCCTCCCGAGTAGCTGGGACTACAGGCACCAGCCACCACGCCCGGCTAGTTTTTATGTATTTTTAGTAGAGACGGGGTTTCACTGTGTTAGACAGGATGGCCTCGATCTCCTGACCTTGTGATCTGCCCACCTTGGCCTCTCAGAGTGTTGAGATTACAGGCATGAGCCACCGTGCCCAGCCAAGTCTAGTCTTTTTTAGTTTAGTTTTTTTTTGTTTTTGTTTTTGTTTTTTAGCAGGTTAAGAACCCTAGAGACAGTGTAGTATGGAGAAGAAAGTCAAGGACTAAGCCCTGGGGCAATTCCATTTGTAGAGGCCCTTGGAGAGAACAGTTATTCAGGTAGAAGAAAAAAAGGGGATGTGATGCCCTGAAAGTCAAGTCAGGACAGTGCTTCAAAGGGAAGTGAGGGGGTGCAGGTGGTTACAGGGTCATACTACGAAAAGAAAAAGAAGGGGGCCAGGATGGATGATGCCAACTACTACTGAGAGACTGAAAAAGATGAGGACTAGAACAGGCCATGGGATTTGTTAAAATGGAGGTCTTTGGTGACTTTAATAGAAAGGGTTTTTGAGGAGTAGTGGCGTGGGGAGGGGCAGCAGGAAGGGGAGATTGTACACACCCCAGGAGACAAGTCTTCAAGGAGTTCTGCCAGAATGGGCAGGAAAGAAGTGCCATAGAGCTGGAAGGCTACATTGAATAGAGAAATTTCTTTAACTTGTTTTTTAAGAAGGGTGATAAAAAGGCATGTTCTGATGGTGATAGGGATGTTTCCATAACTGGAAAGAAATTGATGTGCAAGAGAAAGAGTATAATTGCAGGAGGACTTGAAGAAGTTGGAGAGAAAAAGCCTTTAGGGACCCTGAACCAATGAATCTGAAATTCCCCTTCAACTGCCAGATGTATCTTCATTTTTCATTTTCCAGGAGATGTAATATGTCCTAAAAATCACAGTCGCTAGATTGAAATCAACCTTAAAAATCATCTAGTCCAACGTCTACTCCCAGTCCACTACTTGAATCCCCTGTGTCCCCTCCCAGTAGTCGTCTTGACAACCTCCATTGAAAGGCAATTTCTACACTCCATCCACCCCACCGCCAACCCATGGTTCATGATCTCTTCGGACACTCCTTGAACTGAACAGAAATCTGTTTTCCTGTACTTCAATCCACTAGTTCTGGTGCTGTGCCTTCGGGATACACAGAACATGTCTAATCCCTCTTTCACATCTTTCAAACAAATGAAAACTAGTAACTCCTGTGCCACCTTGTTAATTATGTACTCCCTAAACCAAGCCAGTTCTTTTCACATGTATGGACAAACAGATCCTATTCTAGAAAATATCTAGACAGGGGGCTACAAATCCACCTCGGCGTTCTTTAACATAAAGAAGGTACTGTCAAGCATAATAGAATAAAAGGTGCACCAATATACATAGAAATAACCCATAATAATCCTGGTTACCAAGAAACCAGAGAGGTTCCAGGCTAGTTGGACTTAAGCACTCATTTAATTATTTTTCTCTCCATCTTGTTCACCAATACTAGCAGAGAACTCTCCCACAACATGTGTGTACACACACACCCCACACACTCAACATATGCACACTCACTCAGACTCTCAGATAGGAGAAAATTTGACCATGAACAGCTGCCTTGTTATTAAGCACACGGTGGAATGTTCTCATTAAATCAAGTTTTTAGGAAAGGGTCTCTACAGTATTAACTGATTATTTTCTCGAAACCTCATGTTGGAATACAAACTCCAAAGCCAGAAGAAAAACCTAAATGTTTACATATCCAAAAGGATTATTTTATTTCATCTTATCTTATTTCAGAGACAGGGTCTCACTTCATTGCCCAGGCTGAAGTGCAGTCGTGCCATCACAGCTCACTGCAGCCTTGAACGCCTGGGTTCAAGTGACTCTCCCGCCTTCACCTCCCAAAGTGCTGGAATTATAGGTGTCAGCCACCACACTTGGCCAAGAATACTTTTAATGCAATTATAAATTAAGTTAAAAGCACAGTTACAAAAGCCAGGATTAGACTACAATTTAAAGTACCCCTTGAATTATGGAGTCACTGCTAATATTCAATGAAGAAACAGGTATGTTGTTCCAAAACTGAAGGAGTATTCATGCCAAATATCATATGAGCTGTTATTCTTCTAGTTTTATTTTAAAACATTCCAACCACTGGAAGTGAAAGGGACCCAAACACGTAAGAGTACTGGCTTAGTGTCTCAAATAACCCTATAATAGGCTACAACAATTTTTAAAACCAGTATAGTAATTAATGTAAAATGCACATGGTAGGTTCTGGAATGTTTTCTGAATTAATAAACTGCATTACGCTGGAGTCAAGGGTTCATGAGATGGTGAGGAGGAAGGGGAGAAGGGGCAGGAAGAGGGACAGGAGAGGGGAGGGGGCAGGAGGATGCGGGGGGAGGAAGAAAAAAACTGAAAAACTGTAACAGGTATCACCCCAGATTCATATGTACATCAATTTAGTTCTAGGCTAGGCACAGTGGCTCATGTCTGTAATCTCAGCATTTTGGGAGACTGAAGCACGAGGTTCACTTGAGTCAAGGAGTTCAAGACCAGCCTGGGCAACATAGGGGGACCCCGTCTCTACAAAAATAAAAAATAAAAAAAATTAGCCAAGCATGATGGCACATGCATATAGTCCCAGCTACACAGGAAGCTGAGGTGGGAGGATTGCTGGAGCCCAGGAGGTCAAGGCTGCAGTGAGCTGTGATCACATCACTGCAGTCCAGACTCCAGCCTGGCTAACAGAGGGAGATCTGTCTCAAAAAAAAATCCATTCTAGAACAAAAGGCTGATATAGAGCATTAAAGGTACCACTTGAAATCCCCGTTTAAAGGGACAAACTGAAAAAAAAAAGAAGTGTCAATCAATCACCTGCAAAATATCAATGAATTTAGAGCATTTCAAGAGCTGTGACTATCTACTTTGATCAGTTTTGGGGAAGAAAACAGTTTGACTATAATTAATGTTTGACTATAATTAATTAATATAATTAATCAAGGTGGTGAGTCAATTAAATTCACCACCTTGATTAAAGACTAAATTTGACAACTGAATAGAAAAAAACACAACTTATTTATGACAAAGATCTTTTATGTGTCCCACATTCTGGAAAAGTGGATATGTCCAAAGGAAATAAAGATCATGATATTAACTATATAAGATAGGGCTGGGTGCGGGAGCTCACGCCTGTAATCCCACCACTTTGGGAGGCCGAGGTGGGCAGATTACTTGAGGTCAGGAGTTCAAGACCACCCCGGCCAACATGGTGAAACCCCCGTCTCTACGAAAATACAAAAATTAGCCAGCATGGTGGCCTGTGCCTATAATCCCAGCTACTTGGGAGGCTGACACAGGAGAATCATTTGAATCTGGGAGGTGGAGGTTGCAGTGAGCCGAAATTGCGCCACTGCACTCCAGCCTGGGCAACAGAGTGAGACTCCATCTCAAAGAATAATAATAATTATTATTATTATCATATAATGTAAATATTTGATGATAAATATAGGTCAATATAACCTGCTATGAAAGCATTCCTGAATATCTCAAAATTAAAGAAAACTGATTTTGATACAATTAAAAAATGCCTTTCTTAGCCTCCTCTTATCTAATCAAAATTAAGAAAGAATAAAAAGAAGTCTCTACAGCACATAGAATCAGATTTCTTATATAATTTCTTATATAATCACTTTCAAATGGTTCATTCTGTAATTTCAGAAAACTTTATATCAGGCCAAACAATTTAAAAGCTTATTTAAAAATTATTTATCATGGCTAATTTCTATTGGTTTAATGTTCTTAACTTGGGTCTTCTTCCAAGCCATTCAAGTACAATAAACTTATGGACTACAGGAAGAAGTCCTATCCAAGAAATCGGAACCGGGAGGTGCACCAGCCACAAGGACAGGCCTCCATGATGGCAGACGCAGAAGAGGCTCAAAGGGCAGAGGCAAAACTACTTCCTTTTTATTATCTTGCCGGGTGGCTAAAAATGTAAAGTTCTACAGGCTATTATTTCCTCACAACAGGCATATACATTGCTCTGGCATTTCTTTAGCCTGATTTTTCTAGAACATTGTTTCTCAGCCTTGGTTCTACTGATAATTTGGCCCACATAATTGTTATGGGGAGCTGTTGGGTGCATTGTGGGATGCTTTGAAGCATCTCTGTCTTCTACCCACTAGATACCAGCGGCAAACCCCTCCCACTAAAATTAAATTAATAAGCCCCTCCCGTTTGCTAAAATTGTCTTTGGATATTACCAAATGTCTCTTGCGGGCAGGGCAAAACTGCCCCCAGTTGAGAGCCATGTTCTCGAGCACTGGTTCTTAAATTGGCTACATGTTGGAAGCATCTGAGGAGGTTTTAAAAATACTGATACCTGAGTCTCACCCTCAGAGATTTTGACTTAATTAGTCTGGAGTAGGCCTGAGGCACCTGGATTTTTGCAAGAGATTCTAATGTGCAGCCAAGTGTGAGAATCTCTGCCTTAGAGTTTATCAGTACCATCAAGTAAGTCATTTAATCAATTTAACCCAACTAAAAAATGCATTGTATCTCTCCACACTAGGGTCTTCTTTATCTTGGTACCAGAATCAACATGATTAGGGGACACAGAAAGAAGTGGAGAAGGCCAGGTGTGGTGGCTCATACCTGTAATCCTAGCACTTTGGGAGGTCGAGATGCGAGGATCACTTGAACCCAGGGGTTCGAAAAGAGCCTAGGCAATATGGCAAAACCGTTTCTTACAAAAAATATGAAACTTAGCTGGGCATGGTGACACACACCTGTGGTTCCAGCTGCTCGGGAGACTGAGGTGGGAGGATCGCTTGAGCCCAGGAGTTAGAGGCTGCAGTGAGCTATGATTTCACCACTGCACTTCAGCCTGGATGACACAGGAAGATCCTGTCTCAAAAAAAAAAAAAAAAAAAAAAAGTGGAAGAACTAGAAAAAGGTCAACTGTAGTTGTAATCTGCAAAGTTCTTTACCCTTTTAGGTGAACAGAAACTAGTGCATAAAAATTTATTTCAACTTTAACATTGCAACTAAAAACACTCCAGTTTTGGAGATTTAGAAAATAAGCCTCACAGGTAGGAAGACAGAATTACCTCCACATGGTAAAATGCCAGCTCTACAATGAAGAAACTCTGGAGCTGCCATCTCTTTAATGGGCACCATTAAACCAGCCTCAGAGAAATGCCAAGTTCATTAAAAATAATAAACAAATCTGTGTGTGTGAAGACACCCAGAGGACCCACACAGGAACTGCAATCAAGACTTCTCTGCGTGTGGGTGGTGGAGGTGGAGTTCATCTTCACATAGACGACACTACCAGGAACCTGTCAGGAGCTGACAGCAAAGCTTGATTCCTGTAAAAAAGCTCCATGGTCATGAACAGCCCACATGCTTCCCTCCTGCCCATTACACCTCGGGGTCTTCCGCCAGCTTCCTCAGTGTGTTCGACAACACTGGGCCTGATTCCAACTTTTGCAGACGGTGGCACAGCACTGCCCCTGAAGGCACTGTTCCCCTGAGAGCTAGTCTGTGGCTACAGTATTCTCATCAACTGTGTGCCAGTCTACTGGTTATGCCAACACACACTGTCTGTTGTTTTTTTTGAGTAAGAAAAAAGTAAGGAGACACACACATGCATACACACATAATAAGGATTCTTCTCCCATTTCAGGAATAAGAATTATCAGTAACTTACGGCCAGGCGAGATGGCTAATACCTGTAATCCCAGCACTTTGGAAGGACAAGACAGGTGGATCACTTGAGGTCAGGAGTTCAAGACCAGGCTGTCCAACATGGTGAAACCCTGTCTCTACTAAAAATACAAAAAATTAGCTGGGCCTGGTGGCGGGCACCTGTAGTCCCAGCTACTCAGGAGACTGAGGCAGGAGAATGGTGAGAACCCAGGAGGCGTAGCTTGTAGTGAGCCGAAATCGCACCACTGCACTCCAGCCTGGGCAACAAAGAGAGACTCCATCTCAAAAAACAAAAAACAAAACAAAACAAAACAAAAAACCCCCACACACACAAAAATTAGCGGGGCGTAGTGGTGAGTGCCTGTGATCCCAGCTACTGGGGAGGCTGAAGCAGCAGAACTGCTTGAACCTGGGAGGTGGAGGCTGCAGTAAGCCGAAATCATGCCATTGCACTCCAGCCTAAGTGACAGAAAATAAAAAATAATAATAATAATAATTGGTAACTTGTAGTAAGTGCTTAGGATAAGTACACTACTTTACTATGCACCATACGTGCTTTAATCTCACTAACTCCTGACAGCACTGAAAAGCAGGACTATTAATGTCCTCATTTTATAGATAAAGTAATTGAGGCTTACGCAGTCTTAAGAAATTTATCCAAGGCAAAGCCAGGACCTGGACCTATTTCTCTCTGGCTCCAAAGCTGATGCTTTTAACCGCCACACAATACTGTCTCTCTGGTTCTCAGAAACAAAAAAACAAATCCCAATCAGTGATATGAACTCAACTCTACCACCTGTGAGTGTTTCAAGTTCTTATTGATTTGGGTTGGACTAGGTTAGAAGAAAAGTTTGTGGGTATGGAGAGGATGCATGATACACAAATTTTGTTCCAGACTCCATCAACAAGACCACAGGGCACGGTGTATGTCTTTGAATCTGTTTTTTTGTTCGTGTGCATGTGTATATGACAGAGAGAGGAAATATCTCACAGAACATATGAACATATCTGGGAAAACCTGGTCTTACCACTAGTTTGTAAGTTCCAAGAGGACAGGGACTATTTCTATCAGCATTTATTCAGTCAGCAACTAATACTGAGTGCTTACCACTGGCCAGACCCTGTCCCATGTGCTGGAGATTCACAAATGAACAAAACAGACAACAGACACGTTTTTGTTTGTTTGTTTGTTTTTAGAGACAGCATCTTGCTATATTGCCTAGGCTAGATGCGAATTCCTGAGCTCAAGTAATCCTCCTGCCTCAGCCACCCAAGTAGCTGGGATTGTAATGCCAGGCATGTGTCATGACACAGGTCATTCTTAACCAGTACATTATGCTGCCTCTACTAGATTTTATGTTAGTTGCATTTACTCTGTCTACAGCATGGAAAACTAACTTAATTTTGTTTGTCCCTTTAACCTCAAAACCTACACATGAATGCCTAGTGAATAATAAGCACTTTAATATTTGCTGAATAAATGAATTGGTCAGCAGCATACACTTTAGCACTTAATTCAAAAGCTAAGTTAGATGCAAAATGTTTCATGTGCTTGAGCCTTGTCGCTCCAGCTAGTGTATAAACTTCTTAAGCACAAGGATCAAATTATGTTTATATGTACCAAATAAAAGCATTCCATCTTAAGGCTGCTTCACAATATACCAGTCCCAGAATTTAAAATAAGCACACATAATTTGTACTTCCATGAAATTATTAAAGGTACTGACAATTCTATTAATAAACATCATTTGTTAAAAAGGAGGCTATCATATTTTGGAAAGTACTAAACTTTAGCAAATGTATATCTTCCCTGTTGTAGGGCATCTTTAAAATAAAAGAAAATGTCAAAGCCTGTGTCTATTATGAGACCCTTAGGAACAGTATCACATCTCTGGATTTGGGGGTTTGGCAGCTCTGGCAACGGTGGTCTCAAGAAAGTGAAAGCAAAACCTACCCCCCTTCTTTCTCTCCCTCCACCCTGGCCCCCAAAGCCTCATGTTTCATTACAAGCTGAGTGCCCTCAGACTTCCAATTATCTTTAAGGTTTCTGTAAAACTCCTTTGAGTTTGTGGCAGATTTCAAAAAGTGGGCTTTTAAAATAAGCAGAAGAATTTTCTTTGGACCTGTTAAGTAGTCTTGAACTCAAATATAAATTCTTGGCTTTGAACTAATTATCTATAACAAAAATGACAAATACGACGCTGACCACTCTTACCCAATTGTTCTGGAAATTTTTGAAGCACTGTCAACCATTTTCACTGCATATAATATATTCTCAATGTAATTTTTCCCCATCTTCATTGAGGTTCTTTTAATATAATTTAACCCTTCTTAATATTAAGCCAAAGTAATGATTATAATAATAATCAAAACAAGTATTTGTCCCGGTTTTTATTAAGTAGCCTATTTTCCCAAGTACAGATTGTCCTAGTGAACTTCATTTTCTCTTTTAAAAATGTACATTCTATTCAGAATCTACAGAAATTTTAATTACCACATTTGCCTATTCTTCATGATCTGAGAGCTAACCTCTGCCCTTTGGTATTCTTTCACTGTAGTTACCCAACATTTTCCTTCTGAATGTACAACTTCATATTCTTTTTTTTTTTTTTTTGTATTTTTTGCAGAGACGGGGTTTCGCCATATTGCTCAGAGTAGTCTCGAACTCCGGAGCTCAAGGGATCCACCCTGCCTTGGCCTCCCAATGTGCTGGGATTTCACGCGTGAGCCACTGAGCCCAGCTACATTCTTATTTCCTAAACTTTACAAGTTCACACTCTTCCCTTTAAACAAATGTGCCCCCTTTGGCGGTGTCATTTGAGTCCTGGTGTATGTCATTAAGCTTCTTAACCTCAACCACTACTTCCCACTGAAATAACTATTTTCTTTTTTTCTAATGAAAAAGTAAGACATGTTCTATGTAAAAATTAAAATATGGTGAGCACTTACCACTTACTATGTGCCAGGCATTGAACTAAGTATTTTTTAATCTTATTTTCATCCTCGTGATATGAAGTCAGTGCTCTGATGAGTTCCATTTTACATAAGAAAGTAGTTAAGCAAATTGCCAAGTTACAATAGCAGAAAGAGCAGAGTCAGAATTTGAATCCAGCTCTGTTTCCAAGCCCTGGCTCAAACTGCTGTGTCAAACCAGACTCCTCCCCAATCCATTCCCAGCTAGAATCCCAGATAATAACTTGGTTATTTTTTTTCCCAAAGTTTTAAATACCAAATAAGCATGCCTATCCTTTGCCCTACCACCTTCCTTCTTACTTAAACAGGACCATATTATATACATTAATTTAAAAGTTAATAATATAGTGTATCTTTCATAGTCAATATATAAAGCTCTTTTTTCTTTCTGTCATGGTTCCACACTAGTCCATCCTGTGGCAGTACTGCAACAAAGTTAACCTTAGTTAAACTAGGTTTGGTTAAATTTGATGAACATTTAGGCTGTTAAGCACCACAGGTCTATGGATACTTTTATTCCTCTGCTTAACACTCAAACTCTATAAACCAGAGCTTTGTCCCTCCTTCACAGGTGAACACCCACAATGTCCCTTCATCAGCACTTCCTAATAATTTTACTCTGCTCTTGCTAATCACCTTATTTGCCTGTTCCATTGATATGAGTTCATTCATTGATTTTTTTTTTTTTTTTTTTTTTTTTTTTGCGATGGAGTCTCACTCTGTCGCCCAGGCTGGAGTGCAGTGGTGCAATTTTGGCTCACTGCAACCTCCATCTTCTGGGTTCAAGTGATTCTCCTGCCTCAGCCTCCCAAGTAGCTGGGACCATAGGCACGTGCCACCACACCCAGTTAATTTTTTGTATTTTTAGTAGAGACAGGGTTTCACCGTGTTAGCCAAGATGGTCCCGATCTCCTGACCTCGAGATCCACCTGCCTTGGCCTCCCAAAGTGCTGAGATTACAGGTGTGAGCCACCATGCCCAGCCCATTCATTGGGTTTTTAATATTTATTTGACCATTCAAAATTCACAGTGCCATTTCAACCTTTTGTTTCCTTTAAAATGAACACCAAGGCTGGGCATAGTAACTCATGCCTGTAATCTCAGCACTTTGGGAGGCCAAGGCAGGAAGATCACTTGAGCCCAAGGGTTCAAGACCAGCTTGGGCATCATAGCAAGACCCCATCTCTATGAAAAATTTTAAAAATTAGCCAGGTGTGGTGGTGTGCACCTATACCCCAACTACACTGGGGGCTGAAGTGAGAGGATCACTCAAGGCCAGGAGGTTGAGGCTGCAGTGAGGTGTAATCATGCCATTGCACTCCAGCCTAGGCAACAGAGCAAGACCCTGTCTCAAAAAATAAAACAAAACAAAACAAACAAACAAACAAAAAACAGATAAAATGAACACCAAAACAAAGCTAGGAATATTTAAGGCTTTGGAGTATAATGCTTTTGTTTGAAAACTCTTAAGCAGGTTTTAAGAGTATGGGGAAGGAGAAGGGGACCAGACAGGGGAGAGAAGGGCCAACCTCTACTCTCAGAGAAATTAATTAATTAATTAATTTATTTATTTATTTATTTATTTGATGGAGTCTTGATCTGTCACCCAAGCTGGAGTGCAGTGGTGCAATCTCCACTCACTGTAACCTCCGCCTCCCCAGTTCAAGCAATTCTCCTGCCTCAGCCTCTCAAGTAACTGGGATTACAGGCATGTGCCACCACACCCAGCTAATTCTTAGTAGAGACAGGGTTTCACCATATTAGCTAGAATGGTGTCAAACTCCTGACCTCAAGTGATCCGCTCGCCTCGGCCTCCCAAAGTGCTGGGATTACAGGTGTGAGCCACCACACATGGCCTCAGAGCATTTTAATAAGCCTTCGGGACTAGGCTTTGGCCCAGACGAGGTTTCGCTCTCTCTCCTCTCCAAGTTTTCTGAGACCTTCTTCCTTGTCCCTACCGTGAGAGGTGCCCTGTAGTCCTCCAGTGGGCTCTGCCTTGGCCTATAGCCTTTGGCCTTCTCCAGTGAAGTATCCCTGCTGGGGTAACTGTCCTAGGAGAAGTTCAATTTCTGGGAATTAGCACAGAATTCCCTCCACTCGGGGCGCTCCCAGGACGACCTTACCATGTTTCTAGCCTCAGCCCAGTGTCCACCAGCCGTAGTACCTCATCTTGTGGAGGGAGTGGGGGGAGCGGAAGAGTGGCATCTGTTTCCTAACCTCTACATCTGCAAATGCGTCTGAGTTCTGACAGATACAATTAGCCTCAATGCAGCTGATTTCCACAGCTCTAAAAACCATCTCCTTGGGGAAGAAAACCTCTCCCCATAAAAGAAATCAAAGATGGACAGAAGAAGGGAAAAGAACAGCCACTTTCTGAGATCCTACTATGTGACAATGTGCCAGATGTTTTATTCAGGTCATCCCAGTTGGCCCTCCACAGTCCTATGTGTCTGGTTTTATTTCTTCCCATTTTCAGTGGGAAAACAGTGGCTTAAAGAAGGAAACGACTTGACTAGCCAAAGCCTCACACTTGGGAAGCATTAGAGCTGAAATTCAGGTAATGGTCCGCCCCAGACTTCTTGAGCCCACATGTTAACTGCCAATAAGGCAAGAGCAGAATTTTCCAACCTGGGGCCCACAGACTCCCTAGCAGCCCCTAGATGGGCTTTGGGGTTATCAGAATGTCCTGAGACTGGGGTGATGTGTCTTTTGTGAGTGGGGAGTCACTCTGAATGCTCCCACGTTGCCTCCCCTGCTCCACCCATAGTTTGAACACCAATGCTTCGATCACGTGCAGAACTACCCACCCTCCTCTTCTGCCATTTCCTCTATTGTTATCTTTTCATTATAGTCTTGAGAGCCATCTTCTTGCCATCTTATTTAAACAACTGTTGAAAGGGAATCACTTTTGGAGAATGTGCTGGAGTGAGCCACAGCTGCCCCTGTGGCAGCTGCCCCTGTGACAAGCATCACCACCCTCAAGCTTTCATCAGATTCTCAAAAGGGTCCAAAAACCAAAAAAGGATTGAAATCTAGTCAGGAACACTTCTACAGTCTTTTTTTCCTTTAACAAATAAAAACTAAAAATGCTGCTGAAAGCATGGTAAGTGTCTTCCAAAGGTGTCCATTCAGAGATGCAGAGGCACCCACAGAAAAGCCCTCAAGTGACCACATTTCATCTTGGCACAATAAAATTATTGTCACTGAAGGTGAGAAAGTAGAATACTAATGCATGTTGCAGAGGCTTTTAATACAGAGGAAGTTGTGGTTTGAGTCGAGGAGGAAACTGCAGAAAAGGTCTTTGATCTTTGTATTTCACAAAAAGCAACTGAAACTGTAAATAACTGTCTCCTTCAATGCCAGTTGACAGTTAACAAGAAACAGTTTAGCAATTTTATCACATACATGCACAACTGCTTTTGCCTTTTTACCAGGCTATGATAGATAACTGGAGAGAGCATGAGTCAAATGGAGCAACGAGGTGCACGCTGGCTCAGATGCTCTTCCAGTGCAATATCAGAACGGTCTTTTTTTTTTTTTTTTTTTTTTGAGATGGAGTCTCACTCTGTAACCCAGGCTGGAGTACAGTGGCACAATCTTGGCTCACTGCAACCTCTGCCACCTGGGTTCAAAAGATTCTCCTGCCTCAGCCTCCCGAGTAGCTGGGATTACAGGCACCTTCCACTGTACCTGGCTAATTTCTGTAGTTTTAGTAGAGATGGGGTTTCACCATCCTGAAAGGCTGATCTTCAACTCCTGACCTCGTGATCTACCCGCCTCAGCCTCCCAAAGTGCTAGATTACAGGCATTAGCCACTGTGCCCAGCCCAGAATGGTCTTAAGAAGGAACAAAAAAGCTTATACAGTCAAGACCATTTATTAAGTGCCAACTGTTTAAGACCTCCTCCCAAGGCCAATCCTGATGCAATGGAAACCTTTCAGTGCCAAGAGGCAAGAAGGCACAGCCTACATGACACACTGCACAAACAGCTAGGAAACCAAAAAAAAAAAAAAAAAAAAAAAAAAAAAGGTGGGAAACGTAGAAGAGAGAAAAATATAGATTTCAAATCTAATTAAACAGAAAGAGAGAAACAGATGTCAGGGACAAAACTTGCCAACATCAAGTCCTTGGGAAATGATACAGATTACCCTAGGAGAGTTCACAGGTGGCAGACTTCTGGAAAACCTGCAGGAAAGAGGGAATGCTGTCATTTGCAAGAAAGCTATCAGTTCACAACTAGTGTGCCTTCTTGTAATATTTATGTAATAATATTATTTTAATATCAATTATCAATTGGGCAAGAGGTACAAAATGCCACACATTGCACCACAAGAAGTTTGCTCATCTGTAAATTACAGGGGTTAGAATAAACTTCTAACTTCTCTAAGTAACATGATATTAGTATTTTTCAAGGTGCTGTTTGTGATTTGATTTTTCTTTGCAATGAGGCTCTTTAGCAAATGAAGGCTGGCTTTTAAATCACATGTGCAGACTCCAAAGGACAGTACTAGCTACTGATAAACATGGGGTGTCTGCAAAACTCTGGCTTGTTTCCAAGATTGCTCCAATGGAAAAACAATTAAAACTACATTTTCACTATTAAATTAGAATAATTTCCAAATAAATCTTGAAGGACATATATATATATATATATATATATATATATAGTCTTACTAAAATACACTTGCATTTCCATGATTCTAAAATACCATTGGTTGTAAGATGCACAATTTAATGGCAGAATTTTTTGGGGAAAAGACTGTAGTATTATCTGTGCACATGCATTATACAACATATCTCCAACTGAGAATTGTTAAAAAATGAAAAATATGCACCTTAGAATTGGAACACGATGGTATGAATGGATACATAGAGATGATTAACTATATGTATCTATCTATCTTTCCAGAAATTTTTCTCTACAAAGAACCCTGGCAGAAGCTGCTCATTTGTGTGTTTGGTTTCTTCTAACACTGAAAAACACAGAAGCTAGCAAAAGATTTTTTTAAGTTGTACAAAAAAAGTACTGTATGTACATCTTCTGACTCAGCAATTACACTTCCAGAAACTTATAAATATAATTGCTTGTAGGTACTGACATATAAACATGGTTGTTTATTGCAGCATTATTTATAATATAAAAATCAGTAAAGAACAAGAATGTTCAACAATAAGCGAATTCTTAAATAAACCATAGTATATTTGTGGACATGGAATACAGAATACATATATTAATATGGATTTAGAATATGGAATACTACGAAAGAAAAAGAATAAAGTAGATTTCTCTCCTCCCTAATATGAACTGATGTTCAAAGTATTTAATGTGGAAAAAAGGTGAGTCCCAAGGAGTAATTTCCTGTATGTCATCAACTATAAAATGTACATTATTTCATATTTTAACATATTTGAAATTGGGGTGTACCAATCAATAGCATCTTAAGAGTCCACAAAAAACAGCAGTTTGATCCTATTTGTACATATATGTATGAAATGTGCATGGCTTAATATGCATAGGAAATTTCTGGGTAGCTACTTTTAACTGTAAAGTAGAAAAAGAGAAAGATGTCTTATTTGTCTTATTTTACTTTACCCAATAGCCTTTATTTAAGTATGAGGTGTTTCCTTGAATACATATTACTTCTGAAACCAACCAACCAACCAACCAACCAAGTATAAACCGTTCTAGGCTCCTAAAAGGTAATGGCTTGGATAATCACTGGGACAGGGTATCCCTTTTGGGAAAATCACTCCTAGGAAAATTTTTTATTCATTAAAAAACATATTTCATAAAAAAATGAAAAGCAAGGCCAGGCACGGTGGCATGTGCCCATAGTCCCAGCTACTTGGGAGGCCAAGACAGGAGGATCGCTTGAGCCCAGAAGTTCTGGGCTGTGTGATGATCAGGTGTCCACACTAAGTTCAGCATCAATATGGTGACCTCCCAGGAGCAGAGGACCACCAGGTTGCCTAAGGAGGGTAGAACCAGCCCAGGTCAGAAACAGAGCAGATCAAAACTCTTGTGCTGATCAGTAGTGGGATTGCACCTATGAACAGCCACTGCTCTCCAGCCTAGGAAACATAGAGACACCCCATCTTGGAAAAAAAAAAAAAAGAAAGAAAGAAAGAAAAAAGAAAAGAGAAAAGCAAAGCAAAGCAAGGATCAAAGAAGGAAATGTAAGGATCAAAGAAAGGAGACATTCACTAGGAGATCCTAAGCATCTAGCTCTTTTGCTTCTTTTCTGTTTTCTGATCATTTAGGCAAGTTTTGCCAAAAGGTATAGCTTGTTCTCCACGCTAGAGGTAGAGGGGGTTGGTAATTCAGAGGAATTCATAGGAAGTCCTGTTTTCTGGGAGGATGGAGGTGTGAAACAGCAATATAGTCTCCTTATCTGGGAGGTGGTGGGCAGCGGGATTGGGGGCAGGGCGGCGCACCCAGTCCCTAACAAGGCCAACCACACCCAACAATGGAGGGTGGCCAGAAGGATCCGGAGCCAGGAGCAAGGCACAGGTAAGTGGGAACCCTCAAGAGCCCTCAGAGGATGGAGACTTTAGGGCAGCGTTTCTCACCCTGTGGCCCTCCATCCAAGAATGAACAAGGGACCCTTATTAACATGCAGGTTCCTCTGGCCTACTCATACCTCAGCAAAGTAATTTCCATAAACATTCCAACAGTATACCTGAGCTATCATGATTTGGGTATTTGTAATGTGTCGTTTATAAAGCGAGGTCTAGAAATTTAGATAACCTTTATAATGTGCAAAAAGTAGATTTCAGGCAATGGAGTTTAACAAATTTTGTTTCAAATGACTTAAAAAAAAAACTCTTTACAGATGGGATCTCACTGTGTTGCCCAGGCTGCGGTGCAGTGGCTATTCAAAGGTGTGATCAAGTGCACTACAGCCTTGAACTCCTGGGCTCATGTGATCCTCCTGCCTCAGCCTTCCGAGCAGCTGGGAGTACAGGTGTACACCACCACACCCAGGCCCAAATGACCTTTAAAATTAGAATTGATATGACCACTCAAATAAAATGCATCTACATATTCTCAGATTAAAGCCTATATATTTTAATAGTTGTTAGAAACTGAAACAGATATTTGGAAATTTCATCTCCTCCTTGAGAACTAGAAAATATGTATCTTTCCCAACATATTGAATTAAGATAATAGTCATTTGAAAAATCAGTTCATTTTTTAAGGGAGGAAGCCCGAAAATGACTATCAAAGAGGTTTTTTAAGATACCCCATATTTTCTGAAACCTTTTATTTTCCTTTGTAAATCAGCTTATTTAGATTCTGCTTACAGAGTGATCTTATAAGTGGGAGTTCACAGCACTGGAATCTACACTTCCAATAGCTCTTCCTCTGTTGTTCCAGCTTGGAGTTTACAGATTGACGTTCACCTCCCTCCTCCCTCCCAGGAATGTGGTATTTTCTCTTTATGTCAAGCAGAACGCAGATTACACTGACTCATTCATAAATGATTTTAATTATATATCACTTTTCAGATAATTTTCACCGCACCATCCCTTTGGGACTTTTCTGTTCTGGTACAATGCAGCTTCAAACACAGAGTTAGAATTTATCACTTCAATCAATTTTTATTAAACACAAATATGCTGATTTGCTTCCTGATGCATCCAAAAGGGAAACCTGTGCTACATAGTTGATATAGAAGATAACCGAAAATAATTTCTAAAAGGATAGTATCAGTTTCATTGACAGGAAATTATCCCCTGGAAAGAAAACAGGAACAGTTATGTTACCTTCATCTCACAGAAGTGAGCTCATGCAATCGTGGTCTTTGCACAACATTCCCAACAAGAGAGTAACTGTGAGGACTAGGCATCATATTCAGGTAATTCTAAGGTGCAAGTTTTAAGGACTTTGCCTATGGCGTGTGCATGGTAGCAGGGAAGGGGATCAGGTTTCCCTGTGGGTCATTGAGGGACCATTGTAGGGAACTGTGTGTTTAGTTTAGAGGTAAGAAACAGTTCAGAACGGCAAAAGCACAGAGTGAGTGCCTTTGGAAAAGAAGCAGGAAATAAGGCTGCAAAGTTGGACAGGAACCAGATAAAGAGGCCTTTAATATGTTTGGTGAAGGAGTTTGAACTTGATTCTGAAAGCAGGAAGAGCACTTCTAAGAATTTCAAGCTGGGTTAGCCAAGCCACCTGTAATCCCAGCTACACAGAGGCTGCCGCAGGAGGATCGCTTGAGGCCAGGTATTTGGGGCTGCAGTGAGCTATGATCATGCCACTACACTCCAGCCTAGGCAACAGAGCAAGACTCTATCTCTACAAAAAATAAAAATTAAATTTAAATTTGAAAAAAAGGAAAAAAGAAAATCAAAAAGAATTTCAAGCTGGGAAATGACAGGATCCAATCTGTATCGTAGAAAGATCGCTCAAGCCATAAGAAAGGAGACTCAGGAGGGCAGTCACTCCATTTATACTCAAAAGACAGAGGGAGAAAAGGCTGAGAAAACCTCCATTCAAATACTGACATTTAAAACTCATTTACCTGGTATGTTCACTTAGGTGAAATACTTCACCCCTTTACAATAGTGGGGAACTATCGCACAAGGTTCTAGAAACTAAGTGTGGCTGTTTCATATTTACTTCTTCCTATTGGGTTCACTTAAATAATGTGACTAAAGAACTGGGAAGGGGAACCATCTCATGAATCTGTGTGGCACTGCTTGGAAGAGGCTCTCTCTGTCTCCCTATTGTTTGTGTTGCTGCTCATGGTTACTGCATGAAACTTCTATGTGAATTCAACTTGTTTTTATTTTATGTTCTACTTGTCTGAAGCAAGCATTCAACCTTTCTGGTTAATATGCCATTACACATCTTTTTGGATCTACTACACCCAATTCTACCCAAATGATAAGGGAAGTGAAAGCCCTGTCACCAACCTTTGAGAGTTCTGAGGTGCAAGTCAAGGTGTGTAGCTTTACTGACCCACAAGAGGCACAGGTCCATCTAACTGAGCCCATTACAGAGCACACAGCACTGCTCATACTGTACCAGGAATGAGACAGCAGAGGGAGAAGGAAGGAGGTGAGGCACCTTCTGCATAACATGTTGTCAGTGGCAAAACATTAACTGGGACCCAAGCCTCTGACTTCCAAACTCTAAGCATTTTCTAGATGAACATACACTTTAAACAAAACACAATACTCATTAAAGTAAGCATGTTCTTCATGACCTCACTGGCATGGGTAATGGAAAACCAAGAAGTTATCTCTAACTGAATTGGAATGTTTACACTGGCTGCATAGCTGCTCCCCTAAAGGAATCTGTGGGGAAACCAGGCTCTGGTTTCCTCATTTCCTAGTGTGTGGTTTTTTTCAGGGCACTAGGCACACCAAGAGAATCTTTCTAACAGGGAGGAGGAGCGGAAGAGTGAGTCAGACATGAAAGGTCCTTCCAAGCAAAGTTCTAACACATGATAAAATCAAATGAATGAAGGCATTTGATTAATGGCTGACTGCGTAACAATTCACAATAATGTCTCCACTCAGGAGTGGGAAATCCCAAATAGGAAGCATCTCTCCTTCAACACTGATGCAAAATTAGGGCAGAGAGAAAGTTCGGGAATATAATAAAAAGCATTCTCCTTTTCATCTCAGCATTGATAAGAGAGTTTGCTGTTTGGGGTTTTTGCTTGTTTTGGCAGGTGAACAATCTTAGATCATAAGCTTTAAGCGTTAATTATGTATGGAAATTAATGCACCGAACCAGCTAACCTAATGAAAAGATGATGGTCAAGTGAGCAACACCCTCCAGATGAGCTCATGAAATGTCCACTGAAAGACTGTGGGGTAAAAGGAGTGGCAGAAGATGATGATGTTCAACATGATAAAGGTGAATAATTTCACAGTTCAGCAGAGCCAATCCTCAAGAGAAAAATAAACCATTTTCAAAACATCCTTCCCAAAGACAGGTGAATTTTTACTTTTACATTTACCCAGTGACTAGCTGAAAACATACTAGAAGCAGAGGAGAAAATGGGATTCTAGCAGGAAACATACTAAAAATAGAGGAGAAAAAAACTATTTAGTGTTCTCTAGAAATCATTTTCTCTAATAAAAGGATGTCCATATTTCTAGATTCTCTCTCTTGGAATGTAAGTTTTTTGAGGTTGTCACCCTTGAGAGCACAGATCTTCTATCTCATAAAGTACCAGTGAGCAGTTACAGGGAAGCTATACCTTAAAACCAAATTCAACAGGTGGTTTGAAGGTCAAGTTCAATGCACTGGCCAGTTAGCCTGACCCCAACTAGGACAACTAAATAATGATTCAAAATATCTGATTCAAAATATCTGGTGAGTGAATAACCAACTCCTCCCTTATTTGCTAAAAGATGGGGACTGAAACAACTAAAACTATTTCAGAGCATGACAGGACCTTGGAAACTATGTAATCAAAGTGGTACCTTCATTCCTGAAGATAAACTAGAAAATTCTTAGGAACATCTGTTTCACACCTCTCCAGTTCCTAGACTTTCATTTCTCTCATATCTTCCCCAATACAAAAAAGTTAAATGAGATCTTGGAGTAGGGAAGGTACAGCGGGAATATCCTGAGTATCTGGGTTGGCACTTGGAATATATTTTATCCTAAGAAATAGGACTACGTTTCTGGTCCATTACAAATATGTGCCTTAATACTTCCAGGTTGATTCCTGGTTGTTTTTTTCACATAAAGATGACTTGTTAAATGTATTTTTATTTTCTATCTTTAAGATTGTTCATTTCAAAAATCATAAATCACAGTTCTATAAAAAAGTTAATTCCACCCATATTCCCTGAGGGCCTACCTCGTGCTAGACTCAGACCTGAGTGAAGAGATATAGGTGGGACTCCAAGGTCTCCAGCCTGAAGGAGCTATGGCATATAAATAATGGCAAAACCACATATAATCAAGGTGTGCAGAAAGTGTCATGAAAACCCAGGGAAAGAAGCAGCTGCTGCTGCTGAGAGAGGACTGGAGAAGGCTTCCCATAGGAGATGATTTTTTTTTTAATTGGGGCTTTGAAGACTGAAAAGGATCTGGCCAGTAAAGAAGGGGGACAAGGGAATTATAGTCACTGGGAACACACCAATTGACAGAGGGGCAAGAATTGTGGAATATGCTAGATGGCATAAGCATAGAGTGCCCAATGGGGAACAGTAGAAGAGAGGATAGAAAAACAGCATGAAGGAAGACATGAAGAGCTCTGAACACCAAACTACAAAGTTCAGATTTTAATCTGTAGGAATGTAAGGCCATTTCATTGAGGGTTTTTACATAAGAAGTAATTCAACTGGGTGGTAAGTCCAGGAATGGACCGGAAGCTGGGAGACTGGTTAGGAGACTTATGATAATCTTGCCAATGAATAAAGATCTGAATTCTGAATTGCAAACAGCTGTTTCCATTACCTTCAAATCAAAGCTTGGGGCCCATTTGTAATGTTTTTAGCGTGAGGCACCCTAAAACTGTGCCTCAGAGATGGTCACTGCCTTTAACTCCCATCTGCACCTGCAATTCTTCCTCCTAGGAAAATATCACCTCCTCTTTCTCACCTACCTCACATAGATTCCATAAAGAAAGCATAACACATAGGTTAAACTGAAATTTGTGGGAAAAAGGCTTTTAATGAAAAATATGTTCCAATGCAACCTTAAAGGGGTAACAGCATAGGCTGTAGAGTCAAGCAGTGCCAGCACTAACATTGACTAGCTGCTGGATCTCAGGCAAGTTATTCCGTTTCTCTGTGCCTCAACTTTCCTCATCGTAAAATGGGAACAAAAAACTACCTTTTTAAGAATGTCAATTATGAGATTGGAAAACAGATCCTTAGAAAAGTACATAGTAAGCAAGAAAAAATGGTAACTATCACTCTTATATACGCTTTGACAATAGACTGAGTCAGGAATGCAATATTGCTTCTAAGTTGCAATGACATGTAAAAAAATTCCATTACTCAGTGCTATTACAAATAACATTTGTTTTAGATGGTCTACTCTTTTAAGATTGAAGATTCTCCTGTAAAGCAGTAAAGCTCATTGTAATTTTATCCTTTCTAAAATGTACCACACTTACAGAGAATACGCTGAACAAAATTTAACCTTCTTTCTGAGGATGTGATTACCATGATTTTCTCAAGTTCCTGCTAAGAAGGTATTGGGAAGAGCTAACACGTTAAAAGTGAATTGATATACTACAGATTTGGTTCCAATGGAGGTAAAATTATGTCCCAAGAGTGCCTAGAACATCCACCACTGTAAAGCATTGCAAGTGTTATCTGACATCCATACAATAACATGCATGTGACTGCCCTTTTAAAAACTTTTTATTATTCAAATTTTCAAGCATTCACGAAAGTAGAAAGAGTATAATAAACTCTCATCTGTAGCCCACCTTCAACAGTAACCAGTATTTTGCCAATCTTGTTTCATTTGTACCTCTCTACCCCTTCACTCTTCTCTTGTTACCATTTTTCCCCATAGCCTTATTGAGATATAATTTATCATTGTAAGTGTACAATTCAATGATTTTTAGTAAATGTATAGAGTTGCGTAACCATTACCACAATCCAATTTTTAGAACATTTCCTCATCTGGAATGAATAGTGACAATATAGTACACATACACAATGGAATACTGTTCAGCCTTAAAAAAGAAGAAATCCTGTCATTTATGACAACATGGATGAACCTGGAGAACATTACATTAAGTGAAATAAGCCAGGCACAGAAAGACAAACACCACAAGATCTCACTCATACGTGTAGCAAACAAGTTGAACTCAGAAATGAGTAAAATAGAGGTGACTAGAGGTTGAAGGTTGGGGGATGGGGAGATGTTGGTCAAAAGACATAAAATTTCAATTAGGAGGAACAAGTTCAAAAGGATCTACTGTACATCATGGTAGCAACAGTTAACAACAATCTATTGTATATTTGAACACTGCTAAAAGAGTAGATTTTTAAGTGTTTGTACCACATATGAAAAAAAGGGATGTGACGTAATGCATGTGTTAAATGGCTTGATTTAGCATTCCACAACATACATATATATCAAAAATCATGTTGTACACACATATATATACAATTTTTAGTTGCCAAAGTAAAATTTAAAAACAAAATTAAAAAGGACTCCTGCCATTGGTGACAACACAGATGAACCTGGAATAATGCTAAGTGAAATAAGTCAGACAGATAAAGATAAATACTATTAAAAAAAAGAAGAAGAAGATTTCATCATCCCACAGCACCCATTTTTAGTTAATTCCCATTCTTACTTCAGCCTCAGGCAGCCACTGATCTACTTGCTGTTTATAGATTCACCTTTTCTAGGCATTTCACATGAATAGAACCATACAATATGTAGCCTTTTGCATCTGGTTTATCTTACCTGGCACAGAATTTTGAGATTCACCCATGCTATAGCAGGTACAGTACTTTGTTCTTTTTTATTGCTACATAGTATTTCATATATATATTTGCTACATAGTATTTCATATATATATATGCCACACTGATTATTCATTCACTAATTGGTGAATATTTGAGCTGTTTCCAGTTTTTGGCTCTTATGTAAAATCTTCTATTAACACTTGCTTATAAGTATTTGTATGGACGTGTTTTTTTTTTTTTTTTTTTTTTTTCTTTTATTATTATTATTATTATACTTTAGGTTTTATGGTACATGTGCGCAATGTGCAGGTAAGGACGTGTTTTCATTTGTTGGGGTAGACACCTGGAAGTAGACTTGCTGGGTTTTGTACTGACTTTTACCCAACAGAATAACAAAATACCATACGATATAATGTTTTATTTAATAAATAAGGAAATGAAAAGTCCAAAGACATTAACTAATTTCCTCATACTCACAGTTCATTGGTGACAGAGAAAGAATTCAAACCCAGTACATCCCATTCTTCTTTTTTTCTTCTTTTCTAATCAGTTTCATTCCTGCACCCCCCAGAAACACTCCTCCTGGAGCCCTCCTCCTTCAGCTCTATTCTAGATGGGCTCTTCTCCTTAGGCCAGAGCTGCAATAGTGAACTTCCCTTCTCAAGTCCTTCTGGGGCTCCCCTTTACCTCCTGCAGACTTTCCCACCCCTACTCCCATCCTAAAGCCTCTGCTTCACCTATGCCTCTGGGGAACCGGGGAACTCTCATTTCTGAGCCTTCCTGGCATTCTGTGAGCAAATCAATCGCTTCCAGTCCTTTCCCTGTGAGCCCTGCAGGCATTTTATTCTTGATTTCACTTCTCTTCTCTGCAAATGCATTTGCCATCACTTCATCTGCTTTCTATCTTTAGGTCCTCTATGGGTCAGGGTTACAGATGTCTCCAAGGTTTATAAGGATACAGTCTGCATTCCTGATTTTCATTCTTTTAGTTTGAGGGAGATTTTCAAGAGACAAAAGCAAAACTGTCTTTGCTAGTTTGAAACAAGAAATCTCCAACTTTCTTGAAACTATCTCTTGAGTGAAATACTTACACGGGAAACGAAAATACAAGGACAATGAATGATCATTCCATTCAAACTAAGGGGCGTAAGAGGGAAAAAACTCTGCCTCAAATCCTAAAAAGGAATTTTATCCCATAAACGTATGCATGAAAGAGGCTGCCCTTCACTATTCAAAGATGAAAGCAGCCCTTCCTGCACACTGTGGCTGGTACTACCCCATTAGTTCAGCTTACGCAAAATAAGAACACTCTTTGAAGCTAAAAATAATCCATGAGTTTTTTAAAATAAAATTATTATTCCAAATTTCCTAAAAATGTTATGGCAAATGCCAAGCACACAGAACTGATTCTGAACACTTTTTTCCACTTACATAAATCAAATCCACTGCAATTGCTCCCTCTTTTGAAAAATGCTTAACTGTAAATTATGCGCGACAGGCCGGGAACAGTGGCTGTACACACATGTAGTAATTGGCTGCTATTATCCAAGCAGCTAGCAAGTAGTTATTGGGCACCCAGTGTGCTAGATACAGCAGGGGAAATAGAAACAGATAAAGACATGGCCCTATAGCCCTTGCTATCTACTTGTGATAACAAGATAAATACACGAAAAGTTAAATAGTACAAAGTAGTATGTGATCAAGGGACATGGGCAAAAGTGTTACACAATTTTAAAAATTAGAGAGCTGACTACCTGGATAATACTGGGAACAAACGAGAAGGGCACCAAAACCCTAAAGGTCACACGCAAACTAAAGCGAAAATATGCCAATGATTATGTCACTTGCCTGCTCAAAAACCTTCAAAGACCCATCACTAATAATCAAAGAAAGTCCAAACTCCTTAGCTTGGCATGCAAGACCCTACAGGCCCTGACCCCTTTCTACCTGATCAGGTTTTACTCCAGCCACACTGCTCCATTAATGTCCCTTGAACACACTGACACCTGCTGCTGTCTACCCTGCTTTGCTCCTGATGCCCTATCTCAACCAACACCCCTTACCTCAACCTCAGCTACTGAAAATCCATCAATTTTACATTCTGCCTCCTTCCTTTGAGGCATCCCAACACTTCTTTCCATTATTATGCAGATCTTCGCCTCTTCATACAGCCAGTCTCCAAGATGCCCCCAGTGATTCCCACCTCCTGATATTCATTCCTTTGTGTAATCCCCTCCTATATGACCTGTGTAATCAATAAGTCACACACCAACAGCGATGGTGTGTGTCTTCCAAAGCTTGACCACAGGAGACATCTGAGGCTTCCACCTTATGTTCCCTTGGATCACTCACTCTAAGAAGAGTCGTCCACCATGTCATGAGACACTTCAATAAACCTGTGAAGAGGTTTACATATTGAGGAACTGAGATTTCCTGCCTAGAGGGACTACCACTTGCCAACTGTATAAGTGAACCAGCTTAGAACTGGATTCTCCAGCCGCAGAAAACATTCAGATGTCTGTTGACCTGGCCAGCTCACTGACTACAATCCTATGGGAGACCTCAAGCCAGAACCACCCAGCTAAGTAGCTCTCAAATTCCTGACCCACAGAAAGTGTATGTAACCATAAATGTTTTTTGTTGTTCTTAGCTACTAAGTTTTAGTAATCTGTTATGCAGCAACAGACAACTAATACACTTCACTTATGTATTCTGTATTGCATTCCAATTATTTCTGTCTTGCATTCCAATTATTTCTGTCCTAACATTTTTCTTACAACTAGATTAGTAAGTCCTAGAGGGCAGAGAATTTCTTTCTTTAATATTTTTCAACTCTGCATGCTTTAGTACAACATTTAGTAATCATTAGTTGACTAAATAATAAGAGAATTTTTAAACTTAATGAAATCGTTGGTGAAGCTATGTCTTGGACTGACTTCATATTGGTTTTGAATGATTTTGTAATTTATTTTTAACTTTAAGGACTTAGTAGTGTGGAAGTAGTAACAGCTGGCAGCCTGAATTCTGATCCCAGCCCTGGCTTTTAGAAAATACTGCCAAAAATATAGAGAGATCTCGCCTCACTTCTACCTTGGACTTTTCTCCCACTCTGGCTTTCCTAACTTATCCCAGGGCAAGAGCAGCTTCAAAGTGTCACAGGTGGTAAATGGGCATTGGAGCAAGGCAAGAATTAGTGATGGGAACAGGAGGAAGAGGCTGGCAATAATAAACAGCAGCCACATACAGGATTTGGTGTCAGTCAGCCATGTTTAAGCAGCTTGAACCTGGTAGAATCCCCATGTGCCAGGCACCCTGCCCCAGTCCCAGAAACTGATAGCATTTCGTAAGTTTTTATTTGAGAAGATTTCTTCTGAATTCTCCAATATTTAAAAGAGGTTTCCAGCCCAATACAGGTCTTCTCTTGAAGTTATAGCTAAGCTACAGCCTAGTACAGTCCTTCTCTTACAAACCTAACAGTCCTCTTAGGTCTTCTTGGGATCCGGTGAAACTGGTCTGGGTGACTAGTAAGACCGAATGCCTCTCTTTAAGTCATAAATAAAAACAGAAACAAACCTGGACCAATCTTTTAGCAGTTCTTTCACAAATAAAACCATAGATACCACACAAAGATACACACTACTGGGAACACAAGTCTGATAAGCATCCCTTTGTGAAATTATAGGAGATTTGATTGTATACAATAAGTATAGTAAGGTGTGATCATGATATAAAATACACTAATTCCTAACAGGTAAGCTGGCCCAGCAGGTAAATTTACTTTGAATCAACATTTGTATTAATGACTCTGCATGATGAAAGAAATAGCAAAATAATTAAGAACCTCCATAAAAGAAAGCTATAAAACCATGCTAGGAAGCAGTTGGTTCTTATTGTAAAAAGGAGTGAACGTGGCTTTAAGCCAACAAAAGGAGCACAAATCTAGTCAACTTAGCCTAGGGCCAAAGCAAGATTCATTCCAAGAATGAGTAGTTAGTGCTTGTTATAATTCTGTGCAGTTTAATTTTAAATGCCCTTCTCTTTCTTTGGAGACTACATCCACAAACCTCAAAGAGATTCTGGTACTTAGTCTAATTCTTTCCATATGTTAAAGACACCTCACTGCCTATAGGTACCAGTCAGATTAGTTTCTTCTGAAAAAGGAGGTTAGAGATTGATCCTCCTATGCAAAATTATTTCATCCTATTAGTGTTAGGGACCTGAAATTTATTAGCAAACAACTTGGGGCTAGTTATACAAGCCTGTTGATAAGGAAAGGCTGCCTTCCAGCTGTTCCCAACAGCTTTTCTAAATAAAGAGCCATTGCTTGAGCAAAACTCTGTCTAATCTCTTAAAGATGTGTATTTAATTAAAGAAAACTTTTTTCAGTGGCTCAAGACCTTAATCCCATTGATTGTGCTGCAAACATCAATCAAATCATTTGTTAATGTTTCTGCTCCAGTAAAATTTAGCAACATCAGAATAAGACCATGCCTTTTAGGAATAGATGAAGCTGACATTCCCTCAAGGTACATCTTTGTTTCACACTCTCTATTTCTCTCTCAGGAAAGGCAACAATCAACTGAACTCCAATTGTTTCATTTAGAAACATATCAAGTGTCCATAAAAACATGCAAAACTGTGTACAAAATAATGTTAAGAGGAAACAGAACATTAAACTGTGTATATTCTATGGTCGCAGCTATATATAACCATAGATGAGGATAGAAAGGAATATGAGAAATGAAACAGATGTTTTCACACACACCTCTATAACCTTACTGTTTGTTCTTTATACATTTCCTTTACTTTTGCTGGGAGTTGTCTTAGTAATGGGTGTAGTATGTTTGTTTTTTAAATTATCAGGATAACATCTCACCTCATCAGACAAGAGTTTATGGGCCAATTACTCACGTACAAGGTGGTGACTGTCTAGACCAACTGAGATAAGATGCCGGCCTGGTTTCCTCCTAAAAATTCCTCAGGGTTAGTAAAGCCACAATTTTCAAGTTTAATCCCTGCAGGGGGAAAGAAACTGTGTCTAGCCAGCTAAACAGAGTGGATTTCAAAGAAATGTTCTCATTTTTAGTTGAAACTAAATCCCTTAAGTGCAAGTAAAAATGATATTTAGGCAAATCCTAAAAATGAAGTCATTCGTTAACACATATTTACTGAGAACATGGGCACAAAGATGAGTTCTAGAGATAACAAAACTGAGTTACTTCCTAGAAGCAGACAGCAGAACAGCAGCTGCCGGGGGCTGGGTTTGGAGGGTGGGGAATGCGGAGATGTTGATACAAACCTTCAGCTATAATAAGATGAGTAAGTTCTGGAGATCTAATATACAGCACGGCGACTATAGTTAATAATTCTGTATTGTTTACTTGAAATTTACTAATAGAGCAGATTTTAAGTGTTCCCACCACACATACACACACACACAGTAACTATGTGTGATGAAGGATGTGTTAATTAACTTGACTGTGGTAATCATTACACATCAAATCATCACATTCTACCCCTCGAATATATACAATTTTTATGTGTCAATTATACCTCAGTAAAGCTGGAAAAAAAAAGCAAAAAAAATAATAATAACTTGGTTACTGTCCCCTGGAAGCTATCCTAGTAAGGCAGAGAAAGCTGCAAACTAAGATGGAATGCTGTATGTGAGAGAATCAATACAAAGAAAGGAGACTAGAAAGAACTACACAAAACCTTAAGAGGAAGAGATGACTTCTGGACCAGAAAAGGTTTCCTGGAGGAGGCAGCATCTGAACTGGCTCCTAAAGGGTAGGCTAATGATGTCCAGGAAAGAGAAGCAATGGGCAGTGCAGGAAAGGGGCAATACAACCAGACAAAGGAAGGGATGCTTGCGATGTGTTCTGGAATAATGCAGGGTTTAGAAATGGGAACCAAAGGAGACACTCAGAGGAGGAGTAGGCATCACATCTGGCCTTGGACATGGAGAGATGGATGGGGCAAGCGAGCAAATATTGTCCTCTGGGCTCTGTGCATTTGTTGTTCTATTTAATCCTGACAACTTGTCTTGTAAGTGGGAAGACTGAGGTTAGAAGAAGTTGCATACAGTTTCACAGCACGCAGTTAGTTCACCTTTGTATTCCCGCACTAACACTGTGACTGGGGCATGGCAAAGCCACCACAAACATTGCCCAAATGCAAGATGACAAACTCACAGGCCAGGCCCATACCCTGCCTGCTCTGCCATGATGCTCTTTGGGACTTTTCTTTTTTTTGAGATGGAGTCTCGCTCTGTTGCCCAGGCAGGAGCGCAGGGGCTCGATCTTGGCTCTCTGCAAGCTCTGCCTCCCGGTTTCTCGCCATTCTCCTGCCTCAGCCTCCCGAGTAGCTGGAACTACAGGCGCCCACCACTACGCCTGGCTAATTTTTTTGTATTTTTAGTAGAGATGGGGTTTCACCGTGTTAGCCAGGATGGTCTCGATCTCCTGACCTCATGATCTGCCCACCTCGGCCTCCAAAAGTGCTGGGATTACAGGCATGAGCCACTGTGCCCGACCGGGACTTTCTTTTAATAGACACTAGAAGCCATCGACTATTCTGGGTTAGAGGAATCAATAACCAGAGATTTGTGTTTTGAGAAGAGGATAGTAAAGGTTGGGGAAGTGCAGTGCGGGAGTTACCCAACATTGGGAGCCTGAAGAGTTTCCAGACAATGCCTACCTTTTGTCAGCATGCACTTTTTATACAGATTTTTCTAAGGAAGTACTAGAATGCCTTAAAACCTGAACTGAAATCTAAATTCCCTCCTTTGCCAAATATATTTTTATTACACAATTTAAACACATAGACAGTATAAAATGAAAAGCTAAACTCTTTTCCTCTCTTTCAACTCATAGTTCCACTACTAACAGTATATTGTTCATTCTTCTATAAAAAAAAAAGCGTATGTACTCATAAACTTACAATATACCTTTTTACACACAATGAGATCAGTATTTTTTTTTTTTAAGTTAATCTGTCTTGGAGATCTTTCCATATCAGTGCATAGAGACCAACCTTGTTCTAAAGCTGCACAGTGTTTCATCTCAAGGAAGCGCCCTCATGTATGTAAGCAGCTGATGCATATTTAAGTTGTTTGAGTTTTTGTTTTGTTCATTCTTAAGAACAATGCTGTAATGAACCCTTTTTGTATCAAAATTAATTCACTTGTGGTCACTTGTATCAGCTTCTTGGACACTTTCACAGATAGGCTCTCTTGTGTAAGAGATAATTTAGCAAAGTTTCCTCGTATGTTAGTATAGTTAACAGTCACTTATCTTAGCAATGACAGGGAACACAAATATAGCCTAAAAATAAACCTACTCACAAGATTATCTCAAGGCAACATTTTGTAGTTCTGGAGCCTCCTGGGAAGACTCTGGGGCCAGAGTTCTTCCTGGCTTCCCACCCAAAGCCACTTGTGCAGAATTCCTCATTCCACACTGGGGCAGTCAGCACTCCTTCCCACAGGGACCCAGGATACTACCCCTCTGGCTCTACCAGTAGCTTCGGACTCCCTGGTTCCCATGCTTAAAATGACAATGAAAAGTACATGTGATAATTATCAGAATACAGAATTTTCACACTGAGGGATTAGAGACGATTTATAGTTGACAACTCACATTTCTTAGATATACCAATTATGGCCCAGAGGGGTTGAGCATCTCAGCAATATTATATATCCAGTCTGCTCGCCTGCTTGCCTCCTCCTGCTCGCCTGTCCAGAGCTTTTCCCTAGCTAGTACCAAATAATGGCTGCATCCTTTGCTTAACTATTTCAAAAAGACCATGTCAGCAAAATTTCTCTATGATACTCCTCTGGGTATAAATGATGCTTTAAATTAGAAAAAAAAAAAAGATTCTGACAATATATGGAGAGATAACACAGATAGTAAGAAATTCAAAAACCTTATTTTTAGATAATTTTAACTTCTTTCTCCACCAAACTCACTACTAGAATGCCTAGCAAGTTTCAAAATTGGCACATTTGTTTCACCTCCCTTCTTCTTTTCCCTTATTGAGGTATTGTTAACAAGCAAATGCTAGTAACACTGCTGACTTGTTATCAGCAAGACAGGTTGCTCTCAAGTTGTTTGCAGCCCTGACAATGGATTTATAAACCTGGGGCTACTCAGGCTGTGAGACTTGGAGTCATGTTTTTATGCTACAGAATTTTTTTTTTTTTTAGATGGAGTCTCGCTCTGTCACCCAGGCTGGAGTACAGTGGTGCAATCTTGGTTCACCGCAACCTCCTCATCCTGGGTTCAAGCGATTCTCCTGCCTCAGCCTCCCAAGGAGCTGGGACTACAGGCGTGCACCACCGGGCTAATTTTTGTATTTTTATTAGAGAGGGGGTTTTGCCATGTTGGTCAAGCTGGTCTTGAACTCGTGGCCTCAACTGATCCACCCATCTCGGCCTCCCAAAGTGCCAGGATTACAGGTGCCTGGCCTAAATCAGGGATTTTTAAATAGCTCTGAGAAAAATCTGTTCAAAAGATTTTTTTTTTCTGTTGAAGAACTTTTCTACAATATTCAAGATCTCCATCCTGCAGCCTCTGGAGCCCAGCTCTGTTACTGCCCTCCAGCAAGCCCCAGCAAGCTGGCTAGGTGGCATAGTTCCTGCAAGAGGAACTACGGCAATATGGTTAGAAACCACCAGATTTGAATATCAGATTTGCCTCTGACCTTGGGTAACAACTTAAGCTCTTGCAGTCTGTTTTCCCATCTTTAAAATGGGGATAATAATGATAGAACTTATTTCAAACTGCCATTGAAGAATGTGGCAATGTACAGAGAGATCTTAGTACAGTGCCTGGCACATAGTAAGTGGTCAAAAACTACTGAGCCTTTACTGCCACACTTGGCACATACATGGGCCAACCAGAGGCAAAACTCAAAAAGACAGGCAGCTGAGAACAGGAGAAGAACAAGTCTTCAGTATGATTTCTGCTGAATTAATAAAACGGAATAGAAACAGTTTTGTTTTGTTTTTTTAACCCAAGTCTCAAAGATTCTTAGGAGCAAAGAGTCATTTCCAGGACTGTTTCAATTGTGACCTGAAAAACTACATCTGGGAAGAAATTCACTGGGGCAGTCAGGCTCATGAGCTGCCTCCCACAGGCCCGGCCACAGCAGAGAAGAGCCCAACTCTACAACTCCTTACTTCAGGGCACTGACAAGGAACAGAAAAGGAGGGAGTAAGAGCAATTTCTCTAGTCACAGGCAGCTTTTCCATATCACTGACTCTCTTACAGCAAGCTCTCCCTGGTGTGACTAAAGCTAAGAGTTTCCCTTTTTCTTTATACCTGCAGTAAGAGATCACCTAAGCATTCACATCCATCAGGGAAGAACCATTATTCCATTACTTTTTTTTAATTAATACAAACAGGGCCTTGCTATGTTGCCAGGCTGGTCTCAAACTCCTGGGCTCAAGGGATCCTCCCGCCTCAGCCTCCAGAGTAGCTGGGACTTCAGGTGTGGGCCACTATGCCTAGCCTATCACTCCTTGATCATTTTCATTATTGTTTTTGTAGAATGAATGCTTTTAAAAGCTAAGTGTCATAAGATTGTTTTTTTTTTTTCCTATTATTACATGTGATTGGGATACTCAAGAAGATGAAAGAAAAAGTCGGAATGGCTCACAGGCCAGGACCTAACAGGGTGAGTGAACCAGGGCAAGAATGTCTTGCTGAACTAGTGTAGGCCATGAATAAAACAGGGCAGCCCAAGGTCATCACCATATGGTGAATGCTTTGATAAACAAGAAATAACAAAGTTCAGAGGCCACCAACTCACCTGTCTCTAGAAGCCAGGCAGATAAATGAAATGCATGACCGACCAGGAGGAACACAATAGGGAGCAGCAGAGACTTTGGCCAAACTGGCACAAATGCCCCACTAAGTGAGATGTAAATTTTAAAAGCTGAACACAGTGTATAAATTGAGCAAAATGCATCTGGGTCACATCTTGGCCAAGGGTCTCATTTTGTAGTGCCCTGCAAAAGGTTCTGATGGGCAAGAAATAAAGACCAAAAAGATCAGTCAAGAAAGGAAATGGCAGGAAGGAAGAAAGGGCCTGTCTGGGCAGGTGGAATCCCTGGCACCCACTGATGCAGTGGTCAGAAAACGAAGGTCACAGAGAGGCTGGGGTCTATGCCCCACATGCCAGGGGCCTAGGCTGTGAAACCCAGGAAAGAATAGATCAGGGTGTAGACAAAGAAAAGGGCAAGCAGGCATGGGGACCACAGTGGCCTTACTGTGGGGTCAGATACTCTGTGCGCCAGGAGTTCCCGACGTGCTAGTACTGAAAACGCAATACAACAAGAACACAGTCTGAAAATCTGACACTGAATCCATGGGACAACCCAGAACCAATGGGTGCTGCACCCACATACCTTCTGCTCAGGGGAAGGGCCTGTCTCAAGGAGCACAAAGGCAAAGCCTCACCAGATCAGAGGAAAAGAGGCAAAGGGATGGGACAGTTCCCAACAGGCTAATAAGAAAAAGAAAAAAGCCCACATCCTTCCACAGCATTTATTTCATAAACAAGTATATATTTAGTGTTAACTCTGTACTCTTTACAAGGTCCAGCAGAGGTTACAAAGATAAAAAACCTACAGTTACTGAGAGTAAGTGGCTTATTCTGGGTCAAGAGCAGAAAGAGATTATCTGGGACCAGGGTTGACCAAGTCACACACTCAGATTTGGTAACATAACAGCTCACTAGTTAAAGTACTGGAATGCTCATACTCTGTTGACTGAATGAAATGATATATAGTTGATACTCTGAAAAGTGCTAAAAGAGTAGCTCGTATAGCGGGAAAACATTGAGATCATCATCATCAGACTCTTTTGGACAACAATAGTTTACGTCAGAAGAAAATGGAGTGACATATTTAAGATTCTCAAGGAAAGAAAATGTGAGCCAAGGATTTTATATCAGACAACAGTGACCCTTAATTATAAAGGTCACAGACCAAGTTTTATCAACTTGAAATTAGGGAATATTGTTCCCATGATCCCCTCCTATTAAATCTACTAGAGAAAGAGCTTCAATCAAAATGTCTAGAGACACTGATATGAGGACAAGTGATAAGCATGATATATACAACAACCTGTACAAATAAGACTAAATGAGTATTAAAAGGGAGATATTTTAATATATAACAATAATAAGATCTGATGATGCAGTAGTACTAAACCATTTTTTTAACGTGGGGAAGAATTAGTATGGCATATGCCAAAGAAATTATTTTTATTGTTTTCAGTAATCATAGCTGGTAATGGTACTATTAATGTCATTATTTGGAGACAATTTGTGTGTAATATGGGGTAATCAAATACGTAATTACACAATAGTCTATTTCCCTTGTGACCAAAAAACCAGGATTCTAAGTGTGGAAGAAAAGGAATAAAAATGTAATATATAAGAGGTTAAACAGAAACCCTATAGTCTTGAACTTGAATTGGAAATAGCATGAACTCACAAAGTATTTTATCTTTATATGAGTATTTATGTTTGCATGTAAGTGTGAGAGTGTGTGTGTGTGTGTGTGTGTGTGTGTGTTTCCCAGCTCTGACCAAGGAAAGGCCTATAAATACTAACCATTCCAGTGAATGAGGATTCCCAGTGTCTGGATTATAGTCTTGAAATACCATTTCTCGCTAAAAAAAAAAAACCAGGGTTTCTTGGGAAAATTGTTGACTCCAGGTATAGGCAAGAAATGTACAAGACAAGCATGGATCACCTTAACAAAGCAAAGAGCAGGAAACTAACAAGAATACTAAGGTCAGGTCATGAGGACTTAGGGGCCAACTGAAGAGGCTCCCATTGGTCAAAGATGGGACAATTTGAGTCTCAGTAAAAACTAAAATTTCAATAGACTAAAACCTATAAAATAGATTTAATTCCATGAGCTCATAACAATTAAAAAAAAACCTAATCAGTGATCTTCTGAGAATGACATGAAATCAATTCCTGAAAACTGAGTAAATCAAAGGAAAGAATCAAGCATTTATCATCCCTTTCCTATGTGAATTGTACCACTGGGCAATCAAATAACAGATTGAAAAGGCGTCTATCCTTATAAAATTATTCCAGCTAATAAATAAAATCAAAATGATAGAGTATCACCATTCTGCAATTGCCCCCACTGAATTAACAGATTGAGACATTGAGGATCAACAGCTGCTAACATCAAAAGAGTGGAAAAACCAGACCCCATGTGTCTCCCAGTGAAAGAATACACCACCATCTGTAATCTTGCCAAAGGGATCAGACCTGAATCTGATCAAGTCTCTGGACCCAGATACAGGAAACAGAGGGCAAAGTAGTAAGTTAAACTGTACCATGAGTGTGAATCTTTCTTGTTATCAACACTGTGGGAAACTCTACAAAATTAAACAGCCCAGGTCCTGCAACAAATAAAAAAAAATTTAAAGGAAGGAGACTCTGGTAGAGGGATCTGTAGATTAAAAGAGACTTAAACATCCTTTTTTTTTTTTTTTTAATGGGTAAGACTAAAACTCAGTGGGTCAGGCTGCTCATCTGGGTAATAAAACCATAAAGAGATGCAAGGAAGTAATTACTATAAAAGTCAGGATGGCATTTACTTTTAGAGGAACAGAGGGAAATGTGATCAGGATGGGATGTAAAATTTTGGTCACTCTGGCAAAGTTCTATTTCTTGACCTAAATGCTAGTGATATATATGAGTGTTTGCTTTATAATAATTCACTAAGTTGTGTACATTTGTTTTGTGTGGATTTTGGATACTTATGTTTTATTTTACAATAAAAGTATTTAAAAAGCATTAAGAAAATCTAGGCATATCAGCACAGTAGCCAACTGACGGAAAAAACTGCAAGGTGTCTCTCAGTGCTAGGTGGAAAAGTGTAGGGACCCAGTAATAAATCAGACAGGAACCAGCATCTTACGAACTCTGTTTCAATGAACTTTTCACTTTGAAGGTAAATAACTGAATCTACATTGTGTAATTAAAATTTGCCTTATAACACTTTAAATTATTTTTAAAAGCATATAACAAATGACATGCTCCAAAATACCTCAAGAGCAATCTCAATTCAAAATGACTTCCTAGAGTTGGGTGTGGTGGCATGCACCCGTAGTCCCAGCTACACAAAAGGTTGAGGCGAGAGAACTGCTTGAGGCCAAGAGTTTGAGGTTGTAGTGTGCTATGATTGTGCCTGTGAATAGCCATTGCACTCCAGCCTGGGCAACAGAGCAAGACCCTATCTCTAACAAACACATATAATAAATAAATAAAATAAAATAACAAAATAACCTCTTAGATATCTACCAGAATTGCAATGAACAGTCGGGCATTGGGTTCTCACAAATACAAGATGACACATCTCACACTCCATGAGGTATGGTGTGACCAGCTCTGCACACCCCCATGGTTCATTCTTCTACTATTAAAAACAACAAAATGTGAAGAATGAAACATGGAGACAAGCTTTGTAGCAGAACCAGACTGGTTGGAGAGGTAACAGCCTTTGAGAGTTCACAGAAAAGGAGGGTGTTTGTGGCAGTATTATTGAAGAGTAACACCCTGTAGCACAAGTATGGGAGGGCAGCTAAGCTGCCAGAGTGTAAATCCCAGCGTGGCCAGGCACTCACAGCATGTTACTTAACCTCCTTAAACCTCAATTCCTTATCTGCAAACAAGGATTAACAATAGTATCTTTCTCATAGATCCCTCCTGAAGATGAAATTAAATAATGTGTATAAAGCACTCGGCACAGTGCCTGCTGGCCGACCCTACGTACTCAATAAGTGTTTGCCATGATTACTGGGATGGTAAACATTTCCGGAAAATTAAGGAACTCTCTATATGATGGATACCTTTCTGGCTGGAATGTAGGATGCTTTCCCCAAAGTAAGTAGTGCTGTTTTATAAACCCATGACCTTTAACACTAAAAAATCACTGCTTCAAGATACTTCCAGTCAGTTTTAAAATGAAAAAGAATAAGAAAAAGTCACTGCTAGTAGTAATTAAGTATATGTGATTTTCAACACCTTCCATATTATTATTTGGTTTTCCCTTCCCAACTACCAACATGGGTGGTTAGTTTTAACTCCAATGAAACCTGGGATTATTAGTATCAGGAATACTGATGGCTGTAACTGGCCTTTAGGGAACGGGAGCCCGGGATTAGTACAGATGCTTATTGTCCACCCTGTAACCATGCCCCTCCCCTTCCCCTATGGGCACAGCCAACCTCCCACAATAGAGGTTCTCCCTCACTGCCCAATACTCACTTTCACAGCTTCCCTTAAGGCTGTGACTCAGTTCTAGCCAATGAGGCCTAAAGAGGCTCCAGGAAAGATTTTACTCCCGGATGAAAAGGGATAGACACTACAAGAGAAGCAATTTATTGCTGCCCTCTGTGTCCACCCTTCACACACACACACATACACACACACACACACACACACACACACACGCTCTCCCTCTCCCTGTCTTAAAAAGAGGTTGGTAGGCACCCGTGATACCTGTTGCCGAGAAAGCTATTTTCCGCCCACAAAGCGGCAAGTCTGCAGATAAAAATGTAACATGCTAAGGATGAGAATAGATAGAACTGGTCCCTGACGACACTGTTTAGCCAAGGATCCAATCCTGAATCTACCCAATCCCAGACTGCCCTTCATATAAGACAATTTAATGTCTACTATTCAAATCACTGTTCATTGGCATTCGCTTAACTGCAGCCTAAAACATCCTGATTGTTATGATCTGAATTGTGTCCCTCCTGCTATGGTTTGAAGGTGTATCTCCCCTCAAAATTCATATGTTGAAACCTAAACCCCAAGGTGGTGGTATTAAGAGGTGGTTAGAAGTGATTAAGTCATAAGGGCTCCACCCTTATGAATGGATTAGTGCTCTTACAAAAGATGTTGAAAGGTGTACCCCAGTGCCTTTTGCCACTCCACCTCCCATCTCATCTACCATGTGAGGACACAGCAAGAAAGCACCACCTTGGAAGCCCAGAGCTGCCCTCGCCAGACACTGAATCTGTGGGTGCCCTGATCTTGAATTCCCAGCCTCCAGAACTGTGGAAAATAAATTTCTGTTCTTTACAAATTACCCAGTCTCAGATATTTTGTTACAGCAGTACAAACAGACTAAGAAACACCAAAAAGTTCATATGCTGAAGCCTTAACTCCCAATATCTCAGAAAGCAACTGCATTTGGAAATAGAATCTTTAAAGAGGTGACTCAGTTAAAATTAGTCTTAAGGTGGTCCCCAATCCAATTTGATTGGTGTCCTTATAAGAGGAGAGTTGGACACACAGACGCCAGGTGTGCACACAAACAACAAGCTGAGAGGATCTGTGGCCAGTAGATGTGAGCTATAATATTAAAAATTTTTATTCTTCAGGCTGAAGGACAAAAAAAAAAATCCCTGATGGAAACTTTGGTCTACACTAAAAAATCAAAAGCCCCACACACAGTAAATGGGTATTCTTCTCCCGTTTCAATTTCTTCAAAAGATCATTGTTTAAAGAAAAAAATAACTATAATTTGTGGGGATTATACATAGATATAGAAATAAAGCATATGACAATCACAACACAAACGGTGTGGTCTCCTCAGTAGTCCCCTGTATCTATGGTCTCGGTTTCCACAGTTGCAGTGTGACCACAGACCATGCAGTCTGAAAACAGGTGAGTGCAGTATACAAGATATTTTGAGAGAAAGTAAAGACAGAAAGATCCTTTTTATATAACTCTTATTACAATATATTGTTATAATTGTTCCATTTTATTATTTGGTATTATGGTTAATCTCTTACTGTGCTTAAAATATAAATTAAATTTTATCATAGGTACATATGTATAGGAAAAAATATAGCTTATATAGGGTTCAGTACTGTGTGCAGTTTCAGGCATAGACTGGAGGTCCTGAAAAGATCCTCCCTGTGTAAAGGAGGACAACTAATATCCTTTATAAAGGCGATTGTTATAGACTGCAATGTACCACCCAAATTCATATACTGAAACCCTGATCTCTAGTATGGCAGTGTTCGGAGACAGCCTTTAAAAAAGAATTAAGGTTAAATAAGATCATAAGGGTGGGACCCTAATCTAATATGACTGGCACTCTATGAAGAGGGAGAGACACCAGGGATGTGCACAGAGAAATGTTCTTATGAGAATACAGCAGAAATGTGGCCATCTGAAAGGCAAGGAGGGAGGCCTCAGGGAAATCAAACCTGTTGACGTCTTGATCTTGAACTTCCAGTCTACAGAACTGTGAGAATATAAATTTCTGTTGTTTAAGCCACCAGTCTGTGGTATTTTGTTACGGCAGCCCTTAAAAACTAATACACTTATATAGAACACTATCATCACTAAAGGCAACCATAAAAAAAACAGAACTTACAGGCCAGGTGCGGTGGCTCAAGCCTGTAATCCCAACACTTTGGGAGGCCAAAGCAGGTGGATCACTTGAGGTCAGGAGTTCGAGACCAGCCTGGCCAACATGGTGAAACTCTGTCTCTACTAAAAATACAAAAATTAGCCAGGCGTTGTGGTCTTTGCCTGTAATCCCAGCTACTTGGGAGGCCGAGGTAGGAGCATCGCTTGAACCCAGGATGTAGAGGTTGCAGTGAGCCAAGTTTGCACCACTGCACTTCAGCCTGGGAGACAGAGCAAGACTCCATCTCAAAAAAAAAAAAAAAAAGAAAAAAAAACATAACTTACGAAAGACTGATTAAAGGGTAAAATTCAGTGTGGATATGCTTATTGGGCTTGGGTGGTTAATCCTCTGCCCTTGCCACCTGTCTCCACAAGTCACTGCCCAACTTCCTCTATCTGCCTCATTTCCCTAATGGTAAGGCTGAAAGGCCCTGGTGTGCTCAACTCCAGGGCAGCAAACCTGGGGGATGCCTGACTACAGAGGAAGGCAGAGGCCAGACCTGAATTAGTCAGTTTCATATCTGTTATTCTCTGTTCAAATATTTAAATCTAGAGGGGGAAAAAAAAGCGTCATTCTACTAAAATTAATACTATGTTATCATCAGTAGCAGATCTTTATTATTCATAATTTCCGTGGCCCCTATTAGAATAAATTAAAAACTGACTAAAATTCAGAAATAGGGAAGTCTCAAGTACTGGCAAAACCCAAAATGCAAAAGAAGAGGGAGGAAGTTACAGAACATGGCTTCAAAGAAAAAAATGGTCTGTTTTTCATTTTCTCATTTTCTACCATTACAAAATGAGAGGGACACTCTGAGAACAGAATAGATTCCTGGAGGTACCAGGACCTCAGGACAGGAAACAGGCCTGGGTTAGGGGAAACGGTCCGCTTGGCAACTCTGAGTCTTGAGTTGGGCCTGGGCTCTTCCAAACATGCACAGCTGTTGAAATAAGGATGCCCATCCCAGTTCAGTATCTACAAACCACCTGAGTTATCCTTAAGTCAGCTGGCATACTGGATTTATGATGTCAGCATTGTTGGTGACTCAAAGTCTAGATTTTCAACTAATGAACACTGGGCAGACTCTCCAATGTCTCTGTTTCATGGCCTTCAATTTCTGGATCTATTTGTGGGACACCATTAATTGTTTTGGTTGTTATTTTTTGTTCTTGACCTGGTTGCTTGTTAATATTTTTCCACCCAGTGAAGACCTATAAAAACAACTTTGTTATTTCTTAAGATGGGTAACATAGGTGTTCATTTTATATGTTGTGTTTATTTTATATGTTGTGTTCATTTTAATCTTCTTTAAACTTTAAAGCCACTCTGTACTTTCAAGAGCTCTTTCCACTGCCAAAAAAAATTAAAAATTAAAAAAAAAATACCTACAGCTAGCTGCTGCCTGAATAAGCTTCCTTCTAGAACAAGACAGGAAAATGAGTCACATAAGTCTCCCAGGCTAGGGGTTCTCAATTTGCATCAAGCTTCACTGGTGATTCTGACTTAACAGTCAAGTCCCGAGCTATAGTCCCAGATGAGCCCTAAAATACAGCACATTGGATAAGTTCAAAGTTTCATTGGTGTATCAATTTTGTGGCTGCCCAGATAATGATGTTCTCAAACTACCCCACCTGGGCAGAGCTGCCCTGCCAGGGAGGTGATAAGCACCACAGGTACACAGGGCAGGGAATCCTTGCTTCTTCAGGAGGCTCCCTATTTACACAGGGTCTCTTACCCTGAAAAGTAATAGCAGCTGTTCCTTCAGGCACTATCAGTCATTCCAGCTCATAAAAACAAAGGAGCAAAGTGGCTACATGTGTGCAAACAGAAGTCATCACCGGATGTTGGGAAGGCCTGAGTTCACTCACCTCTTCCAGGTATACTTCATGAGTCACTAGCAGCCTAATTCTGCCTCAAGGCAAAAGGAATTCCATCACTAAGTGAGGACTGCTCTGCCCTTCAAGTGTAGCAAAACAGTATTTAACCAAACACCTGCCATTTTCCAGAAAACAATCTCAACCCTTTGAAGAGTGAAGAAGGAAAAATAAAAGAGTAGTTTCCTGACCACAGAATGACAGAATGAGGTACTGGACTTACTTCCCACAAATTTACGTGGCCCAAGTTTGTTCTGAAACTTGCACTGTTGCCAACACTGTCCATGCATTTTTTTCTCAGAAGACTGTGGCATTTTTTTTTCGTGTCTGCATGTGTGTGAGGGTCTGAACACAGTCAGAAGAGAGCTCAGGACAGGAAAGATGAGTGTAGTTAGGTCTACATAGCACACACCACAATCTCTGTCTCCCCTATTTTTGTTGACAGCCATGTTGTAAAACCAAACAAACAAACAAAAACCTCATTTTGTTAAACAAATGATAAATAAGAGTAATAAATAAGAGTTGGGAATGAGGAAGGCTTGAGCTAAATGAATTTGGGTTGAAGGAGTAAGAGCCAGGCTTAGAGAGGGTATTGACTGAGTGAGCTGCTGCTTACTTTTTGGCTCCTTTAAAATATCCAAGAGTCTACTGTGTGCCTTGCTGAGTACTGTGTTCCCAAAAGACCTTGCCCTGGTGCCTAATCCTGCAGATGCGGTCCCTGCCCTGGGCCTCCTGGACCTCATGCAACTTCCCCTGAAGACATGCCAGCCGGATTCCCTTTGCAACACCAAGGGCAGCTGTCTGTCTTAAATAATCTGGTTTCATTCACTACCTGTTTTAAACATGGGAGTTGTGAAAGGCCAACCCACTGCTCACAATTTAACTGTAACAGGTCTTTTGAAAGCTTCCCTCATGCAGAGAAGCTTAATGGGTACTATGGCTCTTCTTCGTTCTCAGGCACATAAAACTCCAATGCCCTGCTCTGGCTCACTTATCTTTGGCAGCAGCGGTGACATTTCCCTTATATAATCATGTGACCCTGCAGCTGGCAATCATTGAAGTTGTGCTACATTCACCCCATTCTCTGGGCTCCTCTGGCATCGTTAAAGGAAAAAAGAATTCATGCTAAAATCACATGTGACACAAGTTACTACTTTCCCTCTCTATTGCACTGTGGCTCAGGACTAACACTTACTGGAATGAGACCTAGTTGGCCAATCTAACTAAGTCCTCCACTTAATGGGTGCCTTCTGCACACCGACACAGGAGAGGAACATCTGGCTTAATCTGCACAACAATCCTATAACGTAAATACTATCCCCAGTTTTTACTCTGGTGAAGAAACAGGCTCAGAGAGCTAAGTAGATTGTCCAAACCCACACAGCCAGCAGGGGCTGAGACATGAGCTGCTGATTCCAGCAAAGTCATTTGGACCAACTACTTCTTGACTAAAGTCATCTTTATTCCCGATGTTTAAGGAACTACAAGTGGAATTTTGAACTTAATTCCATTCTCTGTTATTAAAGAAACTAACCCAGAGGTGTTTACGAGTTAGCCTGGAGTCTCATTCCTGTGACCACCTCCCCGCAACCCTTGTTTTTATGTTTTTAGTGGAAAAGATCTGTACATCTAGCCCCCAGTCACCTTGACAGAAACATCACCATGTTGGTTTTTAATCCCCCTTGTCCTATACGGAAAAGGGCAAGTCTAGGAAAACAACCTATTTGACACACACCCAGCTTTGCAGCTGGTTCTGAACCTCAGCTACCTTAGTTCTGAACCATAAACACTTGCTTCCAGAGAAAAAACAACTGCTCTCTAAAAGGATGGGCTGGGTATTATTTGATTATTGCTGAGCCTGTGACATTTTCAAACAATTCTCAGGTAACTTATGTTTGATGTAAAACAAAATCCTATGAAATCAGGTTTGTTTCAGTAATACTACTGGTTATTTGAAACAGATGTTGGCAGAAATGTGCTTCTTTTGAGTTTCTTATTGCTGAGAAAGACAAATATTTTGAATATCATTCTACTGTTCTTGTGAAACACAAGAGAATTCCAAACCCATTTTTGCCACTAGCAACTTACCTTCAGGGACTCCTTATCAACAGACATCTTTACGCAAGTTACCTGCCTTCCCAAATCCCAAGGATTTCATGTAAACATGAGAAGGGTGTACTGTACCAGGCAGATAGCAGGAGCTCAATAAATGCCTGCTGTGTGAATGAATGGTGCTCTCCTCCTGCAAGTTGGACTAAGGAGGTGGACACCTCCAAAGTTGAGGAATAGCAACCATATGGTGTAAGGCCATAGACCAGGTGGTTTCCAAGATACCCCTTGGCTCTGCCATTCTAGAATTATCTACCCTCCATTTGTAGCTCATTTCCTCCTCTTTAGGCCAAAATGTAGGCTAAAAATGAACTGACCTCCTTTACATTTTGCCACATGGTTCTCTGTTTTTGTTTTTGTTTTTTACCCTCTACAAATCATTCATTTTCAGCTACTGGGCAGCACAACTGAAGTATAGAAGCCTAGGAACTGCAGTTGGCTCAGACTCCAGGGCCACGGTCATCAAAACCAGAGACAAGAGTAAGGGAAGAAAATTCTTAGCTAGAGGGAAACATAAAGGTTGGGTGTTACGAGGGCCTTTTCAGTGTTTGTTGAGTTCTTGCTGTGTGCATTTGGTATTAAAGGCAGGATGTGGGCAGTGTGAGGAGGGGTGAGGTGATAAAAATTAATCTGGCACCACACAATTCCTTCCCTTAACTTCTGTATCAGAGCCAGAGATCCCCGAGAATGCCAAAGCAGGGGAAATTGTCCACTTTGTTATCCAGGTTGGCCCCTGTGCATGTCGCCATTGCCAAAGTCAATGCCCCTGGCACTGGGATTGTAAATAGCCCCTATGCCCTTCCCCTCTGTGAAAAAGCAGGTGGCCCTTATTTATCATCACTGCTTCTCCCCTGTCTCCTGGAGGTTATCCCATGTTCAACCCCTTCAACTGCTATCAGGCATAAATGGAGGGAGTGGGGAATGGATCATTCTACATGATGTAGAGCAAAGCTCAATTCTGAGAATGAATGAAATCTCCAGGAAGGATGTTACTACCACATTGGGCTATCTCCTGCAGAAGAGGATTAATTGGATCAATTAAATATGAGACCTCTGCAGTGCCTGGCACTGTGGCAGACTCAATTTTAAAGATCACCTCTGTGAAGTTCTCCAAGCCATTAGTCACATAGAAATCCACTCCTCCCCCAACTCAGCATTTCCTAATCAGTACTGTTTGGATGCAATCATTCCTCTCCACACACCCTTTCCTCCATTTCAACAGAATGAGAATTGCAAAGAACCAGCCTCACAAAATACTCTGTTCCTGGCCTCTGCAGTGTGTTCACCCCCAGGTTTCTGCTATTCTCTTTAGGATCCCAGGACAGCCTGTCCTCACGACAGCTCAACACGTAAACAAAGACTATGTCTAGCAATATAGTCTGAAATAGAAAATTAAGAGACAACAAACATGAGATTTCTCAACTCACACCAACTTTTCTTGGTGAGTTTAAACACACTGGAACAAAAGGTACACGGAGTAAAAGTTGCCCTTAAAGAAAGTGTTTAAAAGGCCCATTTGTGCAGGATCACTATGCTTTTGGTAGAACCTTGCTTTATTCATTGATTTATTAATGATTCTTAAATCATCACATAATCTAGATTAATATAATGTTTTATAAAGTCTACATATGTCAATCCAAAGAGCTTAACACAACACATTCAATATCTAAGGGATTCATATTTTACAGAGGAGTAGGTGGTAGTCTACTTCCCTAAACTTTATTTACTCAGATTACAAGCAAGAACTCAAAAGGTGGGCAGCGAATGCCGGAGGCAATTAATGGTATGGAGGAGAAAAGGCATCCGAAAAATCTGCAAAAAAGCAAATTGTGTTACTAGCTAGAATATTAACAATTACTTGTGGGCCCCTGTAGTCCCAGTTACTCAGTAGGCTGAGGCAGGAGGATCACTTCAGCCCAGGAGTTCAAGACCACCTTGGACAACATAGCGAGACCCTGTCTCTAAAAACAACAACAACCATAGCTTGCTGACTTAACTCCTCATGACAGATCTAATTAGACGGTGGCAATAAATGTGTCTAAGTGTTTAATTAAACGTGATAATTATTTCTTTCCTTAAAGAGAGATGGAGTCATATGTTTACACTGCAAAGTATAATGTTTCCTTAGTTAAAACAGTGTGGAAACACTTCTGTGTAACACAGGATTCAAACCAGGATAAAAATATCGGCTGCGATAAGCAGCACTTACAGTGATTTATCAACTCTCACCTTTCATGTGCCAATGCACAATGGCTTCTTAAAGCCTACCCTTTTTGGTAATTTCCTTTGGCCACACAGCTTTGTTATCCTTACCCTCAAAGAATAATTTCTACTCAGAATGTGATTTTGAACATTTCTTAAATGGATTATTATCAAGGAAGTAGGAGAATATTTTACTTTCATAGCAAGAAAGTAGCAAGAATAAACTGAAATGTAGAACTCAGAGAGACTATTAAAATTAGATAGGACCCCAGCAACCAGGCAATCATTTTATAGATGAAGAAACTATTTGTACAATACTGCTGTTATGATAGCAAAGCTTCCAATTAATTTTTTAAATGTAGAAATATGTCCTGCATTGAGGGAGTACTGACCCCCACCTCCCCCCATAAAAATAATTATGTAGGGATGGAATTATCAGTCTTAAGCAATCCAAGGATTTTCTTGTTTCAACACTGGGCACTGAACTACTGTTTGATTCCTACCATGATTCCTCTAGGTATACTACTTTTTCTACATAGAGCTTCTGTGTTTTAGAAAATCTGTTGGTTTAGAAATACAGTGTCACTGAAGCAATAAACATATTCAAGGTGCCTGAGCCTGTTGGGTCAGCCTGGTCTTGAACGTGCCTATCAGTCGCGCGGAGTCCGAGGAGCCTGGGCGCTCATCAGGTGTCTTTGCAGCAGGTGCTGAGGGCTCCAGTGCCACATGTGCAGTCATGTACACACACACACACACACACACACTTTCTTCCTCAAAGGAAGTCTCCACCGAATGATCTCAAAGCAGGGTTCTGGTCTCTGCCCGTTTTACAATGCAAGGTTGGATTACAATCTCAGTCCAGCATCTCAGTCTGCAATCTGGGGCACCCTGATAACCCGGGCAGTGCTTTCGCCAATATGTGCGGTTACAGTAGGACGTGACAAATAGCGGGAACCCAGTTACAAAGGGAGGAAAGGAATGAGGCTCACGGCAGGAGGTGGTTAAGAGGTCGCCCTGAATAGGTAAGGGTTCCTAAAAGGGGTTTTGGCTCCTCAGTGCGGCACTGGAACTGAGTAAAATTACGGGGAGTTTCCGAGGCTGTGCGCTCCTGCACACACTCGTACGCACACCCACCTACACAAGTTGTTCAAACGCACCCACTCACACTCACACTCGCTTCAGAAACTCTCTGAGCCGGAGGCGCTCCCCGAGAGCAGCCCGCAGCCCAGCGGCGGGAGAGGCGCGCGGGCGTGTGCGCGGGACGGGCGCGCCCAGGAGCCACTTACTCGGAGGAGTGGCGCGACGGCGCCGGGACGCTGAGGCGCGAGCTGGGCTGTTTGGCGGCGCCGAGTTCTCTACTCTCTCGGTGGCTCGCGGGCTCCCGCGGACCTTAGCCAAGCGCGGGTTAGAGCCGGCGGGAGAAAAGGAGCCAGAGGCCAGGGGCGGAACTTGCAGGAGGGACCAGGGGTGTGGCGGGCAGGCCGGGGAGGAGCCGGGAGGTCGGGGGCGGAGCGTGCAGGGAAGGAGGAGCCGAGCGGCTGCGGCGGGGCGTGGCGGGGCGGAGTGGGAGAGGAGGAGCTAGGGGACGGGACAGCAGGGGTCGGAAGTGGCCCAGGCGCAGGAGAGCGCGGAGAAGGGCTGGGCGGCGGCCTGGGAGTCGGACTCGGACCGCGAGGCCCAGATCGCTGGGCGCTGGAGAACAGGACCCGCTTGGGAGATATGCAGAGGATACGGTATTCCTGAGCCTCTCAGTTTCTTCCGTTGTAAAAATGAGACGCCAACCTCGTAGTGTGTTGAGATGGTTAAATGGGGCCATACACATTTGCATTGTGCCTTGCACTTAACAAGAACGCGTGAATGTTAGTGTCTGCTGCCATCATTATTGACTATTATGAGGATGATCCGTGAAAGCCCCTAAATTCCGCCTGCTCTTTTGCTTTTCATTTCTGCGGGCCTTAAGTCTACCCGACGATAGCTGACGCGCTCCCGATTCCTGGTTTCCATTGGCGGAGAATGCAGGGCTTCCGCTTGGAGTTAAAGACTCATTGGCTCCTGGTAAGCCCTCGCTCTCTGCCGCCCCCCGCGGACTTAGCTGTGACTGTCCTTGCCTGTGGAGCGGCAGGCTTGCCCTCCTCAGGGACCACCCGAGACCGCCAGGATGGAATAGAATCTGTATCTTCAGTCTGTTGAGGAGCCCTGGCCCGGGGTAGCCATTTTCAAGGGCGAGGGACCTTCGTGGGAGTACGATGAATCCATCCATACAATAAACATCCATTAAGCACCTACTACATGGCAGCGGGGCGCAGAAGGCTGGGAATATTAATAATACTAGTGAAACTTAATATGTGTAGGTCACCGTTCTACCCCTCACAACAATCTGTGATATAGATCCTGTCGCTGTCCCTGTTTTACAAAGGGAAAGGGAGACATCGTGAAGTAAATAGCCTTCCCAAAGAAAGTTACACGTTTGGGAAATGGCCGAGTTTGGCTTGGAGAGAGGAAAGTAAACTCTTGATAGGTGAAATAGACAAAATCACAACACATTTGGGTTTAATGCAAAAGATAGAAACATACACAAGGTACGGAGGTTTTTAAAAGAGGACCTTGTCCTGTGGTTATAACTGGGGAAGGGCGTCAGGGAGATCTTCTTGGAGTAGGTGATGTCTGAGCTGGGTTTGGAAGAAGAAATGGGAGCTTCAAAGGCAGCTTATAAGTGAAGAAGAATCACAGTAAATTTTTCAAGCCTGAATAAGGATGGAGGAGAAGTGGAATGGTGGCCGGAATGAAGCTAAAACAGTAAAACAGGACCAAACTCAAGGGCTGTTTTCCTATAGAAACTAAACAACATTAATTTGACCTTTGATTGGTAGGAAGCCAAAAGGGTTTTAAGCACAGGAGATATGTCAGGTGTGGTTCTAGAAAGTTTAATCTGGAAACATAGAAGATCCCAGAACCAAGAAACTTGCTTAGGAAATATTGAAATATGTCAGGGTGAAATACTTCAGTAGGCAGAATTAGTAGAGTTACAGATAGAGGTCCACTTCTTAATCCCTGGAACCTGTAAATATGTTATCTTACATGGCAAAAGAATTTTTGCAGGTGTTACCTTCTCATTCGGTCATGGAAAAAGAATAAAGAAATTTTGCAGGTGTGATTAAGATTGATGCCATTGAGATGGGGGATTATCCTGGATTATTTCAGTAAGCCCAATCTAATCACATGAATCCCCTAAAATGGAAGAAGAGTGGGTCAAAGAGATACAAAGTGTGAGAGGGACTCAACCTGAACCATGAACGAAGGACTGTGGATAGCCTCCAGGAGCTGGGAAAGGACCTTAGCTGACAGCCAACAAAAAATTCACTTTCTTTTTCTGGTCTAGACTTGCATTTCTTCCACAGTCCTACAACAGCAGAAACTGAATTCTGCCAATAACCCAAATGAGCAAGGAAATGCATCCTCCCTTAGAGTCTTCAGAAAGTAATTGAGCTCTACTGACACCTTAATTTTATCCTGGTGAGACTAATACTGATTTATGGCCTACAGAACTGTAAAGTAATACATTTGTGTTATTTTAAACCCCTAAATTTGTGATCATTTGCTATGGCAATAGTAGAAAACTAATACAGATGCTGAGGGCCTAAACTATGTGGATGGAAAGGAGAGTATGCATTCAAGACTTACAAAAGCCTGGAGATTGAGGGGATGGAGGGAGTGAAGGAAGGTGAGTCATGTAGGTAGATTTAAAGGGTTTCAGGACTGGCAGGGTCAGTCGTTGGTGGTGTCATTCAGTGGAAAGAAAGAAAAAGATAGGTACTTTCTATATACCTCTGGATTCTGCAGTAGTGCAACTAAACTAGGATTTAAAGGATTAAAAGGGTTTGTAGACACCCAACCTCTCCCATCCCCAAATAATCAGAAACTATCTCTGAATGCCAATTGAGAGTTCTAATACTGGATCTGCTTTGTTTAAGCTGGATGACTCTGGGCAAAGCACAAAACCTTAATGAGACTTAACTTCTACTGTGTGAGATAGAAGGAGAAGCTCCATCTGCATGATTGCTGTGAGAGTCACCCAGGATGTCATGGTGTTTGAAACCTCAACCCCAGAAACTTTCACCATTGCTTGATTTTAGTCTCCCTTGTCCCCGGCTGCACCCTATAGCAGCACCCTCGGAGCCACCTCTACCTTTACCTTTATTATCTGTATCTCTGACATTCTATACCCCAGCTACAACCTCCCACCCTTGATCCCCACACTCTTCTTTTATCTGATCTGATTTATCTGATCTAGATTTGCATTTCTTCCACTCAGCCTCTTTTCCTATCCAGCCTAACTCCGAGAGTCAACACATCAGTCACTCCCTTGCTCGTCCTCCCTATTCCTTTTATCCCATTCCTTTATCCCATTGTCCTTTCCCTATACCCACCTGGCAAATCTTTTTAGCCATCCACATTTTTCATATGGACTACTTAACAACCAAAAAGTGTGAAACTTGGTACCACTACAGATTTATGACCTCAAGTCTCCACTAAGCCATCCTGCAGCCTGCATATCCTCCAGCATCATGGATGGGAAGGAGAAGGGGTTTAATCTTTTTACTATGTCCTGAAGACATTTTTCCCACTCTCTTGATATATAATTTCACTTCCTAGTTCACAGGAAATTTAGAGATCATCAATAGAGAATTGTCCTGACATCATGCCCCAGCCACCCAAAATGCTCTCTGCATCCACATTCATCTTGACTTCCTTTCTTCTTGTCTCAATGGATCAGAGCAAACTCATTCACCAGTTCTCTGGGTCCTCCATGATCACTTTCTTCTATCTACAGAGGCCGTATTCCATTAACTATTCATTCCCTTTTATCCTCAATCTTTCATTTCTATACTTCCCCTGCAAAACATAAAAATGCTAAAATTAAAAAAAAATACAAAATTTAAAATTCTACATGGAGGTCCCAGTCTCTCGGTATGACCCACTTGCTAGAACCATCTAAACCTAAGAGACGAGAGACTCTAATGGTAGAAACAATGCAGAGTGACCATTGTCTCAGTGTTTACTTTTGGGGAGGAATGGAGAGTGGGGCACCCCTGAAATCTTAGGCAACTTGCATCCTATCAGTGGGCTAACCGCCCAATGTATTTAGAAAACAATTCTATGGCACTGGCTTTTGAAAAAAGAAAAAGCGTTATTGCAAGTTGACTGGCAAGGTGGTAGGACGCAATGCTCAAATCTGTCTCCCCAGGCTGGGGTCTGGAGGCAGGGTTTATAGGCAGAGGATAACCGTGAGAGAGACAGAACAATGCAAGGAGGCATGATCTGCTTGGGTCATGCAAAGAGGTGATGCTGGGTCCTTGGCTCTTAAATCCATACTGCAGCAAAACACAGTACCCCTCAGTTCTTAATTCCATCCCCATTCCTCAATCTGAGTACTTAGATGTGGTTGGCTCCAGGGTCATGAATTGGGAACACTTCATGTTTATCTGGTCACGCTCAGGTTATGTGACTTGCAACTCTGGGGTCCTTTGCATTGAGAATCAATTCATCATTTTGTTACTAATGAAATTGAATAGGGCTTTTTTTCCTCTCCGCCTTATTTCATAGTGTGATGATGTTTAGAAATTAGCAAGATAACTAACTTTGCTGTCTTATTTGGGCCAATAGATACTTGGGTCATTTCCTTTTCAAGCTAGCTCTTTCGTGTTTCCAATTTGGGGCCAATAAAACACATTGGAATCTAGAAGCTCCTAATAATTAGTCCATTACTCAATGGCTAAATATATTCTAAAATAATTGTAGCTACATCTAAATTGATGAATCCTCTCAGACCCAAAAACTCCCAAACTCCATAAATCACATGAAGTAGAGATAGCTGTTACTGTAGCTGCATGCTAAAAATACCTCTGTGAATGCCTTCTATTTTTGTTTCTGTCCAGCTGAAGGTAAGGAAACTAACTCCAGAGAAAGTTGTGAAGTTTTAAAAAATCTTCTAACCCAGTTTTCTTTTGTACTCTTCTCTTTTGCTCCAAGCCCCTACTCTGCTTACTCAGAAGAAAGCATCTTCTTTTTGAGTGTAAGGAAATAATTGTGTGGCACTGTGATACATGCAATAAAAAATCTATGCACAAATAGTCTGGGAGGAGAGAAAAGAAGTAGCTCACATTCCCTGGGAAAATGGGGAAGATTTCACAAAGGAGGTTCCATCCAGTTGAGTCAAAAGGATGAACTGGAGTTCACCAAGCAAAGGAGGATACTATGGGCAAAAGTAAGAGAAAAGGGAAAGATAGGTTTAACATTTTCCAGCAAGCTGCAAAGTACTGAAGCAAAGATGTGCAACTTAAATGCAGCCCACATAAAGGTTTATGTAGCCTTTGTACCTTAACTACATCTTTGTGGGAATGTGCCAATGAACATGGCTGATTCAAAGCATGGCTGTAATTTCACCATTCTTCCAAATTACTCTTTAATTGTCCACTGTTTCAACTCTATCTTTCAAGTCCTATTTATTTTTGGAGGATTATCATAAAATCTTATCTTGTCCTCAAAGTAACCAGATGAATGAGATAAAGAGTATAGTTTTTTTTCTATTAAATAATAGAAACTCTGGGATAGAATAAGAATCTTAAATAAGAATTTAAGATAGTGATCTCTTCCCATTGCTTTAATAGACCTCAATCGCCTCTCCTGGCTATTACGTATCACTAGTGACTGTACCTCCATTTTAGAGTATTTTTCATTCTTTAAGCAGAATTATTTACCTCCTATGATAACGTGGGCACAAAAACACCTCTCTTCCTAAGAAAGCTTGCTAGAACTATAGGCTGCTTCAAAATGTGACTTTATCTACAGCTGTCCCCACTTGAGTCAGCCACACTCCCCATGAAACCAAGTTCTCTGCGTGTTTCTAATTGGTCACCCCTTAAGACATTCTTAGGAATTATAGTGTTGTCTGTAGCCGGAATCCTTATTTTTCTATGATTGCACCATTGGTTTCTCTGCATGGGTTCTTCCCCACCTGAACTATTTTCTCCTTTTGGACCGTCTCAAATCTCATGTGAATCTATCCCAAATACCACAATGACCAGTTTTGTTTTGTCTTGTTCTTGAAGACACAATTTTACTTTTTCAGCTCCTTTTAGCGCCTTTTAAAATAAATAAATATAGCTTAAAGTCCTGGCTCTATTGACAGAGCTATCTTGTATACCTCTGCTCACCAAATGCTAGTCCACGTTGGGAATGCTCTACTTGATTTCAAGCAAGACAAGTTCCCATCTTAGTCCTGTATTGCTCCAAGCACAGCACCCTTACCTAGTAGATTTTGACTTCCATGTTGTTCTCCTTCAATAGCCTTACTTCTTTCATTATAAATACCAATCCTCAGGGTAAAGAGTTGGTATACTGCTTACTATCATGTATGAGTTCTCACTCTTCATAGCAATGGCCTTCTGGACTTAAAAAATTTATTCAACATCGTTGTGGATTAAAAATGATCTCAGCCGGGCACGGTGGTTCACGCCTGTAATCCCAGCACTTTGGGAGGCCGAGGCGGGAGGATCCCAAGGTCAGGAGATCGAGACCATCCTGGCTAACACAGTGAAACCCCATCTCTACTAAAAATACAAAAAATTAGCTGGGCATGGTGGCAGGCGCCTGTAGTCCCAGCTACTCGGGAGGCTGAGGCAGGAGAATGGTGTGAACCCGGGAGGCTGGAGCTTGCAGTCAGCCGAGATCGCGCCACTGCACTCCAGCCTGGGTGACAGAGCGAGACTCCGTCTCAAAAAAAAAAAGATCTCAAAGTAAAGATATAGCCAAGATTTTAGTTGTTATTCCCTTTGTTAAGATCTCAGAAGGATTTAAGGGTGTGCCATGTAGACCTTTTCTGTGAGACACTAGGATTTCTAAGAATCTGAAGGTGGTACACCACAGCAATCTCACACGTGGCCCAAGGTAAAGAATAGCCTGTCTCAGAAAAAAAAATACTGGTGTGGCTTTTGTCGAGTGGAGGGGTTTATAATTCAATATATAAGAAATCCACAAAGTTTTAAAAAGAATTTTACTAGATTGAACTGTAAAAGACAGGAATCGCATAAAATTTAAAGAAGCCTTTGAACCTTCAAACTTCTATGGCCAGAAATCAGGCTGAGAAGACTAATCAGTTGAAACCGTGGTCCACTTTTATGGAAAAGGAAGAATGACTGGGAGTGGGGATGGGGTGGCGGGAAGCCCAGAGGGAGGAGCCAAGATCTGTGGAGAGTAACTCCCAGGAAAAAGGGTTATTCAAGGAACTGGCAACACGTGCCTATCTAAATTTTAGAATCTCTATGGACCAGGGACTGCTATGTAATTCTAATGTTTCCTCCTTTTTGAATGGGAGAGAGCTCTTCTATCTTTGTTTCATCACTGTATGCTTGGTGTGTAGGAGGCACACAATTTGTCTCTTTAGTTCACCAGTCTTCAGAATGAAAGGTATCATACTTTTAAAACCTCATTTAAGAAGCCTAGTAGAGGCCGGGCACAGTGGCTTAGGCCTGCAATCCCAGCACTTTGGGAGGCCAAGGTGGGCAGATTACTTGAGGTGAGGAGTTCGACACCAGCCTGGCCAACGTGGCGAAACCCCGTCTCTACGAAAATACAAAAATTAGCCAGGCGTGGTGGCGGGCACCTGTAATTGCAGCTACTCAGGAGGCTGAGATAGAAGAATCACTTGAACCCGGGAGGCAGAGGTTGCAGTGAGCCGAGATCATGCCACTGCACTCCAGCTTGGGCGACGAGACTGTGTCTCAAAAAAAAAAAGCCTAATAGATACTTGGACCTGATTTAAATAATGGGGATCCTGAGGCTTGAGTCTGGTCCTAATGTCCTGATGATGTGGTAGGATGAAACTACTAGAGTTTTATAAGGAGGGAGTTTATTTTGTATGTAAGAGAAACATAATTTATGGACAGAGGGTGGACTGTGGTAGATTTTAGGTGGACACAACTAGTTCTTTGACACTTTTACCCATCAGAGATGGAGGGTATGGCCTCCTCTCTTAAAGCTGGATGGGCTCTGTGAAGTTTTGACCAATAAAATATGATAGAAATGACATTGTGCAAGTTTCTAGGTCCAACCTTAAGTGACTGTTTTCTTCACCTATCTCTTGGAACATTTATTCTTGGAGCCCTAAGCCATAATGTAAGATTGTCTGGACCCTGTTGAAGAGACAGTATGGAAAGGCCCTGAAACTACATGTAGAGGGAGAGTTCCGCCTGAGCCCATACTTCTGGTCATGCCCTCTAAGGTGTGTTAGTAAACCTGTCTTTGGCACTCCAGACTAGCTATGCTGCCTGCTGACTATTACTGGGCCACCCCACTTGATGCCACATGGAGCAGCAGAATTACCCAGATGAGTCCTCTGAATTCCTGACTCACAAAGCCATGGAACATTACATTATCAAATGGTTGCTATTTTAAACCACTAAATTAGGGAGTAGTTGGTTACACAGCATACAAAGTTTAACATTTAATTAACACTACATTTGATGATCAAATTATTGTAAATTTGACCAGTGGAAATGCTTTTGGTTTGTTCTGGCACAACTAAAAAACTACATGATCACTACAACAGACCAGGCGGCTTAAACAACAGAAATTTATTTTCTCACAGTACTGAAGGCTGGAAGTCCAAGATCGAGGTAATACATCTGGTTTCTCTACAGGCCTCTCTCCTTGGCTTGCAGATGACCACTTTCTTGCTGTATCCTCACATGGTCTTTGGTTTGTGCATGCACATATCAAACATCTGTCTCTCTCTTTAGTCTCTGTTCTTACAGGGAAATCAGTCATATTGAATTAGGGCCCCACCTGTAGGATCTCATTTAACCTTAATTACCTCTTTAAAGGCCTATCTCCAAATACAGTCACAGTGGGGCTTAGGGATTCAATATATGAATTTCGTCAAGGACACAATTCAAGCCATAACAATCATCTTCATAAAGGATATTAAAAATAACGCCCTTTGTATTATGATTGTCATACAGTTTACTTCTACTTATGCATTAATAACTGTAAAAAGTTATTTTTTGCTTTAAACAAATATATATATTATATATATATATATATAATATATATATATATATTTTTTTAGACGTAGTCTCGCTCTGTCACCCAGGCTGGACTGCGGTGGCGCGATCTCATCTCACTGCAGCCTCTGCCTCCTGGGTTCCAGTTCCAGCCACGATGCCCAGCCATCTTTTGAAAAAGTTAAAACAGAAGAAAAGTTTTAAAAATATATGCTCACTTATTTAGTATATTTGGGACTCTTAATTTTTAATGTAGATCCAAGTTTCCATCAAGTATTCCTTTTAGCCTTTTAGCCTGAAGAAATTCCTTTTTTAATTTTCTTTTTTAAAAAAATTTGACTCCTTAAAAAAAGGAACTCTTGGCCAGGCACAGTGGCTTACGCCTGGAATCCTAGCACTTTGGGAAGCTGAGGCGGGCAAATCACAAGGTCAGGAGTTCGAGGCCAGCCTGGCCAATATGGTGAAACCCCGTCTGTACTAAAAATACAAAAATTAGCCGGGCGTGGTGACGCATGCCTGTAGTCCCCGCTACTCAGGATGCTGAGGCAGAAGAATCGCTTGAAGACGGGAGGCAGAGGTTGCAGTGAGCCAAGATTGTGCCACTGTACTCCAACCTGGGTGACAGAACGAGGCTCTATCTCAAAAAAAAAAAAAAAAAAAAAGGAACTCTTTTTTTTTTTTTTTTTTTTTGGTTTTAACATTTCCTTTTTAACTTTTAGGTTCAGGGGTACCTGTGCAGGTTTGTTAAATAGGCAGACTTGTGTCACAGGAGTTTGTTGTACAGATTATTTCATCACTCAGGTACTAAGTCTAGGACCCAATAGTTATTTTTTCTGCTCCTCTCCTTTTTTCCACCCTCCACCCTCAAGTAGGCCCCAGTGTCTGTTGTTCCCCTCGTTCGTGTCCACGTGTTCTCATCATTTAGCTCCCACTTATAGGTGACAGCATGCAGTATTTGGTTTTCTGTTCCTGCATTAGTTTGCTAAGAATAATTGCCTTCTCCTCCATTCATGTTCCCACAAAAGACACAATCTCATTCTTTTTTATGACTGCATGATATTCCATGGCATATGTATACCACATTTTCTTTATCCATTCTGTCATTGATGGGCATTTAGGTTGGTTCCATGTCTTTGCTATCGTGAATAATGCTGCTGTGTGAATAATTCACATGCTGTGAATACATGTGCATGTGTCTTTATGGTAGAATGATTTATATTTCTCTGGGTATATACCCAGTAATAGGACTGCTTGGTCAAATGATAGTTCATTTTTAGCTCACTGAGGAATTGCCATACTGCTTTCCACAATGGTTGAACTAATTTACACTTCCACCAACAGTGTATAAGTGTTCCCTTTTCTCTGCAACATTGCCAGCATGTTGTTTTTTGATTTTATTAAAAAGTCAAAAAATGATAATAGTATCCCATTGTGGTTTTGATTTGCATTTCTCAAATGATCAGTGGTATTGAGCTTTTCTCATATGCTTGTTGGCTTCATGTATGTCTTCTTTTGCAAAGTGTCTGTTCATATGCTTTGCTCACTTTTTAATGGGGTTGTTTGTCTTTCTCTTGTAAATCTGTTGAAGTTCCTTATAGATCCTGGATATTAGATCTTTGTCAGATGCATAGTTTGCAAATATTTTCTCCCATTCTATAGGTTGTCTCTTTGCTCTGTAGAGAGTTTCTTTTGCTGTGCAGAAGCTCTTAAGTTTAATTAGATCACTGTTGTTAATATTTGCTTTTGTTCCAGTTGCTTCTTGGCGTCCTTGTCATAAAATCTTTGCCCATTCCTATATCCAGGATGGTATTGCCTAGGTTGTCTTCCAGGGTTTTTATAGTTTTGATTTTTATATGTAAGTCTTTAATCCATCTTGAGTTAATTTTTGTATATGGTGTAAGGAAGGGGTCCAGCTTCAATCTTCTGCATATAGCTAGCCAGTTATCCCAGCACCATTTATTGATGGGAAGTCCTTTCCCCTGTTCTGGTTACTGTAGCCCTGTGGTATAGTTTGAAGTCAGGTAATGTGATGCCTCCAGTTTTCTTCTTTTTGATTAGGATTTCCATGGCTATTTGGGCTCTTTTTTGATTCTACATGAATTTTAAAATAGTTTTTTTCTAGTTTTGTGAAGAATGTCATTGGTAGTTTGACAGGAATAGCACTGAATCTTTAAAAAACATCCTTTTATACTTCTTGTAGTTCAGATGCATTGGCAACAAATTACAAATTCACTAGTTTCTTTTGTCTAAAAGGGCTTTGTTTTGCCCTCATGTTTGAAGGATATTTTTGCTGGATATAGATTTTTTGTTTGTCTTTGTTGTTTCCTCAGCACTTTAAAGGTATTGTTCCATTGTCTTCTGACTTGCATAATTTCTGAGAAAAGCCTGGTTTATATTGTTTTTCTTTGCCTAATATATTGCTTTCTCTGGCTACATTTATCATTTCCTCATTATCACTGATTTTCAGCAATGCCATTATGAGGTATCATGGCAGTATGTATGTGTGTTAATCCAGTTATGGAGGCCAGGCACAGTGGCTCACACCTGTAATCTCAGCACTTTGGGAGGCTGAGGTGGGCAGATTGCTTGAGCTCGAGAGTTCGAGATCAACCTGGGCAACTGGAGAGACCCCATTTCTACTAAAAATACAAAAAAAAAAAATAGCCAGGCGTGGTGGTGTATGCCTGTAGTGCCAGCTACTCAGGAGGCTGAGGTGGGAGGATCACTTGAGCCTGGGAGATGGAGGTTGCAGTGAGATGACATCATGCCACTGCACTGCAGCCTAGGCAATAGAGCCAGACCTTGTCTCAACTATGGGTTTTTGAGTTTCCTGTATCTTCAGGTTTATAGTTTTCATCAAGTTTGGAAAATTTTAAAGCTATTTTTTAAAGTATTTTTTCTTCCTCTTATTTTCATTCTCCTGGGACTCTAAGTAGATGTATCATACCACTTGGTATTATAGCATCATTAATTGATCAGTGTTCCTTGCTCTCTTGTATTTTTTCTAATTTTTTTTTTTACTATGTTTGCTTTCTCTTTAATAGCTTCACTTGCCATGTCTTTAAATTCTCTGATCTTTTCTTCAAAAGTGTTTTAGAATTAAGCCCATCCAGTGAATTATTTCAGATATTGTATTTTTCATCTCTAAAAGTTCAATATAGTTCTTTCTACCATCCGCTTTTATTACATTAATGTTTTTCCTCCGATCTTGTGCATACTTACAATAGCTGTTTTACAGCCCTTTTCTATTAATTCCATTATGTGTCATTTCTGAGTCTTTTTTCTTTTATGCTTTTATTGTTTTTAATTGACACAATTATACATACTGATTTTTCCCCTCATATCTTATGTCATTTTTTTTATTTCCTTAAGTTGGACTTCACATTTCTCTGGTGACTCCTTGATTAGCTTAATAATTGACCTTCTGAATTCTTTTTCTGGCAATTCAGGGATTTTGTCTTGGTTTGGATCCATTTCTGGTGAGCTAGTGTGATTTTTGGGGGGTGTTAAGGAACCTTAATTTGTCATATTACAATTGTTTTTCTGTTTCCTTCTCATTTGGGTAGGCTATGTCAGAGGGAAAATCTGGGGTTCAAGGCTGCCATTCAGGTTCTTTTGTCCCATGAGGTGCTCCCTTGATGTAGTACTCTCCCCCTTTTCCTGGGGATGTGGCTTCCTGAGAGCCAAATTGTAGTGATTGTTATTTCTCTTCTGTATCTAGCCACTCAGCAGGGCTGCCAGGCTCTGGGCTGCTACTCGGGGGTGTCAGCGCAGAGGCCTGTGATGTGAATCATCTTCAGGTCTCTCAGCCATGGATACCAGTACCTGCTTTTGTGGAGGTGGCGGATGAGTGAAATGGACTCTGAGTGTCTTTAGTTGTAGTTGTTTAATGCACTAGTTTTGTGCTGGTTGGCCGCTTACCAGGAGGTGGTGCTATCAAGAGAGCATCTGCTGTGGTAGTATAGAGGAGGATCAGCCAGTGGGCAGGGCCCTGGAACTCCCAAGAGAATATGACCTTTGTCTTTAGCTACCAGGTTGGGTAGGGAAGGACCATCAGGTAGGGGCAGGGTTAGGCATGTCTGAGTTCAGACTCTCCTTGGGCAGGGCTTGGTGCGGTGGCTGTTGGGGATGGGGGTGTGGCTCCCAGGTCAATGGAGTTAGGTTCCCAGGAGGATTACGGCTGTCCCTGCTGTGTCATGCAGGTTGTCAGGGAAGTGCGGGAAAGCTGGCAGTTACAGGCCTCACCCGGTTCCCATGTAATTGAAAAGGCTGATCTCACTCTCACCGTGCCCCCCAACCAACAGCACCTAGCTGGTTTCCAGGCGGTGGGCAAGCAGGGCTGAGAACTTGCCCCAGGCTACCAGCCTCCTGGGTGAGGAAGCAAGCAGGGCTTTCACTCCTCCCCGCCTATCGGTCTGCACACTGGATTCACACCATCCCCAGAGTTCTGGCCAGCAGACTTTGTGTTCAGTTGGAAGTGTTACAAAGTTCAGCTGGAGGTTTCTTTCTCCCTGTGGTCTTTTCCCTGTTCCTCTGGCAGACCTTCCCAAGGATACCTGTGAGACAAGTCAGAAATGGCTTTCGTGGGGACCCAGAGAGCCCACAGGGCTTTTCCCACTGCTTCCTCTACCCATGTAATTTGCTTGGCTTTCTAAATTGTCTTAGCTTCTGGTAAGGTCAAATCCTTCTCCTATGATCTGAACCTTCGGGTTCCCCAGTGAGGGTGTGTGTTCAGGGGCAGATGATCCCTCTTTCCCACTTTCACAGTTTGGGCACTCACAGTATTTGGGCTATCTCCTGGGTCCTGCAGGAACAATCCACTTCCTTCAAAGGGTCTGTGGATTCACTCATCTTTCCTGGTATATTCCTGCAGTAGTTCTTGGAGCAAGAGTTCACAATGTGTCTCCACCCACTGCTCTGTATGAGTCGGAGCTGTGATTTAGTCCTGCCTCCTATCCGTTTTTTTTTTTTTTTTTTTTTTTTTTTGGTGTCCAAGGTATTGAGGGGAGTTGCTACAATCCTCATTCCTACCTCCATATTGAAAAGAGAAGTTCCTCCTGGTTTTCAGCTAATCCTAGTTGGGGAATGGGGTGGTAGAGGCCCAATGTTTTCTTCTGTTTTCCAGGTGGCCATCTGTTTCTGTTCCCATCCAGATTTATGTTACTCCTCTGAGACACTTTGGCACTCTCCCTCTGTTTTATTTTTGTTTGTTGTTTTTAAAATGTTGTGTTTTGTTTTGAGACAGGGTCTCACTGTTGTCCAGGCTGGAGGGCAGTGATGCAATCATAGCTCACTGTGATACACCTCAAACTCCTGGGCAATACTCCTATCTCAGCCTCCCTAGTAGCTAGGACTACAGGAATGCACCACTCACGTCTGGCTAATTTTTAAATAATTTTTTGTAGAGATGGAGTCTTGCTATGTTGCCTAGGCTGGTCTCAAACTTCTGGCTTCAAGGGATCCTTTCACTTCATCTTCCCAAAGTAGTGGGATTACAGACATGAGCCACTATGCCCAGACTAAAATGTAGTTTTCATTGTTTTGGTTGTCCTTGTGAGAGAGACAAGTGCCAGAACTTCTAGTCTGCCATGTTTTCTGTTTCTTTTTTTTTTTTGAGACGGAGTCTTGCTCTGTCTCCCAGGCTGGAGTGCAGTGGCGTGACCTCTGCTCACTGCAAACTCCGCCTCCTGGGTTCCTGCCATTCTCCTGCCTCAGCCTCCCGAGTAGCTGGGACTACAGGCGCCCACCACCGTGCCCGACTAATTTTTTTGTATTTTTTAGTACAGATGGGGTTTCACCATGTTAGCCAGAATGGTCTTGATCTCCTGACCTCGTGATCCACCCGCCTTGGCCTCCCAAAGTGCTGGGATTACAGGCGTGAGCCACCACGCCTGGCCCATGTTTTCTGTTTCTACTGACTGATATTTCTCTCGTATGAGTCACATTTTTCAGCTTCTGTTCCTGTCCAGTAATTTTTGATGGGGTGCTGACATTGTCCCAAGCAATTTCAAAGAACAGCAGGGAAAATTCCATTCAGCTTCAAGGCCTGAGAATAACCCTGTGATTCAAAGCTCTGCTCTCTGGGATTGCAACTCCTGGCTCTGCACCCAGAGTTCTGCCTTCCCGTAAACATTGCATATTTGTCTGTGTTCTTTATCTATTATTTTCTCTACAACAATTTTTTACTTCATTTTTTGGCTCATTTAATTTCTGTCCTCTCTGTTACGTGTGTGCTTTCAGTCATATCTCTTCTCCCTTGGGCCATCTCTAATTTAGCCTTGATTTATGAGATAATTTTGCTGTTTTCATTCCTGAGTAAATGCAGGTCCTGTAAATGCAGCCTGGGCAAGAGACCCTGTCGATCAATTAATAAGTTAGAATGTTTTGAATTACTGCTTTCCTCTGTTTCATGAAATTATTGACGGTGGTTTATATTTTTATTTTTGAGACTGTCTCACTCTGTCACCCAGGCTGGAGTGCAGTGGCACAATCATGGCTCACTGCAGCCTTGGTCTCCCCAGGCTCAGGTAATCCTCTCATCTCAGCCTCCTGAGTAGCTGGGACTACAGGCACTTAACACCATGCATGACTAATTTTTCTATTTTTTTTTTTTTTCTTTTGTAGAAGGGGTTTCACCATGTTTCCCAGGCTGGTCTTGAACTCCTGGACTCAAGCAATCCTCCCACTTTGACCTCTCCAAGTGCTGGGGTTACAGACATGAGCCACCCCTCCTCCCCCGCTTTTTTTGAGACATGGTCTCACTTTGGACCCAGGCTGAAGTAGTGGTGTGATCACTACTCACTGCAGCCTCAACCTCCCCAGCTCAGACAATCCTCCTGCCTCAAGTAGCTGGGATCACAAGAACGTGCTACCATGCCTGGCTAATTTTTAAATTATTTGTAGAGATGGGGGTCTTCCTGTGTTGCCCAGGCTGGTCTTGAACTCTTAGGCTCAAGCAATCCTCTTGCCTGGGCCTCCCAGTGCTGGGATTACAGGAACTGGCCACTGCACGTGGCCTAGAGCGTTTTTGTATGTTCAAAGAAACGTTTTGAGAGTAAATTTGTGTGGACTTTTTTTTCACATGTGGTGTAAACTATTCACGTTACAATAGTAAACAATCTTATGGACAAGTGTAGGAAAGAATGTGGGGGGCTGTTTTGTTCATTCAGGAGCGCAGTGCTTTATTTGTAAAATGAATCACGATTTCCTTTAAAAAAATCACACACCTTTATGGAGGATATTTTTGGATTCTTTGATATCTTGTTAAATGACACCTTCATTTACTTCCTTTTTTCCCTTCACCAATAAGCCTCCAAAGGACATCAGTTCCTCTGAAGATGGCCTATTTCCGAACTAATTTCCCAAAATATTCACATCTAATCACATACAATTTCCAACTCTATTTTTCAGTAGCCAGTTATTTGTTCTATTTCACCATTCAGAATGAGACCCTCTCCTTCTAAACTCCAGTTCATATTGTGTCAGTACCAGTAGAATCCTTCTGCACTCTTCTATGTACCCCTTTTCCAATCATTTTCTGCTACAGTGTGGGGTCTGGGAGACTCAGATGTTTATTGCCTAAATTATATGTAATTTAAAGGTTGCTGTCTTCTCTGCCATCTAATATGCTTAGGTATGGTATCTGAGTGATTTGTTCTTTTTCTTCTTTAAAGGGATTTGTGAAACAGTTGAAATTTAGGTGACTGTCATTACTGTATAAGAATCTTGGGCTTCTGACTATGAGGTACAGGGCCATGGTGAATGCTTATATAACTTATTAGGGGGATGTGTTGGGGTGAAGTCTAGCCCTCGCTTCATTTGCTAAGCTGTTTCTTGTGGAACTGCATTATCAGAAGAAGTGCCTCATTTGTGGGGCTACATCCATCTACACATGAAATTTTCTCTAATGTAAACTCCAGATGGGGCATTCCTCCCTGTCATAAAGCTTCTCATTAGGAAAAAGCCCTATGAGATCTTAAAATACATTGCAAGTATTGTAGCTTGCTTACTTATCTTCATGTCTGAATGGCTATAGTAATCTGATGCATTTTCTGCAAAACACAGAATGAAACACCCAAATACAGACAACCAGATCCTATTTTAAGGAATTATCTTTGCTTGTGTTCAGAATAAACTGAAAAAAAAAAAAAAAAAAAGGTATGGCTTCAGAAAATAAATATGCTGCAATTTCAGAAATGATGCTAAGAGTAGATTCCAAAGGATTTTTAAAACTTATTTAACATATGTCCAGGGATACACCATACTGGCTGAGTTCTGTTACACAGGTCATACCTGTACATTGAATAGAAAATTGATTGTCCATGAATAAAGCATTTTTTCCACTGTGGAGTGAAATGTGTTGTCACACCAATTGTTTCTATTACTCAACTGTATGTGCAGTGGAAGAACTTAAAAGTGTTTTTGTTCCAAGGACCCCTGTGAAACAATGTGACACTCTCAGTGTTAGTTCCTTGAGTAATGGACCATATATATGCAATGACAGCCAAGCAGAAAGAAAAAAACATCTTGGAAAGCTCAAAAACAGATTCAGCTTTGAAAATAACTGTACTAAAATCTACACACATTTCTAGAATACTAACAGGCACATTCCAATAATCTATGACCAACTTTTTCCAGGTACTCCAACGCAGCAATCCCCAACCTTTTTGGCACCAGGGACTGGTTTCATGGGAAGACAATTATTCCATGGAGCCAGATGGTTTCAGGTGATTCAAGCGCATTACACTTATTGTGCAGTTTATTATTACATTGTAATATATGATGAAATAATTATACAACTCACCATGACATAAAATCAGTGGGAGCTTGTTTTCCTACAACTAGATGGTCCCATCTGGGGGTGATGGGAGACAGTGACAGATAATCAGGCATCACTCTCATAATGAGTGCACAATCTAGATCCCTTGCATGCGCAGTTCACAATAGGGTTCCTGCTCCTATGAGAATCGAATGCCTCCACTGATCTGACAGGAGGCGGAGCTCAGGTGGTAATGCAAGCAATGGGGAGCAGCTGTAAATACACATGAAGCTTTGCCCAACACTCACCTCCTGCTGTGCAGCCCAGTACCAGTTGTGGCCCATGGGTTGGGGACTCCTGCTCCAAAGGGTAACATTTTAACATTCAGCTTAAATAAATTTCACCAAAAATATCTCAACGATTCAAAGAGGAGTGTTCCTGACACCAGATCACTTTATTCAACAGAGCAGCTCCCGAAGTCATGAAGTACTACTTGGTTTAAAAATAAAGCTATTTTTTCCCATGTACTCACATTCAACAAAACTATCTCTGGTATTACTTTACTGAGTGAGGTTTAAAGGAGTTTGGAAAAATATTACACCCTTCTTCCTTTTCCCAATGCTAAAAGTTTTGGGTATTTTTTCCACACGCATTTCTTTGTTCATATATATTTTAAAAAATCTAAACAATACAGGATATTGTATTTTTTGCTCTGTAATTTTTTTTCCTCATCAACCTCTTCTCAGGCCAACAGATACATATCTAACATTCTTTTTAGTGGTGAGAGAATATTCTATAATATTACATATATGTACCACAATTTATTCAAGCATTTACTTGATAATTAACATTTAGATTTCCAGTTTTTTATTTTTTATTTTTGAGACAGACTTTTGCTCTGTCACCCAGGCTGGAGTGCAGTGGCGTGATCTCGGCTCACTGCAACCTCCACCTCCTGGGTTCAAGCGGTTCTCCTGCCTCAGCCTCCTGAGTAGCTGGGACTACAGGCACACAACCCCATACTCCACTAATTTTTGTATTTTTAGTAGAGATGGGTTTCACCATGTTGGCCAGGCTGGCCACAAACTCCTGACCTCAAGTGATCTGTGCTTGCTTCAGCCTCCTAAAGTGCTGAGATTACAGGTGTAAGCTACCACGCCCGGCCTCTAGAATTTGTTTCAATAAACATCTGTGTGCTTACATTTTTGTGCATGGAAGCTTTTATTTTTATAATTTCTCAGAAGGTTGTTCACTGAAAGTTACGTGTATTCGATTTTAATTCACACCCAGATAACTTTGCCAGCAATGTTTCTGCCAATTTCCTTGCATCTTCACCAAAATGGATATTGTCACTATTTAACCTTAAACCAATCTGATAAAAACTAGTATTACAGTAATACTTTTTAAAAAACATTCCATTAACCCTTATAATGAAGATGAACATACTTTGTATTTGTTGACTTTTTCAATGTCCTGTTCTGTGAATTGCTTATTCACAGTGTGACCACTTCTCCAATAACTTAAACTTCTCTTTGTATACAGGGACACTGACACGTTTCCTATTAGTATACAAATATTTTTTCTAGTCTACTTGTTGTTTTAACTTTGACTCTGGTCCCTGCCATATGACATTTAAATTTTTTATTAAGTAAAATATGTCTGTGTTTCCAATCTTGTTAAAAAGATCACTTCCACCCTAAGGTTGTATAGACTTTTCTTTGAATGTGTCTTTGTATTGTGTTTCCATTGTTGAGACCAATGTGAGAAATTTCTGCAATTTTTAAAAAAAATTTTTTTTTTTTCAAAGAAGGGAGGGCAAGGGCAAAGAGCAAGAAAGGAGGATGGAGATGACTGGTCCATGGTTTTAGTTAAGAAAAATCCTAGATATCAGAAAATAAGATTTGTTAATGTTGTGAATCCTTATACGATCACAAAGCCACATTCTTAGGAAACACACAATTAAAAAATGTATTTTGATGTATCCACTCCATTAATGTGGATAATGAAATTTTACATATATGTATATCATTTTATACTTAAAACATTTCAACAATTTTTATTCCCACCTTCCTTGAATGCTGCTTACCTATCAACTTAAAAAGACTGTAGAAAAGAACAGGGTATTTGGGAAAGTTATTCCATCCTCCTTACATTAACTAAATACAAATATAGAAATTCTTGATTTTAAAATGTCACATATTTTAAGTCAGCTAAATTGGCAAAGATATTAAAACAATAGTACACCCCTTAAAAAAGTTTCTGCATGATTGTTTATTTAAAATATTATGACTCTGGATGTAAATACATATGGGCTTACATAATGTATGATTATCCATATAAATGCTCAATTAAAATATTTAGTTTATCCTTAACACCTTTTGTTCTAATAAGCATAATAGTAAATATTTTATCTCATTGGAAGTGTTTAAAGCTGTTTGAATCTTGATTTGTGAAGAAATTACTGAAAAATAACTTAAGGTTAACTACATCAAACAATACTATTGTTTGCAATGCTGTCAGATTTCTCCATGGCAAAACAGTCACATATTGTTATTGCACAATTTATAGGTACAGGTTATCATGTGCATATAAACTCTCTACATAATGACAGTGTTTTCACTGCAACTTGCTCAACACACTTAAAATTGTTGAAATACAATTTACAAAATCTTTAACAACATACTTTTAAGATAAAAGTATCCTGAGGATATTACAAAATTCATTTTACCAGCCCTTCATTTCCTTGCTTTGACTCTTTAATTTCCAAGATAATCGTTGCCCATATTTTATTACATAAAATGCTATTATTATATATCTCCTATTAAACAAAATATATTTAAGTTAAATAGTATATAATTGTCCCATAAACACTTAGTCCCATCTGCCTGTAGTCTCATTGGTTAAAATCAAGTATTTATCAAGTTTTCTATAATTCTGAATCAGAAAAGGTACAGCACAAAACAGACAGAAACAGGGTTAGCACATTTAAGTTAAAAGCATTGTGCATTTTAAATATTTTGGTCATATTTTATAATAAAATATTTTGGCAAAAATAAAATATAAGGTTTAGTTTATTTTCTATTAATGGTAGATCTGGAGAGTATTTTACATTTCTAAATAGTATCTACTTAATTTGACTGCTTTCACATTTGTTTCTGAAAACACTGCTATTAGCTTTTCAGAATTTTGAGATTAAAAGCACCTAAAAATAAGATAAAATAAAATTTAAGTAAAATATTTGTTTGATGCTCAAAAAGTTGACAAATTCACAAACTTACTTTAAGTGTCTTACATGATATATGCCACCACAGAAACTTTATTGCCTGCTAAGACTTATCTGACTAAATCTAATCTTTAAAATAATAATCCTGACAGTCTCCTTGAAACTTACTTGAAAATTAGGATGCGAATTCAAAAATTTTTTAAAAATGAAAAGCACAGTTGCAAAAAAAAGTTATTCTGGTGGCAATAGTTGTTATGGCACAAAAACACATGAAAAAACAGTTTTCACTAATATATACAACTAAGTTCAAATAAGATGTGTAAGATACACACACACACACACACACACACGTATACATACATATAACTTGGGTTCCAGAGGGTAAACTACTGAAAACCTTACATAATGAGCCATCTGGCTCATTTATCACTGACGTCTCAATGACAATTTTAATGAAGATGTTCATTATTTTTTTCATTCTTACTCAAATATCTATCATTAATTAAGAGAAGAGTTTGAGATGTATAAGGCTAATAAAGGAAGTGAGAGTGTGATGAATTAAGTGATGAGTATTATGTACAATTGCCTTTACAAAAAAGGTATTTTTACTGTGGAAGAAATTCATGCAGAGATGCCTGTGGAAAAGTATCAATAAGAAAACAAAACACCTTTAACACTATGACATACTGATTATAATATACTATGATATGTATTATTACAGCATTACTTACACATTCTACTTTAGGCAATGTAATCTACTTCTGAATGACCTTGTTAATTTTTAAGGCATCAGTGCATCAAGGGCAAAGCTCCATAAAATAAATATAAAAACAAGAAAGCATTAGCTAATTTGTGGCATAGAGAATGATCACTGTATATTACATCTGTTGGCCACTTCCATGTAGGTAATAAATTGTACATCTTATTGTAAAAATGTTATAGCATAAATTTCACATCATTTTTCAACACTTCATTTAAAGGGCTAAACTGATCTGGCAGTATTCTCATTTTCATTGTTCCATCAGCTCCACAGGAGAAAATGTGATTTGCAGGCCCTGTCTCAATTTGCATCACTCCAGTTCCAATATTTCTAAAAATGGACTGCCGAGCATGTTCACTGACAAAAGTATGGAGCAGACCAAAGGTAGAGAGACTCCAAATCTGAAATATATTAAGAACAAATGGAAAATTAGGGTTGATGATGACCTTAAGAAATCAAATGAGGCCAGGTGCAGTGGCTTATGCCTGTAATCACAGCACTTTGGGAGATCAAGGCGGGCGGACCACCTAAGGTAAGGAGTTCAAGACCAGCCTGACCAACACAGAGAAGCCCCATCTCTACTAAAAATACAAAACTAGCTGGGCGAGGTGGCACATGTCTGTAATCCCAGCTACTCAGGAGGCTGAGGCAGGAGAATTGCTTCGAACCGTGAGGTGGAGTTTGTAGTGACCCAAGATCAGACCATTGCACTCGAGCCTGGGCAACAAGAGTGAAACTCCATCTCAAAAAAAAAAAGGAAAAGAAAAGAAACCAAATGAAAATTTTAGGCCTACATTCCTGTGCAGTAAGGAATTTCCAAAACAAAAATAGACAAAAATCTGTGTAGGCCTAGGATCATGACACCTTGATTCTGTATAGAGTGTTGTAATTTACCAATTGCTTTAACACAAAATACTTAAAAATCCATCCAGTAAGAGAGTAAGAGAAACAATGTAGGTAACAAAGAGGTTAAGTGTACAATGCTACAGAAACTTACAATACTATAGGGATTAAAATCAAGGTTTCCTATCTCTCAGCAGAGCTTTTGCTGTATAGTTGTACAGTAAGGTAATCTCTTCTTTATATTATTGAATGCTCACCAGGGATCAGAACAGCTAGAAAGAGGGAAGTACTTGACACCTAGAGGCCCTCTGACCAGGCAAAGCTATGTTTTAACTATAAGACAAAGTCAATTATTACAATTTCAGGATACTTACTTTACTAAGATTTTGTTATTTCCAGCCGTTATAGAAATAAATGTGCCTGTTTGTAAAGCAAATTATAAGCATCTTTACTTATGTGAAGAACTTAAATGCTTTCAGGACATGTATTTTAGGTTTAGCGAAACCAACTTATTTCCTGGTTTTATTGGAGATCATTTTTCTAAACGTTTATTTACTCTAAGAAATTCATTAATTCATACTACCCTGCATATGAATTTGTTAAATTAGGGCTTCCGAATACATTGTATATTTCCAAGACTTTTTTTTTTTTAACCTTGATTAAACAATAAACCACAGGATCAAAGTACAAACTAAAGAACCAATCTAGGCCAGGCGCGGTGGCTCACAACTGTAATCCCAGCACTTTGGGAGGCAGAGGCAGGCAGGCGGATCACAAGGTCAGGAGATGGAGACCATCCTGGCCAACATGGCGAAACCCAGTCTCTACTAAAATACCAAAAATTAGCATGGTGTAGTGGCGCACGCCTGTAGTCCCAGCTACTCCGGAAGCTGAGGCAAGGAAATCTCTTGAACCCGGGAGGTGGAGGTTGCAGTGAGCCGAGATCGTGCCACTGCACTCCAGCCTGGCGACAGAGTAAGACTCCGTCTCAAATAAAAAAGAACCAACCTAACTATGGCATATTCTAAACTAGAGAGTCAGTCCAAATAAGAAAGTAGTTTCAAACTGAAGGAAAATAATTCTGTTGGTATATATATATATTTGATTTTAAGAAAAAGGCTTTTAAAAATTCCATAATTCTAGTCTTTTCCTGGTTGAGAATTATGAAAACAATTTGCTGGTTTTAAAAAACCCATCTGATTCTACTAAATAAGTGCTTAAATTAATAAATTCGATGAAACTAAACCCCCCTAGTCTAGGGTTGCTGACCATTAAAATAACACAGAGATTAGTCTAAACTGATTTACCAATTACCAAACAGGGCCAAAAGACCCTGCATTAAAATTACTAGGTGTGTTATTAAAATGCAGATCCCTGAGTCTTGGACTTACTTATCAACTGAGTATTTCTGGGATGAGACCCAGCAATTTGCATATTTAATAAGCTGTTTAACATTTTTAACAAGCTGCTTAACATTTGAAACAACCTGTCTTAAGTTTTCAACACAATGGACTCTGAAAAGAACTGCTAAAGGCAAGGTTTATCCAGAATTCTTGAATTAGGACTGAGTGACTAGATAATAATATATATGAAAAAATGGCGAGCAATGTGGGATAAAAGAAAATATCAATACATTTCTCAGCCCCTGGAAATTAAATTCAGTAAATTATGTAACTCTGAACATGGAGTCAGGACAAATTCTAATATCTGAATTATGTTTATATCCATGGAAAATTTGATGTTTTAGTATGAATTAAACATATTTTCAAACAACTGAAAAACAAAATTTTCAAGTTAAATATTCCATTCATTGAAAGATTAAATAGCAATTAGCATTGCTGACTACAAAGGAATTAATATAACTATTATTTAAATAGACTGATGTCATCGCTACGATTAAAGAGCTAAGGTTTCTGAAGATTTCTTTTCATTTTGTAGATGTTGTGGCATCAACTATATTTACCTTTATATTGCCTTCGGCAGATCCTGTAACAAAGTACTCTTCAGTTGGATCAACAGCAATGGCTTTAACAGGAGAATCATGGCTCTGGAAAAGCTGCCTCTGTTGTCGTTGACAAAGGTCAAATACATATGTAAAACCTTTTCTGCCACCTGATATTAGTAGCTGATGTTTTGGAGCATATGCTAAAACTGTGGCTCCACTGTCATGGCAGGTAAATGCTGAAATTAAAAAAAAACAAAAAACACTTAACAATAAAAGAAACAGACTTCTGGCTTTTGGCTAAGGTGAAATAATAGACCAGATTTGCAATCTTGCCTGAAACAATTAAAAAATCAAATGAAATATAAAAACCAACGATTTGAGACACTGGATATAAGGTAATGAAGAATGATCTCTGAGAGATGGGAAACAAACTGGCTGAGTCATAAAACTGCCCTAGCTTACTACTTAGAGTTTTCTGACCATGGCACCAGGAGAGGAAACCTGGTTGAAATGGTTCCATACCAGCCTCGGTGGAGTACTCAGAAGCATTTGAATCCGTAGCGGAGGAAAATCAGCCCTAGACCAAATGCTGCTTTGGTCCTGTTTAACCAAGGTCCCCCAGATTCAACTGTTTCCAAGTAAGTTAGACTTGTCCCTGAGCAAAGCTCAAGAACATTTACAGAATACAAAAATAATAGGCAGTTAATGAAGTAAAATTCACAATGCTTGCCATCTAATAATAAATTAACAGGAATGTGATAAAGCAGAAAATATAACCCATAAGGAGAAGAAAAATCCATCAACTGAAACTAACCCAGAAATGACAGAGATGACAGATTTATTAGGTAAGGAAATTAAAAGTCCATTATAATTGTAAGTTAAGTAGAGGCATGAAAGGCCGAAATCAAAATTTAACAGGTTAAAAACAGCGAGGCTCAAGATAAAAAAGGAACTGGATGGGATTAACAGCAGATTAAGCCTTGTAAAATAAAAGATTCATGAATTTGAAGACACAGCAGTATCAGAAATATAAAAATACCCTATTATTTTTCTTTAAAAAAGAGTCCAGCCGAACAAATTTTAGGGAAAAAAATCTGCATATAGCTCAAAGAGAATATTGCATAATGAACAGTGAGGATTCTGGAGTTAGATTGCCTGGGTTTCAATCCTGGTTTCTGTGTGAGATTAAATGTGTACTTCTGCTGAATTACTTACCTAAGTCTCAGTTTCATCATTTGTAAAAGAGATTATCACCTACCTAATAGGGTTGCCTGAGGATTTAATTATGCAGATCATGTATAGTCCATGGCATAAACTAAACACTTAGTTATTATTGTAAGACTTGAAATAAAATTAATTATAGAGAAGGAACTTTGACCAGCACTTTAAGATATCACTTCCCAGAGGAAAATGCACACTTTTTAAGTAATACCTTGATGAGCACTGACAAATGAATACATCTGTGTAACCATCATTAAGATTAAGGTACAGAATATTTTCATCATCCCAGAAGGTTCCTTCATGCCCCTTCATGGTCGATTCTCCTCCCCAACAAAAGCAATCACTATTCTGACTTCTATCCAATTAGTTCATTCCAGAAGTTTTATTATTTTGCATATGACATGCAGGTTTATGGTCCATTTTGAGTTAATTTTTATGAAAGGTGAGGTCTGTATCTGGGTTCAATTTTTTATATGTTGACATTAAATTGTTCTGGCATTATTTGTTGAAAAGACTATCGTTTCTCCACTGAATTGCCTCTGTGACATTAAAGATAAGTCTACTATATATGTGAGTCTATTAGTGGGCTCTCCATTCTGTTCTATGATCTATATGTATATTCTTAAGCTAATACCACAATGTCTTGATTACTGTAGCTTTTAAGTGTTGAAATCAGATAGTATAATGTGAGTCCCACAAGTGTGTTTTTCTCTAGTATTTGGTTGGCTATTCCTTTGCTTTCCCATATAAACTTCAGAATCAGTTTGTTGATATCTACAAAGTAGCATGCTGGAATTTTGATTAGGATTGTGTTGAATCTATAAAATCAAGACGAACTGACATCTTAAGAATATTGAGTCTTCTAATCTGTGAATGTGGAGTATCACTCATTTATTTAGATCTTCTTTGATTTAAATCATTTTTATGGTTTTCTGCATACAAACCCTGTACATATTTTGTTAGATTTATGCCTCAGTATTTCATTATTTTGGGTGCTATTGTAAATGGTAATATTCTTTAAATTTCAAATTGCAATTGTTCATTGTTGATGCATCAAAAAGCAACTGAATTTAGTACAGCTGACCCTTCAACAACACTGGTTTGAAATGTGTGGGTCCACTTAGATGTGGTTTATTCAATAGATATATTGGAACATTTTTTAAAGATTTGAGATAATTTGAAAAACCTTGCAGACAACCCACATAGCCAAGAAATACCCAAAAAATTAAGAAAAAGTATGCCATGAATGCATAAAATATATGTAGATACTAGTCTATTTTATCATTTACTATCATAAAATATACACAAATTATAAAAAGTTAAATTTATTGAAACGTACGCACACAAATAGCTTGTAAGTGGTGCCATTGACAGTCGAGAAATGTAAACAAAAATAGTATGAAATCATAAGTGCATAAAATTAATTACAGCACATACTGTACTACTGTTATAATTTAGTAGCCACCTCCTGTTGCTATTGCAGTTAGCTCAAGTGTTGCGAGTATATACTTAAAATGTTGTGTGATGCTAATCATGTCCATGTGAGCAGGTCCTCTCTCCAGTAAACTGTATATTGCAGTGAAAAGTGATCTCCTGTGGTACTTGTGAATTTTTCATTGTATTTAGTGCAACAGTGTAAACCTTGAATAACACCATGGGAACCATACAACATGCCACTAGTAATGCTGGAAGTGCTCCCAAAAAGCAGAGAAAGGTCAAGACATCACAAGAAAAAAGTTGAATTGCTTGATATGCCCCACAAATTGAGGTCTGCAGCTGTAGTTGCTTGCCATTTCAGACAGATAATTCATCTTTTTTGTTTTTTTTTTTTTTTTTTTTTTTGAGACGGAGTCTTGCTCTGTCGCCCAGGCTGGAGTGCAGTGGTTCGATCTCAGCTCACTGCAAGCTCCGCCTCCCGGGTTCACACCATTCTCCTGCCTCAGCTTCCCGAGTAGCTGGGACTACAGGCACCCACCACAACGCCTGGCTAATTTTTTTTTTGGTATTTTAAGTAGAGATGGGGTTTCACCGTGTTAGCCAGGATGGTCTCGATCTCCTGACCTCGTGATCCACCCGCCTCGGCCTCCCAAAGTGCTGGGATTACAGGCGTGAGCCACTGCGCCCGGCCTCAGACAGAAAATTCATCTTGTAAACAGATGACATAAACTTTACAGTATCAATAAATACAGTACACTACTGTATGGACTCATGATTTTCATAACATTTTCTTTTTTCTAGCTTCCTACATAACACATATACAAAATATGTGTTAATTGACTATATTATTAATAAGGTATCCAGTAAACACTAGGCTATTAGTAGTTAAATTCTGGGGGGAATAAAAAATTATAATATAATTTTCATCTGTGCAGGAGTCAGCATCCCAATCCTTATGTTGTTCAAGGATCAACTGTATATCGACCTTGTATCCGGGGACCTTGCTATACTTGTGAATTTCTTTTGTAGATTCTTTGGGATATTTTACATAAAATTATGTTTTCTGTGAATAAAGACAGTTTTATTTCTTCCCTTCCATTTATATACATTTTATTTCCTATTATTGTGTTACTGCATTAGCTAGGACTTCCAGTGCAATGTTGAATCGGAGTGGTGAAAGGGGACATAATATTGAGTTTACATCATGTTTACAGTGATAACCTGTGGCTATCAGATTCAAAGTAAAGACAAATGATTTTTATATTATCGATGTCTCACTGCCCCCCATCAAGGTATAGTGAAAAGTTAATTATGTATATTGCATCTTTTTGTTTTCAAATCCTGCCATCATGGGCAAAAGAAATCTCACGGGTTAATAAATATATGTGTCATTAGTAACAAATCCATTTATAAATAATATTTAGCTTATGAATTTCCTGACTTTCAAAATTTATAAAATGCTTTGAAAACTTACCATGGACTAAACTATTGGCAGGTGCTACAAGAGTATCCCACAAACATACGTTTCTGGAAAAAAAAAAAAGATTACTTCTGAGTGACACAAAAAGCTAACAACAGAATAAAAAATATGTCATATATAACTGTGTGACCTTTAAACCTTGCTGTCACAGAAGGTTCTTAAAATTATAAAAGCAACAAATACAAGTAACCAACAAATTTATATGAAATTAATTTTTATATAAAAAAAGAGTGCAGTGGTGGAATCTTGGCTCACTGCAGCCTCGACCTTCCGGGCTCAAGCAATCTTCCCACCTCAATGTTCTGAGTAGCTGGGACTACAGACGTGTGCCACCATGTCTGGCTAATTTTTTAAATTTTTTGTAGAGATGGGGTCTCCCTATGTTGCCCAGCCTGGTCTCAAACTCCCGGGCTGAAATGATCCTCCTGCCTCAGCCTGCCAAGGCACTGGGATTACAGGTATGAGCCACCATGCTCTGGCCACAATTTTTTTTTTTTTTTTTTTTTTTTTTTGAGACGGAGTTTTGCACTCTTGTTGCCTAGGCTGGAGTGCAATGGTGTGATCTTGGCTCACTGCAACCTCTGCCTCCCGGGTTCAAGCGATTCTCCTGCCTCAGCCCCCAGAGTAGCTGGGATTACAGGCACCTGCCACCAAGCCTGGTTAATTTTTTGTATTTTTAGTAGAGATAGGGTTTCACCATGTTGGCCAGGCTGGACTCAAACTCCTGGCCTCAAGTGATCCGCCCACCTCGGCCTCCCAAAGTGCTGGGATTACAAGCATGAGCCACTGTGCCCGACCCACAGTTTTTACAGAAAATTTAAAGCTACTATTATAGCTTAAAAATTTGAATAACTTTAGATTAACATGCATTTACAAATAATAATATATGAAGGCTGAATATGGAAACTTCTTTTTGTATTCACTGAATCTCTAACAGTTGGACTGACATACATTAATAGGAGAGATGCTGAATTTTCTTAAGCAACAAAGAAAACTTGTTTCTACTGTGTGGGGGGACCAATATACATAAGAAATATCTACGGAAGACGAGCTTAAGAATCTATAGTCTTACAATCCTGTTTCTAGTGCAAAGTGTGGCCTTACCGATAAATATAAAAGCTAAGCAAACTTAGTGGATCTCAGAACTCAGTTATATGACAGAAATCAAAAGAGGCAGACAGACATTGGGGCAGGAGATGACACTTTCTTACAACCACAGCTTTTGGGGGTGGGGCTGGAATAACATGGCCAATAAATAATAGTTTTTAGAATAAAAATACTGTATCTAAAGCCATAAGTAAACTTTAGTCAAACACAAGGACAGAAACAATAAAAAAAAGTTCAGCTATACTTTCTCATACTTCAATTTTAGCTATCATCTCTTACCTATTGTCAGTTGAAAGACCAGCTGTAGCTATCAGAGAGGAGGAACTAACGAAGACAAAATCATTGGCTGTTTTGTTATGACACTGCCAAGTCTGGAATGGTTACAAATAATACGTGTTACTGCTCTCACTAAAAATGTCATAACCAGGTAAATGTATTCTTCAAAAGTGATCATGTAGTTTCTGGCTTTTTTAAAACCTCTGTATCATTTTTTTCCTTTGAACTTTAGAAAAATTGTAAAAGTAATACAGAGAACTTTCATATACCTTTTACCCAGATACAGCAACTTTTTAACATTTTGGCACATTTGTTTTGCCTCTACTTCTCTTTCATATTTGTAGACACCCACACATACACACACTTTTCCTGAACTATTTAAGTAGGCTGCATATATCATGACCCATTATGAATCTCTTTGCTTTTGTTCAACCAAAAGTTCAAAGGAAAACATAAAGAGGTTAAACTTAAAGATTTTCCCCTAGCATAATGAAAATTTCTGTTTCAGAAGACAGAAACTAGAATTTTAGATGATACCAGACTTTTGTTAAATAATTGACATATATTTTTCAAAAATATTTAAGCTTTTAAAAATTCAAGTACATGAAAAAAATTACTAATAGTTTTAAAAATTAGAAAACATATAGCATTTTTCAATATTCTACCAAACAGTACACTTAATTATGAGGTTTCTTCATTTATAAAAGCTTCAAAATTATGTTTTAGATATTTCTCTTTAATAAAAAATGATTTTTTTTAAGTATCCCAAAATCACCACACCAAAGATTATTCCTTTGAGCCACCTCCCCATTTCCCCTGGAACACTACTGGAGCTGGGCTAGATGATGTATCCTTGAAACAGACAAAATCCTCTTAATCTCCAAAAGCCAGTTATTCACAATTTAAACCAATTCATTTTTTTTAAAGTTAAAAAAAAAAACAGTCCCTTAGATAACAAACTTATACATCTAAATCTTTAGGCTTAATAAAAATATGAGAAACAGCTAATATTCTTTCAAGGTACCCTAATCAATCCTCCCATGCTTGCTTGCTTTTACTTAGATCAGTACTGTATTCTAGCAATTAACCTTGGGCAAATTACCAGAATCTTAACCTATATTCTTCATTTGATCCCAGCCAAAAAGCCAAGAAGTGACTAATCTATATTCTTAACTTTTTTTCTGATAGGAATTGCTTAGTCCTATAAAGAGTTTCACTGAAGAATATGAAATATAAATTCAGTATTCTATGAAGCCACAGAAAGTTCATAAAAGCCTGCATAATCCTGAATTAAAAGAGATGAACAAGAAAATAACAGTACCAGCTATAGGATGTCCCTGTCACTTTGTTTGTTCATAAGAGATAATTGCAGAAAAATAACCTGGTAATCATTCTATTTAGGCATAATATAATAACCAGCTTAGTGAGGTTAGAAAAGGGCTCTAGTAATCCATAGGATGTATAGGTATCTGGGGGTATCATGTTGCTTCTATACATGTCGACTTTCCAAATTATCAGAGACTAAGGAATTTTATGCTTCACAGAGTAATTTTCATATAACACAAGGACAGAATCTTACAGTAAAGTGACTGAGAACACAGGACTACATTTTATTTATTCTATATTTCTTGTCTCAAATACATATTCTTGGTTTATTTAAAATGAAAATTCAAATTTTATTTAAAGGTAGAAATTCTTGGCTTACCAGGTATGGCTTAGGCATGCTTCCAGTAACTGGACAACATTTCCAGTTTGTTTGATACAAACTTAAATATCCATCAGCATCAACTATTCCAAACTTAGAGAAAGAAAATATTTAAAAGTATTTAATATAAATATAAAAGCATATATTTATCCTTACCCTCAGTGTGACACCCATATTTTGACTCATAAACATTTGATTGTATGTCATTTGATTTTTCACTTCACCTATACATAGATCTATTTCAGAAAAACATTCAGCTACTACTTTAAAAATCCCAGAGTGAACATTAAGAGAACAAACATCAGACACCCATTTTATTACAGTGGGCTCTAGCATAGTCTATGTATTCTCTGTAAGTATTACAAAAACAGGATACTGGATTAACAGATTATGCTATATGACAGAACTTTATCATATATAAGAAAGAAAACTGTTCATCTCCAAAAAGACAAAATAAGGATTTTCAGAAACAAACAATAAGGAAAACACATGAACAAGAGTACAAAGTACAATGATATAAGGATTATCAAAGTAAAATAATTCCGCTGTGGGAGCTCAGGGCAAGTCTGACTGGTAAGATGTCAAAATAATCCACTAAGGGACGTATGTGATACAGATCTTGAAGGATGAGTAAGACAGCTAAAATTTTTTCCTTTGATTATAAAAATAATGCAGCTTATTATAAAGTATATAAAATAAAACAAATGTCTGCTTTGGACTCCTACCCTCCTCTGCCTCTAGATCTAACATCTATTAAAAATTTGATGTGTTTCCCTTCAGATTTGTTTCTATGAGTATTCAAAAATTCACAATATAGCATTTAAAAAATTGGGATAATAATAATACCATTACACAATTACATTTTTGATTATAGCTATCTTTCCCTGGTAATTACACATAAATTTAGCTCATTCTTTTGCTGTGTGTAGTATTACACTGTACAGTGGTATTATAATTTAAAACTTTCCCCATATCGTTTTCAATTTTCTGTAATACAAAAAGGGCTGGTTTGAACATTCCTATATATACATATACCTTTGCATAATTATGTAGGATAGACATCTAGAAATGGGAAAGTTTTGTTAAAGAGCATCACTTAAAATTAATAGACTATGCCACAATTAAATCCTATGTGGTAATATAAATGGATACAGTCATTTTTCTTACACTTTAGTTAACATGGGGTATTTTTAAAATCTAAAATACTTGTTAATTTTATGCAGACAAGAATAAGTCTCAATTTATTTGCATTTCTTCAATTATTAGTGAGGGTAGAAGGCTACTGGCCAGGCATAGTTTCTTGGTAAACTGACTGTTAATATCTTTTATCTATTTCTCTACTATTTGTCTTTGAAAAAATTTGACTGATATGAGTAATATTATGAATATTAACCTATTGTTTTTATATTTGTTAATAATATTTTCCCAGGTATATTCCTTTTTCTAGTTTATCTTACGTTTTCTGCAGTAGATCTAGGTATGTTCTTCAGAAAGGGTATACACATGGAATGCGTTAAGTCTCTGTATACCTAAAAATACGTTTATTTTGCTAGCAAATTTGAATGATAGTTTGGATGCACATCAACTCAGTTCCCATTCCTTGTCCATCAGAATTCTGTGGATATTGTTCTCCTACCTATTTGTGATAGGCCAACGACATTTAGTGGCAGGGTGGGATGTGGGTTGTAAGTAACCTTTTTCATTCTCACTCCTTTTTAGAACCTTATAAGATTTCCTCTTTAACTCTAAAAACCAAAAGTTACACAAACAGGATGTGTGCAGGTACGTGTTGTTTCTCAATACTTGGTAGGCCCTTTCTCTTACAATATTCTATTCTTTGCTTTGGGGAAGTATCTATTATTCCTTTGAATATTGTTTTTCCTCCATTTTTTTTCTTCTGAAATATTTCCTAAATTGTCATCATTATGGGATAATTTCTTAATTTGTGCTTCCCAGCAACAAACCTGATTTTCAACTATTTCCATTCTGCTGTTCAGCTTTTCTAATAAGTAGTTCCCCCACTGACCACATTTTTGGGAATCGTATTTTTAATTTCCAATAACTCTTTTCTGTTTTCCTACTGTCCTTGTTTAATGCTAGTGTGTTTTTGTTTTATAAATGTAATATATTCTTGAATCTCTGAGGAATTAGTCCTCATAGGTTATTTATTATTTATTCTGCTTAATACCCCTTTCCAGACACTTAGCTTTTCTGAAATACTCACTGGTTTTTGGCAGTGTATTTCTATTCATAATTGAATATCAAATTCATCAGAATTACTGTGATACAGTGTGGGTCATCTCTTCCATTTACCTTAAGAGGCTTCCCTACTAGAAGAGATAGCATGCTTAGGGGCTGTGCTGTTAGACTTCATCAAGGCTAAGATGAATGAATAGTAAGTTGACTGCCTGTCAAAGATACTTGGGCAGGCAAAGACAAGCGGTTTTTTGTGCCTTAAAATAGCCTATGCAGAAGGCTGTAGTGAGTGTTAAAGCCGAAAAATAAAGTCACATTATAGAAGGTCTTAAATACTTGTTAAAGAAGTTGACATGAGGAGCCTTGAGGGTTCTTGAAAAAAATTATAATGTGATCTCACCTATATTGTAATCATGTAGCTATGTTTTTTGTTATATAATACTGTTGGCAAGATGCATTAGAGAGATAAGGGTTCAGGTGTAGAGATTAGTTAGGAGCAATATAAAACTGACAACCAAAGTTGAAATGCATGACCACAAAAAGCACATTGATAGAGAATACAACTGAAAGTACAGTAGAATTATACAGGCATCTGTACTAAGTTCCCTTAATTTCCCACTAAGGAGCTAAGAATGTTGCTAATTAGTATTAAGAAACAAGCTCTCAAAATTTTGTTTCACAACTACATAAAATTATATTGACTTTTGTGAAATGAAAATAGAGCCATGTGACAAACATGGCAGACAAAAAAGGTTGCAGCACACAATGATAAAAGGAATGTGTGAAGAGAATTTAATGTGTGAGGGAGGCTGAGGGGAAAGAAAAGGCAAGGTGGAACCATCAGTTGAAGTCTGTGAGAGTAATTTTTGGTGCAGCATGGCTCTGAAGACAAAAAGAAGATTGATTTACTCTTTAATTACTTTGTAAAGGGCTAATAAGATATTAGGAGCAAAAAGAGGCAGTTTGGGCTGGCTGCGGGTGCACTGCCTCTGAACTAGCCCTGCTTCACAAGGAGCACTACTGTTCAATAAAAGATTGCTGTCTAACATAAAAGTCGGGGGGCAGTTTGAAGAAAGGATTGTGAGAAGTGAAGACAGTAAAGGATGCTCTAGAGCAGGTCTGGCAAACTTTTTCTTAGGTGGCCACATAATAAATATTTTATTTTGCCAGCTATAAGGTCTTTGTCCTCCTGAACTATGCTGCTGTAGTAGGAAGTAGCCAAAGAAAAATAATGAATGGGGGTAACTGTGGTCCAACAAAACTTTATTTATAAAGCAGGTGGCTAGGATGTAGTTTGCTGATGTTGTTCTGGAGCAGTACCTCTTAAAAAACTTTAATATTTGTACAAATCACAACAATATCGGGTTAAAATGCGGATGGTGATTCAGTACATCTGGAGAAGGAACAATAATATGCATTTATAATAAGCTCTAGATGTTACTTGCTGCTGGATCACACGTTGAGTAGGTTCCAAGGGATAAAGAGAGTAGGAGCATTTAATAATAAAAAGTGTGTAATATAAGGTGAACTTATAATCGTTTGGTCATTAAGAATCACTTAACTGAGTTTTAATGGACACCTATATAACATACTTCTAGGAAGAACAAGTGAAGTTAAGTGTTCTTTGAGAAGAATTTAAAAAAATCTATATAGATCAACACTTTACTACTACCCACGGAGCTGTTCTTTTCAGAAACCCAAACTAGTGGAATTCATAAACCTCCAACACAATAAATTTTTTACCATTTACATTTTTATATAATACCTTATTTCCCTGATAGTTAAATCTCATTCTTGTAACTCTTGAATTGCCACCAGATCGAAAACAGGTTATTTGTTGAGAATGGCCCCATTCAAACATTCTGACACTTCCATCTTGAGCTCCTGTCAGATCTGCATTATAAGAGGGCAAAAATTACATATTTATTTCAAGAATCCTTGGGAAAAGTTATTTCTTAATCCTATGTGAAAATCTTTATGAAAGAAACATCTAAATCAACTTATATAAATTTACCTTTGTATGAAATTTCAGTTGAATACTCTTCATCATAAAAATAGTTATACAATACACTTTCATTTGACTAAGAACACATCCTCAAATACGATAGGAGCATTTAGATCACAGCTCCATAAATTTTATTTCCCTTTAAAGTTATCTCAATGATGTCTTAACAGCCTTTTATTTTTTATAATAAATTATATATTACTCACTATAACAAATTCTTAGGTTAGAATCAATCCTTATCATACTATTAATGTTTAAATGTATATACATTTTTCTTTGAAAAAAATCAGATTAAAGAAGGTTTTAAATGCCATACTAAAGAAAAAAATCAGTTCTAAAAGTTATCCTGAGTTACCTAATATCTCAAATATATATTATCTGTTTTTTTTTTATTTTGTAGTGTGCTTTTTTTTTTTTTTTTTTAGAGACAGGGTCTTGCAGTGTTGCCCAGGCTGGTCTTTAACTCTTGGCCTCAAGTGATCCTCCCACTTCAGCCTCTAAGAGGCTGGGGTTTATAGGCACGTGCCACTGCACCGGACTTGTTGTTTCACTGAGAAATATGAATAAGATAAATGACTATTAATTCTTCACGTTGCCATTTATTATTTGTGTTATACTAGGAAATTTACTTAATCTCTCTGAGACTATTTCCTTCCTGTAAAAAGGGACTAATGATATATAAGTCACTGGACAGTTGTGGGTAGAAAATGAGATCACATATATAAGGCACTCAGAAATATGCCTAACATATAATACTCAATTTATAGAGTATAATTATCAATATTAATGTGGTATGGAGGTAGTAAAAAAATTACATTTATATAAAACATCTAGCACTTGCTAGTCACATATCAGTCAAGTTTCCCTCATTCCTTATCAAATATGTAAAATAAATGAACTTCAATTGGTTTGAAATGTTTTACTATTGGGCAGCGGTAGGAGGTAGAGTTTTTTGAGACTAGGTATTTGACTGGCTCTACTCCCTTTCCCCCAGTGTGCTTGCATAGCTTCATCAGAAAAATAAATTGGGGTGGTTGCACTAAAATCGCTCAACTTTGTTATTATTATTTATGATGTTAAAAAAATTAAGAGCTGGGTTTGGTGGCACACATCTATAGTACTAGCTACTCAGGAGACTGAGGCAGAAAAATCACTTGAGCCCCGGAGTTCAAAGCTGTACTGTGCCTTGATTGTGCTGTAAGTAGCCATAAAACTCCTGCCTGGGCAACATAATGAGACCCTGTCTCTTAAAAAAATTAAAAAAAAGAAATTAATTGGGAGGCTATTAGGCTAAGACAGCTCCAGGGCCTTGCATGCCTATATGAGCAAATCAAAACTCAATTCAATGTAAACAGTAAAATGAAGCTTAAGCTTAACCAATCAAAAACCACCAACTAACTTCTAACTAGACGCTTATCAATTAGAAACCCCCAACTAACCTCTAACTAAGGACTTTCCACTTAACCAATCAAATACTGTCTTTGTTGTGCTTCCTTGAACACCTTATAAAAGTTTTCCCCTCATGCCACCTCGGTGAAGCCTTGATGGCTTCTGGTCTGATGTTGTCCAGTTCATGAATTTGAGCTGAATGCTCAAATAAACTCATTAAATTTTTAATGTGCCTATGTTTTAAGAGTTCTCAGCAGAGGAACATGAAGGAGACCCCCTGATGATGACCTCCAGGAGCAACAAGCAAGCAGGCACAGGTACCTCCTGGTAGGCCCAGTGTCCTTACTGTTTTTCACTGTGCATTTGAAGGTTACCACTTGACCTGAAACCTGCAACTTTTATCCTTTAAGCATTTTTCATCCACATCAGGTCTAGAAGTCAGACTGAACCTGACTGGATTGGGTCCAGTCAGAGGCCTCAGGTAGATAAGATTTTGGAAGGACAAGAAATCATGGGTTCATCTGAATTTAAGGAATTCAAAAACTCCTCCAACTGGAACTCCAGCTAATTTTATGTATAAACATTATGGACCCAGAACCTGTGCTTTCCTAGAGAAATGAGTATATTTACCAAAGACAATTTAGAATTATGGTGGCAACAGGGAAGTTTTTAATTTACACCAAATTGTCCATCTACAGGAAGCACTAAATAAAAGGGAATCTCTAATGCTTCACAAACAGTGGGAGGCATTTTTTGATTGGTATGCAGAGCCTACTAGAAGACTAAATAAATTGCAAATTGTCTCTCTAAAAGAGTCTTTACAAAAGACAAACGAGAAATCTTAAAAGTTTTCAACAAATACTAGTAAAGTTTTAGCAATCTGGGTAGGTAATCTTGTCCTATTTTCAGAAACACAATTTGGATCCAGATATCCTATTTATTTATTTATTTATTTATTTATTTATTTATGAGACGGAGTCTCGTTCTGTCGCCCAGGCTGGAGTGCAATGGTGCAATCTCGGCTCACTGTAACCTCTGCCTCCTGGGTTCAAGTGATTCTCCTGCCTCAGCCTCCTGAGTAGATGGGACTACAGGCGCGTGCCACCACGCCCAGCTAATTTTTTGTATTTTTAGTAGAGGTGAGGTTTTACCATGTTAGCCAGGTTGGTATCAATCTCCTGACCTTGTGATCTGCCCGCCTTGGCCTCCCAAAGTGCTGGGATTACAGGCGTGAGCCACTGTGCCCGGCCCAGATATCCTTTTTATAAACGACTGAGTTTGATATTTTATTATCTGGCAGATCACTAAAATTTAGAAGGAAAACTATAGAATCCGCTTCTCCCTGTATGTTTGTGTATGACTTTATATATGTTAAATATATGTAATATTTTTCTATCACCAGATGGTATTGTCAAAATTAATTTTTAATAATTATATATAATGGGCTTAAAATAAGCACTTATATAAATTAAGTATTCCTTAAACTTTTAGAAAGATAGAAACAGACCCAAATGTTTTTCAAGTTCATCTGATGTGGGATAATCCTTGGTAAATGAAAGCTAATTTAAGTTTGTTGGTTTAATTAAAGCAGGCATAACCTTAGAGTTACCAACACTAAATATAATGTGATATACAACTTTTATCTTACTTAGGCTTACTAGTCAAATACACTCATGTTATCTTTGTTAAAAAATTTGTCAGCAAAAAATAAATAATAACTAACTTGATGGCTGGCCTTGTCTGGTGTTATGTCGACTTCAAAACAGTTTTCCAAATCCCTTTGACAACTTATACCCTTAGTATTTCATTAAGTTAAATTAAATGATGGATATTAATTGAATATCTAGATCACTTCCAAATTACATAAAATACTAAAACATCAATTGCTAAACATAAGCTTATCCACTTTTGGCTTCTTATTGCAGAAGAATAAAGATATTTGGGTCTGTTAGTAAAGGTGTCCTGCAACACACTGAAAAACTACACTATGAAAAAGAACATGCTTCTGTAAATTATGAAAGATATAGATGTGCTACTCTATAGAATGCTGGTGTGACTGACAGTGCACAACTGCTTATTACCTAGTTTTCACTAGAAACTAACATCACTAACAGTTAAGAATTCTAATCAATATATGTAATTAAAACTACTGAAAATAGATAAATAATTTTGTATGTCAGGAAAGTAAGATGTTTTTGGAATGTGAAGCTATGAGGTATGAAGGATGTTTTTCTTATGGGAAAAAGAATAATTTTTGTCCTAAAGCAGACTGTTCCATATTGGGAAAGAGGAAGAGTACGGAACAAAATATGCATGGATACAAGAATGCTATATAGGGTTTGTGTAAGAGGAATTTGGAAAAATAATTTTATGTGTGGCCAAGCTGGCTAATATGTGTGTATTTATATATGTTATTAAAAGAATGATGAGCCTTAATATTAGAAGTACATTGGTGCAAAGTTTTACTGGAGTATTGGTTTTCTCTTGACAAGAGATTGTGAAAGGTTTTCCTTTACCTTTTAAGCAATCTGACTACAAAATCGAGATTTTGTTTTATCAAGATAATTTCCTGTGCTTCATGTCTTTTTAGGTCTTTGATTACCTAAGACCTAATGTTAATATTATTATTTTTACCTTTTAAGCAATCTGATTACAAAATCGAGATTTTGTTTTTTTTGTCTTTTTTTTTTTTCCTTTATTGTGGAGAATGAGGTCTCCCTATATTGCCCAGGCAGGTCTTGAACTCCTGGGCTCAAGCTATCCCCACACCTCTGCCTCCCTAAGAGGTGGGATTACAGACATGAGCCACCGCGCCCAGCTGAGATTTTGTTTTATCAAGATAATTTCCTGTGCTTCATGTATTTTTAGGTCTTTGATTACCTAAGACCTAACGTTAATATTAACATTATTATTAAATTAGCTATATTTCAATATTAAAATATCTAAGGTTTTTTTCTACAACATTAAAATAGCTAAGGATTTTTCTGCAACAACATAACTTTCTGTATTTGCCTTTGAAGTCTTTTAATTATCACTCTAGTTAAATATTTTTCCACAGTAACCTTATTATAATCAAGTGTTTTAAACTTTGATATTTTTGACAAATTTCCCAAAAATACATTATAAATGAAGTACTTGTGACCTCACTCTAACTTTGCGAGTTTCCAAAGGGCCCTTGGAATATCTCAAAAAAAATTTGTTCTTGCTCCCTCTAAAAAGAAGAATGTTAAAATAATTAGGCTTTGTTAAAACTAATTAGGCTTAATTGATATGTTAAATTGCATGGGAAGCATTGTCAAATAACGGTGATACCTTCTTATATTATATTTGTATGGGTATATACTATTAGATAAGTATTCCAGAAATTGCATGAAGTTTCTAAAAATCTGATGTGTCCTTGTATAATGTTATCAGCCACACTTCCAGTTATTTTGTTAAAATATTGTATGCCACAGAAGCAATCAAATTTACTTGTCAATTGTGCATTATGATAATGAATTGATCTTTAGCTATGGCCATGTTAAGTCTTTTGTCACTGACAGATGGTTATTGTTTCTCCTGATCTTCACTGAAAGTGTTTGCAAGTAACTATAATTCTAAAGTGCTCTGTCTTCAAGGAGATTCATAAAAAAGACTCTGAAAGGTACTGGTTTCTGGTAACATTTAGATCCTATCATTGGACAGTGTAAGAACTTCCAGAACTCTAAGGGAACAAACTTATAAATTCATTAAACTGCTAACCAAGATCAAGCCGAACAAGAATTAAGTATGAGAGGCTGAATAACTTATTGAAGAAAATCTATGGTTTTTTAAGAATTATGGTTTTGAAACATTGCTAGTTCTTTAATATTTTGTTTTCCAGATTTAAGAAAACTTTTTTCTTTTCTCTTAAGATATTCAATAGTTTATGGAAATTTGGCAAAGTATGCCTTCGTGAACAAAGATAAAACAATTACTTTTTCTCCCTACCTGATCCCTCCAGAATTCGGAAGCTATTAGTGAGTACTCTTATTTTCATGGCAATATAGTTATTTGCGTAAGTTCAGTAAGAATCTGTTTTTTACAGCTTGCCAGGAGTAAAAGCAAAAAGAACCTGTCCTTCTTATAGCAGGACATAATTGGAAACATGGGTCACATTACCAAGGCTTTGACTCATATATCATATTGGAGACTATGCACAGAATCAGATATGACCCAGACAGTTTTAAGGAACCAAAGGCTGACAGAGCAAATAAGACACCTTGAAAAAAAACCAAAAAACAGAAAAACTGGCCTGGTACTGTACATATATAGTCCCTTACATGGTTGCCTTACAGAAGAGTAAAGACTATCACTTCCTGGCAGACAAAGGAACCCCAGGATTTTCTGAGGACCTCAAGAAAAGAGGAATTCACCCGAATCTATAGGACTGCGGGTGAAATCAGATGGCAAGTCCTTCGCTTGGCTTCTGAGACTCAAGAGGTTTTTAAAAGTCTTATCTGAGATTCCTTATTAATGTTCCAGCAGAGCAGCCTTCACTTTTACTCAGCTAGATATAGAACCTATCAAGTGTATGATTTCAACAAATACTTATTAAAAAGGGAAAACACATTAAACATTTTAGAAGGGGAAAAAAATTAAAAAGGGAAAACACACTAAACATTTTAGAAGGGGAAAAAAAATGACCCAGTGTGACGCAAAATACATATTTGCTCTTTGTCCCTGGATCCTGGCATACAGCTACTAAAATCCATGGAAGAGCACCTGAATTTACGCTAATGCAGTGACTTAGATGGGGTCCCACAGATAGCCTAAAGCACTGAAACTTTCAGTTCCACTCGCCAACCTCCAGAAAAGGGTGGGAAAGGGAGCTGGAGATTAAGTTCTATAAAAACTCTTGAACAAGGAGATTTGATGAGCTTCTTGGCTGGTGAACACATGCATGTGCCAGGTTTGTAGCGCACCCTAACTCCAAGGGGACAGAACCTCCTCTGCTTCGGAGTCTTACAAACCTCATTCTATGTACTTTTCATCTGTTTCTTTTATGATTATCTTTTATAATACACTGATAAACGTAAGTAAAGCGTTTTCCCTGAGTTCTGTGAATCAGTGTAACAAATTAATCAAACCCAAGGAGGGAGCTGTGGGCACTCTGATTTATAGCCAGTACGCCACATGTGTAGGTGAAAACTGATAACCTGCGATTGGTGTCTGAAGTAAGGTGCAGTTTTGTGGGACTGAGCCCTTAACCTGCAGGATATGATTCTGACTCCAGGTAGACTGTGTCATAATTAAACCAAATTATAAGGCACCCAGCCAGTACTTGGAGAGGTAGAGAATGGCTTGGGGTGGACAAAAGCCAACACATCTGATATCAGAAGTGTACATGACAGCATAGAGAAACAGTGTGTTTTCTACTCAGAAAATTATAAAATGTACTAGGCTAACTTCTAAAAAGTTCTTTAAGAATTTTTCAAAAGATCTATTCCAAGGAAAGAAAACAGCTATCTTGAGGTATCTGAACTTCAGACTAATATTTTTAAAAATCCTGTCTCATAACATTTTCACAACACGAAGTGTTTGTTATCAAACTAAATTACTACCTGTGGGACTTGTTTGTGACATGAAAAGATATACTGAAAAAAAAAATCCAGTAATTAAATTAGCTTTTAATTTTTCAGGTGTCTTATTTGCTAGTTATAGCAGTTCTCTAAACAGAGAAAGTATTTATCTCTCAAGACAGCAGTAACTGATGCTACCTAACACCTCTGACAATAGGTCCATCAATTACCTTTGAAAAATCGAGCGTGGCCTCTTTAAGTTTATGGGCTTAAGGTATAGGATATTTACACCTGCCAGGACACATGGTATGGGACTGAGAGAAAAATGGGGTCCCTTCAGTATCTCAGAAAACTTCCAAACCAGACTGCATAGAATAGGGTAGTTTTAAGCAATATCAAGTATTTCTTGATGTGGAATAATATTATTTAAATTTTATATATAAAACACACTTTGACTCCTTACACTATAGGCTTCATGACTGTTTTTTAGTTCTCACTTGACATTAAACTTGTAGGTAAAAAATACACACTTCTAGTGATGAATAAATTTGATGTAGTGAAAACAGACACATTTTTTATGTTATTTTATACCTCTACCATAAGTAACAGATGTTATTCTCTTCATTTTACATATATGGTTCTCTTGAGCCTTGTTTTGTACAGAGTATACAACTTTGATAATAGATTATTTCAGCATTTATCATAAAAGAAGCAGAAAAGAATACTGATTTTGTTAACTGCATTTTAACAGAATATCTCCCAAGAGAAAAGTTTGTAAAGTTTTTAATAGGCTACTAAACTGGCGGGACATGAATACCCATTAATTAACATGCATTATTCTTGTTACTATGTAGTAGGACAACTTGACGAAGGGCATAACTTAAAAAAAATATTAAAAAACTTGGGATACTCACACACCAGTATGAGTATTGATTCCAACCCACCAGAATCAATACCTCCAATAAATTCCCCATTAATTAAGTTCTTGGTTGAAGGAAGAGAAACTTTTAAGATTCCTAGGAAGATTAACTGAAAACACATATATTCTGCCTTAGAATAGAAAAACTTACTAATAATAATTTCCTATGTTTACTATTAATGTGTCTCACAAAAGACCAACTGAAAAAAAGTAATAAAATACAAACTGAGTATAATGAGGTAATAAATAATTGAGGTATGGTTGTGGCTTATGTAATAAAGGTTGGCAGTGTTTCTATTATTAAAATAATTATTCACTATAATTTAGCATGATCAAAGAAATCCAGAAATGTTCAAAGATAAAATGTGTTAACTTAGAAATACACAAATTTTGTGTATTGGTAGTCGCAAATTTTGATTGGTACTCAAAACGTCAAAAAATTTACTTCATTAAATCAGCCTTCTCTTTTAGGGAAATATCTTTTTCTATTTTTACCCAGTTTTGAAATCAAGATTTTATTTACTGGCAAATATTCTCTAGAAAAAAAGTCAAATAAATGCTTTCAATTAAAACAAAAAGGTTCCCATACATTTCTTATAATAAAATTACCAAAAATAGATTTAAGAATAAGAAAGGACAATTGCTAATTATTATTCAACTTACAGTAAGGAAGAGTTGGATGAGAAGTCATTCTTCTAACATTATTAATGGCTTTCTTAATCATCTGGTAAAATAGAAAAATGATTTTATAGCCATAATAAAAAGGATTAAACATTTAAATTGTGACAGGAAATTCAAATAACATTCATTTATTTATTTTTACATGAGTTCATAGCTATCATTATGGGTGCTAAAAATACTAAACATGATAACAGAAATTTAATAGTGCAGCTCTTATATTTGCACATATATTCTGGGCATTACTGACTAGGATCTAAAGATAAATTCCTCTCAAGAATTTAGTCTTCCCTCCTTTCTTGTCAATTCTTTTCTGATCCCATTAAATTTATTATTCAGTAATAATCCTGAATAGTATAAGTTTAAAAGACAGGAGCATGTGAAAATAAAAGAAGAGAAAATTACATAAATTTAAAAACAGATAGTTTGGAACTATGTATTTACTCATTTTAAAGTTATGCTTTGAATAATTTAACTAGCCTGTCAAGTAAGAGTAAAACAAACACATAAAATTAAAGGAAAAATGTATAGAACATTTCCGATTTATATAGCATCATAACTACAAATATATGTTATCTTAAATTTGTAGCATCAGTCTCAGGTAGGTTTTGTTATTGTTATTCTTTTGGATTTTAAATGGTTCAATTAGCCTAAAGTTGTGGAGAAGGTGGGGAGTTAGTAGGGAGAACAGAGACTAGGCCACAGAAAAGATGAGGGATAAATAAAACTGAAACACATATATGGATGCAGTTATACTCCAAAATAGCAGAAGCTGGTCATAATGATTTTTTTTTGCTATTAGTTTTTATCATTTGATAAACTGAAAGGATTAAGAAAATATTTTATCAATTCTCTAGAAAAAATAAAAACCTGCTGCATATGACTTCTGTTTAGTAAACTTCATATTTAAATTCCATGTTCTTCTTAATTAAAGAAATGCCTGAAGGTTCCTATTCTTGCTTTTGTCTTCTTTTTTTAATATTCACAGGAGAACCAGAAGTAAAAAAATACACAAATACAGGTTTAAAAAAGTTTCTGAAAGCATATGTAAAATACGTAAAATCATTATTTTAGAAGATCCATGTAAAAAAGAACAACCTTATTCTACTGGTGTCTTTTTGTTGAGGGTAGAGTGAGGCAATCCCAACCCTTATGTTAACAAATCACAGTTATCCGAAATAAAAAGATGTCATAAGATTTAGGTAGGAAGAAAATTCAATCCTTAGTGTTATGCCTATGGTAGATTTCTGTATTACAATGCTTTGGAGTATAGACACATTTTTCTGAACACCTACTATACGTCCAATACCATCTAGTTAGAAATCATCAATCTGCAAGGCAGGCAGAATCCAAGCTCTTGAAGAGCTTAGATTCCAGGGCATATAAAAAAGACAACTTGAGGCAGGGCACGGTGGCACATGCCTGTAATCCCAGCATTTTGGGAGGCCAAGGCGGGTGCATCACTTGAGGCCAGGAGTTCAAGACCAGCCTGGCCAACATGGCAAAACCCCATCTCTACTAAAAATACAAAAATTAGCCGGGCATGGTAGTGCATGCCTGTAATCCCAGCTACTAGGGAGGCTGAGGCAGGAGAATTGCTTGAACCTGGGGGGTGGAGGTTGCAGTGAGCCAATATTGCACCACTGCACTGTGGACTGGACAACAGAGCGAGACTCCATCTCAAAAAAAAAAAAAAAAGACAACTACATAATGAATAATTTCAATAACTGGTAAGTGCAAGGGATAATAAAGATGATAAAATATAAGGTGACTGGGGGTAGAGTGGGTAGGGGCAAATGCCTTAATTAGGGAAGCCAGGGAAATCTGGGGGGATTTCAGTTGAGATGTGAATGGTACAACAGAGGGATAGAGCATTTTAAGCAGAAGGAAAGGCAAGGGCTCCTGACAACCATGAGCGTAATATGTTCAAGAGACAGAAAGAAGCCAGTGTAACTACAGCAAAGAGAATCAGATGTAGAATAAAGGGAGATGAGATGGCAGAAGGTTAAATTTTGTAGGGCCCTATTAATGACTTGTTATTTAAAAGTTGTATTGGGAAATCTGAAATTTTTTAGAAAGTGAGTGACAATCTGAATGATGTTTTAGAAAAGAGTAACTGGCTGCTACTGTGTAAAGAACAGAAGTAGGAAGAGACCAACAAGAAAGATGTTACAGGAAGAACTATATTGTAATCTCTGAGGTTGGAATTCAAAAAAGTGCCTATTAGTCCTATTCACTTCTTTGGCATATATTCCCTTTGAGTTCTCCTTTAAAAGAATATAATATCAGTAAGTTTTACCAATGAATTGTAACATATCTGTCAGCTGGAAAAATTATTTAACCACTACTGAGCAAGTCATTTCATTTGAATAATTACTAGATTGCTTTTCAAGTTCATTTTATTCCTTAAAACACTGCTACTTGAAATCACTGAACTAAGGAGAACAGAGGGCTTTAAAACAAGCTCTACCATACATTTAACAAAGTGACATAAGTTGATCCACTTGACCTTTCTGGATCTCAAGCTTCATCTGAAGAATGTTTAAGTACGAGTAAATAACAACTACAACAGATACTGCAAATTATAAGGTTATAGCAACTATAAAGGAACTGCATTAGGTACAAAATATTACAAGGTATTATTAAAGATAACTGAGATTTTACTTGAACAATTACTCATACTAATTAATGAAAAATAATTTTTTTTTGGCCAAGGAAAGCATTCTACAGGACTTATGAAATTCTGAAAAACCCTACCAACTTTCTTTGCTTCTTCAAATCTGTTCATTAGTTCCTACAACCTAAGTAATAATAAAGGAAACTCTTGGAAGTACAAATATGAATCACATCTCTAGGTAATCAGGGCTAAAACAGATCCTCCATCACTACAGAAAAATTACGTTTCAGTTCATCATTATATTACTTTTTGCTTAACTAAAAAATTATATTGTTTTTGTTAAAAAAAAAAGAATATTTGTCCTGGCATTTAAAAAAGTGATACTTAATATGGATATAGTTATTAATTGATATCCATTAAAAGATACCTAGACAAGGGGTTAGCAAACTTTTTTTTATAAAGGACTGGATAGCAAGTGTTTTGGCTTTATGGGCATTTACTTTCTGTTGCAGATACTCAATTCTGCCACTGTAGTGTGAAGGCATCCACAGACAAAATAGAAACAAATGACTATGGCTGTGTTCCTATAAAACTTTATTTATAAAAAGACACTGAAATCAAGTTTCATGTAATTTTCATGTGTCAAAAAATACTATATTTGTTTTTTCAACCACTGAAAAAACAATGTATACACCATTTCACTAAAATGTATACACCATTCTTAGCATATTAGCTATATAAAAACAGGTCATGGGTAGTATTTGATCTAAGGGGAATACCTTGCTGAAGCCTGATCTGAACCATGTTTCAAATAATTCTTAATTAAAATATAGCTCTTTGGTTTTCAAGCAAAGTATATTTTTAAAACAATTTATTATTACCCTTTCAAATGAAAACATGCTATTCTTCATTATCAAAATTTACAATTTCCAACATGTAAGACTTACTAAAACTTTAGGAATTAAGAAAAATGTTTTAAATCATCCTTTATCCATTAACCTAGAGGAAAAAAATAAAAGTTACATATAACTTAAATTTATTTTTAACTTTACATACCACAGATGCTCCTCTGCCAGTCTGTGTACTACCAAGCCATGGCATGTTGATTGGAGTGCCAGGATTGCTATGTGTATATGGAGTTGTACCTTGAACAGCTGTTAAATCATCACGAGCATGTATAACCAAGAAATCTTCTGATCTATAAAGGAATGTCAACCAGAATAAAAACAACTCATCATTTCTTTCTTTTTTACACTTGAAAGGTCTAAAATTTGAATTTATAGTTCCCTTTAAAATTAATTTTCTTCAGCTCTTATTTGTAACTCACAATGACCTCATACCTGAACAATTTCTGTTCCCTTCACTTACTCTTCTCTCAATTCCCTTATTTAAAGCTCTTGCCACCCCTCATTCAGCACATCAGCTTCTACTCTGCTTACAATCTATAAATTGCTTTAAAGAATCTTTTGAAAGTTTTAGTTCAGTAAATATAGTCACTCATATTGCAACATTACTAAATAAAAACAAAGTATGAAGGGTACCCTTTGGTTTCCACTTCTATATCATCATCTACCCAAGTGTAGACCTGTGTGGCCAGAATTCCAGAAACATCCAGTTCTTGAACATCATGACTGGAAGCGATTGCTATGCAGTTTCTATTTGCCTGAAAAATAAGTCAAACGGTAATTTTAAAAGAAATAGGCAAAAGAGATAGTATATGAGCTGCTTTTGAAAATGGTAGTTTTGAAATAACCTCTAGCAGTGATAACTAAAGTACAGGATGTACAGCATTCTTACTTTTAGTGAAATAATAAGCTTCAGTTTGGAGATATGTTTATGTTCTAGGAAAAGTACATCCAATAGAAAGCCAGTATAAATGGCAATACATGCAGCATTTTATTTCCTCTCCCAGTACTGTCTTTCTAGACTGCTAGAATGCTATGATTGCTCTAAGGTTTGCACAATTCAGAAATGTGGAGGAAGATGCTGAAAAAGATAGGAACCTGCAGGGTACAGAAAGGTGAGGGCAATAAGGAACTCCAAACTAAAAACATAATTATTAATTATTTAAGTAAAACAACTTTCTCCTAAAGCTTTTCAATCTTAGGCAAAAAAAAAAAAAAAAAAAAAAGAAGTGGGAAAGGGTCACAGAAAAAAGGTGTAGGGGCAGAAATATAGTGGGAGAAGTATGCCAGAAAAAGATCACAAATGAAAAGTTGCTAAGGTTAAATGACATGAAATTTTAAATGCCTATGAATCAAAAATGTACATCTTGGCTGGGGGCGGTGGCTCACGTCTATAATCCTACCACTTTAGGAGGCTAAAGCAGGCAGACAGTTTGAGCTCAGGAGTTCGATAGTAGCCTGGGCAACATGGCAAAACACTGTCTCTACAAAAAATACAAAAATTAGTTGGGCACGGTGGCATGCACCTGTAGTCCCAGCTACTTGGGAGAATGAGGTGAAAGGATTGCTTGAGCCCAGAAGGTCGAGGCTGCAGTGAGCTGACACTGCACCACAGCCCTGGGCACCAGGCATGAGACCCTGTCTCAATAAATAAATAAATTAATTAATTAATTAAATGTGTACCTTTGAAACAGAAAACAGGAAGATATTGACAGCAAAGAGAAAATAGGATTACCATTACTGCTATGTTAGATTCTAACATAAACTATTAAGAAAAAACTGAGACCTTAGAAATAAATGAAAAAATGACATAGCTAGATTATTGGGTGGTAATTCTCCATGGGTATCTCAAATTCTGCATGTTTTATAAGTGAGTCATGTCTGCCCTTTTTTCTGCAGTATAATTGCCAGGATGTTTGTATAACTATCGTCTCTCCCTCCAGAGCAAAGGGCAAGTATGCTTACTATCTATTATAAAAGATTTGGGTTCCCTAAACTCAGCGATCCTCTCCTGTAATATAACCTACTATGTGTGTAGGTAAGGTAGGTATCATCTGGCCCTCTTCCTGTCATTCTCTGGAAATTGTGGCTCAGGTAACCAGTGTAAAGTGCTGATTTTCTGGTTATTGCTTTTGCTGTTAGACATAAACTGTCCTTTGTCTCTGATCCAAGAGTCGTATGTCTTCTAACAGCATCCACTAAAGTGTTTAATGGATCAATTAAACGGACTGTTTAAACAATCCACTGCCTGCCTCAAACAGAACTGTTTCTGTGGCAACTAACAGAAACAGAAAGCTAACTGTTAGTTTTAATTTAAGGTAAAATCTGAGACCCTTCATAGTTTTCAACACGGGTCGTTCCGAACTAAACAAATGGCAAAAAAGTCTCAATGGCATTTAAAAAAATGCAACTTAAAGCAAAAGGTATTATTTCTCAGCTGCAAATTTAGTAAGGATATTAAAAATAGCAAATCAGCTGGGCGCAGTGGCTCAGGCCTGTAATCCCAGCACTTTGGGAGGCCGAGGCAGGCGGATCACTAGGTAAAGCAATCGAGACCATCCTGGCCAACCAATATGGTGAAACACTGTCTCTACTAAAAATACAAAAATTAGCTGGGTGTAGTGGCGCACACCTGTAGTCCCAGCTACTTGGGAGGCTGAGGCAGGAGAATCGCTTGAACCTGGGAGGCAGAGGTTGCAGTAAGCCAAGATCGCACCACTGCACTCCAGCCTGGGCAACAGAGCGAGACTCTGTCTCAAAATAAAATAAAATAAAGTAAAATAAAATAAAATAAAATAAATAAAAATAGCAAATCTGGGGAAATAAAAATTAAACAGGCATATTCATAGACAGTAACCTGTAGACTTTATATATGTGAATAACTATTCATTACCAGTACTTATATATAAACCCCCAAGAAGAAAACAACTAGTTTCTTTTATAGCACAGAATATTTTAAATCATATTTTCTTCAAGAAAGAGCAGGTAATGCAGGTATAGATAATAATTTTTTTTTGTAGAGACAGGGTCTCACAATGTTGCCCAGGCTGGTATCAAACTCCTGGCCTCTAGTGATCCTACTGCCTTGGCCTCCCAAAGTGTTGGGATGACAGGTGTGAGCAACCACACCTGGCCAATAATTTTGTATTTGACATGTATATATAATATCATGTCATATAGATATTACAACTGGCTAAGGGGCTGACTCCAGATTTGCCTGTTTCAAACAGAGCTGTTTCTTTGACAACAGAACTGTTTGAAGCAGGCAAATCTGGAATCAGCCCCTTAGCCAGTCTTTGCTCAACAGTGTCTAAGAAGGAAATTAAGTGAAGGACACAGAACAACAAAGATACTGTCCAGAAGAATTCAGAGAAGACAGACATAGCACAGAAAGATAGAAAACCGACTGGTGAAAGGATTACTAAATGGGTAATTTCCCTGTATATCACACTTCCCTGTATATATTACAGGGTATGTATCTACATAACATTTAACAATTATTTTAAAATTAGGAACATATGAACATTTTATATATACGTATACAATATCTCCTTTAGGTATCTTCTAGGAATACATAAAAAGTAGATACACATATCCTTTAAGTTAATGGAAGGAAAACAAAAGAATAACTAGAAGTCATCAGGAACTATACAGCAAGGCAATCAGGGGAGACAGAAGGGGAAAATGATTAAGACAGATTTCAATCTTGGACTATAGTACCTAAGGCCACCTCTTCTGTGAGGAGCATATAGACATCTAAGGAGGATGTTAAGTAGAAATTTAAGAAATACTAAGAAAATACACATGTTGGGCAGCTATTGGAGGTATAAATCAAAGAGGGAGAATTTGAGTCATATATAAGCTTAAATCTTACCAAATACCCAGAACCACATTTGACATATTCATAAGGAATATAAAAAACTTTTTCTGTGGGTTAACTACTATACTACACTGTATAAATTCTAAAGCAATTGTCTATATATTTGGTACTTCTCTCTGCATAGTAATAAAACATTATGTATTTTATCAGCTGTATCTCCAAAATCATATAATAACAAAATCACATTATGAAATAATATCATTTTATAAAATTAAAAAAGTATCCAGATTGCAATTTAAGGAACTGGAAGCAGCTTTGGGAAAGAAATACTGGATAAACTGATAAAATAGAAGATATTATCCAACTATAAATACTTAATAAACAAAAGAAGAATGTCTATGTACTTACCTTATTAACAGCAAATGCAGTAATGATATCAGATTCCTTATGAATAATTCTTGCTTTACCTCCAGGATATCCCAAATCTGCTTCTATCTAAATAAAAGGAAACAAAACACAAAAATGCACTGATTTTAGTAATAGAACTAATAATATATGCCAATCTATCAATCAGTACTTGCATAAATTATTTTAAGAAACTAGATATTTCAATTCTAAAGGTATTATTGTATATGCTAATTATCCCTAAAACAAAATTTGACAAGGGAAATTTAAATTTCTTCAAACTTGCTTTTTTACACATAAAAAAACAGCTGATACAACATACAACTTCATTAAGTGGCTATCCTCCCGAGATACAGTTAATTAACTTTAAAGGATCAACACATTCTAATTATTAAAGCAAAATGTATTTACCAAGTTTCTTAGCATTATAATTCTTTAATATTATTTTTTAGAAATTTAAAAGGTCAGATAGTCAATATTTTAGGTTTTGCAGACCACAAAGGGTCACTGTTGCATTTTTTCCAAACCCTTTAAAAATTCTCAGCTCATGGACTATATAGAAGCAGGTGAGATTTGGCCAGATGGCTGTAGTTAACCTTTGATTTATAGAGAAACCTGAAATCCTGAAAGGCAATGTAACTTGCCCAAGTGAGTAATCATTTTAGTAGCTAAATAAACCACCATTCTAAGTACTTTAGATGAGGGACATATATTTGACTTTCCGCTTACTCCAGACAAAGTGTATACATCTTTGGACTTAGAAAAGAATACTATATAAAATCGACACTTACTAAAATAAGCTGAAAAGAGGAGGCAATTAAAGAGTTGAAATGTTGCCTAATATAAGACATTATTTCATATTATCCTGTCTTTTTTTTTTTTTTTTTTTTTGAGATGGATGCTCTTGTCGCCCAGGCTGGAGGGCAGTGGCCCACAGTCTCAGCTCACTGCAACCTCTGCCTCCCAGGTTGAAGCGATTCTCCTGCTTCAGACTCCCAAGTAGCTGGGATTACAGGTGCCTGCCACCACACCGGGCTAATTTTTGTATTTTTAGTAGAGACAGGGTTTCACTATTTTGGCCAGGCTGGTCTCGAACTCCAGACTTCAGGTGATTTGGCCGCCTTGGCCTCCCAAATGCTAGGATTATGGGCGTGAGCCACCACACCCAGCCATTCTAACTTTCAATCTTTTAAAATGAATTAGGTTTACAGACTTATTGTGAAATGCATAAATTATCTGAAATCAGCATACAATAAATTCACTTACGGCAAAATTTTTATAGAAATATCACCAATGCCTGGCCATTGACCACAGAACTGATCAGAATATGCAGTGTTTTAAAAATAGCAACTAAGGTCAGGTGTGGTGGCTCACGCCTGTAATCCCAGCACTTTGAGAGGCTGAGGTGAGTGGATCACTTGAGGTCAGGAGTGGCCAACATGGAGAAACCCTGCCTTTACTAAAAATACAAAAATTAGCCAGGCGTGATGGTGCGCATCGGTAATCCCAGCTACTTGAGTGGCTGAGGCATGAGAATCACTTGAACCCAGGAGGCAGAGACTGCAGTAAGCCAAGATCGAGCCATTGTACTCCAGCCCAGGCAACAGAGCAAGACCCTGTCTCAAAAAAATAAATAAATAAAATAAAGGCAATTAAGATGACTGTTCAATTGGAAAGTTCAAAGAGACTTACAAGATAACCAAACCAAAGTACCCCTGCACAAACAAAAATCAGTCGCCAGATATAAAGAGTCAAATATATTCTAATCTAAAGTATAATTTGCTTAGGAAGAATTTCAGTATTCGCTGAACATTCTGGCTGACTTGAGGATCAACTTGTCTTCTAAGGAAAGTCTCAGCTCTGACTACAAAAGGCTGATCATCCGTTAACGATGTACAAGTCAAATTCCATAATTTTATGACAAAATTCCAACTTACCCACCAATCTGCCTGGTGTCTAAAGTATACTAAATGTTCATTCTTAGGTTATGAAGAAATTGGCAACAGAGAAAGATGATGGCTCCATGGAATAGAGGGATGTGCCACTTGCTGGTAATGGTTGGATGGGGGATCATACCAGTTTCACCTGGGGAGCTTTTTCAAACTTTACATGTATGGGAAGAAAGCTCCTGCAGGTATGAACTTCAAAAAACCTTTCTCTATGTAGGAATACATTCCTGTCCTCGTTATTTACTAAAAACATTGTTTCTCAATAAGGTGGTGTCAAGATAACCTGAATAAGAATCAACTGAGGTGATTTTTTTAAAAATACAAATATTCTGAACCCCATGTCAGATACATAATCAGAATGTCATGGGGGTGGGTCAAAGAAATAGTGGTATCTCAGAAGTCTTAACTTAAATTTGTGAATGACCATAAGTGGCAGAAGATAAGATTGGAGATAAAGGTAGAGGTTCAGCTCTTGCAGGGCCTTAAAAGACATAATAAAGAGTTCAAATCCTGTTCTAAGGCAGAGAAACCATTGATGGATTTTGAAAAGTCAGGCTACTGTGAGATAAAACATAAAGGGTTTGAGAATGACTATCAGAAAACCAGTTAAAAGGCGACTACAGTAGCTGAAGTATGAGATCATAGTGGGTTGGATTAGGGCAGTAGGAATGGTGATAGTGATAAGTGGCTGGAATTGGGATACATTTTGTTAATGGACTGTAATCATAGTGTGAATAAAAGAAGGAAAGAAAAAGGATGAATCCTAGTTGTCAGGCCTGACAGGTGGGTGAGCAAAGGTACCATTTACTGAGATGGACAGAAGTGAAGGAAACAGTGGGGAGTAGGTTCGGAGCAGGCAATGTCTGGAGTTGGGGAAATTAGTTGGGACTAGAGAGATTTGAGAGTTGTCAGCATACAGATTATATTAATATTTAAACTGTAAGATAACCCAAGGAGAGAGTACAGATAGGAAAGATAAAAAGTTAGAGAAGTGAATTCTGGGGACACCAATATTTCAAGGATGGGAAAAAGGACAATTCAGTAGTTATCAATTAGCTAACATAAGAAATAGAAGAGTTTGATATTATGGAAACTGAGTGAGGAAACAATTTTAGAAAATGTTATGGGTCAACACTACCAAATGATTATTAAGAAGATGAATCATATGAAGATAGATAATTGACTACTAAATTTAGTATACTGGAAGTCAATGGTGACTATGTCTAGGACAATCTCAGTGGAGTAGGCTGGAGATAATTACCAAATTAGAGAGAATGTGATATCTGGTGAATAAGAAGGGGAGTCCACAGGGAAAGGATCACAGAGACATTCAACTGAATTGATAATGTTTTATTTCTTAAGCTGGGTGGTTTGTTTATGGTGTTTCAATATTATTGTTTAAATCTTGAAGGACTTTACAGGCAACTCTAAGTGAATTTTGCTACATAGGAGACTAGAGAAATGGAGTATTTTTTAAAGGCAAAACATTAAAATATATTTGCTCATGCTGATGAGAATAATTTGAGAGAGGTAAACATTTATTGACAAGGAGAGAGGGAGATGGGCTTCAGTTATTAAGAACTGAAGACAAGTCCTTGGGTAGGTGAAAGCAGATAAGATCTGTGCACAAGTGAAAGCTCTGGCCTTGAATAAAAGGGTGACAGTTCACTCACTGTTAGAGGAGGCAGAAGAAAATATCTGCATACAGAGCAGAAATTAGATGATGATGGGCAGGTTAGGCTAAATCACTGCTGACTGCACTTATTTTGACAGCAAAATATATTGATCTGTGGGGAGTGGGAAACAAATACTGGAAGTTTGAGGAAACAGGGAAAAAGTATGAAAATGAAAATGAAAAAACAGATTTGCTATAGAGCAATTTATTATGACTGCAGAGTAGTTTTATATTAATTTGGGATTTGTGCTAATAAATTTAAAGTGAGGCAAGCTCCAGGGTTTCTGCTTTTCCTCCAAACATGTTCAGCTGCTTGAGTGCAGGCACAGAATAGGACAAAGAGTTGGGTTTAAGAAGGTTTGGGAATTTTCAAGGCAAGTAGGAAGAACAGGGATAAGGATGTTTGCAAGTGACTGACTGATTCCATGATGGATCATGAAATCTAAGCTGGGAAGGGAAGGAAGTAGGAACATGATACAGTCAGCTAAAAACAGAGACAGAACTTGCGTGTGCTATGAATATAGTTTTATTTGTTAAAGACCTCACGACATAACATTATAGTTAAAAAAAAAAAATCACAATGAATATGGTCTTAAAAGATCTCCTAAAGTTTCAAGTCACACTTTGTAAAGATGTCATGCTTTGATTGGGCTGGACATGTAAAGAAAAAACAATCCAAATATTAACGCTAAAAGAGATTTAAAGAGATTATGCAGATCAAAAACTAAACACAGAACTGCTATATGATCTAGCAATTCCACTTCTGTATATACCCCAAAAAACTGAAAGCAGAGATTCAGACATTTGTATATTAATGTTCATAGCACCATTATTCACAATAACCAAGACACACACAACTCAAATGTCCACTAACTGACGAATGGATAAACAAAATGTATGAACATACATTAGAATACTATTCAGCCTTAAAAAGAAAGGAAATTCTGACACATGCTAAAATATGGAAGAACCTTAAAGACATTATGCTTGGTGAAATAAACTAGTCACAAAAGGATAACTATTATACAATTCCATTTATATGAGGTACCTAGGGATAGTAAAATTCATAGATACAAAAAGCAGAATGGTGGTTGCCTGGAGTGGGGGCCAGAGGAATGGGGAGCTGTTGTTTAGTGGGCACAAAGTTTCAGTTTGGAGAGGATGAAAAAGTTCTGGAGATGGATGGTGTGTTGGTTGCAGAGCAGTGTAAATGTACTTATGGCCACTGGGCTGCTTTACAAATGGTTAAAATGGTAACTTTTATGTTATTTATATTTTACCACAAAAAGGAATTATGCAGAAACTGATCTGAACTTTGCTTGGGTTCCACAGAGCTGCCATTAGAAGCTGGAGGAGAAAGGGATAGTTATAATAGATTAACACTAGGATCCTACGGAATATTTCAATTAGAGAAGCAACAGGTTTAAAATTATCAGCCCTAATTTTACACGTCAGTAAATGAAGCTCCAAGAGTGGAAGAAGTGAAAGGTCATACAGCAGATCCATGGAAAAAGTGACTGAGACCCTGGGTAGTCAGTGGTAATTTTCATTTACTAAAACCTACAATATAAGGTTGTGTACTTGGAATACTTCATTGCCACTCTAACGACACAAATATGAAGTAAAATGATATCTAAAGAATACTGAAGGCATAACTGAAAGAAAATAGGAAGCAATCAGGTGAACATAAAATGGTGTCAATACCCCAAATATTAGGGAATATAAATACTACAGAAGACATAATTTGGTTTTCAAAGTCATAGCAGAAGAAGGAGAGGCAGCATCACCATGTATTCTACACATATTTTAATAGGGCAACATGATAACTTTATGCCAGTAAGTCTGACAACAAATGAAATGTACACTTCTTGAAAGACATGTACTACCAAAACTGACTCAAGAAATAGATAAACCTGAATTGCCCTATATCTGTTAAGGAAATTAAATTTGTCATTTAAAAAACTTCAGGATTCTACCAAACACTTCAGAAATAACACTAATTCTATAAAAATTATTCCCCAAAATTAAAGAGGACAGAACCTTCGTCAATTCATTCTAAGAGTCTAGCATTAATCTGAGACCAACACAAACAACATTGTAAGAAAACTACAAACCAATATCCCTCATGAACATAGATGTAAAAATTCTTAAAATTTTATCAAATGTAACTATATATAAAAAGGATAACACATCATGACCAAGCATAGCTTATGCTGGGAATGCTAGATTGGTTTAACATTAAAAAAAAAAATCCTTAACCTATCATACTAAAAAAGAAAAAAGGATGATCATTTCAATAGTAGGCAAAAAAAAAAAAATCATTTGATAAAATCCAACATCCTTTCCTTATTAAAAACTCTTAACAAAGTAGGAATGCAAAGAAATGTCCTCAAACTTAGGGCATCTACAACAAACTTAAAGAAAACATTATACTTAATAATAAAAGACTGCTTTCCCCAAGATCAGAAACAAGATAATAATGTCTGCTGGTGATCACTTCTATTCAACATTGGACTGGAAGTTGTAAGTCAGAGTGATAAGGCAAAAAAAAAAAAAAAAAAAGAAAAGAACTTAGAAGAATAATATATTTGAATGACTTACAATACATGACTTCAAGATTTATTATAAAGTTATAGTGATAAAGACAGTGAGCTATTACCATAAAGATGGATCAATGGCCCAAAACAGACTCCAGAATTAGACCTACACATCTGTGTCAAATGATTTTTGAAAAGGTGAAAGAGGTAGTTTAGTGAAAGAAAAGATAGTCTTTTCAACAAATAATGCTGTAACAATTGACATACAGATGCAAAAACAACAACAGTAACAAAGAACTGAGGTCTATACTTCACACCATGTAAATAAATTAACTTGAAGTGGATTATAGACCTAAATGTAATACTGAAACTCAAAAACACTTAGAACAGGAGAAAGTTTTTGTGATCTTAGGTTAGGCAAAGATTTCTTAAATACAACACCAAAAAGAAAGTGAATAACCAGAACTAACACATTAGACATCATCAAAATTAAGAACTTCTGCACTTCAAAAGAACTTGTGGCCGGCTGCGGTGGTTCACGCTCCTAATCCCAACACTTTAGGAGACCAAGGTGGGCAGATCACTTGAGCCCAGGAGTTTGAGACCAGCCTGGGTAACATTGTGAAATCCAGTCTACTCATCTGCTAAAAATATAAAAATTAGCCGGGTGTGGTAGTGCACACCTGAGGTATGAGAATCGCTTGTACCCAGGAGGTGGAGATTGCAGTGAGCCAAGATCATACCACTGCACTCCAGCGTAGGCAACAGAGCAAGACTTTGTTTAAAAAATAAATAAATAAAATGAAAACACCTTGTAAACAGAATGAAAAGACAAGCCATAGAGTAAGAGAAAATATTTGCAAATCACATTTCTGATAAATTACTTTTATCCAGAACATACAAATAACTGTTAAAATTGAATCAAGAAAACAAGCAACCTAATACAAAATAAACACAAGATTTGAAGGCAATTCATGCAGAAAGATAGACAAATGGCAAATAAGCATGTGATAAGATGCTTGATGCAAATTAAAACCACAATGAACTACTACTACATACCTACTAGAATGGTTAAAATGAAAATATAGACTACACACCAACTGTTGGTAAGAATGTGATGAGAGGCTGGGCATTGTGGGTCACACCTGTAATCCGAACACTTCAGGAAGCTGAGGTGGGAAGACTGCTTGAGCCCAGAAGTTTGAGACCAGCCTGAGCAACATGGAGAAACCCCATCTCTACAAAAAATAAAAATGAGCTGGGCATGGTGATACATGCCTGTAGTCCCAGCTGCTCACAAGGCTGAGGCAAGAGAACTGCTTGAGCCCAGGAGGTTGAGACTGCAGTGAGCCGTAATCACACCACTGCACCCAGCCTGGGAGACACAGCGAGACCCTGCCTTTAAAAAAAAAAAAAAAAAATAGAATGGGATTTCGTACACCATCCATTGAGAATATACATAAATGGTACAACCACCTTGGAAAATATTTGAATAGTTTCACAAAACGTTTAACATATACCTACACATGATCCAGTCTTTCTACTCCTAGGCATTTACACAAGAGAAATGAAAGTATTTTTCCATAAAATGTGACTTTTGCATGAATATTCAAAGCAGCCTTATTTGGAATAGGTCCAAAATAAAATCAGCTCAAGTGTTCATTAACAGGTAAATAAACTATGGTATATCCATATAATGTAATAAGCATCATAATAAAAAGAATGAACTACTAAAACACACAACATAGATGAATCTTGAAATAATTGTGCTAAGTCAATGGACACAGACTAAAAACCAAAAATGATGTATTATATGATTCTATTTACATAAAATTCCAGAAGACAACAAATGAATCTTTAACACCAGCAAAAAGTTTGGTAGCTGCCTGGGGAAGAGGGTACAGGTGGGAGAGAAAAAAAAATGGAGAGATTAAATTCTGGGGACTGATGGATATAATCATTATCCTGGTTGTGGTGATGGCTTCGCTAGTGTATACACATGCCAAAATTGAACAAGTTGTACACTTTAAATATATGTAGTTATTTTAGGTCAGGCATACCTTACAAAGACTTGTTTTTAAAACTATGTAGCAGTGGGCTTGGAAAAATGCTGGCCAAAATGATGTTAACCCTCCCCTCAAAAAGACTGCATTTTGATGTAGCATGAAGCCGACTATAGAAATACATTATGATTATTAACATTTTATAAACAGTATCAAAACAAAAATGTTTGTATAAGAATTCCTGATATGTGGCTGGGCACGGTGTCTCACACCTGTAATCCCAGCACTTTGGGAGGCCAAGGCAGGCAGATCACCTGAGGTTGGGAGTTTAAGACCAGCCGGACCAACATGGAGAAACCCTGTCTCTATTAAAAATACAAAAATTAGCTGGATGTGGTGGTCCATGCGTGTAATCCCAGCTACTCGGGAGGCTGAGGCAGGAGAATCGCTTGAACACGGGAGGCGGAGCTTGCAGTAAGCTGAGATCGCGCGACTGCACTCCAGTCCGGGCAACCAGAGCGAAACTCCATCTCCAAAAAAAAAAAAAAAAATTCCTGATAATGTGTAGACAGTAATAAGTAATCATCAAAACCCAGGCAAGGAAAATTGTTAACTGATTAAAAGTTTGAATTATATTCCCTCAAAACCCCCAAAGGCCACTAGATATTTTCAAAGTATGAATGACATATAAACTTATTTTGCAAAGTTTTAGTTATAATATACACCTGATATCAAATCAGGCTTTTTAATTAATTGCACAGAATTATTTCTCCTATTTTACCAAAGGATTCCCGTTGGAAAGAATAAGGGGTAGAAATTAGTAACCTTAAAAATTTTTTTGAGCAATTTTTCACTTAAAAATCACTGCTGAGATTGTTCTAAATACAGAATATGAAAAACATGAGTTAAATATTAACCTCATAAAGTCATAGTTGAATTGGCCAGGCGTGGTGGCTCACGCCTGTAATCCTAGCACTTTGGGAGGCCAAGGCAGGTGGATCACCTGAGGTCAGGAGTTTGACATCAGCCTGGCCAACATGGCAAAACCCCATCACTACTAAAAATACAAAAAGAATTAGCCAGGTATGGTGGTGGGCGACTATAATCCCAGCTACTCGGGAGGCTGAGGCAGGAGAATCGCTTGAACCTGGGGGGCAGAAGTTGCAGTGAACCAAGACTGTGCCACTTCACTCCAGCCTGGGCAAAAGAGCGAAACTCCATCTCAAAAATAAAATAAAATAAAGTCATAGTTGAATATGCAATCATAGGACACCTAGGAGTTATTTCATAATTATACAGATTCTCATCTTTTGTGCTTTGGTTCTCAAGTACCATGAACACTTACAATGTATCCTTAAGGCACTTTGCTACATGCTATTGCTACCAGTAAAATAAATGCTATGTAACAGTATTTACTATATTTTTAGGAATATCATTAATTCCTAATTTTAATTTTTTAATATCATTAATTAATTTTAATATCATTAATTCCTAATTTGAATTTTACCTTCAAAAGTGATATCTGCAGAATTAAAACAATACTACTAAACAATTGCTATTGTAATCACATGTATTAAGAACTTTAGTTGTATTTACTCAGAAAAATTTGTAGCCAAAACAAGATACATTCAACTCCCTTTAAAATTGCATTCTCTTATGTAACAAAACAGAAACCACTTTTACAACTGCAGTATTTAAGTTGTTAAAATAAAAGGAGAATAATTTGAGGGAACAATACTTTAAATCCATTGGAAACAAAGACCAGTTTAAAACTAAAATGCAAATGCTTTGTTCTTTTGTGAAAGAATGCAATTTCTAATTTCAGTTGAATGATATTTTGTACCTTATTGATGTTTGGCTCCTCCATCATAGAATTTTTGATGGTTTCACTGTTGTCCTCTAATGACTTCATCAAGAAAGAATAACCACATGACAAAGAGTGAAGATGAGCTGTACCGTGCAAAATACTGGGGATTGTTTAAATGTTATATTTTAAACCAAATTTACTAGAAAAGAACATTATATGGAGTTACTATTCTTAAAATTTCATACACCTTATAAGAAGCATGTGTGAGGGTGCATGCTTAGCGAATGAGCAAAACTTAATCCCTCAGAACTCATTAACCACCACTATAAATTTTATTCTATCCCTAAGAAGTTTTTACTCAATTTCGAAATGTTGACATTAAAGCACGATTGAAACCAAAATACTTTATATTAAAGTAATCAGAGCTACTGCTGTCAGAGTACTATGAACAAAGTCGAATTATTCTCTTACTCACTGCTATGTCTTATTTCCACATCTGAACCTTCAGGAAAATCTCTTGATTAGAAAATTTCAATTTCTACATTTATCTAATTCTCTTACACTGACGAAGCCAGAAATAGTCAATAAATTGCTGGGAAGCACATATACTTCTTAAAAGGGAACAGTAGTACTTATTAAAGAAAGAGTTGTTCCAAGACTTTTAGTTCTTCTCAGAAAGTCAAACAAAACAAAACAAAAAAAAAACAGAAAAAGGAATTGGGAACAATGATGGGAGTTGTCAAGTCCCAATTTTTTATTAAGAATGACTTAATCTAATTGCAGTTGTCTGTACTTTCTATTTAAATACAAAGAGAAGACATTCTATTTTAAAACACAGGTACCAGTAAACTTTACCAAACAGGAAAAGAAAAGATCTGAGAAAACCAGGATTTTAGGGTCAGATGAAGAAACCGTAAAATTTCATTTTCAAACACATAAAGAAATAAAGAAACAGCAGTTCTCAGAATACTCTCCCATCACCTGCCATCCAAAATACAGGGCCTGTCATATATGTATCTCCTAACCATCTGGAAAATCACAGTGACTTTGACTAAATATTTAAGCATAATCATCATTTTAGAAAAATAAGAGATGGAAGGTGATTTTGTTAATACTAAAAATAGGCTAATAACCTTCCCAGTAAAGATTAATTTCACACAAATTCTATATTCTATTTAATTCCATTCAAATCTATGCTTTACTATATAACATTTTTCTTTTCATATTCTTTATCAAAAAGACACTATTTTAAGAGTATCACTATCAAGAATAAAACAACAAAGCAATAACAACAAACTTTTAATAACTACCATTAATTGTGTGAAGGTTTAAATAAGTTAAATCTATTTATCAAAACATTGCAAAGTAAGGGCTATTATAGTCATTTTGCATTAAAAAAACAAAATTCAGAGAAAATATTTAGCTTACTGATAGTCACAAAACTGTTAGTCCAACATTCATATTCATGCTCCTGATTAAAATAATTACAATAAAAATAATTTTAAAATTTTCTTGAGATATTATGAAACTCCAAAGAATAACAGAAATTTTAAAATGTGTAGTTATACTTATTATTTGCTATGTTTATGTATTCTGGCTTGACTATACTACTCTATTTCTTTAATGAGTCTATTCCTGAATCAACTAGACAATCTAATGGCTCCAATAGTTTTTTTGTATTGTTTTCAGAACTACTTCATTTCCCAAATACCCAAATATATCAGCAGTAGAAAAATAAGATTTTTGTAAGATTAATACAATATGTCAATTTTTTTAAAAAAAGATCAAATAAACAAATGAAATACATTCATGTTTGTCTAAATTTCAATATTACACCAAGGTACTCCAGTCAAAAGTCTTCTAAGTCAGCAAGAATACTACATACTATTTCCTGACTTGGTCGATTTGAATATATTTACAAAATGAGGCAAATAGTAAATAACAGCATATACAGTTTCCACTTAAAATTGGTGCTTAAATTGAGAGACAATGAGATATATATGTAATTTTCCTTTAAGGCAGAAAGGTTAGATGTCAATCTTGCTTTTTGCTTACTTGTCTATTGTGAAGCCATTCAATTTATTTCTTCAACTGAAATATCTTCAGTGTTTCCTCCAACTTCAAAAACTGTTCAAAGCTTGCTGTCAGACTAGTTCAATGCTACTCAAAATGTGGTTCACATACCAAATGTCAGTTCTGAACTCTTCATTACCAGTCCAGGAGACAAAAAGAATTGACTACATCACTGTATCTACTGATTAGTTCACCTGAACTTTTCAGTAACAAAACTTTCCCAATGAAAGAAGCAAGTTCCCCATATTATCAAACTGATACTTATTACTAGCACTAAACTAAATGACAAAAAAAAAAACCCATTATGATAATATTAAGGTATAAGCAACCAGTTACACTATAGGTTAATTTGGGTTTGTAAAATTTCATTAATTTAAGCATAATCCACAGAAAAGAAAATGTACATATTTAAAAAGTTGGCTGGGTGCAGTGGCTCAAGCCTATTATCTCAGCACTTTGGGAGGCCAAGGCAGGTAGATCACCTGAGCTCAGGAATTCAAGACCACCCTGGGCAATATGGTGAAACCCTGTCTCTACCAAAAATACAAAAAATTAGCCGGGCATGGTGGCATGCATCTGCAGTCCCAGCTACTAGGGAGGCTGAGGTGGAAGGATCGCTTGAGCCTGGGAGGCAGAGGTTGCAGTGAGCTGAAATGGTGCCACTGTACTCCAACCTGTGTGACAGAGTGAGACTCCATCTCAAAAACAATAAATAAATACAATAAAAATTTTTCAGGCCGGGCGTGGTGGTTCACACCTGTAATCCCAGCACTTTGGGAGGCTGAGGCGGGTGGATCACGAGGTCAGGAGATCGAGACCATCCTGGCTAACACAGTGAAACCCCGTCTCTACTAAAAATACAAAAAAATTAGTTGGGCGTGGTGGCGGGCACCTGTAGTCCCAGCTACTCGGGAGGCTGAGGCAGGAGAATGGTGTGAACCTGGGAGGTACGGAGCGTGCAGTAGCTGAGATCGCACCACTGCACTCCAGCCTGGGTGACAGAGCAAGACTCTGTCTCCAAAGAAAAAATAAATAAATAAATAAATAAATAAAAAATTTTCAGTATACAATTAAACTTCTAAGTTACAATTAAACTTCTAAGATAGACTTCTTTTAACTGTCACATGAAAATCATAGAAAATTTCTATCTTGTCTCTTAAATTGATGATCATGACAATTCAAAATACAAGATGCAGAATATTAACCATTTTTTTCGAGAAAAAAAGTCCCAAATACATTTGAATTAATTAAATTCAATTGATTTATGAAAATACTGCCCCTCTTCTAAATTACACTGTTCTAAGCATTAATTGCCTATGTTTATGATATAAAATGTGTTTTCAAAAAATCTGTAAAATACAACTCATTTTAATGGTTACATGATAATATAAAAGACTTCAATAATAAAATAGTAAACAAGTTTTAACTTATACAGACCTCATTTAGACACCGTTTCTTTGTGAATATATTTTTGATAAAGGTTTCCTGAATTTCTTCCTGCTTCACCAAATACTGCCAAAGCCTCTTCACAGACAGTGCCAGATGGTGTTTGGATCTACAGAGAGAGACAGCAAATTTAATTATAAACTTCAGAAATTTCTGATTAACTTGATAACAATTTCTTGGTGCCACATAAATTATAATAAATTAACTGCAATCAGACCGTATGACTGGAGGCAGATCATGTCGCCAACCTTTTCCTTAAAGGATTAGTAAATAATTTAGGCTTTGTGGACCATATGGTCTCTGTCACAACTACTCAAGTCTGATATTGTACAGGTAAAGTATCCCTTATCTAAAATACTTGGGACCAGAAGTATTTTGAATTTCATATATTTTCAGATTTTGAAATATTTGAATATATGTCTAAATTAAAAATTCATTTATGTTTCATATACATCTTATATGCATAACCTGAAGGTAAGAAATTATATATATATATATATTTTTTTTTTTTTTTTGAGATGGAATCTCAATCTTTGGCCCAGACTGGAGTGCCACAGGGTGATCTTGGCTCACCGCAACCTCCACCTCCTGGGTTCAAGCGATTCTCCTGCCTCAGCCTCCCGAGTAGCTGGGATTACAGGCACCTGACACCATGCCCAGCTAATTTTTGTATTTTTAGTAGAGAAAGGGTTTCACCATGTTGGCAGGCTGGTCTTGAACTCCTGACCTCAGGTGATCCACCCACTTCGGCCTTCCAAAGTGCTGGGATTACAGGCAGTGAAGGTGAGAAATTATATTTTTAATAATTGTGTGCATGAAACAAAGTTTGTGTTAAATAGTTATATGTGGCATTTTCTACTTATAGCATCATGTTGGTGCTCAAAAAATTTTCAATTTTGGAGCATTTTAGATCTGAATTAGGGACTGTCAACTTGCAGTGGGAAAGCAACTACTGCCAATATGCAATTGAGAGCATTTATGGCTATAATCCAATAAAACTTTATTTAAAGAAGCATGGAGAGGTCTGGATTTCACCTGTGGGGATGGCCATAGTTTGTTGATCCCTAACCTAGGGCCACAGGATCTAACAAAAGAAGGTATGCTTTACCAAAATCTCTGGGATATAGCTAAGGCAGCATTAAGAGGGAAATTCATAGCACTAAATGTCCACATCAAAAAGTTAGAAAGATCTCAAATTAACAACCTAACATCATAATGGAAAATATCAGAGAAGCAAGAACAAATAAACCCCAAAGCTAGCAGAAGATAAAAAATAACAAAAATCAGAGCTGAAATGAAAGAAATCGAGACACACAAAACCATTCAAAAGGTCAATGAATCCAGGAGTTGGTCTTTTGAAAAAAGTAGTAAGACAGACAGACTGCCAGCTAGACTAATAAAAAAGAAAAGAGAGAAGATACAAATAAACACAAGTAGAAATGACCAAGGAGATGTTACCACTGACCCCACAGAAATAAAAATAACCATCAGAAACTACTATGGACACCTCAATGCACACAGACTACAAAACCTACAAGAGATGGATAAATTCCTGGACACATACACCCTCCCAAGACTGAACCTGGAAGAAATGATTCCCTGACCAAACTAATAATGAGCTCTGAAATTCAATCAGTAATGAATAGCATACCAACCAAAAAGGGCATAGAACCAGATGGATTCACAGCCAAATTCTACCAAATGTACAAAGAAAAGCTGGTACCATTCCTACTAAAACTATACCAAAAAACTGAGGAGGTAGAACTCCTCCACACCTAATTCTATGAAGTCAACATTATCCTGATACCAAAACCTGGCAGAGATAACAACAAAAAAACAAAGCTGCAAGCCAATATCCTTGATGAATGTCAATACAAAAATCCTCAATAAAATACCTGCAAACTAAACCCAGCAGCACGTCAAAAAGCTAATTCACCATGATCAAGTAGGCTTAATTCCCAGGATGCAAGTTTGGTTCAACATATGCAAATCAATAAATGTGATGAATCACATAAACAGAACTAAAGACAAAAACCACATAATTATATCAATAGATGAAGAAAAGGCTTTTGATAAAATTCAACATCAATCTATGCAAAAACTCTCAATAAACTAGGTATTCAAAGAACATACTTCAAAATAGTAAGAGCCATCTATGACAAACCCACAGCCAACATACTGAATGGGCAAAAGAAGGAAGCATTCTCCTAGAAAACCAACACAAGACAAGGATGCTTTGTCTCACCACTCGTATTCAACCTAGTATTGAAAGTCCTGGCCAGAGCAATCAGGAAAGAGGAAGAAATAAAAGGCATCCACATAGGCAGAGAGGAAGTAAAACTATGCCTGTTTGTAGATGACATGATTCTATATCTAGAAAACCCCATGTCTCAGCCCAAAAGCTCCTAGATCTGATAAACAACTTAGCAAAGTTTCAGGATACAAAAATCAGTGTACAAGAAATCACTAGCATTCCTATAGACCAACAACAGCTAAGCTGCGAGCCAAATCAGGAAGGTAGCCCCATTCACAACTGCCACAAAAAGAATAATATACCTAGGAATACAGCTAACCAGGAGGTGAAAGATCTCTACAGTGAGAATTACAAAACACTGTGCAAAGAAATCAGATAAGACACAAACAAATGGAAAAAACATCCCATGTTCATGGAGAAGAAGAATCAATATCATTAAACTGACCATATTGCCCAAAGCAATTTACAGATTCAATGCTATTCCTAACAAACCACCACCAACATTCTTCACAGAACTAGAGAAACCTATTTTAAAATTAATATGGAACATAAAAAGAGCCTGAATAGCAAGGCAATCCTAAGCAAAAAGAACAAAACTGGAATCACATTACCTGATTTCGATGTATACTACAAAAATACAGTAACCAAAACAGAACAGTATTGGTACAAAAACAGGCACATTGACCACTGGAACAGAATAGAGAACTGGGAAGTAAGGTGACACACCTCTGGCCATCTGATCTTCGACAAAGCTGACAAAAACAAGCAATCAAGAAAAGACTCCCTATTCTATAAATGGTGCTGGGATAACCGGTTAGCCAAATGCAGAAGATTGAAACTGAACCCCTTCCTTGCAACATACACAAAAATCAACTCAAGATGGATTAAAGACTTACATGTAAAACCAAAAGCTATAAAAATTTTAGCAAACAACCTAGGCAACACCACCCCGGACATAGGAACAGGCAAAGATTTTATGACAAGGACCCCAAAAGAAATTGCAACAAAAGCAAAAATTGACAAATAGGATCTAATTAAACTTAAGAGCTTCTGCACAACAAAAGAAACTATCAACAGAGTAAACAGACAACCTACAGAATGGGAGAAAATATTTTCTAACTATGTACCTGACAAAGGTCTAATATCCAGCATCTATAACGAACATCAACCAATTTAAAAAAGAAAAACAAACAACACCATTAAAAAGTGGGCAAAGGACATGAACAGACACTGACTGCACAAGAAGACGTACATACCAATGAGCCTAAGAAAAAAGCTCAGTATCACTGATCATTTGAGAAAAGCAAATCAAAAGCACAATGAGATACCATCTCACACCAGTCAGAATGTTATCATTAAAAAATAAGAGTATTTATAAAAAATAACAGATGCTGGGAAGGTCGCAGAGAAAAGGGAACACTTATGCACTGTCAGTGGGAGTGTAAATTACTTCAATCATTGTGGAAAGCAGTATGGTGATTCCTCAAAGAGCTAAAAATAGAACTATCATTTGACCCAGCAATCCCATTACTGGGTATATACCTAGGGTAATATAAATCATTCTACCATAAAAGACACATGCACACAAGTGTTTGCTGCAGCATTATTCACAATAGCAAAGACATGGAACCTAAATGCTCATCAGTGACAGACTGGATAAAGAAAATGTGGTACAGATACAAGAAATACTATGCAGCCATAAAAAAGAATGAGATCATGTCTTTTGTGGGAACATGGATGGAGCTGGAGGTTACTATCCTTAGCAAACTAGCACAAGAACAGAAAACCAAATACTGTATGTTCTCACTTGTAAGTGGGAGCTAAATGTTGAGAACTTGTGAACACAAAGAAGGGAACAACAGATAGTGGGGTCTACTTGAGGGGGAAGTGGGGAGGACAAAGAGGATCAGAAAAAAAAACTATTGGGGGCCAGGCATGGTGGCTCACAGCTAAAATCCCAGCACTTTGGGGGGCTGTGGCAGGCGGACTGCTTGAGCACAGAAGTTTGAGACCAGCCTGAGTAACAAGGTGAAACCTTGTCTCTACAAAAAATACAAAAAATTAGCTGGGCGTGGTGGTGTGTGCCTGTGATCCCAGCTACTCAGGAGGGTGAGACAGGAGGACTGTTTGTGCCCAGGAGGTGGAGGCTGCAGTGAGCTGTGATCGTGCCACTGCACTCCAGCCTGGTTAATAGAGCAAGACTTTGTCTCCAAAAAAGGAAAAATAACTACCGGGTACCAGGCTTAGTACTACCTGAGTGATGAAATAACTTGTAGAACAAATCCTCATGATGTGAGTTTATTTCTGGGTTCTCTATTTTGTTCCACTGGTCTATTTGTCTATTTTTGTACCAGTACCACGCTGTTTTGGTTACTGTTGCTTTGTAGTATAGTTTGAAGTCAGGTAACGTGATGCCTTGTTCTTTTTGCTGGGAACTGCTTTGGTATTCCAGCTCTCTACTGGTTCCATGTGAATTTTAGAATAATTTTTTTCTAATTCTGTTAAGAATGATGTTGGTAATTTGACAGGAATTGTGCTGAATCTGTTGACTGCTTGTTGTTTAGTGCTGTAAACTTTCCTCTTAACACTTTTGTGACCAGCTATTTTGAAAAGCATTGTTCTAGAGTAGGCATCAATAAACTACAGCTCGCAGTCCAAATCTAGCCTACCTACCATTTTAAGAAATAAAGTTTATTGGACAAAAACTGAATATATTTGTGTACATGTTGTCTATGGTTGCTTTTACTCTACAATGGCAGGGTTGAGTAGTTATGACAAGAACGTACAGCCCAAAAAGTAAAACTCCTATCTTAAAAACAGTATTCAGGGCGGGTGCGATGGCTCATGCCTGTAATCCCAGCACTTTGGGAGGCTGAGGTGGGTGGATCACCTGAGGTCAGGAGTTTGAGACCAGCCTGGCCAACATGGTGAAACCCCATCTCTACTAAAAACACAAAAATTAACCAGGCGTGGTGGCAGGCGCCTGTAATCCCAGCTACCCAGGATTCTGAGGCAGGAGAATTGCTTGAACCCAGGAGGCAGAGGCTGCAGTGAGCTGAGATTGTGCCACCGCACTCCAGCCTGGATGACAGAGCAAGATGCCATCTCAAAAAACAAACAAACATAAACAAACAAAAAAACCCAACTAGCATTCATAAGAAAACCTACTTGAAAGGAGTGTTTGTAGGTTCCAGTAAAGCTTTGTGGCGAAGAATTGCAGGACCTGCAGACAAACTCTCTTCGGTGGTATGACTTGCGATATAATTTTGAGGTGGCCCACCATGAATTTCAAGTCGTCGGAGAAGAACTTGTTCCCAACATTGAAGAGTTTTTAGAACCGCATGACAAAGAGGTGAACTAACTGGAAGCTCTAAAATGGGAACATTGACTCATATTAATCTTATGCAGTAAAATGCCATATTCAATTTTAAGAAAGACTGAAATGAGAGAGGGGAGAGCAGATGCAGGGAAAAAAAAAAGACTGAGATGAAATATTAACATACACTTTGGCAGGGAAGATGTGAAAGGTGAGGTAGGCAAAGAAACCCAGTGGATTACAAAAGGTATGCCATAAATCTGTGTAAGTATTTCAACATTACTGCTTTTGACTTTAATATTACAAGAAAAACGTATCTGAAGATTATGAAAATATGTATGTGGGGAAAATTAATTGCTTTAAATCAAACTTGTCCAACCCATGGCCCACAGGCTGCATGCGGCCCAGACAGCTTTGAATAAAGCCCAATACAAATTCATAAACTTTCTTAAAACATTATGAAATTTTTTGTGATTTTTCTTTTTAGCTCATCATCTACTGTTAGTATGAATGTATTTTATGTGTGGCCCAAGGCAATTATTCTTCTTCCTGTGTGGCCCAGGGAAGCCAAAAGATTGGACACCCCTGCTTTAATTTGTATCAGACTAATTTCTGTACGGCATATAACTCTTTAAGATCTATAGAAAATGAAAACAATACATAAAGTTAAAATTAAATAATACTTGCCATGGAACTCAGCACTTAGCAGTTCTGCCCATTCATACTCTTGAATCCTGATCTCACTTTCAACTTTTAGTTATTCCTACTACTTACCTCCCTATATCTAAATAACATGCTTAATACTTAATTTTTCAATTTTAGAAATGACCTACTGATTTACTACTACGGCGTAATGAGAATAAACTCCTCTGTCCATCATTATGATAGAGTGTCATAAAAATCTTTGGTTAAAGTGGCATTCTTGTGTTTACCTTATCACATATAGAGAACTATAGTTCATAGCAGAATCACTTAGTATGTTATCATGCCCCTTTCTTTCCTGTACAATCTTTTCCTCCTTTGAAGTTAATAATTGCTAGCTTTTGCATTTGCTTAGTTTTCTCTCCATTGTAAAATCCCTCAACACTTGGCTAGAGTATAAATAGAATCTCAATATAGTCAATCACATCACATTCAGTGCCCTTGATTTCTTGGACGTTGCCATCCTCAATCACCTAACAGTATGACAGATACATTTACAGATGGTTGGTTTAGTTAAAAGAAATCTAACCTCTATAACAAGAAATCACTAAACTTTTCCCCCAGTCCAGACAAAAAGAAAAAAAAAAACAGAGCAGTAAGTCAAAAGCAATGGCACCATTAGCTCATGTTGAGCTATTTATTACCTGCAAGATCATGACCTGCAAAGGGATAAAAAGTCTTCAAATTGTTGAGTACCAATTGCACCATCGCCAACCGCATCAAGGACCAACTAAAAATAAAGCAACGATGGATCTGTTAACGATTTCTATAGGGATTTAGAAGAGTATACTACCCTTTGACTCAACAAATTCCACTATTAGGAATCAACCTGAACATACCCCTCTACGAAAACAAAATAATATATGCGTAGAGGTAGTCATGTCAGCATTATCTACAATAGCAGAAGTGTAGAAATAACCAAAATTGTCCATGAGGAGAGTACCTGTTGAATAACTATTTTTGACCTACGGAATATTATGGTAACCATAAGGAAGAATGAAGAAGGATCTCTAAGTGTTAATATGGAGTAAGTTTTGGTATGTACTAATAAATAAAAAGCAGGTAGCAGAACACTATATGTAGTATGCTACCCTCTCTACAAGAAAGCAGGGGGAATAAGTTTAGATAGATGCTTTTGCTTATTTTTGCAAACAGAAGGATAAACCAGAAGCTAATAAAAGTGGTTAGCTGTAGAGGATGTGCAGAAGAAATTGGATAAAGAGAAGTTTAAGTAAAACTTGTGATTTCACATTTTTATATAGTTTGATTTAAAAAAATGTCAGCTTCTCTTTTATTTCAAGTGGAACATATTTATTTCTTAAAGGATTGAATTTTTAGTTATTTTTTAATGGTAAAATACAAAAACATAAAATTTACCATTTTGGCCATTTTTAAGTTTATAGTTCAGGGGCATTAAGTACATTCACATTGCTGTGCAACCACCATCACCATCCAACTCCAGAATTCCTTTCATCTTGCAAAGCTGAAACTCTAAATTCATTCCCCATTCTCCCCCCACCGCCAGCCCTTGAAAACCACTATTTTATTTTTATTCTTTATGTATTTCACTATTCTATGTACCTCATGTAAGTGAAATCACATACTATAACCCTTTCTGTGACTGATTTATTTCACTTAGCATTATATCCATGTTGTAGCATGTGTCAGAATTTCCTTCCTAAGGCTGAATAATACTCCGTTGAACGTACATAGCACATTTTGTTTAGTAATTCATCTGTTAAAACGCACTTGATTGTTTCTTCCCCTCGGTTACTGTAAATAATGCTGCTAAGAACATAGGAAGTACAAATACCTGTTTCAGTCCCTGTTTTCAATATTTTCAGGTATATATCCATAGTGGAAATGCTGGATCATATGGTAATTCTATTTTTAACTTTTCAAGGAAACAGTATACCGTTTTCCACAGTTGCTGCATCATTTTACGTTCCCACCAAAAGTGCACAAATACTCCAATTTCTCCTCATCCTTGCCAGCACTGTTTTTTTTTTTTTTTTTTTTTGTAGCCATCCTAATGTGTATGAGATGTTGTCTCATTGGGAAACTGATCTGCATTTCTCTAATGATTAATGATATTGAGCATCTTTTCACATGCTTATTGGCTATTTTCATATCGTCTTTGGAGAAATGTCTATTCAAGTTTTTTGTTTATTAAATTTTTTTTTTTTTTAGAAATATAGATGGGGTTTTGCCATGTTGCCTGGGCTGGTCTTGAACTCCTGGGCTCAAGTGATCTGACCACCTCGGCCTCCCAATGTGCTGGGATTACAGGCATAGGCCACCACGCCCAGCCCTTTGATCATTTTTTTAATTATTTGTCTTTTTGTTGTTGAGTTGTGCAGTTTGACTTTTAAATGATTTATATATTCAAAAAGTAAAATTCATTCAGCAGGGGGAAAAAAACCTCAATAAACCAGGAAGTAAAAATCTCATGGTAACTTTTAAATAAAGAATGACTTCAACGTCCCTCATATATTTACTTCTTTTGGAAAATTTACATTTTTTATCACACCATTAACATACCATGTTTTAGTAAAACACACATATGTTTTAGATGTAAACATATCAACAGAGACTAGATAATATTCCATCATTCATGAATGTAAGAATAACGCAGTATTGGAGCTAGAGGTGAGCATTTAGAACATTTATATGACATACAGAGTACTTTTTGAAGATAGTACCTATTGACATCTTATAGTACTAGTGTTCTACTGAAAATATTTTATATTTTCTAGACGAAAACAGTAGAACTTGTTTATGTTAGAGCCCAAAATGCAAGGTATAATCTTGGAGCAAGATGTGTGAGGAATGATGCAAATTATGGATGGTCCATTAATGGACAACCAAAGGTATGTGATAAATTATTGTTAAGGAAAGGAATTTAACAATTTTAACTAAAGAAATCTGAGTTACAACGTGTTATAAAGTCAACAGAGAAATTATTGTTAAGGAAAGGAATTTAACAATTTCAACTAAAGAAATCTGGGTTATATGTTATAAAGTCAACAAGCTATTAATTTTGCATGTAAGTTTTTCAAAAATATTATTTATATAAACCATTATTTTTAAAAAGAAATTTAAAATAAAATATTCCGTACCTATATGAATTTGAATTAGAATGTTCCTGGAGATGGAAATCTGATGCTAAAACATCATCATCATCATCATCGTCATCATCATCACTTCCCAGACTCTCCTCTGAATCATATTCGGCTCTACTTTGAGAAGGGGGTAGAAAAGGCTAAAATAAAGAAATCATGAAATTTAGCAGCCACATATCTAATTTAATACATTCAAACATATAGTCTAATAGTAATAATTCATCTCATTTGCAGATACTTCATTATAAGAGAGTTAAGTAACTATTATCTTACCATCCTATGCCTTTGACATCACTTGATACAATTCCATTATTTATTCATCCATTCAACAAAAATTTATTAAGTATCCACTGTGCGGCAAGAATTCTACTTGATTTAAGAATTTTTAAGACAGATACAATCACGACCCTCATTTACTTTTTACATGTTGGTGGAAAAAATAGGCAAATAACAGAAAACTAAATACAAACTGTATTATGTGCTACAAAGAAAAGAAATGGAGAATAAGGAGAATTGAGATAAGCTGATCATGGAAGGCCTCTTTGAAAAGTATGAGAACTAAATGACAAGAAGGAACAAGCCATATAACAAGAGGGAAGAAAAGCATTTTAGACAGGGGAAAAATAATGCGGAAAGAGTTTGGTTTGAAAATAGTAGTTTGATTGAGTCTGCTAAGCAAAAAAATGTTGGGAGAAAGGTGGGAGAGAATAGCAAATGACGGTTCAGACGGGGTCTTGTAGGCCATGGTAAAGGAAAGTAAGGGAATGCCACCAATAAGTTGTAGGTAGAAGACAGGTACTGAGGTTTATATGCTAAGTATATCACTATGATCACTCTCTTACGAGAGAAAAGCTAAACGGCAAGGGTAGAAATGGAGACATCAGTAACTAAAACAGGAGGTGGCAGGTTGGATATAGGTGGTTAGTAATGAAGCTAGAGAGAAGTAGTAGATTTAAGATATATTTTGGAGAAATCACCAACAGGCCTGCTGATAGATTCGGAGAACAAGAGAAGGTGAGGAAAAATGAATGATTCCTAGGTTTTTGGCCTGAGCAACTATAAGGATGAATATACAATTTCATAAAATGGAAAGACTGGGTATGAGAGGGAAGGTTTTGGGGAAAATCGATATAAAATGCCCAAATCATGAAGACCAAGATTCATGTGTCAAATAGAAGAGGAAGGATGAAGAAAGAAGATTATGAAGGAATAAATAGTAAGTTTAAGAAAAAAAGCTACAAGAGACTGTCATCAAGAGAAAAGGAGAGAAAAGCTTTTCAATGTGGGAGTAGTGAAGAATGTTGAATGATGCTAAGAAGACAGATAAGAAAATAATTTAAAAGTTTCCACTACATTTGACATGGATATCACCTGAATCTCAACAAGAGCAGTTTTAATGGGTGTAACTGGGTCAGAAAGTTATATAAGTAAGTATGAAAGGGACAAAAGGCAGTAGAAAGCAAATGTGTCTAGTTTTGAAAAGCTGAATGTCAGTGGGAACGGAGAAATGGGATAGCAGCTGGAAAAAGTTTCAGGGTCAAAGCAGGGGTTTGGAATGGGAGATACTAAAGCACATTTCTGTCCTGATGTGAAGGATTCAACAGAGAGGAAGAGAACTGAAAACACAGGGGAGAGTAGAGAAGAAAAGAAAGAATGCGATTCAGAGTAAAACTCGAGAAAAGGTCTCTGATAGAAGGACTCTCCCTCCATTATAACAGGAGGAAATAAGACAGAAGCAAATGTAATTGATCTATAACTTTAAATTGGGATGATGAAAAAGTTTTGTCTGATTTTATTTTTCTCAGTGACTTACAAGGTGAGGTCATCAATTAAGAGTGAGGATAGGATGGAAGGGGAGATGCAGGAAGTTTGAAAAAAAGGTTGTAAAACCTTGGAAGACCAACAAAGAAACACAGCAGGAAGAGTGGAACTTCTGGAACAGCTGAGTAAAGACCTTGGTAAGTCCTTTCTCCAAAAAGCAACAATAAAATTGAACAAAATTGTAGAAAACAAACAATGGCTGACCCATGCATATAACACATAGAGAAGTATTTATTTTTAAAAATCTATGGGATCTGATCTGGGTAAAACAGTGAGAACTTGGTCAGGAGCTGTTCCCATCCCACCCCAATCTCTGTGGTGTAGGTGTTCCACCAGTGTCAGCAGGACGGGCTGTGACGACTAAAAGTTCTGATGCCCTGCCAGACAGGATTGTCTTTAAAATTCTAGGCCCACAGGCACTATCAAAAGCAAAAGAGATCTCAGTAGCAAACAATTAGGGAAGGTAACATCTCAACTACTTTGAGGTTGTGATATTGATTGGGTGTAAGGGCAGACCCTAGATATTTAACAAAAAGATTCAGAAACAAGATAGCTAAAGAAGGCCTTGCTAACCAACAATCCTATATCCAGCAAAACTTTCCATCAAAATATGGAGGTGAAATAAAGATATTCCTAGATAAATGAAGTGCTTAATAAACATTTGTTGAATATATGAATGAATAAATGACTCAAAAAAGGGCAGTGAGGAACAAGGAGACACGAATGCCCTTCATTACCCTTAAGCATGTAGGATATGAGAAAAATAAAAGCCATAGCTTAGCAGGCCTGGGAGACTTGTGTCACCAGAGAACAGTTAGAGATAGATGTCAATTTGTGCAGGAGAACGTCTGGAAATTGAGAATGTGAGGGATGTGGCTGATGACACAAAAAGTGAAAGATACTTATATAGGCAGTCGTTTTGCACAGTACTGCATGCCTACAAAAATGACCATGCACGCAGAAACTATACAGAGCAATAATAATGGGAAAAGTTACAAATGTTTTGTGACCTTTAAAGATATTTGTCAAAACACTAAAAACTCTTACCATCAGCTATAAATGTATAGAAAAAGTTTTTTTAAATAAACTAATTTAACATACTGTAATTAAAACATTAGGAATACAAAGAAATAAAACATTTTATCAAGAGTAGTTTGAACAGCGATTGCCTTCTATCTCTGTAACTCAGGATATGAAGCAAGCATTTCTTCTGTGCCTTAAACAAACTGCCACATTTCTAAGATTTTATCAGCTTCCAACATACTGTTCTTTGCATTTTCAATGTTGTGAATCCCTTTAATGTAAAGTTTTTTGGCAAAGTCACTATCTCTGAACATCTTCATCATTTTATCACAACTACTTTCTACATTTGTAAGTTCACTTTCACTAAATTCCTCTGGCTGTTCATCTAGAGTCTTTCAAATGGCAGCACTGTCAACATACCCACAGTTGGCTATTTTCTCTCTAACTTCATTTATGTTCAACTTGAATTTCACTCTCAGTATTATCATTTTATGGATGCACTTTCATCTTAGTTGGCCACTTCCCTCTTTTGATCAAATCCAATTTTGTACACTATCATATGGGTTTATCACAGGAGATGAAGCAAAACAACTGCATGCTTTGCTGTGTATGAACTGAGTAACAGGTGCTACATAATCAATCACTGAAAGACTTTAAAAGAACTGACATGATTGGTCACTGATCAAAAAGTGCATATTTACAAAGTGATTTCTAGAATGAAGCGCTAGCAGGGATGTTCACTCATATTTAATGTACTGTGGTAACAAATCTGAACCATGTTGTTGAGGGAATAATGTTACTTAACACTGGTAATTGAAATTTATGCATTTCAGAATAATGAGAGACTGCTGTAGTATTAAAAAAAAAGTATATGGATAATAGATGACCAGAGCACTTTGATTCCTTAATCACCATCAAGTACATTAACACGAAGATGTTACGCAAATTCTCTTTTATCTTATAAGAAATATAAACAAATGCAAAAGCTATTGTTTAAAATGCAAACGTCATAATTTACCAAAAAACTGCCTTAAAAACTATATGAAATATGGTCAAAATATTCTAGGGTATATATTTTTGGAATGTAGCCTCATACTAATGAAAATTTTCTAAACCAAAGTGGGAAAACATTTGGAAGCACCAAAAATGACACTTATTTCTGATATTCTCATTTCTATTTGACTATGAAAATATTGATCTAGATAGCACTTTGATTACCTTAGCTATGAAATAGTCCCAGATACTGAGCTCAGGTGGGATGAACTTTTCTTTAACTGCCAGTGACTCCTGGCTTACTGGTGCTGAGGAAGGGGTCAGTGGGGCAGATTCTCTGCAAGACATTTTTGACGGCCTAAAACGTTTGTTCTGTTTTTCTCCTTCTTCAACTAGTGAAGAAACTAACAAAAAGAAAAGAAAATGTTACTGAAGTACTATTCTCATTGCATTTATTTCACCTGTGTTTATATACGATCTAAGGTTAACTACAAATAAGCACACACAAAAAAATAAGACTAAGATTATGAAAGTACACAGCAGGTAAAGTAGAGGAAGACAAAAATCATTTCTGTCTAGCAACCTCTGCTTTTTCCTCAATTTGTCCCTCACTCTCTAAATGCTGACTGACCTGTTGTATGTGAAAAATAAAAGGATGTAATATCCGCCCATAAATCAGTCCACAATTTAACTAGGAACATGATAGGAAATTTCCAACATCCTTCTACTTTGCTTTTTTTAAAGATTATCATGGGATGTCACTGTTAATTAAAAGCAACAACTCCCTTCTGAGATTCTTCCGTAATGATGTGGCCTTATATCTAAAACTATATTTTTCATTAGAAAATATAAACAAAATTCAGGCACCATAACTACTTAAACTGATTCAAACTTTCGGAAATGGCTCAGAGATAGAATTTTCTAGTCAATGGAATTACAAAGAAGAAAATAATGCAATTTTGTTGCTTTATTTTGTGAACACTCTACAATTAGATAGTATTTTTTTAGTATATTACCTCAGAATACTAAAGATACTAGCATTAAAAAAGTTATACAAATCTTTAATCAACCTTGAGTTACAAAATGCAAATCACCAGTAGCCAATCAAGGATTTTGCAGACAAAGGCATGATCTAATACACCGGCAAACAATTCCACATTAAGGCACACCAATATTCTCCTTTAATGGTTCCAATGAGATTTTACTCACCTTCCAAAGGAATGCAAATACTTGTGCTGTAATACAATTTGGTTTTATTGTTTGAAGCGTCTCAGCTTGCAGACACAGCATGCACATGCATTATGACAAGCTATAATCAAGCTGAGTTTAACACAGTAATTTGGTTATTTCAGAAAAAGGCAAAGATGAATAAAATATTAGTATTCTAAGAGATTACTAAAAAGTGGCATGATTACTACTTAATCTTTCAAATGATTTTAAAAGGAACTGTGAGATTAAATGTGCAAATTTTTTTCTTTGTTCTTACTAACATTTGATAACCAACAATCAAGTTTCCAGTATTACTGCTGCATACATTAACACACATTCTAAAACTTAAACGGTAGTTTACCAACTTCTCATCAAGTGAAAAGTGAGAACTATAGAGGTATTTTTTTACCTTTCAAAAACTTAATGCTAAGTTTTAAGATAAATTTATCAATTTATCATTTGGCTTTAACATTACTGTTTTGTCTTTTTTAAGAGATGGAGGTCTCCTTATGTCGCCTAGGCTGGATTTAATCCCTTAACTCAAGGGATACCCACACCTCAGATGCCTGAGTAGCTGGGGCTACAGGCTTGTGCCACTGTACCTGGCTGTTTTTATGTTATTAAAAAGCATGTGAACCAAGAAGTATAGACAATCTCTGAAAAAAATAAAACGTACAATGTTAAATTAATAGATTTTTGCCAAGATTAGTATGTCATAAAAATAGTTTTCTTTTTTTCTTTTACTGACCCACTGGTAGATAAAAATAGTTTTAAAAGTAAAATATAAGAGAGTTTTTAAAGACAGAAACATTTGAAACTACAAGCTGTGAATCCAGTCACATGACATGAAAATACTAACCACACTGGGAGGAAATGTTTAAAATTTACAGACTCAACACCAGGAAGTATAAAACCACTTATTAAAACACTTTTTGGCTGGGTGTGGTGGCTCACGCCTATAATCCCAGCACTTTGGGAGGCAGAGGCGGGCAGATCACCTGAGGTCAGGATCCAGCCTGGCCAACATGGTGAAACCCTGCCTTTACTAAAAATACAAAAATTAGCCAGGTGTGGTGGCATGTGCCTGTAATCCCAGCTACTCGGGAGGCTTAGGCAGGAGAATCGCTTGAACCTGGGAGGAGGAGGTTGCAGTGAGCCAAGATCACACCACTGCACTCCAGCCTGGGCAACAGAGCAAGACTCCATCTCAAAAACAACAGCAACAAAAACAACACTTTTAATGAAGCAGGACCAAAGGAAAAAAAATTGGCAGTTTTACAGTAATGAATGTGTATTACTTTAGATGCTTTAACTAAAAGGACCTTAGCGATGCCACCCAGTAAACAAGAAACGACCTGTGACTTGTCAATAGGGTAGTTACTCCCTCTTCTTTGTCCTCCAATTGTAGGAAGACTTAAGGCAATTTTATGCTTTAATCCTGCTGGGTCAGATTGGTCGTGAAGCTTAGGGGCACCAATAAAAACTATAGCTGCTGGGTGTTCAACTGGTTGTTTTTGAAAATGCTAATAATCAAATATCAAGAACGTTTGCCACTCCTTGGGTGCAAACTAACCCTATGGTTATATTATTATGGGAAAACAGCTACTTTATTAGTAACAGAAGAAAGGAAATAGTATTAGGGAGAAATTAAGAGCAACTTGAATATAGAGTTTATGAATTTTAAGAGGTATAGGGAGGCTAGAAAGTGGCTGAAGAAAAACTAAGGCATTCACAGGAAAAACAGAATCATGCCCTGACATAAATTTTAAAAATAAGTTTCAGTTGTTTTCCCTGGAAGTACTTTTTTTTTAAAAAAATTATACTTTAAGGTCTATCGTACACGTGCACAACGTGCAGGTTTGTTACATAAGTATACACGTGCCATGTTGGTGTGCTGCACCCATTAACTCGTCATTTACATTAGATATATCTCCTAATGCTATCCCTCCCCAATCCCCCCATCCCACGACAGACCCCAGTGTGTGATGTTCCCCTTCTTGTACTTTTTAAAACAAAGCTTCCATGTCAAGATAGTAGACAGTACAGACAAATACACCTTCCTTCCCTTAAGAATCCTTTCCTCACCCTCAGAATATCTGCACTGTGGTTTTCTAAGAATTATAAAAGTAACTCCCCAAAGAACCCAAAACAGAAATGGGAAATGGCTAACAGGCTACACATAGGGAAGGGGAGGAGCAGAGGAATAAGACCACATTCCTTCCTATAAATTCTTCTGTACTACTAGACTTGTTACCACACACATATATTGCTGTGATTAAAACTAAAATATAAGGGGAAGGTTTTTAAGTTAATATTTATTTTTCAGTTTATCATTTAAAATCAGCACAATGAAATTAATATTCTGAATGTAGATTTAAATGTCATTTCTTTAAAAACTGAACTTAGAGTTCAAGACCAGCCTGGGCAACATGGTGAAACCCAGTCTCTACAAAAAAATACAAAAATTAGCTGGGCATGGTGGCACATGCCTGTAGTCCCAGCTACTTGGGAGGATCACTTGAGCCCAGGAGGTGGAGGTTGCAGTGAGCTGAGATCACACCATTGCACTCCAGCCTGGGCAACAGAACAAGACCCTGTCTCAACAACAAAACAAACAACAAAATTACTGAACTTAAAGTAACCAGCAGGTCTCACTCTCTATTTCTCAATCTAAGGCACCCATATTCACAGAGCTATTCATGAGTGTGCCAGAGTATACATGAAGCTTCAGGAGGCACATTAGTCTGGACCTTCAAACTGAGCCCCCCATATATGAAAAAGATAAAAGTCACGTAAGTTTAAGACAAATAGATTTCAAATTTATTTCTTGCTTTCAGCAAGCCAATTCAGTCTAAGTCCTCAGTCTCCTAAGAGGTATATATTAACCTTTATCTTCAGGTAAAAAGTGTGAGAACTACAAATGTACGTGAACACTAAGTATAAAACAAATCCTCAAAATTAAATGTAAAACATGATTTTCCCAGTAAACTTCAAATATTCCAAAAATAAAAGGATTAAAGAAGCAATTAATTGAAGGTACTTCTTAATCATCAAAGAATAAGATTAGTGATTAAAAAAAAAAAGTCTGGCCAGGCACAGTGGATCGTGCCTGTAATCCCAGCACTTTGGGAGGCTCAGGCAGGCAGACCACGTGAGACCAGGAGTTTGAGACCAGCCTGGCCAAAATGGCAAAACCTCATCTCTACTAAAAATACAAAAATTAGCCAAGTGTTGTGGTGTGCACCTGTAGTCCCAGCTGCTTGGGAAGCTGAGATACAAGAATCACCTGAACCTGGGAGGCAGAGGTTGCAGTGAGCCAAGATCATGCCAGTGCACTCCAGCCTGGGTGACAGAGTGCGACTCTGTCTCAAAAAAACAAACAAACAAACAAACAAAAAAGTCTGGAAGATGATACTATCCAGCTTTTAGAAAGACTGACCCTCAAAGTCTTCCTAGGATCATTGCCATATGCAGTATCTTGAACATGGCTCCATAAATATCTATAAAAATGAAATAATAAATATCTTAATAGAAAGCAGTGATTTGTCTCCAAACCACAGAGCAAGGCAGTCTCCATAATAATTGGTGTGCAAAATGATTCACCAGAATATGGAAGGAAAATACTACAACTTCTATTTAGATTTATTTTTTGATAAATAGGGGGAAAGGGCAGAAGGAGAAGGGAAGGAGGTAGAAAAGAAGAAAGGGACAGGGGAAGAAGTAGAGGGAAAGGAGAAGGGACAAGAAGAAAGGAGAGATAGGGGCAGGGAGAGGAGAAAGCAGAGGAAAGAAGGGAAAGAAGGGAAAGAAGGAAAGTAAGGAGAAGAAACTAAATTTTGTCAATGTTTAACATCTGGATCGATAGTAGTAGATATCAATATACATATATTGAGAATTTGGTCAAGCATGTTTTATGGATAAGGTAATGTATTCAAAAGCCTGAAGTCACTGCCCTAGAGTAGTACTTACTTTTCAATCACTCTGAATGCCACAACACGGTTCTGTATATAAGATTTCAACCCAAACTCAACAAACTTATTGAAAATGTGAATGGAATATACACACACAATGGAACATTCAGCATTAAAAAAGAAGGAAATTCTGTCGCAAGCTACAACATGGATGAACATTACACTAGGTGAAATAAGCCAGTCACAAAAAGACAAAACACTATATAATTCCACTTATATGAGGTATATAAAGTAATCAAATTCCTGGAAACAGAGTAGAATGGTGATTACCAGGGATTGTATGAAGTGGGGGAATTGTTTAATGGGTATAGTTTCAGATTTGCAAGATGAAAAGGTTACAGAGATTTGTTTCACCACATGATAGACTTACTACTAAACTATATACTTAAAAATGGTTCACTTGGTAAATTTTATATCATGTGTTTTTAGTCATAATAAAAAACTATAATGGAGAAAATATATTCAAGCCATTTTGCTGCAGGACCTAGGACTTAGAAATATTAGAAAACTGGGTTGAAGAGAGAGATCACATGATTGGTCTCAGTAAGGTACACAGAAATATTGAATTAAGCAGGACATGGTGGCTCACACCTGTAATCCCAGCAATTTGGGAGGCTGAGGTGGGAAGATCACTTGAGTCCAGGAGTCCAAGACCAGCCTGGGTAAAGTGAGACCTTGTCTCTACAAAAATAAAACCTAAAAAATTAACTAAGCTAATCAATGATGGCCTGCACCTGCAGTCCCAGCTACCTGGGGCACCGAGGTGGAAGGATCACTTGAGCCCAGGAGGCCAAGGCTGTAAAATGAGCTGTGATCGCACCACTTCACTGCACTCTGTCTGGGCGACAGAGCAAGACCCTGTCTCAAAAAAAAAAAAAAAGAGAAGAAAACATTGAATGAGGGAGTCTAGGTCAGATAAACGAATGTTGCATTTCTTATAGGGTTAGTTTCTTCTTTTGTCATCAGGCTTTAGCAGTGAAATAAAAGATTATATGTAAAAATCCATACATGCACATTTCTTGGAGTTTCTTTTATCCTCTATGCTTTCTCTACTCTTGTATAAAAATTTGCCTTCCTGAGTCATTTGTAAAATGAATGAATACTTTTTAAACTTTAAATTAAAATTTATATTATATGGTCTTCAATGAAAAGTCTAACAAAAATGTACTCCTGGCCAGGCGTGATGGCTCACACTTGTAATCCAAGCACTTTAGGAGGCCAGGGCAGGCGGAACACTGAAGGTCAGGAGTTTGAGACCAGCCCAGCCCGTCTCTATCAAAAAACACAAAAATTAGCCAGGTGTGGTGGTGCACGCCTGTAATCCCAGCTACTTGGGAGGCTGAGGTGGGAGAATCGCTTGAACCCGGGAGGCGGAGGCTGCAGTGAGCTGAGATCACGCCACTGCACTCCAGCCTGGGCGACAGTACAAGACTGCCTCACAAAGAAAAGAAAAGCAAAGTATTCCCTTCCACAGAATTAGTTACTTTGAAGTTCAGCAGTCTTTTAAAAGTTCCTTATAATAAACCACCAGTTAAATGTTTGGCATATTCAATTATATTTTAAATCACCTATTTTGTTTTATATTTTAATATGCTCAAGTCTTTTCTGGTCAAGATATTTTGCTGTTTTGCTTATTTTGCTAAAGGAATGTTAGCAATGACGTGATAATCACTGACTACTGAACTCAGAACTTTCATTTTTACACAAGTTTTATAAGAAAAAGCAAAAAAATGGATTTTCTGATCTGTTTTAGCGTAATAAGTCAGAAATAAACTTTATGTCTAGAATATCATTGGCAATCTCATAGTAAAAAATACATGACATGCTTACCACAAATAAAATGTTCATTTTATATTTCCATTCCTCAACTTGGAGACATAAAAAAATCATTACTACGAATTTATTAAGATAAAGAGATAATTCACAGTTCTTATAAATGCAAGTATCACAAAACACAGTAACAATTCTTACAAACATTGCTTTATTTATAATACAGAATGAAAAGCAAAAGTATGGATTTCTAACTGTTAGCAGAAAAAGTAATTTTTTGAAAATTGCTATTGCTTAGCTGGTTCTCTTCTTCAAAATTGACCATAAAAAAACAATTCAGAGCTCCATGAACATACACCTGCACTACAGTTTCAGTTAATTAGAAAAATCAAACTCTTCATTAATATATAATGTGGAATTCACAAAAAATAATGTGATTAAAAATTAAGTACATTAACATTTTTGTTAAGAATTTTGACCTGCCAGACTACAGTCTAATAAAAATCTATCATTTTCTTCAGTTATGAAGCTTAACTTATCTTTAAATATTATGTTACTACAAGAATACATTAAGTATATAATAGATATATAGAAAGAAATATAATCTAGTTCATGAGGCCATCAATGCAAAGAAAATTTAAATCCAAATTTATAACAGAACAAGGAAAACAAATGATGGCTTTCAAATTCCTCTCATAATACAGTACCTAAACTTACGGAACACTTTTAGAAAATATGTTTAAGGGTATTTCATCTTCAATATACAATGTATTTCATCTTCAATATACAATGTATTTCAATATGCATGTATTTCATCTTCAATATACAATGCTTTGACACTGGTTTGAGTAGTCAGGAAAATGAAATATTCTAGATTTGTCAGCTTTCATTGGCCAAATTTAAAAGATAAAAATTTTTAAATATACATTAATTTTAACTGGATTCAAGTCAACTTTTCTAAAACACACAGTTTTATTCCCTTGGTCACCAATGTATATTGAACATTACTTAATGCAATTAGACTCCTGGTACATCATGATTATGATTAGCAGTAATCCAAACACACAGGACTGCTTACCTACAACCTAAGATTTATCAGGTTGCTGTCCTGCCTCGGTAAGTTTTCAGGGCAACAGAATAATGCCTTAAAAAAACTGAGATTTCTGAACGTTACTTTATATTGAAAGACAATGCTGCTAGTAGTTCCTTGTCTTGGTTGACTTTCTGTTCTGAGATTTTCTCTCTCTAGTTTTCAGTGGATCCCTACTCCATAGGACCTTCACTTCTTTCCCTTTCTCTTCGCTTGTTTCCTTTTCTCTTTCTGCCTGCTCCTTTTCTTTTCTTTTTTGAGATGGAGTCTCGCTCTGTTGCCCAGGCTGGAGTGCAGTGGCGCAATCTCAGCTCACTGCAACCTCCACCTCCCAGGTTCAAGCGATTCTCCTGCCTCAGCCTCCTGAGTAGCTGGGTCTACAGGGACACGCCACCACGCCCGGCTAATTTTTGTAGAGACAGTGTTTCACCTTGTTGTCCAGGCTGGTCTCAAACTCCTGACCTCAGGTGATCTGCCCACCTAGGCCTCCCAAAATGCTAGGATTACAGGTGTGAGCCACCATGCCCAGCCCTCCTGCTCCTTTTCAAATTAGCTTGGCTTTGAAACCAGCAGGCCTTTAGTTCTCATCATTCAGTGAATATATTCCTTTTTTTCTGGTTAGCAAATGGACAAATCGTACCATTCATGTTTTCTTTAAGTACTCCTTCAGTTACTTCCATGATTGTATTTAGAATACTTTCTGGGTACTCAAGGACAGATGAGCACCACATAACCTGGATATGACCATATCCAGCCCTACCACTAAGTGAACAATATGTTTTAAGTATTCCTTTTTATCAGCTGAGGTTAAACATATAGATGCAGATAATTTTAGGTCACTTTATTTTTTACTTGGGGTTAAATAAGTGGTAGGATACAGCTTATGACGGATTTATAATGGCCCCCCCAAAATAATTTATGTAATGGTATTTTTGCCTACAACCAATAACTAGAGTGGTTAATAAGATTGGTGCAAAAGTAACTGCGGTTTTGCTATTGCTTTTGCACCAATCTTATACAAAGATCAACCTGGACTTTCAGTAAGGTTCCTTACATATATCTGTGCTCAGGAAAAATGGATGAAATTGAGACCTGATGGCTAGTAAGAATGTATTTTCATTTTCTTTTTTATGGATATCTGGACATTCCTTAGCAACAATTTATCCCTTTTTAACATTTTAAATCAACAAGATCAGAGTCTTAACAAATGAATTTTTCTCAGAACATATTAAAAACATGGTCAAAATTAATTTACCAATTTTTAATTTAAAATTAAACTCAACAGAGCTATGGATCTTACTTTCCTTAGACTTTGAAAGTTTTTCCTTAATTGAATTCAGATATCTCAAGTATAAATATAGTCCAAGGCAAATTTCATGTGAAATTAGTCTTTAAAAAAAACTATACAAAAAGCACAATAAACAACTTTTTAAAAAACAGAAAAGGAATGTTACAAAAACAAAATACTTAATATTTTAATAAGCAAAGGTAAATCTGGCAAATAAGGTAAATTTGCATATGAAATCTGACATGCATAAGAAGAAAAAGTAGAAGTAAATGAGTTTAATTTAAGGCAAATGGGAGGGACGAGAGAGAGAAAACAGCCATCAAAGTAGTAAGCAAAGTGTGGTAGGTGGATGAGTAATAGGCAGGATCCTATCAGGTTTCTGGAGAAGTCATGTTAGCATTCTACATTTTCAGTATTTTACAACAGCAAAAACTGAATTAGCCCCTAGATTGGCTCAAGGAAGCTAAGGGCCATGGCAGGGAAGATTATAAATTATCCCTCTGATGCCACTTACACTATTTCATAAGTACAATTTGTGGTTAGGTCAAATACTTTAAGAGACCCACAGTGAGCTCTATGTCCCAAAATATTAACTTTAGTTGTTCTTAAAACCTGAAATTCCTTTAACAGGCAAGGCAAATATTCTATTCCAAATAGAGCAATAATAAAATGCTTCTACTTGTAAAGCAGGGGTTGGCAAATTGCAATCCAACAAATAAATAATGTTTTATTAGAAGACAGCTATACTCATCTGTTTACAAATGGTCTATGGCTGCTTTTGTGCTACAAGGGCAGAACTAAATAGTTGTGAAATACCAAATGGACTCCAAAACCTAAAATAGATATTTGGCCTTTTACAGAAAAAGCTAGTTGAACTCTGCTGAAAGTTATAAACTGAATTTGCCTCATGGTAAGTATTATACATAAAGAAATTCCTGCCTGTTTTTTCTTGATGGAAGAAAGAGGCAGGACCCAGACTAGAAAGTATGAGAGTCCTAGGTACCTGAAGAAACAATTTCAATTAAGGAGAGGAAGTAGAAGGTAGGCCATCATGATTTTTTGCTATATAGTCATGCAGGGCCACAGGTTAGTGGAAACTGCTTTTGAAAAGTATAATATATGCCAACATTGCTACTAATAACTTTTAAATATTTTAACAAGATAACAACTTTTCTAACTTCTTTTTAATATGCTTCATTCAAAGAATATTCATCAATCATGGTATAGATTTTGGCAATAATTTTTTTCCCAAATAATGAAGCCAAATTCAAGTTTTTCGTATTCTCTCATGTCCCTCACCAACTGCTTGACCTCCCAAAACATATATATCCAAGCCCACATACACCTATATGTACAAGCATATGTTCAGTGTAAACGTCAGGGAAGAAGTGAATGAAAATTCATAAAGAGATAAATAACCTTGCTGAGCTTCTCTCAAGTGTATGCATAGGGCTTTTTTTTTTTTTGGAAAAACATTTAACATTTTCAATTTATTCAACATCAATATAGAATGAAATAAGTTTTCAAGTACTATATATTAAAAATAAAGCTACTCCTCATGCCCTCCATAATTGGAAAACCAAGATTATCACACATGGGCTAATACATGAAAAAAATACAGTTTTAACATTAGAAAGTTTTTAAATGGGGATACAATTGTTTAAAAAATTTACTTTTCATGGTATTATGAACACTTAGAAATCCAAAAACTCCAATGGCCAGAATCATAATATGCAAATCATAAAGCAGCCTAATTTGAAATGTTTTTCTAGTCATTTCAAGCCATAGTCTGATTTTCTATGATTAGCACTGACAGTGTTATATTTTTATACACTTTAAAATGTTAAAGTCTAAGGGACAGAAATATAAAAAAACAAAGAATTTAAAAGCAGAATAAAATAGCAGAGAGTTTTCTAAACTGCTAATCATTGTTTTAAATCAAAAATATGGCTTGATCAAAGGAAACTTCTCAATTTTCTATAAATGACAAACAAAATAAAACTGGCCCACTGTACCCCAACCCCTCAAAACAACACAAAGCAAGCTGAATGATAAAAGCCTATTTCTAAAGCTCATATCTTGCCTGCAAGACTGGGAGGGCTATGAGAACTGATGGCTGAAAGAGCTTTGGAAAAGCCCACACATTCCATGGAGAATACCACTACCTGGTGGGGGCTAGGCATAGCAAAGTGCCTTCCTGCCAAAGAAAGAAGAAAGAATCTGTATTTGGGATAGAACAAAAACCAATATTACAGTGTGTTTCAAAACAAAAGTTTCAACAGCAAAATATTTAATAAATTTACATAAGATCGTTCTAATTATTGGTACAAGAATATCTTAAAGATTAAAAACCACACCAGAAACTTTAATACTGCATTTTCACCGTATGACTATTTGTTTATGCTTTTTGCAAATGGTCTGTAACAAGAACTTTCTATAACTAAATTAAAATGTCATTACGTTTGAGAATGATATCACTCAGATAAATAAAGCTTCAGTCCTAAAAAAAATTTTAAACTCACCAGGTAAAGTTTTTGAATGTGTCTGTTCTTTGCTAGGAACATGTGCACCTCCACCAAATACAGCAGACCACATTTTCTCATTTAGAGGATGGGCCACAATCCGAAATAGCTCATTACTTGAATGTGTGGCCAGGCCATGGATGAAGAGACTAAGATACACTGCTGTGAGAATTTCACAGAGCAAGACTGTAAGCCCTGACTGGGCTTCCTCGCCAGAAGAATTCAAAAGTCGAATTAGACAAGTTATTCCTAGAACAAACAAACAAACATAGCTGTCACTGACTATAAATTTTTAAAATTTTAAAAATTAACTATATTTTTCTAATTTTAGGAAAAAATGTATTGCATCAGGATTTAATACTGTATCTTCTTCCCTAGATTCACAGACTAGTAGGGTTATTACAGTTAAGCACAAATGAGCTATTTGAGAGAAACATTAAAAATCTTTAATATTAAACATTAAAATCTTCCATGACTAAGATCTCATAGATAAATTTTCATAGAGGGGTTTTTCTAGTATGTCAAAAGCAAAATGATTTAAAAAATGGTATTACAAAACATTTGAGTTATATTAGTATAATGATCAAGGGAATACTAATGTTAAGTAACTGTGTAATTCAGAATGAGTGGTGAATACTTAACTGGTATCAATTCTAACAATATTTAACAATGATTATCATGTGGCAAAACTAAAATAGTCTTTTTACTTATCTAAGATTATAAATAAGACTAAGAAAAAACTGATTTATACATAAAAATTATACCTGGCCATTGAGCTGGTGATGTATTGGGAGTTAATGCTTCATCTAAGCTTCCTGTTTTCAAAGAATGTCGATGAGGAAGCAGTACTGTCTGATATACCATTCCAGTAAACTGATTTGTTTGAAATGAACTAAGAGAAGAAAACAATATTTAAATCTATGATAAATTTTATATAATATTTTCATGTTTCAGATCTAATTTCAAGAGTATCAATTTTTATTTATTAATTATACTGCTAGTACATCTAAGTAGTATAATGTACAGTCTAGTGCTATATAAAAACAAAGTATCCTTTAAGTGTAAATATACACATTTTCTAAATTAAAACACATTTTAAGGGACAGAATAAGTACAAATGAGAAAACTAAATCGCTATGTACCACAAGAAGCAAGATTACATATTTGACTTAAAAACATAGTTATCTGGTTGAAAATGAAGTCAGTTTAGGCTCACTTTTATGTACAATGGCTAGCCTACCCTACATCAGGCACTGTAGCAGGTACTAGGCATATAAGGAATAACAATGTTTCTGTCCCCATAAAATTTAATAGGGGAACAAAACACAAATAATGTTATCATACTACTCTTAAAAGATGAAACCTATGCATACGATGCTATCAAGGCAAAACAGAGGAGTATTTCACACAATTTGAGAATTCAGGATAAGCTTCCCCAAGTAAAAGATGCAAAGCGAAGACTAACAGATGAATGAACAAAAAAACTTGCAGCTTGACATAAACTATGAAATACTTCTGACAGAAAATGGTATAAGGAATTTCCTTTAGAAATTCCTATATCATACATTAGGTACATGAATATAATACTTAAATATAACGCATTTATTGGTGTAAATCTGTTATGATTGGCAAATCTCATTGGTTATAACATTTTGATGCCTTTGTAGTTTCTCTTGCTTTACTTTCCAGTTTCAAGATGGCAGAGTAACAACAAAAAAACACTCCCTCATTCCTATAGAAATCATAGATAGGAAAGATAAAAAGAAGTTAATGAAAATAAAGCCTAAATAATAAGAAAGTGAATTCTTGAAGGATCAGGGTTAAAGAAATAAAGTGGAAGCTACCTTGGGAAATATACAACCAGAGTGGTAAGTAAGGCTACCCATAGAAAATTCAAAAACATAAAATGGACAGACAACCAAAAATTAACAAGGAAGGCTGACACCATGTAAGAAATAACAAACTCAACAAAAGATCTTCATCTGAGAAACCCAACTTATCAGTAAAGTACTCCATACTCAAAAAAATTTTTTTAAATCAAGAAATGTTATAGAAACAGAAGCAAATACTAAATTCAACAGGAGATCCTGAAAATGAAAAATAGAATTTCTAAAATATACATTATTGCTAAATCAGACAGGACATTACTGAATAATGAATCCGTGTTTGGAAAATGAAGCTAGAATTTCTCCTGAAATGAAACAAAAAGAGATAAAGAAAAGGAATATAGGACGGGAAAGTTAAAAGAACATTAAGAAATGACCCAGAAGTTGCAGTATCTGTTTAATAGGAAAGATAGAAGAGAGATGAGACAATACTTGAAGAAATAGAGTATTTCAAAGAACTAAAGATAGATATAGAAAGACCCCAGAGGGTAACAAACTATTTTTTTAAAGCCTAGAAAAATTACAGTAAAACTTTATAACATAAAGAGAAATACAGAGAAATATCCTATACATCAATTATGCGGTAAAATTTTTCTCAATTCCAAGTTACTCCCTCCCCTGTGGTCCCTGAGCCTTTTACTATCTACTGTCTTATTATAGTTACCATTTTAGTACTATGTCATATTACATACATATCATTTATCAACTCACATGTTTGTTTCTAACTAGACTGACCCTAAGAAATAGACCTTATCATATTATTCGCGTTAAAATTCTCAGTGCCAATCACAATGTCTGACATAAGGCAGTGACCAGTAATAGGCTGCTAAATAAGTCATACAGAATAAGGGTTTGAGATTCATTTGCCATAAAAATTTCAAATATGAACAAAAAGTACTCAAAACCTCAACCATATGCTTTTTGCATTATTTAAAATAGACTGTTATATATAGTTCTAAACCACTAACATACAAAATATGAAACCTCATTGCTTACTGTAAGCATTCTTAAATTTCATAAAAAGATAGTTACCTGTAGTTATGACTACCACAAAGGCACTGATAAATACAAGCAGAAAGTGAGGCTGCTAAAGTATGCATTACATACACCTGGAAAACAAAAACAAAATTACTTTAAGTAAAACCTTTTTAAAGTACAGATTTTTTTTCAAGACCTAATATAATCAGCATTTTTAAAAGAATGAAAAAATTTTTGATTCTTTGCCTTCATAAACTATTTCCTTTTTTTCTATAACACTCATTTTTATCTACATGAGTCTTACTACAGAAAATTTAAAGAAAACACGCTAAAGTCTTCAGCAGAAATTATAAAACACATTTGCTACCTAATTTCTTTTTCTAGAGCAAAGGGGAACACATGTCAGCTCTCCAGTAGAGCATGAACCATGTATTAAAGTAAGCCCTCCAACACTCAATCTGCTTTTTCCTCAACCAAAATATGAAGAGACAGCCTGATAACTGACAGTTCACCAATGGACAGGTCACTGAAGAATATGCTACCACATATTCTAGTTACCTTAAAAACAATTTGAAGAGAGTGAAACTAGAGAAAAGAGAAAGGATATAAGGTATGAAAGGCAGTAACTGAAAGGCAGTGGAGTCAGGCATTTGTTTTAAGGAAGAGAAGACTCTAAACATGGCATGGCAAGGGCCGTAACATTAGGCAGAACTGAGGATGAAGGAGAAGCTTCAGCTAGGTAAGAAAGCAAACTAGACCAGAATATTAAAAGACCAGATTCTTCATCTGATTGTGAAGTATGCCAGTCTTTTTGTAGATAAAAATGGAAAATGACAAATCAAATCTAATTGCTAATTTTTCCTTCAAATGTCAATAAAACGTGGTATGAATTAAAAGATATTATATAATTGAAGATGACAAAAACTATGTATGGGAGCTTGCAAAAATGATCACAATATTTTGCAGCTTCTGCAAGAGAGAGTTGGATGTACTTCTCCACTCACTGAATCTGAGCTGGGCTTCACTTGTTTGACCAAGAGGACCCAACAGAAGTGAAGGGTGAGTTCTGAATCTACACCTCAAAAAGCCTTGCAAATTCTATTCTTGCTGCTCTTGAACCCCTGAAATCACCATTTGAAAAAAATCTAGGTGTGACTGGGCCATGGGGTGCACAGACATTTGATCAAACGTAATTCTGGGTGTCTGTGAGATGTTTTCAGACGAGACAAACATTTGAATCAGACTGAATAAAGCAGATTGTGCTCTGTAATGTGAGTAGACTCAATTGGCAAGACCTGAACAGAACAAAAAGGCTGAGTAACTCGCATCTAACTGCACTGAGCTGGGTCATTGCTTTTCCTGTCTTCAGACTTGAACTAAAACATCAGCTCTTTTTGGGTCTTCAGCCTGCTGACTTTCTGACCTGAACTTAAATTACAGCTCTCCTGGTTCTCAGGCCTTCTGATTTGGACTGGAACTACATCATCAGCTCTCCTGGGTCTCCAACTGCAGATCTTGGGACTTTTCAGCCTCCAAAACCACATAAACCAATTCCTTATAATAAATCTATCTCTCATTTTATATATATATATATACACACACACATACATACATACATACATCCTACTGATTCTGTTTCTTTGGTGGATCCAGACAAATATATTAGGCTTGCCTGTGGAGGATGAGATACATATGACCCAGATTCTCCTGTCAGTGCTGTCAACATGTGCCAACCAACAGAAATGTAAATGATGCCATCTTAGATCATCTAGAACCCGATTAACCCACCAGTTGACCAAAGATGAATGAGAGAGTCCAGACATTAGTAGAGATGGCCCAAACCAAAGAACTAATGAACCAACTCACAGAATTATAAGCAAAATAAATGATGGCTTTTTAAGCCACTAATGTTTCAGGACAGTTTTTTTTTTTTTTTTTTTGGCGGGGGGTGGGCGCGGAGTTTTGCTCTTGTTGCCCAGGTTGGAGTGCAATGGTGCAATCTTGGCTCACCGCAACCTCTGCCTCCCGGGTTCAAGTGATTCTCCTGCCTCAGCCTCCCGAGCAAATGGGATTACAGGCATGTGTCACTATGCCTGGCTAATTTTTTGTATTTTTAGTAGAGACAAGGTTTCTCCACGTTGGTCAGGCTGGTCTCGAATTCCTGGCCTCAGGTGATCTGCCTGCCTCGACCTCCCAAAATGCTGGGATTAGAGGTGTGAACCACCACGCTGGCCTCAGGACAGTTCTTAAGCAGCAAAAGGTTAACTGATACACCACAGGTATGCTATAATTAGTTTTAAATATGAAATACAGTTTGGCTAAAATGAGCACAATCTGAAAGAAATTAAATTCCAAACTGTATAACAAGAACTATGGGCATTTATACTACAGAGCAGTACAGAAAAATAAGTAGTGAAATTTAATTACAAGGATTAAGGTAACTAAAGAGGGTAAAATTGTAGGACAGTCCACCATCAGGCAAACAGAAAATCGAATTGGTGTGATACAACCTGTGAGGTAGATGAGAGCTATATGATAGACTATTAAAAAAAAAAAACCAGAAAAAACCACTAGGGATATATGAAAATGGTCAAAGTCAGTTATACTTCAAAGGATTTCAATATGTCTGAAAAGTAAAGATAAAATATGACATTAACAGCAGATAAAGTAATGATGAATAGGATGCTTTGGTTGATTAGAAAATTAACTATAACAATATAATTATTGCATGCATTAGAATCACACAAGGAGCTTCTTTAAAAATATACATTCCTGGGACATACTCTCACAAACTGATCGAATAAGTTTGGAGTGAACTTGAGAATCCAGACTTTTAACAAGCACTGCAGCTGATTCTGTTGTAGCTGGTTCACAAAGTACTGTCTACCCTAGAAGAATGACAGGGGCAAATAGTTCACATTATCCTTAAAATGTGGATTTCTTTAGTATTAACAAGGGAAAACTTCATTTACATATTAGTGCCTTTACATTAAAATATTAAGTTTCTATATTTAAAAAACAATGAGCTTTTTGGTTAAATGTACTACTAAAGCACTCATATGCACCTATTTTTCTTAAAGCAGCTAGACTAAATAACTAGGCATTGTGATAAAAAATTCAAGAACTCTATTGGGTGTAAGTAACATGAGTAAGATAAGCCAGTCTACAACCAGATTTCTTTAATAGGAGTCAACATAAACTTGACAATGTAACAACTGCTATGCTTAGTCTGATGTTTAAAATTACTTAAAAAAAAACCTTAATATTTATCTTGTAATTTTATCATTGTATAGACGAATTAAAAGCTTGAAACCAAGCATACTTACTTTATTGCTTTGGATATCAGGGTGGGGTGGTGAATCAAAGTTTACTATGGCATGAAGAATATCATGTGTCAGATTACTAAGGTGCAATAATGGATTGGCAACTACTGTTTTGGCATTGGCTGTACAAGCAAAGAGGAGAGGCACTGAGGTTTGCTCTGACAGAGGGCTAGAAAACAGTGGTTCTGATGTTTCCTTAAAAACAAAGAGGGATAAAAGGTTAACCAGCTATTTACAGTTACAAACCATTACTTCAGTAAATCAAGGGCTCTTTAAAACACTTCAAAACAATTAAAAAATAAAAGCATAATACAAACTTAGAAGGGATGTGAAGAAGTCAGCATTCCAATAATAATATTTAAAAATAAGAAATTGAGGGGCACAGAGAGGGAAAAAAAAAATAAGACAATATCCTCTTGCAATAAGAAGTCTGTCACCCTACAAGGCATTCAGACAACACTTTGGAGTGTGAATTAAGCAGGTCATAAGGCCTGATACTGAATCATCTGAAACTACTATAAATACTCTACTAATTCATAATATGAAGGACCACACAAAAGGGAGCATTCCCTAAAGCAACTGTAATGAAGAAAATCAAGTCTTAGTATTCAAAACCAAAAAAGAAACACCAAAAACAGTTTTAGACATGTACTATTTTTGACTATCAAGTAAATTACATACCTGCTGAGATTCTTGCAAAAGCAAAATCAATTCCATTCTTACAGATGCAAGACCCCCACCATGGGATCCATGAAGTATGCAGTAACTAAGAAACATTCTCAAAAGTGACTGATACTTCAAGAGCCACTGTCTTTTTTCCTGAAAATTTTCTCTCAGTTGTTTCACTTTTGTTTGGTGAGGCAAATCTTCAGCATCCTCATTTAATCCAAATTCATCTTCATTTCTGCCAAATGCAGACTGTAGTTCTTCAGCATCTGAGCAAAAGTCACAAGTCCTCTGAAGAGCTATCACCTCTTTTTCAAGCCAGTGGTATAGTTGGTAACGCAATTTTCCACCATCTATTTCATAGCCGGTAGATAAAGTACGAAGTTCTACTGTGAGAATCTTTAAACACGCTCTAAATTTTAACTGAACTGCAATTATATCTTCTGATGGATTTAAAAGGTCATTTTCATCTAGTGTGCTGAAAGATTCTGTGTAGTTAGAACTTATGTCATCCAATTTTTTATCTGTTTTTCTCTGTAAAGGTTTTAGTTCTTTCATTGAAATAGGGACATCCTCATCTTCTTCATCATTATCACTGTCCCATTTTAACTCTAAAGAGTCATCCTGAAACACAACACTTGGTTGGCTCCAGTCAAAAGAAAGAGTGGAGTTTGATTGCTTCTCTGAGGAACCCTCTGAAGAAGATCCAAAACCATTTATCAGTGACTGTGACCAATCAATAGCAGAAGACTTATCTTCCCTTGCATCCAACTTTAATGGAGAAGAAGGAGAACAGTCTTTACTAGTATCCAGAAAACCAGAAGCTCTATAAAAAGGTCTTGTTTTCTTGATGACTTTAGGCATCTTTGATAATACTTCCAAAGCCAACATTGGGCAGCCAGCTTTTAAATGAGCACTGGCAGTGGTAAAAAATAATCGTCTTTCACTTAAATTAATTGTTCCTGCCAGTCCACTTTTTCCTGTTAGACTCATATGTGTGGAAAATGTATCAGATGATCCAAAATGACGTTTCAGCAAAAGAGGATGTGTTCTCAGATAATTGTAGAAATTAAAAACTGTAGGATTACAGGATGATAAAACTTGATCTGAAAGTAAATTCATTTTATGAGCCAAGAAAAGTTATGAACTGTGTGTTTGTATTGTAGTGTCTTTTCTCTATCTACTATGACACCTTTATCCACAGTCTTTTAACAAAATTTTACTAATAGGCCACAATGATCCACGGCACTGAAGAGACAACAACACATTTATAATGAACATGTTCTAACAAAGTAGGAAAACAAAGATTATGCTGCTTTCCCATTGAAACAAATCTCTTCAGGTAATATTCTAGGATAATTTAAAACATCCAGTTATAGACTCTTAGTTCTTTTTCTTGTACTTCCCTGAACACTTCTCCTCAGTCTGCTTTGCTAGTCCTCCTCATCTTCTCTACCTTTGAACGCTGAGAGTCTCCTAGGGTTCAACTGCTGACTTATTTTCTATCTATATTCCCTGAGTTGAATTCATATAGTCCCATGACTTTCAATAACATCTACACGCTGATAACTTGGACATCATTTCTATCTCCAGTCCCAACTTCACACTGAAAACCTAAACTCCTATATCCAAAGGCCTACGTTTCATTTTTACTTACGTGTATAAACTCTTGCTTTGGGGCCTTTTTATTTAGTGTGCCCTTGACCCAAACCACTCTTTACCTATATCTACACTGATTAACTCACTCATTTCAACCAGTTCTCTGCTCAAAGTTCACCTTATCAGAGAAAGCTTCATGATCTAAAACAATTCTTCCCCATATCATCTACCTATTGTTCAATCTAAAAAGCTGAGTTACCTTTGACTCCTAATTCCTTTACACTCCTTATCAAATCCAGTCCTACGTAATCAATCTTAAAATCATATCCCAAATCCAACCACATCTCTCTGCCTCCATTCCAATCATTCTGGTCCAAGTCGCTATTATTTTTTGCAATATTCTTCTAGAAGAATACAAGTTTAATTCATAATAAAAGTATGTAAAAATGTACTAGTCCCAAATCAAAATACAATTTTTACATGAATATGTGTAAGTATAAGAAAGTGGGCCAGGGCCGGGTGTGGTGGCTCATGCCTGTAATCCCAGCACTTTGAGCTCAGGAGTTCAAGACCACCCTGGGCAACATGGTGAAACCCCATCTCCAGCAAAAATACAAAAAAATTAGCTGGGCATGGTGGCACACACCTGTGGTCCCCGCTACTCAGGAGGCTGGGGTGGGAAGATTGCTTGAGCTTGGGAGGTGGAAGCTGCAGTGAGGTGAGATAGCACCACTGCACTCCAGCCTGGGTGAGAGTGAGACTCCATCTCAAGAAAGAAGAAAAAGAAAGAAGAAAGAAAAGAGAAAAGAAAAGAGAAAAGGAAAGAGGAAGGGAAAGGGAAAGGGAAAGGGGGCCAGGCACAGTAGCTCATGCCTGTAATTCCAGACTTTGGGAGGCTGAGGTGGGAGGACAGCTAGATGCCAGGTGTTTGAGATGAACCAGGGCAACAAAGCAAGAAATGGTGACTAAATTTTTTTTTTTTTTTAATAAAAACACTAAAAAAAGAAAGTGGCTGGAAAAGGCATTTACATTTTCCCTCCATTACATAGAGGCTAGTTTGAAAATCTTTAGCTTAAATGGCTAGGAGACTTAAACAAATGAGTCACACACCTTTCTCAAAGGTTTAGAAAGTAAGGCAAAGGCCACTTCCTCATTAAATGATAGCACATAAAAATCTATGAACTAGACCCTTTTCCAATTAGTATTCCAAATAATATAATACCTATTTTATCAGCTACCAAACACAATTCAATCTATGAAAAAATATCTGAAAAGTAAATCTTATTTTTATATGCATCTATATAAAGAATTCCATTTTATACTGGCCTCTAAGAAAGCTTTAGCAAAGAGGATTTCTAAAAGAAAAGGTACTAGTAGACTCAAAAGAGTACATAAGCTCTACCAGTTCATAACAAGACAGTCAAAAGTTTATCTAGCTAAAGATTTTCTAATCACATCACTTTTTTTTACACTGAACACATTTTTCACTGTAAGAATTCTAAAACTGATTGACAAACACACTAAATTCAACCTAAGATTTAAAAACTGGCTTTATAGCAGTATTTCTTCAAAATGTTTATATTCAAGTGTTGACAATATTTATGTTCAATATTTATGTAAATCTATTTTGTAAAAACAGAAAATCCAATGTTGTTTTCAAAGGATTTATCTTTCTGGAGGAAAAAACCAACGAACCAACCAAAAACTGTTATAAAGACCATGAATTCAATTTGTTTGTATTACCCTTACTACCTAATAGAGTGATCTGCACATGTAGCAATTACCAATAATACTCTTAATCATTAACATCTTAGACGTGCAGCTTACCATCATTCTCTCTGATAGGTTGCTTTATTAATGTTTCCAGAGCACCACTATAATCTTCCAAAATCCAATATGCCACGCTCCGAAGAAAAGGATCGTGATGCATATTTATGTTCAATGAACACAGTTCACTGTCAGGAGAATCGATTCCCAAAACTTTTTTACGTAAAATAGATTTATATGCTGCAGATGTATCAAATTCAGACTCATAGAGTCTTGCTATTACAAGAGCCAACTGAACGTCATTCAATTTCTCAAGACATACCTTTAAAAAAAATATTGTTTTTAAATAAGCAGAAGCAGGTTTCATTTTAGGATAAATTCAGTTAACTAACTAATAACTAGAAAAATATAAAGCCTTATAAATATCCAAAATTAGCAAAGAAGGATGAGAAACAAAACATATGCTGCTTGCTTTTAGCAAATCTACTTGACAACATTTAATAACTGCAAACCTACCTTCTAGTACTAAATATATACATACATATGTGCAAAACTTAAACTAAATGAGGAAACAATGGATAATTTAAATGATGTCAATTTAAGCTATATTATTTTATTTTTGTCTTGAACCTCTACTATTCTCCATCCGCCCCTGGAGACTTTAGTCTCCATATTAAAAGGTTGTTTTGAATTACTTGTATGAAACTCCGAGCAAAAGGGCAATTTGAGACAGAAATGTTATATCTTAAATATTCATAATTTTTTTAAGGTTTACTAAGAAATAATCAGTTAAGGATTTTCTAACATTCATCAAATAATACAGAGCCAGATATGGGGTTCAAATATGTTTAAACTGGTAGGACAAACCTTTTAATTTTTTGAATATTCTTAAGAGTCAAATCAATTACCTATCTCTACCAACTAACAAACACCATTTGGTTAATCTTAATTCTGTATAAATACCGTTCAAGTTAACAGTCAAATTTTTAAATGTCTTTATTAAATATTAACAGTTATTTCAGATATTTGGCCTTGTGTTATTTCCAATAAAGTTGAATTTAAAAAAATAAAAATTTAAGCACTATGGAGCTTTAAAAGATGACATTGCTATTCTTTCCTATTTAAATTTCACTCATTACCTCAATTGCATCTCTGAGGCAACCAGCTAAAAGAAAAAATGCTGCAGAATGTTCAAATCTTTGTTTGCCTAGCAAAGAAAAAGCATTCTTTAAAGCTGCTTTACGCCACCTCTCATCCTCAAAATTGTGTCCAAAAAACTGTGTCATCCTGGTGTTTTTTTCAGCTCTATAAAGGAAAAAAAATGATGTGAAAATTTTGGAATACAATTTTTTTTACATCAGAATCAATTTTCTAAAGTTAGGATTTGGCTAAGTCTAAATAGAAACATCTGCCAGTTCATAACTTACTATGTATCTGCTTCTTTTCCCAGTAAAAATTATATTAGGTAAATATTTGTTATATAAGTCTCAGAGATTACAAAAAATGTTTCTTTCTAAATACAAAGAAAACTACATTAGCAGGACTGTGAAAATTATTTTTAAATCCATGCAAAATGTTTGATTTATATTAACTTGTGTGCCACCATTGAAACTCATCAGTATCTTTTCACCCCTGCCATCTGAGAATGACCTAAGAGATAAAAATCTAAAGAACGTGCCTTGAATCAAAACAACCGTAAATCATCAAGTCTCTTAGAAAACCGATTTGTTATCATGATTTTTCCCCCAAAGGGGAAACAGATTTTGCTGTTCATGTGGGTCATCTGGAAATAAACTCAAAACAAATGATGAACTATTTATGATAATCACGTTCACCAGTCTTGCTCAGAAGTGAGAGAGAAAAATTCTAAGTGAATTCAGCTCAGAAAGAAGGTGGGGCCCACAGGAAGGAGATAGTTTTGTGGGGTAAGCTGGCCCATAGTGCAGAGGTAAATGCCTGTTCCAGACTCCACCATTTAATTCATCTTCTTCCCTGTCCAAAGTGTAAGTTTCTGGTTTAGTTACCTGATATGGTTTGGCGTGTCCCCACCCAAATCTCATCTTGAATTCTCAAATGCTGTGGGAGGGACCCAGTGGGAGGTAATTGAATCATCGGGGCAAGTCTTTCCCATGCTATTCTTGTGACAGTGAATAAGCCTCAAGAGACTTGTTGGTTTTACAAACAGGAGTTTCCCTGCACAAGATCTGTTTTGTCTTGTCTGCTGCCATGTGAGACATGCCTTTCACCTTCTGCCATGATTGTGAGGCCTTCCCAGCCACGTGGAACTGTTAAGTCCAATAAACCTCTTTCTTTTGTAAATTGCCCAGTCTTGGGTATGTCTTTATTAGCAACATGAAAACGGACTAATACATTACCTTTGTTTTATAGGAGCATAATGAGAAGTTCTTAAGCAAAATATTGTTTCTGGACTGATAAATCTGAAAACAAATTAAACTGACCTCATCAGGTTTCTTCCACTCTGAAAAACACTTGGGGCTTTTTCCTTATGAAATCTCTTTTAAATACAAAACAACTAAGAATCTACATGAATCAACATCAACAAGAACAACAAATCTTACTTCATTCATTTACTTCTTATGAACAGGTTTTCACATTGAAGCACCCTTTTTTTTTTTTTTACCTACCTATATAATCCCCAAATCACAGCTTTCTTTTTCATTGCAAGGTAAAAAATGGCAGCATCTAAAGGATCATTCTTTCTATAAAAGGCTGCTTTAGCTACCTATAATCAAAAAATATTGATCAAAATTTCACAGAAACAGTTTTGAACAAGTAATTTCTTTCATATGCAAGGCTGGCACATATCCGCTGAAGGTTTAATAAAATTTTAAAAATATGTATATGAATAATGCGTGCATTTATATATAAAATAATAACAAAAGTGACTTACAGTGGTGGCTTCAATGGATACAGAGAATAATAGGACTATTGCCTTTCATTACAAGTTCTTCCATACTATTTTTAAATTTTTCTAAACATATACATATATTATTTTGTAAAAATCAGACATATACTACTAACAAGTGTGTCAATTAAAAACCTGGGAATTAGAATACACATTTTAAAACTTTAGATATTTTGAAACACGTTATAAATGAAATATAAAGACTATTCAAAAGCCTTTTGCTGCTTCAAAAACAAGAGGGAGTAATGGCAGAGAAGATAGGAAATGCCATTTAAAGAAATGTCCAAAAAATATTAATTCACTTATACACCAAAATAAAACACTTACTTTTTCTATGCATTTGCGTAAGATGCGGGTATTCCGGACCCACCACCCCACACCCATAGCTCTTAGTTCAGACCAAGTGGGATCATCTTTCTGCATGGCTGGCAACATGTTCAGCAGTTCTTCTTCTGCTACTGAGTGAAATGCCCAAGCAAAATGACTTGTAGACAGGCCTGAAGAAATGTAAAAAATGATGTTTATAAGAATTATAAATATGCTTATATGATTATCAGAAATGTATGTTCCATATTTTCAATATAAATGTGTAAACTTCTATGAGACTCACAGTTTAAGATTGGAAATATGGGCTTTTTTAAGTTTTTCCTTCTTCAAATAACTATATCAATATTGTTCAAATAACCAATGAGCATATATATGTTTTGCAAAAATAGCATATTTTTTGAAAGGAAAAGAAAAAATGCTTATGGCAAATTCCACTGTGCTGATGTATTTCTGATCCTTTTTAAAAAATGAGAAACACTTAAAGCATTATTTTATGTTGATATATTTCTATCTTCAAAGCTGCTTTTCACCTTCGTTTGGTCAACATTTGTTTTGTGGATGTAATTCCACGGAATTAATAAAAAAAAATCAAGTAAGCAGTTCAGGTTGATGAATTAGGAATAGCACTGCAAAGACTCCAGAATCATAATGCATACATTAAATTCCAACTCTAGCCGGGTGTGGTGGCTTACGCCTGTAATCCCAGCACTTTGGGAGGCCTAGGTGGGTGGATGACTTGAGGTCAGAAGTTCGAGACCAGTCTGGCCAACATGGTGAAACCCCGTCTCTACTTCAAAAACAGACAATTAGGCCGGGCGCGGTGGCTCATGCCTGTAATCCCAGCACTTTGGGAGGCCGAGGCAGGCGGATCACGAGGTCAGGAGATCGAGACCATCCTGGCTAACACGGCGAAACCCCATCTCTACTAAAAATACAAAACATTAGCCAGGCGTGGTAGTCCCAGCTACTCCGTAGGCTGAGGCAGGAGAATGGTGTGAACCCAGGAGGCAGAGGTTGCAGTGAGCCGAGATTGTGCCACTGCACTCCAGCCTGGGCAACAGAGTGAGACTCTGTCTTGAAAACAAAACAAAACAAAACAAAACCATACAATTAGCTGGGCATGGTGGTATGTGCCCGTAATCTCAGCTACTCAAGAAGCTGAGGCAGAAGAATCACTTGAACCGGGGAGGTAGAGGTGGCAGTGAGTCAAGATCGTGCCACTGCACTCCAGCCTCAGCAACAGAACTCAAAAATGAAAATAAAAACAAAAATAAATTCCAGCTCTATTGTTGACTATTAAGTTGGTACAAAAGTAATTGCAGGTGGTTTCTGCCATTAAAAAAAGCAAAAACTACAATTGCTTTTGTACCAGCATAATATATTCATATAATCTTTGGATAAGTTATGTTGTCTTTTAATGCCTCAATTTCTCTGTATGTAAAAATGCAAATAATCATGGAACTATCTTATAACATAGTTTTGATAATTAAATAATATAGTTATAAAATTTAGAATAGAATCTGGCACACAGTAATTATTACTCCATATCGCCATATTAATAAGATATTTGTATATTTATACAACATCATTTATGTCAGTAATTCTCTCCCCAGTGGCCTACACATGTTTATTGCTCAGCTTCTATTTTCACTTTTCATAATACATTTTGTTTAGCATTACTAGGTAAAGTAAATGATTAATTATAGCATGCGGCTTTGAGATACATGACCTCAAATTTTTAACCTAGGCCAAGCAAGGAATCACCTCCCATGCCAAGCAATGTGAAATGCTTTCTATACGGAACACTTTGAAAATAAATGAAAGATAAAAACAAAACAAAAAAACCCTACATTGTGAATGGACTATTATTCTAAATCAAATTTTTGGATTCCTGTTCTCTCTCCAGCAACTTCAATACATTTTCATAAATAATTAAAGAATCTGATTTAGACATCAGTAAGATGACAGGAAAAGAAGTCCCAGGTTTCATTCCTTGCTATGATTTGCATATTTATATCCCTTCAGATTTCATGTTGAAACTTAACCTGCAATGTAACAGCATTAAGAGGCACAGCCTTAAGGAGATAACTAGGCATTGCCCTCGTGAATGGGATTAACGTCCTTATAAAAAGGATCAAGGGAAATAGGTAGTCCTTTTTACCAGTTCCATCATTTAAGGATGTACTAACAAGGTGTCAACTATGGAGCAGAGATCAAGCCCTTACCAGACACCAAATTTGCTGGTGTCTTGATCTTGGACTTCCCAGCCTGCAGAAATATGAAAAATAAATTGTTCCTATTTATAAATTAACCAGTCTATTTGTTATAGAAGCCCCAAAAGACAGACACCCCCGCACAAAGAGAGTTTAAGTAGCAACTAGCCACAGACTAGAAAATGCCATTTTACCCCCAAACTTGGGAATGAGCTGAGACACCTGCGAGGACCACAGAACCAAACAAAAACTGCAGTAGAAGGGTAAGAGTAACAGTCTCACTTCGAGCACACCATCTGTTCCCATCCAAGCTGATTTGCGGGACAAGAAGAAAATTCCCTAGATCCACAGTTTGTACAGTGGGAAAAGAAAGCCACGGTCAGACATTGAGCTTCCCCAGTGTTCTAAAATGTTTCCCAGGAAGCTCACGCTGGTCTCCCCTCAAGGGAAACAATGTGGGCAATGTCACAGCTAGATCATCTGGTGTTGGGTAGAAACAAAGAAAGGAGGTAGACCTTATAGCAACTAGCCTACAGATGTTGGTGGTAGCTCTGTGTTCCTGCCAGTGGTAGCATCCACTTAGAGGTAACAGCCAATAGCATATCTTACCTGCAAAGTCAAGCTGGTTGCTTCCAGAAGTATGGTAAAAAATTCAACCTGGCTTCAGTCCTTATTTGGCCAACCTCCACATTCAGCCTCAGAGCCCACCCCAAAGCCCCGCCCAGACTGGTAGACACCTACCTCAGCATATTTCAGCAAAGCTCAGGGGCTAGACCTGCCCAACCAGAGAGTTCAAACAGTGGCTTCGCTCAGCCTCAAACACCACTCCCAGGTCCTACCCAGGCAGGGAGACACCGATCACTGTGTACTTCCTTAGAGGACAGGCCTGCCCAACCTGGGAGGCCAAACAGGGGCTTGGCCCAGCCCCAGGCCTCACGCCAAGGTTCCGTTCAGGCAGGAGGGCAAGCTTCAAACACGCATTTCTATAAAACACAGCCTCTGAATCTGTCCATCTGGAATAACAACTCTGCCTAACCTCGGGGCCAGCCTGCAACCCTGCCCAACTTCAGAACCCAAACGATAATACTGCCTGGCCAGAGAACACATCCTGTGACACAGCCCAATTAGAGACTATCACAGTGCCCAGCCAGCAGCTCTGACTGACAGCAGAGACCAGCCAGTGGTCTTGCCAGACAGCAGAACCTAGAGAGTAGCAACATCCAACCTCAGAACCTAAAGGCAGGGGTCTAGCCACCTAGAGAAACCAACCGCAAGCCCTGCCTCCCTGGGGTCATTTCAGGCTGAACCACGCATAATCAGAGGCTAGATTTAATAGTGAAGCTCTATCTTGGCCAGAAATCACCTATAAAGCCCAGAAGAAGTTGCTGTCTCCTCAAATGAGCAGACCCCAAAGCAAATACATGAGAATGGTGAAGAATCAGGGAATCATTATATCTCAAAAACAAACTAATAAATTTCCAATAATGAACCCAAAGGAAACAGATCTATGAAATGACTGACGAATATTTGGAATAATCCACTTAAAAAGTTCAGTGAACTACTTGAATATATAGAGGAAAATTAAAATAAATTTATTCTTGTTTAATAAATCCTACTCAAATAGAAACCGAAAGAGAATGGGGGTAGCTATACTTAGACAAAATAGACTTTAAGTCAAAAACTGTAAAAGGAGACAAAGAAGTATGTTACATAATGATAAAGGGGTCAATTCATCCAGAGGATATTAATAATTATAAATCTATATGTACTCAACATCAGAGGCACTTAGACTTCGAAAGCAAATATTAAAGAAACTAGAGGGAGAGATAGATTACAATACAGTAATAATAGGGGGATTCAATACCCTACTTTCAACAAAGGACAGATCATCCAGACAGAATGTTTAGTCTCTCAGACCAAATGTACCTAAAAGACATGCACAGAACATTCTACCAAACAGCAAGAGAATACGCATTCTTTTTGTGCACACAAAGAATATTCCCCAGAATAGATACTATGTTAGATTACAAAGCAAGTTTTAAAAAATTCAAGTGTATGTAAATCATGTCAAGTATCTTTTCTGATCACAATAGCATGAAACGAGAAATAAATAACAGGAGAAATCTTGGAAAAGTCACCAATTTGTGGAAATTAAACAACATGCTCCTGAAAAAAACAATGAGTCAAAGAAGAAATCAAAAGAGAAATTAAAAATTATCTTGAGACAAACAAATACAAAAACAGAATATGCTAAAATTTATGGGATGCAGCAAAACCATTTCTAAGAGAGAAAATTACAGCATTCAATGCCTCCCCCCATATATATATATCTCTCTCTGTCAAATAAGCAACCTACTATTATACATCAAGGAACTAAAAATAGAAGAAACTCAGCCCAAAGTTAGCAGAAAAAAGGAAATAAAGATCAGAGGAGAAATAAATAAAGTATAAACTAGAAAAATGACAGGGAAAAAAACCCTAAAAACTTTCCCGTTTTCTGGAAAGATAAATATAATTGACAACTCCTTAGCAAGATTAAGAAAAAGAAGGGCCAGGAGCAGTGGCCCATGCCTGTAATCCCAGCACTTTAGGAGACGGAGGCAGGCAGATCACTTGAGGTCAGGAGTTCGAGACCAGCCTGGCCAACATGGCAAAACCCTGTTTCTACTAAAAATACAAAAATTAGCTGGGTGTGGTGGAGCAAGCCTGTAATCCCAGCTACTTGAGAGGCTGAGGCAGGAGAATCGCTTGGACCCAGGAGGCACAGGTTGCAGTGAGCTGCGAGGCGCCACGGCACTCCAGCCTGGGCAACGGAGCAAGACTCTACCTCAATAAATAAATAAACCAAAGACTAAAAATAAAATTAGAAGTTAACGAAGAGACACTACAACTGATACCACAAATAATCATAAGAGATTAATATGCAGATATATGCCAACAAATTGGATAACCCAGAAGAAATAGATAACTTCCTAGACACAGACAACCTGCCAGAACTGAAATATGAAAAAATAAAATACCAGAACAGATTGATGATGAGTAAGGACATAAATCAGTAATACAAAGCCTCCCATCAGGCCGGGCATGGTGTCTCACGCCTGTAACCCCAGCACTTTGGGAGGCCAAGGCAGACAGATCACTTGAGGTCAGAAGTTCCAAACCAGCCTTGCCAACATGGCGAAATTCTGTCTCTACTAAAAATACCCCAGCTACTCAGGAGGCTGAAGTAGGAGGATCACTTGAAACCCGGAGGCAGAAGTTGCAGTGAGCCGAGATTGCACCGCTGCACTCCAGCGTTGGGTGACAAGAGCAAGACTCTGTCTCAAAAAAAAAAGTCTCCCATCAACCCATCAAAAGAAAAGCCTAGAATCTGATCACATCACAGATGAATTCTACTAAACATTTAAAGAAAAACTAACACCAATCCTTCTTAAACTCTTCCAAAGAACAGAAAGGAAAGAAAAGTTCCTCTTTTTATGAGACCAGGATTTCCCTGATGCCAATGCCAGGCAAAATGAATTAAAAAAAAATTATAGGCCATTATCCCCGATAAATACAAATGTGAAACCCTCCACAAAATACTAACAAACCAAATTAACAGCACAATAAAAGGATCACCCACTATGATCAAGTAGGAATTATGCCATGGGTTCAAGATTAGCTCAACATGTGCAAATTAACTGATGTCATTCTGTTCATATTAACAAAATTAAGGACAAAACCATATGATCCTCTCAACAGATGCAAAAAAAGCATCTGATAAAATTCAACATCCTTTCATGACAAAAACTCTCAACAAATTAGGTGTAGAAGGAATGTTCCTCAACACAATAAAGGCCATAAATGACAAGCCCAGAGCTAAACATCATACCCAACAGTGAAAATTTAAAAGCTTTTCCTCTAAGATCAGAAAGAAGATAAGGATGCACTCTCTCACAATTTCTACTCAACTATGATAGTACTAGAAGTCCCTGCCAGAGCAATTAGACAAGAGAAAGAAATAAAAAGCCATCCAAATAGGAAATGAAGAAGTGAAAATGTCACTATTTGCTAACAACACAATCTTACATACAGAAAACACAAAAGACTCCACCAAAGAAACAGAACTAATAAACAACTACATTAAACATGAAGGATACAAAATTAAAACGCAAAAAGCAGTGGCATTTCCATATAGTAACAACAAATTATCTGATCTGATTTAAAAAATAAATAAAATAATCTCATTAATCATTGCTACTAAAAAAAAAAAAAATCTTAGAAATATATCAGCCAGGCCGGTGGCTCACATCCATAATCCCAGCACTTTGGGAGGCCGGGGTGGCAGGATCATTTGAGCTCAGGAGTTTAAGAACAGCCTGGGCAACACAGCAAGACCCCATCTCATTAAAAACAAAAATTTAACCAAGGAGGTAAAAGAGCTCTAAAATAAAAACTGTAAAATATTGATGAAAAAATTTGAAGACACAAATAAATGGTAAGATATCCAGTGTTCACAGATTGGAAAAATTAATTTGTTAAATTTCTAATTTGTTAAAACATTCAAACTATCCAAAATGATCTACAGATTCAATGCAATCTCTATCAAAATACTGATGTCATTTTTCACAGAAATAGAAAAAAAAAACCCTAAAATTCATTGGGAATACCAAGAAACACCAAATACTCAAAGTAAACTTGAGATGAAAGAACAAACCTAGAGACATCACACTAACTGATTTCAAACTATATTACAAAGCTAGGGTAATCAAAATAGCATGGTACTGGTGTAAAAACAGAAACACAGACCAATGGAACAGAATAGAAGGTGTGGAAATCAACCCATGCATTTATACTCAATTGATTTTTGTCAAAGGTGCCGGGAACACACAATGGGAAAGGATAGTTTCTTCAAAAAATGGTGCTGGGAAAACTAGATAACCACATGCAGAAGAATGAAATTGGACCACTACCTTACACCATATACAAAAATAGGTCAAAATGGATTAAAGACTTAAACATAAGACCTGCATTATAAAACTACTAGAAGAAAACACAGAGGGAAAACTACATGTCATCAGTCTGGGCAATGATTTTTTTGGATATGACACCAAAGGGACGGGCAACAAAAGCAAAAATGAACAAATGGGATTACATCAAACTGAAAATGTCTGCATAACAAAGAATACAATTAGCAGAGTGAAGAGAAAAGCCGTGGATTGGGAAATAATATTTGCAATCTGTGTATCTGATAAGGAGTTAATATCCAAAATATATCAAGAACTCGAGTAACCCAATAGCAAGAAAACAACTCAATTAAAAAATGGGCATGCCAGGCACAAATGGTGCACACCTGTAGTCCCAGCTATTTGAGAGGCTGAGGCAGGAGGATGGCTTGAGGCCAGGAGTTTGACTCCAGCATGGGCAACAGAGTAAGACCCTCAACTCTTGGTGGGGGGGGAACCAGAGGGACAAATGAACTGAACAGATATTTCTCAAATGAAGACATATGAATGTCCAACAGATAAATGAAAAAAGTGCTTGATATCTATAATCATCAGGAAAATGCAAATTAAAGCCATAATGAGATAACAACTCACACCTGCTAGAATGTCTATTATCAGAAAGAGAAAAAAACAAACAGTTTTCATAAAGAAGTGGCGAAAAGGGGAGCCTCATACACTGCTAGTGGGAACGTAAATTAGTACAGCCATTATGGAAGAGGGTATGAAGGTTCCTCAAATATCTAAAAATATTCTGGGACAATGTTTTATTAAAAGAGAAGAAAAGAAAAAAAATTTTAAATAAAAAAATACAAAAGAAAAAATTTAAAAACAAAATTACCACGATCCACCAATCCCACTTACGTGTATATAGTCAAAGGATGTGAAATCAGTATGTTGAAGAGATAGCTGCACTCCAATGTTAAGTGCACTTTTATTCATAATAGTTTAGTTATCAAATCAACCTAAGTATCCATCAATAAATTAATAAAGAAAATGTCGTATACATAGGCAGATCTTGGAGATACCATGGGTTCGATTTCAGACCACCACAATAAAGCAAACACTGCAATAAAATGAGTAACACAATTTTTTGTTTCCCAGTGCATATACAAGTTATGGTTACATCATACTGTGGTCTATTAACTGTGCAATAGCATTATGTCTAAAATGAGTGTACATACCTTAATTAAAAAATACATCATTGCTAAAACATAACTATCATCTGAGCCTTAAGCAAGTCATAATTTTTGCTGATGGAGAATCTTGCCTTGATGTTACCGGCTGCTGACTGATCAGGGTAGAGGTTACTGAAAGCTGGGATGGCTGTAGCAATTTCTTAAAATAAGGCAACAATGAAGTGTGCCACATAGATAGACTCTTCCTTTTATGTAAGATTTCTCTATACCATGTAATTCTATTTGATAGAATTTAGAACTTTCAAAATTGGAGTCAGTCCTCTCAAACCCTGCCAGTGTTCTATCAACTAAGTTTACAGACTATTCTAAATCCTTTGTTGTCATTTCAACCATGTTCACTGCATCTTCACCAGGAATAGAGTCCACCTTAAGAAACCACATTCATTGCTCATCCTTTAAGAAGCAACTCCTCATCTGCTGAAGTTTTTTTTTTTTTTTTTGAGACAGGGTCTCCTCCTGTTGCCCAGGCTGGAGTGCAGTGGTGTGATCATGGCTCGTTGCAGTCTTGACCTCCTGGACTCAAGTGATATTCCTATTCAGCTCCCTGAATAGCTAGGACTACAGGCACGTATCACTAAACCTACCTAAATTTTTTTCAGAGATGGGGTCTATGTTGCCCAGGCTGATCCTAAACTCCTGGCCTCAAGCGATCCTCCCACCTCAATATTCCAAAGTGTTGAGATTACAGGCATGAGCCATCGTGCCTGGCTCTGCTGAAGTTTTACCCTGAGATTGCAGCAATTCAGTCACATCTTCAGGTTCTACTTTTAATTCTAGTTCCCTTGCTATTTCTACCATATCTGCAATTACTTCCTCTACTGAAGTCTCGAACCTCTCAAAGTCATCTGTGAAGACTAGAATCAACTTCTTCCAAACTCTTGTTAATGTTGATATTTTGACCTCCTCCCATGAATTACGCATGTCCCCAATGGCATCTAGAATGGTGAAGCCTTTCCAGCGGTTTTCAATTTACTTTGTCCAGATCCATCAGAGGAATCATTATCTAATAGCAGCTATAGCCTTATGAAATGTATTTCTTAAATGATAAGACTTAAAAGTTGGAAGCATTCCTTGATTCATGGACTGCAAAATGAATGTTGTGTTAGCAGGCATAAAAACTATATTAATCTCCTTGTACATCTGCATCAGAGCTCTTGCGTGAACAGGTCACTGTCAATAACAGCAATATTCTGAAAGGAAATCTTTTTTCTCAACAGAAGGTCTCGATAGTGGGCTGAAAATATTCAGTAAATTATGCTATAAACAGAGGTGCTGCCATTGGGCTTTGTTGTTCCATGTGTAGAGCACAGGCAGAATAGGTTTCACATAATTCTTAAACACTCTAGGATTTTCAGAATGGTAAATGGACATTGGCTTCAACTTAGTTACCAGCTGCATTAGCCCCTAACAAGAGTCAGTCTGTCCTCTGAAGCCAGGCACTGACTTCTCTCTAACTATGAAAGTCCTAGATGGCATCTTCTTCCAACAGAAGGCTGTTCCATGTACTTTAAAAATCTGTCCTTTTGTGTAGCCACCTTCATCCATTATCTTAGCTAGATCTTCTGGAAAACATGCTGAAGCAAGTGCTGAATGACATAGAAGCTTCAGCATGTTATCCAGAAGACCTAGCTTCACCTTCTACTTGTAATTTACGGAGAAGGCTTCTTTCCTTAAACCTCATGGACCAACCTCTGCTAGCTTCAAACTTTAATTGTGCAGCTTCCTCACTTCTCTCAGCTTTCATGAAATTAAGACGAGTTACAGCCTTGTTCTGGATTAGGTTTTGGCATAAGAGAATCTTGTGGCTAGTTCGATCCATTTAGACCACTCAAACTTTCTCCACATAAGCAATAAGGCTACTTTGCTTTCTTATCATTTATGTGTTCAATGGAGAACATTTAGTTTCCTTTGGACCTTGTCCTTTGCATTTACAATTTGGTAAACTGTTTGGCACAAGAGGCTTAGCTTTCAGCCTATCTCGGCTTTCGACATGCCTTCCTTACTAAGCTTAGTCATTTTTCTAGCTTTTGATTTAAAGCGAGAGATATGCAGCTCTTCCTTTCACTTGAACACTTAGAAGACATTATAGGGTTGTTAAACTGTCCTAATTTCTATATTGTTATGTCTCAGTGAATAGGGAGGTCTGAGCAGAGGGAGAAATACAGGGGAATGGCTGATCAGTGTTGTAGCCACAGTACACACAACATTTATTGATTAAATTCATTGTCCTACATAGGCGGAGTTCATGGCACTCCAAAACCATTATAATAGCAACAAAGATCACTGATCACAGATGACAGAAAAAGTCTGAAATATTGTGAGAATTACCAAAATGAGACACAGAGACATGAAGTGAACATATGCTGTTGGAAAAATGGTGCTGACAGACTTGCTCAACAAAGGGCTGCCACAAAGCTTCAATTTGTAAAAACTGCTGTATTTGCAAAATGCAAACTAGCAGAACACAATAAAAAGGAGTATGCCTGTATACACACTGGAGTACCAGTCAGCCTTAAAAAACGAAATCTTGCCATTTGCAACAACATGGATGAACCTGGAGAACATTACAGTAAGTGAAATAAGCCAGTCATAGACAAATATTGCATGATCTCACTTATCTGTGGAACTGAATACAATTGAAATCAAAGAAACAGAGAATAAATGGTATTTGCCCAAGGCTGGAGACAGCATGAGAAGGGAGACATTGGTCAAAGGGTACAAAGTTTCAGTTAGGAGGAATACATTTTTGATATCTACTGCACAGCATGGTAGCTACCTTTAATAATAGTGTATTGTATATTTCAATATTGCTAAGACATTACATTTCAAATATTCTTACCACAAATATGTTACATATCTGAGGTGATGGATATGTTTAGTTTGACTTAATCATTCCACTTTGTGTACATATATCACAACATTACTTTGTACCCTATAAATACATACAATTTTAATGGGCTAACTTACAATTTAAAAATTTTAAAGAGAATTTGGCCTGGCAAGGTGGCTCATGCCTGTAATGCCCAACACTTTGGGAGGCCGAGGCAGGTGGATTGCTTGAGGTCAGGAGTTCAAGACTAGCCTGGCCAATATGGTGAAACCCCATCTCTACTAAAAATACAAAAATTAGCTGGGCGTGGTGGTGTGCGCCTGTAGTCCCAGGTATTTGGGAGGCTGAGGCAGGAGAATCACTTGAACCCAGGAAATGGACGTTGCAGTGTGTGGAAATCACACCACTGTACTCCAGCCTGGGTGACAGAGCAAGACTCTATCTCAAAAAGAAAAAAAAAAAAAAGAAAAGAATTTGATTTAGAATTTTCAACTTTACTTTTTTCAAAGCTATATGCAAAATGAGAAAAAGATAATAGAAAGAGAAACAAAGAGACAGAGACAAAAGGTACGAGCAAGAGACTGAGACCAAGGAGCAGAGGCTAAAAGGCTAAACTGCAAAGTCTCAATAACACTTTTTAAACCTATAGTTCCAATAATGCTGAAAGCCAGCTCTATTTCTTGAACTTCCCGGGAGATGAGCCAAAAAACATGCTGTTTTGTTTAAGTGAACTTAACTGAGATTTCTCTTACTTTGAACTCTCTGAGACAATGTTATTTTCTGGTACCTACAATAATCGTTTAATAAGAATCTATTAAGTTATGCTAAGACAGTTCAAAGTCTAAGATAGTTCAAAGTAAGAGAACTAACAGTATCTGAAATAAAGCACTATAGAATACATGAAATATACTAAACTAATATCTGAAATACATATATTATCAGTAGTTTTAAGTGTGGGTAAATTTACACTTTCAATATTCTGTACTCTGTGAAACATTTAAAATTTGAGAATGTATTATAACAAAAATGTTATTCGAAGTTTGGTGGGAAAACCGAATTTAGATAAATGTCAAAAAAAAAAGGAGAAAGACAATCTAAAGAAGAAATTAAAGAAAATGAAACAATACTAATTTGCCTTGAACATATCATGCATTTAAAAAGATAACACAGAATATCCCCAGTATCTGTTTCTTCATTAACTCCTTTTGCCTACCATTAAAAATTCCAACGTTTTAAGCAAAGAAGATTATGAGGAAATAAACATTTTAACAAATAAAGGAAACTTAAAATGTGTTAAATTTGTCATCATTATCATTTTTGGGTAAAAACAAGTTTAAAAACTCCCAAGTCTCTCATTTTCTACTCGCTTTATTTCCCTTTAATAGATTACTATCAAAATCACCTTGGTGAAGGAGTTGAGCTCGATAGGCTGGAAGGGAAGTTGTAAGAAAGGTATGGAGTCGAACAGCCAAAAGAAATTTTAACCCACATTCATCAAGAGTTTCTCCACCTGCAATGGGAGAAAGGGGAAGCAATGTATTAAAAAAAAATTGTAAGCAAAAGAACACCAAATATAGGCATATAACATTCTTAACCTGATCAAAAAAAAAGTTATCAGTCTAAAATATTTTATAATATTTATCTTTTTCTACACAATTTTACATTACAGAAAAAATAGTATAAAGAATTGGAAAAATAATAAAGAAGAGAATAAAGAGAATCTGATACTCTTTATAAACTGACCTCTTCTGACTGAAATCTTATTTAAATTAAAATGTGACTGATTTTTGAACAGTTTAATCTTTTCTGTGGCACATGTACAGTATTATCTTTAATCAATACAGTTTGTTCGAATCATACATCTACCCCAATAATCTGCTGTTAACACTGGAAGAAATAGTTCTATGGTAGGAGGGCCTGATATTTTTTCCTTGAAGCAAAAACTAAAAACATAAAACACCTATAACATATTCACATCAAAAATAGTATCTACTAGTAATATCTCTAAAAGCGTCAAGATTCATAACCAACTTAATTTTTCTTAAATTTAAATTTTGTTATTATATTAAATTTACCCTATATTTTCCTTTCTAGTTTCGTTCAAAGGGATACTGACATATATATGGTCCACAAGGCTCAATTTGTTCATTTCAGAACTTACTTGAGATTTTATGGGAAACTGTTCATAACTCAGCAGTATTTTTTTTTTAAATGCTCTCTGGGTGAGGAAAAGACCTAATTACATTATGCTTTTCTAGGTAGGAGCATACACTAATGCTAATTTTAAAAAAATTCAATGTTTTAAAAACCAAATTATAATTGTTAATAGTGGATTATTACAAAATGAGGGAAAAAAACCCAGAAGTCACCTTCTATTTTTAGGTACCTAAAATAATTGTTTAATAAGAATCTGTCAAATTTTGCTAAACTCAGAAAGATTCAGTTGGATTTTTTATACTAATAAGCAGACAATTAGTAAAAATGACCGGCATAACGAGTCTTTGTGCACTTGCTCATAGTACTATGATTTACAGGATAAATAGTGCATATTAAGAGTTTGCTGTTTATGATAGTCTCGGGGGGGGGAAAAAAGTTAAAACTGTTGTGAAGGTAGCAAAGATGTTTCCAAAAAAAACCTTCATGGTATTTTTTTTTTTAAGAGACAGGATCTTGCTCTATTGTCTAGGCTGTAGTGCAGTGGCACAATCAATTCACTGCCACATCAACCTCCTGGGCTCAAGCATCATCCCACCTCAGCCTCCTGAGTAGCTAGGACTATAGGCATGAGGCAACCTATCTGGCTAATTTTTTTTTGTTTTCATAGAGATGGGGGTCTCAACTATGTTGCCCAGGCTGGTCTTAAACTCCTGGGTTCAAGTGATCCTCCTGCCTCAGCCTCCCAAAGAGCTGAATTTATAGGCATAAGCCCCTATGCCTAGCCAATGGCATCATTTTAATAAAAATTATTTAAAATCATTTTCTGTGAAAATAAGTAAAAATGTTATCAGTATGGAGTTTAGTTTTACCTTGGCTTCTGTCTCGGCTTTCTCCAATATCAGTGCTTGTAGTTGCAATTGTATCTGCTAAGGCCATCAAAGACATCTGCTCCATCCGGCTGAGTCCTGGTAAACTAGAATGAAGTAAGTGGCCAGAAAGAACCTGAGCATGCTCAGGTCCAAAGTAAGTCGGGCTGTATTGTGAAAGGTCAATAACTCTAGGCTTTGTATTTTCTTCGTCTGTCTCTAACATATCAGTATCAGTCATTAGAAGTTGAGTCTGAAAAAGCTCATCATAACTTTCTTTTGATAATTGGTTTGATTTACTTAAGGTACTCTCATTACTAGATTTCTCCAAAGATGAGTAACAGCTATCATCATCTGCTGCAAGTAAGGCATATAAAGGAAGTGGAGGAACAGAATCTATTTCTGTGTAATCTGTATTTTCAGCCTTATTGAATGCCTGGGGGTCTCTGGTAGTGCTTCCACTAGCACTGATTGTGAGAGACCTAAGGCGGCGTTCATGATTAGATTCAGCTTCATTCAGAGCCACAACTTCCCCAGCAATGCACTTAACAAGATGGGACAAGATGGCCTTGGCTCTCCGAACTTTACCAAGATCCATGAGTTCCAAAAGCTGCAAGGGATGATACTGAGGTAGAGTCGGGGAAAGTACATGAGCTGCTTCAAAAAGACCTGAATCTTCCATATCCACTGAAGGATCCAATGCAGTCTTCTTTCCACAGATTTTCTGTGCAAGACTGGTCATGGATCGAGTCAGAGTTTTCTTTGGAGGATGTAACCCAGAACTGGAGTTACTCTGTTTTATTAAACTTGTTATAGATGGAGTGCTCCCACTGTACGAATCTGTTATAACAGGTTCTTGTTTAGAAGATGGCTGCCATTGGGAATACACATGCATTTCACAGTCCATTCCTACCACAAGGATGCCATCCCGGACCCACGATAAAGAAACAGGAAAAGGTGGGGAGCCATCTACAGAAGAAACCAGGTCCACACTTCGTAATAGTACAAATTTAGAAAGGGGCACAACTTTGGCACTCTCCCAGAGAGGAAATGCCAGGGTTTCCTTACCAGTTTGGTCTTGTACCTTGCCAGCCAGGGGTCCATACATAAAAAGTTTTGATCCAATTCCTACAGTCAGGATATGAGAACCATCTTCTCTAGACATCCAATCTAAGTGAACTAAATGCTTTGTGTTTGATGTGATATTCTCTTTACTAGATAAATACATCTCTTGTTTATTATAGGCCACTAAATTGCTATCAACACTAATGCCAGAATCCAATACTGTGCTTAACTCATCTAAATGAATTGTCTGTTCAAGGACCCAACATGAACCTCCTGTTGACTCACATTCAAAAATACTTACATGCATCACAAAGTCCTGGGAAGATCTACTATTAGATGCAGGCTGCTTATAAGCTACTGCTAAACGATTTGTATGTGCACAGCTAACTTCTACAGGCCTACCAGGTACAGTTATACTACTATTGCTCTGAAGTCCATCTTCAATAAGTAATGGCCATTCTTCCCAAATGTATGCAAGATCAATTTTTCCATTCTTTGATGTGGCAGATTCTCCATCTGTTACTCTGCATCTCCAGAATCTTACTTTCTCATCTGAACATGAAGTTGCCAATAAATAAGGAGCACTGCATGCAGGATATATAGAAGATGAACTCAGATGTCCTAAAATAAAAATAATCCATTAACACAATGTCAAATTTGGTTAAATACTTCTCTTTTTATGTACTTACGATTTTAGTCTTTTGTATTAACTACTGTTAAGAACATGACAGCCTATATTTATTTAAGTTAAGAAGGGGCAGCAAGAATAGTAAGAAAGAGGCTTTTAATGACATCAGAAAGGTATATAAAAAGAAAGTATCACCAAAACCTAGAGTTGAAAGGGAACTCTGAGATAATTTACTTCAATTCTTGAAGGTTAAACATCTTGGGCCTAAATCAAACAACTTAGGAATAGGCAGAATTTAAAAACTTGAATTCTAGTTAATCCAGAATTTGTTTCACAGCTCTTTGCTAGTTTTATACATTATAAATCTAATTTTAAAGCTATCAATGCATTTTTTTTTTAATTTGTCAACACTCACTGGCTCCTTCTCTTTCACATTTTTCAATATAAATGTGAATGGCCTATGTTTACTTAAGTACTGAATGGTCACTTTACAGGGCCCTTCATGATTGAGGTATATTTGCCATAACAAATGCTGACAAGATTCCTAACTACAACTTAACATTTGCTTAGACTTAAAGTAATCATGCACTATTAGTTTCCTAAAACAGGAGCCTTGATTTTTATTGTTGATTAGTATTCTTGATACTCCACAACAGTGGTTCTTGACCTTTTGCATGCATAAGAATCACTTTAAAGGTCTGTAAGACCAGGCCACTGGGCCCCATCCCAGAGTTTGAGATTCAGCAACCCTGGGTGGCCCAAGAAATGGAGTGGCCCATTTCTAACAAGTTTCCGGGACACTGATGCTGCTAGCCTGGGGACACTTTGAAAAACACTGCTCTAGAATAAGGATAACAAACATATAGCAGAAACCACACAATCAGAATCATGGCTCCAGGCAGCTATTGCCAATACCATCAAAGTTTGCAAATAAGGTACAACTTAGTTACCATCTCCGCTCTAGAAACTGTCCCTTTGTCTTCCCAAAAAGACAAAGAAAATTTGTTTTAGAAATCAATATTTAAGACTAGAACTGGCTGATAAATGTCAGAGTAATCTGAAAACATAATGAGAACTGTAAGTCTTCAATTTAGGGTACTTGAATATATTATTTCCATTTCTAGTTCTGTGTGGATTTAAGAGGTAGTTGCAGCACCTATTTTTAAATACCTGGTAAATACTCATGTGTTAGAAAATTAGTCTCTTTTCATAAAATTTACAAACCTGCTGATGGCTTAATACTTATTATCTCAACTCCTTCTGGTAAATGCAATTCTTGGCTATAAACCATTTCTGAAAACAGAGTCAACTTGCTGGTACTCTGGAGATTTGCTCTGCAAGTCTGATACTTTTGTGAAAAAGGAGATAGGATCTTCTCTGGAGAAGAAGAATAAAGTTCTTCTGGGGGCCAAACTGCTTCGGATAATTTTGTATCTACTTTTTCATCTACAAAACATAAGAACCAAAAACTGAGGCAGGGGAACCCTATAAATATTGCAATTGCTACATTTTACAATCCAAAACTGCCTTGTAAAAGATACAATAGTAAACACATTAATATGATTCTTCACAGAAAGAAAATAAGAAAAGCTTTTTGAATTAATTGAATAATCTACAGTTATCAACATTTAATGAGAATGGCTTTAAGAAATATGTCCCAAATTATCTAACTTTGTGTAATTTGTTAACTTACACCTATTAAAGTTACACAAGCACACACACAAAAGACTCACCTAATGAGACAGGAACTGACTTTAGATGTAAATTCCACATGTGTAACAGTGAACGGTTGTCTTGAGTGCATTCTATTACAATTAGGTAGAACTTCTCAGAAAATCCATTAGGTAAGCTGCCTGTTGGTATTAATGATATTTTTCACTGTTACTATGTGTAAAAGAGACAACTTGCTAAATATGCCAAGTTAAAATAATTGGACTTTAAAAAAAGAAAATTAAAAACTTTTACCTAAGGCTTCAAACACAAGTGGTATTATATATTCAAATCCTTTACCACATGAATTTGTATTAACTTAAAATTTTTACAGTAATATGTATGCTATTTCATGTTTGAATTGATAGGTTTACATTCATCATCATCAAATTGTTCACAAAGATTAAACCATAAGAAGTAGGAAATTTCAAAACAGATAGGAACTACGTAATATACACTTCAACTCAACATATCATGATGAAATGGTGGTGCCAAACATTTTTCAAATGAATAAGTTCTATATGGATGACTTCATGATATTTATCCAATGGCCAAACTGTAAGTTTTCATTATAAAACATATCATTCAAGAAAATTTGTCTTCGTCCAAATTGCATAAACAGTACACGAGTTGCTCAAAATAAACATATCTTTTTAAAATACATCAGAAAAATCAATGATTTATTACTGCCTGAAAAACCTTTTTAACAATAGATTTTAATCCAAGTTTTCTTCATTATAATCCATTATTCACTATGTGCACAATTAGGTAAACGAAAATTACATTATAAAAACAAAATAAATCATAGAACATGTAAAACATGAGAAAGCAGGTATTATTAGAGCACAAAGACTTTGCCCTTTTATAAATTTGCATAGGAAAAAAATAAAAAAAGGTAACCATAAATGTTTTAAATCATCTTGTATTGAGAGACTAAATGAAAAGGTAACTTTGGTAATGTATTCTAAGTTAGGCATCCAAAATACAGAAATTAAAAGAAAAGGATAAAGATTATAACAAAAGAAAAAAGAATAGAAATCAATCCTAGTTTTGATAATTTCACTAACAAAAAATGCTCTAATAATGAAAATATTTGTAAAACATTTTTCTTCTTCATAATAGAGCAAAAGAAATGAAACCATAACTCCTTAGGTATTTTCTAGGAAACTCTAATAATGAACATAATAGTTTTTGGGTAAAAGTAAAAATTTCCTTAATATTTTAAGAAAAATCTTAGCCTTAAAGAGAATAAAAATACATTAAAAATTGAAGAATCCGAAAAAAGAAAATGCTAGAATACAAGAAGAACATAGAAAAACTCAACCTTATGCAAAGGAGAGTAACTTCTTTTAAAAGTTTTAAAGAGACTTAAATTGTTAACAATATTAACATGTTCATTAATATTTTAATATGAAAAGAAAGGATAGTTTTGTTTATACAATAAATAATCTTATCTCTTACACCTGATATCTTTAATCCCCATTTTTAGCATACTTCCAACATGTTCAGAGTTTTAAAAAAGACATAAATAAAGTGTATTTGCACAGCTCATTAACTCAGGGAAAACTGATAGAAGACTAAAAGCAATGGTAAGAAATTAGATGTCAACATAAAAGTGCAGAACTCTAAGGAGTACTTCTCATAAAAGAAGAAAAATGGAAAAGGTGGCAGAAAGACATGATGTAAAAGAGAAGAAAAAAGTCTGAACAAATGGAGAAGATATGAATCTTGATAACTTCTTTGTGCAACAGGCACATACTGTATAATTGATTTTTAAGATTGTGATATTCAAGAATGCCATTTTTGAGTTTGGTTTGGCTCTGTAATCTCAAGTGATGACCAAGAGATTTTAGCTTTATTTTACTCAGTGTGCCTTCATGTAAAGTAATAATTAATGTTGATGAGAGGAGTTTAACATTTTAAAAACTGTTTTATTATAAAAACATTAATTAAGACAATTAATTTTTAAATTAAGGACCTTCTAGCTTGAAGTTTTAAGCTACTTCTTTAAATTATAAATTTTCAAAAGGCAGGAGGTCCATAATATCCAAATGGATGGGTAGGACCCATTCCATGCAAAAAGCTCTCACATGTTAATAATAAAGCATTTCTATTATGCAGTTTAAAAAACATACAACCAAGATGCCCCTTTAATTTTGTTCATATTTATTACCTGGTTAAGAATAAAAAGATACTCATATTTATGATAAATATTCAATAAACAAACCTACCCCAAACAATTTTTACTTCAAATAGACTATGTAAAGCATTTTACCAATTCATCTTTATTAACTGCCTAACGTACTGTACATAGTATTTCTCATTCCATAAATAATTCTTCCTTACCTGCATTAGATAAAATGCTGTCTTTGCCAAGGCTTTTCTTCTCAAGGTTATTCAAAATGAAGTCTTCTTGAAAAACATGAAGCAGTTGGGTTTTTCTGCCATGCTGAATATAAATAAATATCAACGTAAGTTGACCTATGTGTTATTTACCTAATGCTAAATAGCCAGAAAAATAAAACTTCATAATGAGATATTTAAAGGCAGAATAAGTCAAAAGTTCAGCAGAACATAAGTGCATGGCACCTCCATTAGATTAAACAGATGAATATAAAAATTTAGGTCAAGATGATTTGCTTTCATTACAATGAGTCTTTATAAGTAAGAAATAATATCCACCAATGTTTTTTATTTAGCCACAAATGGGAACCTAGTTTTCTTTTCAGTGATTTTCAATAACCACGGATGAGGAACCTAACACCACTTTATTAAAGCTAATGGTAATATGATAATATTAATATTTGTAATATGTTTGAGTCAAATTTTGAAAATTTATTTGGTTGTGAATATAGTAATGAGGGTAATTTGTTTTCTAGTTTGAAGTCTAGGAAGTAAAATATACAATAGTATGTTATCTATTATGTGATGAGTTAATTACTGAATCTACTTTACCTGTAAATATATAGCAAATTTTCAAATTACATTAATATACAGATTTTACGCAAAATGCTTTCATAAACTTTTTTTTAATATACCTCCCCCCCAAAATTAATACTTACAAGTTTGGTAATGGGATCTAATGCAATAATGCATCCTGGCCTGGCTGTTGATTGTTGACTGACGATGTTAAAGACTTCACCAACATATTTCTGTTTTTTTTAAAAAAATTGATAATTTACTAAACAATTCATATGCAAATAAGAGTAAATAATAAAATTTCAGGCATAACAGATAAATGACAATAAAATTCAAGTGGGCCTAAATATAGTCCCTTTCAACTATAAAAATTCTAGGTCTTTAGTCTTTATAGGAATTAACATACAAATGAAAAAGCATTACAGCTCAGTTGCTACAGAGAAAAATAAAAGCAATGCTTGATAACTGCTAAGGAAAAAAATTACATCCATAAATGTGAAAAATTAATTTCAATCTCCTAGAAATGTTCTAATAATTAGTGCTTTTTAAACATTAATTTTGAGGTAAGAAGGATAGAGCAAAAGAAACAACATTACATACTATTCAAATATGCTGATTTCTTGAGCCATTCATGTCCTGACTACTTTAGTCAAGGTCACACTGCTAAATTCAGTGGTCTATTTTCAAATCTTTATCAGACTTGCTTTATCAGCAGTATCTGATCTTGGTAATCATTCCTTCTTCCTCCTTGAAATATTTTTTTTCTTTTGCCTTCCATTATACACCACATTCACTCTTGTATTTCCACCCTACTTTTAACAGAGCATTCCAGCATTCAATCTTTAATTTTTTTTAACTTTCATTGTAGGTTTGGGAGTACTTGTGCTAAACTCATGTCACAGGGCTTTGTTGTACAGATTATTTCATCATCCAGGTACTAAGCCTAGTACCCGATAGTTATTTTTTCTGGTCCTCTCTCTCCTCCCACCTTCCACCATGAAGAAGTCCCCAGTGTCTGTTTTTCCATTCTTTGGGTTCATGAGTTCTCATCATTTAGCTCCCACTTATAAGTGAGAACATGCAGTATCTGGTTTTCTATTCCTGCATTAGTTTGCTAAGGATAATGGCCTCCTTAAAGAATGGCCTCCATAAAGAAGTTGCTTTGTGAATGCCAGCTCCACCCATGTTCCTGCAAATTACATCATTTCATTCTTTTTTATGGCTGCACAGTATTCCATGGTGTGTATGTACCACATTTTCTTAATCCAATCTGTCACTCATGGGCATTTGGGTTGATTCTATATCTTTGCTATTTGTGAATAATGCTGCAATGAACATTTGCATGCATATGCCCTTAACACAGAATGATTTATACTCCTCTAGGTACATGGCCAGTAATGGGATTGCTGGGTCGAAAGGCAGTTCTGTTTTTAGCTCTTTGAGGAATCACAGTACTGCTTTCCACAATGGTTGAACTAATTTACACTCCCATCAACAGTGTGTAAGTGTTCCCTTTTCACTGCAACCTCACCAGCATGTTTTGTTTTTTTTTTTGACTTTTTAATAATAGCCATTCTGACTGGTGTGAGATGGTGTCACGCTGCGGTTTTTATTTGCATTTCTCTAATGATCAGTGATATTGAGCTTTTTATCATGTTTGTTGCCACATGTGTGTCTTCTTTTGAAAAGTGCTCATGTCCTTTACCCACTTTCTGATGGAGCTGTTTTTCTCTTGTAAATTTAAGTTCCTTACAGATGTTGGATATTCAGATCTTTCTCAGAAGCACAGTTTGCAAATATTTTCTCCTATTCTGTAGGTTGTCTATTTACTCTGTTATGATTGCTTTTGATGTCTTTGTCATGAAATCACTGCCCATTCCTATGTCCAGAATGGTATTGCCTAGATTGTCTTCCAGGGTTTTTAGAGTTTTAAGTTTTACATTTAAGTCTTTAATCCATCTTGAGTTTATTTCTGTATATGATCCAGTTTCAATTTTCTGCATATGGCTAGCCAATTCTGTCAGCACCATTTATTAATGGAATCCTTTCCCCACTGCTTGTTTTTGTCAGGTTTGTCAAAGATCAGACAGTTGTAGGTGTGTGGTCTTGTATCTGGATTCCCTATTGTGTTCCATTGGTCAATGTGCCTGTTTTTGTACCACTACTATGCTGTTTTGATTACTGTATCCCTGTAGTATAGTTTGAAGTCAGGTAACATGATACCTCAAAGCTTTTTTTTTTTTTTTTACGATTGCCTTGGCTACACAGGCTCTTATTTTGGTTCCATATGACTTTTAAAATAGGTTTCTCTAGTTCTGTGAACAATGTTATTGGTAGTTTGATAGGAATAGCATAGAATCTGTAAATTACTTTGGGCAGTATGGCCATTTTAATGATACTGATTCTTCCTATCCATCAACATAGGATGTTTTTCCCATGTGTTTGTGTCTTCTCTGATTTATTTGAGCAATGTTTTGTAATTCTCATTGTAGAGATCTTCCACCCCCCTGGACAGCTGTATTCCTAGGTATTTTATTCTTTTTGTGGCAGTTGGGAATGGAACTGTCTTCCTGAATTGGTTCTCAGCTTAGCTGTTGTTGGTGTATAGAAATGCTAGTCATTTCTTGTACACTGATTTTTGTATCCTGAAACTTTACTGAAGCTGTTTATCAGATCTAGGAGCTTTTGGGCCGAGACATAGGGTTATCTAGATATAGAAACATGTCATGTACAAACAGTGATAGTTTTACTTCCTCTCTTCCTATTTAGATGCCCTTTATTCCTCTTTCCTGATTGCTCTGGTCAGCACTTCCAATAATATGCTGAATAGGAGTGGCAAGACAGGGCATCCTTGCCTTGTGTCAGTTTTCAGGGGGAATGCTTCCAGCTTTTGCCCATTCAGTATGATGTTGGCTGTGAGTCTGTCAAAGATGGCTCTTATTATTCTGAGGTATGTTCCTTCAACACCTAGTTTATTGAGAGTTTTTAACATGAAAGAATGTTGAATTTTATCAAAAACCTTTTCTACATCTATCGAAATAATCATGTTTTTTGTCTTCAGTTCTCCTTATGTGATAAATCACATTTAATTTTCGTATGTTGAACAAAACTTGCATCCCGGGAATTAAGCCTACTTGATCACTGTGAACTAGCTTTTTAATGTGCTACTGGATTTGGTTTGCCAGTATTTTGTCAAGGATTTTTGCATTGATATTCATAGAGGATACTGGGCTAAAGTTTTCTTTGTGTGTGTGTCTGCCAGGTTTTGGTATCAGGATAATGCTGGCCTCAAAAAATCAGTTGGGGAGGAGTCCCTCCTCCTCAGTTTTTTGGAATAGTTTCAGTAGGAATGGTACCAGCTCTTCTTTGTGCATCTGGTGGAATTCAGCTATGAATCCCTCAGATCCTGGGTTTTTCGGTTGGTAGGCTATTTATTACTGACTCAGTTTCGGAGCTCGTATTAGTCTGTTAGGGAAATCAATTTCTTCCTGGTTCAGTCTTAGGAGGGGGTATATGTCCAGGAATTTATCCATCCCTTGTAGGTTTTGTAGTCTGTGTGCATAGAGGTGGTCGTAGTAGTTTCTGATTATTTTTTTTATTTCTGTAGAGTCAGTGATTAACATCCCCTTGGTAATTTCTAATTGGGTTTATTTGGATTTTCTATTAGCTTAGTTAGCAACGTACCTATCTTATTAATTTTTTCAAAAAGCCAATTCCTGGAATTGTTGATCTTTTGAATGGTATTTGGTGTTTCGATTTCCTTCAGTTCATCTCCGATTTTGATTATTCTTATCTTCTGCTAGATTTGGGGTTGATTTGTTTTTCCCTCTCTAGTTCTTTCAGTTGTGATGTTAGGTTATTAGTTTGAGATCTTTCTGACTTTTTGATGTGGGCATTTAGCACTATAAATTTCCGTCTTAACACTGCCTTAGCTGTGTCCCAGAGATTCTGGCATGTTATATCTTTATTCCCATTACTTTCATAGAACTTCTTGGTTTCTGTCTTAATTTCACTATTTACCCAAAAGTCATTCAGGAGCATGTTTTTAATATCCATGTAATTGACTGGTTTAAGCTATTTTTTAAATTCTGACTTCTATTTTTATTGCACTGTGGTCCAACAGTGTGTTTGGTATGATTTTGGTTCTTCTGCATTTGCTGAGGATTGTTTTATGTCCAATTATGTGGCCCAATTTAGAGTATGTGACATGTGGCAATGAGAGCAATATACATTCTGTTGTTTTGGGTGGAGAGTTCTGCAGCAGTCTGTCAGATACATTTGGTCCAATGTTGACTTCAGGTCCGGAATATCTCTGTTACTTTTCTGCCTTGATGATCTGTCTAATACTGACAGTGAAGTGTTGAAGTCTCCCACTATTATTGTGTGGGAGTCTATGTCTCTTTGTAGGTTTCTAAGAAGTTGTTTTATGAATCTGGGTGCTTCTGTGTTGGTTGCATATATATTTACCATAGTTAGGTCTTCTTGTTGAATTGAACCCTTTACCATTGTGTAATGCCCTTCTTTGTCTTTCTAATCTTTGTTGGTTTAGAGTCTGCTTTGTCTGAAATCAGGATGGCAACCCGGCTTCTTTCTGATTTCCATTTACTTGGTAGATTTTTCTCCACCCCTTTATTTTGAGCCTATGGGTGTCATTACATGTGAGAGGGGTCTCTTGAAGACCACATACCACTGTTTTTTTAAATCCAGTGTGCCACTCTATACCTTTTACGTGGGGCATTAAGCCTGTTTACATTCAAGGTTAGCACTGATATGTGTGGATCTGATTGTGTTATTGTGTTGTTAGCTGGTTACTATGCTGGCTTGTTTGTGTGGTTGCTTTATAGTGTTACTGGTCTGTGTATTTAAGTGTGTTTTTATATTAGGTGGTAGTGATCTTTCCATTCAATATTTAGTACTCCCTTCAAGACCTCTTGTAAGGCAGACTCCCTCAACATTTGTTTATCTAAAAAGGATCTTATTTCTTCTTCACTTAGGAAGCTTAGTTTGACTAGATATGAAATTCTTGGTTGAAGACTTTTTTTTCTTTAAGGATGTTGAATATAGGTCCCCAGTCTCTTCTGGAGAAATATGGAACACTTCACAAATTTGCATGTCATCCTTGCACAGGAGCCATGCTCATCTTCTCAGTATTATTCCAATTCCAGTTTATGCGCTGCTGAAGTGAGCACACATTCAATCTATTACTTCTTAAGATGGTGTCTCTCTCTGTCACCCAAGGCTGGAGTGCAGTGGTGTAATCTGGGCTCACTGCAACCTCTGCCTCCCAGGTTCAAGCAATTCTCCTGCCTCAGCCTCCCAGGTAGCTGAGACTACAGGTTCCTGCCACCACATCTGGCTAATTTTTATATTTTTAATAAATGGGGTTTCATCATGTTGGCCAAGCTTGTCTCAAACTTCTGACCTCAAGTGATCCACCTGCCTCGGCCTCCAAAAGTGCTGGGACTACAGGCATGAGCCATCGCTCCTGGCTTAACACTTCTGTTTTCTAACTATAGTCTCATCCTTGACAATCTCATCCACTTCCACAACTTCAAATTTATATGCTGACAACTACTGCATATTTTCAGGCCAGACCTCTTTCTGAACTCCAGATACTAACCTACTATGTCTTTTGGACGTAAACAGGCATCTCAAAATTAACATGACCAAAGCCAGACTCTTGAGTTTCCCTGCCCCTCAAAACCTGCTACCTCTACATTCTTCCACATCTCAATTCACAGCAATTCTATTCTTCCTAATATTCAATCACAAACCTTGGGAGTCCACTTTTTTTCTCACACACATACCGCATCCAGTCCATTCATAGCTATTCAATGTTCTAAACAACATCTTGAATTTGGCCATTCTTATCATCTCTGCCATTACCACTTGCTACATTCTAAGCTCCTTTTTTCCCTCTCCTGGACTACTGTAATTGGTTCCTAAATTGGTCTCTCTGGATCTACTTCTGCATCCCACATCTAATCTATATAGCCACCAGAGGAATCATTTAAAACCTAAATCATTTCATACCTCTTCTATAGTTTCCATGTTATTCAGAGTAAAAGCTGAAGTTACCACAATGGCCTATCAGGCTTCATATGACCTGGCCAGGCTAACTTTCTGACTTTATCCCTGACTATTTTCCACCTCACGTGCTCTGCTCCAGCCACAGTGGCCTTCTTGCTGTTCCTTTACATACTGTATTAGTCCATTTTCACACTGCTATAAATAAATACCTGAGACTGGGTAATTTTAATGGACTCACAGTTCTGCATGGCAGGGGAGCCCTCAGGAAACTTACAATCATGGCAGAAGATGAAGGAGAAGCAAGCACCTTCTTCACAAGGTGGCAGGAAAAAAAGCATGCAGGGGAAACTGACACTTTTTAAACCATGAGATCTTGTGAGAACTTGCTCACTATAATGCAAATAGCATAAGAGAAATGGCCCCCATGTTCCAAGCACCTCCCACTAGGTGCCTCCCTTGACATGTGGCAATTATAATTCGAGATGAGATTTGGGTGAGCACACAGCAATAAACCATATCAATCCACCCAAGACCCTCCCAAATCCCCTTTTCACATTTCAAAACCAATCATGCCTTCCCAATAGTTCCCCAAAGTCTTAACTCCTTCCAGCATTAACCCAAAATTCCAAGTCCAAAGTATCATCTGAGACAAGGGTAGTCCCTTCTGCCTATGAGCCTGTAAAACCAAAAGCAAGTTGGTTACTTCCAAGATACAATGGGAGCACAGGCATTGGGTAAATATTCTGTTCCAAATAGAAGAAACTGGCCAAAACAAAGGGGCCATAGGCTCCATGCAAGTCTGAAACCTGACCAGGCAGTCATTAAATCTTAAGCTCCAAAATCTCCTTTGACTACATGTCTTGCATCCAGGGCACACTGACACAGGGGTGGGTTCCCACGGCCTTCAGAAGCTCTGCCCCTGTGGCTCTGCAGGGTACAGTGCCTGTGGCTGCTTTCACAGGCTAGTGTTGAGTGCTTATGGCTTTTCCAGGCACATGGTGCAAACTGTCAGTGGATCTACCTTTTTGGGGTCTGGAGGATGGTGGCCCTCTTCTCCCAGTTCCATGAGGCAGGCCCCAGTGGGGACTCTGTGGGATGCTCCAACTCCACATTCTCCCTCTGCATTGCCCTAGTATAAGTTCTCCATGAGGGCTTCGCCCCTGCTGCAGACCTCTGCCTGAACATCCAGGTGTTTCCATACATTCTCTGAAATCTAGGTGGTTGCTGCCAAGCCTCAACTCTCACCTTCTGCACACCCACAGGCCCAACACCATGTGGCAGCCACCAAGGCTTGGGGCTTGCACTCTATGAAGCAACAGCCCGAGCTGTACCATGGCCCCTTTTAGCCATGGCTGGAGCTAGAGCAGCTGGGAGGCAGGGCACTGAATCCCAAGGCTGCATGGAGCAGCTGGGCCCTGGGCCTGGCCCATGAAACCATTTTCCCGCCTAGGCCTCTGGACCTCTGATGGGAGGGGCTGCCATGAAGATCTCTGACATGTCCTGGAGACATTTTCCCCATTGCCTTGGCTATTAACATTCAGCTCCTGGTTACTTATGCAAATTTCTGTAGCCCTTCAATTCTTCTCCAGAAATGAGTTTTTCTTTTCTACCACATGGTCAGGCTGCATATTTTCTAAACTTTATGCTCTGCTTCCCTTTTAAATGTAAATTAACATAAATTTCAATTTCAAACTATCTCTTTGTAAACACATATAACTGAATGCATTGAGAATAAGCCAGGTGACCTCTTGAATGCTTTGCTGCTTAGAAATTTCTTCTGCCAGATAACCTAAATCATCTCTCTCAAGTTCAAAATTCCACAGATCTCTAGAGCAGGGCCAAAATGCCACCAGTCTCTTTGCTAAAGCATTAACATGAGTGATCTTTGCTCCAGATCCCAGTAAGTTCGTCATCTCCATCAGAGACTACCTCAGCCAGGACTGCATTGTCCATATCACTATCAGCATTTTGGTCAAAACCATTCAACAAGTCTCTAGGAAGTTCCAAACTTTCCCACATCTTCCTGTCTTCTTCTGAGCCCTCCAAACTATTCCAACCTCTGCCTGTTACCCAGTTCCAATGCCGCTTCCACATTTTTGGGTTATCCTTACAGCAGTGCCCCACTCCCGGTACCAATTATCTGTATTAGGCTGTTTTTACACTCTATGGAGGAATACCTGAGACTGGGTAATTTATACATAAGTTTAATTGATTCACAATTCTACATGGCTCAGGAAGCCTCAGGACTTACAATCATGGCAGAAGGCAAAGGAGAAGCAAGCACCTTCTTCACAGGTGTCAGGAGAGGACACGTGCACAGGGGAAACTGCCAGTTTTAAGACCATCAGATCTTGTGAGAACTCCCTCACTATCATGAGAACAGGATGGGAGAACTGCCCCCATGATCCAATCACCTCCCACCAGGTCCCTCCCTCAACATGTGGGGAGTATAATTCAAGATGAGATGTGGGTGGGACACAGAGCCAAACCTTATCACATACCAAACATGCTCTGGCCTTGGGATCTCTGAACTGGCTGTCTCTTTTCCCAAATCACTCTCCCTTTAATAAATATCTACATATCTAGTTCCCACATCTCCTTCAGATCTTTACTCAAATAGTACTTTTTCTGTGAAATTTTCCCTGACCAGCAACTTACTTGGCAATTCCTAATTCTTCTGCAACACTGTTTCTATCCATAGTATTTTAAATTAATATATTTTATCTGTTTTCTTCCTATCTCCTTTCACCAGAATATAAGCTCTATGATACAAATTTTTACCTGTTTTCTTCACATCTAAATTCCCATTACTTAAAAATGCCTGATAAATAGAAGACCCCCCCCCAAAAATATATTCATTTCTACTGTAATACTATATACATGTTTTGGAAAACCTTGTGTTCTGCAAAATTATGCATTAAAATTAACTCACAGAAAAAAATAGGATTGGAACAGATCACTGACATTTATGCAACTCTGTAAGCCGAGCATTAACAAATACATTAATTGGTAGTCAGGGAGATGGCTTGAATCTCCTAAATAGAAAGCTTGGTACAGCTGAAGGCTGCCTCTGGGAATACCAAAAGAAAAATCGCCAAAACCAGAAAAGTGGAAATGCTTGCTTGTTGGATGTTCTAAGACAATGCAGTCAGAAGGTTGTTATTAGGTGGGTATGAGAACAAATGTGGCCTGTCATAAGGCAAAAGCCTTACAACAATACCGAAAGAACTCTTGTCTGAACTGTAACCAAGCTAAGGGCTCTTTCTTTTCATGTTTAAGATTAAAATTCTATTCTTGTTGTTCCAGCTCCTCCTGCCTATAAAATAATTGCAGGGGGGCCGATACAACTTCTACATTATACTGTCAGTAGTCCTCATTTATCTATGAGGAAAGAAGTGTTACAGAAACATATTACAGGAGACCAGACTCCATTTTCTTTCAAAGAGTGAAAGAAATGGTTTCCTTTTAAAGGAGCTTTGAATCATTACAAGAGGACAATACAAATGTGAAAAAATAAAACAAAGATACAAATGCTTATTACAAATTATAGGTCACAATTGTAGAACATGCCCAATAAATATAAAATATCTAAAAACATAATATTATATACTTAAGCTGTTTTAAAGTACATTACTTACAGAAATTTCAGGGTTAGAAAGCTCAGATAAAAGTTTCTTAGCATCAATAACTGCTTCATATAATCTCAGATATTGTCCATCACTGGCTACAAAGCATGCACTAGGAGAGTTGCAGTATGCACCTAGAAAGTATTTACAAATATTAAAATTTCACCCTTTAATGATAATGTCAGCAAATCTAAATTACTGTAATAAAAACCAGAATACTTACCCAGACAATAACTGGGTATAAGAGTGGGCAGCCATGCCACATTGGAAAAGGCAGAAACATGAAGAGAATTAATCCGGGCGAGCTCAGAAACTCCTCCAGAAAAAGACAATGGCCCAACTGGGTCAACCCTCCAAAGAATAAGCTCACTGTAAACTGCACTGGGATCCTGAAATGCCACGTCAACAGCGCTTTTATTTTGTTGTGTCAAAGAGCATTCTTCAATATTTAGAGCATCAAATGGTTGCTTTGGGTTATCGACATCTGGTGTCCTTAATGCATTATGGTGTGATGTTGTCAGCAATAATGGTAATACTGAGTGGCAAGCTAAATCATTAAGGTGAAAACGATGACCACAATATCTGGATTTGTGGGAAATACTGAGAACAGTAGAAAAAGCAGATTCCTCGGCAAAACTGACCAGCCACTGATTCAGAGAACCATCAGCGTGTTTTGAAATCATCATAACATTAGGGGTAAAAATACTTAATTTTAAACTATTAGATGATTTATTGTGACCAGAAGAAATAAGCATTGACGTGGAACGGGTGAGGCCAGAAGGTTTTTGTTTCCCCTGCTGAATAGCCAAGTCAACATTCTTGGTACAGGCATACATCATTATGCTTTTACAGAGAGAGTTTGCATCACCTGTGGGGAAAGCTACTGGAATTCTGGAAACAAAGGACACCTAGAATTAAGAAAGCAAGTGTTAGAACATATAAAATTATATAAAGAGGTATTAGAAAACAGTACCCACATAAACAAGGAAGTAGCTCTCCAGAAATAATAGTAGTACCTGTACTTGACGAAACATACCAGGCTGGTATTCATCCAGCCAATCCACATGCCAAACTAGCAAAGAACCATCCATGGGATGAATACTAAAGAGCATATCTGCATTTTTACTCCATTCAGACAGAAGTACTTCAATCTGATGATCAATGGCAGCTGACGATAATGACGTAAAACTTGAGTTTGGTACCATTTTATCACGGCCTAATTCCTTCTTTTCGGGATTTATTTTCAGATCATCAACACCATCATCCGTTTCTATAAGCAAAAGAGTTCATGAACCAAGTAAATACAAACAGGTTATTACTATAAATTAAGAATTACCGAGCTTCTGGATAGCTGAACAAATGGAGATTTCATGCCTAAGGAGAGCATGGAAGCTCCGTACCCCTTCCGCCATACCTCACCCTACACATCTCTTTATCTGTATTCTTTGCAATATACTTTATAATAAACCAGTAAACGTAATGCTTAATGATAATGCTCCAGAGCACACTTTGAGATCTAGTTTCTTATCTACTTTTGCCCTTGCACAGATGAAAGGAGAAAACTTGGACTTTCAAAAAATATAAGTATCATTTGTTACTATAACACCTACCAAGTAGTTCAATTTAATCATTTACCTTTGGTGGTGAGTTTCATAGCCAGCAGCAATGCCAATATAGGACTAACTGTCAACCCAGAAAAGGGACTTGCTCCATTATTTGAACAACTGAGACAAATTGTGGAAGTTTCTTTTTTTTTTTTTTGAGACGGAGTCTTACTCTCGCCCAAGCTGGAGTACAGTGGCGTGATCTCAGCTCACTGCAACCTCTGCTGCCCGGGTCCAAGCAATTCCGCCTCAGCCTCCCAAGTAGCTGGGATTACAAGTGCCTGCCACTGCGCCCGGCTAATTTTTGTACTTTTTAGTAGAGACGGGGTTTCACCATCTTGGTCAAGCTGGTCTTGAACTCCTGACCTCGTGATCCACCTGCCTCGGCCTCCCAAAGTACTGGCATTACAGGCGTGAGCCACTGTGCCCGGCCAAGTTATGGAAGTTTCTTAATATGACAGTGGTATATGCACCTTATCTTCATTATAACAACACAAAATCAATCCAGCAATCTATAGACGACAATAATACTTTTATTAACCATGTGCTCAAGACAGGGGCCTCTTTTGCCACCTTATAATAATAAAGAGCCTATAGACATAATTTATAGCCAGATCAATTGTTACATATTCTAGTGTAGAGCCTTTTCTTATTTAGTGAGATGTGGGGATATCACCAGAATGGTTCAATCTATCACAGCCCCCACAGAGTTAGTCCAGTCATCAAATATGAATGAGATTCTATTTAGTGGATCAGCATCAAACTGGTACTTTGATCCCCTTGAGCCATTAAGTATTGTACAATATGCCCAGATCTGCATAAAGAAGACTCTTTTTATTTTGAAGAAGTATATATTTTTCTTCAGATTATGTTTTATTTCTTTGCCTTGAGTGTGAGGAACATAAAATGCCTTAGTAAAACTAATACAATTAGTACAAACACACACACAAATAAATATCTTTATAAATGGATTCAAGATGAAAAACATAACAGTTTTCATATTAATAAGAAATGGGCTCTGCATTAAAAGTAACTTTGCTCCAGGAATATAAGGTCACTGAAGTTCACTAAGTAATCAGCAGCCATACAGGACTGAGTCAGTTATCACTGGTAGAAGACCCAATATTAAACTGGAAAATAAGTAAACTGGCTTCTCAATGCAGATGTTCTATATTTAACCACTCAGCTAACCTTTAGTAACACACACTACTTTTCTGGACCTCAGTTTTGCTCATGGTAAAAAGAGGGAATTGGAACTGGAACTAAAATTGGGACTAAGTTTTTAAAATAAATTATTTCAGTGTAATTTGTACTTTAAAGTACCAGGTTTATCGAAACCTCAGTATGCTACATTAGTTATCCTCTAGGTGTATGGACTTGTAACTGCTATGGCATCTTAAAGAAACCATTTCAAGGGAATGCATTTATGGTGCCAATTTCCAGGTTTCCTTCAACACCTTAGTAATAAAAAATAAACTGTATATCAACTTATCAATACAGGTAAATATGTATATTCTTTCCTCTTTCAAAAATCCCAGTCCCCTCACCCTCCCCCAATTCCTGGTTAGCAATATAGAGCCTTTCTCTGAAGAGACATATATTTTTTTAAGTTTTGACTGTTTACCAGATTTAAAAAGTAAGTCAATATCCTTGATGAACACTGATGTAAAAATCTTCAATAAAATACTGGCAAACCGAATCCAGCAGCACATCAAAAAGCTTATCCACCATGATCAAGTGGGCTTCATCCCTGGGATGCAAGGCTGGTTCAATACACGCAAATCAATAAATGTAATCCAGCATATAAACAGAACCAAAGACAAAAAACACATGATTATCTCAATAGATGCAGAAAAGGCCTTTGACAAAATTCAACAACGCTTCATGCTAAAAACTCTCAACAAATTAGGTATTGATGGGACGTATCTCAAAATAATAAGAGCTATCTATGACAAACCTACAGCCAATATCATACTGAATGGGCAAAAACTGGAAGCATTCCCTTTGAAAACTGGCACAAGACAGGGAGGCCCTCTCTCACCAGTCCTATTCAACATAGTGTTGGAAGTTCTGGCCAGGGCAACTAGGCAGGAGAAGGAAATAAAGGGTATTCAATTAGGAAAACAGGAAGTCAAATTGTCCCTGTTTGCAGATGACATGATTGTATATCTAGAAAACCCCACTGTCTCAGTCCAAAATCTCCTTAAGCTGATAAGCAACTTCAGCAAAGTCTCAGGATACAAAATCAATGTACAAAAATCACAAGCATTCTTATACACCAATAACAGACAAACAGAGAGCCAAATCATGAGTGAACTCCCATTCACAATTGCTTCAAAGAGAATAAAATACCTAGGAATCCAACTTACAAGGGACGTGAAGAAGGACCTCTTCAAGGAGCACTACAAACCACTGCTCAATGAAATAAAAGAGGATAAAAACAAATGGAAGAACATTCCATGCTCATGGTTAGGAAGAATCAATATCATGAAAATGGCCATACTGCCCAAGGTAATTTATAGATTCAATGCTATCCCCACCAAGCTACCAATGACTTTCTTCACACAATTGGAAAAACTACTTTAAAGTTCACATGGAACCAAAAAAGAGCCCGCATTGCCAAGTCAATCCTAAGCCAAAAGAACAAAGCTGGAGGCATCACGCTACCTGACTTCAAACTATACTACAAGGCTACAGTAACCAAAACAGCATGGTACTGGTACCAAAACAGAGATATAGATCAATGGAACAGAACAGAGCCCTCAGAAATAACGCCGCATATCTACAAGTATCTGATCTTTGACAAACCTGAGAAAAACAAGCAATGGGGAAAGGATTCCCTATTTAATAAATGGTGCTGGGAAAACTGGCTAGCCATATGTAGAAAGCTGAAACTGGATCCCTTCCTTACACCTTATACAAAAATTAATTCAAGATGGATTAAAGACTTAAACATTAGACCTAAAACCATAAAAACCCTAGAAGAAAACCTAGGCATTACCATTCAGGACATAGGCATGGGCAAGGACTTCATGTCTAAAACACCAAAAGCAATGGCAACAAAAGCCAAAACTGACAAATGGGATCTAATTAAACTAAAGAGCTTCTGCACAGCAAAAGAAACTACGATCAGAGTGAACAGGAAACCTACAGAATGGGAGAAAATTTTCGCAACCTACTCATCTGACAAAGGGCTAATATCCACAATGTACAATGAACTCAAACAAATTTACAAGAAAAAAACAAACAACCCCATCAAAAAGTGGGCGAAGGACATGAACAGACACTTCTAAAAGAAGACATTTATGCAGCCAAAAAACACATGAAAAAATGCTCACCATCACTGGCCATCAGAGAAATGCAAATCAAAACCACAATGAGATACCATCTCACACCAGTTAGAATGGCAATCATTAAAAAGTCAGGAAACAACAGGTGCTGGAGACGATGTGCAGAAATAGGAACACTTTTACACGGTTGGTGGGACTGTAAACTAGTTCAACCTTTGTGGAAGTCAGTGTGGCGATTCCTCAAGGATCCAGAACTGGAAATACCATTTGACCCAGCCAACCCATTACTGGGTACATACCCAAATGACTATATATCATGCTGCTATAAAGACACATGCACACGTATGTTTACTGCGGCACTATTCACAATAGCAAGGACTTGGAACTAACCCAAATGTCCAACAGTGATAGACTGGATTAAGAAAATGTGGCACATATATACCATGGAATACTATGCAGCCATAAAAAATGATGAGTTCATGTCCTTTGTAGGGACATGGATAAAATTGGAAATCATCATTCTCAGTAAACTATCGCAAGGACAAAGAACCAAACACCGCATATTCTCACTCATAGGTGGGAATTGAACAATGAGAACACATGGACACAGGAAGGGGAACATCACACTCTGGGGACTGTTGTGGGGTGGGGGGAGGGGGGAAGGATAGCTTTAGGAGACATACCTAATGCTTAATGACGAGTTAATGGGTGCAGCACGTCAGCATAGCACATGTATACATATGTAACTAACCTGCACATTGTGCACATGTACCCTAAAACTTAAAGTATAATAATAATAAAAAAAAAAGTAAGTCAAGATATACAAATCAATAAGAAAAAAAAAAAACTCAGCAGGAAATTAGATAAAGGGCATTAAAAGGTAAGCCACAGAAGGGCAAAAATATAATAAAAGATATTCTGCTTAATTTGCATCAAGAAAACGCAAAGTAAAACAAGATGTCCATTGTCCCCTTATCAACTGGCAAAAAAAAAAAGGAATATAATGAAAACATCCAGTGTTGATAAGGATGTAAAGCATATATTTAGATACACTTAGAGGAAGTATAAACTGGTAAAACATTTCTGGAGGGCAACTGTCAGAAGTTATTGATAGTTAAAATTGCTATACTCCCTGGAAATTCCCCATCTAGAAATCAAGATTATAGAAAAACTCACACAAAAATGAAAAAGACAAGTCATTGTACCTAGAATAATGAAAAACAATTTAAATTAATTTAAATGTCTGTCAATAGAAGACCTGTTAGACATTTCTCTTAGACATGGAATACTCAGCAGCTGTTAAATACAATGATAAGAAAAACTACCCATTACTGACTGAATTAAAACAAAGCACAGTCCGGGCATGGTAATTACAGTCTCACGCCTGTAATCCCAGCACTTTGGGAGGCCCAGGTGGATGGATCACCTGAGGTCAGGAGTTCGAGACCAGTCTGGCTAACATGGTGAAACCCTGTCTCAACTAAAAATACAAAAATTAGCTGGGCGTGGTGGCGGGTGCCTTAATCCCAGCTACTCAGGAGGCTGAGGCAGGAGAACTGCTTGAACCCGGGAGGTGGAGGCTGCAGTGAGCCAAGATTGCGCCACTGCACTCCAGCCTGGGTGACAGAGCAAGACCCCATTAAAAAAAAACAAAAAACAAAAAACAAAAAACACAAAGTGCAGAACATTATTTCTGTATAAAAATGAACACCCATAGTACAACTTTTAAGTGTCTGTATTTAGATGTTTGTATGAGCATAAGAAAAGAATCAAACTGGAAGGATACTTATCAAACAACAATGTGGAAACTTTATAACTATCTGTGTACCTGTTTGATTTTTCTTCCCTAATGATCATAAATAATCTTGAAATTAAAAATTAAACAAATTAAAACAAAACTTAAAAAAAAAAACCAAACACATTTATGAACCACAGACTGTCAGAGAGATGGCTAGCTGCCCACCACAGTTCCTTACTTCCCATTTCTCAGTATATAAAGCCTACAGAGTCAGGAACTACACTGTGAATTCCAGCTGAATGTTCTTGCCAGCTGAATGACAGTGTAAGTGATATGTGTCAATCAAGGTAGTTGAAAAATAGCTATGCTTTCTTTCTCTCTACCTCTCTCTCTACACCAACTGAAGGCCAAAGGCAGAGAAATTTAATGTCCTAGTTTTAATGCTTCTCAAACTTTAATGTACATACAAATCACCTGGAAATTTCATTAAATTGCAGATTCTGGTTTGGTGGGTCTGTGTGGACCTTGAGACATGCATTCTAACAAGCTCCTGGGTAACACCAATGCTGCTAGTCTACAGAAGGTCCTTTATATGGGAAAGTCCTAAGGGCTAACAAAACCAGAAGAATGAGAACCCGCAGTCCTTAAATAACCATGTGGAAGAAAGCCACCGGTAAGAGAAATATCTACATTAGATTATTAAATGAGCTAGTCCATGTTTGGATCATGTCATTGCAATTTTCAAGTTTATTACAAGTAGCTAGTTTTACCCTAATATGAAAATGTTTGCTATTTTGAACAAAACTTTAAATTTTTCTTTCTTCTTAAAGTTTTACCTTCATCAGATTTTACATCTGCCTGATTAGAATCTTCTACACTGGCTTCAGAAGATGGTTGTTCAAAACTTTTTCTAAGTTGCTGTAAAAAAACTTCCATGGACAAAGTAAAATGCAGTTCTTTATTGTTTAGCCAGTGTACAACAAAAGGTCCAGTCTTCTCTTCATTTTCATTTAGACTCAGAGATGTAATAGATGGAAGAAGTGGAATGTCTATAAGAGAAAAAAAGATAAAATTAAAATTTTTACCTTCTAGCATATAAAACATCCATGTTTCATATTTTTATTACTATTACATTTATATTTTGTTTGCCTGAAAGTCTTTCTCCTTCACTTTTTAATTTTATTTTGAGATTTTGTTTTTTTGAGACGGAATTTCGCTCTGTTGCCAGGCTGGAGTGCACTGGTGCGATCTTGGCTTACTGCAAACTCCGTGGTTCAAGCCATTCTCCTGCCTCAGCCTCCCGAGTAGCTGTGATTTTACAGGCACACGCCACCACGCCCAGCTAATTTTTGTATTCTCAGTAGAGATAGGGTTTCACCATGTTGGCCAAGATGGTCTCGATCTCCCAACCTCGTGATCCGCCTGCCTCAGCCTCTCAAAGTGCTGGGATTACAGACGTGAGCCACCGCGCCCGGCCTATTTTAAGATTTTTTAAATACTATTTTTTAGAGTAGTTTTAAGTTCATAGCAAAATTCAAAGGTACAGCCATATTCCCCATCCCACATATGCATAGCCTCCCACATTATCAACATCCACTACCAAAGTGGTACATTTATTACAATTGATGAATCTACACTGACACATCACTATCACCCAACGTCTATAGTTTACCTTAGGGTTCATTCTTGGTGTTGTACATTCTATGGGTCTGAACAAATTTATAATATTTCATTTATCTTTAAATCTCTGGAACACATTTTATTTAACCTCTAAATAAGATTTCCAGCTGGGGCTAGTCATGGAGTAGGGAGGGGATGTTGGTCATCAAGAGATCTGCTGCTGAGGAGAGAAGCATCAACAGCAGCATGGTAGCTCAACAGAAGAACCCTGCAGTCTATGTGGGATTTTCCAATCTCCCAAATCAAATATCCAGAAAATCAGAGAAGAGAGGGTTGGAATTCATACTTATGGCAGTGGGTAAATCTGGATTCGGGAACTTTACATTAACCAACTCATTATTCCTCACTCTGTATTCTCCAGAGTATCCAGATCCTTCTCATAGAATTAAAAAGACTGTGCAGGTGGAACTATGCAAAGTTTTAATCAAAGAAGGTGGTGTTCAGTTGCTGCTCACAAGAGTAGATATCCCATGATTTAGAGTTGCAATGGGTAACAGTAATTGTTGGTTACTGACTACACTGATAGTAAACTGAGGACCACCTAAATGGAGAATCATGATAAAACAGATGTCAGATGCCTGATAACAGGGTGCAGTGTTGTTTATACTTCATTGCTCCTTCAGGACATGGACTTAAACCATTGGATACTAAGTTTATGAAGCTTTTGCTTGAAAAAGTGAATATCATTCCCACTTATTGCCAAAGCAGACATGCTGATACCAGAGAAATGCCAATAGTTTAAAAACAGATAATGAAAGAAAGCTAAGAACATAAAATTAAATACATGAATTTCCAAAAACACATGATGAAGAAAATAAACTTGTTAAAAAGATAAAGGACTGGCTGGGTGCAGCAGCTCATGTCTGCAATGCCAGCACTCTGGGAGGCCGGAGCAGTCAAATCACTTGAGGCCAGGGGTTCGAGACCAGCTTGGTCAACATGACGAAACCCCATCTCTACTAAAAATACAAAAATTAGCCGGGCATGGTGGCATGTGCCTGTAATCCCAACTACTTGGGAGGCTGAGTCACAAGAATCACTTGAAGCCAGGAGGCAGAAGTTGCAGTGAGCTATCGGTCACTGCACTCCAGATTACCAGACTAAGTAATTCTGTGAGTAATTCTGTAAGTTTAAAGTTGAACTAAAATTCTATCCTGGACAACCAGCTATCACCAGGCTTGCCTGGGTGACAAAGCGAGACTCTGTCTCAAGAAAAAAAAAAAAAAAAAAAAGGATAAAGGACTGTTTACCACTTGCTGTGGTAGCCAGTAATACTACTATTGAAGTTAATGGCAAGAGAGTCACAGGAAGGCAGTATCCTAGGGGTGTTGCTGATGTTGAATATGGTGAACACTGTAATTTTACAATTCTAAGGAATATCTTGATAGGAACACACATACAAGACTTGAAAGATGTTCCTGATAATGCCCACTACGAAAACCACAGAAGCAGAAAACTGGCAGCTGACTTACAATGGAGTTGATAACAACAAGAATAAAGGGCAGCTTACTAAGAGCCCTCTGGCACAAACGGAAGAGGAAAGAAGAGAGCATGTAGCTAAAATGAAGAAGATGGAGATAGAGATGAAGCAGGTGTTCAAGATGAAGGTCAAAAAAAAAAAAGGTCAAAAACTGAAGGACTCTGAAACTGAGCTCCAAACAGTGCGAAGAGCAAAAAGGAATATAAGCACAGCACACAGAACTAGAGGAAAAACGTCATCAGTTTGAGAATGAGAAAGCAAACTGAGAAGCTCAACTCAACAACATATTTTAGAACAGAACTCTTCAAGACCCCTGGAAAAGAACAATAGAAAGTGAAGATCTTTCAAACTCTCTATTGACCACTAGTTATGCATTAGTTGCCAACGCCAGCTTGGACATCAGTGTTAGATCAATCTGTCTAATCAATCTGCACAAGTTCTGTCTATAATGATGGATTTTAACAGCAGGACAAAAATATTTTTTTGTTATTGATGGAGATTATGATGCCTTGAATTGTCCACGGTGTTGTGCACTTAGAAAGTAACAGCTCTAAGTAGTACATTTCCTACATTTTCTTTTTTGTCTTTTATTGAACAGATACCCTCAATTTAATGCAAGAGAATATTTTATTGTTATATAGTCATGTCCTGGTGGTATGACTGTTGACAGGATATTCCAAAATAAAAGGATGCTGCAAGGTTTTCAATGAGGATAAATTGCTATGACGCAAACTTTTTTGATAATTATAATATAAAGGTTCCATTCAATGCAGCATATACAATAATGTTTTTATTTTATTTTATTTTATTTTATTTTTGAGACAGAGTTTCACTCTTGCTGCCCAGGCTGGAGGGCAATGGCACAATCTCAGCTCACTGCAACCTCTGCCTCCCAAGTTCAAGCGATTCTCCTGCCTCAGCCTCCCAAGCAGCTGGGATTACAGGCATGCGTCACTACGCCTGGCTAATTTTGTATTTTTAGCAGAGACGGGGTTTCACCATGTTGGCCAGGCTGGTCTCAAATTCCTGACTTCACCACCGCCTCGGCCTCCCAAAGTGCTGGGATTAGAGGCGTGAACCATCGCACCCAGTCAATAACATAATTTAGTCTAACACAGTTGACTCTTCCATTGTTTAAAAATACACATGAAAAAAAGAAAAAAACCTATATGCTTACAGTGCATACAGACCTTTTTTATAGCAACCTTTGTTTGTTTTGGATTATTTAAATATATATTGGCTGGGCGCGGTGGCTCACACCTGTATTCCCAGTGCTTTGGGAGGCCAAGGTGGGTGGATCACGAGGTCAGGAGATTGAGACCATCCTGGCTAACACGGTGAAACCCCACCTCTATTAAAAATGCAAAAAAGTAGCCAGGAGTGGTGGCAGGCGTCTGTAGTTCCAGCTACTTGTGAGGCTGAGGCAGGAGAATGGCATGAACCCGGGAGGTGGAGTTTGCTGTGAGCCAAGATCACACCACTGCACTTCAGCTTGGGCAACAGAGTGAGACTTCATCTCAAAAATAATAACAATAATAATAATTATATATATATATATATATATATATATAAACACACACAAAATCCTCATTTAGTGCCCTCCTTAGCTAGAATCTCATTAGTAATTCATTTTTGTAACAGCATTTAATTTAGATATTTTCCATATAGTGGCCCTGCTAAAATAGAATACAGCATCTTTCTTATGGTAGTAACCAACAAGGAAACTTTCCTTTAACTTCCTTTTTATACTTTTGGTAAGTAGCAGGGGGGGAAATGCATTTATAGATCATTTCTAGGCAAAACTGTAAAGCTAACGAACCAATCTTTTTCTATTCATGCAGTCTCTTTCACTAGAAGAGAAAAAAAGTCTTTTTACCCTTGAAGAGAAAAAAGTCACCATTCTGTATTTAGCTATATTCATATATTGTATTTCTGTATTTTTGTTTCTGTCAAAAATTCACACAACAATGTTGTGATGTAAAAGAAAAGATTTCCAACATAATGTTTGCCACTATTATTAATGGTAACAGATTTAAACAGTAAATTTAATGTATCTATTGCAAAGGAGATTAAATTATATATTCTAGGTCATATAGTATAATTTATTTAACCATAAATGTTTAACACTGAAAAATATTCACATGATAAAATGTCTATAATTTGTAGCTCTGTTAATAGAAATATCTTAATTTATAACAAATTTTGGTAACAAGCAAATTTTAAACTGATCCACAATTAAAAAAAAAAAAAAATGTTGGCTGGGTGCAGTGGCTCACGCCTGTAATCCCAGCACCTTGGGAGGCCAAGGCAAGCGGATCATGAGGAGGTCAGGAGTTCGAGACCAGCCTGGCCAACATGGTGAACCACCATCTCTATTAAAAATACAAAAATTAGCCAGGCATGGTGGCGCGTGCCTGTAATCCCAGCTACTCAGGAGGCTGAGGCAGAAGAATCCCTTGAACCCGAGAGGCAGAGGTTGCAGTGAGCCTTGATTACACCACTGCACTCCAGCTTGGCGAGAGAGCAAGACTCTGTCTCAAAAAAAAAAAAAAAAGTCATCACCATAATGTCAAAGGAACTAGTAACATATGTATCTTAATATCAACAACAATTAGTTTTTACTTAATAGACTGACCTATCAACCTCTTTAATGAGCTAATTCTAAGATGGACTGCTTATTTGTTAGCATCAAGACTGAAGTTGAGGTTCCCTTCTCACACTCAAGGAAAGCATTCAAGACAGTCACCTCAGCTAAAAAAGTATTTGTTCCTTGGTATTACTTACTTTTTTTTTTTTTTTTTGAGATGGAGTCTCGCTCTGTCACCCAGGGGGCTGGAGTGCAGTGGTGTAATCTCAGCTCACCACAACCTCTGCCTTCCAGGTTCAAGCAATTCTCCTGCCCCTGCCTCCCAAGTAGCTGGGACTACAGGCGCCTGCCACCACAGCCGGCTAATTTTTTTTTGTATTTTTGGTAGAGACAGGGTTTTACCATGTTAGCCAGGCTGGTCTTGAACTCCTGGCCTCAGGTGATCTGCCCGCCTCAGCCTCCCAAAGTGTTGGGATTACAGGTATGAGCAACCACGCCCAGCTCCTTGGTGTTACTTTTGATATGAATGTTAAACTGAATACACTGAAGTACAAATCCAGTGAATTGCTGCAAATAATCCCTAATTAGTAGAAGTAAGCAAAAATTTAAGTATCACATTAAATCAAACCTGGATCATGTTGGTGTCTGCTAAACTGTAAAGGCTAGAGTGAACTCAAGGAGTGTAAACAATTTTCTCCAAAACAAATCTACGTTTTAAAAGAAAGGTAGAGAAAGGCCAGGCACGGTGGCTCCCGCCTGTAATCCCAGCACTTTGGGAGGCCGAGGCAGGCGGATCACAAGGTCAGGAGTTTGAGACAAGCTTGGCCAACAGGGTGAAACCTGGTCTCTACCAAAAATATAAAAAATTAGCTGGGCGTGGTGGTGGGCGCCTGTAATTCCAGCTACTCAGGAGGCTGAGGCAGGAGAATCGCTTGACCCAGGAGGCGGAGGTTGCTATGAGCTGAGATCACACCACTGCACTGCAGCCTGGGCAATAGAGCAAGCGTCCATCTCAAAAAAAAAAAAGAATATTCCATAATAAACAAAAATTCATCAATAGTTGTTAGTGGTTGTTTTCTAGGGAGAGGGAAAAAGGTGGAGTAGAGGTGAAACGAGGCTTTTACTTTTCACTTTTTGTGCAAATAACACCTTATGCAAATATGGCCTTTAATGTTTTCCTCAAGTAATATTCCAGGATCTACTTTAAATGCTCCAATTGTGACAACTAGTTTTTATACTCATAAAAATTATTTACTCGAGGCAGACAGAATGCTTGAGGCCTAGAGTTCAGTATCAGCCTGGCCAACATGGTGAAAACCCATCTCTATTAAAAATGCCAAAATTAGCTGGGCACGGTGGCACATTCCTGTAATCCCAGCTTCTTGGGAGGCTGAGGCATGAGAATCGCTTGACCCCGAGAGATGGAGGTTGCAGTGAGTCAAGATCGCATCACTGCATTCCAGCCTGGGCAATGGAGCAAGACTCTGTCCAAAAAAGGCCGGGTGCGGTGGCTCACACCTGTAATCTCAGCACTTTGGGAGGCCGAGGCAGGCGGATCACAAGGTCAGGAGATCGAGACCATCCTGGCTAACACAGTGAAACCCCGTCTCTACTAAAAAATACAAAAAAATTAGCCCAGCGTGGTGGCAGGCGCCTGTAATCCCAGCTACTGACGAGGCTGAGGCAGGAGAACGGCATGAACCTGGGAGGCTGAGCTTGCAGTGAGCAGAGATTGCCCCACTGCACTCCAGCCTGGGAGACAGAGCAAGACTCTGTCTCAAAAAAAAAAAAAAAAAAAAAAAAAAAAAAAAAAAAAAAAGGAGGGTTCCAAGATGGCCGAATAAGAACAGCTCCAGTCTATAGCTCCCAGCATGAGCAACACAGAAGATGGGTGATTTCTGCATTTCCAACTGAGGTACCAGGTTCATCTCATGGGGGCTTGTCAGACAGTGGGGGCAGGACAGTGGGTGCAGCCCAACGAGCCTGAGCCTAAGCAGGGTGAGGCATCGCCTCACCAGGGAAGCGCAAGGGGTCAGGGAATTCCCCTTCCTAGCCAAGGGAAGCAGTGACAGACGGCACCTGGAAAATTGGGTCACTCTCACCCTAATACCACGCTTTTCCAATGGTCTCAGCAAATGGCACAACAGGAGATTATATCACGCACCTGGCTCAGAGGGTTCCACGCCCAAGGAGCTTCGCTCATTGCTAGCACAGCAGTCTGAGATGGAACTGCAAGGCGGCAGCAAGGCTGGGGGAGGGGCGTCGCCATTGCTGAGGCTTGAGTAGGTAAACAAAGCAGCTGGGAAGCTCAAACTGAGCAGAGCCCACCTCAGCTCAAGGAGGCCTGCCTGCCTCTATAGACTCCACCTCTGGGGGCAGGGCATAGCTGAACAAAAGGCAGCAGAAACCTCTGCAGACTCAAATGTCCCTGTCTGACAGCTTTGAAGAGAGTAATGGTTCTCCCAGCATGCAGTTTGAGATCTGAGAACGGACAGACGGCCTCCTCAAGTGGGTCACTGACCCCCGAGTAGCCTAACTGGGAGACACCCTCCAGTAGGGCCAGACTGATACCTCACAGGGCTGGGTACCCCTCTGAGACGAAGCTTTCAGAGGAGCGATCAGGCAGCAAGATTTGCTGTTCAGCAATACTCGCTGTTCTGCAGCCTCCACTGCTGATACCCAGGCAAACAGGGTCTGAAGTGGACCTCCAGCAAACTCCAACAGACCTGCAGCTCAGCGTCCTGACTGTTAGAAGGAAAACTAACAAACAGAAAGGACATCCACACCAAAAACCCATCTGTACGTCACCATCATCAAAGACCAAAGGTAGATAAAACCACAAAGATGGGGAAAAAACAGAGCAGAAAAGCTGAAAATTCTAAAAATCAGAGTGCCTTTCACCCTCCAAAGGAACGCAGCTCCTCTCCAGCAACGGAATAAAGCTGGACGGAGAATGACTTTGATGAGTTGAGAGAAGGCTTCAGACGATCAAACTTCTCCAAGCTAAAAGAGGAAGTTCAAACCCATCGCAAAGAAGTTAAAAACTTTGAAAAAAGATGAGACGAATGGCTAACTAGAATAACCAATGCAGAGAAGTCCTTAAATGATCTGGTGGAGCTGAAAACCATGGCACGAGAACTACTTGATGAATGCACAAGCTTCAGTAGCTGATTTGATCAACTGGAAGAAAGGGTATCAGTGATTGAAGATTAAATGAATGAAATGAAGCGAGAAGAGAAGTCTAGAGAAAAAAGAATAAAAAGAAACGAACAAAGCCTCCAAGAAATATGGGACAATGTGAAAAGACCAAATCTACATCTGATTGGTGCACCTGAAAGTGACGGGGAGAATGCAACCAAGTTGAAAACACTCTGCAGGATATTATCCAGGAGAACTTCCCCAATCTAGCAAGGCAGGCCAACATTCAGATTCAGAAAATACAGAGAACGCCACAAAGATACTCCTCAAGAACGGCAACTCCAAGACACATAATCCTCAGATTCATCAAAGTTGAAATGAAGGAAAAAATGTTAAGGGCAGCCAGAGAGAAAGGTCGGGTTACCCACAAAGGGAAGCCCATCAGACTAACAGCTGATCTCTCGGCAAAAACTCTACAAGCCAGAAGAGAGTGGGGGCCAATATTCAACATTCTTAAAGAAAAGAATTTTCAACCTAGAATTTCATATCCAGCCAAACTAAGCTTCATAAGTGAAGGAGAAGTAAAATCCTTTAAGGACAAGCAAATGCTGAGAGATTTTGTCAACACCAGGCCTGCCCTAAAAGAGCTCCTGAAGGAAGCACTAAACATGGAAAGGAACAATCAGTACCAGCCACTACAAAAACATGCCAAATTGTAAAGACCATCAATGCCGGGAAGAAACTGCATCAACTAACAAGCAAAATAACCAGCCAACATCATAATGACAGGATCAAATTCACACATAACAATATTAACCTTAAATGTAAATGGGCTAAATGCTCCAGTTAAAAGACACAGACTGGCAAACTGGATAAAGAATCAAGACCCATGAGTGTGCTGTACTCAGGAGACCCATCTCATGTGCAGAGACACACATACGCACAAAATAAAGGGATGGAGGAGATCTACCAAGCAAATAGAAAGAAAAAAAAAAAAAAGGCAGGGGTTGCAATCCTAGTCTCTGATAAAACAGACTTTAAACCAACAAAGATCAAAACAGACAAAGAAGGCCATTACATAATGGTAAAGGGATCAATTCAACAAGAAGAGCTAACTATCCTAAATATATATGCACCCTATACAGGAGCATCCAGATTCATAAAGCAAGTCCTTAGAGACCTACAGAGACTTAGACTCCCACACAATAATAATGGGAGATTTTAACACCCCACTGTCAACATTACAAAGATCAACGAGACAGAAAGTTAACAAGGATATCCAGGAATTAAACTCAGCTCTGCACCAAGCAGACCTAACAGACATCTATGGAACTTGCCACCCCAAATCAACAGAATATACATTCTTCTCAGCACCACATCACACTTATTCCAAAACTGACCACACAGTTGGAAGTAAAGCACTCCTCTGCAAGTGTAAAAGCACAGAAATTATAACAAACTGTCTCTCAGACCACAGTGCAATCAAACTAGAACTCAGGATTAAGAAACTCACTCAAAACCACTCAACTACATGGAAACTGAACAACCTGCTCCTGAATGACTACTAGGTACATAACAAAAAGAAGGCAGAAAGAAAGATGTTCTTTGAAACCCATGAGAATAAAGACACAACATACCAGAATCTCTGGGACACATTTAAAGCAGTGTGTAGAGGGAAATTTATAGCACTAAATGCCCACAAGAGAAAGCAGGAAAGATCTAAAACTGACATCCTACCATCCCAATTAAAAGAACTAGTGAAGCAAGAGCAAACACATTCAAAAGCTAGCAGAAGGCAAGAAACTAAGATCAGAGCAGAACTGAAGGAGATAGAGACACAAAAAACCCTTCAAAAATCAATGAATCCAGGAGCTGGTTTTTTGAAAAGATCAACAAAATTGATAAACCACTAGCAAGACTAATAAAGAAGAAAAGAGAGAAGAATCAAAGAGACGCAATAAAAAATGATAAAGGGGATATCACCACCGATCCCACAGAAATACAAACTACCATCAGAGAATACTATAAACACCTCTACGCAAATAAACTAGAAAATCTAGAAGAAATGGATAAATTCCTGGACACATATACCCTCCCAAGACTAAACCAGGAAGAAGTTGAATCCCTGAATAGACCAGTAACGGGCTCTGAAATTGAGGCAATAATTAACAGCCTACCAATCAAAAAAAGTCTAGGACCAGACAGATTCACAGCCGAATTCTAACAGAGGTACAAGGAGGAACTGGTACCATTCCTTCTGAAACTATTCCGATTGATAGAAACAGAGGGAATCCTCCCTAACTCATTTTATGAGGCCAGCATCATCCTGATACCAAAGCCTGGCAGAGACACAGCAAAAAAAGAGAATTTTAGACCAATATCCTTGATGAACATTGATGCAAAAATCCTCAATAAAATACTGGCAAACCGAATCCAGAAGCACATCAAAAAGCTTATCCACCATGATCAGGTCGGCTTCATCCCTGGGATGCAAGGCTAGTTCAACATACGCAAATCAATAAACATAATCCGTCACATAAACCAAACCAACGACAAAAACCACAAGATTATCTCAATAGATGCAGAAAAGGCCTTTGACAAAATTCAACAGCCCTTCATGCTAAAAACTCTCAACAAATTAGGTACTGATGGGACGTATCTCAAAATAATAAGAGCTATTTATGACAAACCCACAGCCAATATCATACTGAATGGGCAAAAACTGGAAGCATTCCCTTTGAAAACTGGCACAAGACAGGGAGGCCCTCTCTCACCACTCCTATTCAACATAGTGTTGGAAGTTCTGGCCAGGGCAATTAGACAGGAGAAAGAAATAAAGGGTATTCAGTTAGGAAAAAAGGAAGTCAAATTGTCCCTGTTTGCAGATGACATGACTGTATATCTAGAAAACTCCAATGTCTCAGCCCAAAATCTCCTTAAGCTGATAGGCAACTTCAGCAAAGTCTCAGGATATAAATTCAATGTGTAAAAATCACAAGCATTCTTATACACCAATAACAGACAAACAGAGAGCCAAATCATGAGTGAACTCCCATTCACAATTGCTTCAAAGAGAATAAAATACCTAGGAATCCAACTTACAAAGGACGTGAAGGACCTCTTCAAGGAGAACTACAAACCACTGCTGAATGAAATAAGAGGACACAAACAAATGGAGGAACATTCCATGTTCACAGATAAGAAGAATCAATATTATGAAAATGGCCATACTGCCCAAGGTAATTTATAGATTCAATGCCATCCCCATCAAGCTACCAATGACTTTCTTCACAAAATTGGAAAAAACTACTTTAAAGTTCATATGGAACCAAAAAAGAGCCTGCATTGCCAAGTCAATCCTGAGCCAAAAGAACAAAGCTGGAGGCATCATGCTGACTTCAAACTATACTACAAGGCTACAGTAACCAAAACAGCATGGTACTGGTACCAAAACAGAGATATAGAACAATGGAACAGAACAGAGCCCTCAGAAATAATACCACACATCTACAACCATCTGTTCTTTGACAAACCTGAGAAAAACAAGCAATGGGGAAAAGATTCCCTATTTAATAAATGGTGCTGGGAAAACTGGCTAGCCATATGTAGAAAGCTGAAACTGGATCCCTTCCTTACACCTTATACAAAAATTAATTCAGAATGGATTAGACTTACATGTTAGACCTAAAACCATAAAAACCCTAGAAGAAAACCTAGGCATTACCATTCAGGACACAGGCATGGGCAAGGACTTCATGTCTAAAACACCAAAAGCAATGGCAACAAAAGCCAAAACTGACAAATGGGATCTAATTGAACTAAAGAGATTCTGCACAGCAAAAGAAACTACCATCAGAGTGAATAGGAAACCTACAGAATGGGAGAAAATTTTTTCAATCTACTCATCTGACAAAGGGCTAATATCCAGAATCTACAAAAGAACTTAAACAAATTTACAAGAAAAAAACAAACAACCCCATCGAAAAGTGGGTGAAGGATATGAACAGACACTTCTCAAAAGAAGACATTTATACAGCCAACAGAGACATGAAAAAATGCTCATCGTCACTGGCCATCAGAGAAATGCAAATCAAAACCACAATGAGATACCATTTCACACCAGTTAGAATGGAGATCATTAAAAAGTCAGGAAACAACAGGTGCTGGAGAGGATGTGGAGAAACAGGAATGCTTTTACACTGTTGACGGGACTGTAAACTAGTTCAACCATCGTGGAAGACAGTGTGGCGATTCCTCGAGGATCTAGAACTAGAAATACCATTTGACCCAGCCATCCCATTACTGCATATATACCCAAAGGATTATAAATCATGCTGCTATAAAGACACATGCACACATATGTTTATTGCGGCACTATTCACAATAGCAAAGACTTGGAACCAAGCCAAATGTCCAATAATGATAGACTGGATAAAGAAAATGTGGCCCATATACACCATGGAATACTATGCAGCCATAAAAAAAGGATTAGTTCATGTCCTCTGTGGGGACATGGATGAAGCTGGAAACCATCATTCTCAGCAAACTATCACAAGGACAAAAAACCAAACACCGCATGTTCTCTCTCATAGGTGGGAATTGAACAATGAGAACACTTGGACACAGGAAGGGGAACATCACATACCAGGGCCTGTTGTGGGGTCGGGGAAGGGGGGAGGGATAGCATTAGGAGATATACCTAATATAAATGATGAGTTAATGGGTGCAGCACACCAACATGGCACATGTATACATATGTAACAAACCTGCACATTGTGCACATGTACCCTAGAACTTAAAGTATAATAAAAAAAAAAATTACTAAAATAGTAAGTCCTGGCTAGGTACAGTGGCTCAGGCCTGTAATCTCAACACTTTAGGAGGCCAAGGCAGGTGGAACTCTTGAGCCCAGGAGTTCGAGACCAGCCTAGAAACATGGTGAAACTGAGTATCTACTAAAAATACAAACAATTAGCTGGGCATGGTCGTATGCACCTAAAGTCCCAGCTACTTGGGTGGCTGAGATGCGAGAATCACCTGGCCTTGGGAAGTCGAGGTTGCAGCGAACCATGTTCGTGCCACTGCACTCCAACGTGGGTAATGGGAGTGATTCCTCATCTCAAAAATAATAAGTACTTAAATTTTCAAATTCATAGGCAGACCCAGATATTCTAGATCTCTTAGTCTAATAGTACATATTTGACTACAGAGATAAGTTTCTTAATTCTCCCAGTAATAACTTTTACATATTTCTGCCCTCTTCACAGAATTGGCTCCAAAGATCAAGTGCCAAACACAAAGATTTTAAGAACTATAGGATCATTATAAAATACTACTTTTAGAGGTTGGGCATGGTGGCTCATGCTGGTAATGTCCCAGCACTTTGGGAGGCCAAGGCAAGAAGATTGCTTGAGGCCAAGAGTTTGAGACCAGCCTGGGCAACACAGTGAGACTCCATGTCTATAAAAAATAAAAATTGAAAAAATACAATACTACATCTGTAGTACTAACCTTTATTAAGTAACAGTTCAAATACCAATTTTTGAATAAACTAATAATGAACTTCAACGCCTTATCAAGATCCTAAATCTCAAGTCAAATCATGGCCTTAAAGGGCAAGTAGAAATCAGTGAGCTTGCTACAATGAAAAGTGGGCTAAGAAAGTCACCTCCAATATTTTACTTATTTGAAAACTAAAAGTATAACTTACTTGTTATAAAATCAATCTATTCAATTTCAGAAACATGTTTTAACAATGTTTCATTACCTGTGGCTGGGTTGATGCTGGCTGCAATATGAAAGTGGCAAAGTGCATTGGCATGCAGTGGAGTGTTCCTGTGAACATGATGAGGATCCTGCTGATGTGGCAGATATCCCGTATGTGCTACCAGTGCAAGTGATCTCCTCCGACCTCTACGAAAATGTCTCAGATTTACCTGTGTGAATAGAAACAAAACTAATACCTATATTGTCAAAAGTCGTATATGTATAGGTTACATAATGATTGTCAGAAGTTACACATATCCTAGTTCAGAACATTTTATATGTTTTATATGTAAAAATGCCTTTTAACATTTTATATGTAAAAACACCTTTCAATATTTTGGTATAGCAAATCTGAATCCTGAAGAATAAAGTTATGACTTAAAGTACCTGGCTGTTCTCTTAATCCTCACACAGTATTTTGCAATTTTTATTAGGCTTATTTTCTTAAAATGTATTTTCTAAAATCAAATGTTAAAAATTTTTTTTCCAATACTATTGTTTGTGAATGGTATCTCTATATACACTGTCCTCTTTTGTCTATAGCTAACTCCTTGTGACCACATAGTATTAAATAATATTACCACTGCACTTGGGACATTTCATAATTTACAAAGCATTTTCATAGAGATCATCCCATTTGATGCCATGAGGCAGGCAGTGCAAATATTGTTATTCCCATCTTTCATATGATAAAATAGTCTATACAGATCCCAAGATCATCTAGCTAAGAAGAGGCAGGGCAAAAGGTAGAACAAGTCTTCAGATTCCTGGTCAGTAACTTCTTGCAGCTATTACTACATGTAACCATTCTATTCGTTGTTGAATCAATATAGAATTTATTATACTGTGAGGCATCAGAATACTATTCAAATTAGAAAAACAGTTGCTGCATAATCATACAAAGCATTCAAAGATAAATGTTTTAAAATCACTTCTGTTTTCAGGGCCGGGCATGGTGGCTCACATCTGTGATCCCAGCACTTTGGGAGGCCAAGGCAGGCAGATCACTTGAGGCCAGGAGTTCGAGACCAACCTGGGTGGGAGGATTACTTGAGCCAACATGGCAAAACCCCATCTCCACTTTAAATACAAAAATTAGCCAGACGTGGTGGCATGCACCTGTAATCCCAGCTACTCGGGAGGCTGAGGTGGGAGAACTGCTTGAACCCGGGAGGCAGAGGTTGCAGTGAGCTGATATCGCCCCACTATACTCCATCCTGGGTGACAGACAGAGACTCTGTCTCAAAAAACAACAAAACAACCCCCCCACCCAAAAAAAAAATCCACAAAAAATAAAATCACTTCTTGTTTTCAATATTAAGAAAATAACAGGCCGAGAGCCATGGCTTATGCCTGTAATCCCAGCCCTTTGGGAGGCCGAGGCAGGTAGATCACTTGAGGTCAAGGGTTCGAGACCAGCCCAGGCCAACACGGTAAAGCCCTCTCCCTATTAAGAATACAAAAATTAACTGGGTGTGGTGATGCACACCTGTAATTCCAGCTACTCAGGAGGCTAAGGCCAGGAATACAGTGAGCCAAGATCTTGCCACTGCACTCCAACCTGGTTGACAGTGTGAGAATCTGCCTCAGAAAAAAAAAAAAAATTTAGAAGAATCTGTATTACTATTCTACTACTGTTTCTCAGCCTTTAGGCTACGATCAAATGTATTACTATTCTACCTTTAGCGTGTCCAAAAATCAAAAATTGACTTTTACTTTCAATATTAATTTGTAAAGACCCCCAAGTTCTGGGGGTGGGGTGGGGTTTCTAAAGATAAAATGGTAGAAGAACAGAACAGGATAAACTACTCAAGCTCTAAGAAGGAAAAAATAAGTTATTTTTAGAGTTAAATCTTTGCATTCTCAGATTTTACTTCATGTTACTTCAGCTAAGTCAAATGTAATCATCCTTTTATCATCATCAGTAAACCTAAGAGTAACTTCATAATTACAGGTAGTTTTGTGTTCCAGACAAAATCTAGATAAAAATATGTTTTTTGAACCAAATAGAACTGAAAATTTTCTAAGAATTATTTTGCTAGGATATAGATTTTTTATAACATTACTTTGTTACCAAAAAGGCAACATACCAAAGGTTTTAAAACTTGTAGTAAGTAATGTAACAAAAACACTCACTTCTAAAGCATTTTGAACTCGTTCTTTACTGGAAGCATTTCTCTTGAAGTTATTTGTTAAATTAATTGATTCAGTCCAATGGCTGCAGTCACCGCCGTATAGCAAACAATCATTTGGTAAAAATGTCTCTACCCAAAGACGACACACATTATCTTTGCAGCAAGTCAACAGTACATTACATACAGAAGCCCTAAGGAATGAAAAGATTTTAGAAGCAAAAATACAAATGTCACATAGTATCACAGACAATTCTACAATGTTTCTGTAATTACTTAAATGTACCAACTAAGGTACCAATGAAGAAAATATCAATATGTACAGATTTCATCACAGCAAATGCTTGCCAACCTATTTCTTTTCTGCCTAGAATTTAGTAGTTCTTGTTTCAATAATCTTGCCAAACGTTCTTTCTTTTTTTTAAGAGATGTGGTCTCACTATGTTGCCCAGGGTGCTCTCAAACTCCTGGGTTCAAGCAATCCTCTGGCTCAAGTAATCCTCCCGCCTCATCCTGGGATTACAGGTGTGTGCCACCATCCCAGCACTCAATAAGATTCTTTTTACATCTAAAAAAACAAAGACTGAGATTAAGCCACAATCTCTCAGTTGACACATAAGAAATAACCACATCTTCTAATAAAATTTTCTGATTTATTGAGTGGATAGTTCTTTGAATTATATCATATGCTTCATTTCTACTTCCTATAAAGGCACCTGCACACTGTCACAAAAAGCTACAGTAACTACTGAGTACACTTATCCTCTCCTTGCCTAACAGATGCCCAAAGCAGTGAAATGCAAGAATTGAATATTCATGATAAAGTACTAAACACTTCTCCCTCCTTAGTCATCCTTGACTTTCAGTTAATTTCCTTTTTGCCACCTCCTTAAAATAAAAGCAAAAATCAATTACATATATGTTAATAAGTCCCATAAGCATCAAGAGCTCAAAGGCTGAAACCCTATCAAGGACTACCTTCCATCAGGGAATTCAGTAAGTTTAGAAGAAAGAAAGAAAAAGTCACAATATTTTGTAGTAGTAACTTGTTCCAGCATACATATCTGATTTTTAAAAACGGAACAATCTGCAGGTTTTATCAGTAACTCAGTGAGTTAAAGTAAATGAGGAAAGAAATCAAAATATTGTCTAGTAGCCACTTTGTTAAACATACCTACCTGACTAAAAAAGAAGTTGCAGAAGAGAAAGGAGAACAGCATGATTTGTAGGTTGCTCTCTCCTTCTCCTTCCCTCCTCCATTCTTGCATCTCTCTCCCTCTGGCTCCCTCTCCTCTTTCTGTCTACTTCCTTGTCTTCTTCTCCCTTTCTACCTCCTCTCCGGGCTTCCCTCTCCCACCATTCCTTGCTTTCACAGCCATTCCAGGCCACCTTCCCTTTCTACCTCTCTCCTTCTGTCCCCTACCTCTCCCTTCCTAGCATCTTTTTTTCTTTCCTTCCCCAACCCCTTGTTTCTCCTCCTGTCCCCTACCTCTCCCTTCCTAGCATCTTTTTTTCTTTCCTTCCCCAACCCCTTGTTTCTCCTCCTTTCCCCATCCTCACACCCATCTCCCTCCATTTTTTCTCACTCTCTTTTCTCTATCCCTGTCCTGGCTATAGCTACACTATAGCTCAAAACATCTAGTCAGCAAAATTCATAAAACAGTGAAAAGGTAGGAAAAAAATGCCACATGGTGTGGCCAAGTTGAAAATGGCCATATGGTACAAAATGGGATTTCTGGCTGCGCACATGGCTCATGCTTGTAATTCCAGCACTTTGGGAGACTGAGGCAGGCAGATCGCCTGAGCTCAGGAGTTCAAGACAAGCCTGGGCAACATGGCAAATCCCCATCTCTACAAAAAATCCAAAAAGAAAAAAATATATTAGCCCAGCATGGTGGCACACACCTGTAGTCCCCGCTATTTGAGAAGCTGAGGCGGGAGGATCACTTGAGCCCAGGAGGTGGAGGTTGCAGTGAGCCATGACTGGGGCACTGCACTCCAGTCTGGGTGACAAAGCAAGAAAGACCCTGTCTTAAAACTAAACAAAACAAAAACACATAAAAAACAAACAAAAACAGGGAATTTATACCTGTATTTAAGTAATAGGTCTCTATAACCTACTAAAATTCAGTATTATATTAACTCTTTCCAGAACTACAGAAAAAAAAAAGAAGGTACTGAGGGTATGTATGTGTGTGTCACTGTGTGCTTTTGTGGTTAAACTTATACCTGTTTCAAAGAAGAATAATGTAGGGTATTAACCTACTCTCTCTTTTCCTCAGATATGCTGGGTGCAGTCAAATAAACATACAAGAACTCATGGTATATCCTCTTAATAAAGCTATTTTTTAAAGGAAGAAAACCAGGGAAGACATACTAGAAGGTACAAGACGACAGAATATTTACGTAAAAATATAAACAAACAACAATCTGGAGAAAATAGATGACAGAATTAGACACAAAACACAAAGAAAAAGAAAATATGTACAACTCTGTGACTTAAAGACATCTGATATGGAGTAAACTATCCCAGCTTAAACTCCTTTAATATGGCTCTTATCCTAAGCATCAAACATAGTTGACCCACAGCCAGAGATGTGCAGGCCAGAGACTATTTAATATTACTCTAATCTTCAGAAGTCCTGTAACTATGGACTCTCAAAAGTGAGAGAAGCAATCAAAGTAACCAAGATGATGTTCCCTTAATATGTGGGGGAAAATGACCAATCCACTGACCTAGGCATATATTTGCTTGTTTTACGCCAGGAAAATCCATTTACTGCTCGAGGATGGGCCAGATACACAAAAGAAAAGTCAATTTCTCCTTGGGATTGTTTTTCTGAACTTCCATCTGGAGAAGTAACAGCTGTCCGCCAGTTTTCTACATTATACCATACCTTCAAAAGACAGTCATCCTAAGGAAAAAAAAAAAAAAGAAAAAAAACACAACAGAAAAACATGCAGATCAGAATTAAAGATTAAATCAAATAGCAAAAGTAAGAATTTTCTCCCCAATGGCAAGAACTTGGGGATGGGAAGAGACGTTGGGCACAGAGGAATTAAGAAAATTCTGATTCTGGCACTTTTCTATCAGCATTGCCTAACTGTGCTTTAAAAACTGAAGTGTGTGAATGTGTGTATTCTGTGTTCAAGAAAAATGCTTGTTAATTACTAGAGTATGGGGAATGGAGTCATTCAGGAAAGACTGAAAGATAAAATTAAGGATTTCTTTTCCAGTAAGCCAAATATTAAATAAGAAATCAACACCACTAGCAGACTTACGAAGACTGCTAATTATTGAAAAAAAAAGATACTTTTCATGAATTTTCATGTGACTTTTCAAAGAAAATGTTGATGATGAAAAAAAGAGTTAATATATAAATACTATATAAAATATTCTATGTACAATCAAATTTATAGTCCTAATTTGGGAAATAAAGGAAAAGCAAAGGAGACTAGAATGTACCAGGTACTGCTTTTAAGCTATAACTGAGTTCCCACCTGTAAAGTCAATCAGAATAAACAGCTCAACTTCTCTCCTAAAAAACAAAAACCTTACTGTGGTTTTAGAGTATCTTACACTCTTAGTTTGCAGAAGGCTTTGAGCCACGAGAACAATAATTTGACTTATTAGCAGCTCATGAAATGCTCTATGAACTAATGAATAAAAATAACTTCAAAGAAATACATTGCTTTAAAATAAATAGGTAATAAAGTATGCACACTAAAGAAATGGTTACTAGTATCTTTCTAGAAAGCCTATGAAGTCTTATATATTAAAAACAGCCTAATATACATCAGCTAAAAGGTAATATAAATTGAAGCTATGCTTTATTGATTGTATACTACACGAAAGGCACTGTGCCGGTCACTCTATACTGCATATATTGTCTAAATTAATCCTATGATTAATGACCTATGAGGTAGGTGTTTTTATCCTCATATTACACATGAGAAAAGAAAGGCTCAATAAGATTAACTTGTCCAAGATGATAAAGCTGGTAAATGGCAGATTTATATTCAGATCTGCCCCTAAGTCTATGTTATTTCAATTATATCACACAGTCTTTTAACACCACAATAATGGAGTCAATTTTTGCTACTTAAAATTTTTAATGGCCGGGCATGGTGGCTCACGCCTGTAATCTCAGCACTTTGGGAGGCCGAGGTGGGCGGATCACGAGGTCAGGAGTTCAAGACCAGCCTGGTCAATATGGTGAAATCCCGTCTCTATTAAAAAATACAAAAATTAGCCGGGCGTAGTGGTGCGTGGCTATAGTCCCAGCTACTTGGGAGGCTGAGGCAAGAGAATCGCTTGAATCTGGGAGGCGGAGGCTGCAGTAAGCCGAGATTGCGCCACTGCACTCCAGTCTGGGTGACAGAGTGAGTCTCCATCTCAAAAAAACAAAAAAACAAATTTTTAATGGAAACTAGTATTTTCAAGTTAAATAAATAAAAGAATGAAGCCAGTTAATGTTTTTTAAGTTTCAAAGTAAACTATAACCACATAATTTGGCAATAGCATTTTCACAATTTACCTTCCCAGCAGTGGCAAAAAATTCTCCATCTGGTGAAAATTTCATTAAATGAACTTGGGAAGCAGTTCTGTAAATTAAACAGAGAAGGAATAATTTGCAATGAAAACTAAAAAGAAAAAGTTCAATATTCTCAAAAATATAAATCAGCAATTGGTTCAAAAGACAGAAAATGTTATAAGTTTCACACTCACATCTTTGTGTACCTGAAAAATGAACTAGTTAGTAAGATAAACTTTAAATATAAAAACATACATCCACAGACTCACGGAAGGAACGGCTTGTCAAAATCTTTAAAGCCTAAAACGAAAGTCGTAACTTTCATTCCCTTAGAATGAGAGAGAATGGTTTCATTTTTTAAATCTGGAAATCTAGTTTCCAAAACCATGGATCCCTACATGCCAACGTACATTTTCATGGATAATATATAATAAGTTTGCCTTAGGGTAATACTTACCTAATTAAAGATTATGTGTGGGTTAACAGGGGACTTGCAGCAATTAGGGATTCAGCCTACCAGCTTCACCTATATACTTGGTACATACTTGCCTTTTCTTCTCAAAGGAACTTTGGTTCATTTCTCTTCATTGCCTTCCCTTACAGCTACTCATATATATTGATCTCAAGACACTCACCACTATCACTACTTTCCTTTTCTTTGCCCAAATTCATGATTAGATAGGTCAATTCTAAATTTATTTGTAAAGATATCCAAAGAGGAATTCTGTCACATTTCATTTCAGATACAAATAACTTCTTTTTCTGATTTTAAGCATAATACATTACAGAAAAGTTGATACAGGTAGATAAAAAGCAAATGAAATCATTTACATTTTTCACCAATACCACTACATCCTTTCCTCAGACAAAGCCAATGTTAACATTTTAATACATAAACTTCCAAATCCTTCTCTCCACTCTCTCTACTTTCTGCAGGAAAAGGTGGGAGAAGTAGGGCTAGAAACTGAAGTCATACTTATCACCCACTAAAAAACATGTCACGGGCTGGGCACAGTGGCTCACGCCTGTAATCCCAGCACTTTGGGAGCCTGAAGTAGGCAGACCACAAGGTCAGGAGTTCTAGACCAGCCTGGCCAACATGATGAAACCCCATCTCTACTAAAAATACAAAAAATTAGCCAGGCATGGTGGCATGCCCCTGTAATCCCAGCTACTTGGGAGGCTGAGGCAGGAGAATTGCTTGAACGCAGGAGGTGGAGGTTGCAGTCAGCCAAGATCATGCCACCATACTCAGCCTGGGTGACAGAGCAAGACTGTCTCGAACAACAACAACAAAAATATGTCACGAACATCTTTGAATATAGATGCAAAAGATGTGTATACGTGTGCAGCTGTACAGATCTACATTATTACTTTATTGGCTTATATTCCATTGTATATGTTTACATATATATACAAACAATGATTTCAAATAATTTTTCACTGCTGTTTTCCAATTTTTGCTGCAACAACAAAAAAGAGAAGTGAACATGCCTGCACACACATTTTTAGAACATCTGGTTAATCCTAAGGATATCCTTAAGACAAAATATTATTATTTTTTTTCTTTTTTTTACTGAGATGGAGTCTCACTCTATTGCCCAGGCTGGAGTGCAGTGGTGTGATCTCGGCTCACTGTAACCTCCGCCACTCGGGTTCAAGCTATTCTCATGCCTCAGCCTCCCAAGTAGCTGGGATTACAGGCATGCGCCACCATGCCTGGCTAATTTTTGTATTTTTAGTAGAGACGGGATTTCGCCGTGTTGGCCAGGCTGGTCTTGAATTGCCGACCTCAGGTGATCCACCAACCTCGGCCTCCCAAAGTGCTGAGATTACAGGCGTGAGCCACCATGCCCGGCCTACAGCTCTTTCTAAAGAATTATTTATGCAAAATTCTGTTCCCTTTCTACATGTTAATCCATTACCTATCTGAGGGGTGCAAAATACATGGAACCAGCTCATTTGAAATCTCCTCTGTAAATTCTACATATGGGATATCTGCCTTACTTTGGTATGTGATATTTATGCTATCACCACTTCATATAAACCTAGTCAGTTTCACTTAAATCCTGTTATACCAGTTTACTGGTTTATTTTCTGTCTACCCCTATCTGTTCTTTGCAATATTCTAAGCATCTTTAAAGCTGCCTGGAACCATTCAACAAATATTTGTTGAATGAATGAATGAAACCTGGAAATCTTATTTAAAGGATATGAAAAAAATTAAGCCTGTTGAATCATACTTCCAAAATGTGCTCTAGAAAGATATTATCAGGCCGGGCATGGTGGCTCATGCCTGTTAATCCCAGCACTTTGGGAGGCTGAGGCAGGCAGATCAGGAGGTCGGGAGATTAAGACCATCCTGGCTAACATGGTGAAACCCCGTTTCCACTAAAAATACAAAAAATCAGGCCGGGCGCGGTGGCTCACGCCTGTAATCCCAGCACTTTGGGAGGCCGAGGCGAGCGGATCACAAGGTCAGGATATCGAGACCATCCTGGCTAATGCGGTGAAACCCCGTCTCTACTAAAAATACAAAAAATTAGCCGGGCGAAGTGGCGGGCGCCTGTAGTCCCAGCTACTCGGGAGGCTGAGGCAGGAGAATGGTGTGAACCCGGGAGGCGGAGCTTGCAGTGAGCCAAGATCGCGCCACTGCACTCCAGCCTGGGCGACAGAGCGAGACTCCGTCTCAAAAAAAAAAAAAAAAAAAAAAAAAAAAAAAATCAGCCGGGCGTGGTGGTGAGCACCTGTAGTCCCAACTACTTGGGAGGCCAAGGCAGGAGAATGGTATGAACCCGGGGGGCGGAGCTTGCAGTGAGCCGAGATCACACCACTGCATTCCAGCCTGGGCGACAGAGTGAGACTTCATCTCAAAAAAAAAAAATAAAGATAATATCAACTGTACTCCCTTATTGACAGTATACAAGAGCACCTATTTCTCTAAACACTATTAGATAAGATTCACCCTTTTTCTGAACATTTCACATTCTTGATTTCAAGTGAGATCACCTCTTATTGCACTTATTTTTAATATGTTCTATACCTTGTTAAAATTTTCTCTCTATTGCCCAATGTTGCTTACTATTGTTATACCTGTTCTTTTCTAACTAATTTAAGGCCTACTTTTAAAAACGCATTTGCCCAAAACTGCACATATTTCTCCTCATGTTTGTGTTTCTTTCCTTGTGGACAATATGCTTTATAGAAATGTTTTATTGATACGGTTAGAACTGTTAATTTTTCCTAGCCTATCCATTTCCAGTTTGGGTGTCCTTCTTAGTCTTTCCCTAACTCTAAAGCAGCATTTCTTGTCGAACAGCAATATAACATAAATGACAAATGTTAGCCAAATATGTAATTTTAAATTTCCTATCAGCCGCATTTTTAAAAAAAGTTAAAACAGGCGAAATTAATATTTTTTATTTAACCTAATATATAAAAACATCATTTCAACATTTTTTTAAAAATGTTAGAGATATTTTACACTATTTTTAATATTAAACTTTTGAAGTCCAGCACATCTCAATTTGGACTAGTTGCATTTCAAGTGCTCAATAATAACATGTAGTTAGTGGCTATCATACTGGACAATGTAGCTCTAAAATATAAAATTTCACCTGTATTTTCCTCTAATATTTGTTTCATTTTATAGAAATTTTTTCCTCCATCTCACATTTGTTTTGGTATCAGGTATGAAAGACTCTAACTTAATTTCCCATCTACAGAGCTAGCTAGTTTTCCCTGCTATAAAAGACTACCTTAAGGCTGAGCACAGTGGCTCACACCTGTAATGCCAGCACTTTGGGAGGCTGAGGCGGGTGGATCACCTGAGGTCAGGAGTTCAAGACCAGCCTTGCCAACATGGTGAAACCCCGTCTCTACTAAAAATACAAAAATTAGCCAGGTGTGGCGGCACGTGCCTGTAATCCCAGCACCTCAGGAGGCTGAAGTAGGAGAACTGCTTGAAACAGGGAGGTGGAGGTTGCAGTAAGCCTCACATCATTGCACTCCAGAGCCTAATCCTGGATCCTAATCTGTCTGTTCCTACATCAATAACAAAATGCTTGATCATCTGTGGCGTTAGAATTCATTTTACTATACTGTATATCTTTATTCTTCTTTTCTTTCAGAATTTCTCTGACTTTCCCATATTTGTCCTTTTAAGTAGAGTTTAGAACTATGCTTAATAGAAATTCCACTCAGATTTTGGCAAGGATTATGTTCAATATATAGATTATGTGGGAAAAATAGATTTCTTCACAATAGGAAGTCTTCCATTCAAAAGCATGAAAGTCATCTATCTTTTCATATAATTTGGCAAGTTTGTATTTAATGGTCTTCATGTAAGCCTTACACGTTTGTTTCTTCCTATTTTATTTGACATTTTTAAAAAATGTATTTGTAGAACACGGGAAATAGAGAATTATCTGTGTATAACAAAAAGCATATCAAAGACTAAAAATCAATACTTTTTATGTCAGTGTGGTTTTACACAACTAAAATACATTTATAATAAAACCACACAGAACAACAGGTTTATCAGTTTACTCTCCTGATTAATTGCTTACTTGCAATGCCAAATGCATCTCCAATCTCCAAAGTTAAGATCTGTTTTATTTAAATTTTCATCTTCAGTTGGCTTCTCCAAGTTAGTATTGGACCAGAGCTGCAAATAGCTGGAACCAGTTAAAAGACGACTGCCTAAAAAAAAATATTATTCATCATTTATTATTTAGGTATTTAATAGTGACTTAATTTACATGCTCAAGAATTTCATATAAAACAACTTCTAAAAAAAGTCAAATATAAAAAAAAATTTTGAAGAACGGAGGAGAAGGCTGTATTTTAATTTTGTTAAAATAGCTTGAGATAGAAAGGAAGAAATCTTATAATCTCTCATTTAACAAGTATTTAATGAGCATCTTCTTTGTTCCAGGCACTGTGCTAGACATTGGAAATACAATGACAAACAAAACACTGTCATTTTTCATGAGTTCATATTTCAGTAGAAAGACATGGAAATATGATACCATGTAGAAGTGTTACATACATGATAGAAATGCGTGCAAAGCTTTATGGAAGCCCACAGGAAGGAGACATTAATGTGTACCTGTAGTAAAAGGGCCAGGAAAAGTGATGAAATGCAACCTGGTCCTTAATGGATGAATAAACAGAAGAGACAGGCATTTCAGAAAGGAAACATAACATGAACAAAGGCATGAAGACATGTAAGTTCATATATTTTCCCAAGAATGCCTCTTAATCTGGTATATGTTAACGAATAATGTACACGGAAAGGCTAGAAAAAAATTACTATGGAAAAAATGCCAAGGTGAGACTGTGAAGAGTTTTTCAAGTTCACAGCGTTTGGACTTTGTTATAGGTAGTTGGGAGTAAAAGATTTTCAAGTGGCAGTGGGGGATTGTGGGGGAGTTGTTACAAAATTGGATCTGTATTTCAGAACAAGAGGGCTTAACTGGAAGAGGGGCAGTCAACAGATGGAGAGGCCTGTGAGTCTCCCTCTATTGAGATAACATATAAAAATCACACATACAATATGTGCATAAACTTTCATCAAAATTTCAAAGACTCTAGTATACAAAGAAGGTTAAAAATACTTTTTAGAAAACAACTCGAGACAGACAACATCAGGGAAAACGTAAGTGTGTGGTTAACCAACTATTAAACTATTAAACCTGGTTAATTAACTACAGAAATTCAGATGGTAGGCCAGACACAGTGGCTCACACCTGTAATCCCAGCACTTTGGGAGGCCAAGGCGGGTGGATCACCTGAGGTCGGGAGTCCAAGATTAACCTGACCAACATGGAGAAACCCCATCCCTACTAAAAATATAAAATTAGCCGGGCATGGTGGAGCATGCCTGTAAACCCAGCTACTCAGGAGGCTGAGGCAGGAGAATCACTTGAACCCAGGAGGCAGAGGTTGCAGTGAGTTCAGATCACGCCATTGCACTCCAGCCTGAGCAACAAGAGCGAAACTCCATCTCAAAAAAAAAAAAATTCAGATGGTAAATAATGAGGATCTCAACCAAATATTTAAAAAGCAAGCAATTGAAAGCCATTTCAAAAAGTATTGTCAAGGCTGGGTGCAGTGGCTCACACCTGTAATACTACCACTTTGGGAGGCCAAGGTGGGAGGACTGCTTGAGCCCAGGAGTTCAAGACCTGCCTGGGCAACATAGTGAAACCCTGTCTCTACAGAAAAAAATTACAAAAATTAGTTAGACACGCACTTGTAGTACCAGACACTAGGGAGGCTGAGGTGAAAGGATCACTCAAGCCTGGGAGGTCAAGGCTGCAGTGAGCTATGATTGTGTTACTGCAGTCTAGCCTGGGCAACAGAGCAAGACCCTGTCTCAAGAAAAAATCAAAAAAAGAATTGTCAAGATTTGACACCAAATAAATACAGAAAAAAAAACAAGAGGTTTAAAGGACAGATTCCAACTCTATGACTTGGGAATTAAGTAGAAGGTCGTGCTATCATTCATACAAAAGACAAGCAATTTCGGCAAAAAAGCTGACAATAAAGATAGCATTCACCTTGGCAATTAAAGACTATAGATTTGTGTATTTCTAGAATAATCACTTTGTTTAATTTTTTGCAGAGACAGGGTCTTGCTATGTTGCCCAGGCTGGTCTCAAACTCCTGGGCTCAAGCAATCCTCCCAACTTAGCCTCCCAAACTGCTGGGATTACAGGTATGGGCCAGCATGCTTGGCCCTCGTTTTCTTGTTTCAAAAGGAAAGTGGATCTCTGGCATAGACTTTAGATCAGAAATCCCTGTCTCTAAATCCCAAGTAAGATGCTTAATTAGCCATGTGAATTTGATCTAGTTGGGTAATTTCTGAGCTTCAGTTTTCTCATCTATAAAATTTGAGGTTTAAATACAGTTGTTGTAAGGATTAGCTATATAATATGCACAAAGTCTCTAGCACAGGCCAGGCACTAAGCAGAAGCTCAATAAATAGTAGAGCAACTAGATAGAAGATTTCATAGACAGGAGGGAAAAAAAAGCACAAGAAGTAATGAAACATTCCATTTAAATATGTTGATTATTCCACTTTTGAACTTACCAACAGATACAAGTTTTCTTGCTTAATATAAACTGAAGACAAAATTAAGATATCCCATAAAAGATTAAGAATTTAATACAGAATACAAAATTAATCCCAGGTATGGAATGGAACAAAAGTAGGTAAGATATAATAAGGTATACTGATTTCAAACTCTAAGAATTAGATATTACAGATATTAAATTACATATATTAAAGCAGGATATTATGGATAGTAAAGCAGGAAAAAAGTATAAAAAGTCTAAAACAGAAAATCTTATGATTTAGGCAAGATACAATAGTAAATTTGGACACAAAAGAAAGGCATTAATCAGTTTACCAATATTTTTATCTCTCTCTCTGATGACTTCTATGTCTCAAAGATAACTTTTCTTTTTTTTTTTTTTTTTTTCCTGAGACAAAGTCTTGCTCTGTCACCCAGGCTAGAAAGCAGTAGCACAATCATGGCTCACTGCAGACTCAACCTCCTGGGCTCAAACAAGCCTCCCACCTCAGCCTCCTGAATAGCTGAGACCTCAGGTGCCAGCCACCAAGCCTGACTAACTTTTCAAAAATTTTTTTGTAGAGATGGAGTCTCCCTATGTTGCCCAGGCTGGTCTCAAACTCCTGGGCTCAAGCAATTCTCCCCACTCAGCCTCCTGAAGTGCTGATACTACAGGCTTGAACCACCGTGCCCAGCCCCAAAGATAACTTTTTATGTTCGAGATTCAAATGTCTATATATTGCTTTATGATACACAAGCTTCTCAAGGTCCATATATACAATTAATACCTTATGTTCCACACTACCTCTAACTCCTACATATTACTCTTTGTGTGGTCATAGATACTCTCAAAGTAATTTCAAATCCAGTTGTCAAGTAATGTCAATTCTACTGCCTAAACACATTTCATATCCACTTACACCTTTCACTATTCATTAATTCATTTAATATTAATTGAGCACCTACTATGGAAAAGGCATTGAAATAAGTTCTTATTTCTCATCCAGACTAATGAGAATACAACCTCTCCAAAGGTCACTCCTCCTCCTGTTGCATTTGCCACTGACCCTTCTAACTCACTTCTAACTCTCAAAAACATAAATCTTATATCACTAGCCTCTTTTGAAAACCTATAGTTTTTAGACAACCATAAAGAATTAAATTCAAATTTTTTAGCATGACTTTAAAGGTCTCCTATAACACGGTAAGGTCTTATCTCCTTACCACCACTGAGACTCAGCACAGTGAAGTACTAATCCTTATTATAATGTATCTTATGCTTTCTTTCTCTGTGCCTTCCCTCACTTTCATGAAATGGTAAAAATGGCTCCCAATAAATTATGTATCCCTGTGTTGATGTCTCCATGTAATATGACTTTGCCATATCTTTCATCAAGAGGTGGAGTCTATGTCTCCCATCCCTTAATATTAGCTGGACTTGTGACCATATAATGTGGCAGCAATAACATTCTGGGACTTCCTTGCAGCTTCTACTTTCACTCTCACAATGCAGCCACCATGTAAAATCCAGGCTGCCCTGCTAGAGAGAGCCATAGAAGAGGCCATGTGGAGGAGAACAAAGGCATTCCAGTAGATAGCAAGCAGCAAGGCCCAGATATGTGAACAAAGCCTTTCTTGGATCTTTTAGCTGCAGATAAATTGCTTCAGTCACTACCACATGGAACAATAGATAAGCCATTCCCACAGAGCCTTCCTGACCAACAGAATCATAAGCAATAAAATGACGGATGTTATAAGCCATCTATCATTTTGGAGGATGCTTTTCTAATGCAGAAATAGATAACTGATACATATATTCATTATATTTTCTTCCTTTTTTTTTTTTTGAGACAGAGTTTCACTCTTGTTGCCCAGGCTGGAGTGCAGTGGCATGATCTCAGCTCACCGCAACCCCACCTTCCAGGTTCAAACGATTCTCCAGCCTCAGCCTCCCAAGTAGCTGGGATTACAGGCACGCGCCACTACGCCCGGCTAATTTTTTGTATTTTTAGTAGAGACAGGGTTTCTCCATGTTGGTCAGGCTGGTCTTGAACTCCCGACCTCAGGTGATCTGCCCACCTCAGCCTCCCAAAGTGCTGGGAATACAGGCGTGAGCCACCACGCCCAGCATATATTTTCTTAAATTTCACTTTTTTCCTGTTCCATCTATGCAATGAGAGTTTAGCAACTCTCATTGCTAAACTCTGTTTACTCTCAGGTCCAAAGGCTCCTTTTCAATGAGACCTTAATTCTCCAGAGAAATATCTCTTTCCAAAAACAATGGGTATCCTATTATGGCACTTAGAACATTCTCTCATTTCTTACAGTGCATATCTGTCTTCATTTCAGTATAAACTCTAAAAGGGCATAATCCATTTTACTTCTTTGGTATTCCCCACAATCTCACACACAGCAGAAGTGAAATACATGAGAGTAATAAAAATAAGAACAACTAAGCAAGTGATATTTCATTTTAGTTAATCCTGCTTATTTTCTTACCTGTGGGATCCCAGGTTATATTGTGTGCTATTGATTCCAGAAAAAATTGGCCACTTTTCTGCCACTGACTATATAATTCCTAAAATTGAGAAAAGAGTCATTTAGCCCATTATGATTGGCATATTTTCTCTGTCAAATGTGTACGTTTATGCTTGTTATTCTTACAATAACACAGGCAGTCAATTTTAAAGATAACAAAATGTTCAATTCGGTCAACAAAAATAGAGAACACATGATAAAGAAGGTATGTGAGAGAATATCCATAACTGGTGGTCAAAATTCTATCTTTAGTATAAACAATCAATAACCATATGCTACCTTGGATAACAGTCTTATTAGCCTCAGATTTAATTATTACTTTATTATTATTACAGTTAAAAATTTAATTTTAAATGTGTCTGTGGCTTTACTATTTGACGTTTCCTTCTCTTTTACTGTTTTGTCCCCATCTGAGATCATAATAGTATGTGGGAAAATTCAGAATAAAAGATGTAACATTTTGATACTACTATATAATTTATGGCCTTACAACTTCTTAAAGCGAAATTTTTCCCTTTTTTTCTGCCTGCAAATCAGTAAGAAATATACAATGTACATGTCCTCTGACCCAGAACACACACACATACAAATAAATATAACCTATGTTTGACCTTATTACATGTGACATACTCTGATATTTTCTCTATTTCATTCTCTTTTTAAATTCAGGTTGTGGCCTACACTAAGTTGAGTTCACAGCCCAATTACAGATTGAGATTCATACTCTCTTAATGTGGTGGCTCTCAAACTTTGGTACAACAAATAATAGCCTGAGATGTTACTAAAAATTCAAATTTCCAAGACCTGTGCCCAAAAATTCAGGTTCAAAAGCTTCAGGATGGGGCACAGAAACCTGTACTTTAACATCCCAGGTGATTTTGACATAGGTGACCTACAGAATATGCTTTCATGAAACACTGCCTCGCAGGAATGTCTTTCAATCACAGTACATACCAGAACCCTCTCTAGAACAAGACATATAAGTGCATAGACACAATCCCACAGCTACAGATTTAGAAATTCCCAGGGCAGGATCTGGGCACATGTATCCAATGGTAGTTGTGATGTGCAACTCTCATGAAGACCACCACCTTACAAGAATACTCCATAATATACAAAGAAAAGGAAAGAATATATTTTTACAAGGATCTAAAGATTCTGAGACTATATTTTAGAATCATAGATTTTACACATCTTTCAAGTCTATAACTTTACCATTTGATCCACTTTTGCCCTTCTTCATCAAGTTTTTTATTATCCTTTCTGCAAAGTCAGTGCTGATAAGCCAATAAACCAGCCTCTTTTTGAGTTTTATAGATTACATTCATCAATTATAATTAGTAAAGGAGAAAATGGGCAAACACTGAAATTCTCTATTCTATCCTTCCCAATAAAGGCATTTTAACATAACATACTGATTTTCAAAAGCTACTTATTTTATTTAATAAATATTTATTGAGTATTGAAATACACTGTTCTGGGCTGGGTGGGGTAATCACCTTAAAAAATTCTTTTTAGTACTGCCAATTACTAATTCTTAAGGCTTTAAGAGGCTCAAATATTGGATTCACTAGGCAATCTATAAAAACAAATAGAAATCAGAAGTGTGAACACTATTTCCATGAAATTTAAAGATAAAAATTAACTCAGAAAGTAGTTTTCATTAACACAAGGTAACGAAAGAACACTCACACCTACGAATCAATACAGATGGTTTTACTCTTAGTTCTGTGGCTTAACAGCTGCTTCACTGGTCAAGTCACTATATTCTTTGAGCCTACTCCACTGCCTTATTCGTAAAAAGAAGAAATAATAGCTGCACAAACTAGGTTTGAAGTAATTTGTAAAATACTAATGAGCTAAGTGAAGATGACATGAAAACTATCGAAAGATATATAAAGGTATGTCTGCTATTAAAACAGTTTAGTCCTTTATAATTAATACATTCCTAAACCGTCTTTGACATGTTAGCCTAATAATATTCCCATCAAGACTGAACAGATATTAATCAATTTGAGAGTTAAGCAAAGAATTTCATAAGGCTGACTTACCTAAGACCAACTAGCTAGATAGACCCAGAAATAGAAACCAGTCCTATGACTCCCAATACACTGCTCTTTTTTAAAAAAAAAAAAAAATCTTTTAATTTTAGGTTTGGGAGTACATGTGAAGGTTTGTTACATAAGTAAATTTGTGTCAAGGGATTTTCTTATACAGATTATTTCATCACCCAGGTATTAAGCCCAGTACCCAATAGTTATCTTTTCTGCTCCCCTCCCTCCTGCCACACTCCACCCTCAAGTAGACCTCAGTGTCTGTTGTTTCCTTCTTTGTGTTCATAATTTCTCATCATTTAGCTCCCTTACAGTGCTCTTTCAATGACACTATACTTATCTTCTTTCAGATGGTTTGTTTTTATTTTTATTTTAGAGACAGGGTCTCTCTGTGTCACCCTGGCTGGAATGCAGTGGTGCGAACATTGCTCACCGCAACCTCAAATTTTTGGGCTCAAATGATCCTCCTGTCTCAGCCTCCTGAGCAGCTGAGACTGTAGCCATGTGCCACCATACCTGGCTAAACTTTTTTTAAAATCTTGCCCAGGCTGGTTTCAAACTCCTGGCCTTATACAATCCTCCTGCCTCAGCCTCCCAAATAGAGAGGATTACAGGCACGAGCATTAAAGAACCTATAAAATCTGCTAACATGATCCGAATATTTATAAACTATTGGGTAACCAGTTTTCAGAACTATTTCTGAGTACAGCTTCCTTATTAAGAAAAACATTCATTGACCTGTTAACGACTGTATTACATGATCTAAATAATGCAAGAAAGTTAAGCCCTGAAGAGGCAGAAAACCTGTATAAAGGTAGATTATGAAACAAAGGAAAAAGTACCACATATGGCTGGACAACGGTATTTGATACTAGCAATAAAGTAGTGCCAAACTTTAGGTTACTGACTTGAAATATTATAAAATTAAAAATGTCAGAAATAAAATAATAAAGCATTTCAACAATTCATTGGCACAATTTATTTGAGTTCTATTCCAATGAAAAATTTATTTTTAATATCAAAATGGAATTTAACATGTGGGTTCAATTACAGTATATAAGTTATACCGATCTACTCGATGATCACTCTGATTTTACACTCTTTCAATACCTAAAACATTTCAATTCCTAAAAGAAGAAATCATAAATTACTGACCAAATTTTTCTTTTGTTTCGGTAGGTTAACTGGTTCAAAAATGGAGATAACATTTCCATAAGATGCTGCAATCTTTTAAAAAGAAAAAAGGAACTTATTAGGGATATGTTAACTTACTTATGAATCAAAAAAAGCAAAGAAATGAATACTCTAACTTTAAATATGCCAATACACACAATTTCATTCACTGATGCTTAAGAATGTCAGTTTTGAAGACTATCACATCTGCATTAGACTCCTAGAACTGCTACTTACTACGTAACTAGCCACTTAATCTCTCCAAACGTTAGTTTCCATAACAGTGTTCATAATATGTACAATACTATCTTCCTAACAGCATTATTTTGAGGGTTGAAATAACATTTGTAAAACACCTAGCATATAAGTGACAAACAATATGCACAGTAAATGTTAATTGTCGTCATCTATCCTCTAAATTGACAATTCTGTCAGTGTACATTAACTTTTCAAAAATATAACTTAGTTCTATTCCTCTGGAAACTCCCTGAGTACATTTTAAAACATATTCTACTTTATCCTTTGAATTTACTTTTTAAAGTGATGGATCATAACCTTTCCTGGCTCTGTTTTATAAGGTAACTACTACTATAACTTGAGTGAGTCTCATATAAAGAACATCAAAATATTGGAAATCAAACACAGAGAGAGATTAAATGAATGAATCAGGGATAGAAAAAAGAACATATGATCTAGTAAAGAGAAGGTAAGAAATGAGGACACAACAAACATGGAGAAAAAACTGTGAATGGATATTTTAAGCGTTCTGAGTTCTTAGGATATAGATATCACTTGTGCTGCATTGATCTGGAGGAAGTGTTTAGTTTGGGCCTTTAATTATGGGTGGGATTTCAAAAAGCAGTGAGTATTCAACTTTATAAATAGGGCATAGTATGAAAACAGGTGTAAAGATTAAAAGAGGCAATGTATGTTTAGAGGTGAATGACCACCATCCCACCAAGAAGAGAGTGCTCCTTATAACAGAATAGTGTACCTGAGACTAAAAAGGCAGATCTGAGCCAGGTTGTAAAAGGCCTCACACCAAGGTGAACAATTTGAACTTTTCCAACGTAATAGGCTAAGAATACTTTGAAGCTGATGAATAAAAGGATAAATGAGGATTAATTTTCTCAGAAAAATGAATTAGGTGGTAGTACAGTACAAAGAAAAAAACAGTAATAATAAAAATACAGGTGCCTATGATGTTAACATTTCCTTCTTTTTTTTTTTTTTGAGACGGAGTCTCACACTGTTACCCAGGTTGAAGTGCAGTGGCACAATCTCAGCTCACTGCAACCTCTGCCTTCCGGGTTCAAGTGATTCTCCGCCTCAGCCTCCTGAGTAGCTGAGATTACAGGCGCCCGCCACCACACCCAGCTAATTTTTTTTTGTATTTTTTAGTAGAGACGGGGTTTCTCTATTTTGGCCAGAATGGTCTTGAACTCCTGACCTCATGATCCACCTGCCTCGGCTTCCCAAAGAACATTTCCTTTTTAAATGTAAACAGTCAGAAGTCCCCAGGTACCAGAACCTGCCAATTTTCTTCCTGATACTTTAAGGAACCACTATGATAATACTGATATCTGTAAACGAAGAAAATATTTCTTCATTAGAATGATTATAAAACCAAATGAGTTCTTAATTCCTCTTTTTGTTTTTCTTTGTAGAGATGGGGTCTTGCTTTGTCACCCAGGCTGCAGTGCAGTGGTGCCATCAGAGCTGACTGCAGCCTGGAACTCCTGGGCTCAAGTGATTCTCCCGCCTCAGCTCCCCGGGTAGCTAGGACTACAGGAGCATACCACCACGTCTGGCTATTTACTTCTTATTTTTATTTTTGTAGAGACAGAGTTGCCCCAGGCTGGTCTCAAACTCCTGGTCTCAAGCGATTTGCCCACCTTGACCCTCCTAAAGCTCTGGGATTACAGGCATGAGCCACCACACCTGGCCATGATTTCTTCATTCTAACCTGGACTGTCATATAGTCTATCACAAAAAGATAGCTCATATTGGAAAGTATTAAATTAGATTTTTAACATTAACCAGCTCCATGTGAGCCTAGATGGTATTAAGCAAGTTTTTATACAGTTAAGAAAGATTACAGAACAAAAGAGCTAGGAGATCAAACAAACATGAAGAGAATGAAAATAAAAATTTCAAGGATAGGCTGGGCGCAGTGGCTCACGTAATCCCAGCACTTTGGGAGGCCGAGGAGGGCGAATCACAAGGTCAGGAGATTGAAACCAGACTTACCAACATAATGAAACCCCGTTTCTATTAAAAATACAAAAATTAGCCGGGTATGATGGTGGGCACCTGTAATTCCAGCTATTTGGGAGGCTGAGGCAGGAGAATTGTTTGAACCCGGAAGCCAGAGGCTGCAGTGAGCCGAGATTGCACTACTGCACTCCAGCCTGGGCAACAGAGCGAGACTCCATCTGAAAAACAAAAAACAAAACAAACAAACAAAAAACAAAAAAAAAAATCTCAAGGATTTTCAGCATTCCATAATAAAGATCATTTTCGTTGTATAGTGAGAAGTCATAAAAGGCCACAACAAAAGATAGGGGACACTTGTAACTATATTAAAGGGAAGGACTACCATGTAACAAAAAGAACAGTAGTCCAACAAATATGTGAAGATTCAGAAAACAGAAACTCTTTTTATAATTAATAGCTTTAAGTCCCAGGTGGCAACTTTTAATCCTAGAAAGTTTACCTCAAATGAAGATTAGATTTAAAAACAAATGATTGGGTCCATGGACTCTTAATATGACCATTTTGATTGCTTACACAAAATGTTCTAGTGGAATCATATATTTGCGAAGTTCAGTCCAGTCTAGCTACAACTGTATATAGGCCTTACCATCTACGCCTATATGGAGTTATTTTAAGCTATATATTATGCTGCCTTGCCTAGTAGTATGACTTTCTCATTTTGGTACTACAGGAACTGTATTTAACCTGATCTAGAAGAATTTTATACTTTGTTTCTTTTGTTTATGTTGTTGCTATTTTACTTTCAAGGTTACCTTTCTACTTTTCATATGCAAATAGAAGTCCAGATAAAGTTTTTCACTTTTCTTATGGGCTTAGAATATTATAAACTCTCGAAGAGTTTTTCATTTCCACAAAAAGTTACACAGCCCTTGTTACACAGAAGTTACAAGGAGATAACTACCTGTTTACAGACAAAAAAAAAAATACTCTAAATCATTTCCTTTAGTTTATTTGTAAATATTGAAGATTTACTGTTACTCCTTTTCCCCAATCCAATCACCTTTTAAATATGTAAGCTTTAGACTCATTCTATATCAGTAAGTATTATATTTCTTTCTCAGAGAAGATGATGCTATAACTTAAAATTATATAAGAATAGAATTTCTGGCACTCTACAGAATGCATCTTAGAGAGCCAAAAATTTTTCTAGCTACACTATCTTTGAAACAAAGCCAATTCAATAGGAAATACACACTTCAGAGATTATCCTGACAAAAACCATATTCCAAACAAATTTGTATATTAGAAGATTACAAACCTTGCCTTGTTGCATTGAACAGTCTACACATCCCACTTGAATATTTCCATGTTTAGCTCCTGGGATTATCTGTAATCTTTCAAAATCGCTTCCCAGTATTACAATGTCACATCCAGATGCATAAGCCTAAAAAAAAAAATAAATAAAAATTATATAAGTGTCAAGGAAACATTTACTATGTAGAATACTAGTATTAACTATCATGTTTTAAGGCAGGGAGAATAAATGTTTTAAAAGACCAATTTTAGGTGTTTTCTTAAAAAAAAAAATCTACATTTGGCACTATTTCCCTTACCTCCCCATACATAGCCTATTAGCAAATTCTGTCAGTCCTTTCTGCAAAATATGCATCAACTCTGAACTCTGTCCACTTTTTTCTTTTTTCTTTTTTTTTTTTTTTTTTTGAGACGGAGTCTCGATCTGTCGCCCAGGCTGGAGTGCAGTGGCGCGATCTCGCCTCACTCCAAGTTCCGCCTCCCAGGTTCATGCCATTCTCCTGCCTCAGCTTCCCGAGTAGCTGGGACTACAGGCGCCCGCCACCACACCCAGCTAATTTTTTGTATTTTTAGTAGAGACGGGGTTTCACTGTGTTAGCCAGGATGGTCTCGATCTCCTGACCTCGTGATCCGCCTGCCTCGGCCTTCCAAAGTGCTGGGATCACAGGTGTGAGCCACCACGCCCGGCCCACTTTTTTCATCTCCAGTGAATGCTACCACCCTTGTCTAAACTGAACCATGATTATCTCTCTCCTATTCTACTAATAGCAAACTTCCATTCTTGCCTCCCTCTAATGCATTTCCACGAAGAGTGATATTTGAAAAATGTTTATTGCACCAAGTAATTTTCCTGCTTAAACCCCTCAACAGTTTTCCACTGCACTTGGAATAAAATCTCAACACCTTACCATGGTCAATATCCTAAATGGTGGTCCTTCTATAAACCCATCTCAGGCTATTCTTTCCTTCTCTCAGTTGGCTCTTGTTTCTGTTCCTTTTTACATCTCAAGGTGTTTATCTGCCTTTTATCTGCCTGGTCTTTTCTAGTTAGCTGCTTTCCAACATTCAGGCCACAATTCCCAACCCCTATCTCTCCCATTACTTTCTATCACATTACTGTTTATTTTCTTCACGGCATATATCACAATTTTTAAATGTCTTGTTTATTTTCCATATCTATTATTAAAAGTTGAATTCCAAAAAGGAAGGATTCAAGTTTATCTTGTTCTCTACTCTAGTCCTCAATTCTAACACAAGGGCCTAGAATGCAGCTAATAATTTATAAATGGAATAAATGAAGCATTTAATTTCACAAAAACAGTCACCACAACAAAAGAAAGTATACATAGTTCAAGACTTGTTGGCAATCATTTCATAGCTCTTTTTCAATTTTACAACAGTTAGCATAACTCTCCCAACTAGAACTCTTCTTTTGTGTGTCCTTTTCCCTACCACCTTCTTTGATCACAGGAGTTTTTTCCATTACAGGGTACATGGTTGTTCTCCTAGGATTCATAGTATAGACTGGCACACATTACAACAATAACACATCTAACACAAACTGTTTTCCAACCTGAGTTCATGAAGTTTTTATCAACTCTCTACTTGCTCCTCATTTTTGTGAAAGCACATATATTTAAAAATTATACTTCAGGCTGGGCGTGGTGGCTCATGCCTGTAATCCCAGCACTCTGGCAAGCTGAGGCAGGTGGATCACCTGAGGTCTGGAGTTCAAGACCAGCCTCACCAACATGCAGAAACCCCGTCTCTACTAAAAATACAAAATTAGCCGGGCATGGTCATGCATGCCTGTAATCTCAGCTACTTGGGAGGCTGAGGCAGGAGAATCACTTGAACCTGGGAGGTGGAGGTTGCAGCAAGCTGAGATCGCGCCATTGCACTCCAGCCTACGCAACAAGAGCAAAACTCCGTCTCAAAAAAAAAAAAAAAATTATACTTCATATATACCTTATCTTAATTCCTACCAAAACCAAAATTATTCTGTATACTCTATCAAAAAATATTAAAAATGGGACTTGAGAGAACATACAAATGAATGTGCTATATGGAAAAGAAAATCAAGGCCCAAATAAGTTGATAACGTCTTAGTGGCAGAGTGGGGCTTCAGAACCTGATCTCTTGATTCTTGGTCTCCTGCTATTTCCATGGTACCAACAGGGCCTTCCCTAGTTAACATGCTTGCCTGGAATTTTACCTAAAAATAAGAAAGAATAATCAAGTATGATTCCACTAGTTTCACAAAGTGAAAAGAACTGCCTCAAACAAACAAAAAAAATCACATGATGATCTCCTCTCCTATATAAATATCCATGATGGGATCATAAGGCTTGTCATAAGACCATTAGCAAGAATAAATTCCAAAGGCTAATTTTAAGAGAAGTTGTCTTTCAAATAATTTAGAAACTAATTTTTCTCCTTGATATTAAATTTTGAGAATACTGATTGTCACTGTTTCTCAAAATATTGTGTTGAATTTTACTTGTTTACAATTTAGATTTGCTCCCTTCTAAACAACATTTTCAGTTTCCTTTCAGTGGAATAAAAAACTCTTATCTTCATAACTTCACCTTTGTTATACCTGAAATTATCTACCTAATTTCAGATATTACGTTGCAAGTATTTTGTCAAACATGACCCAAAATTTTCCCACATCAAGTCTATATTAATTTTGAAGCCCACACAAATTACTATTTAATACAAATATTACACTTGCAGAGTTGAGAAATGTAAAGTAATCCCAGAAATAAACACTTAGTACTATACAGAGGAAAATACCAACTCATAACACAATTACCACTTCATCATTCAATGACTTATCTAGTTCTGAATTACCCTTGTTCTTTTGCTGCTGCTGCATCATACTACTACTATTCGACTTTTTCTCAGCGATGGTACTAGAAGTTACAAAGCTGTCTCTGTAGTCTCGGTAAATTTTAAATCAAATAAAATTATGGAACTTGGCTGAGCATGGTGGCTCACACCTGTAACCCCAGAACCCTGGGAGGCCAAGACAGGTGAGTCGCTTGGGTCCAGGAGTTAAAGACTAGCTTAGGCAACATGGCGAAACCAGCTCTACGGAAAACACAAAAAATTAGCTGGTTGCAGTGGCGCACACCTGTAGTCTCAGCTACCCAAAAGGCTGAGGTGAGAGGATAATCTGAGCCCAGAAGGTCAAGGCTGTGGTGAGCATCACTACATTCCAGCCCAGGCAACAGAGTGAGACCTTGTCTAAAAATAAAAAATAAAAAATAAAAAAAGATTGTGCAAGTCTGCAGTTACTTCCTCTACTGAAGACTTGAACCCCTCAAAGTAATTTGTGAAGGTTGAAATCAACTTCTTCCAAACTCTTGGTAGTGTTGATATTTTGACCTCCTCCTATGAATTGCAAATGTCCCTAATGGCATCTAGAATGGTGAAGCCTTTCCAGAAGGTTTTCAATTTACTTTGTCCAGATCCATCGGAGGAATCATTATCTATAGCAGCTATGGCCTTATGAAATGTATTTCTTAAATAAGACTTTAAAAATTGGAAGCATTTCTTGGTTCATGGACTACAGAATGAATGTTTTAGCAAGCATAAAAACTACATTAATCTCCTTGTACACGTGCATCAGAGCACAGGTCATTGTCAATGAACAGCAATATTTTGAAAGGAAATCTTTTTTCTCAGCAGTAGGTCTCAACAGCGGGCTGGACATATTTAGTAAACTGTGCTGTAAACATAGGTGCTATCATCCGGGCTTTGTTGTTCCACTTGTAGAGCACAGGCAGACTAGGTTTAGCATAATTCTTAAAGACTCTAGGATTCTCAGAATGATAAATGGGCATGGGCTTCAACTTAAAGTTACCAACTGCATTAGCCCCTAACAAGAGTCAGCCTGTCCTTTGAAGCTTTGAAGCCAGGCATTGACCTCTCCTCTCTAGCTATGAAAGGCCTAGATGGCATCTTCTTCCAACAGAAGGCTGTTCCATCTACTTTAAAATATGTTCTTTCGCATAGCCACCTTCATCAATTATCTCAGCTAGATCTTCTGGATAACATGCTGAAGCTTCTACATCACTCAGTGCTTGCTGCTTTACCTTGCACTTACAGGTTATAAAGATGACTTCTTTCCTTAAACCTCATGAACCAACCTCTGCTGGCTTCAAACTTTAATTTTGCAGCTTCCTCACTTCTCCCAGCCTTCAAGGAATTGAGAAGAGTTAGGGCCTTGCTCTGGATTAGGCTTTGGCTTAAAGGAATGTTGTGGCTGGTCTGATCTTCTAGCCAGACCACTCAAACTTTCTCCATATAAGCAATAATGCTATTTTGCTTCCTTATCATTCATGTGTTCAATGGAGCAGAACTTTTATTAATAGTTTCCTTTGGAATTTGCCCTTTGCATTTACAACAGCTAACCAGCACAATAGGCCTAGCTTTTGGCCCATCTTGACACACGCTCCTCACTAAACTTAATCATTTCTAGCTTTTGATTTAAAGAAAGAGATGTGCAACTCTTCCTTTTACCTGAACACTTAAAAGACACTGTAGGGTTGTAACTATTCTAATTTCTATATCATTGTGTCTCAGTGAATAGGGAGGTCTGAGCAGAAAAGAGATATGAGAGAAAAGCCAATTGGTGGTGTAGTCACAATACACAAAACATTTATTAAGTTTACTGTCCTACAGGAGTGCAGTTCATTGGCACTCCACAACCATTACAATAGTAACAAAGATCACTGATCACCATAACAGATATAATAATAATTTTAAAAGGGGCCAGGCATGGTGGCTTACACCTGTAATCCCAGCACTTTGGGAGGCCAAGGAAGGCAGATCACTTGAGGTCAGGAGCTCAAGACCAGTCTGGCCAACATGGTGAAATCCAGTCTTTACTAAAAATAGGAAAATTAGTTTTTCAGTAAAGAAAGCCTCATAACTCCCTAATTTTTACAACCACTCCTGTAGACATTCAACCCCAAATTGAAGGATTCAGTGAACGAACTCCTGAGACACCCACATTTCAAAATGTGCAACTCGCCCTTAATTTGAAAAGTTAGGGATAAACCATTGAGCAAGGCCAACTAAGAAGCTGAAGTTCAAACACATAGAAACATGAGAGAAAATGCAAAACAAACAGAAAAGAGCTTCCAACAGCTCTTAGCACACAGTATAATTAGACCAGCTCCAGCACAACTGGCCACAACCTGCAGTCAGAATTAATCCAAAACCAAATTCCTTATCTCCCCACATAAGTCACTATTTCTGGGAAAGCCTCCATCATTTTCTCATTAGCATTGGTTGAGAACCTCCAAGCCATCTCTGACACTCTCCCTCAAGCGAGTTTCCCACAGGTGCCAAATCCTACTAATTCTATCTTGAGAACTCCTCTTCCTTTCTCCTGTCCCTGCCCTAGTTACCTCTCACCAGGCCTAGGGCAACAGCCTCTAAACTGGTTTCACTTTCTCTCTCTTCCAACCCCAATACAATTCATACCATGCCGCTGTATCTATACTCTTTATTATTATTATTATTATTATGGTTTTGAAAGCCCACATAATAAAAAATTTACCATCTTAACCATTAAAAAAAAATAAAAATAATAAAAAATAAAAATAAAAATAGGAAAATTAGCCAGACATGCTCATTTGAACCCAGGAGGCAGAGGTTGCACTGAACCAAGATCGTGTTGCTGCACTCCAGCCTGGACAACAGAGCAAGACTCTGTTCAAAAATAATAATAATAAAAGTTTGAAATATTTTGAGAATTACCAAAATGTGACACAGAGACACAAAGTGAGCGCATGCAGCTGGAAAAATAGTGCTGACAGATTTGCTCAACAAAGGGTTGCCACAAAACTTCAATTTGTAAAAATCATAATACTTGAAGTACAATAAAGGAAAGAGCAAGAAAACAAGATACGCCTGTATTCAAGAAAACTGAAAACATGTCCACACAAAAACCTGTGCATCAATGCTCATACCAGCATTATTCATAATGGCCACAAAGGGAAACAACTCAAGTGTCCATCAACTGTCAATGGCTAAACAAAATATAGTATATATCCATACAATGGAATATTATTAAGCCATAAAAAGTACTAGTAACTGCTAGAACATGGAAGAACTTTACAAAAGACCACACATTTTATTTCACTTATATGAAATGTCCAGAATAGACAAATCCATAGAGTCAGTAAGGTAGTTGGTGTAAATAAGCAAACGAACAATGTAAGTGGCTGTACGATGGCAGCTGCCAGTGGCCGGGGTAGTGGCAAATAGACAGTGATTGGTAATAGACACGGGATTTCTCTTGGGGGTGAGGAAAATGTTCTATAATCAGATTGTGGTAATACACATTGTTAATAAAAACCACTAAAATTTACACTTTAAAAGGGTGAACTTTATGGTATGTAAATTATATTTCAATAAAGCTGTTATTTAAAAAATAATAATTGTGGCTCCAAAAAGGTGTTTCACTTGCCTCCAAAGAAAATGAAAAACAGATTCATACAACATCGCACCTGTAATCCTGCCTAATCAAGAGGCTAAGGAGAGAAGATTGCTTGAGCCCAGGAGTTTGAGATCAGCCTGGGCAACACAGCAAGACCCTATGTGAAAAAAAAAAGAAAAAGAATTTTTCTTAAATAAAAGAAAAAGAAAACCCAAAACAAATATACAGTGCTGAAAGTATCACCAGAAATAACCCAGAAATCACATATGAAGACAAGACAGTTCCTGGGGCCACAGGAATGAAAAAAGACAATTTTCAGAAACGAAAAAAGACAAAGAGACTTTCACATTCACAATACCCCTCCCCCAATTCTGCCCAGCACCTAGGGCACAGAAAATTTCCCCAAACATTGTTTCTACACTGGAAAAAATGAGATTATGGTGAACAGCCAGCTTCCCCACCATCTTGGGTTCTCTAGCAGGATATCTGTCCCAGCCCTAACCCATAAGAAGCATCACAAGTGCCTAAAGAAACATCTCTGAGGACAGGGAGAAACAAAGAGGGCAGGCAGTATTATTATCTCCATCCCTGAAAATACTGCTCCATAACTCAGCCAAAGGAGATGCCACATGAGAGAGGCTGTTCAGTAGTAACACCACCCTGTAGGAGGTTTGTCCCACAGGTTTCCAGCACATGAACCCTCAGCCAGCATTCCCCCTCTGGTGAGATACCTCCTGTGGGATCTCCTCACTTTAGGAAGGGCAGCCCTTTGATGGTTTACTAGAGCCAGGGTGAACCTGGACTTAAGGCAACACCTGGAGCCTAAAAAGGGGCAGTGGCTTAGCAGTGAAGAATCTCCAAGTAAAGACATCCAATATAAACCAAAACAAGCCAAAGACTAGAATAAATAACTAATCCATAAATGCAAAGACACAGGTGTGCATCCACAGAAACAGCAGGCCAAGCAGAGTGGATCATGCCTGTAATCCCAACACTGGGAGGCCAAAGCAGGAGGATCCCTTGAGCCTAGGAGTTTGAAACCAGGCTGGGCAGCACAGCGAGACTTACCTCTACAAAAAAACAAAAATAAAAACATTAGCTGGGTGTGGTGGCATGTGCCTGTAGTCCCAGCTGCTAAGGAGGCTGAGATGGGAGGACAACTTGAGCCTGGTAAATTAAGGCTGCAGTGAGCTGTGATCTCACCACTGCACTCCAGCCTGGGCAACAGAGCAAGACACTGTCAAATAAATAAATAAATAAATAAATAAATGCAGCAAACAGGGAACCATGATCTCACCAAACAAAGCAAGGAACCAGTACCTGACCCTAACCAGTAGGCAATATGTGAGCTCTCTGACCAAGAATTCAAAATAGTTTTAAGGAAACAACTATTCAGTGATCTCTAAGATAACACAAAAAGCAATTCAGAAATTTATCAGAAAAAGTTAATAAACAGATTGAAATATTTTTTAAAAATCAAACAGAAATCTTGGAACTGAGAAATACATTTGCTGAACTGAAAAATTCATTAGAGGCTCTCCATAGAAGAACGGATCAAGCAGAAGAAAGAATCAGTGAGCTCAAAGACAGGCTATTTAAAAACACACATAGGACTGCCGGGCGCGGTAGCTCACGCCTATAATCCCAGCACTTTGGGAGGCCGAGGCGGGCCGATCACAAGGTCAAGAGATCGAGACCACCCTGGCCAACATGGTGAAACCGCGTCTCTACTAAAAATACAAAAAAAATTAGCCGGGCATGGTGGCAGGTGCCGGTAATCCCAGCTACTTGGGAGGCTGAGGCAGGAGAATCGCTTGAACCCGGGAGGCGGAGGTTGCGGTGAGCCAAGATCACGCCATTGCACTCCAGCCTGGGCAAAAAGAGTGAAACTCTGTCTCAAAAAAAACAAACAAAAAAAAACACAGAGGAGAAAAAAACAAAAAAGAAAAGTAATGAAGTTGTCTACGAGATATAAAAAATTACCTCGAAAAATGAAAGCTAAGAATTGGCATTCAAGAGGGATTTGAACAAGAGAAAGCAGAAAGCTTATCCAAAGAAGTAATAGAAAACTTTCCCAAACTTCAGAAAGACATAAATATCCAGGTAGACAAAGGCCAGAAAACCCCAAACAGATTTGACCCAAATAATACTAAACCCAAGTGGCCGGGCACAGTGGCTCACACCTGTAATCCCAGTACTTTGGGAGGTTGAGGCAGGCAAATCACCTGAGGTCAGGAGTTCGAGACCAGCCTGGCCAACATGGTGAAACCCTGTCCCTACTAAAAACACAAAAATTAGCTGGGTGTGGTGGTGGGCGCCTATAATCCCAGCTACTCGGGAGGCTGAGGCAGGAGAATCACTTGAACCCGGGAGGCAGAGGTTGCAGTGAGCTAAGATCTCGCCACTGCATTCCAGCATGGGTGACAAGAGCGAAGTCCTTCTCAAAAAACAAAAAAGAAAAAAAAAAAACTAACCCCAAGCATAAAATAATCAAACTCTCAAAGGTCAAGGACAAAGAGAAAATCCTAAAAGCAGTACAAAATCTGGGTGCAGTGGCTCAAGTCTGTAATCCCAGCACTTTGGGAGGCCAAGGCGGGCAGATCACCTGAGGTCTGGAGTTCAAGACCAGCCTGACCAACCTGGAGAAACCCCAACTCTACTAAAAATACAAAATTAGCCGGGTGTGGTGGCGTATGCCTGTAATCCCAGCTACTCAGGAAAGCTGAGCCAGAAGAATTGCTTGAACCCAGGAGGCGGAGGTTGCGGTGAGCCAAGATTGCGCCATTGCGCACCAGCCTGGGCAACAAGAGTAAAACTCTGTCTCAAAAAAAAAAGGCAGTACCAAAAATGAAGTGGCTGTGCACAAGACTGATGCTGGTAATCCCAGCACTTTGAGAGACCAAGGTGGGTGGATCACTTGAGGCCAGGAGTTTGAGACCAGCCTGGCCAAAATGGCAAAACCCCATCTCTACTAAAAAATACAAAAATGAGCAGGGTGTGGTGGTGCGCGCCTGTAATTCCAGCTACTCAGGAGGCTGAGGCATGAAAATTGCTTGAACTCAGGAGGCGGAGGTTGCAGTGAGCTGAGATCGTGCCACTGCACTCCAGCCTGGGTGATGGAATGAGACTCTGTCTCAAAAAAAAAAAAAATATATATATATATATATATATCTAAAGGAGCTCCAATTTGTCTGGCAAAAGATTCATCAAGGGAAACCACATAGGCCAGGAGGGAGCTAGATGACACTTTCAAAATGCTAAAAGACAAAATGTTGTCTTCTATAAATATTGTAGCCAGCAAAGTTATCCTTCAAATATGAAGGAGAGATAAAATATTTCCCAGACAAAGGGTGACGAAACTCACCACCATTAAGACTTGCAAAAATGCTAAAGGGAGTTCTTCAATATGAAACAAAAAAAACCACTAACATGCAAAAAAAAATTGTTTTGGAAGATATAAAACTCAGTGGAAAAATTAAGTCAAAGACAAATCTAAAAGAATACTGTAATTGTGGTGTGTAACCTATTCATAACTCTATTATGAAGCCCAAAAGACAAATCTATCAGAAACAATATCTATAGTAACTTAAGAGATAGGCAATATAAAAACATGCAAATTAAGACAACTGAAAGCCAAAAATGTGAGTATAGAATTTTATTTTTATTTGTTTCTATTCTTTGAGATATAAACTGTCATATCTTTCAGAAAATAATGCACTTCAATAAGATGTTTTATGTGAGCCTCATGGTAGCCACAGTGCCAAAACCAATAATAAATTCTTTAAAAATAAACAGTAACAAAGTAAAACACACTATCAGAGAAGAGCATTTAACCACAAAGGATGACAGTAAGAAAGGAAGAGAGGAGTAGAAAAACAACCAGAAAAACAACAAAATGCTAGAAGTAAATCCTTACTTACCAATAATACTTTTTTAAAGGCAAAACCCACAATTACTTTTGCAGCAACCTAATAACACAATGTAAAGGGGCTTTATTCTCCCATGAGAAGGCACAGAGTGGCTGAATAAATGAAGAAAAAAGAGCCAACTCTATACTGCCCACAAGAAACCCACCTCACCAATAAAAGCATACATAGACTGAAAGTAAAGGGGTGGAAAAAGATATTCCATGCAAATGAAAACCAAAAAATAGCTGGACTAGCTATACTTACATCAGATAAAATACACTACAAATCAAAGACAGAATATAAAGAGACAAAGATTACTATATAATGATAAAACAGTCAATCCAGAAATAGGATAAACAATTATAAATATCTCTATCACCCAACACCAGAGCTCTCAAGCATATAAAGCAAACACTGCTGGGCGTGGTGCCTCATACCTGTAATCCCAGCACTTTGGGAGGCCAAGGCTGGCAGATCACCTGAAGTCAGAAGTTTGAGGCCAGTCTAGCCAACATGGTGAAACCCCATCTCTACTAAAAATACAAAAATTAGCCAGGCATGTTGGGGGTGCCTGTAATTCCAGCTACTCGGGAGACTGAGGCAGGAGAATCGCTTGAACCTGGGAGGCAGAGGGTGCAGTTAGCAGAGATAGCGCCATTGCACTCCAGCCTGGGCAACAGAACGAGACTCTGTCTCAAAAAAATAAATAAATAAATAAAAATAAAGCAAACATGAATAGATCTAAATAGAATGCAATACAATAACGTAGGAGAATTTAACACCCCACTCTCAGTAACAGACAGATCTAACAGAAGAATCAACAAAGAAACATCAGTTAAACGATACACTAGATCTAATAGGCCTGACATTTAAAAAACACCCACCTAACCGCTGCAGAATACACATTATTTTCATCAGCACATAGACTATTCCCAAGAATAGACATATCTGAGGTCACAAAACAAGTCTGAACAATTTTTTTAAGAACAGAAATTATATCAAGTATCTTTTCTCACTACAATGGAGTAAAACTAGAAATCAGTAAGAAAACCCTCGGAAACTTCACAAACATGCTCCTGAATGACCAATGGATCAATAACAAAATTAAGAAGGAAATTAAAACTTTCTTAAAACAAATGAAAATGGGAATATAACATAACAAAATCTATAGGATACAGCAAAAGCAGTAATAAGAAAAGTTGAAAGCAATAAATGCTTACATTAAAAAAATAGAAAAAAGAAAAAAAGTAGAAAGACTTCATATAACCTAATAATGCACCTCAAGGAACTTGAAAAACAAGAACAAATCAAACCCAAATTTGTAGGAAGAAAAAATAAAGATCAAAGCATAAATAAATGAAATAGAGACAAAAAAAGATCAACGAAATGAAACTTTTTTAATGAAAAGTTAAAGAAAATCAACAAACCTTTGGCTTGACTAAGAAAAAAAGAGAAGATCCAAATAAGTAACAAATTAAATAGAAGACATAAGAACCAGATCAAAGAAATAAAAAGAATCCTTATGAACAACCATATAACAGCAAATTCAATAAAATCCAGAAGTGAGTGGATAAATTCCTGGACACATACAACCTACCAAGACTGAACCATAAGGAAACAGAAAACCTCACCAAATCAATAATGAGTAATGAGATGGAAGCCATAATAAAAAGTATCTTATCAAAGAAAAGCTCAGGACCTGATGGCTTCACTGCTGAATTCTATCAAACATTTAAAGAAGAACTAACACCAATTCTACTCAAACTCTTCAAAAAAACTGAAGAGAAAGGAAAACTTCCAAACTCATCCTATGAGACCAGCATTATCCTGACACCAAAACCAGACAAAGCAACAACAACAACAACCAAAAACTACAAGCCCATATAACACATGAAGACAGATACAAAAATTCTCAATAAAATACCTGAAAACCAAATTGAACAACACATTAAAAGATCATTCACCATGATAAAGTGGCATTCATCCCAGGGACACAAGGATGGTTCAACATATGTGATATGGTTTGGCTCTGTGTCCCCACCCAAATCTCATCTTGAATTGTACTCCCATAATTTCCATGTGTTGTGGAAGGGACCAGGTGGGAGATAATTGAATCATGGGGGCGGTTTACCCCATACTGTTCTCAACGGTAGTGAATAAGTCTCACGAGATCTGATGGTTTGATAAGGGGAAAACCATTTTGCTTGGCTCTCATTCTCTCTCTTGCCACCGCCATGTGAGATGTGCCTTTCACCTTCGGCCATGATTGTGAGGCCTCCCAGCCATATGGAACTGTAAGTCCAATAAACCTCTTTTGTAACTTGCTCAGTCTTGGGTATGTCTTTATCAGCAGCATGAAAAGAGACTAATACAATATGTAAATCAATAAACGTGATATATCACCTTAACAGAACCAAGAACAAAAACCATATGATAGTTTCAATAGATCCTGGAAAAGCATTTGATAAAATTCAACATCCCTTTATGATAAAAACCCTCAACAAACTGGGCATAGGAGGAACATTCCTCATAATAATAAAGATTATTGATAAAAAACCCACAGCTAATGTCATTCTAAATAGGGAAAAACTGAAGATTTTTCCTCTAAGTTCTGGAACAAGAATGCCCACTTTCACCACTTTTATTCAGTATAGTACTAGAAGTCCCGGTCAGAGCAGTTAAGCAAAAGAAAAAAATAAACGGTAACCAAATTGGAAAGGAAGAAATCAAATTAGCCTTGTTCACAAATGATATGATTGTATACTCAGAACAGCCTTAAGATTGCACCAAAAAAACCTGACAGAACGGATAAACAAATTCAGTAAAATTCCAGGATGCAAAATCAACATACAAAAATCAGCAGCATTTCTATACATCAATGGTGTATAGAATAGCATACACCATTGTATGCTCACCAATGGTGAGCAATTTTACAAAGAAATCAGAAAGCAATCCCATTACAATAGCTACAAAGAACAGAAAAAAATCCAGAATTAATTATTATTATTATTTTATTTATTTATTTATTTATTTTTGAGACAGAGTCTCACTCTGTCGCCCAGGCTGGAGTGCAGTGGTACCAATCTTGGTTCACTGCAGCCTCTGCCTCCCGGGTTCAAGCGATTCTCATGCCTCAGTCTCCCGAGTAGCTAGGACTACAGGTGCACACCACCATGCCTGGCTAATTTTTTTGTATTTTTAATAGAACAGGGTTTCACCGTGCTGGCTAGGGTGATCTTGAACTCTTGGCCTCAAGTGACCTGCCCTCCTCGGCCTCCCAAAGTGACGAGATTACAGGAGTGAGCCCCTGTGACTAGCCAGAATTAATTTAACCAAAGAAGTGAAAGATTTGTACAAGGAAAACTATAAAACTCTGATGAAATAAATTGATGCAGACACACAAAAAATGGAAAGATATTCCATGCTCATGGATTGGAAGAATTAATATTGCTAAAATGACCATACAGAAGACAATTTGAGGATTTTTTTTTTTTTTTTTTTTTGAGACGGAGTTTCACTCTTGTTGCCCAGGCTGGAGTGCAATGGTGTGATCTTGGCTCACCACAACCTCCACCTCCCAGGTTCAAGCAATTCTCCTGCCTCAGCCTCCCGAGTAGCTGGGATTACAAGCATGTGCCACCACGCCAGGCTAATTTTGTATTTTTAGTAGAGATGGGGTTTTTCCATGTTGGTCACATGCTGGTCTCAAACTCACAGCCTCAGTTGATCCACCCGCCTCAGCCTCCCAAAGTGCTAGGATTACAAGCGTGAGCCACAGCACCCAGCCAAGGATCGTTTTTTCTATTTCTGTGAAGACTATCTTTGGTATTCTGATACAGATTACATTCTTCAAAGAAATAGAAAAAATGACCGTAAAATTTAGGTGGAGCCACAAACACCCTAAATAGCCAAAACAATTTTAAGCAAAAAGAACGCTTTTGGGGAAAAGGGCAGGCACAATGGCTCACGCCTGAAATCCCAGCATTTTGGGAGGCCGAGGCGGGTGAATCACTTGAGGTCAGGAGTTCAAGACCAGCCTGGCCAACATGGCAAAACCCCATCTCTACTATAAACACAAAAATTAGCCAGGCGTGATGGTGTGCACCTGTAATCCCAGCTACCTGAAGGCTGAGGCAGGAGAATCGCTTGAACCGAGGCGGCAGAGGTTGCAGGGAGCCAAGAACGAGCGACCGCACTCCAGCCTGGGCAACAGCACAAGACTCCGTCTTAAAAAAAAAAGGGAGGTGGAAATATATGAACAAACATTTCTAAAAAGAAGACATACAAATGGCCAACAGGTATATGAAAAAATGTTCAACATCACAAATCATCAGAAAAATGCAAATAAAAACTATAAACGTATATCATCTCACCCCAGTTAAAATGGCTTTTAACAAGAAGACTGGAAATAGCAGATGTTCTCAAAGATGCAGAGAAAGGGGAACCCTGGTACTGTGTTGGCAGGAATGTAAATTAGTAAAACCACTACGGATAACTGTATGCAGGTTCTCAAAAACCTAATAACTGGTCAGGCACGGTGGCTCAGGGCTGTAATGCCAGCACTTTGGGAGGCCAAGGCAGGCAGATCACCTGAGGCCAGGAGTTTGAGACCAACCTGTCTCACATAAAACCCCATCTCTACTAAAAACACAAAAATTAGCCAGGCGTGGTGGCACACACCTGTAATCCCAGCTACTCCGAGGCAGAGGCAGGAGAATCGCTTGAACCCAGGAGACGGAGGTTGCAGTAAGCCAAGGTTGTGTCACTGCACTCCAGCCTGGGCAACAGAGCAAGACTCTATCTCAAAAAAACCAAAAACCTAATAACTGAACAACCGTATGATCCAGCAATTCCATTACTGGGTATATATCCAGAAGAATGAAATTCAATACATCAAAAAGACATCTATGTGCCCATGTTTATTGCAGCACTACTCACAGTACCCAAGATAATAGAATCAACCTAAGTGAGTGCCCATCAATGGATGAAGAAAATGTAGTATATGTACACAATGAAATATTATTCAGCCATTAAAAAGAATGAAATCCTGCCATTTGCAGCAACAAGGATGGAACTACACTTTGGGAAGTCAAGGTGGGCAGATCACTTGAGGCCAGCAGTTTGAGACCAGCCTGGTCAACATGGCGAAACCCATCTCTACTAAAAAATATATATGTGTGTATTTACGAAAATTAGCCAGGCATGGTGGCACATGCCTGTAATCACAGCTACTGGGGAGGCTGAGGCACAAGAATCACCTGAACCTAGGAAGCAGAGGTTGCAGTGAGCCAAGATCATGCCACTGCATTCCAGCCTTTTTGAGACTCTGACAAAAAAAATAAACAAACAATAAAAAGGATGGAACTGGAGGTCATTCTAAGTGACATAAGCCAAGCTCAGAAAGACAAATATATCACATGTTCTCATTCATATGTGGGAGCTACAAAAGTGGATCTCATAGAGAGTAGACTGATGGTTACCAGAGGGCTAAGGAGGTTGGGGGAGATGACGAAGAGAAGTTGAATAATTGGTACTAATAAACGGTTTGATGGAAGTCATAGACCTAGTGTTGGACAGATCACTACTGTAACTGTAGTTTACAATAATCTATTGTATACTTCCAAACAGCTAGACGAATTCGAATAGTTCTAGCATAAACACAAATATTTAAGGTGCTGGATATGCCAAGTACAGTGATTTAATCTTTACAAATTATATGAATGTATTAAATTATCACATTTACTTTGAAAGCATGTACATCTATTATGCATCAATTAAAATATAAAATAAGGCCCGGCATGGCAGCTCACATCTATAAATAATCCCAGCACTCTGGGAGGCCAACGCGGGAGGATTGTTTGAGCCCAGGAGTTCACGACCAGTCTGGGTAATACAGTGAGACCCCACTCTACAAAAAATTTTAAAAATTAGCCAGGCATGGTGGGACGTGCCTGTCGTCCCAGCTACTTGGGACACTGTGGTGGGAGGATCTACTTGAGCCAAGGAGGATGAAACTGCAGTGAGCTGTGTTCACACTATTGCACTCCAACCTGGGCAACAGAGTGAGACCCTGTCTCTAAAAAAATAAAATAAGCCAGGCATGGTGGCACATGTCTGTAGTCCCAGCTACTCAAGAGGCTGAGGTAGCATGACTGTTTAAACTCAAGAGTTTGAGACTGCAGTGAGTTATGACTGCACCACTACACTGCAGCCTGGGAAACACTGTAAGACTCTGTCTCTAAAAAAAATTAAAAATAAATAAAATAAAAATTGATTTTATAAAACATTCTAAGAACATGTATATATGTGTATGTATGTATGTATGTGTGTGTGTATATATATACACATATATACACATATATACATATATACATATATACACATATACATATACACATATATATACACACATATACATATACACACATATATACATATATACATATACACATATATACATATATACATATATACACATATATATACACACACATATATATATACATGTATATATATATAAAACCTTAAGAAAACTTCCTCTGGGAAATAATTATGACAGTCAGCAGTCAATTCAGACAACAATAAACTTAGGCTCCTGAAGGGCAAGAATCATGTTTATTCATAATGCTTTCTCATATTTTTAGATAGCAGGACCCCAAATGCAGTAAAAACTCAATTTTTATTTCCAAAGGAACTCTTTTCTTAAATCCTTTATAACTTAAGGACAAAAACTACCTTCAAATACACATAAGAACAAAATTCTCCATGCACAGACTCAATTTGTCCTCATTAGTTAAAAGGAAAAGGTTAAGCAAGGGTACCTCTGGTTAAAATTGGTAAAGTCTAAGTTGGTCTTCCATCTTTGTTTCCGCAACTCTATATCTTCTTCACATTAACTTCTCATCTACACTTCTTACATCCAATACTTAGGAGTTCTTATTCCTCCTATAAAAACAAAACTTAACCAGAAGCCAACTATATATACCTGTTAATTGACTTAAGTGTGAAGATGTTTGAGTCAAAGTATGTTCTCAAGCAGTTTTTACACATTAAAATATGTTTTATTTTAAAAAGGTTCTGACTCAGGTAAAGATTTTAGCTACCAATAAACAATGCCTCGCACACATATGGCATCAATAAATGTTAGTTAAATGAATCAAGGAAGAGTGCTATTTCTGTGGGGAGTGAATGGAAAGCTGAAATCACACTTTCTTACCCTAAGGCCTTCCAAGAAGTCACCTTGATTTGACTTTTTGAGGATTTTAAGCTGGGAGTGAAGAAGGGGAGGCAGCCCAAATGCAGCTGTCTTCTTTGCCTTGCCCAGAAGAGACAGCTTAGCCCTTGGAGCTCTTCTGACTCCAGCACAGGTTTTCTTTGTCCCATTTGTTCTCATGTATTTACTAGGCCCTACCTTGCCAGCTGTTTGGAATGCAACATGAAGTCACTGCCCCTAGAGGTAGTACAATTCTAGTGGGTAACAACTAAAAAAGGAATTATAAGATAGGCTACAAATAGGAAGATCATCTAGTCTGACTAGGGACATCAAAATCAAGGCTTTAGGAATGAGTTAGCCAGATTTACATCTTTTTTGCATAAGGAGGGGTAATTGAAAAGTTGCCTGAAGACCTTGTGAAATGGCTTGAAAATAAGAAAGCATTTCTTACTGTGTAAATGGAAAGACGTTAGATATAGCTAAAGTTTAGGGAGGCAGCTATCGCAGAGGGGAGGAAAAGTGATTAGAGACTAGAAAAGTACAGTAAAATGCATTGGGAAGAATTCACACTTTATCCTAATTTGCCTTTTAAAATGATTCCCTCTGGCAATATTGTTTAAGCTGAAGACAAGTATGATTAAATACAGGGACACAGGTTAAAAGGCTACTTCAACAGAGTAACTGCACTACTGAAAAGACAAGTGGAAATATATTAAAATTACCCAGAAAACAGAATCTACAGGGCTTGATTGATTGTATAAGAAAAATGTGGGAGGATTAGGTGTTAGTTAAGGATATTTCCAAATCTTTGGCTTAAAAAAAAATAGCTGGATAATGGAACCATTCACAGAGATAATGAACACAGGAGGACGAACAAAACAAATTGGGGTGTGGGTTGGAAGGTGCACCAAGGTAGGGGAGTTGACTGAGTATAGAACACTTTATTTTACTTAAATTGTTTTTGAGAAGAAGTCTTGCTCTGTCGCCCAGGATGGCGTGCAGTGAGGCAATCTTGGCTCACTGCAACCTCTGCCTCCTAGGTTCAAGCGATTATCCTGCCTCAACCTCCTGAGTAGCTGAGATTATAGGCACCCACCACCACACCTGGCTAATTTTTTGTATTTTTAGTAGAAACAGTGTTTCACCATGTTGGCCAGGCTGGCCTAGAACTCCTGACCTCAAGCAATCCACCCCCTCAGCCTCCCAAAGTGCTGGGATTACAGGCGTGCAGAACATTTTTAAATTGATTATTTGTAGCCACTTCAAGTGGAACAATCCAAGAGGTATTTAAAATTATCAATATGAAGCTCAAGACAGGGATCTCACCATCACAGACTATACACCAGGAGCTGCATGTAGAATGAAAGGAGAAGAGGACCAAGGCCTGGTAGGCCCGACGGTCACCAATATTTAAGGGACAGACAACAAAGATATCTTGCAAAGAACATTGAGAATGACTAAGGGGGTGGGGTTGGGGGGCAAGTATGGTATAACTAAGCCAAGGAAAGTGAAGGAGAAAATGATCAACGTAACAAATGCCAAAGAGAAAGCAAGGTACAAAGGAGATCTGTTGATTCGAATTAGCATCAATGTGGTTACTGGTGACTAAGGAGAAAAAAGCTACCAAAGTATAGTGAGTTAAGAAGTGAGCAGGACATAAAAGTGGCATCAAATACAGATAACTCAAGGACTTTGAAGTCAAAGATAAAGAGGGATGTGGCAGCAAAGGATTTTATGGTTGGCTGTTTTTCAAGATGAGAGTTTTAAGCATGTCTTAGAACCTCTGGAAAGAAAAAAGTAGAGATAACTTTAGGGCTGAGCTCCCAGAGACAGCCTGAATAGATAAGATCCAGGGCATCAGGAAGACTGATTAACCCTGGACAATTCTGGGGGACATTTGTTTTATTGTACCAGGAGGAGAGAAGGAAAGAATGGATGCTGATGTAAGTGGATTTTTCAGCTTGTAGTCAAAAATGAGGGAGCTGCCATCTGAATGATTCCAGGTGGCAAGTTTATATGAGTTAAGAGAGCATTGGGGTGGGAGGTTTCAGAAGGTACAGGAAAGGAAAAATGAGCAGACTGGTGGGAGGATTCCTGGAAAGCTGTGAGGTCCCATTTGAGGTTGGCAAACATGACTTTATTTTCCACAGGAATTTCTTTACATAGTCTAGTAGTGCTCACGAGATATATAGGAACAAAAAAGAACATGAGACTGATCAAGTGTGTGGAATTTCATCAGACTGGCGCAAACAAAAAGGGTCCAGAGAGTTAAAGGATACTGGCAACAAAGAGTGTTGCTAAATTAACTCATGCTAAATTATATAAATTTTAAAGTTAAAATGTGTAGCAATAACTGTGAAACAACAGGTAATAAGGTCAAGAATTAAAGTCTGATTTCCATAGTTATCTTCATCCTGCAACACAGGCATATGAACACCTTGATCTGAATATCTCACAGACTGGGTGCAGTGGCTCATGCCTGTAATCCCAGCACTTTGAGAGGCCAAGGTGGGAGGATCACTGGAGCCCAGGAGTTTGAGACCAGCCTGGGCAACATAGTGGGACCCCATCTCCGCATAAAATAAAAAATTAGCTGGGCATAGTGTGGCACACACCTGTGGTCCCAGCTACTTGGGAGACTGAAGTGGGAAGACTGATTGAGCCCAGGGGATTGAGGCTGCAGTGAGCCGTGATCCCACAACTGCACTCCAGCCTGGGTGACAGAGCAAGACTCTGTCTCAAAAAAATAAATAAAATAAATATCTCACAAATATGTGCTAAGAACAGAGGCATCAGTGGCTGGACAAATAATTCAAGCTCCAAGTCCATATAAGTGGTCTCATTTCTAAAAGAAAATGACATACTAAATCTCCAGTTTCAATGTTCTCCTTAATACTAGAAAGTTTGTGAAAATAAAAGTGAAAATATGAGCCAGGTGCAGCAGCACAGGCTTGTAGTCCCAGCTACTTGGGAGGCTGAGGCAGTAGGATCACTTGAGGCCAGAAGTCTCAGACTAGCCCTGGCAATACAGCGAGACCTCATCTCTAAAAAATTGTTTTAAATAAATAAATGAAACAGAATGGGCTGTGCATGATTTTAAAATAATCCTTGTACCACTAAATTCTTAAATAAAAAATAATCCGTCTACCTGATTTTAAATAAAAACCTAAAACAGCCCAGGCATGGTGGTTCACACCTGTAATCCCAGCACTTTGGGAGGCTGAGGCAGGTAGACTGCTTGAGCTCAGGAATTTGAGAACAGCCTGGGTTACATGGCGAGAACAGCCTGGGTTACATGGTTACACCTGTAATTACAGGGAGGCTCACCTGAGCCCAGGAGTCCCAAACCAGTCTGGGCAATATAACAAGATTCTGCCTCAAAAAAATAAAATAAAATAGCACTGGGCCTGCTGGTTCACCCCCGTAATCCCAGCACTTTGGGAGGCCAAGATGGGAGGATCACTTGAGGCCAGGAGTTCCTGGTCATGCCCGGTCAATACAGTGAGACCCCCATCTCTTTTTATTTAAAAATGTTTTAATTAAAAAATAATAAAAGATCTGTAATCAGAATAATCTATTACTAACCAATAAAATTAAATTGACAGATGAAAATCCTTCCATTAGGCACATACAACATTAGGTTTATCAACTTTAAGAATAAACACGATGCACAGGAAGAACTGAGTCACATGTGTGCTATCAAGCATATAATCAAAATATAACTTTCAACTTTAAATTTTGGCAGAGAATCTTCTCAAATATTCTAAATTTCAATAAAATTCAAGGCTGTAACAGTCAGTATTCTAATTTTAATCAACAATACCAGGTAAATACCCCCAAAAAATTCCTTTCTGGTATATGTCCTATTTAAATGACATAGATTTTAAGTTTGGCATGCAGCAATTATTAACTTTAAAATATAATAAAGTATTGAGAACTAGTATCATTTCAATGATTTTAAAGGTACTTAAACACTATAAAACTTTATGTTTTAAAACAGGCCAACATATTTTAAAGTCCAATTTAGTACCTGCAATATTATATGCACCACAAACATCTTTCTCTTTCTTCGCATGTGAATAGTAGCAATCTTTCCCCTTCTATATTCTCCCCACCCAAAAAGATTCACATGCCCCCTTTCAAAAAAAAAAAAAATACCTTCCCATCCTCCCAATTTGGCAATCGTACTTCTACCAATAAAGGTTTCCTTAAAGTGAACAAAACAGAGCTAAACTCAAGGATGCTTATTACAGAAAGCTGAAGACGACGACTACTTATTCAGCCCTATTTCTCTAATGACACTCACATAATTACAGTCTTTTGATGTCTAATCTAGATTCCCTTAGCTAGAAACACTGAGTTTTCTAATACTAAAGGGAAATTGGAGCTATAACATATTTGCTTTCCCTCCCATAGCTAAGATGTTTAAATTCCAAATCAGAGACAGTTAGTCTTATATATTGGCACAATCTTTCTGTCTCTTGGAAATTATCTCCCTTTCCATATCATTCAAATCACAGTTTCAACCTTAAGTATGGATAAACCACAAAAGAAAAAGAAAAAAAAAAGTATCATATCAACAGTATGCATAAAAATAGAATCTAGAAATGTAGATTCTAATTAACTAGTCTTCTTTTTAACTTGTTGCCTTTTAAAAACAGAAAACATTTAATTCTAAAAACAAAAATTGCAGGCTGGACATGGCAGCTCACGTCTGTAATCCCAGCAGCCTGGGAGGCCAAGGCGGGAGGATCACTTGAGCCCAGGAGTTAGACACCAGCCTGGGCAACATAAGGAGACCCCCGTCTCCGTTTTCTGTTTTTTTTTAAAAGTCCAGATTTCTCACATACTAAGATCAGTAGGAAATTAACAAGGAAAAAGGCATGAAGGAAGCACTCCAGTAAATAAGGAAAAAATAAATAATTTTTGCTTAGCATACCTAAAGTCTCCCCTAGTTGCTCACTTGATGTTGATGATAAAATGCCTAACAACTGACTTTGAAAAAGAAACTAACAGGCAGGGCGCGGTGGCTCACGCCTGTAATCCCAGTACGTGGGGAGGCTGAGGCGGACGGATCATTTGAGGTGAGGAGTTCAAGACCAGCCTGGCCAACATGATGAAACCCGTCTCTACTAAAAACACAAAAATTAGCTGGGCGTGGTGGTATGCGCCTGTAATCCCAGCTGCTTGGGAGGCAGAGGCACGAGAATAGCTTGAACCCGGTAGGCGGAGGTTGCAGTGAGCTGAGATCGCACCACTGCACTCCAGCCTGGGTGATAGAGTGATACTCAGTCTCCAAAAAAAAAAAGAAAAGAAAAGAAAAAAAAAGAAACTAACAGGAATATTTTATTTGGACTCAAATCTAAATGATTAAAGCTATTTTTAAATACAGCAATTAATAATTATATTACTATAAGGTTTCTCTATCCATTTTTCATTAATTCAACCACGATTTATGAAGTATTTTCTATTGTTAGGCATTACAATAAATATAACCTTAATTTTATGAAAACTGACATTTTTGAGAGTTTTACATGTGCTAAACCACGGACTTACAGCTTAGCACTTTTTCATGTAACAACTCTATGAATAATACTATTTTAGTCCCATTTTACAGAAGAGAAAAAAAGAAATTCAAAGAGTAGAACTTGCTAATGGATAAACAGCTAATTATAAGGGACCACATTGGAAATCAACTCCAAGTAATGACCTTACTGTTAGGTTTAAACACTCTTTCAATCACTGTTCTAGGTGCTCACAATGAAGCCTGGGAAGTCATAAACATACAATCTACCAGGCAAGACTGGTTAATGATAGAATAAAGATGCAAAGAAAGTGCTCTGAAAGCACAGGAGAGATGGTCATTGCCCACAAGAGGTTTTCTTACTAAGAGCAAAGTCAAAACAGCTTGATGCCTGTTGAGGTAGTAAAAAAGTATCTAATACTTAGATGAACCTGCGTTGGTAATTTCATATTTTCAAATCTAGAAAATAGGAGAAGTGGCATTCAGTTTCATTTCCATTTAAAACCTGTCAGGCTTTATGAGCAAAACAAGATCTCACATCTTGTAATCTTTCAAACCAAGAACACGTAAGTTATCTGCAAACATGCAAAGGGAGGAATTACAAAAACAGGACTGTCCTAAGAGAAGGCACAAAGTACCAAAAGGAATAAAAGAATTTTTCAAGGAATAAAAGAACTGCAAGAGGAAGATGTCATGCTCCACTTCAAGTAAAATGCAACTGAGAGATATTTTAGTCTTCACATACCATCTACCATTAATGTTTACTATTTTCCTATCAAAGAAAGTCAAAATCAAAAGAGGTTAAAAACAACACACAAGGCTGGGTGCAGTGGCTCCTGCCTGTAATCCCAGCACTTTGGGAGGCTGAGACGGGTGGATCACCTGAGGTCAGGAACTTGAGACCAGCCTGACCAACATGGTGAAACCCCACCTCTACTAAAAAATACAAAATTAGCAGGGCATGGTGGCACATGCCTGTAATCCCAGCTACTCAGGAGGCTGAGGCAGGAGAATCTCTTGAACCCAGGAGGCGGAGGTTGCAGTGAGCTAAGATTGCGCCATTGCACTCCAGCCTGGGCTACAACAGCAAAACTCTGTCTCAAAAAAAAAAAAAAAAAAACACTCAAGAAGTAAACAATAGATTCTGCCTTTTAACATGAGAGAAGAAAAAAGGGCGATTTAAGAGGGATAAATTTAAGGTGTATATAAGTGTCCAGGATAACGAGCGTAATCAACTTAAAGAGTCAAGGATGGATAGGCTGCAAAGGAAAACCCTAACTGTTAAATCCTTAAAATTCCATCAAAACTAAAGAGAGCTGAGCTCTCTTTATACTTAAAAATTTATTTTTAGTTTATTTACTGAATGCTTCCAGAGACCTGGAAGAAATCTGCAGTAGACTTGGTGGGAGATTAAATCCTACTCTGTGGAAATGAACTTTAAAATTCAGCAGAACTGAGCAACAAGCTACATGATGGTACAGGATGACCATCCATCTAATCCTCCTTGGCACATTAACTGATCTCTCCTTAAAAATAATACACAGACATTCACCAAGGTTTTATAGAGGAATGCATCCAGGTATATAAACAGGCCATCATACTGTATATGCTTTGAAGTTCACACCACTGCTTACATAGATTGTGAATGCCTTCTTAGAAAAAATTCTTAGGGCTGGGCATGGTGGCTCACGCCTCTAATCCTAGCATTTTGGGAGGCTGAAGTGGGAGGATCACTTGAGCCCAGGAACTCGAGACCAGCCTGGGCAACATAAGGAGTCCCCTCTCTACAAAAAATAGAAAACTTAGCCAGGCGTGGTGATTAACATCTGTAGTCCTAGCTACTCAGCAGCCTAAGGTGGAAGGATGGCTTGTGCCCGGGAGGTCGAGGCTGCAGTGAGCTGTGATCACGCCACTGCACTCCAGCCTAGGTGACAGACGGAGACCCCATTTCAAAATTTTTTAAAAAGCAAAAGTTCTTAGAATTTACACTGGAGAAAGCACTCATATAAATTTAGGAAACGACAGAGAATGCAACAATACTATCCTATAATTTCCCACTAGGAAAACCTTCTAAGGATGATGTTTACTTCCCTCTCAAGCAGCAAGAGCAGAGAGCAATGCCCAGGTGTAAGGAAACTATAGTTGCTCACTGGGACCCTCAGAGCTCACTCTTTTCCCAAGTATTCAGGCTGGGCAAACATTTAGAATTGGAATCCCGATAAATTAATATGTGTATGAGTCAATCTAAAGGAGAGATACAGTCTCTATTTGAAAACAAAATGCTTGTTGGCACAATTCTAAAAGTACAATTCAGGCATTAAATGCCTACACCATGTTAAATGCTGAGTATTATTTATTCTGAGCAACAAAGACGACAGAAAAATTAAAAGCAGAGAAAAAGATTAGAAATTTAAGACTCCTAAACCTGGGGCATTGGTTACGTTGTTTACTTTGTGTCACTTATACAAAATTAAGTTTTACTTTTATTTTTTTTTAAAGAAAAAAAGCCTACAGCACTCAGTATTCCCAGGCAGTGACAAGTTTTACTTTTAATCACAACTAAAGAGGTATCTACACAAAATTGTAGCAAAAAACATTAGCATTATAAATTTATGTAGATGAAAGTATCACGTGCAATTACTGACTTATATTTTGAAATTGTTATTAAAAAAAAAACTATAGTTAAGGCAGAAAAATGCCACTATACTGACAAGTAGCCCGAAGTTTGGTGCCCTCTTCTTGTCAATATGTGACCAATGAAAAGCAAGTTAAGCAACCTTAACCTGGGATTACCGGGTTATTGTAAAATATCCAAGAAATATTTTTTAAAATGAAAAGGCTTTTTTTTCTTTCCGACGTTATTTCTCAGGGAATTTGAAAAGAAAATAAATGAAAAGCACTGTTTTCAAGGCTAGTTGTTGATAGCAAACAATTGGTAATTGTTTTGAGACACCCACTTTTTAACTACAAAGATACTTGACCTTAACTTAGAATACAAAATGAAACCAATCTCCACTATTCCTAAATTTGACAATTTGAACCTATAGAATGGTATAAAAAAGCCCCCAACTCGTTACTCAACAAAGATTTTTGGACAAACGACTTTGGCAAAGCACCCTGGCCCAAGGAAGACAGACCAAAAACTTTAAAAATCCTACAAAACATTCTAACTTGAGTTCAGGCTCCATACAGTACCTCACTGACCGAAACGGTTTTGCTTCCTTAGTTCTCAAGGGCCAGGTCTGCCGGGCTGTGGGTGGTAAGGACCCCCCTGGGGCGACAAGCCGCTCGCGCCTCCGCCCGTCGTTCTGGGCCAAGCTCGGCCCGGAATGACGGGCAAAGGCCGGGCCACGGGCGACGCGAGGGCCCCCCTCACTCACCGTGAAGCGCTGGTCGCCAATGCTGCCCACGGAGAAGCAGTGGTCGCCAGGGTTCACAGCCCCGGTCAGCACCTGGTGCAGGTTCATGTCGGCGCCCTAGTCCTGCAACGGACACCGCATCCAGCTCATGCCACGGGTCAGCGGCTGCTTCCGTCCCTCCTTCCCTCAGGGGCGGCGGCCGCTCTTCGCTGGCGACAGCAGAAGCAGCGACAGGCGCCTGGAGCCGGAGCCGCTCAGCTGGGGCCCGCGGCTCATCCCGAGCCCTGGAGGGCGAGGCCCGGAGGGGGCGGGTCGGCGAGAGGGCGGAGCGCCGCGCTCCTTCGCGCACCTGTCACTGCCCGCGCTGGCCCAGGTGAAGCTCAGGGTCCCCTCGCCGGCCACGACCCGGGGCCGACTCACCGGCCAGGAAGGCCGCGCTGTCCACACACTTCCTCTGGACCTCGGGCAGCCGCTCCTGACCCAGCCCGAGTGGCGCAGGCAGTACGCGCTCGCACTCCCCGCCTGACCTGTCCCTTCCCGGCACCGGTGCCCGCCACCCCCACAGTCCTCCGCCACTCACTACGCGCCTCTGGATCCCTGCGGCCGAAATATCGCGAGACTTCGCTCGGGGAAGCTGCTGCTGTGGTAAAGAATTCACTTTTTTACCACAGCATGCGTATCAGCAAGTGAACATAAAAACGCCTCTTCTAGTCAGAAACTGGCCAATCTCAACCCCCGGTCCACCTAGGGCTCCGCCCACCGCCGAGAATAAGCCAATCTCTTTGAGGCTTGTACAGGAGAACGCCGTGCGTTTGAGCTTGAACTTGATAAGCCTGGCAGAAGCCTGATGAACCCAGGTTGAGTGAGACGTGGTAAGTTGTGCTTTAGGTTAGGGCTTAATCTAACTGTTGGGCCAGAAAATTTGAAGGGGAGAAGTGCATCCTAAATGGAGTTGCAGTTTCCTCGGTTCTGGTAGGACTACAAGTCCCAATACGCACCGCTCCCCCGGGCGGCCCGAGTGTCTCTAAGTAAATGTGACCCTTCAGTCGTCTACGTTAGCAGCTTAGTGGTTTCTCCAGCCTTGCGCGTGTTCCCAAGTCCCTAAACGGGACGGTTTTTGAAAGGCTCGAACACTTGACAAGTAGTAAAGTGGTATTTTCTTAGCCTAAGTCATCTTAACACATGATTTGAAATAGTGGTGGTAATAACAACACACCAGCCTGCATTGAGCGTTTGTTTTGGAAAAGAACCTAGGAATTCCAGAATGATCAGAGTCACAGCTACGAACTGTGAGATTCAACTCTCATTGTATTTTGACACAGGTTTTGTATTATAATTGACAAACATCTGTTTATATGTCTCCCTCTGTATACCGTAAGCTTCTCTGGAATAGAGAGGAACAGGACACAAGTCTGTCCCTAATGTCTAGCACCGCACCAGTCCCACCCATTCAAGGTGTTCTGTAAATGTTGCATGAATGTGTATAGAAACTCTCCAAATAGGCCGGGAACGATGACTCACGCCTGTTATTCCAGAACTTTGGGAGGCCGAGGAGGGCGAATCACGAGGTCAGGAGTTCGAGACCAGCCTGACCAACATGGAGAAACTCTGTCTCTACTAAAAATACAAAAATTAGCCGGGCGTGGTGGCTCCCACCTGTAATCCCAGCTACTCGGGAGGCTGAGGCAGGAGAATCACTTGAACCCGGGAGGCGGAGGTTGCAGTGAGCCAAGACCCCCGTTGCACTTCAGCCTGGGTGACAGAGTGAGACTCCGTCTCAAAACAAACAAACAAACAAACAAAAAACCCTCAAAAAAAACTCTCCAAATAGGCCGGGCACGATGGCTCACGCCTGTAATCCCAGCACTTTGGGAAGTTGAGGTGGGGGTGGGGACCACCTGAGGTTGGGAGTTCGAGACCAGCCTGCCTAACATGGTGAAACCCAGTTTCTACTAAAAATTTAAAAATTAGCCTAGCGTGGTAGCACGCGCCTGTAATCCCAGCTACTCGGGAGGCTGAGGCGAGAGAATCACTTGAACCTGAGAGACGGAGGTTGCAGTAAGCCAAGATTGCGCCATTGCACTCCAGCTTGGGCAACAAGAGAGAAACTCGAAAAAAAAAAGAGAGAGAAAGAAAGAAAAGAAAGAAACTCCCCAAGTAAAACAAGTGGTTTTTAGAATTTTACTAAATTTATTTTTTATGTGCTTTTGTTGTAGTATAAAGACTTCAAACTGTAATAATACTTGGGTGGGACGAGTACTAGTAAATTTATTTCCTTTTATTTTTACTACGTTTTTTGCAATGTACATTTACTTTGTCTTACAATAAAAAGCTACTTACACGATACTTTTTAGTTCATAAGTGTGATGATTGTGTGTTCACACGTGAGTGAGATGTCCCTCCCTCAAACCTTGTTGTGGCATCATGTGCACATTACCCATCTGATGTGGGGAAAAAAAAACCCGAAACTTATAAAAAAAAAATGAATTTCATTATCTATTCCAGGCTTTTCATAAGGGACAAAACTTAATTTTTCTTTTTTAAAAATATGTTTATTTTTTGAGGTCTAACATACCTACGGTTTGACTTGTCTTTTATTTTTTCAAATTATGCTTCAAGTGCTTTTTAATTTTCTATTTTAGACCCAGAACCAGGATTGATGTACTTGTGTGGGTCCCACATAAATTCTGTGGCTGGCCCATAATTTAACATGTTTACTCATTCTATTTTGCCCAATTGTTAGTTTTGAAGAGCATTCCACGTATTAGAATAAAACTGAGCAACAAGAGGCCGGGTGCGGTGGCTCACGCCTGTAATCCCAACACTTTGGGAAGCCGAGGCTGGCATATCATGAGGTCAGGAGATCAAGACCATCCTGGCTAATACAGTGAAACCCCGTCTCTACAGAAAATACAGAAAAAAAAATTAGCCAGGCGTGGTGGTGGGCACCTATAGTCCCAGCTACTTGGGAGGCGGAGGCAGGAGAATGGCATGAACCCAGGAGGCGGAGCTTGCAGTGAGCAGGGTTTGCGCCACTGCACTCCAGCCTAGGCGACAGAGCGAGATTCCATCTCAAAAAAAAAAAAAAAAAAAAAAAAAATTCCCTTTGCCTCCAAGATGCACCTCCTCATAGATCATCTCCTAATGTCATAAAATTCCCCTAATAAGGTTCTGTCGAATCCTAAATCTATTCCTGACTTATTGTGCAACTTTGACATGACTCTGACCTTATGGGAAGATTAATAAGAGGGTGGAGGAGGTGAAAGTAAATTTTAGGTTGTTTGCCCCTCATCCTCCCCTTCCTGTTTCCTTACTGCGGGTCTAGAAGGCAGCACTGCATGCCTCCATTCCACTTGCTCAAAGTCTCCACCTTCCTTCTACCCAAGGCTCACAAATCCACCTGCTAATCCAAGAAATCCAGGAGAAGGGCCTGGTAGTTAACACCTGCAATCCCAGCGCTTTGGGAGGCTGAGGCAGGAAGATCCCTGAACTCAGGAGTTCCAGGTTGCAATGAACTATGATCATGCCACTGTACTCTAACCTGGGCAATAGACCTTGTCTTAAAAAAAAAAAAAAACCCGGAGAATTATTGAGTCTAATTATCCCCTCAACTATAATTGAATTATATCATTCCATCCTTTGAATGCTCACTGACTGTGTGCTTTGGTGGTTTTCTTTTTTAGTTTCTAAAAACAGTAAGAGAGGAAGGATGGCTCTACAAAAAAAAAAAAAAAAAAGTCTTGCTGTATGCAGCACCAGTAGTCCCAGTTACCCAAGAGACTGAGGCAGGAGAATCAGTTGAGAGTCCAGGAGTTCAAGTCCAGTCTAGGTAAAATAGTGAGACACGTCTCTAAAAACCAAATAAAAAATTAAAAATAAAATAAAGGAAGTCTTTTCTTGTATAGTTTGCATTATTACTAGCAGCAAGATCGCTTACATAACCGAAGTGCTATGTGGTTTCTGAGACTGGCAGGCCAAAGATAAGTTTTGGTTTTCAATACTAGTCTTCAAGAGGAGGGGGAATTTTTTTTTTTTTTTTTTTTTTGTTGGGGAGACAGAGTCTTGCTCTGTCACCCAGGCTGGAGAGCAGTGGCGCCATCTCGAGAAGAGGAGGAATTTTATAAGAGTCACTGGGTGGTGATAGTGTAGAGAAACCCAAGCAGGCCAAATTCTGAGATTCTTGGAAAGAAAAGGAGCATACAGGAAGCTAGCTCAGATTGGGAAATAATCATGCCTCTTGCCCACTCTTGATTTCTTGAAATCCTTGTAATTACCCTCCTCCCCCACCCCAAACAGACCAATCTAAATCCCTATTCTTGGCCAGGGGTGGTGGCTCACATCTGTAATCCCAGCACTTTGGGAGGCCCAGGCAGGCGGATCACCTGAGGTCCAGCGACCAACATGGCAAAACCCTGTCTTACTAAAAAATATAAAAATTAGGGCCGAGGGTGGTGGCTCATGCCTGTAACCCCAGCACTTTGGGAGGCCAAGGCAGGTGGATCACGAGGTTAGGAGTTTGAGACCAGCCTGGCCAACATAGTGAAACTCCGTCTCTACTAAAAATACAAAAAATTAGACAGGCGTGCTGGCAGGCACCTATAATTCCAGCTACTCTGGAGGCTGAGGCAGAAGAATCGCTTGAAGCTGTGAGGTGGAGGTTACAGCGAGCCGAGATTGCGCCATTGCACTCCAGCCTGGGTAACAAGAGTGAAACTCCGTCTCATAAACAAACAAACGAACAAAAAATTATCAGGGTGTGGTGGCACGTGCCTGTAGTCCCAGCTACTCGGGAGGCTAAGTCAGGAGAATCACTTGAACCTGGGAGGTGGAGGTTGCAGTGAGCCGAGATCGCTCCACTGTACTCCAGCTTGGGCGACAGAGCGAGACTTTCTCAAAAAAAAAAAAAAAAAAACCTATTCTCCCAGGGCCTCTGTCACTAGATCCACCTATAGGGGCTTCAGTCCCCACTGCTAACACCGATAGATGAGGGAAGTTAGCAGTAAGGGAAATTCTTAGTGTCATAACTAAGCCTAAATCAAGGGGAGTATGTTGCTTGAATTTCACAAGCATTCTAACCTCATTATCTCATAAAAGTAATATGAGGGTCTCTGTGCAACGAAGATGTTAGTTGCTCTGGAAACTTGCCTCTACCGCCAAGAGCAACCTTGCCTACAGCAAAATTCATCAGGAATAGTATAGGTTAAATAGATATTTGATAGCCTGGGGTAGTGACCCATGCCTGTAGTCCTAGCTACTTTAGAGGCTGAGGTAGGAGGATCACTTGAGCCCAAGAGATTGAGGCTGCGATGTTCCATGATTGGCACCACTGCACTCTAGCCTGGGTGACAGAGGAAGACCCTGTTTAAAAAAAAAAAAAAAAAAAACGAATTTGTACAAATAATCCAAATTTAGAAAGATGTGAACAGGAACTACTGTATATTCTTATTTTTTATCTCTTCTGCCTGAGGGAAGTGGAAATAGCTGCTAGAGAGTGACAAAGAAAAAAGAATTATATACACGTGCACACACACACACACACACACAAACACACACTTTTTTTTTTCTTGAGACAGAATCTACTCTGTCACCCAGGCTGGAGTGGAGTGGCACCATCACAATTCACTGCAGCCTTGACCTCCTGGCAGGCTCAGGTGATCCTTCCGCCTCAGCCTCCCAAGTAGCTGGGACCACAGGTACACGCCACCACGCCCAGCAAATTTTTGTATTTTTTGTAGTGATGGGGTTTTGACATGTTGCCCAGGCTGGTCTCGAACTCTGGGCTCAAGTGATCCACCCACCTCGGCCTCCCAAAGTGCTGGGATTATAGGTGTGAGCCACCATGCCTGGTCACACACACTTTTTATATGAGGAATGTAAGCCCTTTTAAATTATCAGGCCCAGAAAGGCATTAAAATGAGACAGCATTCATATCCTATCTCTCCTTGAACTATGTAATCTCTTGAAACTGCTTTTGCAGCTGGGCGCAGTGGCTCACGCCTGTAATCCTAACACTTTGGGAGGCCGAGATGGGTGGATCACCTGAGGTTGGGAGTTCGAGACCAGCCTGGCCAACATGATGAAACCTGTCTCTACTAAAAATACAAAAATTAGCCAGGTGTAGTGGCGGCTGCCTGTGATCCCAGCTACTGGGGAGGCTGAGACAGGAGAATCACTTGAACCCGCTGGAGATTGTGGTGAGCCAAGATCGCACTCCAGTTTGGGGGACAGAGTGAGACTCTATCTCAAAAAAAAAAAAAAGAAAGAAACTACTAGCTATATTAGCTGTTGCTACAAGTAACTATAAATTAATCTAACAATGCCACATTCTGGACAGTATAACCCACACACTGTAGCTCAACAATGTATAGCCAATCACTAATCAATGTTATTTCTGTGAACTGATGAGAATTGCTGACAAACAACTTTGTATAAGCCCACTCCTTGACCCCTTTTTGCCTTCAAAAATCTGCTTGTAGCACTGGGCGCGGTGGCTCACACCTGTAATCCCAGCACTTTGGGAGGCCAAGACAGGCGGATCACAAGGTCAGGAGATTGAGACCATCCTGGCTAACACAGTGAAACCCCGTCTCTATTAAAAATGCAAAAAAATTAGCCGGACGTGGTGGCACGCGCCTGTAGTCCCAGCTACTCGGGAGGCTGAGGCAGGAGAATGGCGTGAACCCGGGAGGCGGAGCTTGCAGTGAGCTGAAATCGCGCCACTGCACTCCAGCCTGGGTGACAGTGAGAATCTGTCTCAAAAAAAAAAATCTGCTTGTAGCAAAGGTCTGAACGGAGCACTTCCCAAGACAATTTGGAAGTGTGTCCCAGGCAGCTGTTCTCTACTTTGACCCAAATATACTCTATATTAATTCTGAGGCTCAGCTTCTTTTCTTTTAGTTTGACAAGAGAGATGAATAAAAAGAGAAATGAGCAACCACAACCTGGGCTACCTCTCGTTAGCAAGCATATAGGCTCCAGGGCCCTACAATGAATTAAGGGAATGGTCCAAATTCCAGTAATTCGCATGTGAAGAGGATTATAAGTCTGGCAAGTATCAGAGAGTTCATTAGAAGTAGATTACATAAATCCTACACATTTCACAAAGTGGGACATGGGAACCAAGTCTAGCAGTATAGACACCAGTTAGATACCATGGGCAAATTAAAAAGAAATATCAATTATGTAATCATTGTAGTCATTATGTGAATATTAATAAAGTAACTATTCTAAGCATTCTGTATTGACTCATTTAATTCTCATGTCAACCTGAAGAGATAGATATTATTATTCCCTCCTCCCCCATTATTTTCCCCTATTATTTTCTTCCTTGTACAAGTAAGGAAACTGAGACAGAGTAAATTTCCTTGCCCAAGTCACATAGTTAAGGGGTAGAGGCAGAAGTTCTTAACTGTTATGCTATACTGCCTCTATGCAAGAGAAAAAAAAAGGAGGAGGGTTAAAAACGAAAAAAATCTAGCATGCAAAATCCAGAAGCAAACAAAGCATAGCTCTCCCAAAAGAAGAAAATTTCCTCCGGTAGCTTTGCATGGTACTGTAATAACACAAATTCAATTACACAAAACCTCAGAGATGAGATGATAAAATAATAAAATGAGAAGAAAAGGAAGATTTCAGAACTAAATAAACAATGACATAATTTTACGACATTAATAAATCAGAGCAAGAAATACACAGGCGTGGCTGAAAATCAAACCTCTTCCTTTCTTTATCTTTATCTCTATCTTTAAGATGGGGTCTCGCTATGTTGCCTAGGCTGGTCTGAAACTCCTGGGCTCAAGTGATCCTCCTATCTCAGCCTCCCAAGTAGCTGGGACTACAGGCGTGTACCACTGTGCCAGGCTGAAAATAAAACTTCTGGTGTAAAAGGAAAACTTATGATAATTATAAAACTGCAAAGATAACTAATATGATAGCAAATGAAGAAGATAAAATAAATATGAAGAACAATAATAAATATATAAATTGTGAATATAAAAATTAATATTATCTGTCTTACAAATGGAAAGTGGGAGCGTAATTCTTGGAAAGAAGAGAATTACTTTAAAATGATGGAATATATTTACTTATTTTAATTTTTTAAAAAATGTATATGTAAATATGTTCATTATCGAAAAATCTGAAAATACAGAAGAAAAAAAGCAGGTAAAATTCATTTAAATCTTGGGCATGGTGACTCACAATTGTAATCCCAGTACTTTAGGAGGCCAAGGCAGAAGAATCGCTTGAGGCCAGGAGTTCCAGACCAGCTTGGGCAATATAGTGAGACCTCATCTTCAAGCTTGTGTTCTTTAAAATGAAATATTTTGACCAAGCACAGTGGCCCATGCCTATAATCCCAGCAATTTGGGAGAGCAGGGCGGGATAGCTTGAGGCCAGGAGTTCAAGACCAGCCTGGGCAACATAGAGAGAGACCTCATCTCTATTTTTAAAAAAGCTTTTATACACATTTTTTTACCAAAAAATAAAAATGGGATTATAGCTTACAGACATTTTATAATCTTTTTAAAAATGCAACAATTTGTTGTGAACATCTTTGCTTATAAATAAATACACTTCTCTAGCATCATTTTTAATGAAAACATAGTAATCCATTACGTGTATATAACACAAACTATGCAACTAGTCTCCAGTGGGTATGCATATTTTCACAATTTTTTTCTTTTCTTTTTTTGAGACAGGATCTGTGTTGCCCAGGCTGGAGAGCAGTGCTGCTATCAGAGCTCACTGTAGCCTTGAACTCCTGGGCCCCCTAAAGTGCTGGGATTACAGGCATGAGACACTGAGCTTGACCCCACTTTTACAATTTTTGATGAATATTTTCAAATTACCTTTCAGAAAGGTATTTAGCAGTTAATCTATTTTGGTTGCCCACCACTCTACACTGTTCTGCATCTCCACTACCACCTCCTACTCATAGCAACCCCTCCCACTCAAACCACAAGGAAAGACACATGACCAATAATAAAAATACTCAGTAAGATTTATGCAATATATTCTGCTTGACAGGGATTGTTCTGTGTATTTCTACACAGAATGCAATCTTTACAATATAATCCCTAGATTACAGATAAGGAAACGAAAACAGTAAAGGTCAGTAATTTCCCAAGGTCACACAGCTAGCTGGGATTTAAGTCCATTATGTCTGGCAGCACAGAACACATGCCCTTTCCCACGCAGGTCTATACTGCCTCACCTCTGTTTCCCTGGCTACTGTAATTGACTCAGGGATGAACCCCAGCTGGGTCAATCAGAATCTTTCTCCAGGATTTTCTGCTGCATCTAGCAGGGAACTCTTGCATTTTTGAAGGAATTAAACATTGTCCCTGAACATAAATGACCCCTGACTGTTTTAGGAAGAATGAAGAAAGAAAAGTAGAGCTGAACTCCATTTTTGATATTTACTGCAGGGAGTAAAGGGAAGCCATGACAACCTCACTTGAACTCTTGGTCCAGTCCTGTTTAATGTCCATCCTACCCAATTATGTGAGCACAAAATCCTCCCCACATACTTTACATATATGTGTGTGTGTGTGTGTGTGTGTGTGTGTGTGTATATATATAGTGTGTGTATATATATATAGTATATATAGTGTATATAGTGTATATATATAGTATATATATAGTGTATATAGTGTATATATATATAGTGTGTACATATATAGTCTATATATATATATAGTGTGTGTATATATATATATGTAGTGAGAGAGAGAGAGATGAGTCATGCTATGTTGGTCTCACGCAATCCACCCACCTTGGCCTCCCAAAGTGTTGGGATTACAGGTATGAACCACCATGCCCAACCTCTACCTACTTTTTTTTTTTTCTCTTAAGTTGGCTTGAATTCCATTTCTGTCACTTTGGATCACAAGACTAATACATGATAACTTAAATTCCCACCCACATGAGAGTTCCAGTTTTCCTGCATCTTTAGAAAGTATTAAGCATGTGAATTAACAGAGAGAAGAACACCAGAGATTAGAGAAAAGCAAGAATATGATTCCTGAAAGGTGCTTAATACATAACTTGACAAAACTAACTTTAATTGCCAGCAGTAGGATTTTTAAACTTTTTTTTTTTTGAGACAGATTCTTGCTTTGTTGCCCAGGCTGGAGTGCAGTGGCACCATCTCGGCTCACCGCAAGCTCCGCCTCCCGGGTTCACGCCATTCTCCTGCCTCAGCCTCCCAAGTAGCTGGGACTACAGGCGCCCGCCACCACACACGGCTAATATTTTGTATTTTTAGTAGAGACGGGTTTCACCATGTTAGCCAGGATTGTCTTGATCTCCTGACCTCGTGATCTGCCTGCCTTGGCCTCCCAAAGTGCTGGGATTACAGGCATGAGCCACCGCGCCCGGCCAGAAAAGGATTTTTAAAAACGAAAGTATAGACACAAGATGAAAATTCTACAGAAAAATATGTAACAGAGTTCTGAATGAATAGAAGAAAGCAGAGTTGAGGAATGGGTGAATTGCTTAATCTTTCACCTGCCGAGTTTTCATTCCCTGTACAGCAGAAGGAAAAAAAAAAGAACTTTTTTAAGAAAGAAATTCAGTAAGCAGCTTTCTGAAAACACTCATTTGGGTCACTGAAATTGCTAGAAATGCAAATATCCACAATACCTTTCCCTGTATTCTAGAAGAACACTTCCATATTCTCTGTGCAGAGGCTTTTGATTATAGTTCCTGGATTTAAAGCATCCAAAGAGAGAAAGCTCCAGGTTTGCACATACTGCTTTAATTAAACAATAATGGATTTTTAGTAAGTAGGGTCTTTTGCTCTCTAAATCTAAAGAACTAAAGGTAGATAAAAGAAACATCTTTTGCTATAAGTGAAAAAGTAATTTTTACTCTACTGTATATATTTCTGGGGAGAAAAAAATCTCACCCTCAAGCTTGTGTTCTTTAAAATGAAATATTTTGACCAAGCACAGTGGCCCATGCCTATAATCCCAGCAATTTGGAAGGGCAAGGCAGGATAGCTTGAGGCCAGGAGTTCAAGACCAGCCTGGGCAACATAGAGAGAGACCTCATCTCTATTTTTAAAAAATGAAATGTTAAAATATATAATGGCATTTTTACATATTTCTAATTTTTTATTATAGATAATGCAGTCTGGTGTCTGACATATTACATTTGTTTGCTTAATATTTTTTCTAGAAAAGTTTTTGTCCTGGAAAAAAAGAGGGAAAACATTTTGAAGATTTCTTTTAGAAAAGTAATGGAAGCTGGGCGCGGTGGCTCATACCTGTAATCCCAGCACTTTGGGAGGTCAAGGTGGGTGGATCACCTGAGGTCAGGAGTTTGAGACCAGCCTAGCCAACATGGTGAAACCCTGTCTCTACTAAAAATACAAAAATTAGCAAGGCATGGTACAGGCACCTGTAATCCCAGTTACTCGGGAGGCTGAGGCAGGAGAATTGCGTGAATCTGGGAGGCAGAGGTTGCAGTGAGCCAAGATCGTGCCATTCCACTCCAGCCTGGGCAACAAGAGTGAAACTCCGTCTCAAAAAAAAAAAAAAAAAAAAAAAAGAGAGAAAAGAAAAGTAGTAGTGGAAACTAGCCAGTAATTAGCAGGGTTGGATGACTAAGGAAATGGTATTTTACTAATGTAGTAAGATAGGGAGAAAATAGTAGGATAAGCCATTTTGGGCAGTTAAGGCTAAGACTAATTTTAGCATTAGAATTTGAAGTAATCATGGGGCGTCTATTACAGAAGATAGTTGGGAAGGTGGGATTGGGGCTCAGGAATGCTGTCAGAGCAGGTAATACAAAACCAAGAGCTGTCTTTTGTCAAGAGTTTAGCCTCAGGAATGGAGGAGATTTCCAAGGTAGAAGGTGAAGAACGTGGAGTGGAGAACTGAGAACTAAAGTTTAGTGACTACCCAATATTAGTAGTCAAGGGGTCAATTCTTCTAACTAGTCAGGTGGATGAGAGGGACATTGAGGAACAATGGTTTTAGGAAGTGCCTGGGGGGGAAAAAGTTTGCTGCTCAGAGAGTAAAAAGAATTGAAGTCTAAGAGAACATCGGATTTAGGATTTTAGAAAGTCATTAGTGACTGTCAGAAATGTACTTTGGTAAAGTGGAGGTTATCAATGTTAGATTAGATGATGAAGACATAAGGAGACCTTCACTGTGTAAATTGTCTTTGCCCTTTTACTTACTTTTTGTCCTTTCCTCAAGCGGGGTCCTGAAATAGGAAATCTATGAAGAAAATGGCAAGACTCTGAAGAATTAGCTTGCCATGAGGGACTCAGTTGGAGGTTTGAATCTGACCTGGAGACTGAGAACCCTTGAATAGATGAAGACAGTACCTTTCTTTTTCTTTCCTTCAATCTTTCTTTTTAAATATATTTGTTTGGTTGTTTTTTAGGGACTAAGAAGTTTTTAAATTGCCCTGATATCTACAAGGCTCTCACAGGAAGAGGTGCTGACTGGAGAATACCTACATTACAATAGATAAAAAGGCAGTGGCTTCCTAGGCTGCAGAGAACAAGTCCTTTCTAGCAGTGGCTCAGAACCACTGTTTTGAAAAGTCTAATTAGTTTGCTTCTCTGACCTTGATTGCTACCTTTAAAAGAAGCTTTAAAGCCTGCTCGGTCTCCTAAACTTGCCAAGCCCTGCTGCCTGGGTCTAGTCAGCAATCTTGCCCTGCCCAGACCTCTTATTGTCTGACCACAGGGCTTAGCTAACCCCATTTGTGTCACACCCCACTGCTATGCCTCCTTTGGAAAGGCCTATCTAAGAAGTAGCTCCTTATATAAATGGAAGGACGTTAAAGACTCTTGATGGAGTAAACACCCAGGAGATAAGGAATCAAGGGTGGAGGGATTGGTCTTGGACATGGTAAATGTAGAGATAGAGACTATCTAGTCAGAAAGGTTAAACTTGATAGTCTTCATTCTACAAAGTAGGATGCAAATTCTTTTCAAAGAGGAACTGTGAATTGTATAGTATGTGAATTATCTTTCAATAAAGCTATTTTTAAAAAGCAGAGAATGTAAGAGATGGAATAGAAGTAGGAAAGTATTGAGTTTAAAAGTCACATTCATATTACAATGGCAATTCCTGGTTATGGATCTCTTTAATGATGTTTCTATACAGAGTGAATGTAGTAGTCTGTATGTTTCTCTCTTCCTTTTTAATTGAAATATTAGATTGCTCCAAAGGTTTCCATACAACCTGTTCAACTTTCTAGCAGTCGTTCCAGAAAAGGAACAAATGAAGCCTAACCATATGTTTACTAATCAACAAATGCAAACATGATGGCTATGCTAAATATTCTAATGCATAAATAATATTTATATTATATGTGTTAGGCTGTACATAACAAACTAGGCAACTAGCAGTGGCTTAAATAAAAAATATTTATTATTAAATATATATTATTGTAATATATTATTAAATATATATTTTATAAATATTTATTGTTAGGCTGTGGCATGTGCCTATATTCCCAGCTCTGTATGCCAGAGGAGGCTGAGGCAGGAGGATCCCTTGAGCCCAGGACAGGAGTTTGTAACCAGCCTGGGCAACATAGCAAGACCCCGTCTCTGAAAAATAAAAATAAAAGTAAAGACATACAATTGAGTCATACAACAAAGATAGTTCCAGAATTGTTCAGCAGCAAAGTGTAGGCTTTCCCCTGATGGGCACACATTGGCTATAGAAGCACCAAATGTTTTGTTCTCACCACACAACATACAGAAAAGCAGGAAGGTGGGGAAGGAAAAAGGCATGCTTCTCACTTTCTACTTTTATCAGGAAGAAAAAAATTTCTAGGAAGCTACCAAGCAAACTTCCTATTATACATCAATGGCCAGAAGGGGACCACATTGCAAACCCCTAGTTTCAAGGGTGGCTGGCAAAGTGAAAAATTAGGTTTTTTAGCCTTAGAAAAAGAAGTGCATGAAAGGAGCGGCTGGAAATGGCTGTTGGGTAGGCAACCAAACTGTCTGCTGTATTATTCATTGGGGAAAAGGGTAATAAAACCAAGAAATATTTGCTTGAGGAATGTCAGATATGAACAGATTTCATTTAAACTCACAAAGCTCAGAAGCTGAGAACAAAGATTTGAGATTTGAGTAGCACACTTGAATAGCAAGCAAAACTTCAAAAACCAAAACATGAACCTGGTTATGAAAATAAATCTGATTAAGGTAGCTCTGTGTTTTGGATTCTACTGAGTTTGGGAGGACTGCAAATTTTTTGTAGTAGTGGCTAACTCTTCCTGGAATTCTCCCAGATGCTCAGGAGGCCAAGCGCCTGGGTATCTGCATCTGAAACAATTTAGCCTGGGATTTTTTTCTTTTTTCTTTTTTTTTGAGATGGAGTCTCACCCTGTCTCCCAGGCTGGAGTGTAGTGGTGTGATCTCAGCTCGCTGCAACCTCGGCCTCCGTGGTTCAAGCAATTCTCCTGCCTTAACCTCCCGAGTAGCTGAGATTACAGGCATGTGCCACCAGGCCTGGCTAATTTTGTATTTTTAGTAGAGACAGGGTTTCTCCATGTTGGTCAGGCTGGTCTCGAACTCCCGACCTCAGGTGATCTGCCCGCCTCGGCCTCCCAAAGTGCTGGGATTACAGTCGTGAGCCGCCGTACTCAGCCTTATTCCCCGTCTTAATCTGCCTTTTGTCAGTTTAATTGAAAGGCCCTAAAACTATGCTATCAGGGATAATTTCTATAGATCATTACTAGAGATCATTACTAATTTATATAGATCATTAATATGCTATTGGAAAATTTCTATAGATCATTTCTGGAAATCATTAATATAGAAATGATCATTTCTATAGGTCATTACTAGAGATCATTACTATAGATCATTACTAATTGAAAGGCCCTAAAACTATGCTACCAGGGATAATTTCTATAGATCATTACTAATTTCTATAGATCATTACTAGGGATAATTTCTATAGATCATTACTAGAGATCATTACTAATTTATATAGATCATTAATATGCTATTGGAAAATTTCTGTAGATCATTTCTGGAAATCATTAATATAGAAATGATCATTTCTATAGGTCATTACTAGAGATCATTACTATAGATCATTACTAATTGAAAGGCCCTAAAACTATGCTACCAGGGATAATTTCTATAGATCGTTACTAATTTCTATAGATCATTGCTATGCTATCAGGGATAATTTCTATAGATCATTACTAGAGAAGCTTCTCTGTACATGTGGAGCAAAAGTAAAAACAAAAACAAAAAACAAAAAAAAAGAAAGGTCCTCATTGATGTACCTAAGAGAGTAGAGGAAAAGTTTTTATCCTCCTCAACAAGCCTGTCATTTTTCACAAGTGGTGCTATTGGCATTTTGGCGGGACAGTTCACTGTGTGGGACTAGTCCATAACCAGTAGTATACACACATTCCACTTCCCCACTGTCCCCCATCTTACAATATGTCACCAAAATTGCTCCACACATATCCTAAGTAAGATTGCCAGATAAAATACAGGAAGCCCAGTCAAATTTGAATTTCAGATTATTTCAGAATAATTTTTTTTTGAGACAGAGTCTTGCTCCGTCGCCCAGGATGGAGTGTAGTGGTGAGATCTCAGCTCACTGCAACCTCCACCTCCCAGTTTCAAACAATTCTCCTGCCTTAGCATCCTGAGTAGCTGGGACTAGAGGTGCATGCCACCACACCAAGCTAATTTTCATATTTTCAGTAGAGACAAGGTTTTGCCATGTTGGCCAGGCCAGTCTCAAAACTCCTGATCTTAGGTGATCGGCCCACCTTGGCTTCCAAAGTGCTGGGATTACAAGACGTGAGCCACCATGCCCCGCCCAAAATAATTTTTTTAATAAGTTTTAAATATTTCATGGGATATACTTCTTACTAAAAATTATTTGTTGTTTGTCTGAAATTCAAATTTTTTTTTGTTTTGAGACAGAGTCTCCCTCTGTCACTCAGGCTGGAGGGCATTGGAGCGATCGCAGCTCACTGCCTCCCAAGTTCAAGCAATTCTCCTGCCTTAGCCTCCCCAGTAGCTGGGACTACAGGCGTGTGCCACCACAGTGGCTAATTTTAGTATTTTTAGTAGAGACAGGGTTTCACCATGTTGGCCTCCCAAAGTGCTGGGATTATAAGTGTGAGTCACCATGCCCAGCCTCTGAAATTCGGATTTAACTGGGCCTCCTGTATTTTTAAAATATATTTTATTTTTTAGAGCAGTTTTAGGTGTACAGCAAAATTGAAAGGGAAAGTACAGAGATTTGCTGTAAATTTCCTTATCCCACACAAGCACAGCCTCCCCAATTATCAACATCCCCAACCAGAGTGGTACATTTATTACAACTGATGCTCTTTTATTCATCATTATCATAGTTTACATTAGGTTTCACTCTTGGTGTTGTATTACACATTCCACGGGTTTGGACAAATGTATTGTAGACCAAAAATAAAATTCTAAGGTGCCCCAATCATCCAAATGGACTTCCTTCTCAGCTAGGGCACTCTTAAAATTTAACCTGAGAGACTGGTTTAGGCCATGATGGGAAGTGGGGATTGGACATACCTCATTATACCTTTCCAGCATTAACAACACAGACCTTGAAGTCTGATAAGAAACATTTACAACTGATTCTCTCTAAAGCCTACTATTTGAAGGCTTCCTCTCCACAACCTCTTACCTTAACCAGACATTCTTTTCTGTTAATCCCAGGTCTTTATATAAACTCAACAAATTGTTAACCAGAATTTTTTTTTTTTTTTTTTTTTGAGATGTAGTCTCGGTCTGTCACCCAGGCTGGGTGACACCACACGCGGCTAATTTTTGTAATTTTAGTAGAGACAGGGTTTCACCATCTTGGCCAGGCTGGTCTCGAACTCCTGACCTCAGGTGACCCGCCAGCCTTGGCCTCCCAAAGTACTGGGATTACAGGCGTGAGCCACTGCACCTAGCGTCAACCAGAAAATTTTTAAATCTACCTGTAAGCTGGAAGCCCTGCTTCAGGTTGTCCAGCCATTCTTAAATGTATTTGATTAAAGTCTCATGTCTCCCCAAAATGTATAAAACCAAGCTGTGCTCCGACCACCTGTGGCATATGTTCTCAGGATCTCCTAAGGGCTATGCTGTGGGCCATGGTCACTCATACTTGGCTCAGAATAAATCTCTTCAAATATGTTACATAGTTTGACTCTTTTCATCGACAGTATAATGATAATATACCCACTGTTACAGCATCATGCAGGGTAATGTCACTGCCCTAAAAATCCTCTTTGCTCCAACTTGCTATATTTTCATATGTTAAATCTAACAACTCTAATCCTTAGGCTTCCTAGAGTGGTAACACCTCTTATGAGAACCACCTCCTCTCAGAAAGCCTTGCCAACTTGCTCAACATTCTAGAGCTCAAAATGTTGCAATCATCCATTCATTCAGCAAATACTGATTTGCAACATTTTACGGTGTTTACCGGTTGGGCATGTTGGTGCATGCCTGTAAATCCCAGCACTTTGGGAGGCCAAGACAGGAGGATCGTTTGAGCCCAGGAGTTTGAGACCAGCCTGAGCAATATAGAGAGACCCTGTCTCTACAAAAACTAAAAAATTAGCCAGGCATGGTGGCATGTGTCTGTATTCCTAGCTACTTGGGTGGCTAAAGTGGGAGGATCACTTGAGCCTGGGAGGCTGTGGCAGCAGTGAGCCATGATCACACCACCACGCTCCAGCATGAGCAACAGAGTGAGACCCTGTCTCATTAAATAAATAAATAAATGTTTAGTAAGGATCTTATGCTTTACTAGATGTTATAAAACACAAAAATAAATAAGAAATAATCCTTGATCTCCAGGGACTGTTGAAAGCTGGCTCCCCCAAATCACCTAATCAATCTGTTAATAAGACAAAGTTGTTTATTGCTTACTGTAGTGAGAGAGAACACTACTTCAACAGTCTTAATAGTGTCTCAGAGAAGGAAGAACAGAGTTGGGATATTTATTGAGATGTTGAAATTTGATTTAAGGCAAGCCTTTTAATTCCAGTATGTGTGATGGTGTTGATTAGGATTAGATATAGATCATTACATGAATTAAATGGATTTATAGTTTAGAATTGGTACACACAGCAAGGTAAGAATTTTGTGGTGAGATATGGGATGTAAGCTATTTGATAACTTCTATTAAAGAGTTGATGGTTCTCCCAGGAAATTCCACTGTTTGCTATTTTTTAAAATTAATTACTTAATTTAGAGACAGGGTCTCACTCTGTTACTCAGGCTGGAATGCAGTGCCATGATCTTGGCTCACTGCAGCCTCAACCTCCTGGGCTCAAGCAATCTCCTACCTCAGGCTCCTGAATAGCTGGGACTACAGGCGCATGCCACAACACCTGGCTAATTTTTGAAACTTTTTCATAGAGATGGGGTCTCGCTCAGGCTGGTCTTGAACTGCTGGCCTCAAGCAATCCTCCTGCCTCACCCTCCCAAAATACTGGGATTACAGGTGTGAATCACCATGCCCAGCCCCTTGATATTTTAGATCAAGAGTTTATATTTCTTTGCCTTTTCCTGGGAAAATCAACAACAGTCCTGGTCAATTACGCCTAGAATTTTATTGAGGTGCACTCCTACTTTTCACAGTTCCTTAACCAAGAATTCAAAGAATGTAAGTTTCTCAGTGATTCTACCTATATTCAGAATGGAAGCCGGGTGTGGTGGTGCATGCCTGTAGTCCCAGCTACTCTGGAGGCTGAGGTGGGAGGATTGCTTGAGACCAGGAGTTGGAGACCAGCCTGGGCAACATAATAAGATGCTGTGTTTAAGTAAAAAAACAAATAAACAACAACAACAAATATAAACAACATAAACCCCAAATGTAGATTACTTTTTGTTGTGTTCTAAAAATGAGGTAAATCCTAAGACTGATTCCATCTCTTTACTTGCTGTTTTAGCTCAGAAATGCCATAAGGTTTCCAAAGAGAAGTTATAATTTTATAAAAGTAAAGTTCATTAGCTAGGACATGATTTATCCTTAGTTGGTTCAATCTGCTATAACAAAATATCATAAACTAGATAGCTTATAAAAAACAAATTTATTTCTCACAGTTCTGGAGACTGGGAAGTCCAGGATTAAGGCAGATTCAGTGTCTGCTGAGGGCCCTCATTCTCACTTCACTTCATAGTGCCTTCTCCATGTGTGTTTACATGGTGGAAGGGGCAAGGGTCTCTCTGTGTCTTTTTTTATTTTTAAACCAAACTTTCCTTACATAGAGTTTTTTAGAAATGGGGTCTCACGATCTTGCCCAGGCTGGACTCAAACTCCAGGGCTCAAGGGTCCTCCTGACTCAGCCTCCCTGATAGCTAGGACTACAGGCACATAACACTGCATCTGTCTTGTGTCTCTTTTATAAAGGCACTAATGGCCAGGTGCAGTGGCTCACACCTGTAATCCCAGCACTTTGGGAGGCCGAGGGGGGTGGATCACCTGAGGTCAGGAGTTCCAGACCAGCCTAGCCAACATAGTGAAACCCCGTCTCTGCTAAAAGTACAAAAAAATTTAGCCAGGCATGGTGGCAGGCGCCCGTAATCCCAGCTACTTGGGTGGCTGAGGCAGGAGAATCGCTTGAACCTGGGAGGCAGAGGTTGCAGTGAGCTGAGATCATGCCATTGCACTCCAGCCTGGGTGACAGAGCAAGACTCCATCTCAAAAAAAATAAAATAAAATAAAAGGCACTAATCTCATTCATGAGGGCTCAGCCCTCATGACCTCATGACTTCAAAGGCCCTACCTTCTAACACCATCACCTTGGGGCTTAGGATTTCAACATACAAGGTTTCTGGGGGGTACAGAAACATTCAGACCATAGCACATCCCAAGGAGATAAATCCTTCTGACAGATTATAGGCCATTTGAAACTTTGCTAAGCCAGTAACTAAGACACAATTAAGAGGACTCCTATTTGACACTGGCTTTTTCAGGCAGTGGGCGCCCAACAGTGTGTAGAAGTCAAGGGAAAGCTTCCCCTCTGCCTTCTACGTTTTCACTGAAAATTAACTTACAATAAGCAGATTAATAGGAGAAAAAGGCATGCAAAACTTAATAACATGCATATGGATAGAGGAGCCATATACAAAGTATGAGACTAGAAGAGGAGCCAGATGGTCGAGGCTTATATAGATTTATGGAGGCAGATACTATTTTGTAAATGAGACTATTCTGTAGATGAGACCAAGAGTTGCAACCTATGGGAAGGTGAGAGGCAGAATGGCACAGAGACAAAGCTCGTCTCATTATGCAGATAACGTCTTCCACATAATCTCTGGGCCCTGCCCTCAGATGAATAGACAAAAAGCCTGTCTGGGTGTGGTGATTCCCCATAGCTTCTCTTCTCTAGGTGGCTAATTTTTCCTGGTTATTTGATGAGATTCCTAGGGAGGGGTTCTTAAGTCAATTGCATTTCTTTTTTTTTTTTTTTTTTTTTTTTGAGACAGGGTCTCACTCTGTCACCCAGGCTAGAGTGCAGTGGCACGATCTCAACTCACTGCAACCTCCGCCTCCCAGGTTCAAGAGATTCTCCTGCCTGCGCCTCCCAAGTAGCTGGGATTACAGGCAAGTGCCACCATGCCTGGCTAATTTTTGTATTTTTAGTAGAGACGGGGTTTCAGTAGAGATGTTGGCCAGGCTGGGACAATTGCATTTCTGTTGGAAGAATTTTTCTTAGTCCCATACGAAAATTCCAGAGGAGAGTCCCTCTTGGTGCTTTGGGAAAGAGAATGAGAGACAGGGAGGTAGCATAGAGATAGACTTTAAGTCTGCTTCTTCAGTGTAGCATGTCAAAGCACCATATTTTGGGGTATCATTTTCTTTTTCTTTTTTTCTGAGACAGGGTCTCGCCCTGTTGCTCACTGCAGCCTCGAATTCCTGGGCTCAAGCAATCCTCGCACCTTAGCCTCCCAAGTAGTTGGGACTACAGGTACATACCACCACACCCAGCTAAATTTTTATTTTGTTTTTTGTAGATACAGGGTTTCACTATGTTTCCCAGTCTGGTCTTAAACTTTAAACTTCTGGGCTCAAATAGTCATCTTGCCTCAGCCTCCCAAAGTCCTGGGATTACAGGTGTGAGCCATTGTTCTTGGCTCAGATATTATTTTGTGAGCTCCAACAAGTGTCTGTTCAAAGAAGCTATATGACTTAACTAGTCTTTGTAACAAACCGCTTCTTTGGCAATCTAAATATGAACGAGTCTTTCTTGAGTTAAAAATGAGCCCTTCCTCAAACCTGTAATCCCAGCAGTTTCGGAGGCCGAGGTGGGCGGATCACGAGGTCAGGAGATCAAGACCATCCTGGCTAACACGGTGAAACCCTGTCTCTACTAAAAATACAAAAAATTAGCCGGGCATTGTGGCGGGCACCTGTATTCCCAGCTACTCGGGAGACTGAGGCAGGAGAATGGCGTGAACCTGGGAGTCGGAAGTTGCAGTGAGCTGAGATCGTGCCACTGCACTCTAGCCTGGGTGACAGAGTGAGACTCCGTCTAAAAAAAAAAAAAAAAAGCCTTTCAGTAGCTTTGTGTGGTTTGTCTGAGTAGCCACAGCAGCAGCTAAACTAGTAGAGACTTCAGCCGTTGTTTTTGTTTTTGGAGTCTCCTTTAAATTTCATGGTCCTTCATGCTGTATGATCTTTGGTTCTCACTGAATATATACAACATTTCTTAGTAAATAAGCTTATCTCTTATGAAATCCTATTACTTTCTCTGTTACATATTTCTAATCATTGTTATAATCTTGGAAAATCCTATTACTTTCCTTCCATCACCTGAAGAAAAGGAAACTCTTGACTGTCTAACCTATGTTTGTGAAATATCTGTGCATTAAATAGATTAGAAATTCCTTTAGAAAATCCAGACTTAACCTTGTTTGTTGGTGGGTCATATTTTAACATTAAAACAGAAAAATGTCACTTAGGCTACACTGTTAAAAAAAATAACTAAATTCACCCCTAAAATACAACCCCTTGCCAGAAATGGCAGAACTTGTAACCATAATAGATCCATTTCCTGATGCACACAGCAAGTCAATATGCTGAGACACTATGTTGCAGCAGAGAAAGGTTTAATCAGAAGGCTGCCAAATGAGGAGATTGGAGGAAACTTCAATCCATCTCCTCAAGGGGCTTGGGGCTAGGATTTTTTTTTCTTCTGTTTATTAGGGTTTCCATTAAAAGCATTACATTTCCATTCTTTACAACCATAAAAGAATAAATAATTTCAAAGGATTGCTTGATAGGAGACTTCTGTTTTAAATGCAACTTGGAAATATCCAGGAAATCACTGGAATAAATGTACTTAATAGACCCAATGTTGTGAAATTCTTTTTAACCATTTTCTTAAGCACATAAAAATATATAACACTTCCTCCAACATCTTTTGAAATACAATTTGGTTTGAGGTTTTTCTCTATAACATTTGCCGTATAAATATTTCTTACAATGCTTTTTCATTGCCTGCCTGCCTTCCTTCCCTCCTTCCTTCCTTCTTTCCTTCTTTCCTTCTTTCTCTTAGTGCTGAGGCTGACTTCTTAACACCAGTAGATTCTGACCCCTTTCATTGCTTTAATCTGCCAAGGAGGTGCAGTTTAGAAACCGAAGGGAAAAGCAGGGCTTGATCCCACAAAACACTCAATCTCAGTTCCACATGGGTGGGGAGGCTTCGCAATCATGGCAGAAGGTGAATGGGGGGCAAAGTCACATTTTACACGGTGGCAGGCAAGAGGGGGCTAGGAATTTTAAGGGTTTTAGATTGGGCTGAAGTATGGATATCATTGATTGATCAAAGAGTGCAGGGTGAAGTCATGTGACAGAGAGATGAAAAAACTGTATTATCATGCTGATTCAGTTCCTCTGTGGTTCCTGCGGGGGGGTCTTTAAACTCATTGGCATCAGCTGTTCTGCTGGAATTCAGGCTGTGCTTCAGCAAGTTTTTTTTGTTTTTTTTTTCCTGAGATGGAGTCTCACTCTGTCGCCCAGGCTGGAGTGCAGTGGTTCCATCTCGGCTCACTGCAACCTCCGCCTCCTGGGTTCAAGTGATTCTCCTGCCTCAGTCTCCTGAGTAGCTGGGATTACAGGCACCCACCACCATGCCCTGCTAATTTTTGTATTTGTAGTAGAGACGTGGTTTCACCATGTTGGCCAGGCTGGTCTTGAACTCCTGACCTCAGGTGATCCGCCCGCCTCAGCCTCCCAAAGTGCTAGGATTACAGGCGTGACCGTCCATGTGACCTGCTTAAGCAATTCTTAAACAAAACCTTATGATTCTAACATCAGAAATCCTATTGATAGGAAAAATGGGAATGCAAATTGTCAGTATCTAGTGTTAGATGACTTTTGAGTACAAGGAAGTGGGTCAAAATACAGCCTGATAATGCTTAATTATAGCTATATTTCTCTCCAGAATTTTTGTTAACCCTGCGAGGACAGCTTTAAACTCACCGTGCTCACTAGAGCTTGTCAGCTAGATGAGAATGTTAACATTTACAGAGAAAGTAGATGTGTTTGGGGATAGTTCATGAGTTAAAGTGCTCCTGAGGGTTCTTGACCTCAGGAGGAGCCCAATTAAGAATGGCCAGCTGGGTTGGATGCAGTGGCTCACACCTATAATCCCAAAACTTTGGAAGGCTGAGGCGGGAGGATGGTTTGAGACCAGGAGTTCAAGACCAGCCTGGACAACATAGTGAGACCCTGTCTCTAAAAAAAAAAAAAATGTTTCAAAAAGTAGCTGGGCATAGTGGCATGCAGCTGTAATCCTAGCTACTCAGGAGGCTGAGGCAGGAGGATTGTTTGAGTCCAGGAGTTTGAGGCTACAGTGAGCTATGATCATGTCACTGCAGTCCAGCCAGGGCAACAGAATGAGACCCTGTCTTAACAACAACAAAAAGAATGGTCAGCTAATTAAAGAATTTTGAGTATTCTAGTGTTTCCTAAGGAGGTAGCTATTATTAAAGTAGGAATGCTCTGGCACTCAACTAAGATCTTAGCCCTCATGATACTTCAAAAAGCTACATATTTGAAGAAGATCAAGGAGTCTGCAAAATGCCAGCATTCAACAGAGCTCACAATCTGGCTATATGGGAGAAGCATGTAATCAAGTAAATGCAATAACCGATATAAATAATCTTACAGAAGTAACCTGTCAGGCAAACAGGATTTGCCATATGAAAGAAATCGTCAGTTCTTGAGAAAGGGAAGGAAATAGTAATGGATATGGAACAGTTTCTTCTGGACTCTTCTGGAAAGGGAAGGCTTTCCAGGCCAAGTGGGTAGCATAAGCAAAGGCAGCTTAAACAAGGTTTATGAAGCAGCTCGACCAGTCCAGGGACCTGCAAACAGTTTGTGTGGCAGGTCCAGGGATGTACAAACAGTGTGTATTATCTCTTCTTTGTTACCAAAGAACATATTTTCCAAATGTGGAAAATATGTGTACCTTGATCCCTACCTTAAATAAAGAAATTTGGAGTAAGGGAAAGGATTTGGTAAAAGCATAATTTTGTATTAGTACATAGAATGTTTTAGCTGAAAAGCTTCTGATTTTTGCTGTTATAAATATATCTTGATTCTGATAGTCTCACTTATTTCTTTTTCTTTTTTTTTTGAGACACAGTTTCATTCTGTTTGCCCAGGCTGGAGTGCGGTGGCACCATCTTGGCTCACTGCAACCTCCGCCTCACAGGTTCAAGCGATTCTCCTGCCTTAGCCTCCCAAGTAGCTGGGATTACAGGTGCCTGCCACCATGCCCGGCTTTTTCTGTATTTTTAGTAGAGATGGGGTTTCACCATGTTGGCCAGGGTGGTCTCGATCTCTCGACCTCGTGATCCGCCCGCCTCGGCCTCCCAAAGTGCTGGGATTACAGGCGCGAGCCACCGCGCCCGGCCTCACTTATTTCTTAATTGCCCTAAAACGTAGCTTAAGAATTATGCCACATATTCAATTCTAATGATATACTTTCTCCCACCATCACCCAGTTGCTGCAATATTTTAAAACCTCATTCTGGATTCTGGATAATCATAAATTCATGAGAATGTGTTTACTTTTAACCAGATGTTATTCAACTGGAAAGCAGTTATGTTCTGATATTCAGAATATTTACAAAGATGTCCTGTATTCTTTTTTGTTTGTTTGTTTGAAGCAGGGTCTCTCACTCTGTCGCCCAGGCTGTAGTGCAGTGGTGCTCAACGCAACCTCCGCCTCCTGGGCACAAGCAATCCTCCCACTTCAGCTTCCTGAGTAGCTGGGACCACAGGCTTACGCCACCATGTCCAGCTAATTTATATATATTTAGTAGAAATGGGGTTTCACCATGTTGCCCAAGCTGTTCTTGAACTCCTGGACTCAAGCAATCTGCCCTCTTTCACCTCCCAAAGTGCTGGGATCACAGACATGAGCCACCATGCCCGGCTGCCTGTATTCTTATACTTGAATAACAAATACATATTTTTTATGTGCCTGTGTATGTGCTTGTATCTGTGGATGTGTACACACAAATATCATTTCTGTTTTTGTAGTATCATTTTGTAACCTAAACCCAACATTCCATGCTATCATCTGATGGTTTTCTAATTATTGTTATGTAGCACTGTTGTTAGTAAACACTGTACATGAGGAGAAGTATTACAGTAAGCCAACTGAACCATAATTCAATGCCCTTACTCAGTATTTTTTTAACTTTTTTTTTTTTTTTTTTTTTGAGTCAGAGTCTCACTCTGTCGCCCAGGCTGGAGTGCAATGGCACAATCTCGGCTCACCGGAACCTCTGCTTCCCAGGTTTAAGGGCTTCTCCTGCCTCAGCCTCCTAAGTAGCTGGAATTACAGGCACCCGCCACCATGCCTGGCTAATTTTTGTATTTTTAGTAGAGCCGGGGTTTTGCCATGTTGGCCAGGCTGGTCTTGAACTCCTGACCTCAGGTGATCCTCCCGCCTTGGCCTCCCAAAGTGCTGGGATTACAGGCGGGAGCCACCATGCCCAGCCTTACTCAGTACTTTTACTGAGTAATATAAAGATATTGTCATATTAATGTAAATATAAAGAGTATAAATATATTATTTTCAGAGTATAAGCAATGAAAAACCTAATGATGGAAACAGAAACATGTCATATCCTTTTTTTTCCTTTTAGTTTTGGATCTCAGGTTTAGAGGGTTAAGATAACTTCATTGTTCATGGCACATTGCCATCATTTGCTTTACTTTTTAGGTGAGAGAAATATTTTACATATGTTCTCCCATTCCCTAGAGTTTAGATCAAAATGAAATCCTAGAAATGCTCAAGAGTCAGAGAGACTAGGTTCTGTGCCACTTAATAAACATTAATCTTAGGAAAATGATTTGACATCTCTAAGAGTTCATTTTCTCTGAATTTTCAATATGAACTGGATGTGGTGGCTCATGCCTGTAATTCCAGAACTTTGGGAGGCCAAGATGGGTGGATCACTTGAGCCCAAGAGTTCAAGACCAGAACTGGGCATATAGTGAGACCCCATCTCTACAAAAATTATGAAAAAATTAGGCATGGTGGTGTACACCTGTAGTTCCAGCTACTCAGGAGGCTGAGGTGGGAGGATTGCCTGAGCCCAGTGGGGTAAGGCTGCAATGAGCTTTGATCATGTCACTGCACTCCAGCCTGGGTGACAGACGAAGACCCTGTCTCAAAAAAAAAAAAAAAAAAAGAACTTTGAATATGGACATATGGACAAAGAGTAGTCCAGGCTAGGAATCCCAACTACTATTATGCCATGCAACTTTAAGCAAGTTACTTTGCAAAACTGTGACTCTGATTCTGCAACTGAGGAATGAAAATGACATTGCAATTGTACATAAATAAGATTGTGAAAATTTAAAGCACTGAATCAATGTTAATTTATGTCATCTCATTGAAGAATCTAGTTATGTTTATAATCCTGAAGGTAAGTATAATTAATATTTTGTGTTTATAGTGTTTCTTCCACTCAGGTATTAATAAGCCATTTCAAAGGTGAACAAGCATAAAGCATTTAACCTGCCCAAAGTTATGGACTCAGTTAAGACGGTGACAGGAGGAGCAAGTAACTGATGGACAATTAGAAAGAAAATTCATCTTTTGTGAAGGAGTTCATGTTTATTCCTTAATAGTAAATTACAAGTCCTCAGTGAACCTTACCAGCTGCTCCATTAGGAAGAGGGTGGCACTAATGACCAGACTTTCAGTGTGAGCAGATATTAGGGGTGTCTAGGCTACTTGAATAACCACGGCCATTCCTCTCTCTTTCATGCCTAATTCTGACTAAAATTTAGCTCCCCATTGGGCTAAAAGCAAAGGAGGAAAGATTTTGTTGTAAAAATGATGGAACTCCTGAGGCTCTTGGAAGGAACTGTGCTTTGACCCTCATTTCTCAAGGCACAAGATTCATCGTTATTGGCTCATTAGCCTCTTTTAGTTGAGGGGCTCCACAGAGCAGTGGTTAGGCTTGGGCCAGACTGCCTGTGTTTGAATCCTGGCTCTGGACTTCACTGGCCATGTAACTTTAACCCCTCAGGACTTTACTAGGGATGACCAAAACAGCACCTGCCTCACAAATTAGATCAGCACCTACAACATATTAAAGGCTCAATTAATATTAACTATTAGTTTTATAGCCCAAACTGTATGCCTAATTGGAATGTGGTTACCTGAAAGGTAGAAGTTGGTAGATAAAATTAAATTAAATTGAAATAATTTATATGTGTAGTTAAGATACCAACATGTATCACCTTATTTTTACTTTTTTTTTTTTTTTCTTTTGCCCAGACTGGAGCACAGTGGTACAATCTCGGCTTGCTGCAACCTCCACCTCCCACGTTCAAGCACTTCTCCCGCCTTAGCCTCCAGAGTAGCTGGGACTACAGGCACACACCACCATGCCCGGCTAAATTTTGTGTATTTAGTAGAGACAAGGATTCACCATGTTGGCCAGGCTGGTCTTGAACTCCTGACCTCAGGTGATCCACCCACCTTGGCCTCCCAAAGTGTTGGGATTCAGGCGTGAGCCACCCCCACCAGCGTGTATCACTTCATAGTCATATAGATCATACCAATATGTTCCTCTTCATCACTAAAATCCCAAAAGTTTGTACAGCAGGGTAAGTACATGGGCTTTTTGGTCAGCCATGATACTATGTGTCCTTGTCTTGGTTTCCCCATCTGTAAAATGGTAAAAACAGTGCCTTCGGCTGGGCGCGGTGGCTCACGCCTGTAATCCCAGCACTTTGGGAGGCTGAGGTGGGCGGATCACTTGAGGTCAGGTGTTCGAGACCAGCCTGACCAATATGGTGAAACCCTGTCTCTACTAAAAGTACAAAAATTAGCCGGGCGTGATGGTGAGTGCCTGTAATCCCAGCTACTCAGGAGACTGAAGCAGGAGAATCACTTGAGCCCAGGAGGCGGAGGTTGCAGTGAGCCAAGATTATGCCACTGTACTCCAGCCTGGGTGACAGAGGAAGACTCTGTCTCAAAAACCAGTGCCTTCATCATGGAGTTATTTAGATAAGAGAGGTTTAGATAAGTAAAGTGATTAGCTCAGTTTCTGAAAAACAGTAAATACTTAATATTATGTTATTAATAGTAAATGTTAATGGTTATCATTGTTATTTTAAATAAAATAACAAAGTGGCTGAGGCAATGGCTCACACCTGTAATCCTAGTACTTTGGGAGGCTGAGGCAGGAGGATCACTTGAGCTCAGGAGTTCTAGACCAGCCTGGGCAACATAGTGAGATCTCTTCCCTATTAACAAAAGAAAAAGAAATAAATAAAATAACAAGACATATACGCCCCTTCTGGTATTTCCTCATTTTAACTATCATTATCAAATTTAAATGTGGTCAGAATTAGGGCCTGTCATTGTAAATTTAGTCATTTATAAACAATCATAGAACAATCCTAAGTTTGGTCCATAGTAGACACTCATATAAATATTGTTGATGAATGCCCCTGTTGGTACACTGAATGTTTAACTTTTCTCTGTGAACCTCACAGCTCAGTCTCTAAGATATTGTTGTTTTGTTTTACCTTACTGTTTCAAGCCAGTTTAGCTGAGGGAGGTTGTTTATGCTATCACTAGATCCTGCTGTATCTAATCCCGTCTTGATCTGAATGTTAGAAGCAGCTGAAAGAAGTATAGCAAGTTGGCGTTAGAGTAGACATTGAGAAAGTATGCAGGGTTTAGGAAAACATTTTTAATAGTAATAAGAAAAGAAGCCAGGCACGGTGGTTCACGCCTGTAATCCCAGCACTTTGGGAGGCCGAGGCAGGCGGATCACCTGAGGTCTGGAGTTCAAGACCAGCCTGATCAACAAAGTAAAACCCCGTCTCTACTAAACATACAAAAATTATCCAGGTGTGGCAGTGCATGCCTGTAATCCCAGCTACTCAGGAGGCTGAGGCAGTATAACCACTTGAACCCGGGAGGTGGATGTTGCGGTGAGCCGAGATCATGCCGCTGCCCTCCAGCCTGGGTGACAGAGTGAGACTCTGTCCAAAAAAAAAAAGAAAAGAATAAGATATTCTTTTCTTGGACTTAAATGCCTCATATGTATGTTGGAGTTTGAATTACCTTCTCTATGGGCCAACTCTGCGAAATTTTAGTTAGCATTTTCCTTCATCCAATTTACTCAGCTTAAACATCATTAATGTCTTAATAGATTAAAATTAATTGTAGTATTAGCTTAGGCAAAATGCAATAAGGAAGGTGAACATTTAGCTCCCTTCTTCCTCAAATGCATTCCAAAGCACAATAGGGGTTTTACATTATGAATTGCTCTCAAATACTCATAGCACTGCCACCCATCATTTAAAGAGAGAAACATTTTTTAAAATTGTAATAAGTTAACAAAATTTTTTTTCTTTTTTTATATTCTTTTATTTTTTTACTTCCTCTATGCGGGCCAAGATGAGAAAACAAAAGATTTTAGCAGAAAAAAAAATTGCCATTAATTCCCAAGGGGAAGCAAAGTTGTATGTACCCATTCATATACTGTACTTACAATAGATTGTTTATTAAATTTTGTTTCCTCTACCACAGCCCTTAATCTAAACTTTATCTTCATTTACAGTGGGTCAAGGATGTTGCTATGGCAATGCCAGTACTCATAGCACTAGAAAGTGGCCAGGTCAGAATACCACCAGCTATGCTTCTGTGTGTCCATAGCGCTTTGTTCATGGTGTTTATCATTTATTAGCTGTATGATATTTGTTTGGTTATTTGTATACCTGTCCAGAGACAGTTTATATAATTCCTGCTGCCTGGGACAATCTATTGGAAGGAGGGAAGAAAAGTGTGTTGGTATAGAGCTAGAGATAGGGTCAGAGAAGTGGGCCTAAAAAAGTACTATTGCCATTATGTTCTCCTGCCTCTTACATACACCCAGCTGCCTGCAGTTTTGTGTCTCTATCAAATTTCTTGATACTAGTATTAAAGAAAAGTAATTCCAAGATTTTTTTTTTTGTTTCTAGTGGATTCAATCATTTTAATCCCCATCAGTAGTAATAATACTGAAAGTATATATATATATATTTTTTGAGACGGAATATCACTCTGTCACTCAGGCTGGAGTGCAGTGGCATGATCTCGGCTCACTGCAACCTCTGCCTCCCGGGTTCAAGCACTTCTCCTGCCTTAGCCTCCTGAGTAGCTGGGATTACAGGCACGCACCACCCCGCATGGCTATTTTATGTATTTTTAGTAGAGATGGGGTTTTACCATGTTGGTCAGGCTGGTCTCAAACTCCTGACCTCGTGATCCGCTTGCCTCGGCCTCCCAAAGTGCTGGGATTACAGGCGTGAGCCACTGCGCCTGTCAGAAGTATTTTTAAATGCAGGATTTAAAATAGGCTATACTGAATAATTCATAATCTATTATGTATGCTCTTGTCCATCTCCTTTATCAAAGTTTGGTTTTTGTGTCTGTCAGTCTTGAGATTAATAAAACCTTCTGAGGTTTAAAAACAAAAAGAAGCTTAACATTATTTTCCCTTTGTACTTTAACTTAACCTTTTATCCATAAAGGTGAAAGATTTAATTTTGGAACCACACCCATTTTTCACCCTAAGGAGCATATTAAATAACATATGATGGGACACAGTGAAATATAACTGTTGAGATGGCTTTTTGGAGTACTGTTCTTTGACTCCAAAAGACACTTGATTGACTGCATTCTTCCTGATTGCAAGATAGCACAGCTTATTAACCTGAGGGATAGGATGGCATTTGCTGTATATTTTACTGTTTTAAGAATAGGGTTTTCCCAATAGATTATGTTATCGGTCTTCATAATATTTCAAGGGAAACTGTTAGTTTAATTTAAAAAATTCTATTTCCTTTTTTTGAATAGATAGTACATTCATATGTTTTAAAATTCAAAAGATTCAAAAGGATATATAGTGAGATGTTTTTCTCCTGCCCTTGTCTTCCAGCCACCCAGTTGCTGGAGGTGATCACCGTTTTGGGTATTCTTCTAGACATATTCAAATATATTTTTTTTTCTTTCATGAGACGGAGTCTTGCTCTATCCCCCAGGCTGGAATGCAGTGGCGCAATCCTGGCTCATTGCAACCTCTCCCTCCCAGGTTCAAGCAATTCTCCTGCCTGCTCAGCCTCCCGAGTGGCTGGGATTACAGGCATGTGTCACCACACCCAGCTAATTTTTGTATTTTTACTAGAGACAGGGTTTCACCATGTTGGTCAGGCTTATCTTGGGCTCCTGACCTTGTGATCCACCTGCCTCGGCTTCCCAAAGTGCTGGGATTACAGGCGTGAACCACCGTGCCCGGCCTAGACATATTCTAATACTGATTTTCATTTTATTTATTTAGATTTATTATTTTTTTTATGGATGGGGTCTTGCATTTTGTCCAAGCTGGACTCAATCTCCTGGGCTTAAGAGATCTTCCCATCTTAGCCTCCCAAATAACTGGGACTACTGGCATGAGCCATTATGCCTGGATTGATTTGTTTAAAATTATTTTTTCTCACTACAAGGACAAGGACTCATACTGATTTTTGTCACATCTCATTTAATCTAAGCAGACATTTGGCTCAGCCCCTAAATGCGATTCAGTTTTTTCCTATAAGAGTTGTTTCTCCCCGCTGGCCATTTGCTATAAATTAGTTTATGAAATGGAAAAATTCAGTATAATTAAACTCCCATTTGAACAAACTTAATAGGATGCTGGTTTTAAATAATGTTTAAAAGAAGCCAATTGCTAAAAGTGTAGATCACAAAGATTTTTTCAAAAAATAATAAAATGGCTGGGCGTGGTGGCTCATGCCTGTAATCCCAGCACTTTGGGAGGCCAAGGCAGGCAGATCACCTGAGATCAGGAGTTCGAGACCAGCCTGACCAATATGGAGAAACCCCATCTCTACTAAAAATACAAAATTAGCTGGGCGTGGTGGCACATGCCTGTAATCCCAGCTACTCTGGAGGCTAAGGCAGGAGAATCGCTTGAACCCAGGAGGCAGAGGTTGCAGTAAGCTGAGATTGGGCCATTGCACTCCAGCCTGGGGTAACAAAAGCGAAACTCCATATCAAAATATATATATATATATATATATATCATAATAATAAAGCAAGTGTCTTCTTGGGTTGGTTTGTTAGTGAAGAGGATGACTTTTATATCAGGAAATTCTTTGTTGTTGCTTTAATCTTGTCATATGGGACAAAATTCATGTCAGATTAGGCTTCAAATCCATTTGCACAGTGCCCTTTCTTTTTTTTTTCTTGAGACAAGGTTTCATTCTGTCACCTAGGCTGGAGTACAGTAGCATGATCACAGCTCACTGCAGCCTCAATCTTCTGGGCTCAAGTGATCCTCCTCCCTCAGCTTCCCAGGTAGCTGGGACTACAGGCATGCACCACCATGCCCAGCTAATTTTTTCTTTTCTTTCTTTTCTTTTTTTTTTTTGAGAGGAAGTCTTGCTCTTGTCCCCCAGACTGGAGTGTGATGGCGCAATCTCGGCTCACTGCAACCTCTCCCTCTTGGGTTCAAGCAATTCTTCTGCCTCAGCCCCCCGAGTAGCTGCGATTATAGGTGCCTGCCACCACGCCAGGCTAATTTTTATATTTTTAGTAGAGATGGGATTTTACCACGTTGGCCAGGCTGATCTAGAACTCCTGACCTCAGGTGATCCACCCGCCTTGGCCTCCCAAAGTGCTGGGATTACAGGCATGAGCCACCGCACCTGGCCAATTTTTTCTATTTTTTGTAGAGACAGGGATTTCAATACATTCCCCAGCCTAGTCTGGAACTGCTAGACTCAAGTGATTCTCCTGTATCAGCATCCTAAAGTGCTGGGATTACAGGTGCGTGTCACCACACCCAGCCCAGAATCCCTTCTTTTATCTCTACATCTCCCTGCACTTTAAAAGCAGTCATCGTAGGTTGGGCGCGGTAACTCACTCCTGTAATCCCAGCACTTTGGGAGGCCAAGGCGGGTGGATCACCTGAGGTCAGAAGTTGGAGACCAGCCTGGCCAACATAGTGAAACCCCTGTCTCTACTAAAAATGCAAAAATTAGCCAGGCGTGGTGACGGGTGCCTGTAATCCCAGCTACTGGGGAGGCTGAGACAGGAGAATCGTTTGAGCCCAGGAGGCAGAGGTTGCAGTGAGCTGAGATGGCGCCACTGCACTCCAGCCTGGTCAACAAACAGCAAAACTCCATCTAAATAAATAAATAAATGCAAGCAATAAACGGCTAGGCATGGTGGCTCACACCTGTAATCCCAGCACTTTTGGAGGCCAAGGCTGGTGGATCACCTGAGGTCAGGAATTCAAGACCAGCCTAGCCAACATGGTGAAACCCTGTCTCTACTAAAAGTACAATAATTAGCTGGGCATGGTGGTGGGCACCTGTAATCCCAGCTACTTGGGAGGCTGAGGCAGGCGAATTGCTTGAACCCCAGAGGTGGAGGTTTCAGTGAGCCAAGATCGTGCCATTGCACTCTAGCCTGGGCGACAAGAGCGAAACATAGTCTCCAAAAAAAAAAAAAAGCAATAACCTTTTCCTTAGCCTATCTCCTCTATCCTGCCAGCATTTGCGTTTTACACGTTTTTAGAGTTGCCCAGTGCGTCTATTTCTGTTTACCTCACTTCTCTGTTCTTCTTTCCCGTTTTGCAGCTGATTAAGGTCCCAGCATACAAACACAGAGCATAAAGAATTAATTCCAGAATAGTCACGTTGGATATTCTGGTGTTTGGGAACAAAACTTTTATATAGCGCTTTCCATTCAGTATAATTTGTTGAACCATGTAAACTGCCTTACTATTTATGGGTAATTTGTTTGGATATGGGAGTTGGTTCATAAAATAGAAACTTAAATTGTACAGGTATTTAGTGAAATTGGACTTTCTTTGATGATACAGGTCTGTCTTAGACTCTACCACGGGAAATTATTTGTGAGGTGATCCTGAAGAAAGGTACATGGTCCCACTCACAATGAGTTCCCTACTGGGGCCCTGCAAAGGGTATTAATAGTGAAGATATAAGGTAAGGTATTGTCCTCAGGGTACCTATTGGGTCCACAATAAGATTCCTTTCTTTTTTTCTGAGACGGAGTTTCGCTATTGTCGCCCAGGCTGGAGTGCAATGGCGCGATCTCAGCTCACTGCAACCTCCGCCTCCTGGGTTCAAGCGATTCTCCAGCCTCGGCCTCTAGAGTAGCTGGGATTACAGGCACCACCACCCCGCCCGGCTAATTTTTGTATTTTCAGTAGAGACAGGGTTTCGCCACGTTGGTCAGGTTGGTCTCAAATTCCTGACCTCAGGTGATCCGCCTGCGTCGGCCTCCGAAAGTGCTGGGATTACAGGCGTGAGCCCCCGCGCCTGGCCAAGATTCCTTTCTAATGAGGGCTTTTGGGTATTTCCTGTGGTTAATACCATTTTGCTGGATTCAACAAGGACTTACCTTATATTATGTTACATATACTCTTAGGGCAAGGTCCCAGAGTTTTATTAGTTCTGTCACTATAAATTTATACTAACAGAACATATACTAACTAAAAAGAACAAGGTTTTCATTTTTCATTATCAAGTACTGTAACCAGGCAACCAGGAATTTGATTAGAATCTGCTGTTTGCTTGGCACACAATCTTACTGACCTCATAGGCCTCTACCAACAAGGTTAGAGATTCCTGTGCCAATATCATACTGTTCTAGAATTATTGGATCTCTTATGGTAACGTATCTTTTTCCCAGTGAGCTTTAGATCAAGTTTTTTTCTACTTATTATTCACTTTTTAAAACCACACTGCTTTAAATGGGTTGTCTGAAATACGTCTCTTACTAGCACAATCTTACATTTCATAATTTGAAAACAAGGGTATCTGAGCCCAACCTATTTTTTAGTCTATGTGAGAACTAATTATTATGAAAGTTTAGACTTGTATACAAAATATTAGTGCTTTATTTCTGGTATGTGTTTTCATAAGAAACTTTATCACTAAAGGACAAAGTAGCAAAAACTCTGTGATCAGATGTTCTTGTTTTATAACATCTAATAATTTTATAATTATATTTTCTGCCACAGTGTTATTTGTTAGATTACTTATAAGGTAGTTATCTTACAAGCCAGGATACCAGATAGTAATGACGGAATTAGTAGAAAACTATTGACTTGTCACCGGGCATAGTGGCTCACGCCTGTAATCCCAGCACTTTGGGAGGCTGAGGCATGCAGATCACCTAAGGTCAGGAGTTCGTGACCAGCCTGGCCAACATGCTGAAACCCCGTCTTTACTAAAAATACAAAAATCAGTTGAGCGTGGTGGCAGGCATCTGTAATCCCAGCTACTCGGGAGGTTGAGGCAGGACAATCACTTGAACACAGGAGGCGGAGGTTGCAGTGAGCCGAGATCATGCCACTGCACTCCAGCCTGGGTGACAGAATAAGACTCTGTCTCAAAAAAAAAAAAAAAAAGGAAAAAAGAAAACTATTGACTTGTCTAATGTACTTCCTATATAGGCTATCATAAATGCAACAGATATCAGTATATCTTGGGAGGCCAAGGCGGGCGAATCACCTGAAGTCAGGAGTTTGAGACCAGCCTGGCCAATATGGCAAAACTCTTTCTGTACTAAAAATACAAAAATTAGCCGGGCGTGGTGGCATGCACTTGTAGTCCCAGCTACTTGGGAGACTGAGGCACGAGAATAGCTGGAACCCGGGAGGCAGAGGTTGCAGTGAGCCGAGATCATGCCACTGCACTCCAGCCTGGGTGACAGAATAAGACTCTGTCTCAAAAAAAAAAAAAAAAGGAAAAAAGAAAACTATTGACTTGTCTAATGTACTTCCTATGTAGGCTATCATAAATGCAACAGATATCAGTATATCTTGGGAGGCCAAGGCGGGCGAATCACCTGAAGTCAGGAGTTTGAGACCAGCCTGGCCAATATGGCAAAACTCTTTCTGTACTAAAAATACAAAAATTAGCTGGGCGTGGTGGCATGCACCTGTAGTCCCAGCTACTTGGGAGACTGAGGCACGAGAATAGCTGGAACCCGGGAGGCAGAGGTTGCAGTGAGCCGAGATCATGCCACTGTACTCCAGCCTGGGTGACAGAGTGAGACTCCGTTTCAAAACAAACAAGCAAACAAAAATCTATGTCTTTGCATTGCATTTTAACAATGTCTTTAGGTATTTGAATCCTTCTAAATTTATTTATTCTCCAACAAGTTATACAAGTTATTGTTAAAAACTAGTAGGAAAATAGCTATGTTTTAAAATGTTCTTTCCTTCTATGATTTCTGGGGTTTATGTTTAAATGATTCTCCTGACAATTACTTTAGAACTGATAGGTAATGACTCATTGGAACAGTTGTACCTCTGACTCATGGAGAATCTAGTATAAGTCATTTGACTCATCTGCTTCTCCCATTTAGGAAAAGTCACTATAAATGTATCATAAGGTGCTGTGAAATGCCTGACTGCACAGATAAAAGGTGCTAGAAAATTACAAGGTTGGAGAGTCTTATGTTAACATGTAGTTTTATAAAACTTCAAAAATGTTTTAATTTTGGTATAGATCAATTCTGTAATAACCTTTTTATGTAGGGGATAAAAACTTTTCCTCCCATATGAAATGTCTTGTTAAGAAATTTTGTAGCTTCTGTAGGTTTCTGGTCATTGTGTTAAATAAAATAAATTGAAACAAGGATTTCTTGTTGAATTTAATTTAGTTTTTTTGCTAATTAAAAAAATCCACACAATATCAAAAGCATACCATAAATTAGATTAATTAAATCAGTTGCTTATTTCACTTTAAAGTAGAATTAAGCCTATCAGTAGCATAAATTTTTAAAGATTCACAAATATTAGCCTCCTAAAATGACTTCAACTAAACAGAAAGTATGATTTAATGTGTAAATGATATGCTTTTATTAGAATAACTGAAAACTTTTTAAAAATGATAGACTTTTTAAAGAACACTTACAGATTTACGGAAAAATTGAGAAGATAGTACAGCATTCCCATATACCCCCTACCACTTTCTCTATTATTCACATTCATTAATATGGTATATTTGTAGGCTGGATGCAGTGGCTCACGCCTGTAATCCCAGCACTTTGGGAGGCCGAGGCAGGCGGATCACCTGAGGTTGAGGGTTCAAGACCAGCCTGACCAACATGGAGAAACCCCGTCTCTACTAAAAACACAAAATTATCCGGGTGTGGTGGTGCATGCCTGTAATCCCAGCTACTCGGGAGGCTGAGGCAGGAGAATCGCTTGAACCCGGGAGGTGGAGGTTGTGGTAAACTGAGATCGTGCCATTGCACTCCAGCCTGGGCAACAAGAGAAAAACTCTGTCTCAAAAAATAAAAAACAGAAACAAAAATGTATATTTGTTAAAATTAATGAACCAATATTGATACATTGTTCTTTACTAATGTCCACGGTTTATTTATATTTCTTGGACTTGATATGCTTTTTCTGTCCCAGGATTTCATTAAGCATATCACATTACATTTAGTTATTATGTGCCCTTAGGCTCCTCTTGCCTATGACACTTTCTCAGATATTTTCTGTTTTTGATGATTTTGACAATTTTGAGGAGTACTGGTAGTTTGTAGCATATCCCTATATGGAGGTTTCTCTGATTGTTTTCTCATGATTGTACTGAAGCTATACAATTTTGGGAGAAAACCACAGAGGTGAAGTACTATTTTCTTTTTTTCTTTTTTGAGACAGAGTCGTGCTGTGTTACCCAGGCTGGAGTGCAATGGCGTGATCTCGGCTCACTGCAACCTCTGCCTCCCAGGTTTCAAGCGATTCTCCTGCCTCAGTCTCCTGAGTAGTTGGGATTACAGGCATGTGCTACCACACCCAGCTAATTTTGTATTTTTAGTAGAGATGGGGTTTCTCCATGTTGGTCAGGCTGGTCTCGAACTCCTGACCTCAGGTAATCTGCCCGCCTTGGGAGACTCTGGAATTATCATTCAAGTCAATTTATATGCATTGATGCATCTCATATACTGTACTCAGCCTTCTTCTGGGCTGCTCACTGCACATATGCCGCAGAGGCTTTGGAGATGCAGTGGCCAGAAGCAAACTTAGTGAACAGAACAGTTCCATTCCTGAGAAAGGCAAGCATTTTTTTTTCATCCCACCACCAAAAGTTTCTAATTGATGGGATAAATAGCAACCCTACATTATACCCCAATTTTTGCTTTCAGAAAGAAACGTATAGCCTTGCAGATTTGAAGGTTTTTAAATATAGTAAGCATTAAATGAGTGGACTTCTCTGTTGTTGGCCTATATATTATTATTGTATTGTCTCTTTTTTTTCCTTATGAAAGCTAGGGCTGCTGGTCAAACCTGAGTTCCTGAAACCTTTAACCCTACTCAGCCAATACAACCGATAACATTCCTGAAGGTATAGTTAGATCCAGACTTTATGGTGCATGAAGATTATACAGTTTGAGAGGCCCTCTTCAAAATAATAGACAAAATTACATTCATTTCTTAGAAGGGGCCCAAGCAATGCGAAGCACTGAAGCTTAAGGTTTGTTAGCTTTATGGATAAGTCTGCCACTACTAAGGAAATTTGTGAAAGTGAAATAATTAATGAATATAAAATAACACCAAAAATGTATATTCCTGTATATGTGTGTGTGGTTTCATATACATATATTTATATATATGAGAAACAAAAAACAACATATTCATAGGAGCACTATTTCTATGTGAGGTTTTGTCTCCCATCTCCAATACAGAATCTAGTGAGTTAGATTGGACCATCTAAATGGTCAGATTTGAATCTCAGATTTTACAATTCTTTTTTTTTTTTTTTTTTTTGAGACAGAGTCTCGCTCAGTCGCCCAGGCTGGAGTGCAGTGGCGCCATCTCGGCTCACTGCAACCTCTGCCTCCTGGGTTCAAGCGATTCTCCTGCCTCAGCCTCCTGAGTAGCTGGGACTACCGGCACCCACCACCACACCCAGCTAATTTTTGTATTTTTAGTAGAAACAGGGTTTCACCGTATTGGCCAGGCTGGTCGAACTCCTGACCTTGTGATCCACCCACCTCGGCCTCCCAAAGTGCTGGGATTACAAGCGTGAGCCACCACGCCAGCCTACAATTCTTACATAAAATGAGGTAGAGAGAAATGTGCTAGACTGGAAAAGAGCAAGTGTAAATACCTAAACTTAAGCTGGCCTGCATTACTAACCTAGACACTTCCCTGAATGAGGATCAGACCTATTTTACCTGAGCCTCCTAGAAGAGAGGACACCGAGAGAGAGATCACTCCTGTGAGTTCCATTTACCTTTGAAAGCATCTTCCTAAAACACTGTAGGTTATCTTTCCTCCTGTAGGGCAAGGGGCCAGGCCGGAGCCCTTTTGTGTGGCAGAGCTAAGCAGCAGAGCAAAGCAAGTTGGCTAGGTGGTACAGGGACATGGAGGCTACAGAAGCAAACATGGTTTTCTGCCTTCCCCATCTCCAGACTACAAAATTAATCCTTCCATTTACCCAATATCACTTTCCTAAAATTTAGAAACCATTGACTTTTATTTTACAGAAGTTTTTGGATTGTTTGCTCTGATTGATCAAGATGTTTAATTCATCTGTTATTAATATAGTATTAGTTCCAAAAAACAAAAACTCAGTCTAAAATAATGGAGGGGGGTAAAGAAACTTATGGACTGCGAACTGGAACTACAACTCTATCTCTCTCTTTCATGGGTCAGTTTCTACTTCCCTCTGTGTTTCTGTTCGTTGTCTTCCCGGTGGCTAACTTCTGCTTACAGTTTCTGCTCCCTTTTAACTTCTGTGTGCACATGACTTGGACTTGTTATGGTACTATGCTCTGTGCTGGAAACATAGTGGTGAGTAAGGCAGCCCTGACTTCTCAGCCCCACATAGGACCCACAGTAGGATAGGGAATAAACACACACACACACACACACACACACACACACACACACACACACACAGTTGTGATGTGCTATGAAACAAAATTGTCAGATACAATGAAAGCTTACATTAAGACAGTGTAAACTGTGGATCATGATCTATGAGTGGGTCATGAAATCTATCTAGTGGCTTAAGACCAGTATTTTTAACAAAATAAATAATAAAAAGTCCTAGTAAATCACAGATAATAAGGATAAGTATTCTTTTGTGAAACTTTTATTTCCGCTTACATTGTCAGTGAATGAATATATAAATCCAGGGGCTTATGGAGTATGCTTTCAAGAGGAAAGATAGACAACAAACAAGATAAATTAGTAAAATATAGAATATATTATAAGATGACAAGAAGCTGAAAAACAAAAGGCAAGGAAGGGGAGTATATAAAATGTGAAGGGTGGGGGTTAAAATTTTAAAAAGGGTAGCCAGAGAAGACTTATTTGGGAAAGGACCTTGTGGTTAAAGATCTCAAAGAATTGAGGGAGTTAGCCATATGGATACTTGGTGGAGGAACATTCCAGGCAGAAGGAATAGTCAGTGCAAAGGCCCTGAGTGTGGCTGGCCAGTCTGAAGAGAAGCAAGGCCAGTATGACTGAAGGGGAGTGAATAGGAGGACTAGCAGGTGACGAGGAAAGAGGGTGAGTCAGGGTCAGCGGGGCAGATCATGTAAGGCTGTGTGATTTGTAGTAGGCAGGGCCTTGGTTTTGACTCTGAGGAGATGGGAAGCCATTGGATGGCATTGAGGAAAAGAGTGACATCTGATTTATGTTTTAATAGGATCACTTTGGCTGCAGGATTGAGAATAGTTTTAAGGAAGGCAAAGGCAGAAACAGAATTGCTAGAATGTAAACTCCATTAAAGCAAAGTTTTTATACATTTTATTCACTTTGTATCCCTAGTGCTTTATAATAGTGACTGGCAGATAGAGACAATTGTTTGTTTAAGAATGCATATTTTCATGTATGTGCACCAGATCATGATATGAAATATATTTCTTATGGTGGATCAAGGTCAAAAGATTGAAAACCCCTGTCTTAAAACTGACCTAGTCTTGGATCTCAGGAAAGGGATTCTCTGGGAATTGACCTTTTTTAGGCTGAGATCTGAAGAATGAACAGGAGGATGTGGGGGTGTCAGAAAAAAGTCTTTTTCAGAAGTTGTAAATTTGAGAATCATCAGCACATGCATAGTATTTGAAGCTCTCTGCAGGTGTTTTTGTCTGTGTGAAAGTAAGGAGCCAAATTAAAGCCATTGCTAACCACCTCCACTTTCTGTTTCTTATTTTGTATGCTCATTTCCTGTAACATTCGTCCTGTTGAAAAATAGTGTAGTCATTTATTTTTTAAAAAGTATAAATCTTGAAGGACGCTTCCTGTCTCACATCATAGTAATAGGAAAAGTCATTGAATTTGAAATTCAAATTTAGTTTATTTAAATGAGTAAGAAGATTCACAGATATTTTAGGTATGCCACATTTTCTGAGGCTACATCTTTTTATCTCTGAGTCTGTGATTCAATTTTGAATACTCAGAATATGCTTCTTCTATACAAGCACTGGTATGAGTTATATCATCTGCTCAAGGGACTAGCAATGATTTTCTTTATTTTTTTTCTTTGGAGGACTTTTGGGAAGGCATGATTGTGTGTTGAAATGTGAGAATGACATGAGATTTGGGAGAGACCAGGGGTGGAATGATATGGTTTAGCTCTGTGTCTCCACAGGGCAAAATAGGGACAGCAAGTCCTAAAGGAGAGGAGGCTTATACTTACGAATCTGAGATAAGAACTGTTTCCAAGAACTTTCTAAAAATCCTTTCACTTCTTTCATACATCGTTTGATAAGATTTATCACAAGATGGCGGGGCACGGTGGCTCACGCTTATAATCCCAGCACTTGGGGAGGCTAAGGCAGGCTGATCACTTGAGGTCAGGAGTTTGAGACCAGCCTGGTCAATGTGGTGAAACCTCATCTCTACTAAAAATACAAAAATTAGCCAGGTGTGGTGGCATGTACCTGTAATCCTAGCTACTCAGGAGGCTGAGGCAAGAGAATTGCTTGAACCCAGGAGGTGAAGGTTGCAGTGAGCCGAGATCACTACAGCACTACTGTATCCAGCCTGGGTGACAGAGTGAGACTCCATCTCAAAAAAAAAACCAAAAAAACCCAAAAGATTTATCACAAGACATTCTTTAAGATTGCAGTGATTAAGTTAAGCTGTTCTTGGAAAAACATTTGCCCAGTAATGGCATTTCTGTCAATGAACTAACAGCAACTCTGGCTTAGAAACTCCATGACCAATGAGCCATTTCTAAGCAGCTCATGTAAATCTTTTTTGCTAATAAAGTCTCTCCTTACCCTTTCTTCACTGAATGCACTGGTGATTTGCCATGTCATGTATTCCAGATTATAATCCTTATTTCTTTTCTTTTTTCTTTTTTTTTTTTGAGATGGAGTCTTGCGCTGTCGCCCAGGCTGGAGTGCAGTGGCTTGATCTTGGCTCACTGCAAGCTCCGCCTCCTGGGTTCACACCATTCTCCTGCCTCAGCCTCCCAAGTAGTTGTGACCACAGGCGCCTGTCACCACCGCCGGCTAATTTTTTGTATTTTTAGTAGAGATGGGGTTTCACCGTGTTAGACAGGATGGTCTCGATCTCCTGACTTCGTGATCCGCCCACCTTGGCCTCCCAAAGTGCTGGGATTACAGGTGCCCGGCCTATAATCCTTATTTCTATTCCCAAGTAGACCCAACATATTTAGAGATAATTTTCTCTAGCATCTTTTGACAACCTCATGACCTAAACACCTCTCATTAGGCCCCACCTCCCAACACTATTTCATTGGCAGTTAAGTTTTTAACACATGAAATTTGGGGGACACAGTCAAACTATATCACTTTGTCTGCCACTATTAGAATCAGATATCCACACTGTGTGTTTTTTTAAAAAAGAATCAAATCTTTTTTTTTTTTTTTTTTTTTTTTTGAGACGGAGTCTTGCTCTCTTGCCCAGGCTGGATTGCAGTGTCACCATCTTGGCTCACTGCAACCTCCGCCTTCTGGGTTCAAGTGATTCTCCTGTCTCAGCCTCCTGAGTAGCTGTGATTACAGGCGCACACCACCACACCCAGCAAATTTTTGTATTTTTAGTAGAGACAGGATTTCACCATGTTGGCCAGGCTGGTCTCAAATTCCTGACCTCAAGTGATCCACCCATCTCAGCCTCCCAAAGTGCTGGGATTATAGGCATGAATCACCATACCTGACTCAAATCTTTTAATTAATTAATTGATTTATTTATTAACAGATGTGGACTCACTCTGTCACTCAGGCTGGGGTGCAGTGGTGCAATCATAGATCATAGCTGAACTCCTGGACTCAAGTGATTTTCCTGCCTCAGCCTCCCAAGTAGCTAGGATTATAGGTGCATACCATTATGCCCAGAGAATTTATTTTTTGTAGAGATGGGTCTTGCTGTTTTGCCCAGGCTGGTCTTGAACTCCTGGCTTCGAGTGATCCTTCTGTTTTGGCCTCTCAGAGCACTGGGATTGTAGGTGTGGGCCATTGCACCTGGCCTAAAACTTTTACTTAATGCTACACCTCCTCTTCCTACAACCCTCTTTAAAAAAAAATCAAATATTAAGTTTGCAAACTTATTCACTTATGTTTATTTTATAAAAGTGAAGACAAGCTTATTTTATGGCAAATATTATCCTACTTTCTTGAACTGATTAAGAAAAAAGTGATTTCTTCCTCATTAGTATAGTGGTATTAAAATAAAAAGAAGAAAAAAGAAAAAAAATATTTTTCAAATGATCTCCTCATTAAATAAAAATGCAAAGTATTTCCTGTTCAGTGCAGAGAAGACCTCTTAAAGTATATTGTCCAAAAAGAAGGAGAAAACTTTTTACCTCTAGGTTTCCCCTTTGGGGATTTCTCATTGTTTCAGGTCACTACCACTTACCTTGTCTCCTTCAGAGATAGGCTCCTTCCTTTAAAACTTTGACCCAAATGTTGACAAAACCCTCAATCTCCCACTAGTTATGCTCTGTGCACATGTAAGTGTATGTATACACACACATTCACACACACACTTTTAAAAAATGTTGAGTTCATAGAAATATCAATAATTCCATTCAAATGCCACAGGATCTTTCTTATTCTCCCTCATTCCATATTTGTGTCTCTCTTCTCCCTCATGGAGAGCCATGGTTCTCAGTGGGATCACTCAACTACAACTTCTACCCGTCTGCCAGAGTTATCAACAGAATTGAGCCTCAATTGTCCACAACTGTAATCTGCTTGATGAAGGTAACATTATTGATTTTCTTTTTTCCCTTCCCTGGATCACTTCTCTATTCCTCTACTGGTGCTTCTGGGATTCAATTCCAAAGTAATTGTATTCAAATTCTTGTCTCAGTATATGCTTCTGGGGAAACACTGTGTAAGTCACAACCCCCACTCACTAACCTACTGATCCCAAGTACCAAGAAATGGTCTTGTAACAACTACAAATATACAAATGGTCTTGTCAAATCTACAAATATTCAAAGCATAATATTACATTAGCAATATAATAAGATATATCTAGACTGTAAAATATAGTACAAATCTAGGAAGCAAAACTTTGCTTTCTTATGATCATATTTTAATACTCAATTATTTCAATTTATCATAAAACATAACTGTATTAATATTAGTTTTGTTTATGAGTTAAATTATAGTGTGTACAGCTAAAAGAAGAAAAAATGAAAGAAAGCAAGAAAGAAAGTGATGAGAAAATAGAAGAAGGGAGAGAAAAAATAAATCTACATACAGGGTGAATGTTCTGTTTTTAAATGGCCTTTGGGATTCATAAACACTAGCAATGTGTCATTTGATCCACAGATCCATGCCTCCAAGGAGCAAATGTAGGAATAAATGCACACTAAGGCCCTGATTTTGATCTCATGCAAAAAGGAGGTAATATTACTTCATCAAATTAGCTGTTTGTGAATAAAGAAATGAATTGAAAAAACTTGATTTCCTGTCATCTTTGGTTCAATTTTGGGATGGAAAGGAATAAAAACAGGAGCATTCTTAGATCAGTACCAGTTTAGTAAGAACAGTTCTTCACAAGACATAACAAAACACCTCTCAACCTTTCAAAGAAAAAACAATGCAAGTCTTTGCTCCAAATCTATACAGAGGTAAAACACTAATATAATAGTCATAGAACTCTATGAGCCTAGTATAAAGAAACCTGTGTTTAAGAGCTCAGTTATGATTTCAAAATTAATTGAAGGCCGGGTGCGGTGGCTCACACCTGAAATCTCAGCACTTTGGGAGGCCGAGGCAGGCAGATCACCTGAGGTCAGGAGTTCAAGACCAGCCTGCCTAACATGATGAAACCCCGTCTGTACAAAAAATACAAAAATTAGCTGGGCATGGTGGCAGGTGCCTATAAGCCCGGCTATTCAGGAGGCTATCTCAGTGAGCTGAGATGGTGCCACTGCACTCTAGCCTGGGTGACAGAGAGGGACTCCATCTCAAAAAAAAAAAAAAAAAATGGGATAGATATTTGCAAAAGTATTGGAAATTAAAAAAATATTATGGAGTAGGTATTTACAAGAGTATTCACAATAAGACTTCTTATATACAGTCAACTTTATTTTAAAAGCAAAAATGACATAAATGAGTGAGAGAGATCCAAGCCTTGTAGAGTAGAAATGCTCTTTGAGCTCTTATATTTGTTTATATAGAAATTTTCTTGATAAAGGGACTTTTGGTGAAGAACAGTGAGTACAGTTATTTATGAAGTTGTCTTTTAATTCAAAAAATGAGTTTAACTGAAAAGGTTGAAAATTCAGTGATTTCCTAAACCAGGAAGAAGTTGAATCCCTGAATAAACCAATAACAAATTCTGAAATTGAGGCAGTAATTAATAGCTTGCCCACCAAAAAAAGCCCAGGACCAGATGGATTCACAGCCAGATTCCACCAGAGGTACAAAGAGGAGCTGGTACATTCCTTCTGAAAACTATTCCAAACAATAGAAAAAGATGAACTCCTCCCTAACTCATTTTATGAGGCCAGCATCATCCTGGTTCCAAAACCTGGCAGAGACACAACAAAAACAAGAACATTTCAGGCCAATATCCCTGATGAACATCAATGTGAAAATCCTCAATAAAATACTGGCAAACCAAATACAGCAGCACATCAAAAAGCTTATCCACCACAATCAAGTTGGCTTCATCCCTAAAATACAAGGCTGGTTCAACATACTCAAATCAATAAATGTAATTCATCACATAAACAGAACCAATGACAAAATCCACATGATTATCTCAATAGATACAGAAAAGGCCTTCGATAAAATTCAACACCCTTTCATGTTAAACTCTCAATAAACTGGTATTGATGGAACATATCTCAAAATAGTAAGAGCTATTTATGAAAACCCATAGCCAACATCATACTGAATAGGCAAAAGCTGGAAGCATTTCAAAACTGTCACAAGACAAGGATGCCCTCTCTCACCTCTCTTATTCAACATAGTATTGGAAGTTCTGGCCAGGGCAATCAAGCCAGAGAAAGAAATAAAGTGTATTCAAATAGGAAGAGGAGAAGTCAAATTGTCTCTGTTTGCAGATGACATGATAGTATATTTATGAAACCCCATTATCTCAGCCCCAAAACTCCTTAGGCTGATAAACAACTTCAGCAAAGTCTTGGGATACAAAATCAATGTGCAAAAATCACAAGCATTCCTATACTCCAATAATAGACAAACAGAGAGTCATATCATGAATGAACTCCCATTCACAATTGCTACAAAGAAAATAAGGAATACAGCTTACAAGGGATGTGAAGGACCTCTTCAAGGAGAACTACAAACCACTGCTCAAGGAAATAAGACAGGACACAAACAAATGGAAAAACATTCCATGCTCATGGATAGGAAGAATCAATATTGTGCAAATGACCATACTGCCAAAAGTAATTTATAGATTCAATGCTATTCCCATCAAGCTACCATTGACTTTCTTCACAGAACTAGAAAAAACTACTTTAAATTTCATATGGAACCAAAAAAGAGGCCATATAGCCAAGACAATCCTAAGCAAAAAGAACAAAGCTGGAGGGATCACACTACCTGACTTCAAACTATACTACAAGGCTGCAGTAACCAAAACAGCATGGCACTGGTACTAAAACAGATATATAGACCAATGGAACAGAACAGAGGCCTCAGAAGTAACACCACACACCTACAACCATCTGGTCTTTGACAAACCTGACAAAAACAAGCAATAGGGAAAGTATTCCCTATGTAATAAATGGTGTTGGGAAAACTGGCTAGCCATATGCAGAAAACAGAAACTGGACCCCTTCCTTACACCTTATACAAAAATTAACTTAAAATGGATTAAAGACTTAAACATAAAACTTAAAACCATAAAAACCCTAGAAGAAAACCTAGGCAGTACCATTCAGGACATCAGCATGGGCAAAGACTTTATGACTAAAACACCAAAAGCAATTGCAACAAAAGCCAAAATTGACAAATGGTATCTAATTAAACTAAAGAGCTTCTTCTCAGCAAAATAAACTATCATCAGAGTGAACAGACAACCTACAGATTGGGAGAACATTTTTGCAATCTATCCATCAGACAAAGGTCTAATATCCAGAATCTAAAAGGAACTTAAACAAATTTACAAGAAAAAAACAAACAATTCCATCAAAAAGTGGGCAAAGGATATAAACAGACACTTTTCAAAAGAAGACACTGTTGGTGGGAGTGTAAATTAGTTCAACCATTGTGGAAGACAGTGTGGAAATTCCTCAAGGATCTAGAACCAGAAATACCATTTGACCCAGCAATACCATTACTGAGTATATACCCAAAGGATTATAAATCATTCTACTATAAAGACACATGCACACGTATGTTTATTGTGGCACTGTTCACAATAGCAGAGACTTAGAACCAACCCAAATGCCCATCAATGATAGACTGGATAAAAAAAATATATACACCATGGAATACTATGCAGCCATAAAAAAGAATGAGTTCATGTCCTTTGCAGGGACATGGATGAAGGTGGAAACCATCATCCTCAGCAGACTAACACAAGAACAGAAAACCAAACACCACATGTTCTCACTCATAAGTGGGAGTTGAACAATGAGAACACATGGACACAGGGAGCGGAATATCACACACAGGGGCCTGTCAGGGGGTGAGGGTAAAGGGGAGGGAGACCATTAGGAAAAATATCTAATGTATGGGGGGCTTAAAATCTAGACGATGGGTTGATAGGTGCCACAAACCACCATGGCACATGTCTACCTATGTAACAAACCTGCACGTTTAGCATATGTATCCCAGAACTTAAAGTAAAAATAAAATAAGTAAATAAATAAATAAGAAAATTGAGTGATTCCTTTGTTAATCTCTGAGGTACCCTTTTCCTCCCAGTTCTTTCTCTTCATGTCCCTAGCCATGTCTGGGGTGTTATGATTGAATCATTCTCTTGGAACCATTTCCTTGTTTGACTCTCACCTGCCATTTGAACAACTGAAATCTAAAATAAGTCATGTGAAACAACCTCGAATTTGCTATAGCTATTGGATTTGGCTGTTGTTCTTCACTCATGAAGGAATAGCTTTATAGCTCATACCTGGATTCTGAGATAACGAAACCTGGATTCAAGTCCTGGCTCTGTCACTATTTTTGGTGAATGATTAAAGACATCTTGACACTAGAAGTTCTCTCTAGGTTGTTTGGATGAACTAGCAGAAGCTGGGGCCTCCTTTCCTTTTGCCAGTGAAAGGGGCTATGTCTGAAACAACTTGTCTTGGTACCTGTTGCTCCTTTTCTCCCAGTGGGCAGAGCTGTGACCAAAATCAACTTTCCATAGGAACAAATGAGCAGTGTTGCCAGATGACTGGCACCTAAATTCAGACCATTTAGTGTCCCAGACCAGACTTTATGTCCCTTGCTTATAATTCCACTTTCATCCTGCCCTATAAAGGGGAGAGGAACAGGGGTGGATTCCTCTCTTTAAGCACAGCCCTGTTATGCATCCAGCTGCACCCTGGCCCTACTTAGCTCACCTCTTTGCAAGATGCCCAGAGAATGGGGTAACCCTTCTGCCTGTGGCATACACACCCAGTGATACTGCAGATGTTTGCAAGAGCCTTTGGCTGGCAGCATGATATTTTACTTTTGTGACCCTTAGTTTCCTCATCTGTGAAAATGGAAAACACAGTACAGTCTTCCCTCATATCAGGGGAAGGATTGGTTCCAGGACCCCTTTGGATGCCAAAAGCCACTGATGCTTAAGTCCCTCATAAAAAATGGCATAGTATTTGCATATAAGCTATGCACATCTTCCTGTATACTTTAAATCATCTCTAGGTTACTTATAATCTGTAATACAATGTAAATGCTATGTAAATAGTTGTTCTATATATATATTTTAACATTTATATTATTTTTCATTTTAAAAACTATTTTTGATCTATGTTTGGTTGACTCTGTGGATGTGAAACTTATAGATAAGGAGGGCCAACTGTACCTCACAGGATTGTTTTCAAAGTTAAATTTATCTATTCATTCAACTCATGTGTAAAGTACTGTTGAGTTAGCTCTTATGTAAAAGTTTGCTGCATATTAAAATAAATCACCTTTGAGAGAGCTGTGGTGTTATCAAAAGAGCATGGACTTGTGAGTCACATATTTGGCTTCACATACATTCCAACTTTGTTGCTTTGAGCCCCTGTGACCTTTAGTAAGGTGTGAGCATTAAATGAAATATCTATAAAAGGATCAAGTACGCATGTGTACATGCTCAATAAATTGTTAACTTGCTTTCCTGCTCCCCTGCCTTTCCTCCTCCCTTCCTCTTTTTTTTTTTTTTTTTTCAGAGATGGGGTCTTACTTTGTGACCCAGCCTGGAGTTCAGTGGTATGATCATAGCTCACTGTAACCTTGAACTCCTGGGAACTCATGAGCTCAAGGGATCATCCTGTCTCAGCCTCCTGAGTAGATGGGACCACATGTGTGCTCCACCATGCCTGGCTAATTAAAAAAATTCTTTTTGTAGAGATACAGTCTTGCTTTGTTGCCCTGGCTGGTCTCGAATTCCTGGCTCCAAGCAATCTTCCCACTAGACCTCCCAAAGTGCTGGGATTATAGTTGTGAGCCACCATGCCTGGCCCCTCCCTTCCTCTCTACTTCCAGGCATGCTTGCTTGCTTGTTTCTTATTCTATTCTGACTTCTCCTTCAACGTTCCCCCTATTTTGGACTCTTTCCCCCTCCAAATTTTCCCCTAACTGATATGCTATGTTTTCTCAAACTCAAGAAATTCTCAATATGCAGTAGAGAATAAAGGATTGAATCCATAGTGAATGTGGGCCTGGGGCTGGGTGCATTTTCTGTACCTGCTACATATGGAAAGTTTGGGCAATGAACATCCATCCTTGTGATAGTTGCTTAAAGTCATCAATAAGTGCAGTAATGCTCACTTCAGTAGCCATCAGATTTGTATGTTTCTGCAAATCTGGGCTGTTCTTTGCTTCCCTCTTCTGGTGAGTTTCTTTTTTTTTTTTTTTTTTTAGATTTCTGCAGAGAGCAGCTGTAATTTGAAGGGATGTAGTAAACAAGTCAGTAAGTCTAGAGTAGCATCCAATATCTTATCATCTTCCTGGCTCGATTTCTTGCAACTGAGGCAGTATTGTTATTTCACACAATGGACTTGCTGACATCAACAGAGCCAGAAAGACTAGGCAAAATTGAGACTTAGAATTAGACATTCTGTTGAGTTACTAGGTGAGCAGAGCCCAGCTGAGATGATAAGTTCTGTAGGGATAGTGGAGGGACTCTCTCCCTAAGGATCTAACTCAAATGACTTCATGTTCCAGGCAAGTAAGTAAACCAGTAAAGGGGCAGATATACAGTAGGGAGTACTGGAGACTATGGCAAACTGGGGAACATATGTCTGGCCTAAGGACATTCAAATGTAAACATTTCAAACATTGAATGTGCCAAACCAAACATGTTAGCGGGCTAAATTTGCCCTACGCACCATCAGTTTGCAACCTCCTCAAGACTTACAGAACTTGGTCTCTAGGGAAAACAGCAACAGGTAGTAGTGGTGAGCCAGAAAAGCGGTTCCTATCAGGAAGGTTCACACAGGTGTAACAGGAGTAACCTGAGCGTGAGTGTTGTTATGGCATGCAATATGGGAAAAGTAAGCCATTAGTTAACAGGGTCCCAGTTCCATGGATGAGAGTGGCAGGAGGCAGGGCTCAGTGAAGGGCTCTAAGTCCTCTGTGGTGGCAGAGGGAACAAGACAATTTCCAACCAGGAAGGCCTAGGTTATGAGTATGGTAATTGTTATGGGAAATCAGAACAAGGATGCAACAAATGGCAAGATCACGTATCACTTACTACTGAATCACTTGCATATTGAATGTAAATCCCTTACGATACTTTTATTGCTTCTTAAAAACTGAGTTTTAAAATTGTTTATTATAGAACATTTAGAAAATACATAAAAGCATAATAAAAAATAACTTTTGGGCTGTCCTACCTGAGGAAAGGCAGCACTGTTTCCAAAGCTTGGAGCCAGGCAGGGAATCAAGAACTTCTGTCTTGGGAAGAGGACTTTGGAGTATGGGGACAGGAAACTGGACTAGGAGCCAGAAATGGGCTGGACAGCCTTTATGAATTATCTATAGCAGAGCTGATTTCAGACTATTCAAGATTATTTATCATAATTTTTTATTTGAAAAAATATTGTAATTAGGATGGCTGGGCACGGTGGCTCATGCCTGTGATCACAGCACTTTGGGAGGCCCAGGCAGGTGGTTCGTCTGAGGTTAGGAGTTTGAGACCGGCCTGGCCAACATGATGAAATTCCTGTCTCTACTAAAAATACAAAAATTAGCCGGGCATGGTGTTGGGGCCTGTAATCCCAGCTACTCAGGAGGCTGAGTCAGGAGAAGCACTTGAACCCGGGAGGTGGAGGTTGCAGTGAGCCTAGATCATACCACTGTACTCCAGCATGCGTGACAGAGCAAGTCTCCTTCAAAAAACAAAAAAAAAAAGAAAGAAAGAAAATAAATATTGTAGTTAGGAGCCAGAATATAAAACTTAGCTCTTATCTAGTCAGATCTTTAGTATTCATAATATACCTTCATCTTTTTAAGGAGGTATGAACTATCAGGATGTCAAATATTCATATCTTACCAAAATGCATGTCCTTAATTTCTCTTTCGGGGTTATGGACTATTCTGGATTATATACACTACTGATCTTCCACATTATGGATTATACTGTTTTAGAATAATTCTGGTTTAACTGAATATATGTATAGCGGAGTATGAATCTTTTCAATCTTCAATTATTAGTCTGTTTTATGTAACAGTTGTGGGTCACTGTGTGTGTTTTTAGTATAGGAGTAACTTTTTTTTTTTTTTTTTTTTTTTTAAGAGACAGAGTCTTGTTTTGTTGCACATGCTGGCGTACAGTGCCACAATCACAGCTCACCGCAGCTTCCAACTTCTGGACTCACGTGATCCTTCTGCCTCAGACTTCCAAGTACCTGGGACTACAGGCACGAATCACCACAGCCAGCTTGGAGTGACTTTCTAAGGGTAAATAACAAGTCAATTGAGACTGTAATTATATGACTTGGGGCAAAATTAACTGTTGTCAGCTGACTTGTTACCATATTTAATTTTAATTTTGCAGCTTGTGTTCAAAAGCTATTATATGAATATAAGAATAAATGATTTTTTTTTACAAAAAAAGATTATTTTAGAAGAGAAACATGATATCTAGAAGAGAAACATTTCAACTTACTATTCTCTGGGCTATTCTTTTTTTTTTTTTTTTTTTTTTTTTTGAGACGGAGTCTGGCTCTGTTGCCCAGGCTGGAGTGCAGTGGTGCCGTCTCGGCTCACTGCAAGCTCCGCCTCCCGGGTTCATGCCATTCTCCTGCCTCAGCCTCCCGAGTAGCTGGGACTACAGGCGCCCGCTACCACGCCCGGCTAATTTTTTGTATTTTTAGTAGAGACGGGGTTTCACCATGTTGGCCAGAATGGTCTCGATCTCTTGACCTCGTGATCCACCCGCCTCAGCCTCCCAAAGTGCTGGGATTACAGGCGTAAGCCACCGCGCCCGGCCGGCTATTCTTAAACTACACTCACATCTCTCCTAAAATAAACAAAATCAATCATCCATCATACGCTCATATAATGGCATTTTCAGTGAATAGAGAGAGGTATTGTGCAGAACATGTCCCAAAATGTAAAATCTAAGATTTCCCATGTGTAGCTGCCACAATAACTCCACTCATGCAGTCTAACATCTAATAGTCTAACATTATTTCTATATTTAGTTTTTCTTTAAACTTCCTCTTTTTTTGTTTTTTTGGTAATTGCCACATCTGCTTTAGCAATTTTGTGATTTTTAAACTTCCTCCTGCAAAAAGGTTTTAAAAACATGTATGTTGCTTGTATAATATAACCATTATCTCTTTGGAAACTTGGAAAAACATAGTAAAATTAGTGGGAAATGGAATTATAAGCATTCTTTTTTTTTTTCTTTTGATGGAGTCTCACTCTGTCGCCCAGGCTGGAGTGCAGTGGCACAATCTCGGTTCATTGCAACCTCTGCCTCCCGGGTTCAAGTGATTCTCCTGCCTCAGCTTCCTGAGTAGCTGGGATTACAGGTGTGTGCCAGCACACCTGACTAATTTTTGTATTTTTAGTAGAGAAGGAGTTTCGCCATGTTGGTCAGGCTCATCTTGAACTCCAGACCTCAGGTGATCCGCCTACCTCAGCCTCCCAAAGTGCTGGGATTACAGGTATGAGCCATCGCCCTTGGCCCAAGCATTCTTTTTCTTTTTCTTTTCTTTTCTTTTTTTTTGTTTTTTGAGACGGAGTTTCACTCTTGATGCCCAGGCTGGGGTGGAATGGCTCACCGCAACCTCCGCCTCCGGCGTTCAAGTGATTCTCCTGCCTCAGCCTCCCGAGAAGCTGGGATTACAGGCATGTGCCACCACACCCGGCTAATTTTGTATTTTAAGTAGACACGGGATTTCTCATGTTGGTCAGGCTGGTCTTGAACTCCCAACCTCAGGTGATCCACCCACCTCAGCCTCCCAAAGTGCTGGGAATGCCAGATATATTTTCCCCATAGTTTTAGCTCAAGGTATTACATAGTTACTGCCAAAAGAAACAATGGTAAACATCTATAGCTGAGTCATCAGTGAATATTTAATGGATTAGTTAAGAAATAGTGACTCAGGAAATATAAACTTTAATCTTAGCTATTTCTGATGTAATGTCATGTCAGCCATTCGTTTTACTCTATGTTATTTTGATTTTGTACCTCATAAAATTCGGGAAACTGCTAGTAAATAACTACACTCAACAATGTGGGAAGGATGAAAGAGGCTTTATGATGTCACAGAAAGAGCAGTTGGCCAGGAATTAGAAGATCTGGCTTCTAAATATAGTCTTTTCACTTAAAATTACCATGTTACTTTAGACAAGCCATTTCATTTTTCAGAGGCTGTCATTTTCTTCATCTATCAGATACAGGTGATAATACATATTTATATTTTAAGGCTGTAGGGAAGTACAAAATTAAATAGTGTTGGTAAAAGGACTTTACAAATTGCAAAGTTATAATTTCAGAAATAACACCAGGGCTTTGCTATAGTACCATTTGCTACAGCATGGAATTCAACATAATGCTGCTCTATTTCAGACTATTGAAAGGAGTACGTCAGTGGCAAGGCTATATCATATTCATCTTTGCAGGAATTTCTAGGTTGGTATAATGAAATTCAAAGGATATTTATTTTAGAATTCTGACTCATTTCTGTTAACTCATACATATACAATTTCAATGATTTACTTTTGTTTTGAGAATTACTTGATTTTCCCCTATTTGTTCTCCATTCCTTTCTCCACCAACTTCCATCCCCACAAACAGTAAACTAAAAACAGATGTTCTTCTTTTTCTTTTATGAGACAGGGTCTCATTCTATCACCCAGGCTGGAGTATGGTGGCACAATCTTGGCTTATTGCAGCCTCGACCTCCTGGGCTCAAGCAATCCTCCTGCCTCAGCCTCCCGAGTAGCTGGTGCAACAGGTGTGAGCCACCACGCCCAGCTAATTTTTTAGTTTTTGTAGAGACAGGGTTTTGCTGAGTTGCCCAGGCTAGTCTCGAATTCCCAGCCTCAAGTGACCCTCCTCCATCGCCTCCCAAAGTGCTGGGATTACAGGCAGGCACCGCCACACCCGGCTCTGAAAACAGATATTTATAGAAAAACCAGTGGTCATTTTTGTGTTCCAGATCTGTTAGAAGTTTACAGTACAATCAAAGGGATTTGAAAAGATCTCAAGGAGCTATTCCAGCTTTAGCAAAGCCTATATATAGGAAAATGATGGCTCATTTTATTTGCTGCCCCTTCTGAAATCAGGCAAACAGTGGGTATTTCTAAGATACACTTGAATGCCTGTTTTTAAAAAAAATCGAAGTCACATTGAATAATATTACCATTTATTTAAAATCTTTGTTTTTATCCCTGGCTCTTTCATAATATAGCAATGCTCTCTCTCTCTCGTATATATATGCACACATACCTATACACATATATGTGTGCGTGTGTGTATGTATATACATATATGTGTATAGGTATGTGTGTATATATATGTATATTCATGCATATATGTTTCTATATATATACACACACACACACACACACGCACACAGAACTGAATACTTGATATCTTGATGTGGTACTTTAAACACAGCATGAACAAAACAGAATTCTTGGTACCCTATTTTGTCACCCCTCTCCTCCAGACATGTTGATTACCCCAGTCTTTTCTATCTCATTTGATGATACCATTATCACTCAGTTACTTCAGTTCAAAATCTATGTTTCCCATGATTCTTTTTCATTTAGCCATATATTTAAACCATCAGCTAATCTTTTGACTTTACCTCTAAAACATATTTAATCTGTGCATTTCTTCCCATCTCTATTATCATCCTATTACAAAGCAATGTCTCTCTCTCTCTCTCTCCAAACACACACACACACACACTTTCTGCCATTTAAGAGTAAGTTGCAGACATGACACTTCATTATCCCTAAATACTTCAGTGTTTAATTCCCAAATACAAGGACATTCTGTTATACCATTATAATTTTTTAAATAAATAAACATAGATACACTACTATAATCTGTAGATTTTGTTCAGCTATCTCTAATTGTCTAAATAAAAGATACTCACTTTTAGCTACCCTAAATCTTCAGAACAAGCTTAAGCAATGTGTTGTACGTAGCACAGAATGATTGGTTCATAGATAGCACCATTATAGTTTCACTTCTCCTAATTATTTATATGATACCTTTTTTTTTTTTTTTTAAGACAGAATTTCGCTCTGTTGCCCAGGCTGGAGTGCAGTGGCGTGATCTCGGCTCATTGCAACTTCTGCTTTCTGGTTCAAATTCTTGTGCCCCAACCCCTGGAGTAGCTGGGATTACAGGCGTGCACCACCACGCCTGGCTAATTTTTGTATTTTTAGTAAAGACAGGATTTCACCATGTTGGCCAGGCTGGTCTCAAACTCCTGGCCTCAACTGATCCTCCCTGCCTTGGTCTCCCAAAGTGCTGGGATTACAGGCGTGAACCACTGTGCCCAGCCTATGTAGTACCTTTATGAAAATACATGAAAGGAAGTGGGGGCTTAGTTCTAGCTACCACTGCCTTCTGTCAAATCTTTCACTAGTAACTTAAAATATCTGGTTCTTAGTTTCTTTAAGTATAAGGTTATACAAGATTATCACTGGGGAGCCCAGTGGTTCTAGAATTTCATAATTATATAAGGATGGTTTGTGTCCCCATATTTTAGTCTCAGACTGAATTCTAGCACAATTGTGAGGCTCTTTGTTAATAGTTAGGTTCACTACATGAAGGGCGGGTTGACGGAAGACAGTTCTTAATTTTAAGGTTCCTGCAGGCTACCATAGAAACTCACATACAGGGTTGTTGCTCTGGAGGAAGCAGATGAGCAAAAGTGGCCTCTTTGTGCTCAAGGATCTTGACTCTGTGTATACTGATTCTGGAACTTGAACATTAAAGCCCAAAATCTACTAATAATTATTTCCCAACATTTTCTCTCAAGGATTTAAGGATAAAGAGCAAAAGGTAACTGCCAAGATGCTTTTAAATGAAGTTATACTTCTGTCTACACTTCATTTCAAAACAGAATAATTCAAAAGGAGAGATAGGTTCAGGGCTTATGACTTTTAGTTATTGGCTAGAATGAGGAGATAACAGATGACATGTTAGACCAAGGTGCTTCCTGGGGCTCAAAATTTCGGGAGGGGATGTTCCTCAAGGAATTCCAAGGTAGAGATTTTTATCTCCTTAGATAGTTTAACATACAGAACAATATCCGTAAGCCTAGACTATTGATACCAGCTTTGGAATCCCTGAGGAGAGGTAGTGTGAGTTGCCACAGACAAATAGGAGTCTATCTTCCATTACCTCTTTGTGGTGCCTTACCATCCGTTGTCTTTGAGGTTTGCTTTTCTCTCACTCTCTCCTCACTTCTCACCCCTTTTGACAAATGTTTTATTTAGCATCACAGATAATTATTTTATTGAGTATTATTCCAGCCTCCTAATGCCGAACATTTTCAGTAAATAATCTTCTTTCTTATCCCTCCAGGTAATTACAAAAGTAAACTTCTTTAACATAGCTATATCATAGCACGAGTGGGAGGAAGGAAGAGGAGGAGGAGATGGTTCTTCCTACTGGTCCTAAAAATGCTCTTGAGTGGTATCTATACAATCAAGGGTAATATTAAAATATTTAAGAATCAGTACCACATAGGACTCATTTGACCAATTGTAATGGATGCAAATAGCAGGGCTGGATCAGGGTTCTAGAGGCCTCTTTCTGTGCTAACCCTACCTCTTTGGTGCTGGATCAAAAGTAGGAAAAATGGGGCTCCAGGCAGGGGATACTGTAAATCAGCATTTTAATAGGTTTTTGGTCATATCTGTTCACATTCGTTGATCAGGTCTGTGCTCAATGGTGTCATGATATAACTTCTCCAAATCTTTTCTTCCTCCATATCAGCAACCACTTCCAAGTTAAAGATATATCTGCTCCTTATGGGTGGGAGTGTAGTAGTGGATTTAAAAAAATTTCTTTTAAAAAAAAATTTACTAAAAATAGAGATGGGGTCTTGCTCTGTTGCCCAGGCTTGTCTTGAACTCCTGGGCTCAAGTGATCATCCCACTTTGCTCTCCCAAAGTGCTGGGATTACAAATATGAGCCACAATGCCTGGTTTAGTAGTAGATTTTATTAGGTGTTTTAAAATTTTGTTTACATTGGTCTTGGCATACAAATGTTTTATGGTTTTATTAATCAAATAAACATTTTTCATTTATGCTTTTGTTGCATTGCCTTTATGGTTATAAAGACCTTTCCTGTAGAGATATCAAGCAAATATTAAGGTATATTTTCTCTGAATTTACAAAAGATGTTATCACTTTTTTTTTCTTTTCTTTTTGAGACGGAGTCTCGCTCTGTCGCCAGGCTGGAGTGCAGTGGCGTGATCTGGGCTCACTGCAACCTCCGCCTCCCAGGTTCAAGCAATTCTCCTGCCTCAGCTTCCTGAGTAGCTTGGACTACAGGTGCGTGCTACCATGCCCGGATCATTTTTTGTATTTTTAGTAGAGACAGGGCTTCACCATGTTGGCCAGGATGATCTCAAACTCCAGACCTCGTGATCCGCCCACCTTGGCCTCCTGAAGTACTGGGATTACAGGTGTGAGCCACCATGCCGAGCCCATTTTTTTTCATTTTAAAATTTTTATTTTTATTATTTTAAAAATAGAATGGAGGGGTCTCACTTTCTTGCCCAGACTGGCCTCGAATTCTTGAGCTCAAGTGATCCCCTGGTCTTGGCCTCACAAAGTGCTAGAATTACAGGCATGAGCCACCATGCTTGGCCTGGTGGTATCATTTTTAAATCCAACTTTTTCTCTGTGACCTGGTTTTTTTTTTTTTTATGTCACGTGTAGTTCTAACTTGCTTTTTATCCAAAGACTCCATTTTCCCAATATCATACTTCTTTTTCCACTGTTATAACATTTTTTTAATTTTAAGGGATCTTAGTCTAAAACAAAAAATTATTAACAAAATCATAGGTTTATTTCAATATTTAAAAATATCTTCAGTAACATTCCACTCAGAAGGTAGATAACCACAAAGTTCTTCCGTACGGAAGGTTGCAAATGGAATTTAATATTGTCTTACTGTACTATGTAGAATACAAACTGTGAAGACAAGGAAATTAAATAATTCCATTTTTTTCTCCTACATTATTTTTGCTGAAGAACTGCTCACTTAACATCCTAGGAACTACCTTGTTGAGATTTGTCACCACTGTGTAAAAGGGATGAACCTTTATCCATAGCGTAATGAATGTGACCCTGCCTACATCCATCCTGTGGGACAGCTAAAAGAATGAGTCCCCAGCATCACACATGCCAACCAGTCTATTAGAGCAATCATCCATATAACTACTTTTGCCAAAATCCTCCAACTTAAGTTTTAAATAGCTAAAATATGATCAATGTCATATAGGTACTGTATCTGGAACTACAAATATACTCTGTTCACAAATGTTCAGTGGTATAGAAACAACACCTTGGGACAGTCAAGGGTACAATCACATTTTTAAAAATCAAGAGTAAGCAGTAAACACAAAAGGGCATTCGCACAAGACAGAGAATCCTGTTTCTTGGCAGTAGACAGAAAAACAACTGGCTAAAGAAATAAGTTCACAGATAGGTACAATATGCAATTTGATTCTCTGAGTATTAATCTTGGAGACATAGCTATACATCCAAACACACAATCTAATATTTTCCATTAGTAGTTTATTTCATTTTTTGAGACGTAGTCTTGCCCTGTTGCCCAGGCTGGAGTGCAGTGGCACGATCTCAGCTCACTGCAATCTCCACCTCCCAGGTTCAAGTGATTTCTGGCTAATTTTTGTATTTTTAGTAGAGACGGGGTTTTACCATGTTGGCCAGGCTGGCCTCGAACTCCTGACCTCAAGTGATCCACCCGCCTTGGCCTCCCAAAGTGGTAGGATTACAGGTGTGAGCCACCGCAAACAGCTGTAATTATGTAGTAGTTTATTATCCAACACTTAAAAGAAAAACCCACCAAAAACCAATCTAGTTATATTTATTAACCACTTTAATAACCTCCTTTATTCTTTATCAACCACTTTACTCCAAGTTTGGTAAGTGTAATCATAAGATTGTCCAGCCCAATGGTCCAGAGAAAATTCTCTGGTTGCAAGATGATGCCTTGCTATGGAGCCATTAATAATTAAGCTCCAAGTAAACCCTGAATTAGATATAGAAATCTACAAAACAATGATATATTCAAAAATGTGAAAAACAGGAGATTTAAGGCAGATGGTAACTCTAAGAAGAGTCACTGAAGTATTAAAATGGCGCTCTGGAAATGGCTCATAGCAAAACTGAATTTTCTATTTGGTTCATCATATCGGCGAAACCACTGTCAGTAGAGAACAGAAGGGGGGCTGCATGGTTAGGCTGCACGAAGGAAATTTTGCTTTTATGGATCCACAGAAGAAAAATGACTTTTCGTGCCATGTGGCTTGCACTTATCTCCAGCAAGACAGCCTAGCTCCCTCAACCCCATTGTGTGTCTGGGAAAAGATAGTAAAAACATTTCCTTGAGAGGTAAAGACTACAAGGAAGCTACAAGCTCACTGTGCACAGGTGAGAAAGGAGGACCATGTATAGATTTTTTTCTATCTGAACAGACATTTATGTTTTGAATTCTCTATTTCCAACAATTCCCTTCATTATCTTCTGCTGGGCCCAAGGATATTGAAGCCATCCATTGCTTTGTCTTCCAAGTTCATCAGTGTCTGCACAACATGGTAACAACAAAGTCAAAGACATTCCAGACACTCTTCCAGAAAAGGGAAAAGCTAGGAGAGCCACATAAGAAGGATCTCCAGGATGAAAATAAACAAGATAAACCAAGTTGCCATCTCCAAGGTCAGCTTCAATGGCCACAGTTAGGTATTTGTGGATTCCAGCAATTCTATTTCAACCACCAATACGATCATATTAAAAAGATGAGGAAGATGATGAAGTTTGTGAAGCGAGGACACTCAAGGACCCATCCGGCCCACAAAGAAAGAGGTGGCCTCTGAGTGCAGCGCACATGAAGCCTGCTCAACAGCCTCTGGGCATGTGAAATCTGTCCTATACGTTGAGGCTTTATAGAGAAGCACACTAGCTGGTGTTGATCTCCCAACATAAGTTTCTTCTGGTGGGAAGGATCAAGTAACTCCCTGATACTGTGCCACGGCACAGCTTGGCTCAAGCCTTGCAAATGCTAGATGAGAAAGTATCATTGAGACATGAACGAATGGCATCAGCTAGGGGCAGCTGCATCTGCCCTTCTTGGTGATAAGTGGCCATGTCTGCTCAGCCCAGGTTCTCTTCACCTACTCAGTCCTGACTTCATGCTTCTGCCTCCAGCTCTGGTGCCCCCTGAGCCCTGCTCCCCCGACGCAGGGCTGGCTCAGGGCCGGCTCCCAGCCTCACTGTGCCCCATTCCCAGCCCCGGCCCCAGCCCAGGACTGGGCCCAGCCAGGCTCAGGTGAGCTGCCTCGCCCCACTCAGCCACCATGTGTAGATTTTAAGCTTTTATTTATTTATTTATTTATTTTTTAACTGGAGGACTCTGTCACACACCACAAAAAAAATTGTGTCCTCCTCTGAAAAAAAAAAGTCATGCAAAAAAATCAGATTCATAATAGAAAAGGAAGTATACCTCCAAAATAGGCAAAAATACGTTTTATGTTGTAAAAACATGCAAAATAATTTCATGATGAAATACCTTGATTTGCATGTGACTTAGAACCTATTTCATATTAACCAGATTCAGCTGCTGTGAGAAGTCTATTATGTGTTTTAGAAAATCTATTTTAAAAAAATATCTATTTTTAAGCCAGAAGAAAAACCTGGCATTTGTGTATCCATGTGTAAGCTAGCCTGCTTGGTATCATGCAGCCAAGGTACTAAAAGATTAATAAACTTAATTTAAAAAATCTCCTGTTACAGACTAACAAATAATATATTTCCTCAAATTTTCTGGGCTATACTACTTTGTATTAATGCAATCTGAATTTTCAGATATAAATACCAGTCAATGGTTGAACTTAAAAGCAATAGGGTTGGGAGGACCTTTGCAATATTGGTCATTAAATCATAAGTAAAATTATTCTGGACCATAGTAAGTGGAATGCTCTAAGTTTTCTTAGTTCAAACTCTCCACATTGATTCTAAAGTTCATAATCATGCCCTTTTATGTGCTTTAAGCGGACATACTGACTTTGTGGTGTATACTTTGTAAGACAGCAGGTAACTCCAGCACAGAAGAAACTATGTAATGCAGAATGGTGGAGGACTTTAGTGGCACTATTCCATTTTTATTGATCCAGACTGTTGCTTTCAGTCCTGCATTGAGGCCTCCTTGGTCGTCGGTTTCTAACGTATCACTGACCATTACACAGTCCCCAGGTTGTACTTTGAGAAGATTGCAGCAGTAATAAAATATGCATGGTGCTGGCTTCTCTCTCTGCTCTCCACCTCCAATAGCGTGGAAATACGACCGACAAGCACAAGGCTCAATCTTCTCCCTCTGGATCTGTCTGTCCCCATTCCTTAATAAAAATAGGCAGGCCTCCTTTCAAAGTTTGGTGAGCATGGCTTTGATATTTTCTGCTAGTGTCATAAGCTGTAAACGTGTAGATTTCCAAAGGAAGTGACATTTTTCAGTCAATTTTCTATTGGCGGCACCATCTTTTGTTTCCTGGACTGCTTCTTCCCAATTGAAGACCTTAGATCAGTAATGCATGTACTGTAAGGATGAAAATATTCCTTCCTGAGTTTAACTGGAACTTTATCACAGATGATTTCAGCCTTTTCTTAAAATGATATTTTGATTGTAAGAGCTTTATCACCTCCAACAGGTCTCTCCTGCTCGCCCTGGCCATGTCGATGAGCATGTTGTCCAAGTCAAAGAAAGAGGCCAGCATGTGGCTCATCCCCATAGCCCCCACGGCTCCCGCCACCCTTGCACATGTGAGGCGGGCGTCCCGGCAATGTCATACTTTTAATAATGTGTGATTTTTTTTCATTGATGGCTATTACATTTTTTTATCATGTTTTAGGTTCTTCTATGTACTGTAATAAATTCTCTTCAAGAGTTATCTATTTTTTTCAATTGATTAGTCTTAATTATCATATCTTTACATGCCTATCTGAGAAAGAATAAAATGCCCTCTAGAATTGTGCAACATAGCAGCCTTGTTTAGAATTTCACCTAAGTTCTGTGCTCCTGGAAAAGAGCAAAGATGGAGAAATCCCTCACCCTTTTGTGTTTCAGAAAGTTCAGAAAGGCTTTGCTGCAAAGAAGCACCCTTTCCCATATAATTTAGATAAAACTCATGTATACTGCCTTGTTTACCTATGACAAGGCCAGAAACAGACTCCAAATTCCCACTCTTTGCCTCATAAATGATTAACTAAACTTGTTTGTACTAATGATCAAAGGGAACAAAATGCTTGTTAATCACACTTTGGTTAAGATTCTGTCTATCCCCCAGGTCCCTGAACCTTGGCCCATCCTCAGTCTGAGTCAGCATGTAACCCCTCTTCAACAGCAGCTCTGGAGAGAAGGCTGGCTTCAAGGTAAAACATTCTTTAATCCCATTCTCTTATCCCACTTGCCCACATCCAAATCATCCTAATCTAGTTTACTCCTCCCTATAAAAGAAAAACTCTTTTCACCTAACTCTTGAGAAGCTTGCAGGTATTACGGTCAAAGAGTTCCTATTATTGCAATAGCTCCCCTTCTCCTATTGAGAGAGACCCTTTTCCTCTTATAATAATCCTTCCAACAAAGTCTCTCCTTACTAAGTCTGAGTTTGCTTTTTATTTGACAGGACCCACTCATTACCTTTTATTAAATTTTTTTTCTTTCTTATTCTCAAATAAGAAAAAATTATTTTGCCATATCTGGCCCTCACCTGATTTAGGTTTTTAAAAAACTTTTTGGAGGTATAACTTACATACATACAAATGTATATATAACTTGCATATATTTAAGAGGTAAAATTTGGTGATATTTGACAGATGTATAACCCCTGTGAAACTTGTATTACACAATGTATGGAACATTTCTGTCACCTCTGTTTTCTTGAGCCACTTTGCATATAACCTCCCTTCTGCCCTTGGCTCTTTGCAACCACTGATCTGTTCTCTGTCAGTATATGCTAGTTTGCATTTTCTAGAACTTTTTATGTGTGGAATTATATGGTGTGTCTGGCTTCTTTAACCAGCATAACGATTTTGAGATTCAACAATATTGTTGCAGTTATTAGTAGTTAATTCCTCTTTTGTTATCGGGTATTATTCCATTTGTATAGATATACCATATTCTTTATCCACTGATCTATTGATGAATATTTCTTATTTTCCCCCCAGGTTTAAGGTTGCTATAAGCTGAATGTTTGTGTCTTCCCAAAATTCATATGTTGAAAACTAATAATCCCTAATGTGACAGTGTTTGGAGGTGGGGCCTTTGGGAGATGATAGGTCATATGGTTGTTGGGAGGTGGGGCCTTTGGAGATGATAGGTCATATGGTTGGAGGCCTCATGAATAGGATTACTGTCCTTATAAAAAAGGCCTTGGAAAGTTCCTCTGCCTCTTCTGCTGTATGAAGAAACAATGAGAAGATGGCCATCTGTCTATGAACAAGGAAATGGGACCTCACCAAAAACTGAATCTGCCTGTGGCTTAATCTTGGACTTCCTATCCTCCAGAACTGTGAGGAATAAATTTCTGTTGTTTATAAGCCATGCAGTATATGGTATTTTTGTTACAGCAGCCCCCACTGAGAGGGATATTGCAAATAAAATTACTATGAACATTGTGTGAACATATATTTTCATTTCTTTTGAGGAGGAGTAAAAGGGCTTGGTCCAAAGGTAGGTATATATTTGAATTCTAAGAAACTGTCATAGTACTACCATTTTACATTTTCACTAGCAGTGAATAAGCCCCTTTTAGGTTTGAATTAAGATTATATAGTTTGGGAGGAAACAACATGTTAGTGATATTCAGTTTTCTATAAAGGCAAATCCTATACCTTTTTAGTTATTAAAAATGTTCACATTACTCAGTGAAGTTGGTTTTTCTTTTTTTAAAATTTTTAATTCCTTCATGTCATCCTTGTGCAGGGGCCATGTTAATCTTCTCTGTATCATTCCAATTTTTGTATATGTGCTGCTGAAGTGAGCACACTCTGAAGTTTTATGTCTTTTCATCACATAGGTCTTGTTAATTTCCTATTAGGATTAGTCCTAAGTATTTCATGTTTCTATTATGGAAGATAACTTTTGTTTTAGTTTACGTTTTAACTGCCTACAATTATCTTCTTTAAAAATATAAATATTTTTCAGATTGGTTTTAGATTTGCAGAAAAATTGTGAAGATAGTACAGAAAGTTTCTACATATCCAGTATCCAGTTTCTCTATTATAAACATCTTATGTTAGTCTTGTACATCATTATATTTTATGAGCAATATTAATACATTATTGTTAACTAAAATCCGTACTTTATTCAGATGTCCTTTCTTTTTACCTAATGTCCTCTTTCTGTTCCAGGATTCCATCCAAGTTACCACATTATATATGCTAATCTCGTGTTCTTTGGCTTCTCTTGTTTGTGACAGTTTCTCAGACTTCTGTTTTGCTTTGTTCTTAATAACCTTGACAGTTTTGAGGAGTAGTGATAAGGTAATTTATAAAATACCCCACAACTGGGATTTGTCTGGTGTTTTTCTTATAATTAGGCTGGAGTTATTTTCATTTTCATCACATGGTACAAGGGCACACACTACCATCATGACTTATATTGCTCATATTGACCTTGAGTTAGTGTTTGTCAAATTTTTCCACTGAAAAATTACTCTCTTCCCACCCCCTTTCCATGCTGTATTCTTTGGAACAAAGTTACTATGCACAGACCACTCTTAGGGAGTGAGGAATTATGTTCCCCCTCCTTGAGAATGGAGTACTTACATAAATTACCTGGGATTCTTCTGCATGGGAGGTTTGTCTTTCCTCCCACATTTATTTATTCAAGTATTTATTTATATCACTATAAACCCATGTGTTTTCATTTTACACATTGGATTATCCAATATTTCCTTTTTTTTTTTTTTTTTTTTTTGAGACAGGGTCTTGCTCAGGCTGGAGTACACTGGTGCAATCATGGCTCCCTGCAGCCTCAACCTCCTGGGCTCAAGCAATCCTCCCACCTGAGCCTCCCAAGTAGCTGGGACTACAGGTGCATGCTATTACACCCAGCTAATTTTTTAAATTTTTTGTAGAGACAAGGTCTCACTATGTTTCCCAGGCTGGTCTTGAACGCCTGGGCTCAAACAATTCTCCTACCTTGGTTTCCCAAAGTGCTGGCATGAGCCACTGTGCCCAGACTCATTATTTATTAAACTATTTTGTGGCTCAAATTGTTCTAGCATTGGTCACTGGGAGCTCTTTCCATTGGCTTCTCTGTCCCTTTGATGTACCTACATCATTGTGCTTATGAATTATTTAAAATTATATTTATTTTTATACTTCCTTACTTTCTGGCACTACAAGATGCTCAAGATTTATCTTGTTTATTTCCTGCCCCATTTTTGGAATTGACCATTTCTCCAAAGAGCCCTGGTTCCTTTAATTAAACAGTATTAAATATAAACGAATATATTTCAGCATATTAGAAACCAAGATCTGAGCCAGACATGGTGGCTCATTCCTGTACTCCCAGCACTTTGGTAGGCTGAGGCAGGAGGATCACTTGAATCCAGGAATTTAAGGCTGCAGTGAGCCATAATCATACCATTGTACTCCAGCCTGGGTGATAGAGTGAGACCCTGCCTCAAAAATAAAATAAAATAAAATAAAATAAAATAAAATAAAATAAAATAAAATAACTGAATAGCTTTCCATGTTTCCATGACAGTTTTAATCACATTTAATATTTTAATGTTTGAAATTATGCATTTGCAGAATTATTTGAGCCTAGAGTATACTGGAGGCAATTCTTTGACACATTTTTCATGGTATTGGTCTATTCAGGTCTTCTATTTTGTTCCTTTGTCAAGTTTTGAAGCCAAAATTTCCAGAAAATCGTGAGGAGAGCCAGCAGTCTTGAAAAATTGAGTTAATATAAAGCATAGGATATGAAAGTAGCTCAATGCCTTCTCAGTGGTTCTTCTTTGTACTCTATACTGCTAACTTCTAGAACTATTTGTGTCTATTCAGTGCTTTTAAGGAGACAGACAAGTTCCTTGGCCTTGGACATCTTTGTTAATGATTCCAATTTATAAATTCTGAAAGTTACTATTGTGTGACCGTGACCATGACCAAGTTACTTAATCTCTCTCTCTCTCTCTCTTTTTTTTTTTTTTTTTTTTGAGATGAAGTCTTGCTCTGTCTCTCAGGCTGGAGTGCAGTGGCAAGATCTTGGCTCACTGCAACCTCCACCTTCCAGGTTCAAGCAATTCTCCTGCCTCAGCCTCCCGAGTAGCTGGGATTACAGATGCCTGCCATCATGCCCGGATAATTTTTGTAGTTTTAGTAGAGACTGGGTTTTGCCATGCTGGCCAGGCTGGTCTCGAACTCCTGGCTTCTAGTGATCTTCCCACCTCGGCCTCCCAAAGTGCTGGCATTACAGGTGTGAGCCACTGTGCCTGCTGTTATAATCTCTCTGTGCTTCAGTCTTTTTCTTTGTAGAGGTAAACATAATATTTACCTTATAGGGTTAATCCTAAGATTATGAGATAGTCTTAGGATTACATGTAAAGTGCTTAGTATAGTGCCTGACAAATGGAGAGTTTTCAATAAATGTTCTTCTTGCTAAGACTTACTGAACTATTAATTAAATTATATTTTTCTAGACTAATTAAACAATTATATCTGCCAAGGCCTTTGTAGCTATTTAGACATTCTAGTTTTAATCATTTTGCATCATATTTTTCCAGTTCAATTACTTATTGCCTCAGCTCAACATCTTGTAGAATTTAGGACTACAAAAAGGGAAGAAAAACAAAGGAAAGAAGAGTGGTTGTGGTAATGAATTACTGCTGTGGTGAAAATGTCCCCCAAATTGGATTGTGGTACATTAAAAAACAATAACAATATATCTAACAAAAACAAAGAGCCATCAATTTAAAAAATGGAAGACAGAAATGTAAGTTATATTGTTTTTATATGATAAAAACCTCATTACTTTAGGTAACTTGCAATGGTTCTCAACTTTGGTGCTCATCTGGATTACCTGAGTGACAAATTCTGTTTCATTAGGTTTGAGGTAGAACCTAGGACTTTATGAAGTTATGAATGCTCTAGAGAAGCCTTCGAACACCTCAAAGATGGAGAACAATCTGTGGAGTAGAAAACTCAGTAGGTTTGAAGTCAGGAGGCTTGAATTTTTTACCTGGTCATTTTCCTCGGAGCTTTAACTTTCTCATCTGTAGAAGTAAAATCTTAGATTAGGTCAGCGGTTTTCAATTCAAGCTGCAGGACAGATTTCCTAGGAGTACTGATGCCTGCAATTTTCCCCCTGATACCAGGTTCTAATGTAATTGGCCTGGGGGTTCCTCACGTGATTCCAATGTGAGCCAGGCTAGAGGAGTACTGTGCTACGCAATCTTTAAATTCCATTCTTGCTTGAAAATTAGATGGTTCTAGTAATAGAGTTAATTTTTATTTCATTCAAATAGTTAAATTCCCAGTCATCAGAATTGGGTTTTACAATTTTAATTATTTAACTCCCAGTAGGAATATTTAACTCAAAATATAAAATTGGCTGGGTGTGGTGACTCACGCCTGTAATCCCAGCACTTTGGGAGGCCAAGGTAGGCAGATCACTTGAGGTCAGGAGTTCGAGACCAACCTGGCCAACATGATGAAACCCTGTCTCTATTAAAAATACAAAAATTAGCTGGACATGGTGGTGTGCACCTATAGTCCCAGCTACTCAGAAGGCTGAGGCAGGAGAATGGCTTGAACCCAGGGGAAATTGAGCCACTGCACTCCCGCCTGGGTGACAGAGTGAGACTCTGTCTAAAAAAAATACATGTATATATATAAATATATATTTATATATATAAATTTATATTATATGTAATTATAAATTTATATTATATATTTTACATATTTTATATATATATCCTGTTATAAAACTGATTGGTGAAACAAACAAATCCAAGCAAATAGAGTGCTTTAAAAAATAATCCCTGTATTCACCAAGATGGAGAAAAAAAAAAACAGGAAAAAAAATCCTTTGCTGCAGTCGGTGCCTATAATTCCCACTAATCAGGAGGTAGAAAGATTGCTTAAGGCCAGGAGTTCTAGTTCAGCCTATGCAACATTCCTCTAAAAAAAATCCTACAGGCAGAAGACTAAGATTATTTTAAGATTATATATTCTACATGTGGATAAGAAATAATATAGTGGATCTTCGCATGTGAAAAAGAAATAATAAATATCCAATTTAATTAACCTAGAATTTTAAGAAAATATAAAAGCAACACTGCACAGCCAAAAAATATAAAAATTAGAATAGATCCCTGAGGAAAATCAGGCAGAAAAAGACATTTTTATAGATAGCTAGTGTCAGGAAACTTAAAGAAAAAAAAGACAAGCATTATACCAATGGTATAACTAATAAAGAAATGGTTCAGGACATATTGGTGACAATTTGGGAGAAAGGGTGAAAGGCATGAAGCTGTGAAGGAAGGCCCTGCCCTAAGAAAAACTATCTCAACCTGGAGGTTGAGAGAAAGAAGGACACCTCTCTATCATCAACAAAGTCATTTAAGAATAACTTATATAAAAATAATCATGATAGTTGTACTTGAGGACCTTGCATTAAATATTAGCATCACTGGACTCACTACTAATTCGCATTAAAAAATTAGAAATATGGCTGGGTGTGGTGGCTCATGGCTGTAATCCCAGCACTTTGGGAGTCCGAGGCAGGCGGATCACCTGAGGTCAGGAGTTCGAGACCAGCTTGGACACCATAGTGAAACCCTGTCTCTACTAAAAATACAAAAATCAGCCAGGTGTGGTGGCACACGCCTGTAATCCCAGCTAATTGGGAGGCTGAGGGAGGAGAATGGCTTGAACCTGGGAGGCAGAGGTTGCAGTGAGCTGAGATCATGCCACTGCATTTCCAGCCTGGGCAACAGAGCAAGGCTCCGTCTCAAAAAAGAAAAAAAAATTAGAAATACATTATTAAGGAAAGGTCAGCAAATAAACCAAAGAATGGAATTAATAGAAACTATCTTCCACTTATATAAGTTGGTATTAATCAGACCATTATTAGATGTTGATGTCTAGTTAATGTTCCATATTCTTCTAAAAATAGTATTTACATGGTCATTGTGTAGAATATTTGTAAGATATAAGAAAAACACACCCAGACTTTTAATCTCAGTATCTTGATAGAAATATTGATTTTTTGGTATATATATTTCCATTTTTTTCATATGTAGTTTGTATGAATTTGCAAGCAGGAATTCAGGTGAGCAAATTTATGGTGGGCAGAATTTTGACCCCTGTGATCTTTGTCCTCTGGTATAAAGCCTTGTGAATATGTTACTTCACGGCAAAAGGGAATTCAGTTTGCTAACCATTTGATTTTAAAATAGGGAGATTATCCTGGATTATCTGGGTAGAAATGGAAGTGGAAAAGGAAGGCAGAGAGTTGGTTAGAAAGATGTAATGGAAAAAGAGGCAGGAGAGATTCAGAACATGAGAAGGACTCAACTTGCCCCTGCTGGCTTCACAGATGGAGGATGGGGGCCATGAGCCAGAGAACATGGGTTACCTCTAGAAGCTGAGGCTAGCCTTTAGCTGACAGCAGGAAAATAACCACCACAAGGAACTGAATTCTGCCAACACCTAAATAAGCAAGAAAACAGATTATCCCTTATGGCGTCCAAAAGAATCCAGCCTGCCAACATCTAGATTTTAGCCCTGTGGGACCTATGTCAGATTTCTGACATACAGAACTGTAAGATAAATAATGTATGTTGGTAGGAGGGGGTGGAGGAAAAAAAGTATCTGTTAAAAAGCCACTAAATTGACTACTCTGCCTATGGAGTAGCCATTCTCTATTCCTTTACTTTCCTAATAAACTTGCTTCCACTTTATGAATTTGCCTCAAATTCTTCTTTGTGTGAGGTCCAAGAACCCTCTCTCGGGGTCTGGATCAGGACCCCTTTCCGGTAACATCTTCCTGATGAATCCCAAAGAGGTGATACTGAGGAGACCCTGGACTCAAAGGAAACAGACCGCAGCCCTGATTGGCTGACTCTGGGTAAGTGTGGTGTACCTGGGTAAAGGATGGGATTGGGTTAGAGGCCCAACTTACGGGAGTTAGAGTCTCTCCTAAGACAGAGTGGGTTAAAAGCCTCTCTTAATAAAAGGCAAGGATGCTTGACCAAACTTAGGGTCAAGGCTGAACTTAGGAAGGTTAGAGTCCTTCCTAAGATTTAGGGGGTTAGAGACCACCCTCTCAGTAAAGTCCCTTTCGGTTAAAAATAGATTTGTTATTATGGGAAGTTAACCACTATTCTCTTTGGATTAATCTGCCTTGCATTCTTTGCTGAAGGCTATGGGTGACAGGATTAGTCATGTACAGGACCGTGGGGCATGGGGGGCTTTTTCCTCCCCAAAGGGGGAAACTTTAGAGCTGATGGGGCTGCTGGAAAAGATCCCTCCTCAATTGACAAGTGGCTGCCTGAAATTTTGATTCAGTGTCACTGCATTGGGTGGGTCTTTCTCTGGCCTCCCTGAGCACCTTGCCTTCCCCACCCTGCCTCAGGCAATGCTTTTCTCCCTTTTCTTTCCCTTTCTTTTCTGTTACTCAGGACGAACATCTTACCCAGAGACCACACACTGAAAAATGTCCTTGGGAGCCTGACCTTGTAACCATGTGGCAGTACTTTTGCTTGGTCTCCCCTTCCAGGGAACAGGAATTTTAGGGTTCCTGTCATCGTTAGCTCTAAAAATTGTCTTGAGCAGTTAAAACCCATTGCAAGCACAAAATGGGCTGCTTTAGGCTCCTTCTGGGAAAAAGCATCAGAAAGTGCCCAATGCTGTAGCTTAGTGGCTAAGGTTTTATCTTTTCTTAATGGTGGCCCAGGTTCAGGGTTCAATTCCTGACTTACGGAATGAGTCCTTTCTGATTTGTCTGTGTGACCTTCTCTATTTGTTGATTCTCTTCCCTTCCACTAACTGTCTTGAATTTTCCTTTCTCTGAGCACAAAAATATTGGCTGTTTGGCCTGGCTAAAGTCATGTAATAAGAGACTTAAAAAGATTTTTTAAAGAGCATTATGGTTAAAAGTCAGCTTATTTAAAAGTGGATATTCAAGCTTTACGGGACTCCTTGGGAAAAACAGAGGAGGCACCACAGACCCTGTTTTGGGAAAAACCTCTGTTTTCCTCATGAAACCCCTGGAATTGAAAGCAGATAAATCCTTCTCAAAATCTAAAGCTCTGTTCTATTTTGCATTGCCTTATCTCATGGTTTTGACTTTTGGGGTTAGCAGAAATTACTTCACACTATGAGAGAGCTTTGGTTGTAATAACTAGATAGGAAATGTACTTCTGGGGCTGGCTAATGGCAGTTATGGGGAGATAGCTCTTTGCATGTTTGGATTAGAGAAGCATGCCTTTGGCTACCTAAAAGAAATGATAATGTCCCTACTCCCTACCAAGAGATAAAACTCTTATGAAAGATGGGCTAATCACAGAATGGGCTGATTGGCTTTGTATTGCTTTGCAATGAAATGCATGGCAAAATCACTGCATTGTCTTATTCCATAGCACTTCTTTTTCTTTGGGATCCAGGATCTGGTAAAAAATGAGACCCTTAATTTTGAGGTATGTTTTGCCTTTCAGCTGTGCCTGCTTATTAGGCCATAGAAACTTCATGCTTTCCTGGCCCTGTTCCTCTAAGGGCTCCACCCTGGAGTCAGTAATTAAAAAAACTGGCAAATGAAAAATCTTAAAATTACTGGGTCTTCTTCTGTCTATATTTATATGTGATGTGTGTGTGATTTTTATTTATTTAGTTTTTCTCCCCGAGATGGAGTCACCCAGGCTGGAGTGCAGTGGCATGATCTTGGCTTACTGCAACCTCCACCTCCCGGGTTCAAGCAATTCTCCTGCCTCAGCCTCCTGAGTAGCTGGGATTACAAATGCCTGCCATCATACCTGGCTGATTTTTGTATTTTTAGTAGAGACGGGGTTTCACCATGTTGGCCAGGCTGGTCTCGAACTCCTGACCTCATGATCCACCTGCCTCAGCCTCCCAAAGTGCTGAGATTACAGGTGTGAGCCACCGCGCCTGGCCGTGTGTGTGATGTTTACATATGAAAGAGCATTATTTGTTTTAAAAATAATAAATGCTTAACTCAAATATTTTGTCAGAAAAGTAAAAACTTTAATGCCTTTTAGTTCACATGACTTTGGTAATCTTGGAAATAAAAACAGCTTTACATGCAAGATGTGTAAGGAAAGTGAAATGTGTTTTTTGTAAAAGATTATAAGACGTCATGGGAATGTAGATTTTTTTGTGTGCCTAAAGGGTTAAAGGATTGTTTTACGTTAAGTAGAATAAAGCTGAAGGTTTGAGTAAGTTGTGGAAGATTTGTGAAAAATTAATCTTGTAAAAGAAATTCTATGTGTGAACATATTGGCTAAAGTTACAAGGGTATTCATTGGAATACTCTTTGGAATATTGGAATAAAAGCACAACAGGTTTTTCTTACAGCACTAATCTGTTCTTTAACAAAAATGTGTAAAGATTTGTAAAAGGTTTATGAGAATCTTACCTTATGGTCAGACATAAAAATTGGATAGATTTGCCTATAAAGTTTCATTAAAAATTGGAGTTGACATTAATAGTACACTAATGCAAAGGTTAAAATTTGGCTTTCTCTCTTGAACAAGATTTTCATGTACTATCAAAAAAAAAATTTTTGTTTGCCTTTTAAATAAACTATAGGAAAAGAAAGGAAAGAAAAAAAAAGACACAGATTGTTTAGAAAGCTAAGTCTTCCCTCTTAATGAATAAAGGTTTTTGCCTTTAAAAATATTTTTAAGTCATCATTTTGCCTGAATGAATAACTTATGGTGGCCTGGGATTCTATTTTGTGATATCCTGTTTTAAACCTTTGATGTCTGACAAACTTTCCAAAATCATACTCTAAATTACATTTTTTTCTGACCTAATTAATCTTTTAGATATGAGGTCCCCTAAAGTTCAAAAGAGACATATTTGGATTATTTGGTATAAAAATCATGTAGAGCTGGGCATGGTGGCTTACACTGGTAATCCCAGCACTTTGGGAGGCTGAGGCAGATGGATCACCTGGGGTCAGCAGTTTGAGACCAGCCTGGCCAACATGGTGAAACCTTGTCTCTACTAAAAACACAAAAATTAGCTGGGCATGGTGGTGTGTGCCTGTAATACCAGCTACTTGGGAGGCTGAGGCAGGAGAATATCGCTTGAACCCAGGAGGCAGAGGTTGCAGTGAGCTGAGTTTGCACCACTGCACTCCAGCCTGGGTGACAGATTGAGACTCTGACTCAGAAATAGAAATAAAAATAAAAATCATACAGGAAGTGTTGTCAAATATAAAATGGTGTTTGGCTTTCTTTGGGCTGTATTTGTATAAATGTAATTGGTATATATTCCAAAATTATGTAAACTCTTATAATTCTAATATGACTTAGTATATGTTATTAATAGTTATAATTGTTATGTAAAATTGTTGTATGCCACAGAAGTAACCAAATTTTCTTGTCAATTGTGGCTCTTAATAGTGGCTGTCCTAAGACTGTCATCTGCAGACAATTGTCTTGTTTTGATCCTCTTCAAAAGGTGGTTTATAATCAGCTACAGGACTTTCACAGGTGCTCTTAAGTGTACATTTCTAATAACTTTGGAGATTGTAACATTAGAGTAGACGAAAAAAGTTTCAGGACTCTCATGGAAAGCTGAAATGTTCATGAATATCAAGCAGAACATGAGTTAATTGCATAGACTGAACTAATAGAAGACTGAAGTAATCTTTTTGACTTTTTTGTTTAAAACATTGCTGATCCTTTGTTTTGTTTTTCAGAGCCAAGAAAATTTTCAAGCTACCTACAGCTTTTAACAATTGAGTAAAGTCTATTCCTGTGAACAAAATTTGGAGCATATTTATTTCTCTCTACCTGATTTCTCCAGAATTGGAAATTATTTGTGAGCATTCTTAACTTATGGCAATATAGTTATTTGCATAAGTGTAATAAGAATCTGTTTTCTTTTAATGGGACACAATTGGAGACACTGGTTATTTTACCAAGGTTTTGACTGGAATAGCATGCTTTCTTTTAAAGAATCAAATTTGACTTACAAATCCAATAAAAACCCCTTGGGAAACTGGCCTCACCTCATACCTTATCTACATAGTCCCTGTATAGAGTTCCAGACCTGTGGTAAGTAAAGAATGTCAGTTTTTGACAGGCCCAGAAGCCCCAAATTATCTTGGGACCTCAAGAGAAGAGGAACTTACCCAACTCATAGGTATTTGACAGTACAACCACATAGCTGGGCTGCGCTTTTAAAAAAGTCTTATCAGTTCCATCAAAGCTAATTAAAATAAGCCTACGTGGCAAATAATTATTTCTGCTGCACTTTATACAAATAATCAGGCTAAGTATAATAAGGCAAATTTGTTTTACCATGATTTGTATTTAGTAGAAATGGGAGATTGAAGAGAGAAAAACTATGTTTCAAGAACTATGGTACAATTGTTATTAGATTTTAACCTCATCAGTTGTTTTTGAGGATGTTTTCCCTGCAATTTAGACTGACTGCTCATCCCTGTGAACCAATCAGTGATCTCTGGCTGCTGCTCAAACGAAACAAGGGGGATGGATAATGTAAAAATATAGATCAATATTGTAATTCTGGGCATATATTGGAATCAGGTAGTGACACCATATCAGCTTGGTTTCAAATTGCCCAGTTCATGGAAAGCTTTCCTATCTAGTTTACTTGGGATAATTTTGTTTTACTGTTGTGGAATATGTTGCTGCTGTACTCTCTGTGTAAGAATTCAGGGTAAGTTTACTCAATGTTATCTTAAATTGGACACCTATTAATCTTCCAGATATCACCTTTTGTCAGTTATGGATGGCCCTCACCATACTGATGCTTTCTGACTGAGCTCCTCTCTACCCCAAATACAAGAGACCCTAGTAGTTAGGCAGGAATATCATCATCCCTATTCAGCCTGAAGAAGCTACAGAAGATGGATCTTTGTCCCTCTAAAACCCTTAGCATTAAGGGTTCTTGTATAAAAGGGAGGTGGGAAATATGTCAGAGGTGTTTGAACCAGAGCAATTCCATCTTGAATAGGGGCTGGGTAAAATAAGGCTGAGACTTCCTGAGCTGAATTCCCAGGAGGTTAGGCATTCTAAGTCACAGGATGAGACAGGAGGTCAGCACAAGGTACAGGTCATAAAGATGTGATAAAGAAGCTGGCCAATTGCATCAAAACCAATATGGCCAAGAAAGTGACCTCTAGTCGTCCTCAGCACTCATTATATGCTAATTATAATGCATTGGTATGCTAAAAGACACTGCCATCAGCACCATGACAGTTTGCAAATGCCAAGGCAACGTCATGAAGTAATCCTGTGTGGTCTGAAAATGGGAGGAGCCCTCAGTTCTGGAAATTGCCCACCCCTTTCCTGGAAAACTCATAAATAATACACCCCTTGTTTAACATATAATCAAGAAATAAGTATAAGTATTATTGGTGCACTAAACCAGGAAGAAGATGAATCCCTGAATAGACAAATAACAGGCTCTGAAACTGAGGCAATAATTAATAGCCTACCAACCAAAAAAAGTCCAGGAACAGATGGATTTGCAGCCGAATTCTACCAGAGGTACAAGGAGGAGCTGGTACCATCCCTTCTGAAACTATTCCAATTGACAGAAAAAGAGGGAATCCTCCGTAACTCATTTTATGAGGCCCAGCATCATCCTGACACCAAAGCCTGGCAGAGACACAACAAAAAAGAGAATTTTAGACCAATATCCCTGATGAACATTGATGCAAAAATCCTCAATAAAATACTGGCAAACAGAATCCAGCAGCACATCAAAAAGCTTATCCACCATGATCAAGTGGGCTTCATCCCTGGGATGCAAGGCTGGTTCAACATACACAAATCAATAAACGTAATCCATCATATAAAAAGAACCAAAGACAAAAACCACATGATTATCTCAATAGATGCAGAAAAGGCCTTTGACAAAATTCAACAGCCCTTCATGCTAAAAACTCTCAATAAACTAGGTATTGATGGGATGTATCTCAAAATAATAAGAGCTATTTATGACAAACCCACAGCCAATATCATACTGAATGGGCAAAAACTAGAAGCATTCCCTTTGAAAACTGGCACAAGACAGGGATGCCCTCTCTCACCACTCCTATTCAACATAGTGTTGGAAGTTCTGGCCAGGGCAATCAGGCAGGAGAAAGAAATAAACGGTATTCAGTTAGGAAAAGAGGAAGTCAAATTGTCCCTGTTTGCAGACGACATGATTGTATATTTAGAAAATCCCATTGTCTCAGCCCAAAATCTCCTTAAGCTGATAAGCAACTTTAGCAAAGTCTCAGGATACAAAATCAATGTGCAAAAATCACAAGCATTCCTATACACCAATAACAGACAAACAGCCAAATCTGAGTGAACTCCCATTCACAATTGCTTCAAAGAGAATAAAATACCTAGGAATCTAACTTAGAAGGGATGTGAAGGACCTCTTCAAGGAGAACTACAAACTGCTGCTCAGTGAAATAAAAAAGGACACAAACAAATGGAAGAACATTCCATGTTCATGGATAAGAAGAATCAATATCGTGAAAATGGCCATACTGCCCAAGGTAATTTATAGATTCAATGCCATCCCCATCAAGCTACCAATGACTTTCTTCACAGAATTGGAAAAAACTACTTTAAAGTTCATATGGAACCAAAAAAGAGCCCGCATTGCCAAGACAATCCTAAGTAAAAAGAACAAAGCTCGAAGCATCATGCTACCTGACTTCAAACTATATTACAAGGCTATGGTAACCAAAACAGCATGGTACTGGTACCAAAACAGAGATATAGACCAATGGAACAGAACAGAGCCCTCAAAAATAATACCACACATCTACAACCATCTGATCTTTGACAAACCTGAGAAAAACAAGCAATGGGGAAAGGATTCCCTATTTAATAAATGGTGTTGGGAAAACTGCTAGCCATATGTAGAAAGCTGAAACTGGATCCCTTCCTTACACCTTATACAAAAATTAATTCAAGATGGATTAAAGACTTAAATGTTAGACCTAAAACCATAAAAACCCTAGAAGAAAACCTGGCAATACCATTCAGGACATAGGCATGGGCAAGGACTTCATGTCTAAAACACCAAAAGCAATGGCAACAAAAGCCAAAATTGACAAATGAGATCTAATTAAACTAAAGAGATTCTGCACAGCAAAAGGAACTACCATCAGAGTGAACAGGCAACCTACAGAATGGGAGAAAATTTTTTCAATCTACTCATCTGATAAAGGGCTAATATCCAGAATCTACAAAGAACTTAAACAAATTTACAAGAAAAAAATCAAACAACCCCATCAACAAGTGGGCAAAGGATATGAACAGACACTTCTCAAAAGAAGACATTTATGCAGCCAACAGAGACATGAAAAAATGCTCATCATCACTGGCCATCAGAGAAATGCAAATCAAAACCACAGTGAGATACCATCTCACACCAGTTAGAATGGCAATCATTAAAAAGTCAGGAAACAACTGGTGCTGGAGAGGATGTGGAGAAATAGGAACACTATTACACTGTTGGTGGGACTCTAAACTAGTTCAACCACTGTGGAAGACAGTGTGGCTATTCCTCAAGGATCTAGAACTAGAAATACCATTTGACCCAGCCATCCCATTACTGGGTATATACCCAAAGGACTATAAATCATGCTGCTATAAAGACACATGCACATGTATGTTTATTGCAGCACTATTCACAATAGCAAAGACTTGGAACCAACCCAAATGTCCAACAGTGATAGACTGAATTAAGTAAATGTGGCACACATACACCATGGAATACTATGCAGCCATGAAAAAGGATGGGTTCATATCCTTTGTAGTCACATGGATGAAGCTGGAAACCATCATTCTCAGCAAACTATCGCAAGGACAGAAAACCAAACACCGCATGTTCTCACTCATAGTTGGGAACTGAACAATGAGAACACTTGGACACAGGAAGGGGAACATCACACACCGGGGCCGGTTGTGGGGTAGGGGAAGGGGGGAGGGATAGCATTAGGAGACAGACCTAATTTAAATGACGAGTTAATGGGTGCAGCACACCAACATGGCACATGTATACATATGTAACAAACCTGCATGTTGTGCACATGTACCCTAGGACTTAAAGTATAATAATAATTTTAAAAAAAAGGTATCCTTGATGGAGGAGCCTAAGCTGCTGCTCTGCCTATGGAGTAGCCATTCGTTATTCCTTTACTTTCCTAATAAACTTGGTTTTCACTTAAAAGAAAAATAAGTGGTGAGGAGCGGTGGCTCACTCCTGTAATCCCAGCACTTCGGGAGGCCGAGGCGGGCGGATCACCTGAGGTCTGGAGTTCAAGACCAGCCTGATCAACAAAGTAAAACCCCGTCTCTACTAAAAATACAAAATTAGCCCGGCATGGTGGCACGCAGCCTGTAGTCCCAGCTACTCGGGAGGCTGAGGCAGAATTGCTTGAACCCGGGAGGCGGAGGTCGCAGTGAGCCCAGATCACGCCACTACTCTCCAGCCTGGGCGGCAGAGTGAAACTCCACCTCAAAAAAAAAAAAAAAAACAAAGGAAAAAGCCACTAAATTTGTGGTTATTAGTTCCACAGTGATAGAAAATGAATATAGCAAAAAATACCATGTTTTTATTTCATTTAAATCAAATCTTATACAATGCTGAATCCTCATACTGCAGGCCTGGCAGGATATTCAATCCCTTACATTACTGAGGCCCTTTCCTCTACCAGTAACAGGATCTCCTTTTCCCACAACACCAGGCGTGGACCTAAGATTGTCCTCAGTCTTTACTACCCAAACTCCTCTGAGGCAAAGGAGCATAAAAGTCTGGTTTTCTACCTGAAGTTGGGAGATAAACAAAACATACATTAACACCTCAATACATTATCTTGACACCAGTAAGTTGGCTGTATCCCATAAAGGATATTTTACTTCCCTTTCTGGTGTCTTGGCACTTCCCAGAAGCTGAGTCACTGATGGTCTGATACCTGGGTCTGCCCCAAGGTGGTAACCTCACCTGCATGTTTCCTCAGGCTTCTGAAGGTCACTGTTCACAAACCTGGATATTGGGTGAATTTCTTGCTTCCTGTAGAAGAAAATGGCTCTTCTTTCTCAACTCTGTGTCCTGTCTCGATGGAAGCTTTCTTTGATTTTGGTCAGCCTCTGAGACAATGGACTTGTAGGGGATTGTCTTCATAAGGAGCGGAGATGGAGCAGGAGACCACTTAGGTCTTTGGCAATATTCTGTGCAAGAGATGGTGGGGGCTTGAACCAGGGCAGAAGTAGTAGGGGAGATAAATGTTTGGATTTTGAATACTTTGAAGGGTAAAGCCAATAATCTGATATAGGGTGTTAAAAAGGAAGCCCCAAATAAGTAGGCTCACGTCAACCTAAAAGCAAGGAGCAGAGGCAAAATTAATATAGAGAGTTTATTTGGGCCAATGTTGAGGACTGTAGCCTAGGACGTACTTCCAGGTTGCCGTGGAGAGTGCTCTGGAGAACAAAATGGGCTGGGGTTTTTAAAGAAAAGAGAACAAATCAGCAGAGGGGGGCATTACAAAAGCTATGTCTCAGAAGTGTCATTTATTTACAGAAATAACATTGGTTAGTGATTGGCTATACATATTGTTGAACTATAGGGTATACGGCATTTTATGGCTACTTGGTGTCAGTCTAGGGCCTGCATAGCAAGTAGCTTCAAGAGGTAATTATTTAGCTCAAGGGAGAGTGAGACATGACTGCTCGCATTCCTTAGACTAAAAAGTTTTTTTTTCCTTATCATCTGTCTTCTCACACCACACAATTGGGAGTCTCAAGGGACCTTACAGGACTTGAGCACATTTCACCTCTTGAAATTAAAGATGAGCAGCTTCCTTTCGTTTAAAGATAAGTCACATGAGAATTTAATTTTGGCAGTTAAAGAGTTGGTTCCCCAACCTAAATCTGCAGCCAAGATGAATTTTCTGATTCATCTCCTTTCCCACAGTTTCTGGGTTTTGTTTATCCTCCAATTCCAAATGGCATAATTGCTAGTTCTTTCTCCCACTCTATGTCCATCACCAGGTGGGTGTTTCAGCCTTTTTCTATCCCTCACATAGGACGCTCCAAAGGAAAAGAGAGGTGCTGTTTCCGGGGGGAAAGAATGTAGGATAGTTGAAAACAACAGCACGGTATTTTATTCACAAACTTGATTTTAAGATGACTGAAAAATCTAATGTGAATAAACATTTTAAGAAATACAGTATTTGCTCTATTACTGTGTTGTCTTCTTTGCCTCACATTTAATCGATTACAACTATAGAGTTAAGACAATTGTGATTCCTAAACTTAATTCACATGATTGATGAAAACCAAGCTTAATTCTGTTTAAATGTTGTGTATTGCTGGAAGTAACACAAAGCATTAATAAATAAAAGGAATTCGACACCCACTTTGGGTAAATAGCATTTCTGCCTTCATTCTAACATAGATTTCATTTTGGCTTTTAAAAAACAGCTGCTGTGCTATATACCGCCGTATCCAATAGTTGTAAATACCTGGGCAACGTTACCTTTCTAGGGCTTGTTTCCTCATACATAAAACCTATTGGTACCCCAGGCCAGCTCTCCTATTGCTTCCTGATCCGGGACGATCTAAAAATCTAATTTAACAAATATCTGGTGTCCAGTGTAAAATAGCGTGCTTGATGTCTTACTAGCACAAGACATAGAAGAGCAGGAAATTCACATAATGAAACGGACCAGCTGTGAGTAGTTTCCAGTGGATATAACCTCTCTTTTGTTGGCCTTTAAATAATAAGTGCATCAGCTGCTGCACCTGCGATGCATGCACGCGTGGAAATCCTGCAAATTCTTAAACTGCCATCCCAAGGCGGAAAATGCAGAATTCCCTTTTAACTTTTAAAGGGGTTAAATTCGGGCTTGGTACTGGGGTGCTCTCGGGGAGGTTTCCCTTACCTCTCCCAATGACGCTACTTAACCTCACCAGCACTCCCACACTGCCCACACTTGCCTACCCGGTTCTAGGTGAACGGTCCCACTGGGCACGGACCAATGGGCTCGTTCCTTCCCAGCCGCAGGGTGGGACCTCCAGCCCGGGCTTCGGAGACCCGCCCCCCGTACGTGGCGTGCGTGCATGGCGCTACGCGGCGCGGGCCGGTTTCTACAGCGCGTGGCGCCCCCCGGCGGCAGCCGGGCTTCAATGCCACGGCCTGACCGGAGTGTCCGCCATGGAGTCGCAGAAAGAGGCGCGAACATTCCAGGAGCCCGTCGCGCGGCCTCCTGGGACCTCAAGGTCTCAGACGCCGAACGACAAGGAGCGGCGGGAGGGTGGCGCAGTACCGGCGGCGACTGCCCTGGGCGCAGAGGCGGACGACGACAGTGCGGACGGGCTGTGGGAGCTGCCGGTGGAGCCGGCCGAGCGGAGGCCCGAGTGCACCCGCTGCAGGTGACCGCGGGCCTGGGGGCGGGGACTGCAGCCGGCAGCGGCCTTCGGAGGAGGCTGCGGCGCCCCCTGCCGGGGAGTCGGCGGCTCGGGCAGCGCTGCGATTAGGGCGGCGGAGTTGGCGGGTGCACGTTGGAAATCTCGGAAATGCAGGGCACAGCTACCTAGTAAGAAGCCCTTTTTCCAGGTTCATAATTATTTAACCTTACTTCCTGCAATATGCTGAGCGTATCATGGGATGAGCAGACATCAGTTCTGTTTCCAAGAAACTTAAGCGTCCGATAGGGGAAGTAAGGGATGATGACAATAATACTTGTAAAATAGTTACACAGTCATACTTAAGTGGCATAGTCATATCACAGTTAAAACGCATAAAGTGGATTGGAGGACAGAGACAGTCTCCTTTGCCTATCCTACCAGAACTCTAAATATAGGGCCTTTTCAGGTCTTCATTCTAGGTTGTCTTCAAACCGTACACACGTCCCACTGGTAATTTATAAAATCAGTTTTCATGGTAAATTATCATCTGTATCCCAGTGTGTCTAGCTCAGACCTTTCTTCTGAGCACCAGACCTGTGCATTAATTTATTAGGTGTTTATTGAGTGCTTTGGTAATCACTGACAATGCAGTGGAGTCCATGTTTTTGTAGAGTATTCTCTTACTGGATACGGATAATAAACCAGCAAACAAGCAATCAGATATGTAGTTACAAACTGGGAAAAAAGCAGTAAAGGAAAGGAATGGGTTGCTACTGTAGAAAATAGCTCGATGGTGTCATGAACTGTCTCTGAGATTTGAAAGATGAGAAGAATCCAGCCAGGGGAAAAGCATTCCAAGAAGGGGAACAGAAAGACTGAATATGGTTGAAGGTCTTTACTGCTTGAGTACTTGGAGTATCATACTTTGGACATTTTGACCTTTTCCTGGGGCTGGATTGTAAGACTTCAGAGAAAAGGATCTTGAATGTAGAATGTTTTTATATTTTCTAAATGTACTATGTATAGTTGACGCTCAGTAAACCTCTGAGGAGGATGGAAAATTTGTGATTAGAAGGGACTGTGAATTTGAACATAGGGGTTTGTGAATACAGTTACTTTAAACAAGTCGTCTGAGGGGGTTGGGGAAACATTTAAAAATTTTTGGAGGGGTCTCAATAGGATACTGGAGGAAAAGCGTTTCAAATATAAATCAAAGGCTAAATTACTGTGCTAGCTTTATTATGTAGTTTTTAGTCTGTTCAGAATTGTTAATTATAAATATATAGTTAAAAATCTGTTTAGCAGAGATTTATTTTGTGATGCTTTTTTAAAAAAATGTCTTGCTGAATTTTATCTTTTTTTCAGTTACATTTAGTTAATACCTTAGGATTACAATTTTCCCCAACATTTCTGCACTTTGCTTATTTCTGGTGAAATTTGCTACCTGTGAAAAGCTCTCCTCCCTCTTGCTATGCATTTTATTTGCTTCAATTAGGTAGAATATAATTCTACACTTTGCTTATTTCTGGTGAAATTTGCTACCTGTGAAAAGCTCTTCTCCCTCTTGCTATGCATTTATTTGCTTTAATTAGGTAGAATATAATTCTAAAATTATGGAGAATATTTAGGTGTTGTCAAAATATAAATGAATTGATGGCTTTTTATATTTTTTTTGGCTTTTTATATTTTATTTCATTATGCTATTAGAGTTCTACTAGTACTCTGGGTGAACTTCTTTACATTTATGCTTAAAATAGTTTTAAAAATGCATTCTTAGATTTGATTGATCATTGAGTCACAGTTATTTGGCTATTTACTTAAACTGTATTCATTTCTCTGAACACATTACTACAAATGTCACAGCCTAGGGGAGTTCCAGAAATTAGGTTTGTTCAGGAAGTGCAAACTCAGTTTAACTTTTCAGCAGAATCTTGCTCATTAGTAATATAACATATCTTAAATATGAATGGAATATTCTTTAAAAGATCCCAAACTTGTAATTTATTATTGCAAGATAATAGATTCTATAAATGTATTCTGTCCTTTATGTATATCTTGCTTACAAAACCTGCCTGTATTCCATTTACCTCTTAGAATACCTTTCCTATCCCCCATTCCCAAACGTATGTAATTATTTTTTTTTCAGATAAAGACAAAACTTTGGCTGATCTCCCCAGAGTATGTATCATTAGCATTATTTGAGATGACATAAGAAGGCTGAGGGTCATGGGACATGGTAGGTGCACAAAAGATTTGTTGAACTACTTGGTACAATTCAGTTGTTCAACAAATATTTTTGGAGACCCTACTTCCAGACAGTGTGATAGGTTATGAAATACAAAGATGAAAAAGAGATGAGTTCAGTTCTCCTGAAGATCAGGATCTAGTGGAAAGTGGCATATCTATTTAAATGGGGAGCCCTCAGATTAAAAATCCGATGATGTAGGGCAGTTTTTTCAAATTATAGGTAATGAACCGCAGTGAAACATTTGTTATTTGCACACTCATATGTAGTAGAGAATGTATTCAAGAAGAGTTTGACAAATATCAAATTTTTGAAGCTCTGAAGAAAACAGCAAAAAGTGTTTTCTGAATTTTTCAAAGTAAAAGTATTTGTAAAATAACTTTGTTCAGGTTAAAATAATTTTGCTAATTTAAACAATCTTATTTAAATTATATGACATCAGAGTGGAAAAATTTAAACACTTTTTATATGTGTTTGATATCCTTTGGCAGTCTTTGAAATTAGGCCGTATAGAGTAATAGTCAGAAGGCAAAAGGATGCATGTTCACCAAGTAGTGCTTGTGAGATTTTACTAGAGTCTTTAATTTTGTTAGGAAATAAAGTGTAATGTACATGTGTATATGTGTGTATATATGTGTGTGTGTATATATATATATATATATATATAAAATGCACATAAGCACGTGGTCTTTTTCTTGTTGAATTCTATACTATCAGCTTCTTTCTTAGATGGGTATATGTAAGGTGTTATAGGAACATATAAAAAGGTGCTCCTAACCCTAAGTTTGTATGGTGGAGATGAGGAAAAGATCTGGGAAATCTTGGAAGTGACATGTAAGCTGAGACTGAAGGACATAACAAAATATTTAATCTGGATTCTAATATTTAGGATTAATTAGGGAAGAGACTGGCTGAGGGGAGGGCTTGAGGGAGGAAAAAGTGAGCTCTGGTTAAGGAAACAGTATGTACGAAAGTTTAGTGTATAGAATATATAGTGTATTTGGGGAATTTGGAGAAGGGAGGGAGTGGTGAGAGATGACGCTGCAGAGATTAGTGCCCCAGGTTGCCCCAGGAAGGGCAAAATCAACTATGTCAGGGAGTTTGGGCCTAATGCTCTGTAACCCAACAAGCCAGCCACTGTAATATTTTTATATTTGAAAGGTGGTGACAAGTTTGACTTTTGTACGTGACTTTTGCTGTATAATTTATACTTTTTTATTTTATAAAAAAAGCAACTGGATGGTGATAAAAGGGTACAAGCTTGACTGGGAAGAATTAGGGCCTCATTCCAGAAATATTTTAGGCATCTTAATTATACTTTTGTATCTTCTGTAGATATTGCTATGCATTTGAGGATGAGTCATAAACCACTTGCAAATCATTGGTCATAGGAATAATGGAATAATGTCTAAAAACAGCGTATTTTAAAACCTGTTTAAGGGAAGAAACAGCAGGGAGAGCATGCACACAAACTGAATCAGATAGACCCTGAGATGGAAGTTTTTGTCTTTCCAGTGTTTTCTTTTCAAAAGTAACAAGCTGTAAGAATTATAATAAACCATATCTATATATTTAACACCCATTTACTAAATACCAGCCATCTGCCAGGCACATACCAGGCCTAGATATTTTAGATATTTTATATATTATAATATTTTATTTAGTTCTTGTAACAAACTTTTAGATTGCTGCTTTTTTTTTTTTTTTTTTTGAAATGGAGTCTTGCTCTGTCACCTAGGCTGGATTGCAGTGGCGCAATCTCGGCTCACTGCAACCTCTGCCTCCCAGGTTCAAACCATTCTCCTGCCTCAGCCTCCAGAGTAGCTGGGACTACAGGTGCCTGCCACCACGCCTGGCTAAGTTTTGTAATTTTTTTAGAGATGGAGTTTTGCTTTTGTTGCCCAGGCTGCAGTGCAATGGCGTGATCTTGGCTGACTGCAACCTCTGCCACCCAGGTTCAAGCGATCCTCCTGCCTCAGCCTCCTGAGTAGCTGGGATTACAGGCATGCACCACCACCACGCCTGACTAATTTTGTATTTTTAGTAGAGATGGGGTTTCTCCATGTTGGTCAGGCTGGTCTCGAGCTTCCGACGTCAGGTGATCCACCTGCCTTGGCCTCCCAAAGTGCTGGGATTACAGGCGTGAGCCACTGCGCCCAGCCTAGGTTTTGTATTCTTAGTAGAAGCAGGTTTTCTGCCCTGTTGGTCAGGCTGGTCTCGAACTCCTGACCTCAGGTGAGCCGCCTGCTTCAGCCTCCCAAGGTACCGGGATTACAGGTGAGAGCCACTGCGCCCAGCTACTGTTTGCTTTTAAATGATAAGGAAATAGAGATAACAGGCAAGTAGCAGAATTGGGTCTCTAGCTCCAGTCCACTTGGTTCCCTAGCTCATGCAAGTACTTGATCTCACTCCAGGCTCCTTGCTGAAGAAGCGTTAAGATTTTGTTTGCACAGTAGGTATTATCACCAGTTGAAATGGCATCACTAAGTCTGCAAGATTTTCAGACTTTTTAAGTTAGTAACAGGATGCTGAGTTTTAGTATTTTCTCTCGCTTTTTAATTGCACATATCATAACCTTTTCCTTATTCTTTAGGCTTGGATATTCTGGAGGAAAAAGTGATGGGGGGAACATCATAAGAGAGAGACAGAGAGGTAAAATGGGGAAAGGAGAGAGAGAAGGGAAGAGTGCAGGTGTTTAAGAAGAATGCACGAGCCATAAACTGGCACTCTACAGATGTTTTGCTTTGAACTATGTTTTATCAGCTTTTAAATTAGTTGCTAATAGTTCAAAATCAAGATGTTTTATATAAAAATCCAGATTTCTGGCTTTTGTGACAGTGGGAAGATCTGACAGCTTCAGAGACCACCTTCCTGAGCAGCAGTTGGTTAAGCTCAGTATTATTGGCTGTGCCCATATATTGGGCATGATCTCTCCAGGTCACTGTAGGCCCCAGTCATTCCTGCTTAACTCATTTGTGGTTAACTGCTGGCCCCCCATAGTCATTTATGTTTTGATTCTGGGTCTCCTGTACATCACTGTGGTTGTCTGACTGAGCAACTGGTAAATCAGTCTTCAAATTTAGTGGGAAAAGTGAAAAGTGGTAATTCCTAGGGTAGTTAATGTAGAATAACTGAAACTGTTGATTCAGTATCAGCACTTAGAAAATAAACTATTTTGGGCCAGGCACAGTGGCTTATGCCTGTAGTCCCAGCACTTTGGGAGGCCAAGGCGAGTGGATCACAAGGTCAGAGGAGATCGAGGCCAGCCTGACCAACATGGTGAAACCCTGTCTCTACTAAAAATACGAAAATTAGCCGGGCGTGGTGGTGAGTGCCTGTAATCCCAGCTACTTGGGAGGCTGAGGCAGGAGAATTGCTTGAACTTGGGAGGCGGAGGTTGCAGTGAGCCAAGATTGCTCCACTGCACTCCAGCCTGGGCGACAGAGTGAAACTCCGTCTCAAAAAAAAGAAAAGGAAACAAACTATTTTGGTAAATTTAAAATCAGCTAGATTATTGATAATTTTTAGGGTAAAAATTTGGGTATCTGAAGTTTAATTTTTGTGTATATCAAAGATATATTCTCAAGAGAAAATTATTACATTAGTTTGTTCTTTCCTGTTAGTATAGAAAATATGTTTATTCTTTGAAATAGGTCATTCATAATGTATGTGGAAAGCTAACTGATTTACAAATCATTATGCAGGCTAATTGTATGTCCGAAGTTGAGCAATGATATATGTCAAGAGGGAATTTTTTCATAACTTTAATTAAGTCTCCAAAGAGGAATGGCCAGTTTTAAAAACCACATTAGAGCTTTCTAAGTGTTTGATTTATTTTCCCTAGGAAAAATAGGAATTATATTTTTACCCTCTGATAGGTAGAAGTTTTCTTCAAAGACTGTAAAAGCACATTAATTCCTTGAGTTCATTTGCCCAAAATTAATAATTCATAGTTTCTATTAGTGCTTATGTAGTTAGATAATATATTCAGAAATAGTCTAGCTTAAAATTTGGTATCACTTAAAAAGAGTTCACAGGCTACAAAGTACTTTTACATTTTTGTTTAATACGTGAGACAACCTTATGATGTAAATAGTGTTATTCTCTTTTATAGACTCTTAAGGTCAGATGACTAATAAGAGACAGAGCTGCTTTAGCTTTCATATTTTTATTGCTACACCACATAATAATGAATTATACTTAAATGAACAGTATGACTGCATTTGTTTTTCTTGCATATAGTAAGTATTTACATGAGGTGTTTCTCTGCCTTCTTCTAATCTAAAGATTCTTTTCCTTTACCTTTGGCCATGGGTATTTTTAATTATTTTGAGGTAAGCAATTTTTAAATTATTGTATTTTTTAAAGTCAAGCTTGTATCTCCTGAATTCTTTGTCTGTCTGTGATGAGATTCTCATTTCTATTGCTGGCTTTTCACTTTTATGTTAGAAAGGCAGATTCGGGGAGGCTGAGGTGGGAGGATCACTTGAGCCCCGGAGTTCGGGGCTGCAGAGTAAGGTAAGAAGATGCCACTGTGCTCTTGCCTGGGTTGACAGAGTAAGACCCCATCTCTTAGAGAGAGAGAGGGGTTGGATTTTTTTCTTCTGCTGAGTTTATTGTTTGTTTGCTTGTTTTTCATTTTTCACTATTGGAAACCTAGTTGAAAAGGTATGTATTGAGCCTGTTGACCTTGCAAAGGGTAGAGAAATTGACCTGATAGAAATGTCTCTGATCTGTTTGTTTATGTAGACAAGTTATTTGGCAGTCTAATTCTTTTTTCAAAAATTGTGGTAACATTTACATAACATAATATTTGTCATTTTAATCATTTAAGTGTACAGTTTAGTGACATTAAATATATAATGTTGTGTAGCCATCACCACGATATAAACGGTATAAACCCCAAACCTTTTCATCATCCCAACATAAACTCTGTCCATTACACTGTAATTTCCTATTTTTCCCTCTCCTCAGACCCTGGTAACCTCTATTCTACTTTTTGTTTCTATGAATTTACCTATTCTAGATTTAAGTGGAATCATATATTTGTCTATCTGTGTCTGGCTAATTTCACCTAGTATAATGTTTTCAAGGTCCATCCATGTTGTAGCAAATGAATGAAAATTTCACTTAATTCTATGGCTGAATTTTATGTATATAACCACATTTTGTTGATCTGTTATCCATTCATCTGTTGATGAATACTTGGGTTGTTTTTACCTTTTGGCTATTGTCAATAATGATGCAATGAACATTGGTATACAGATAATCTGTTCTAGATGCTGCTCTCAGTTTTTTTTTTAAATGTATATTTTAGGTTGGTGCAAAAGTAATTGTGGTTTTTGCCATTACTATCTAGGAGTGGAATTGCTGGGTCATATGGTTTTATGTTTAACTTTTTGAGGAATTGTCAAGCTATTTTCCACAGTAGCTGTACCTCCTACATTCCCACGAGCAATGTATGAGCTTTCTGTTTTTTCCACATTCCTGCCAACACTTACTATTATCCATTTTATTATGCCCATCTTAGGAGGCATGAAGTGATATTTCATTGTGGTTTTGATTTGTATTTTGCTGACTAATAATGTTGAACATCTTCTCATGTGCTTTTTGGCCATTTGCATATCTTCTTTGGAAAAATGTCTATTCAAGTCCTTTTGGCAGGCGAATTGCAAGTGGACAAGTTAGCCTGTCACAGTTTCATGGACACTGGCAAAAGACATGAAATCCCTGGGCCAAAGACAAAGGACTTTATTACTCAAGGCACAACAGGGAGTATGAGCTTCATGTTTGTGTTGTTTCTCTTGTTGTCCCCTCCCACTCCAAGCCCTACAGGGATTTCAGAGATAATTAGGTAGATACTGTGCATGCAGTGGGTTTGCATCCTGGCTGAAGGACCTTGAACTTAGTGTGTTCCTGAATTTTTTATAATGGGTTGCAAGTAAACCTGCTCTTTTTCCAGAGGGAGAACTTATCTGTCTTTCAAGGCTGTTCACCATGTAGATACCTTTGGAAAGATAGTCCAGAACAAAAGGCTGTTGTCTCAGTCACAAAACATACAGAAATGTAAGAGACCCATGGAGAATTACCTCCAAAGTTCAGTTACCAAAATGAAGAAATGAACATTGGTACAATACTATTTTTCTTTTCAACTTTTAAGTTCCAGGGTACGTGTGCAGGATGTGCAGGTTTGTTACATAGGTAACATGTGCCATGGTGGTTTGCTGCACAGATCAACCCATCCCCTAGGAATTAAGCCCAGCATCCATTAGCTATTCTTCCTCATGCTCTCCCGCCCCCTCCTGACAGGCCCCAATGTGTGTTATTCCCCACAATGTGTCTGTGTGTTCTCATTGTTCAGCTCCCACTTATAAGTGAGAACATGCGGTGTTTGGTTTTCTGTCCCTGCATTAGTTTGCTGAGGATAAAGCATCCAGCTTCATCCATGTCCCTGCAAAGGACGTGATCTCATTCCTTATGGCTGCATAGTATTCCATGATGTATGCCACATTTGCTTTATCCAGTCAATTATTAATGGGCATGTGGATTGATTCCATGTCTTTGCTATTGTGAATTGTGCTGCAGTGAACATACCACGTGCATATATCTTTATAATGGAATGATTTATATTCCTTTGGTAATATACCCAGTAATGGGACTACTAGGTCACATGATATTTCTGCTTCTAGATCTTTGAGGAATTGCCCCATTGTCTTCCACAATGGTTGAACTAATTTACACTTCCACCAATAGTATAGAAGTGTTCTTTTTTTCTCTACAACTTCACCAGCATCTGTTGTTTCTTGACATTTTATTTATTTATTATTATTTTTTTTTTTGGGGGGGATGGACTCTTGGTCTGTCGCCCAGGCTGGAGTGCAGTGGAGCAATCTTGGCTCGCTGCAAGCTCTGCTTCCCGGGTTCACCCCATTCTCCTGCCTCAGCCTCCCGAGTAGCTGGGACTACAGGTGCCCGCCACCATGCCTGGCTAAGTTTTTGTATTTTTAGCAGAGACGGGGTTTCACCATGTTAGCCAGGATGGTCTTGATCTCCTGACCTTGTGATCCACCCGCCTTGGCCTCCCAAAGTGCTGGGATTATAGGCGTGAGCCACTGCGCCTGGCCTCTGTTTTTTATTTTTTGAGATGGAGTCCCACTGTGTCACCCAGGCTGGAGTGTAGTGATGTGATCTTGGCTCACTGCAACCTCTGTCTTCCCAGCTCAAGCAATCCTCCTGCTTCAGCCTCCCAGGTAGCTGGGACTACAGGTGTGCACCACCATGCCCAGCTAATGTTTTTTATTTTTGTTGGAGATGGGGTTTCACCATATTGCCCAGGCTGATCTCTAACTCCTGACCTCAAGTGATCCACCCTCCTTGGCCTCCCGAAGTGCTGGGATTACAGGTGTGAGCCACCGTGCCTGGCCATTTCTTGACGTTTTAATAGTCACCATTCTGACTGGCATGAGATGGTATCTCACTGTGGTTTTGATATGGATTTCCATAATCAGTGATGTTGAGCTTTTTTTCTTATGTTTGTTGGCCACATGAATGTCTTCTTTTGAGAAGTGTCTGTTCATGTCCTTTGCCTACTTCTTAATGGGGTTGTTGGTTTTTTTCTGATATATTTATTTAAAATTCCTTGTGGACTCTGGATATTAGACCTTTGTCAGATGGATAGATTGCCAAGTTTTTCTGCCATTCTGTAGGTTGTCTATTCACTCTGATGATAGTTTCTTTTGCTGTGCAGAGTCTTTAGTTTAATTAGATCCCATTTATCAATTTTTGCTTTTGTTGCAAAATTGCTTTTGGTGTTTTTGTCATGAGATCTTTGCTCGTGCCAACATCCTGAATGGTATTGCCTAGATTTTCTTCTAGGGTTTTTCTAGTTTTGGGTTTTACATTTACGTCTTTAATTCATCTTGAGTTAGTTTTTGTATAAGGTGTAAGGAAGAGGTCCAGTTTCAACTTTCTGCTGCATATGTCTAGCCAGTTCTCCCAGCACCACTTAAAAAAAAGTTAAAAAAAAAAAAAAAGTAGGGAATCCTTTCCCCATTGCTTGTTTTTGTCAGGCTTGTAGAAGATCAGATGGTTGTAGGTGTGTAGTCTTGTTTCTGAGTTCTCTATTCTGTTCCATTGGTCTATGTGTCTGGTTTTGTACCAGTACCACGCTGTTTTAATTACTGTAGCCTTGTAGTATAGTTTGAAGTCAGATAGTGTAATACCTCTCAGGTAGTGTAATGCCTCTCCCGTTTTGTTCTTTTCCTTAGGATTGTCTTGGCTATTCGGGTTCTTTTTTGGTTCCATATGAATTTTAAAATAGTTTTTCCTAATTCTGTGAAGAATGTTAATGGTAGTTTAATTGGAATAGCATTCAATCTATAAATTGGGCAGTATGGCCAATTTCACAATATCGATTCTTCCTATCCGTGAGCATGGAATGTTTTCCCATTTGTTTGTGTCCTCTCTGATTTCCTTGAGCAGTGGTTTGTAGTTCTCCTTAAAGAGGTCCTTCACTTCCCTTGTTAGCTCTATATCTAGGCATTTTATTCTCTTTGTAGCAATTGCAAATGGGAGTTCATTCATGATTTGGCTGTCTGCTTGCCTGTTGTTGGCACATAGGAATGCTTGTGATTTTTGCACGTTGATTTTATATCCTGAGACTTTGCTGAAGTTGCTGATCAGCTTAAGGAGATTTTGGGCTGAGACAATGGGGTTTTCTAAATATACAATCAAGTAATCTGCAAACAGATACAATTTGATTTCCTCTCTTCCTATTTGAATACCCTTTCTTTCTTTCTCTTGCCTGATTGCCCTCACCAGAACTTCCAATACTATTTTGAATAGCAGTGGTGAGAGAGGGGATCCTTGTCTTGTGCCGGTCTTCAAAGGGAATGCTTCCAGCTTTTGCCCATTCAGTATGATATTGGTTGTGGGTTTGTCATAAATAGCTCTTATTATTTTGAGATATGTTCCATCAATACCTAGTTTATTGAGAGTTTTAGCATGAAAGGGTGTTGAATTTTATCAAAGGCCTTTTCTGCATTTTTTGAGATAATCATGTGGTTTTTGTCATTGGTTCTGTTTATGTGATGGATTACATTTATTGATTTGCATATTGAACCCACCTTGCATCCCAGGTATGAAGCTGACTTGATCATGGTGGATAACCTTTTTGATGTGCTACTGTATTCAGTTTCCCAGTATTTTATTGAGGATCTTCTCATTGATGTTCATCAGGGATATTGGCCTGAAATGTTCTTTTTTTGTTGTATCTCTGCCAGGTTTTGGTATCAGGATGATGCTGGCCTCATAAAATGAGTTAGGGAGGAGTCCCTCTTTTTCTATTATTTGAAATAGTTTCAGAGGGAATGGTACCAGCTCCTCTTTGTACCTGTGGTGGAATTTGGCTGTGAATCTGGTTCTGAGCTGTTTTTGGTTGGTAGGGTATTAATTACTGCCTCAATTTCAGAACTTGTTATCGGTCTATTCAGGGATTCGACTTCTTCCTGGTTTGGTGTTGGGAGGGTGTATATGTCCAGGAATTTACCCATTTCTTCTAGATTTTCTAGTTTATGTGTGTAGAGGTGTTTAGAGTATTCTTTGATGGTAGTTTGTATTTCTGTGGGATCAGTGGTGATACCCCCTTTATCATCTTTCACTGTGTCTGTTTGATTCTTTTTTCTTCTTTATTAGTCTGGCTAGCAGTCTATCTGTTTTGTTAATCTTTTCAAAACACCAGCTCCTGGATTCATAGATTTTTTTGAAGGGTTTTTTTGTGTCTCTATTTCCTTCAGTTCTGCTCTGATCTTAGTTATTTCTTGTCTGTTGCTAGCTTTTGAATTTGTTTGCTCTTGCTTCTCTAGTTCTTTTAATTGTGATATTAGGGTGTTGATTTTAGATCTTTCCCACTTTCTCCTGTGGGCATTTAGTACTATAAATTTCCCTCTAAAGGCTGCGTTAGCTGTGTCCCAGATATACTGGTACATTGTGTCTTTGTTCTCATTGGTTTCAAAGAACTTATTTATTTCTGCCTTAATTTCATTATTTAACCAGTAGTCATTCAGGAGCAGGTTGTTCAGTTTCCATGTAGTTGTGAGGTTTTGAGTAAGTTTCTTAATTCTGAGTTCTAATTTGATTGCATTGTGGTCTGAGAGACTGTTACGATTTCCATTCTTTTGCATTTGCTGAAGAGTGATTTACTTCTAATTATGTGGTCAATTTTAGAATAAATGTGATGTGGTGATGAGAAGAATGTATATTCTGTTGATTTGGGGTGGAGAGTTCTGTAGATGTCTATTAGATCTGCTTGGTCCAGAGTTGAGTTCAAGTCCTGCATATCGTTGTTAATTTTCTGTCTCATTGATCTGTCCAATATTGACGGTGGGGTGTTAAAGTCTCTCGCTATTATTGTGTGGGAGTCTAAGTCTCTTACAGAAACCCCATCCAAAGGTCACCAGCGTCAAAGACCAAAGGTAGATAAATCCATGAAGATGAAGAAAAACCAGCACAAAAAGGCTGAAAATCCCAAAAACCAGAATGCCTCTTCTCCCCCAAAGGATCACAGCTCTTCACCACCAAGGGAACTAAACTGGATGGAGAATGAGTTTGATGAATTGACATAAGTAGGCTTCAGAAAGTGGGTAATATCAAGTTCCTCTGAGCTAAAGGAGCATATTCTAACCCAATGTAAGGAAGCTAAGAACCTTGAAAAAAGGTTAGACGAATTGCTAACTAGAATAACCAGTTTAGAGAATAACATAAATTACCTGATGGAGCTGAAATACACAGCATGAGAACTTCTTGAAGCATACACAAGTATCAGTAGCCAAATCGATCAAGCGGAAGAAAGGATATCAGAAATTGAAGATAAACTCAATGAAATAAAGCGTGAAGACAAGATTACAGAAAACAGAATGAAAAGGAGTGAACAAAGCCTCCAAGAAATATGGGACTATGTGAAAAGACCAAACCTATGTTTGATTGGTGTACCTGAAAGTGATGGGGAGAATGGAACCAAGTTGGAAAACACTCTTCCGGATATTATCCAGGAGAACTTCCCCAACCTAGCAAGACAGGCCAACATTCAAATTCAGGAAATACAGAGAACACCACAAAGATACTCCTTGAGAAGAGCAACCCCAAGACACATAATCATCAGATTCACCAAGGTTGAAATGAAGGAAAAAATGTTAAGGGCAGCCAGAGAGAAAGGTTGGGTTACCCACAAAGAGAAGCCTATCAGACTAACAGCGGATCTCTCGGCAGAAACCCTACAAGCCAGAAGAGAGTGGGGGCCAATATTCAACATTTTTAAATAAAAGAATTTTTAACCCAGAATTTCATCTCCAGCCAAACTAAGCTTCATAAGTGAAGGAGGAATAAAATCCTTTACAGATAAGCAAATGCTGAGAGATTCTGTCAGCACCAGGCCTGCCTTACAAGAGCTCCTCAAGGAAGCACTAAATATAGAAAGGATAAACAAGTACCAGCCACTGCAAAAACATACCAAATTGTAAAGACCATCGACACTATGAAGAAACTGCATCAACTAAGGGGCAAAATAACCCGCTAACATCTTAATGAGAGGATCATATTCATATGTAACAATATTAACCTTCAATGTAAATGGGTTAAATGCCCCAATTAAAAGACACAGACTGGCAAATTGGATAAAGAGTCAAGACCCATTGGTGTGTTGTATTCAGAAGACCCATCTCACATGCAAAGACACACATAGGCTCAAAATAAAGGGATGGAGGAAGATTTACCAAGCAAATGGAAAGCAAAAAAAAAAAAAAAAAAAAGGGGGTTGCAATCCTAGTTTCTGATAAAACAGAATGTTAGTTTCTGATAAAACACAATGTAAGTTTCTGATAAAACAGACTGTAAACCAACAAAGATTAAAAAAAGACAAAGAAGGGCATTACATAATGGTAAAGGGATCAAAGTAACAACAAGAGCTAACTGTCCTAAATATGTATGCACCCAATACAGGGGCACCCAGATTCAAAAGCAAGGCCTTAGAATCATGTGGTTTTTGTCTTTAGTTTTGTTTATGTGGTGAATTACATTTATGGATTCGCGTATGTTGAACCAACCTTGGATCCCAGGGATGAAGCCAACTTGATCATGACAGATAAGCTTTTTGATGTGCTGCTGGAATCAGTTTGCCAGTATTTTATTGAGGATTTTTGCGTTGAGGTTCATCAGGGATATTGGAGGGCAGTTTTTTTTTGGTTTTGAATCTCTGCCAGGTTTTGGTATCAGGATGATGCTGGCTTCATAAAATGAGTTAGGGAGGAGTTCCTTCTTTTCAACTGTTTGGAATAGTTTCAGTAGAAATGGTACCAGCTCGTCTTTGTACCTCTGGTAGAATTCAGCTGTAAATTTGTCCTTTCCTGGGCTTTCTTTTTGGGCTGATAGGCTATTTAATTACTGCCTCGGTTTCAGAACTCATTATTGGTCTATTCAAGTATTCAGTTTCTTCCTGGTTCGTCTTGGCAGGATGTATGTGTCTAGGAATTTATCCATTTCTCCTAGATTTTCTAGTTTATGTGCATAGAGGTGTTTATAGTATTCTCTGATGATTGTTTGTGTTTCTGTATGGTCAGTGGTGATATCCCCCTTATCATTTCTGATTGTGTCTATGTGATTCTTCTGCCTTTTCTTCTTTATTAGTCTACCTAGCAGTCTATTTATTGTTATTTTTTTCCAAAAAACCCAGCTTCTGAATTTGTTGATTTTTTGAAGGGGTTGTCATGTCTCTATCTCCTTTAGTTATGCTCTGATCTTGGTTATTTCTTGTATTTTGCTAGCTTTGGAGTTTGTTTGCTCTTGTTTCTCTAGTTCTTTTAGTTGTGATGTTAGGTTGTTGATTTGAGATCTTACTAGCTTTTTGATGTGGGCATTTAGTGCTTTATATTTTCCTCTAAACACTGCTTTAGCAGTGTTAAAGAGATTCTGGTGCATTGTCTCTTTGTTCTCATTAGTTTTAAAGAACTTCTTGATGTCTGCCTTAATTTCATAATTTACCAAGGAGTCATTCAGGAACAGGTTGTTCAATTTCCATGTAGTTGTGTAGTTTTGAGTGAGTTTCTTAACCTTGAGTTCTAATTTGATTGCACTGTGGTCTGAGAAACTATTTGTTATCATTTCAGTTCTTTTGCATTTGCTGAGGAGTGATTTACTTCCAATTATGTGATCAGTTTTTGAGTAAGTGCCATGTGTCTAGGAGAAAAATGTGTATTCTGTTATTTTTGGATGGAGAGTTCTGTAGATGCCTGTCAGGTCTGCTTGATCCAGAGCTAAGTTCAGGTCCTGAATATCTTTGTTAATTTTCTGTCTTGATCATCTGTCTAATATTGTCAGTGGGGTGTTAAAGTCTCTCACTATTATTGTGTGGGAGTCTGAGTCTCTTTGTAGATCTCTAAGAACTTGCTTTATGAATCTGGATGCTACTGTATTGGGTGCATATATATTTAGGATAGTTAGCTCTCCTTGTTGAACTGAACCCTTTACCGTATATAACGCCCTTATTTGTCTTTTTTGATCTTTGTCGGTTTAAAGTCTGTTTTGTCAGAAACTAGAATTGTGACCCCTGCATTTTTCTGTATTCCATTTGCTTGGTAAATTTTCCTTTATCCCTTTATTTTGAGCTTATATGTGTCTTTGCATGTGAGATGGGTTTCTTGAAGATAGCATACAGATGGATCTTGACTCTATCCAGCTTGCCATTCTGTGTCTTTTAGTTAGGGCATTTAGGCCATTTACACTTAAGGTTAATATTGTTATTTGTGAGTTTGATCCTGTCATCATGAAGCTAGCTGGTTATTTTTCAGACTTGTGTATGTGGTTGCTTCGTAGTGTCACTGATTTGCATACTTCAGTGGATTTATGTAGTGGCTGGTAATGATTTTTCCATTCCATATTTAGTGCTTCCTTCAGGAGCTCTTGAAAGGGAGGCCTGGTGGTGACGAAGTCCCTCAGCATTTGCTTGTCTGAAAAGGATCTTATTTCTCCCTTGCTTATTAAGCTTAGTTTGGCCACATATGAAATTCTGGGCTGGAAATTCTTTTAAGAATGTTGAATATTTGCCCCTAATCTCTGCTGGCTAATAGGGTTTCCACTGAGGGTTTTGCTTTTAGTCTGATGGACTTCTCTTTGTAGGTTACCTGGCCTTTCTCTCTGGCTACCCTTAACATTTTTTCTTTCATTTTGACCTTGGAGGATCTGATGATTACGTGTCTTGGGGTTGATCTTCTCGTGGGGTTCCCTGAATTTCCTGAATTTGAATGTTGGCTTGTCTTGCTAGGTTAGGGAAGTTCTCCTGGATGAGATCCTGAAGTATGTTTTCCAGCTTGTTTCCAGTTTCCCTGTCTCTTTCAGGTACCCCAGTCAGTTGTAGGTTCGGTCCTTTTCCATAATCCTGTATTTCTCAGAGGTTTTGTTCATTGTCTTTTCTTTTTTCCTTTTGTCTTTTTCTGAGACAGAGTCTCGCTTTGTTAGCAGGCTGGAGTGCCGTGGTGCAATCTTGGTTCACTGCAATCTCCGCCTCCCGGGTTCAAGTGATTCTTCTGCCTCAGCCTCCTGAGTAGCTGGAATTATAGGTGCATACCACCATGCTTGGCTAATTTTTGTGTTTTTAGTATAGACAGGGTTTTGCCCCGTTGGCCAGGCTGGTCTCGAACTCCTGACCTCAGGTGATCTGCCTGCCTTGGCCTCCCAAAGTGATGGGATTGCTGGTATGAGCCACTGTGCTCAGTCTCATTCTTTTTTCTCTATTCTTGTCTTTCTGTCCTACTTTAGAAAGATAGTCTTACAGCTCTGAGATTCTTTCCTCTGCTTGGTCTGTTTTGCTGTTGATACTTGTGATTGCATTGTGAGTTTCTTATATTGTGTTTTTCAGCTCCATCAGGTCATTTATGTTCTTCTCTAAACTGGCTATTCTTATTATCAGCTCCTGTATTGTTTTATCATGATTCTTAGCTTCTTTGCATTGGGTTAGAACATGCTCCTTTAGCTCAGTGAAGCTTTTTATTACCCATTTTCTGAAGCCTACTTCTGTCAATTCAGTCATCTTAGCTTCACCCTAGTTCTGTACCCATGCTGGAGAGGTGTTGCAGTCATCTGGAGTCACTCTGGACTTTTGAGTTTTCAGCGTTTTTGCACTGATTCTTTCTCATCTTTGTGGGCTTATCTACCTTCTATCTTTGAGGTTGCTGACCTTTGAATGGTGTTTTTGTGGGATCTTCTTTGTTGATGTTATTGTTGTTGTTATTGTTTTCTGTTTGTTTTTCTTTTAACAGGCCACTCTTCCATAGGGCTGCTGTGGTTTGCTGGGGTTCCACTCCAGACCCTAGTCTTCTTGGTCCTCCCACACCTGGAGATATTACCAGTGAAGGCTGCAAAACAGCAAAGGTGACAGCCTCCTCTTTCTTCTCGGAGCTTTGTCCCAGGGGCACACTGAACAGATGTTGGCCTGAATGCTCCTGTAGAAGGTGTCTGGAGCCCCCTACTGAGAGTTCTCACCCAGTCAGGAGGAACAGGATCAGGGACCTGCTTAAAGAAGCAGTCTGGCTGCCCTTTGGCTGAGTGGGTGTGCTGAGCTGAGGGGAATCCTCCTTGTGCAGACTGCCTGGACTCTCCAGAGCCAGCAGGCTGGAAAGGCTGAGTTGGCTGAACTGCAAATACAGTCACTGCTTCCCCGCCGTCCCTCCCCGCTTGGTGGCTCAGTCCCAGGGAGTGATCAGAGATCTGTTCATATAACTCTGGCTAGTGTAGCTGAAATTCCTGCAGGGAGGCCCCACCGCGTGAGGAGGGATGAAGCAGGGTCCCACTTAGAGGAGCAGTCTGACCACAGTCTGCTGTGTTGTGGAAAACTCTTCCCATTCCAGACCTCCTGGACTCCCCAGAGGAGCTGGCAGGCTGGAACCACAGAGATGGCAGCTGCCCCCCCTCCCAAGTCCCTCAGGAACTTGGTTCATTTCAGGCAGTCTCCAGCCCCCTGCCACTGGCCAGCTGGAATTCCAAGCCAGTGGGTGTTAACATGTGAGGTGCCATGGGAGTGGGGCCTGCAGAACGATGCTGCTTGGCCCCCTGGATTCAGCCCCCTTCCTAGGGGAAGGCAAGGATGGATTTCCCGCCTTGCTAGAATTCCCAGGGCCAGAGTGTGCAAAATTCCTGGGTCTCTGTGCATACCTGAGCCACTCTGCTGAGACTCCGCATAGCACTATGCTTTGGACCCAAGGTCCTGGTGGTGTGGGCTCATGGGGGGGATCTCCTGATCTGCAGGTTGCAAAGATCTATGGGAAAAACATGGTTTCCTGGGTGGGGTTGCACACTCACTGCCTCCCTTGGCTGGGGGTAGGGCCTCCCCTGGCTTCAGAAGGGGCCGTCTCCCCACCCTGCTTTTCCTCACTCTCTGTGGGTTGAGCCATCCACCTAGTGAGTCCCGATGTGAGAACCTGGATACCTCAGTTGAAGGTTCAGAATTTCATTTGCTGTTTTCGTTCCTCTCTGTGATAGCCACTGACTGCAGCTGCTTCTGGTATAGTACTGTTAACTATGTTCAGAATTCACCAGTTTTTCCACTCAAGTTCATTTTTTCTGGTCCAGGATCTAACTCAGCATCCCACATTGCGTTAATTGTCATATCTTGTTAGTCCTCTCTAGTTTGTGATGATTCCTTAGGTTTTTCTTTTTTTTTTTCACGGTCTTGTTACTTTTGAAGAATACTGGTCAGTTATTTTGTAGAATGTCTCTCAAGTTGGGTTTGACTTATGATTTCTCATGATTAGAGCAAGGTTATACATTTTTGGTAAGACTAGCTACAAATTAATAATCTAAAAATACTATATTTTTAGCAAATATCATATCAGAGGTACATGATATCAATATGCATTATTCTTGGTGAAATTAACATAGATCACTTGGTTAATGTGGTCTCTGCTGTGTTTTTGTACTGTGCAGTTACTCCTGTTCCCTTTGTAGTTAATAAATATCTTGGGGAGGAATTTACTTTGAGACTTTGCAAGTATACTGTTTCTGCTCAAATTTTTGCCCACTGATTTTGGTATCTATCTTGTCTGCAACAATTATGGCTATGGTGCTCTGATGGTGATTTTCTATTTTCCCCATTCTTTCTACATTTGTTGATTGGAATGTTTCTGTATGGAAGAGCTGTGTCTTTTTCTCCCCATGTATTTATTTATTCAATTATTTGCTTATATCTGAATGGAATTACGGATATTTATTTTATTACTGGATTATAATCCAATACTATTTTTATTTCTTTTATTGCTCAAATTGTTCCCTCCTGGGTCATTGAGAACTCTTTGAGGTTGGTTCCTGGAACCTTTTGACATGCTTATCCTTTTTTGAGAACTTTCTTACTTTCTGAAACTGTAAGATGATCCAGGCTTATCTTATATTTTCCCTGCCCCAGCCCTAGAATCAACCACTTTTTCAGGAAGCCCTGGTTTATTGTAAAATGATATTCAAAACCAAGATCCGGGTGCTTGGTGTGCTTATTGCTACTGAGATGTTTATCTTATTAGTGGACAGATCTAGGATTTCTGTGTATGTACTGACCCATGCATATACCTATATCTATTTCTAAATCTATATGTACACATACACTTACGTAAAGAAACCATGAGTTTCATCCAATACCACAGAGTTCATTCTAGCCTTCCTCCCTTCTCTAACTGTAGTTTATTTCTTTGAAAGTAAGAAATCTGACTCTTTTTATCTACAACATGTTTGATTGTTTGTTCAACCCTAATCTACACATACAGTTGTTTCGGAATTGCGAACCCATACTTCTGTTACTATTCGACTTTTTTTTTTTTTTTTGAGTTACTGATTGACTTTTTTTTTTTTTTTTTTTTTTTTTTTTGAGATGGAGTCTCCCTCTGTTGCTCTGCTGGAGTGCAGTGGCGTAATCTTGGCTCACTGCAACCTCCACCTCCCAGGTTCAAGAGATTCTCCTGCTTTAGCCTCCCAAGTAGCTGGGACTTACAGGCACCTGCCACCATGCCTGGCTAATTTTTGTATTTTTAGTAGAGACAGGGTTTCACCACATTGGCCAGGCTGTTCTTGATCTCCTGACCTCAGGTGATCCTCCCACCTCAGCCTCTCAAAGTGCTGGGATTACAGGTGTGAGCCACTGGGCCTGGCCTCTGATTGACTTTTAATTTGTAATTCTGGAGAACTGTTAGGGAAAGCAACATACTAGGAGATGGATTTTGATAGTGATAACTTTTATCAGTTTAATTAACTTAAGTATCATTCCTATCAACTTTTCCTTCTATAGTTTACTTTGCCTTATGTAATGTACTAAAGATATAAGACTGGCATTATAGCGTATCATCAACTAATGTGCCTGAGTATGATCATAAGAAAATATTAAACATCTTTTCTGGTGAAAAGATCTAAAAACCACAGACTGTTGGAGTAACTTTGAGGTGACATCTGTTCAGTGCTTCTTAAAAATATATATTTTTTTCTGAACACAAAAGAGGTGTATACTCAGAAGAAAAAGTCACACATTACAGAAATAAATGAAACATACAGAAATTCCTCATAACCCTTTATGACAACCACTGCGCACGCACATATACCAGATAACTGTTCAATGCTTTTTTAAACTTGAACATTTTATCATATTTTTTGAGGTTTACTTTTGTAAATTTGCCAGAATGATAGAGAAATGGCCAAATCCCACTGTACATCTAGGAAACTACTATAGATGTTAGGAGAAATTGTGGGATTTTGATAGTATTAAGGTATTTTTCTGGGCAGGGTTTTTTTCTAGGCAATGCGTGACTGCACCTAAACCATAGCTGATATCTTTATGAGTTTCTCAGGAGAAATACTGGTATGTGCGTAATGCCCAGTGGCAAGTGAAAAACAAGGAATTAAGAGATACTTCTTCCTGGCATCTCTTTCAGCCACCAAATGACCACAACTTGGTGCCTTATATGAAGTATAATTTGGAACCAATCTCATCCTGCAGTCATATCTCATTAATGAGTAAACACATCTGAGATGTTTCATTCTGCAAATTTTTTTTTTTTTTGAGATGGAGTCTTGCTCTGTTGCTCAGGTTGGAGTGTAGTGGTACAATCTCGGCTCACCACAACCACCGCAACTCCACCTCCCGAGTTCAAGTGATTCTCCTGCCTCAGCCTCCCAAGTAGCTGGAATTACAAGTGTGAGCCACCACGCCTGGCTAATTTTTGTATTTTTAATAGAGATGAGGTTTTACCATGTTGACCAGGCTGGTCATGAACACCTGACCTCAAGCGGTCCACACGCCTCAGCCTCCCAAAGTACTGGGATTACAGGTATGAACCACTGCACCTGGCCTGCAAATGCTTATTATATGTCTTCTTTCACCAAGTTAGGTACTGGAGGTATTAAAATGAATGAAAGTTGGTTATTACCATAAGGAACTTTAAGGGAAGAAACACAGGTAAGCCAATAATTGTAATATAACATGAATAGTGTGATTTAGGAGTGCAGAGGTGGGAGGGACCCCTGCTTGGAACTTTACAGGGGAAGTGGTATTTAAACTACTCTTTAGTACCTGGCTTCTGTCTGTGCCATCACTCGGCAATGAATTTTTTCAGTCCTGTGCTAATTGAAGTAGTTTTCTAAACTCCATTTTGTCATCTGTTCAATTCCCTTTTAATGAAGTTCTTTATATTTTTAACATGTCTGTCTTCTCATTTTATTCCTTTCCTGGAGACCTTCAATGCTTATATTTTAGGTAAAGAAAGGAGTTCAGAATCTTTTGTGTAACACCCAAGTCCTGCAGGTCAGTCCTCAGCCTGTCCACTCATCTCTTCCTCCTCCATACACCCCTTTCTCCAGCTACACTGAACTGCTCCCCTAAAACAGGTGCTTTTTAATGTTTGGCTCCATGCCTTTGTTCTGTTATTCTTTCTCTATGAAAAGGTCCTCCCTCATCTGTGCTGTCTGCAATCATACTCTATTTCAAGGTCCAGCTCAAGTTCCATGTCTTGCATGAAACCATTTCTTATCCTTCTAGCTATCTCCCAAGTTTGAATAGTTTCTTCTTCTAACTCCTCACTTTGTCTTTTTTCTCTATTATATTGTTAGCTTCCTGTGGGTCAGCCTCTTCATATTTCTTACGATATCTTTAACCACATATCCTTAATTACTTTTAGCCATTTTATATTGAGGAATTTTATGAATATCTTGGCTTTGATCTTTTGCTTCTGGATCCTCTTTAGACCCTCAGGTTTGTTTATTTATCTCCAAATGTTTTAATTCTAGTGCTAGGTCTTCTGGGTTCTAGGGCAGCTGGATAGAGCTATGTGTTAAGACTTTTCATTGAACATTAACTGCTTATGTGGACTCAGTCAAATGTGTTGATTAAAGGCATGCATTTTGGAATCAGACAGAACCATGCTCTAGCCCCAGCTCTGTTTTCTCTTGAAAAAGTTACTTAACCTCTCTAAGCCTTAGTTTCATCATCTGTAAGTTAGGCTAAAAATACTACCTCCTGCTGACAGGTTTTGTGAGAATTAAATAAAGTATTTAGCATAGTGCCTAAAACATAAAAGTGTGCAATAAATGTTAAATTCTTTGTCTTTACCTGTGCCTTCTTTTGCTCTCCCTTCTCCTTTTCCTCCTGTCTTTTATTTTTACTCCCTAATCCCACTTCCTTTTTATTCTCCATGAAATATCATTACTGTTTATGATATTAGTCTGTTTTGCTAATATCCAGCTTCTTTTAGGATTTTTTTTAGATTCAGAAGTTATGGGCAAATTAATAATTTTTTATGTGTTAATGCGGCAGGTCACCATAAATAAATTGCCTCGTGATGGGAATTTTGTCATTCTGGTACTTTCAGTCGTACTCAATTCTTAGCTGTATATAGGTGTTGCATTGATGAAAACCACTCTTTTAGGGGAAAGGCATCAAAATCAGTGGCTTATTTGTAGCACTGTTGTATTCTCTTATATAGTAATGTAATACTAACCTAAATGTTAATGTATTTTCTCTAATTTGTAGCAAATAATTTTTTTTTTTTTTTTTTTGAGACGGAGTTTCGCTCTTGTTGCCCAGGCTGGAGTGCAATGGCATGATCTCGGCTCACCACAATCTCTGCCTCCCAGGTTCAAGCAATTGTCCTGCCTCAGCCTCCCGAGTAGCTGGGATTACAGGCATGCACCACCACGGCCGGCTAATTTTGTATTTTTAGTAGAGATTGGGTTTCTCCATGTTGAGGCTGGTCTCGAACTCCTTACCTCAGGTGATCCGCCTGTCTCGGCCTCCCAAAGTGCTGGGATTACAGGCATGAGCCACCGCGCCAGGCAGCAAAGAAAATTTTTAATTTTCAAAATCAGTGGCTTATTCTTAGCACTATTGCATTCTCTTATGTAGTAATGTAATACTAACCTAAATCAATATATTTTCTTTACTTTGTAGCAAAGAAAATTTTTAACTCTCTTTGTGCTTTTTTGAGAAAATGGACATTGATGTAAAATGAGGAAGTATGCCCCCCCAATAAAGCAAGTATACAAAAATCTGTGTTTTAAAATATAGACAGTTTTTAGATAAGAAAAGGAGATGAGAGAATAGGCAAAATAGGTAAGTTTCCTAATAACATTGTCTTCTCATTCTATTCTATGCAGAATATCTCTACTTTAATCTTTGATTCCTGCTTTTTAAGGATGGATGTTCATGCAGCCAGTGAATAAGGAGCAGAGGATTCTGCTACATGAGGACCTGGAGGTTCAGTTTGAATAAATCATGTGGACATTCTTTATTTGTCCAATCATTATTTATTCAATATCTAGTACCCAGGAAATGCACAGCTGGGATAATACAAAAATGATTAAGAAATTGTTTCCTTTAGAACATATAGTGAATTAAGTATGAGAGAAAACATGTCTAAGTAATATTTAAGACAAACTACGGAAATATAAAATAATCGTTTGCAGAGGAAAGAGTGATTAAATTAATTTGCTGTTAAAGCTGTTTGCTATATTTTATATTTGTTTATATTTCTATAAAAAGGAAGTAAATAATAGGTTAACTGAATGTGAGATGATTGTGATAAGGTTCTCAGTCTTAGTTGATCCATAACTGTCGTCACAGTTTTAGTAGGGGCTTTTCTAGCTGCTGTGTATATTCATCTCTCTAGACACGAGATGTTTGTTCTCTAGGCATCTGGCCTCTCTGAAGCTTTCTTAATTATAACACTCACAAAAACTTTTTTTTTTTTAACTTTTATTTTAGTTTTGGGGGTACATGTGCAGGTTGGATCTATAGATAAATTGTGTGTCGTGGGGGATTTATGTACATATTATTTTGTCACCCAGGTAAGTAGCATAGTATCTACTAGTTAATTTTTTGATTCTCACCCTCTTCCCACCCTCCACCCTCAATTAGGCCTCAATGTCTATTGTTTCCTTCTTGGCATCCATGTGTACTCAATGTTTAGCTCCCACTTATAAGTGAGAATATGCAGTGTTTGGTTTTCTGTTCTTGCGTTAGTTCACTTAGGATAATGGCCTCCAGCTCCATGTTGCTGTAAAGGACATGATTTTTTTTATGGCTGCATACTATTCCATGGTGTATATGTACCACATTTTCTTTATCCAGTCTACCACTGATGCTCATTTAGGTTGATTACATGTCTTTCCTTTGGTGAATAGGGCTGCATTGAACATATATGTGCATGGGTCTTTATGGTAGAACAGTTTATATTCCTTTGGGTATATACCCAATAATAGGATTGCTGGATGGAATGGTAATTCTGTTTTAAGTTCTTTGAGAAATTGCTAAACTTCTTTCCATAGTGTCTGAGCTAATTTACATTCCCACCAGCAGTATATAAGCATTCCCTTTTATCTGCAGCCTTGCCAGCATCTCTTGTTTTTTTGACATTTTAATAATGGCCATTCTTACTGGTGTGAGCTGGTATCTCATTGTGATTTTGATTTGCATTTCTCTGGTGATTAGTGATGTTGAGCATTTTTTCATATGCTTCTTTGCCATGTATGTGTCTTATTTTGAGAAATGTTTATGTCTTTTGCTCATGTTTTAATGGGTTTTTTTTTGCTTGTAGATTTAAGTTTCTGATAGATTCTGAATATTAGACCTTTGTCAGATGCATAGTTTGCAAATATTTTCTCCCATTTTGTGAGTTGTCTGTTTACTCTGTTGATAAGTTTCTTCTGCTTTGCAGAAACTTTTTAGTTTAATTAAATCCCATTTGTCAATTTTAATTTTTGTTGCAGTTGCTTTTAGCATCTTCATCATAAAATCTTTGCCAGTGCCTGTGTCTGTAGTGGTGTTTTCTAGTTTATCTTTCAGGATTTTTATAGTTTTAGGTTTTACACTGAAGTTTTTAATCCATCTTGAGTTGACTTTTGTATATGGTGTAAGGAAGAGGTCTAGTTTCAGTCTTCTACATACAGCTAGCTACTTATCCCAGCACCATTTATTGAATAGGGAATCCTTTCTCCATTGCTTGTTTTTGTCAGCTTTGTTGAAGATCAGAGAGTTGTAGGTATGTGACTTTACTCTATTCTGTACCATTAATCTATATGTCTGTTTTTGTACCAGTACCATGCTGTTTTGGTTACTGTAGCATTATAGTATAGTTTGAAGTCTGGTAATGTGTTTGCTCCAGCTTTGTTCTTTTTGCTTAGAATTGCAGTTGTTATTTGGGCTCTTTTTTGGTTCCATATGAATTTTAGAATAGTTTTTTTTTCTAATTCTGTGAAGAATGTCATTGGTAGTTTGATAGAAATAGGATTGAATCTGTATATTGCTTTGGGTACTATGGTCATTTTAACAATGTTGACTCTTCCTATCCATGAGCTTGGGATGCTTTTCCATTTGCTTGTGTCATCTCTGATTTCTTTGAGCAGTGCTTTGTAATTCTCATGGTAGAGATTTTTTTACCTCCTTGGTTAGCTATATTCCTAAGTATTTTTGTTCTTTTTGTGTCTATTGTGAGTGGGATTGTGTTCTTGATTTGGCGCTCAGCTTGGACATTATTGGTGTATAGAAATGCTACTGATTTTTTTACATTGATTTTGTATCCTGAAACTTTGCTGAAGTTGTTTATCAGATCTAGGAGCTTTTGGGCAGACTATGGGGTTTTCTAGGTAAAAAAGAATATTGTCTGCAAACAGAGATAGTTTGACTTTCTCTCTTCCTATTTGGATGTCTTTTATTTATTTCCGTTGCCTGATTTCTCTGGCCAGAACTTCCGATACAATGTTAAATAGGAGTGGTGAGAGTGAGCAGACTTGTCATGTTCCAGTTCTCAGGGGGAATGCTTTTGGCTTTTGCCCGTTCAGTATGATGTTGGCTGTGGGTTTGGCATAGATGCCTCTTATTATTTTGAGGTAAGTTCCTTTAGTGCCTAGTTTGTTGAGGATTTTTAACATGAAGGGATGCTGGATTTTATTGAAAGCCTTTTCTGCATCTATTGATATGATCATGTGGTTTTTGTTTTTAGTTCTCTTTGTGTGATGAATCACATTTATTGATTTGCATATATTGAACCATTCTTGCATCCTAAGGATAAAACCTACTTGATCAGATTGTGGTGAATTTGTTTTTGATGTGCTGCTGGATTTGGTTTACTAATATTTTTTTGAGGATTTTTGCATTTATGTTCATCAAGGATATTGGCCTGTAGTTTCCATTTCTTCTGGGTTTTCTAGTTTATGTGTGTGGAGGTGTTCATAATAGTCTTTTTTTTTTTGTCTTTCTGTGGGGTTGGTGTTAATGTTATCTTTGTCATTTCTGATTCTTTATTTGGATTTTCTTTTTTTCTTTATTAGTCTAGCCAGTGGTCTTTTTTGTTGTTGTTGTTGTTGTTTTTGAGACAGAGTCTTGCTTTGTTGCCCAGGCTGGAGTGTAGTGGCGTGATCCCAGGTCACTGCAAACTCCGCCTCCCAGATTCACGCCATTCTCCTGCCTCAGTCTCTGGAGTAGCTGGGACTACAGGCGCCTGCCACCACGCCCGGCTAATTTTGTTTTCGTATTTTTGGTAGAGACGGGGTTTCACTGTGTTAGGCAGGATGGTCTCGAGCACCTGACCTCGTGATCTGCCCACCTTGGCCCCCCAAAGTGCTGGGACTATAGGTGTGAGCCACTGTGCCTGGCTGCTAGTGGTCTTACTTATTCTTTCAAATAACCAACTTCTGGTTTCACATGAAAACTTATATTAATTATAGATCTAGTAGGAACAAACATGTCTAGGCCAGTGATATAATTATTTTGATTACATACTGCAGTTGATTTAAAAAAATTAGGGTGCATTTGAATAGATAGGCTTATTTTTCTCTAATTACACACACTTATTATATATTAGTATATGATGTACCTTATAAAACATACACAAAACTAGGTATCAAAAAAGGAAGACGTATTGGTGAGATAAAGTCTTTTTTTTTTTTTTTTTTTTTTTTTTTAGAAAAAATGTTAAAAGTTTATTGTGCACACTAAGAACAGTTCTCAAACTGGGAGACTTCAAACCGAAAGTAGTAAGAAGCCTCAAGTAAAGCAGCCACAGTGCAGATTATAAAGCACAAAGGAGGAGTATTTTAACCTTTTCTTTCTTTTTTTTTTTTTTTTTATTATTCTTTAAATTAAAAAATTTTTATTTATTTTTTATTTTTTTCTTTTTATTATTATTATTATTATTATTATACTTTAGGCTCTATGGTACATGTGCGCAATGTGCAGGTAACTTACATATGTATACATGTGCCATGCTGGTGCACTGCACCCACCAACTCGTCATCTAGCATTAGGTATATCTCCCAGTGCTATCCCTCTCCCCTCCCCCCACCCCACAACAGTCCCCGAAGTGTGATGTTCCCCTTCCTGTGACCATGTGTTCTCATTGTTCAATTCCCACCTATGAGTGAGAATATGCGGTGTTTGGTTTTTTGTTCTTGCGATAGTTTACTGAGAATGATGATTTCCAATTTCATCCATGTCCCTACAAAGGACGTGAACTCATCATTTTTTATGGCTGCATAGTATTCCATGGTGTATATGTGCCACATTTTCTTAATCCAGTCTATCATTGTTGGACATTTGGGTTGGTTCCAAGTCTTTGCTATTGTGAATAATGCCGCAATAAACATACGTGTGCATGTGTCTTTATAGCAGCATGATTTATAGTCCTTTGGGTATATACCCAGTAATGGGATGGCTGGGTCAAATGGAATTTCTAGTTCTAGATCCCTGAGGAATTGCCACACTGACTTCCACAAGGGTTGAACTAGTTTACAGTCCCACCAACAGTGTAAAAGTGTTCCTATTTCTCCACATCCTCTCCAGCACCTGTTGTTTCCTGACTTTTTAATGATTGCCATTCTAACTGGTGTGAGATGGTATCTCATTGTGGTTTTGATTTGCATTTCTCTGATGGCCAGTGATGGTGAGCATTTTTTCATGTGTTTTTTGGCTGCATAAATGTCTTCTTTTGAGAAGTGTCTGTTCATGTCCTTCGCCCACTTTTTGATGGGGTTGTTCGTTTTTTTCTTGTAAATTTGTTGGAGTTCATTGTAGATTCTGGATATTAGCCCTTTGTCAGATGAGTAGGTTGCAAAAATTTTCTCCCATTTTGTAGGTTGCCTGTTCACTCTGATGGTAGTTTCCTTTGCTGTGCAGAAGCTCTTTAGTTTAGTTAGATCCCATTTGTCAATTTTGGCTTTTGTTGCCATTGCTTTTGGTGTTTTAGACATGAAGTCCTTGCCCATGCCTATGTCCTGAATGGTAATGCCTAGGTTTTCTTCTAGGGTTTTTATGGTTTCAGGTCTAACATTTAAGTCTTTAATCCATCTTGAATTGATTTTTGTATAAGGTGTAAGGAAGGGATCCAGTTTCAGCTTTCTACATATGGCTAGCCAGTTTTCCCAGCACCATTTATTAAATAGGGAATCCTTTCCCCATTTCTTGTTTTTGTCAGGTTTGTCGAAGATCAGATAGTTGTAAATATGTGGCATTATTTCTGATGGCTCTGTTCTGTTCCATTGATCTATATCTCTGTTTTGGTACCAGTACCATGCTGTTTTGATTACTGTAGCCTTGTAGTATTGTTTGAAGTCAGGTAGTGTGATGCCTCCAGCTTTGTTCTTTTGGCTTAGGATTGACTTGGTGATGTGAGCTCTTTTTTGGTTCCATATGAACTTTAAAGTAGTTTTTTCCAATTCTGTGAAGAAAGTCATTGGTAACTTGATGGGGATGGCATTGAATCTGTAAATTACCTTGGGAAGGATGGCCATTTTCATGATATTGATTCTTCCTACCCATGAGCATGGAATGTTCTTCCATTTGTTTGTATCCTCTTTTATTTCCTTGAGCAGTGGTTTGTAGTTCTCCTTGAAGAGGTCCTTCACATCCCTTGTAAGTTGGATTCCTAGGTATTTTATTCTCTTTGAAGCAATTGTGAATGGGAGTTCACTCATGATTTGGCTCTCTGTTTGTCTGTTATTGATGTATAAGAATGCTTGTGATTTTTGTACATTGATTTTATATCCTGAGACTTTGCTGAAGTTGCTTATCAGCTTAAGGAGATTTTGGACTGAGACAATGGGGTTTTCTAGATATACTATCATGTCATCTGCAAACAGGGACAATTTGACTTCCTCTTTTCCTATTTGAATACCCTTGATTTCCTTCTCCTGCCTAATTGCCCTGGCCAGAACTTCCAACACTATGTTGAATAGAAGTGGTGAGAGAGGGCATCCCTGTCTTGTGCCAGTTTTCAAAGGGAATGCTTCCAGTTTTTGCCCATTCAGTATGATATTGGCTGTGGGTTTGTCATAAATAGCTCTTATTATTTTGAGATACGTCCCATCAATACCTAATTTATTGAGAGTTTTTAGCATGAAGCGTTGTTGAATTTTGTCAAAGGCCTTTTCTGCATCTATTGAGATAATCATGTGGTTTTTGTCTTTGGTTCTGTTTATATGCTGGATTACATTTATTGATTTGCGTATATTGAACCAGCCTTGCATCCCAGGGATGAAGCCCACTTGATCATGGTGGATAAGCTTTTTGATGTGCTGCTGGATTCTGTTTGCCAGTATTTTATTGAGGATTTTTGCATCAATGTTCATCAAGGATATTGGTCTAAAATTCTCTTTTTTTGTTGTGTCTCTGCCAGGCTTTGGTATCAGGATGATGCTGGCCTCATAAAATGAGTTAGGGAGGATTCCCTCTTTTTCTATTGATTGGAATAGTTTCAGAAGGAATGGTACCAGCTCCTCCTTGTACCTCTGGTAGAATTCGGCTGTGAACCCATCTGGTCCTGGACTTTTTTTGGTTGGTAAGCTATTGATTATTGCCACAATTTCAGCTCCTGTTATTGGTCTATTCAGAGATTCAACTTCTTCCTGGTTTAGTCTTGGGAGGGTGTATGTGTTGAGGAATTTATCCATTTCTTCTAGATTTTCTAGTTTATTTGCGTAAAGGTGTTTGTAGTATTCTCTGATGGTAGTTTGTATTTCTGTGGGATTGGTGGTGATATCCCCTTTATCATTTTTTATTGCATCTATTTGATTCTTCTGTCTTTTTTTCTTTATTAATCTTGCTAGCGGTCTATCAATTTTGTTGATCCTTTCAAAAAACCAGCTCCTGGATTCATTTATTTTTTGAAGGGTTTTTTGTGTCTCTATTTCCTTCAGTTCTGCTCTGATTTTAGTTATTTCTTGCCTTCTGCTAGCTTTTGAATGTGTTTGCTCTTGCTTTTCTAGTTCTTTTAATTGTGATGTTAGGGTGTCAATTTTGGATCTTTCCTGCTTTCTCTTGTGGGCATTTAGTGCTATAAATTTCCCCCTACACACTGCTTTGAATGCATCCCAGAGATTCTGGTATGTTGTGTCTTGGTTCTCGTTGGTTTCAAAGAACATCTTTATTTCTGCCTTCATTTCGTTATGTACCCAGTAGTCATTCAGGAGCAGGTTGTTCAGTTTCCATGTAGATGAGCGGTTTTGAGTGAGATTCTTAATCCTGAGTTCTAGCTTGATTGCACTGTGATCTGAGAGATAGTTTGTTATAATTTGTGTTCTTTTACATTTATTGAGGAGAGCTTTACTTCCAATTATATGGTCAATTTTGGAATAGGTGTGGTGTGGTGCTAAAAAAATGTATATTCTGTTGATTTGGGGTGGAGAGTTCTGTAGATGTCTATTAGGTCCGCTTGGTGCAGAGCTGAGTTCAATTCCTGGGTATCCTTGTTGACTTTCTGTCTCGTTGATCTGTCTAATGTTGACAGTGGGGTGTTAAAGTCTCCCATTATTAATGTGTGGGAGTCTAAGTCTCTTTGTAGGTCACTCAGGACTTGCTTTATGAATCTGGGTGCTCCTGTATTGGGTGCATATATGTTTAGGATAGTTAGCTCTTCTTGTTGAATTAATCCCTTTACCATTACGTAATGGCCTTCTTTGTCTCTTTTGATCTTTGTTGGTTTAAAGTCTGTTTTATCAGAGACTAGGATTGCAACCCCTGCCTTTTTTTGTTTTCCATTTGCTTGGTAGATCTTCCTCCATCCTTTTATTTTGAGCCTATGTGTGTCTCTGCACGTGAGATGGGTTTCCTGAATACAGCACACTGATGGGTCTTGAGTCTTTATCCAGTTTGCCAGTCTGTGTCTTTTAATTGGAGCATTTAGTCCATTTACATTTAAAGTTAATATTGTTATGTGTGAATTTGAGCCTGTCATTATGATGTTAGCTGGTTATTTTGCTCGTTAGTTGATGCAGTCTCTTCCTAGTCTCGATGGTGGTTACATTTCGGTATGATTTTGCAGTGGCTGGTACCAGTTGTGCCTTTCCATGTTTAGCGCTTCCTTCAGGAGCTCTTTTAGAGCAGGCCTGGTGGTGACAAAATCTCTCAGCATTTGTTTGTCTGTAAAGTATTTTATTTCTCCTTCACTTATGAAGCTTAGTTTGGCAGGATATGAAATTCTGGGTTGAAAATTCTTTTCTTTAAGAATGTTGAATATTGGCCCCCACTCTCTTCTGGCTTGTAGGGTTTCTGCCGAGAGATCCGCTGTTAGTCTGATGGGCTTCCCTTTGATGGTACTCGACCTTTCTCTCTGGCTGCCCTTAACATTTTTTCCTTCATTTCAACTTTGGTGAATCTGACAATTATGTGTCTTGGAGTTGCTCTTCTCGAGGAGTATCTTTGTGGCGTTCTCTGTATTTTCTGAATCTGAATGTTGGCCTGCCTTGCTAGATTGGGGAAGTTCTCCTGGATAATATCCTGCAGAGTGTTTTCCAACTTGTTTCCATTCTCCCCGTCACTTTCAGGTACACCAATCAGACATAGATTTGGTCTTTTCACATAGTCCCACATTTCTTGGAGGCTTTGCTCGTTTCTTTTTATTCTTTTTTCTCTAAACTTCCCTTCTCGCTTCATTTCGTCTTCCAGGGCTGATACCCTTTCTTCCATTTGATTGCATCGGCTCCTGAGGCTTCTGCATTCTTCACGTAGTTCTCGAGCCTTGGTTTTCAGCTCCATCAGCTCCTTTAAGCACTTCTCTGTATTGGTTATTCTAGTTATACATTCTTCTAAATTTTTTTCAAAGTTTTCAACTTCTTTGCCTTTGGTTTGAATATCCTCCCGTAGCTCGGAGTAATTTGATCGTCTGAAGCCTTCTTCTCTCATCTCGTCAAAGTCATTCTCCGTCCAGCTTTGTTCCGTTGCTGGTGAGGAACTGCGTTCCTTTGGAGGAGGAGAGGTACTCTGGTTTTTAGAGTTTCCAGTTTTTCTGCTCTGTTTTTTCCCCATCTTTGTGGTTTTATCTACTTTTGGTCTTTGATGATGGTGATGTACAGATGGGTTTTTGGTGTGGGTGTCCTTTCTGTTAGTTTTCCTTCTAACAGACAGGACCCTCAGCTGCAGGTCTGTTGGAGTACCTGGCCGGCCGTGTGAGGTGTCAGTCTGCCCCTGCTGGGGGGTGCCTCCCAGTTAGGCTGCTCGGGGGTCAGGGGTCAGGGACCCACTTGAGGAGGCAGTCAGCCCGTTCTCAGATCTCCAGCTGCGTGCTGGGAGAACCACTGCTCTCCTCAAAGCTGTCAGACAGGGACATTTAAGTCTGCAGAGGTTACTGCTGTCTTTTTGTTTGTCTGTGCCCTGCCCCCAGAGGTGGAGCCTACAGAGGCAGGCAGGCCTCTTTGAGCTGTGGTGGGCTCCACCCAGTTCAAGCTTCCAGGCTGCTTTGTTTACCTAAGGGAGCCTGGGCAATGGCGGGCGCCCCTCCCCCAGCCTCGCTGCCGACTTGCTGTTTGATCTCAGACTGCTGTGCTAGCAATCAGTGAGACTCCGTGGGCGTAGGACCCTCTGAGTCAGGTGTGGGCTATATTCTCCTGGGGCACCGTTTCCTAAGCCCGTCGGAAAAGCACAGTATTCGGGTGGGAGTGGCCTGATTTTCCAGGTGCCGTTTGTCACCCCTGGAAAGGGAACTCCGTGACCCCTTGCGCTTCCCGAGTGAGGCAATGCCTCGCCCCTGCTTCGGCTGGCGCACGGTGCACTCACCCACTGACCTGCGCCCACTCTCTGGCACTCCCTAGTGAGATGAACACGGTACCTCAGATGGAAATGCAGAAATCACCCGTCTTCTGCGTCGCTCGCGCTGGGAGCTGTAGACCGGAGCTGTTCCTATTCGGCCATCTTGGCTCCCAAGATAAAGTCTTTAAAAATGTTTTGGTCAGTAATGATAGTATAATGGAATCTCACTACTGTTATTTATTATCTCAAAGCACAATATATATTTAGGGTGAGATTCTCTGTTAAGGATAGTAAGATGCAAGTTCACAATTCAAATAAACTTAATAATTTCTTCACTGCTCTAGGCACACCCTCCGGGGCACAGGTCTCTGAAACTCTCATCTAAAGACATTTATTCTTGGGAGTGTCTCTGAATCTCTTCCTTTGTGGGAGGCTGCCCAATTCGCAAAAAGAAAAAAAATGTGTATATATATATTTAAAACAGATAAATATTATATATATCACCGTTGTAGGATAGGACACCTTCACACTGTGATTAAAAAATCACAACAGTGGCCGGGTGTGGTGGCTCACGCCTGTAATCCCAGCGCTTTGTGAGGCCGAGGCAGGCAGATCACGAGGTCAGGAGTTCGAGACCAGCCTTGCCAACATGGTGAAACCCCATCTCTACTAAAAATACAAAAATTAGCCAGGCATGGTGGCGCGCCCCTGTAATCCCACCTACTCGGGAGGCTGAGGCAGGAGAATTGCTTGTACCCGGAATGCAGAGGTTGCAGTGAGCCGAGATCACACCACTGCACTGCAACCTGGGTGACAGAGCAAGACTATGTCTGAGAAAAAAAAAAAAAAATCACAACAGTATATTGTTTCTAAGTCTATCCTTAGAAAGCTCCTAAGCCAGTTATAAGAGAATCTAGTAAGGAAAACAATTTTGCAGGGTATGGGAATATTATTGTTATTTGTACTTGAAGTAGTCAGACATGGAACATGTTACCTACTTCTATTTTGGAGATGAAAATGTATTATAATGTTAATAATGTAAAGCTGTTTCTACTTTTATGGGTTATGTTGGATATATAGTTTCAGAAATTTGACAATGACTTTATCTTACAGATCACTTTAGTTTCTTTAAATTGACAGCAGAGGGCACTATGGTAGTTTTCCAAAGCCAGTTTTAAAATTGGAAAATTGTTGCCATTTTTATGTGTAATGCAGTGTATCTATTCAACTAGTTGAATGAAAAGCTATGAAACTTTTTGTTCTTTGCTTTTTCACTATGTTAGGAGTATAAAAATTTTGTTGAGTATTGGTAAAGTTGAGGTGCACTATTTTTCTGAGTTCCACATTTGCTTTTGTTTAGTACTCTTTAAAAAGAGTACTTGTAAATCTGTTCACTAATCTTTAAAGTTTACTTATTTGAGATTACCTTGATTAAAATCAGTACTGTGAGAAAAAAGCTTTCAGTGAATATTATATAACAAATTTAATTAAAGCTTTGAAAGATGTTTTTGTAGGTCCTAGCATCTCTAGTCATATGTCAGATATAATTTTATTAGCCCACAGGCTGTCAGAGATAGTATGCCCAGAGTGATACACATTACCTTTGTATTACAGCTGTTGTTTAGGAAGCAAGTCAGTCTTAGTCTGAGAGGAAGTCCATGTATTTATTTCTACATCCTTAATGAGAAAAGAAGAAAAGGCTTATTTCACAGAATTTCCTTGGGGAAATGATTTGAAGGTTTCATTTATATTTTAAGAATGTAATTAACATTAATTGGGTTGTATAGGTTTTAAAGAAGATAAACCCCCATGAGCGGAAAAATACATTGTAAATACATTATAAATATAGAAAAGGGAAAAATCTCAGCACCTATTTTGGTCAGTCTGTTATAAATTAGCTGAAAATAATAGCCAGAATGTTTGCCTGTAATGCAGTAGTTATTCCCCAGAACTCTCTTGTTGCCTTATTGTTACCAGTTTTGTAAGGAAGGAAATTGAAAATCTGTGACATGCCCAAGGTCACATAGCAAGACAATAACATTGGTAGTGACATTATAATAGTTATTCCCCAAACCTATACCCAGTTGACCAGTTTATATTTCTTTAGATATTAGTTTTTATTCCTCATATCTATATAAATTCTAGAAGTAGCTTGATTTAAAAAAAATGAATATTCATTATTTACAAATAATCAGTTTTGGTATATACTTATGTGATTTTTTTTGCCTGTCAAGTATAATAGTTCATAGGAAGCAAGGAACTTTTTTTTTTTTTAAGAGATGGGGGCCTTGCTGTGTTGTCCAGGCTGGAGCATAGTGGCTATTCACTGGGTGTACTACTACAGCCTCAAAGTGGGCTCAAGTGATCCTCCTGCCTTAGCCTCCTGAGTAGCTGCACCCTACTATGCCTGGAGAAGCAAGGAACTTTTAAACAATTATTTCTGGCACAGTGAGAACAAATAAGCTCCATGAGGGTAGGAATCTTTGTTCATTTTATTGTCCCAAGTGCCTAATATCTGGCACTTAGGTATGCAGTAAATATCTGAATAAAAATTTGTTGAATTTATAAATTATTCAATCCATTATTAATTTAAATATTTAAACCTTCTAGAGAGATTTTAGAATGAGGAGAGCAGTTACTCTGCACTTACCCCTAGTTTAGGAAGAGATGGTTTAACAGTTGGTCAGCTAATCACCATTACCATGCATGCAGAGCATTGTTGGGGGGGGAAGATTGATAGTAAGGTAATAAGCAGAAATGCATCTTATGAAGTAACTTGCTAAATATAAAGCTAGTTGAAATGTTTTAAAGAACTGCAGTTTATTAGTTTGAAGTAATTGTAATTAAAATCAGGTTAATAAAGAGAATATGCTTTAAAGTAAATAGAAAATGATGTTTTGTGAGCATATAAAATCATGAGTTAAAGCAATTAGTTTTAGGTTAAATCACGCTTATAGTGTTTACACATAAATTGCTTAGCTATTCTTTTAGTAACTATTTTCTTCAGTAAATATTTTTGTCTTTTATGTGCGATCACTTATCAAAATGATCACAAAGTATAATAAAGGAAGACCTGACACTCTGAATTTCATTTGTAATACAAACGAATTACTTAAGTACCAGAGAGGGCATAAAGGAGAAATTAAACTTTGATATATAAAAAAAATTAACAAATGGGATAGAAAATTGTATAGGAGGAGAAAAGCATTCAAAGGTTTAGAGAAGACGGAATGTAAAGATATTCCTTCAGGCTGGGCACGGTGGCTCACGCCTGTAACTTCAGCACTTTGGGAGTCCAAAGCAGGTGGATCACTTGAGGCCAGGAATTTGAGAAACTTCACCTCTACAAAAAAAATCCAAAAATACATTAATTATTCAAATACAAAAATTAGCCAGGTGTGGTGGTGCACACCAGTAACCTCAGCTACTCACGAGGCTGAGGCATGAGAATTGCTTGAACCAGGAGGCGGAGGTTGCAGTGAGCTGAGATATGTCACTACACTCCAGCCTGGGTGACAGAGTGACACCTGTCTCAAAAAAAGAAAAAATTCCTTTATGTATTCAGCAATATCTATTGAGCGCCTACTATGCCAGGTGCTGGGGATATAGCAGTGAAAAAGGTAGGCTAAGTCCTTGCCTCCCTGTAGCTTACATTTTAGAGAAGGAAACCCACATTCAGCTAACATAATGTCAAATAGTAGTAAAATGCTGTGAAGAAAAATCAGTCAGAATAAGGGGATAGAGAGTGACAGTGAGAGAAAAGGTGGGTCATTTGATTGATTGATTGATTGATGATTGATTGATAGGGTCTTTGTCTCTCTGTTGCCCAGGCTGGAGTACAGTGGTGTGATCATAGCTCACTGCATCCTCAAACACCTGGGTTTGAGCAGTCTTCCTGCTTCAGCCTCCCAAGTAGCTGGGACTACAGCTATGCACCACCGTGTCTGGCTAATTTTTAAATTTTTAGTAGAGATGAGGTCTTGTTATGTTTCCCAGGCTGATCTCGAATTCCTGTGCTCAAGTGATCCTTTCTCCTCAGCCTCCCAAAATTCTGAGATTATAGGCATGAGCCACCATGCCTTGCCTTGGATTATTTTAGAATGGGGCATTGGAGCAAAGACGTGGTCTAAGTGAATCTTTAAGCTGGGATAAGATACCAGGCAGAGCACTAGATGCTAGACATTGAGGTGCATATGACTACTTTAGGCCACACCTAATACCAGAAAGATATAGGCCAGGAGCCACATACTTGCATTTGTGGCATTGTAGAGCAACCTTAGATGACCCTTTTCTGCTGGCATCCTTGTGGCAGTCTGGCATAGCAGTCCAGCTCAGGTGGAAGGTGATATATATGTTCCACACTAGGCAGATATGGTAGCCTAATAACTTTATGCCCTCAGGAGCCAACATCTTTTGTAACAACTCTCTAGCAAGTTTCTAGGGTTCCAATTCAGGGAATTCCAAAGTATGGTGTCCCCATAGGGTCTTTATAGGTCTCTAGTCCATATGCAATCAAACTACCAGTCAGTTGTCATTTAAATCACATACAGTGTTGCTTAGCAATATAGTTATCATGTTGCCAGGGTAACAGAGCTCGTTAGTTAAGGGAAGGTCAAATTTTCATGCAGGGGGAAGGGTTTCGGGTAAGCCATTTTGTCCATAGCTTTGTTGTTTATTATTCTTTGATTACTACTTCTCACAAAAGTTCGTCAAGCTTTGCCAACCTTCAGATGTAGACAGGAATGGGTAAGTGGGCAGGATGTAGATATGAATGAATTCAAGTCACTTGAAAAATAAAACCCAGTGGGGCGGACACCTCTAGAGCCTTGCACATCAAACTGTGGTTTTTACATTCTTCACCCCCTCACTCCTTACCCACTAGCAGCATCATCACCACCTAGGAATTTGGTAGAAATGCACATTCTCAGGCTTACTGAATCAGAAGCTCTGAGGGCTGGGGCTCAGCTGTCTAGTTTAATGAATCCTCTAGGTGATTCTGATAACAGCAAAAGTTGGGAATCACTGTACTAGGGGATACAAAAATTAAATGAAAACCCTGCTCTTAGAGGGTTCATCATCTAGAAGTGAGAGGAAGATGTGAAAACAAAATTTTGTCATATGATGTGGTCAAGTGTTTAAATGGAAGTATTAATAGGAATCTAAAGAAAATACATATGACTAAAATAAAAGAAAGTGATTTCAGCCGTGGGAGTAACAGAGATGTGCAAACAAGATGAGAGGCATTGTCTTGGAGCATAAACAATGTGGTCCTGGTTAGATACTGTACTTAATATTGTAAATATTGCAGATTTATGGGTTAAAGACTTTGCTGTTGTGGGCTGAGAATCTAACCAGTTCCAGACAACCAACTTTTAAATAGACTTTTGGAGTAGAGTTTCTAAATGCTTTTAAAGGTTCCTGTCAGGCCTTTGAGCCTAAGCCTGCATGTATACATCCAGATGGCCTGAAGCAAGTGAATAATCACAAAAGAAGTGAAAATGGCCAGTTCCTGCCTTAACTGATGACATTACCTTGTGAAATTCCTTCTGGCGGCTCAGACGCTCCCCCACTGAGCACCTCGTGACCCCTGCCCCTGCCTGCCAGAGAACAACCCCTTTGACTGTAATTTTCCACTACCTACCTAACTCCTATAAAATTGCCCCACCCCTATCTCCCTTCGCTGACTCTTTTTGGACTCAGCCTGCCTGCACCCAGGTGATTAAAGAGCCTTATTGCTCACACAAAGCCTCTTTGGTGGTCTCTTCACACGGATGCGCGTGACATTTGGTGTCAAAACATTTGGTGCCGTGACTTGGATTGGGGGACCTCCCTTGGGAGATCAATCTCCTGTCCTCCTGCTCTTTGCTCTGTGAGAAAGATCCATCTACGACCTCTGGTCCTCAGACCAACCAGCCCAAGGAACATCTCACCAATTTTAAATCGGGTAAGCGGCCTCTTTTTAATGTCTTCTTTGTCCTTTCTCACTATCCCTCAACCCCTTTCTCCTTTCAATTTCTGCACCCCCTTTCAATCTCTCCCTTCCCTTAATTTCAGTTCTTTTCTTTTTCTGGTAGAGACAGAGGAGACGCATTTTATCCATGAACCTAAAACTCCGGTGCCAGTCAGACTTGGGAAGACAGCCTTCGCTTGGTGTTTAATCACTGCGGGGATGCCTGCCTGATTTTTCACCCACATTTCAGAGGTTGTCTGATCACCCTGGGGACGCCTGCCTTGATCCTTCACCTTGGTGGCAAGCACTGCCTCCCCGAGGTGGGGCAAGTACCCTCCCACCCCTTCTCTCCATGTCTCTACCCTCTCTTTTCTCTGGGCTCGCTTCCTTCACTATGGGCAACCTTCCACCCTCCATTCCTCCTCCTTCTCCCTAGCCTGTGTTCTCAAAAACTTAAAACCTCTTCAACTCACACCTGACCTGAAACCTAAATGCTTATTTTCTTCTGCAACACCGCTTGACCCCAGTACAAACTCGACAATGTTTCCAAATAGCCAGAAAACGGCACTTTTGATTTCTCCATCCTACAAGATCTAGATAATTCTTCTCGTAAAATGGGCAAATGGTTTGAGGTGCCTGAAGTCTAGGCATTCTTTTTCACATCAGTCCCTTCCTAATCTCTGCTCCCAATGCGACTCGTCCCAAATCTTTCTTCTTTCTCTCCTGTCTGTTCCTTCAGTCTCCACCCCAAGCTCTGAGTCCTTTGAATCCTCCTTTTCTACAGACCTATATGACCTCTCCCCTCCTCCCCAGGCTGCCCCTCGCCAGGCCGAGCCAAGTCCCAATTCTTCCTCAGCCTCTGCTCCTCCACCCTATAATCCTTCTATCACCTCCTCTCCTCACACCTGGTCCGGCTTACAGTTTCATTCCGTGACTAGCCCTCCCCCACCTGCCCAACAATTTCCTCTTAAAGAGGTGGCTGGAGCTAAAGGCATAGTCAAGGTTAATGCTCCTTTTTCTTTATCCAACCTCTCCCAAATCAGTTAGTGTTTAGGCTTTTTTTCATCAAATATGAAAACCCAGCCCAGTCCATGGCTTGTTTGGCCAACAACCCATAGACACTTTATCTTCCTAGACCCAGAAAGGCCAGAAGGCCGTCTTATTCTCAATATGCATTTTATTACCCAGTCCGCTGCTGACGTTTAAAAAAAGCTCCAAAACTGAAATTCCAGCCCTCAAACCCCACAACAGGATTTAATTAACCTTGCCTTCAAGGTGTACAGTAATTAAAGAGGCAGCCAAGCAGCAATGTATTTCTGAGTTGCAATTACTTGCCTATGCTATGAGAGAAACCCCAGCCATATCTCCAGCACAGAAGAACTTCAAAATGCCTAAGCCACAGTGGTCAGGCATTCCTTCAGGACCTCCTCCCCCAGGATGTTGCTTCAAGTGCCGGAAATCTGGCCACTGGGCCAAGGAATGCCTGCAGCCCGGGATTCCTCCTAAGCCATGTCCCATCTGTGCGGGACCCCACTGGAAATTGGACTGTCCAACTTGCCCGGCAGCCACTCCCAGAGCCCCTGGAATTCTGGCCCAAGGCTCTCTGACTCCTTCCCCGATCTTCTCGGCTTAGCGGCTGAAGACTGACACTGCCCGATTGCCTCAAAAGCCTCCTGGACCATCACAGGCGCTTGAGGTAACTCTTACAGTGGAGGGTAAGGCCGTCCCCTTCTTAATCAATACAGAGGCTACCCACTCCACATTACCTTCTTTTCAAGGGCGTGTTTCCCTTGCTTCCATAACTGTTGTAGGTATTGACGGCCAGGCTTCTAAACCTCTTAAAACTCCCCAACTTTGGTGCCAACTTAGACAATATTCTTTTTTTTTTTTTTTTGGAGACGGAGTCTCACTCTGTCACCCAGGCTGGAGTGCAGTGGCATGAACTCGGTTCAATACAAGCTCCGTCTCCTGGGTTCACGCCTTTCTCCCACCTCAACCTCCTGAATAGCTGGGATGACAGGCATCCGCCACCATGCCCGGCTAATTTTTTGTATTTTTAATAGAGACGGGGTTTCACCATGTTAGCCAGGATGGTCTCGATCTCCTGACTTCGTGATCTACCCGCCTCGGCCTCCCAAAGTGCTGGGATTACCCGGCCGCTTAGACAATATTGTGTTGTGCAGTCCTTTTTAGTTATCCCCACCTGCCCAGTTCCCTTATTAGGTCTAGGCATTTTAACTAACCTATCTGCTTCCGTGACTGTTCCTAGGCTACAGCCACACCTCATTGCCGCCCTTTTCCCCAGTTCAAAGCCTCCTTCACATCCTCCCCTTGTGTCTCCCCACCTTAATCCACAAGTATGAGACACCTCTATTCCTACCTTGGTGAATGATCGTGCACCCCTTACCATCCCATTAAAACCTAATCACCCTTACCCCACTCAATGCCAATATCCCATCCCACAGCATACTTTAAAAGGTTAAAGCCTGTTATCACTCACTTGCTACAGCGTGGGCTTCTAAAGCGTATAAACTCTCCTTACAATTCTCCCATTTTACCCGTCCAAAAACCAGACAAGTCTTGCAGGTTAGTTCGGAATCTATGCCTTATCAACCAAATTGTTTTGCCTGTCCACCCTGTAGTGCCCAGCCCGTACACTCTTGTCCTCAATACCTCCCTCCACAACCCATTTTTCTGTTCTGGATCTCAAGCATGCTTCCTTTACTATTCCTTTGCACCCTCCATCCCAGCTTCTCTTTGCTTTCACTTGGACTGACCCTGACACCCATCAGTCTCAGCAACTTACCTAGGCTGTACTGCCACAAGGCTTCAGGAACAGCCCCCATTACTTCAGTCAAGCCGTTTCTCATGATTTACTTTCTTTCCGTCCATCTAGTTCTCACTTTATTCAATATTTTAACAACCTTCTACTTTATAGCCCCTCCTACAAATCTTCCCAAAAGGACACCCTTCTGCTCCTCCAACATCTGTTTTCAAAAGAATATCGCGTATCCTCCTTCAAAGCCCAAATTTCTTCCTCATCCGTTACCTATCTTGGCATAATTCTTAATAAAAACACATCTTCTCTTCCTGCTGATCGCGCCTGGCTAATCTCCCAAACCCCAACAACCCCTTCTACAAAGCAACAACTCCTTTCCTTCCTAGCATGGTTAGGTACTTTAACCTTTGGATACCTGGTTTTGCCATCCTGACTAAACCATTATATAAACTCACAAAAGGAAACCTAGCTGACCTCATAGATCTTAAATCCTTTCCCCACTCCTCTTTCCTTTCCTTAAAAACAGCCCTAGAAGCTGCTCCCACACTAGCTCTCCCTAACTAATCCCAACCCTTTCCATTACACACAGCCGAAGTGCGGGGCTGTGCGGTCAGAATTCTTACAGACCATGCCCTGTAGCCTTTCTGTCCAAACAACTTGACCTTACTGTTTTAGGCTGGCCCCCACATTATTCCTGATACCACACCTGACCCCCATGACCGTGTCTCTCTGATCCACCTGGCATTCACTCCATTTCCCCATATTTCCTTTTTTCCTGTTCCTCACCCTGATCACACTTTGTTTTTGTTTTTGTTTTTTTGAGACGGAGTCTTGCTTTGTTGCCCAGGCTGGAGTGCAGTGGCATGATCTCGGCTCACTGGAAGCTCTGCCTCCCGGGTTCACACCATTCCCTGGCCTCAGCCTCCTGAGTAGCTGGGACTACAGGCACCTGCCACCACGCCCGGCTAATTTTTTTTTCTGTATTTTTAGTAGAGATGGGGTTTCACCGTGTTAGCCAGAAAGGTCTCTATCTCCTGACCTTGTGGTCCGCCCGCCTTGGCCTCCCAAAGTGCTGAGATTACAGGCGTGAGCCACCGTGCCTGGCCCACAGTTGGTTTATTAATGGCAGTTCCACCAGGCCTAATTGCCACTCACCAGCTAAGGCAGGCTATGCTATAGTATCTTCCACATCTGTCAACACTCTGTGTTGCCCCAGTAATATTTTACCTAAAAGGTTGATTTCTAACCTTTAGTAGATGAACTACCTATTACAATATGTTTTTATAATATATATTATCATTCATCAAATGTGTTATGCAACATTTGTGATTAAAGTGAGTCTAACTTCAGTTCCTTTTGGGGATTTTTAGAACTGTACAAAACCATAGTATAACTGAAGTTCCTCAATAGTATCACAAAATCAACTTATTTGAACTGCCCTTTTTAACTAACTTTTACAGACAAAAGTTAGGACTTTTGCCTGTAAAAGGTTAAAATTGGTTGAGTATGGTGGCTCACGCCTGTAATCCCAGTGATAGGAACAGGAGGCAGAGAAATTCTAGGCAGAAAAGGGCAAGGTCCCTGGCAAAGCCACACCCTCAAGCCTGGAGCTATGCCCCAAAGTGAGAACATGCATTCCTGTTTTCCCGCTCGAATGTTGTCTTTTCCAAAACCACACATGGCCCGTTCCACCCCCATCCTGTACCCATAAAAACCCCTGACTCAGCTGACAGAGAGAAGAGAAGGGGAGAGGAGGAAAGGCAGCTGTATGGTAGGGACTGCAGTTTGACGTTGGGGAAAAGCAGCTTAACATCAGAGGGATGGCTTGATGCTGTTGCTCTGGAGAGTCCAGCCGGGGACAGTCGGAATCCAGGGGAAGATCACCTTCCTGCTCCATCCCTCTTCCGGCTCTCCTTCCTGCTTAGAGCCACTTTCATCAGCAATAAAATCCTCCATATTTACTACCCTTCAGTTCATTCCTGTGACCTGATTTTTACTGGACGCCGAACAAGAGCTTGGGTGCCACAGGTGTGGCCTGCAAAGCTAAAAGAGCACTGTATCACACGCCCTCTGGGGCTTCAGGGGTCACGAGTACTCACCTAGACACTGCCGGGGGTTGGGGGGGGGAGCCCATGGAGTTTTGTGCTTGCCGGCACCCAAAAGTGCTAGCTCTGGCTCCTGCACCTGCTCACCTGCTGCTCCCCGTCCCACCAGGCGTTGAGAGCTGTGGGCTGAGTAAGTGAGGCACTCCTGTCATGACGCCCAGGAAGGGGTCAAGGAAAATTTTCTTTTTCACCAGTACTTTGAGAGGCTGAGGTGGGCGGATCACTTGAGGTCGGGAGTTTGAGACCAGCTTGGCCAAAGTGGTGAAAACCTCTCTCTACTAAAAATATAAAAAATTAGCTGGACATGGTAATGTGTGCCTGTAATCCCAGCTATTCAGGAGGCTGAGACACGAGAATCGCTTGAATCCAGGAGGCAGAGGTTGCAATGAGCTGAGGTTGTGCCACTGCACTCCAGCCTGGGTGACAGGGTGAGATTCTGTTTTTTTTTGTTTGTTTTTAAAGATTAAAGCTAATGTTTGTGGACTTACAGCTTTTCTTTAGTCAAAATTTGAATAGATTTATTAAAAAAAATTCAAAGTCAAACTGTATTTAAATTTGCCTGGTTATGTGGGAGAAACATCAGTTTTTACTTGGTTCTTCTGTTCTATGATGTATTTATTCTTTGAATCATTTTAGTTTTTGGTTTTGATTAACTTAATATAAAAAATCAGAATCTTGTTTTTTAGAATTTGAATGTACCTCATCCTGTTCCTCTTTCTACTGCGTGAGGAATCCTTTCTTATAGCAGTCCTCGATCTGTTTGTCATTGCACCCTGTTCCATCAATTGGTGTCTGTCCCTCTTTTGTGTTTACTCTTGTGACCACAGAAAGACTTTCCATCTCAAAAATCTCCTCATATTCCTGAGAGGAAATCCAGTGTGGGGCAGAACAATCATAGCAAATCATCTCAGAAGTCACTGGAAATCAGGTGTATTGATTTTCCTTGGGTTAAACTTCCATTCCAGGTTCAGTGGGGTTGGAAAGAGGAGGTAGAGTCGTGTATAATATGATTTTACTTCTGCCTAAGATATCTAGATAATTTCTTCATCCAGAGCATAGATTTGGCAGTTTCTTGCAGAATGAGAGGGTGTGTTTAACAGATGTTTGAGCCATAAACTGTATGGTTTATTAATAAGCATTTCTTAACCTCAGTCTAAAATTCCACAATAAGTAAAATTGAGGAAAGAGTTAACAGTGATCAGCTTGTATGTATGGTATTGGAAATTCCCTTTAATATAACATTTATTTGTATACTATTGTAATGGCATATAACATCTGCCTGTGATAGTTTGTGAAAAACTCCCATATCTGGGACCTGGCCGCTTAATGAATTTCTTTCTTTCTTTTTTTTTTTTATTTTTTGAGACGGAGTCTCGCTCTGTCGCCCAGGCTGGAGTGCAGTGGCACAATCCTGGCTCACTGCAACCTCCATCTCCTGGGTTCAAGCAACTCTCCTACTTCAACCTCCTGAGTAGCTGGCATTACAGGCACCCACCACCACACCCAGCTAATTTTTGCATTTTTATTAGAGTTGGGGTTTCACCACATTGGCCAGGCTGGTTTTGAACTCTTGACCTCAGGTGATCTGCCCACCTCAGCCTCCTAAAGTGCTGGGATTACAGGCATGAGCCACTGTGCCCAGTCATGAATTTCATATTATAAATACACATACCAAATATAGTATTTAATGGTAAAATATAAATGTTTATTCATGCAATACCTTTGGAAGGACATAAAAAACCGGTCATTGGTTGCCCCTAAAGGAAGAGAATACTGTAGGCTGGAGGACAGAGATAGGAGGTATACCGTTTAATTCTGTTTGAACTTTATATTGTGTGTAAGAGTTACCTAAACAGTAGTAAAGCACTAAAATGTAAGTAAAATAAAAATGACAAACAGTAAGAAAAGGTAAGTTAAATGGAAAAGGCAAATACTCTTCTAGTATAATTCTAGGCAAATATAATTTGGTGGCGTCTATCTGAGTTTCTTCTCACAATTGGTAAGCTCTGTGTATTGATTGATGGCTAAGTTTGATTAGTATTTTTCTCTAGTTGGTAATTATATTCTAATATTTTATCATCTTATTGTTTACTCAAAGTGATATAGAAGAGTTGCCAGGTTTCTCTTTGATGTGAGATCTCTTCTTGATTTGGAATGCAAATCAGAAGTGTCATTTTTTGAATAAAGGGACCAGATAACTTATAGGTATTCTTTCTCTAAATATAACTAAGATAAGATTTTTGTTTTGAGGTACTTAATCTATGTAAGTGGTAAAGAGTTTACTTGAATTTCTCCAAATTCTCATGTCTAAAGTCTGATTGATTAAACTCATTCTTGGTATTTCATTTTGAGAAGAATGCAGCTTTAGCAAACCTCTTTGTATAAATGGAGTGGGATTCAGATCATTTAAAAAAATTATTATATCACTGTATTTTTAAAATTTACCAGTTTTATTTTTCTTTTTACCCTTTAGCCGGCCTCAGAAAGTGTGTTTGTGTCCATTTCTCCCAGCGCACCCTCTGCATATCTCTACCCACTTGTACATAATTCAGCATCCGGCAGAGGTAAGATTTTGTAAAATACAGGATTTCAAATAGAATATGAGTCTGCAAGAGGAAACACGAAGATAAACTACTTATCCTTACCAGCTCTTTAGCATTTCTGAAAAGAAGTTGATGATAAATGCTTTCTCTTTTGGAAAAAATAGTTTCTTTTTAATTTCATCTGATAGTATAGAGTCATATGCTCTAGAGAAAGATAACATTTCACAAAATCTATGTTATTGAATAGTATAGAAATTTAAAACTCCAACAATTTTGTATGAAGAAAAAACGAGATTTTGTGAATAAAGAGCTAAGAAAATCATTGCTTTTTAAATTTTGGTCATAGCTTATGTTCCTTGATGTCTTTTCTTGCTCCAGTAGAAGTAACTTGGGCATTTTACTCTTACAAAGTGAATGTATAAATAAATTTTTGGTTTATTTTAGATGAATAGAAGAAACATGTATATTTTATAATGCATGTTATATGTAAAGATTTTAAAATTAATACTTTCTTGTACAGGTAAAATACATATGTGCCAGTGTGTATATGTGTTTGTAACTCTTGATTAGCTGCATAATGAAGAGGGGAGGAAGTTATAATTAATACAAAACTACTCAATGCATACTATGAAATGTATTTACTGTAAACTGCAGTTAAAACTCTTTCAGTATTTAGGAACTGAGGACATCATAGACGCAGTCAAGCTTTCTAAGAAGGAATAATTACTTTTTAAATTTCTCAAGTCTGGATCACTTGAAGACTTTAACAGAGGTATAAAAGAAATTAATCTTTTCTGTCTTTCAAATGATGAAACACTTATTTATTTATTTATTTTTTGAGACAGAGTCTCCCTCTGTCACCTAGGCTGGAGTACAGTGGTACAATCTCAGCTCACTGCAATCTCTGCCTCCCAGGTACAAACAATTCTCATGCCTCAGCCTTGAAACATTTTTTCTTTTATTGCAAATTGTTAACTACTCCATTTGGTGGACAACCTTTTTCTCAGCCTTTTTTTTTTTGAGACGGAATCTTGCTGTGTTGCCCAGGCTAGAGTGCGGTGGCGTGATCTCAGCTCACTGCAAGCTCCACCTTCCAGGTTCACGCCACTCTTCTGCCTCGGCCTCCCGAGTACCTGGGACTACAGGCGCCCACCACAATGCCTGGCTAATTTTTTGTATTTTTAGTAGAGACGGGGTTTCACCGTGTTAGCCAGGATGGTCTCAATCTCCTTACCTCATGATCCACCTGCCTCAGCCTCCCAAAGTGCTGGGATTACAGGCGTGAGCCACCGCACCCGGCCTAACCTTTTTCTCAGTCTTAGCAGCATCATGCTTTTGTCAGGATTATGACAATTTGGTCACTAGCACTATTTTACTTCAGTTAAACTTAAAACATTATACAGCTCAAATTTATGTAAAATGATAGTTTGCCGGCCACAGCAATTTTGGTTAAAACCTGACTTTTGAGGCTGGGAGTGGTAGCTTATGCCTATAATTCCAGCACTTTGGGAGGCTGAAGAAGGAGGATAACTTGAGCCCACAAGTTTGAGACCAGCCTGGGCAACATAGCGAGACCCCATCTCTATAAACAAATAAAAAAATTAGCCAAGTGTGGTGGCGCATGCCTATAGGCCTAGCCACTTGGGAGGCTGAGGTGGGAGGATCCCTTCTGTCCAGGAGTTTTAGGCTGCAATGAGCTATGATTGTGACATTGCACTCCAGCCTGGGCTATACAGCAAGACCCTGTCTTAAAAAAGAAAAAACAAAATCCCAAACCACTTGACATTTGATGGCAAATACTGCATTCATTTTGCAGTATACACAGTATGGTGCCTTTTCATTATTGTGTGGTTCCAGATATAAGATAGTTTTTTTAATGTGGGTATTTTCATTGATTTGTGGCAGTATTACTGTTTTCTTTCTATTTTTTGTAAAGATGGGGTCTCACTATGTTGCACAGGCTGGTCTTGAATTCCTGGCCTTGAGTGATCCTCCTGCCTCAGCCTCCCACAGTGCTAGGATTGCGGGCATGAGCCATCATGCTTGGCCTTTTTTTTTTAATGTTTTCAAATATCTTATTTTTAATTTATTTTTGACCATTATTAATCCATGGTTTAGATGATTCATTCATCATTGTGTGTGCTACAGATGTATTTTATGCATGTACAAATGCATCCATACAGTTTTTCCTTCTCAGCAAAGGAATTTTCTATTATTATTATTTTCTGTTTTTAAGAATGGGGTCTCGCTCTATTTCCCAGGCAGGTCTCAAACCCATGGCTCAGGTTATCCTCCAGCCTCTGCCTCCCTAAGAGCTGGGACTATAGGCGTGAACCACTGTGCCCAGCCATTCTCAGCAAAGGAATTTTCCAGTTTTCATCTAACTTTATTAATACTGGGCTGCCTGTGCTTACCTTCAGCACACCTTTTCCAATAAAAGGATTTTCTAGCCTACAGAATGGGAGAAAATTTTTGCAATCTACTCATCTGACAAAGGGCTAATATCCAGAATCTACAAAGAACTTAAACAAATTTACAAGAAAAAAATCAAACAACCCCATCAACAAGTGGGCAAAGGATATGAACAGACACTTCTCAAAAGAAGACATTTATGCAGCCAACAGAGACATGAAAAATGCTCATCATCACTGGCCATCAGAGAAATGCAAATCAAAACCACAATGAGATACCATCTCACACCAATTACAATGGCAGTCATTAAAAAGTCAGGAAACAACTGGTGCTGGAGAGGATGTGGAGAAATAGGAACACTTTTACACTGTTGGTGGGACTCTAAACTAGTTCAACCATCGTGGAAGTCAGTGTGACGATTCCTCAGGGATCTAGAACTAGAAATACCATTTGACCCAGCCATCCCATTACTGGGTATATACCCAAAGGATTATAAATCATGCTGCTATAAAGACATATGCACACGTATGTTTATTGCAGCACTACTCACAATAGCAAAGACTTGGAACCAACCCAAATGTCCAACAATGATAGACTGAATTAAGTAAATGTGGCACACATACACCATGGAATACTATGCAGCCATAAAAAAGGATGAGTTCATGTCCTTTGTAGGGACATGGATGAAGCTGGAAACCATCATTCTCAGCAAACTATCGTAAGGACAAAAAAACCAAACACTGCATGTTCTCACTCATAGATGGGAATTGAACAATGAGAACACTTGGACACAGGAAGGGGAACATCACACACCGGGGCCTGTTGTAGGGTGGGGGGTGTGGGGAGGGATAGCATTAGGAGATATATCTAATGTAAATGACGAGTTAATGGGTGCAGCACACCAACGTGGCACATGTATACATATATAACAAATCTGCACATTGTGCACATGTATCCTAGAACTTAAAGTATAATAAAAAAAATGTATATATATAATAAAAGAAAAAAGGATTTGCTAGTTTTTTGATTCTCCCATAAAAAAGTTATTAAAAACCATTTAGATAGGCTCTAGGAGGGGGCTTTGGGAAAAGAAGACTTGGTGGAGTAGATGATATGTAGGTGATACGATGGAGCATTTCAAAGAGTAAGTATACATATATGTAAAATTACTTAAGGATAAAAATAGAAAAGCTATCTCAAAAATAACAAAAAGCTTTACAAGAAAATAATCTTATGTTAAACGACTTGGCCTTTGTGAACAATGTATATTTAGTCGTGAAGATGCAAACACTGTTTATTGACTTAACTAATAATATTAGATGTGAGAGGAAGGAGTGGTGTTAGAAAGCTAAATCCTCATTTGTTATGAGAGGCAGTACTTAAGGGCTGTGGAGCTAGACTGCCTGAGTTCAAATTCTTAATAGTTCTATAAACTCTGGAACTTTGGGCAAGTTAATTAACATCTCTGTGTTTCAGTTTCCTCATTAGTAAAATGGATATGAAAAAAGATACATTTCTCTCTCTTTGTGTATTGTACTTAGAATTGTGTGCCTTAATATTAGCTGTTATGATGATGATAATTGGTAGTTTTTGGGTGATATCTAAAATTGATAAATCAAGAAATAGAAAAACAACATATATTGTATGGTTATATGGAGATAACTACCAGAAGAAATAGCCAAAAGAGTTAAAGTGATTGCCTCCAGGACGTGGTACTGGGGAGTACATCTGGGAACAACTGTGGCATTTTAAATCTTTTGGCACTATTTAATTTGACATATATACATGTGTTACTTTGATAAAAGTTTAGAAACTGATTAAGTCTGTGTCACAGTCTCATGGTGATGGTAAAGAGAGAAGAACATTGTATTAAACATTGGAAAATGTCCGAAAACCACCTAAGGCAGAGTAACTAATCACTTGGCTCTATGGGATTCAAGGTAGAATTCTCGTGGCAACAAGAAAGATGGTTTCCAGTGTTGGAAGCTAGGACATTGAAGAAACCACTGACGACAGTCAACTTAATGGCATTTTCAGAAATGGCCACCAGATTTCTCCACTCTAAAGTTATTATTTTTGTTCTGTTTCCATACTCTATATTCTTTGGAAGCAAGGCCATAAATCCAGCCCACACTCAAGTGGGAGGAAGAGATTAAGTTCCACCTTCAGGAGGGGGGAGTATTTACATTTATTATTTGGAATTCTTTTGTAAGGAAGATTTGTTTCTTCTCCCCCATTTATTTATTAAGTCATTTATTTATATCATTCTGGACTCTAATTTGTACTTTGGGTTATAAGCCAGTACTGTGTTATTTATTTTGTTGCTCAGATTGTTCAATTTTAGCCATTGGGAGCTCTTTAAGATTGGCTTCTGTGTCCCTTTGACGTACCCCATTGTTCTGTTTTCTTTTTTAAAAAAATTTTTTAACTTAAGAGGCTATGCTGGGAAGAAGCCATTGTTTTGTTTTCTGAGCACTTCCTTGCTTTTTGGGCATAAAGATCTAGGCAATTATCTTCAAGCTGACATAGTGCAAAATGTAATTACTTGTGAAAAGAAAAACTTGTCAGAATAAATGATTCAATTTAAACACAAATTTACATTTTAATAATCTTAATCATTATATATATTAGTGTAATCTTCTTTGATCAGTAAACCTGTAAACATACCCAAATAGAATAAAAATGTATGCTTGTGTTATGGTTAATACTGATAAATCAGAGAAATTTTACCTCTTTTTATTAAACTGTGGTCTTTAGTAAAAGACTTGTGAAAGTTATACATAAAGTTATGAATCAGATGTTCATTATAAAATATTTAAAAGTGTGTATATCTAAGTAAAAATCTATGTTTCAATTCATTTTTTAATTAAAGGAAAACAAAGTGTTGCGTACAGTTCCTCTACTAGCAGCATGCCTCCCCCAGGACAAGTGTAAAGTAAAGATCGGTCGTCGCTTCAGTGAAGAAAGGTAAATTAACTGTTAGGGCAATGTAAATAAGTCTTTTCTACACAGATCTTAAAAAATGGTTTCTTTCAGCTTATTTCTTTCAGCTTGTTCATGGTCTAAAGAGTGGAAATTAGTCAAAAAATTTAGGTTCTGCTAACCCCTGACTACACAAAATAATACAAGACAAAACAAAACAAAACAAAATCAGAAATAAAAAAATAAACAATGTATAAGCAAAGGAATGATAGCATTATCTGAATTTCATAGTAATGTATGTTTAACTTAAAAGGCAAATATGCTTAGTGTTTATATATCATTTTTGTTAAAAGTGCCTTCCAGTTGGTAGATGGTAGGGTTCTTTTTTTTTTTGTTAAGTATCTTCCACAACTTTTTTTTTTTTTTTTGGTAGTGTTCTTGTATTAGATTTAGTTCAGTTTTTTTTCCCCTATGGTGCCTAGTATAATGCTTACTCAGTAAATTATTATTATTATTATTATTTTTTGAGGCAGGATCTCACTTTGTTACCCAGTCTGGAGTGCAGTGGTGCAATTTTGGCTCACTGCAACTTCCACCTCCTGGGCTCAAGTGATTCTCCCACCTCAGCTTCCTGAGCAGCTGGGACTACAGGCATGAGCCACTGGGCCTGGCCAGTAAATTATTATTTGCTGATGAATTTTAAATTAAAGCAGATTAGAACTATTAATATAAATGTGGTAATTGAATGATTAATTTAGGCTTTTGTTAGAGTATATGATGAAATCATGGGGGAATGATTAAGAGACATACTGCTTTTGGTGTCTTTTGTAAATTTTTGCCTCTGGTACATAAGAAAACAATTGGTTTTTATATATTAACCCCATATCCAGTAACTTTCTAAATTCATTTGTTAGTTGTAGAAATTGTTTCGTAGATTCCCTGAAACTTTCTATGTAAGCAGCATTGTCATCTGCAAATGAGATCATTTATATTTCTTCCTTTCTGATACTTATCCTTTTTTTTTTCCTTGCCACACTGCAATAACTGATACCTTTAGTATAATGTTTATTAGAAGTGGTGAAAGCCAACATCTTTACCTTGGTCCCAAACTCTGTGGATGTTATTAACTATGATATTGGCTGTATGTTTCTCCCCCCCAAGCGTTATTGAGGTGTAATTGATAGATAAAAGTTATATTTATCATGTACAGTGTGATGTTTTGATGTATGTATACATTGTGAAATGATTAGCACAATCAAGCTAATTAACAGATTTATCACCTCACATAGTTAACATTTGTTCAAAACGTTCAATAATATTGAGAATACTATAGTATGGCTGTGTCAGGAGAGACATAATGAGGAAGTGAAGCCAAAATGCATGAAAGGAAAGAAGTTTATTACACACAGATACCAGAGAGGTTAGGATGCCAATGTGAGGCCAAAGGGAAGTCTGGAAACAGCAGGGGATTCAACCGCTGGGTGGGTGGGAAGGGGAGACCTGTGGGATTATGCCTTTATTAAGGTCTGTGGGGATTATCCCTTGGGATTTCCCTGTGGGTTGTAGACTGGCTAGTTTAAAGAGAACAATGTGAAGGGGGAGCTTATTCATATGACTCTGGTATTGACCTTTAGGTTTTATTGTGGTCAGCAGCTATGGGATGTGTTGGGTTTTGGATTAGTGAGGAACAAATAGGCTATATGGCAAACACCACACAAGGAGGGAAAGTTTTAAGTAGGCCAAAGGTGATAGGGTTGGCTGGATTACAGTTAACTTATGTGAGGCCTAAAATGGATGCCAAGACAACAACTGTATTAAACAGATTTATAACAATAGTTTTACTTTTTTTTTTTTTTGCAGTGATAACATTTAAGACCTGCCTTCATGGCTGTTTTCAAGTATACAATACATTAACTGTAATAACCATGTTATACAATGTCATTTATCAGTTTCTAAAGTGATGAGAGTTTTAATTATGAATGGGTGTTTGTTGAGTTTTGTGAAATGCATCTATTGAAATGATCGTGTAGATTCTCTCCTTAATTCTGTTAATATAGTGTGTTATATTGACTGATTTCTGCATGTTAAAACCCTTCTATTTCTAAGATAAAGCCCACCTGGTCATATTATAATTTGTGGGAAGGTTTTTTTCTTACAAATATAATTCATTTATGAAACATAAGGCATTTCATATTTTCTATTTAGTTTTGTGTCAGTTTTTATATTTTGTACCTTTCAAAGAAATGGTACAAGTTATCTAAATTGTTGAATTTATTGTCATAAAGTTGCTTGTAGCATTTATTTATTGTTATTTTCATGTCTGTAGAATTTGTAGTGGTAACCTCTTTTAATTCCTGATTTAGGTAATTTGTGTCTTTTCTTTTTTCTTAGTCTGTTTCGGTCGATCTCTTTAAAGAACCAAGATTTGGCTCTGTGTTTTTCTCTGTTTGGTTTTCTAATTGATTTCTACTCTTTATTGTCAACTTTTTTCTTGCTTTGGATTTAATTTCTCTTTTTTCTTTTTAGTAGAAGATTAGATAACAGATTTTAAACCTTTTTGTTCATTCATATAAGCATAAATTTTTTTAAAAAATAAATTGAGGTGGGGTCTTGCTATGTTGACTAGGCTGGTCTCAAACTCCTGGCCTCAAGTGATCCTCTCATCTTGGCCTTCCAAAGTGCTAGGATTACAGATGTGAGCTGCTGTGCCTGGCCCATGCATATAAACATTTCAGCTGTAAATCTATAAATTTTTCCTTTTTTTTTTTTTTTGAGACAGGGTCTTGTTTTCCAGGCTTGAAGTACAGTGGCACACTCATAGCTCACTGTAGCCTTGAACTCTTGGGCTCAATTAAAAGTTTTCTTTTGTAGAGACAGGGTCTCGCTACGTTGCCCAGGCTGGTCTTGAACTCCTGGCCTCAAAGTATCTTACCCCTTTTGGCCTCCCAAAGTGCTGGGATTACAGGTGAGAGCCACGATTCCTGGCCAAGTTTCTCTTCTTAACCATTGCTTTATATATCCCACCAATTCTGTTATATTGTGATTTTGGTTTGTTCAGTTCAAAATATTTTAAAATTACTCTTGTGATTTCTTGTTTCACACATGGATTGTTCAGGAGTGTGTCGCTTAATTTCCAAATATTTGGGGAAGTTTTAGATGTATCATGGTTATGTTTATTTTGATTTCTACTCTTATTTGTTTATACTCTGTGATTTTAGGTTTAAAAGTTTTATTGATACTTGTTTTGTGTTCTGGCATGTGATCTGTTTTTTGGTAAATATTCTATATGCACAAGAAAAGACTATATTCTTCAGTTGTCAGATGTAGTGTTACACAAATTATCAATTAGGTCAAGATGATTGATAGTGTTATTCAAATCTTCTGTATTTTGACTGATTTCATGAGCTTGTTTTCTCTCAAATACCAAGGAAATTGTGTTAAAATCTCCAGCTATGATTAGGGATTTGTTTATTTTTACATTTTGTTCTTTTGGTTCCTGTTTTATCTATTTGAAAACTCTAAGTAGGTTAATATGTATTTCGTATTATTCTGTTTACTTGATGCGCTAGTCCTTTTATCATTATTATGTGTTGTTGGAAAACTCTCAACCGTTTTTCCTCTGCTGTGGTGTCGACACCACAAACTTCAACACAGAAGACTTCTGTTACTCCCAAATATGTGAGGATTTCTCCCCACAAGCAAGCAAGCAAGCAGGCAAGCAAGCAAGCAAGCAAGCAGGCAGTCAATTTTGCAATAATACTAGTTGGGTGTCCTCCAGTTCAATTCTGACCCTGCCTACCTGGGGATAGTGTCACATCCCACAGGATGAGGGCTCAGTTCTCAAGACTGCCCCTTCCTCCCTTCAGACACCATTGGCAAGTCCGGGCCTCAGGAACTTCTGACTGATCAGCTTCAAGTTGGGGCTTCCACAACTCTTGGTTTGGGTTCAGTTAATTAGAAACACTTAATGTTTACCAGTTTATGATAAAGGATATTACAAAGGGTACAGATGAGATACGTAATGCAGGATACAGAGAAAGGGGTGCAGAGTTTCCATGCCTTCCCTGGGGCACTACCCTCCGGGAATGGCCACATGTTCAGCTCTCTGAACCCTGTCTGCTTGGGTTTTTACTTAGGCTTCATAATTCAGGCATGATTGATTAAGCCATTGGCCACTGGTGATCAACTTGACCTTTAGCCTCTCTCCTTCCCCTTAGTCTTTCCAGTGACTAATCCCACCCTGGAGCTGTCAGTCAATATTAGCATACAAAAAAACAACACTTTGGAGATTCTAAGGATTTTAGGAGTTGTATGCCAGGAAATGGAAAGAAGACCAAATATATATTTCACAATATCACAAATGTCTTTCTTTATCTCTGGTAATACTCTTTGTCTTAAAGTCTACTATGTGTGGGTTCTAGTGTTTATATGGTATGGGTCTTGGTTTTTAAATTTAATCTAACAATCTCTGTTGTTTAATTGGAGAGTTTATTTCATTTTCCTGGATGTAGTTATTGACTTGTTTTCTTTTACATTACCAGTGAATACCATAGTGATATTTGTCTTCTGTTAGTCCTGTCAGTTATTTGATCTTTTGTTCCTGTTTTATGTCTTTCTTCTGGGTTACGAAGTTTTTCTTAGCATTCCATTCTATTTCTTTCTTGGCTTTTTAGGTATATCTTTTGTGGTTAGTCTTTGGATTATACTATGTATTCTTACTTTATCACTGTTTACCTTGGATTAATAATGTTATACATTAAATATATAACAAAAGAACCTTATAAAAATATAACTCCATGCAATCTATTTCTATTTTTTGTGTTATTGTTTTCATGTATTTTACTTTTAGATAATAAGGGGAACTGGGTGTAGTGTATATAGGAATTCTCTGTGCTATTGTTGCAATAATTCTGTAAATCTAAAGCAGTTATTTAGATATTCTTTGCTTTTTTTTTTTTTTTTTTTTTTTAATGGAGACAAGGTCTCACTATGCTGCCCAGGCCAGTCTTAAACTCCTGAGCTCAAGGGATCCACCTGCTTTGGCCTCCCAAAGTGCTGGGATTACAGATGTGAGCCACTGTGCCCGGTCCTTTTTGCTTTTTATCAGTGTTTTTTAGTGTTTCACATATAGGTACTTTACATATTTTAATAGATTCACACCTAAGAATTTCATTTTTGGAGGGCTATTTTAATGGTATTTAAAACAATTACAAATGTGAATTTTTCGTTGCGGGTATGTGGGAAAGCAATTGACTTTTGTATATTAACCTTACATCTTGTGACCTTGCTGTACTTATTTACTTGTTCTTGGAGGCTATTTTTTTTTATTTATTTATTTATTTTGGTCAGTTCCCTGGACTTTTCTACATAGATGATTAGGTCAAATGAGGAGTATATATGGTTCTGTTTCATCTTTCTAGTTTGTATGTCTTTGGTTCCCTTTTCTTATTTCAATAGCTAGGGATTGAATAGCAGTGGTGAGAGGACATCATTGTTTTGTTCTCAGTCTTAGAGAACAATTACATATAATGGTAGCTATAGGTATTTTTCAAATGTTCTTTACTAAATTGAGGACATTCTCCCTTATTCCTAGTTTGTGGAGAGTTTTTATCATGAGTGGGCTTTGGGTTTTGTCAAATGCGTTTTCTTTGTGAATTGATACAGTCCTTTGATGTTTCTTCTTTAGTCCATTGATGTGGGTGATTACATTTATTGATTTTGAATGTTAAACCAACCTTCCATCCCTATAATAAATCTGATTTGTGATGGTAGATAACTTTTTGTGCATCATTGGATTTAATTTGCTGATACTTTGTTGAGAATTTTTGCCTTTATGTTCATAAGGGATATTGATCTATAGTTTTCCTTTCTTGTAATGCCTTTATTTGGTTTTGATATGAGGGTAATGCTGGCCTTATAGAATGAATTAGGCAGTGTTCTGTCTGTTTTTAGGATCTGGAAGAGACTGTAGAGAATTGATACCATTTCTTCCTGAAATGTTTGAGAGAATTCACTGCTGAAACCACCTGGGCCTGGTGATTTCTTTTTTAGAAGATTATTAATTATTGATTCAATTTCTTTAATAGACATAGAGCTTTTCAGTTTTCCTATTTCTCCTTGTGTGAGTTTTGATAGTTTGTTTTTCAAGGAATTAGTTAATTTCCTCCTAACTATGAAATTTGTTTGCATTGAGTTTTTTGTAGTATTTATTATTTTCTTAATGACTTTGGAATCAGTAATGATCACCCTTTTTATTTCTGATATCGGTAATTGTGTCTTTGCTCTTTTTTTTTTTAATTACCTCAGGTGTAGTTTTATCAATTTAATTAATCTTTTCAAGGAACCAGTGTATTAGTTTGCTAGGACTGCCATAATAAAATACCACATACTGGGTGGCCAAAGAGAAGTTTATTTTCCACAGTTCTTGAGCTTAGAACTCCAAGATCAAGAGGCCAGTAGATTTGGTTTCTCCTGAGGCCTCTCCTTGGCTTACAGTTGGTTGCCCTCTCATTGCCTGTTCATATGGTTGTCCCTCTGAACAGGTGTGCCCCTGCCATCTCTTCTTTTGTGTCCAAATTTCCTCTTCTTATAATCATACTAGTTAGATTAGAATAGGGACCACCCTAATGGCTTCATTTTAACTTAATCACCTCTTTAAAGGTGATTTATCTATCTCTAAATACCATCATATTCTGAGCTACTAGGGGTTAGGACTTCAACATATGAATTTTGGGGAGGACACAATTCCTTCTATGACAATCAGCTTTTGATTTCATTGATTTTTTTCTGTTGTCTTCCTATTCTGAACTTCATTGATTTCCATCTTAGGTTTTACTCTTTCTTTTCTTTTTATAGTGCTTGCTTTAGGCTTAAATTGCTCTTCTTTCTCTAGCTTTTTTTTTGTTTTTAATTTTTTTGTCAAGACAGAGTCTTGCTACATTGCTCAGGCTGGTCTTGAGCTCCTGGCCTCAAGCGACCCTCCTGCCTCTGGGATTAGAGGCATGAGCCGCCATGCACAGCCCTATCTAGCTTTTGTTTTTGTTGTTGTTGTGTTTTTAAGGAGGAAGCTCAGACTGTTGATTTTAAGGTCTTTCCTCTTTCCTAATGTGCATTTTAATGCTATGAATATCCCTCTAAGCAGTGCTTTTGCTGCTTCCCACACATTTTGATAAGTTGTATTTTCATTTTCGTTTAGTTCAAAATATTTAAAAATTTCCCTTGGGACTTATCTCTTGACCTGTGGTTTATTTAGAAGTTTGTTGTTTAATCTCCAATGTTGTAGAGTTTTCCAGCAAGTTTTCTGGCTCTAATTTAATTCCACTGTAGTCTGAGAGCATACTTTGTATGATTTCTATTTTAAATTTGTCAGGGTGTGTTTTATGGCCCAGAATGTGGTCTGTTTTGGTGAGTGTTTCATGTGAACTTGAGAAGAATGTGTATTTTGTTGTTGGTGGACTATTCTATAAATATCAATTAGATCAAGTTGATTGATAATGCTGTTCAGGCCAACAATATCCTTGTTGATTTTTTGTCTGCTTGATCTACCAGTTACTGACAAGGTTGTACTGAAGTCTCCAACTGTATTACTGGATTTGTCTATTTCTCTTTTCGGTTCTATTGGTTTTTGCCTTACATGTTGTGAACAGTGAATTTTTAAGTACATACACGTTAAAAGATTGTTATGTCTTCTTGGAGAATTGACTCTTTTGTTGTTACGTAATGCCTCTCTTCATCCTTATAAGTTTCCTTCTGATGTCTGCTTTGTCTGTAGTTAATATAGCTATTGCAGACTGCAGTTACTTTTTTTTTTTTTTTTTTTAGACAAGGTCTCGTTCTGTTGCCCAAGCTTGAGTGTAGTGGCACAATCATGGTTCACTCACTGCAGCCTTGACCTCCCAGGCTCAAGCAATTCTCCTGCCTCCGACTCCCAAGTAGCTGGGACCATAGTTGCATGCCACCATGCTCAGCTAATTTTTAAACATTTTTGGAGAGATGGGAGTCCACTGTGTTGCCTAGGCTAATGTTGAACTCTTGGGCTCAAGCAGTGCTCCTGCCTTGGCCTCCCAAAGTGCTAGGATTACAGGGGTGAGCCACTGCCTGGCCTGGAATTATCTTTTGATTAGTATTATCATATATCTTTATCCCTTTTTTTTTTGAAAGGGCTTTATTGAGATGTAATTCACATACCATTTAACTTACCAATTTAAAATGTACAAATTAATTGGTTTCTAGTGTATCCAAAGATATTTGCAACCATCACCAGTCGATTTAAAATATGTCATCACTTCAAAAAGAAACCCTCTACCTTTAACTGTCACCCAACTATCCCTATGCCCTCCATCCTCTCCAACTCCCTGCGCCTTCCCAGTCCTAAGCAAACACTAGTCTACTCTGTTTCTATTGATTTTCCTATTTGTTATCCATATTTGATATCTGATATTCCATATAAATGAAATAATATATTTGGACTTTTGTGACTGGCTTCTTTCACTTAGCATAATGCTTTCAAGGTTGTAACATGTATGTTGTAACATATATTAGTACTTAATTTCTTTTTGTGGTTAAATAATAGGTAGAAAAAAGCTGTAGTAAGTAGTTTCTTTTGAGGGAAAGGCCTTTGTTATGGAGAATGCTGTGGGCTATTTCAAGATGGTTACTTTTCTTTTTTTTTTCCTCTGGTTTTTGGAGTGTTTGCCCTGGGGCCTCAATTCTCTGATGAATTTAAGAAAAGTTGTTAATTTTCAGTTTGTTAGTATTTTTCTTGTGAAGATGGGCTTGATGACTTTCAGACTCTTTATTTCTGAGCTGAATTTGGAAGTCCAAATTATATTTCAAAGAAAAATGATAATTTGTCTCCTTTCCCCTTAATAGCATTTTGTTTTGTTTTTTGCTTGAGGGCAAAGGGTGTCTCGTTCATTGTTTTATCTCCAGTACCAAAAAGCTTTGACACATTTTTGAATGAGTGTTGAATCAACTAACTCTGTAACTGAACTGGATGATGGTGTAGGGGCCAAGAGAAACGTTCCTCTTCACGCTCTGAAGGTCTGCTGAAAATCATCTGACAAAAGACAAATTAAAGAGAGAAAAGGCATACAAATTTATTAACGTGTAAGGGAGTCTTATGAAATATAAGAACTCAAAGAAATGGCCAGATGGTTGATGCTTTTATGTCATCTTGAGGTTTACAGAAAGAATAGGGGCTTAGAGCATGGCAAAGCTGGTTATTATGGCAAAAACATCTGGGATGGGGAGAAGAGGAGGCCTGGCTGGCAAAAGTGGTCTTGTTATGCAGATGAAACTGCACCGATAGCAGCCTTCATAGAGAATAGAGGGTAAATATTTCTTTCAGACCATTAAGGTTGTCAGAGTTTCATTTATTATTTCCTAGATCTGGACAAGGGAAGGTCCTCAGAGAAAGCCTGGCTGCCATGTGTTTTTCTCTACAGATGCAACAGCTTTTCAAGGCTACTGCTGTTTGCAAGCCCTCTAAACAGCTGTCTCAACATATGTCAAATAAGTATATTTTGAAGTGAAATATTTTGGTTTCCTTCAATAGATAATATACGATGTTATAAGAAAAACTTCAGCCAAATTAAATTTAAAGAAATTTAATTGAGCAATGAACAATTTGTGAATCTGGCAGCCCCCAGAATCACAGCAGATTCAGAGAGACCCCAGGGATGCCTCGTGGTCAGAATAAATTTGTGGACAAAAAAAAAAAAAAAAAAAAAAAAAGAAGTGACGTACAGAAATCAGCAATGAGGTACAGAAACAGCTGGATTGGTTACAGTTTGGGCTGTGCCTTATTTGAACACAGTTTGAACACTTAGCAGTCTGTGAGTGGTTGAAGTATGGCCACTGGGATTGGCCAAGACTCGGCCACTGTTACAGGTGCATACTCCTAAATTAGGTTTTCAGTCTTGTCTGCCTATTAAGATAGGTTAGGGTTCATCCGTAAGGACTCAAATATAGAAGTATGGAGTCCTTCTCAGGCCATATTTAGTTGGCTTTAACAAAGGTGAATTTGAGAATGTGGCTTGCCTATGCAACCTGACTTCTCTTTATGGTTCTTCCATTGCTACTTGATTTTGCCTTGGGATTGTTAAGATTGTTTGTGCTAGGATTGTTAGGCAGTGCCAGTTGTTTACTTTGATAAAGTGGATCAGATTACACATGAAGTATTAGTGAGGAAAGGAAGAATTCTTTGGAAGGGCTAAAGTTATGTTACTAGCAGTTGGATAGAAAAGCTTTGATAGAGAAGAATAGTAAGGATTGGAAAGCCTAGAGGAGAGTGGCAGAATTGTGGTGAATACATCAGTAGAGAGTGTACAAAATTTTGAGTTTTTAATTTATACTTTATCAACTAATACCTATATTTGATTAGGCAAATGACTAGATATAGGGAAACTTTTATTAGGAAATTCAATAAGCATAATAAAACCTTTTTTCTTCACAAGCTAATAAAGATATATTTTAAAAAAACTTTTTCAGAGATCCTGAACTTTCAAGTGTTTGCCGGAAGTCTGGTACATTAATATTATATCCAGGGGCTGAAGCTGCTAATTTGGAAGAATTTATATTAGATTCTCCTGTTTATCCTTCTACAATCATCATCATTGATGGTACATGGAGCCAGGCTAAGGACATTTTCTATAAGAACTCCTTGTTCCGACATCCCAAACAGGTAAACTAGTAATTTTAACAGAGAATAAATATAAATGTATAATTAGGTATATTGTATATGTTTTCTGTGAAGGGATACACATACATTTTTATATATGAATTTGGTGGTATTTCTATGTGTGAATATATAGTACCTAGATATATGTATGCTTATGTTTATGAGTTTAAATATATATATATTTTGAATATATATATATAAAATTTCAAATTTGTCATTTCTTCTCTCCTACTGCCAAATTTTACTGTAGTTGAGGCATTTGGCTATATTGAGTCTCTTAGACATTTAATCAGAGAAGTCTAAGGATTATTTTTATATGTATTAATGTGTTTTGTTAAGAAGCATTATCTTATTTAAATACTATTATTTGGTTACTGAATTACCTAGTTCTTACTAGGAATGACTAAGTTTTTATTAAATATTTTTTGTCATTCATTATTACAGTTATATGGTTTATGCTTCAGTTTTGTGATGTAATTAATTATGAAGACACCTTTCTTAATATTGGTCCATTCTTATATTCCTGGAATGGACTCGACTGAGTAAACTATTAAACATTGTTGATATATTGCTGAAAATTATATTTTATTTAGTGGCATTGAATTATGTGTATTTTTGGTCCACTGTCAGGTTTGGGTATTAAGATAATGTTAACTTCCAAAGTAAATTGGAGAGATTTTAATAATTTTCTATGACCTGGAATAGTTTAAATAATACTAGAATTCCTGGCACCTTAGAAATTAGATGGAACTCATTGGTGAAATCACTTGGTTCTGTTCTCTTTAAAAATGGTAGCTTTTAAATTCTTCTTTCACACTCTTCTAAGGAAATTATTCAAGTTTTCTACTATTTAGATCAGTTTTTAATAATTTTTATATTTTTCTAGGGAATTATCTCTTTTCTCTAAGTTAGCAGATTGGTTGCCATATACTTATATACAGTCTTAAATAATTATTTTAATTACTCAGGAATGCATTTTTTTCTTGTTTTTAATCATACACACACAGATGTAGACACACGCACACATACACAAACATTTTTTACACAGATTCAAAAGGGTTTCTCTATTTTATAGGACTTTTAAAAGTATAAGCTTTTAGGTTGTTTATATTGGCTATTATAGTTTATTTTTATTTCATTAAATTGAACTTTTTTCTTGACCAATTTTATATTTCCTCTTTTTGGGCTTATTTTCTTCTATTATTCTTCTGATTTTATAAGATTTTTACTAAGAGTACTTCTGTAGACTGAATTGTGTTCCCTGTCCCTCCCCCGACCCCATGCATATATTGGAGCCCTAACTTCCAGTATAATGGTATTTGGAGATGGGACCTTTGGGAGGTGATTAGATTATGAAGGCAGAGCACTCATGATGGGATTAGTACCTTTAGAGGAAGAGACATGAGAGATACTTCCTTTTTGCTCTCTGTCTGTCTCTGTCTCTCTGTGTCTCTCTCTCTCTCTTTCTCTGTCTCTCTCTGCATGTGAGGACACAGCAAGAAGACTTCCATTTGCAAGCCAGGAAGAGAGCTCTCACCAGGACTGTAACCATGCAGGTGCTCTGATTCAGACTTCCCAGCTTCTAGAACTGTGAGAAATGAATGTTACAACAGCCTAAGCTGACTAAAACAAGTACTAAATTTCTTTATTAAGATTTCTGAGTTCTGCTATGCTTGGTGGCTTGTACCTGTAACTCCAGCTACTTGTGAGGCTGAGGTGGGAGGATCACTTGAGCCCAGGAGTTTGAGGTTACGGTGAGCTATGATTGTGCCACTGCACTCCAGCCTGGGTGCCAGAGAGAGACCCTGTCTCTAAAAAAAATAATCACTTTCTTTTTTGAACAAAAGGGGTGAGATGGATGCAATATTTCCGCTAGTGTAACTGTCACTGTATTCCATCATTTTGGGTTGAAGTGTTCTTTTATCAGTAACATTGATATAAGTTGTTTTGATTTCTTTCTACCCATGGATTATCAATGAATTCTTTTTTTTTAAATTTCAATAGCTTTTGGGGTACAAGTGATTTTTGGTTACATGGATGAATTCTGTAGTGGTGAATTCTGAGATTTTAGTGCACCCATCACCTGAGCAGTGTACACTGTACCGAATATTTAGTCTTTTACTCCTCACCTCCCTCCTTCCACCCAGAGTCTCCAAAATTTATTATGTACATCTTTGCATCCTCATAGCTTAGCTCCCACTTATAAATGAGAACATAACGGAATTTGGTTTTCCATTCCTGGGTTACTTCACTTAGAATAATGGCGTCCAGTTCCATCCAAGTTGCTGCAAAATGAACTTAGTTTGTTCATTTTTATGGCTGAGTAGTATTCCGTGGTATATATATACTACATTTTCTTTGTCCACTCATTGGTTGATGGGCACTTAGATTGGTTCCATGTCTTTGCAATTGTGAATCGTGCTGCTGTAAACATGCCTGCGCATGTGTCTTTTTTTTCTTTTTAAATTGAAATGAAGTCTCACTGTGTTGTCCAGGCTGCCCTTGAACTCCTGGGCTCAAGTGATCCTCTCCTTACCTCGGCTTCCCAAAGTGCTGGAGTTACAGACATGAGGCATCACACTTTGTTTATGTGTCTTTTTCATATAATGACTTATTTTCCTTTGGGTAAATACCCAGTAGTGGGATTGCTTGACTGAACGGTAGATCTACTTTTAGTTCTTTTTTTTTTTTGAGATGGAGTCTTGCTTTGTTGCCCAGGCTGGAGTGCAGTGGCGTGATCTTGGCTCACTGCCAGCTCCGCCTCCCAGGTTCACACCATTCTTCTGCCTCAGCCTCCTGAGTAGCTGGGACTACAGGTGCCCGCCACCACGCCCGGCTAATTTTTTGTATTTTTAGTAGAGACAGGGTTTCACCATGTTAGCTAGGATGGTCTCGATCTCCTGACCTTGTGATCCACCTGCCTCAGCCTCCCAAAGTGCTGGAATTACAGGCGTGAGCCACCGTGCCTGGCCTACTTTTAGTTCTTTAACGAATCTCCATACTATCAATAAGTTCTTAATTCTTAAGTGTTTTAACACTTTTCATCATTATTTTACTTTTATTTTTGATTTTTGGAATCTTGATAAAAGAGCATTAGCCACACTATTTTGAATAAGTTTATGATTTCTGTGAGAATAGGTACCTGGTAGATTTTTGTTCATGTTCTATTACTGTAAAAATGTACATACTCTATTTAGGGATGTAAATATTCATATTATTGCTTTTAAGTTTGTTAATTGTATTTTTCTTTATGTTTTTATTTTTTGGTATATTTGGACTGTTTGATACTGAAAAAGGATTATGAAAAGCTTTAGTGCTTATGTATTTTTAATGATGTTATCCCTGCATTCCCAGTATTTTTTGTGTTATCTGCTCTGTTGTTGGGTGCATACAAGCCATACACTTAGTGAAGAATAACAATGGAACCTTGACTTCTGAGGTTTTAAACTTAAATTCTTTAGTTTTTATTCCCTTTGACCAAAATGCAGACGTCGTTTTTAGATGAGACTAAAATATATAACACAATTCTAAAAAATAACTAATGCATTGAGTGCTTCGATGGACAGGCCCAATTCCAAATGTTTTACATGTATTTACATGTATTATCTTTCCCCAAATCCCATGAGGTAATAAGTATTGGCATCTTAGATAACAGATAAGGAAACCAAAGTACAGAGACATTAAATAATTTGCTTTAGATCTCATAACTATTTCACAGCATAGCTGCAATTTGAACCCATCTTGTTAGAGCTAAAGTCAGTAGTCTCAACCACAGTGGTATACTGTTTCTAAATGGAAAACTTCGATTCAGGATATTTACATAGAATAGCTTTAGATTTCTCTGACTTCCTAAATATTCATTGATATTCGTTGTCTTCCACATAACAACGAGTTTATGTCTAACTCATAAAAGGCATGGATACTGTTAGATTGTGGCACATCCCAGATAAAACTTTAGGTTCACATTACATTTAAATATCACCCACTATACAGAGAAAGTTTAACAAAAGTGTTACATCTGTAAAACATTTTAGTCTAAATATTTGAAAAAAAATTTTTCATGCATATGTTATGTCTACATCTTTAATCTTTCGTTTTGTGGTAACTACACAGCTATCACAGAGATGAAGCACATAGTCATGTTAAAAAGGTTAAAATCTATTTTAAAAGATAAAATTCATCAGAATTATTTTCTCCTTTAAATTGAGCAGCAGATTAGGAAATATATAAATAATTTCTCAGTTCTCCTATACTATACATTTCTATCACCTTCTCCTTTTTTTGTTTTTTCAAACCAGAAGCAAATGCAGGTGGATATTTAAACTTGAGATAGTTAATGCTTTACAACCATAGGATAAAAGCGAAATACTTCACGGAAACATCAGACAGATTTGATTACATCACGTGAGATATTACATAGACTCAAGTGAAAAGGGAAATGGCTTTCTGAAGAACTATAAAATCAGATAAAGACTTCATAAGCTTATAATTAGTAGAAATGAATAAGGTAAATGTGAAAATCTAAATACAAAGGCCAAAGATATGAAAAAAAAGTTCACAAGATAGAAAATAAATGTTCTTATAAAAATCATCATTTACCCTATTAATCATATGACAAGATCCTAAGTTGTAAATTTTTATGAAATAACTTGAAATTTACAGAAAAGTTTCAAGAATCCTAAGTACCCTTGAATACACTAATCCAGATTCCTCAAGCATTAACATACCAGATTTGCCTTACTCTCCCTTTATGTGTATATGCATGTATGTGTATAATTATGTTTTTCTGAATCATTTGAGAGCAAGGAATAGATATCCAGATTTCACTATTCCACTTTTTTTTTTTTGAGATGGAGTCTTGCTCTGTTTCCCAGGCTGGAGTGCAGTGGCACAATCTCGGCTCACTGCAACCTCCGCCTCTTGGGTTCCAGCGATTCTCCTGTCTCAGCCTCCTGAGTTGCTGGGACTACAGGTGCGCACCACCATGCCCAGCTAATTTTTGTATTTTTTAGTAAAGAAAGCGTTTCACATATTGGCCAGGCTTGTCTTGAACTCCTGACCTCAAGTGATCCACCCGCCTTGGCCTCCCAAAGTGCTGGGATTACAGGCATGAGCCACCACACACGGCGAGATTTCACTTTTTGAAATTGATGTTTTGCTAGCACTAGGCCAGCAAGATGGTCTTTTCCTAAATAGTTGTAGGAAATTTAAAAAAAAGTAATTAAAAACCTCACCCAATATATAAAAACCCAAATGTTACATATCTTGGTACAGTCTCATCTAAATATACTTGAGAAATATGGGTTATTTTAGAATTAATATTATTTATGGAATTTTAGAGTCTCATGTACCAAGCCCAAATATGAGTATGGCTTGATCAGACAAAATGTTTTTGGAACTTGTTGCACAAAAACAATGAAATCTGTATATTTACTCCTTTAAAAAAAAAAAAATATATATATATATAAAAAAACAGATAAATAGGTAAATTGAGTTGAGAAAGGTATTGATTTTTTAAAGTAACTATATGCTTATTTTTAGACATCTATAAAATTGTAAAATGATAGTGGCAATTGTAGTGATTTTATGATGAATTCTAAACTACCTTATGTAACACTAAAAGTTGGTTTATTTTAAAATATATTTTTAAATTCTTGAAAAATTGCCTGTTCACATTTTTAGTGTATTGCAAGATTTAGTTAATTAGTAACCCTGTTCCCCAGCTTTTCTGGATGAAGATAAATTCATTTAATTACATAATAGACTTTCCTAGGGGCCTGCCTTAGTAGATGGATACAAATAAGTTAACATGCCCCTTTCATGGGTAACTGACAGAATTTCGACTCAAACTAACTTAAACAAGGACATATATAGATCATGTACTGGTGAGGTTCAGAGTGAGTAGGAGTGGCTTCAGGCTTTGCTGGATCTGGTTCTCAGGCAGTTCTGTTTTTGGGGTATGCTTCTCTTTGTTTTGGTCTGATTTTCTCTTACGAATGGACTTCTTTCCTGTACTGGAAATTATCTGTAGGAAGCAGGAGATTAATATCCTCCTGGTAGGAGATACTTCCAGTATGATATGACATGCTCAGTAGGTAAACTGCTGATAAACAGCTGTGTGAGACCTGGGCTGGTTAGAGGAGTTCACCGCCCCTGTCTGTTGGTCTGCCCTCTGCCTTTTTGGAAGACTCTTGAGAATCAACCAGAGGAGTTTTCCTGGAGGTCCCAGGTAGGGGAGGGATACAGAATCTGTGTCTTCTGACTGGTGTGAAGCCACACTGGGCTGCAGAAGCCAGTCTTCCCAGCAATTATGACAGCTCTTGAATTTTTTTAGAATTTTTTATGCCCTTCCGAAGCATTTAAGTGTTGTCTAACATGTTCCAGTGTCTGTCTGAGGTGGCTTATAAAAGCAGAGACAAAACTTCTATTATTCAGAGTCAGGCTTTTACCGGTGGAAGAGATCCGAGTTACCCTGAGTTACCAGCAGCACATCTGTGCGGGTCTGCAGCAACTTCAGTCCTTGCCTCCTCAGAAGAAAGACTTTGAAGGACATAAAGCAGGAAAAGAGACCGAGGCACGTTTCAGAGTAGGAGTCGAAGTTTATTTAAAAGGCTTTAGAACAGGAAAGAAAGGAAAGCTTACTTGGAAGAGATCCAAGAGGGTTCCTGAAGGTCAAAGAGAATGTTTAACCTTGATCCTAGGGCTTTATAGGCTCGCCTCTTTCCCATGATTCTTCCGTTAGGGTGGGCTTCCCGCATGCGCAGTGCCTCGCTTACCTTAGGAGCTCATGCAGTGTGTTTAGCAAGTTGCATACATGCCTGTCTGAGGCTTTCTTCCCTTTTTCCGGTGGTGTATACCCGGAAGGTCATATTTCGCCATTTTGGCTCTTAGTGAGCATGCCCAGGAAGTTTTTTCTCCCTGGCGTTTGCATTCAGCTAACAGTTTAATGTTAGTAGCTGTGGATCATCAGGAAATAGCCTCTCTCTGGCGCCCTGAATGGGCTGCCAAATTATCATTTTTAGAGGGGGCAGTGTGATAATTGTCAAACCTCACCTGATATTCCTAGTGGGTAGGGGGAGAGCTCTCTCCTGCCCTGCTCATGCCTATCTAACTACCTGTAACAAGGTGAGAATGAGGTACAATTTATAAGGTGAAGTAAGGTGAAATTTCATTTCAGTGTTTCCAAAAACATGATTATCATTTCACTGAAATGAAATTTTCCCAGCGTTATAAATTGCCTATTAAAAAAAAAAGCTTATTGAATGCCTACCTGGCAGTATATACCAGGCAATGTGCTGGTTAAAAAAAAGAATAAGAATAAAAACTTTTGAGGAGTTCTCAAAAAAGAAAAATAACCTCCTGGTTTTATTTATGCTAACAGAAAGATGGTTTCTCTTTCCCAGAGTAGAATCCTGGATGGCCCTTTTATTGAGGTTGGGGTGGAGAGTGATACCTTTATTGACAAGAGGACTGCATGAATTAGGAAGTTCCTCGGAGGACATGGGCTGTTGTTTTCAGAAGGATGATTTGAAAGTGTGACTAAGCAAACAAAAAACTCCCTATATACTATAGTCTACTATATATAGTTTATTTGTAAATATAGTCTTTTGCTTATTTTTTTTGTTTACTCAATGTGCTCTTTATAAATGTTTTAACAATTCTTTCTTATAGTCTTGTCTACAAAGTAAAAATGTTAAAAGAAAATTTAAATCAGTTTTTGCATAAGTTTCCCAAATCTATAATGTTGTTTAAAATAATTCCGTTTTATTTCTAAATGTAGTGTTATTTTTTCTTACTATGCCTTCAATATGCATATACCCCCACCGCTGTTTTTTGCATAGAATTATTAGTTATTACTTAGGTGATCCATTCAGTTTCTGTAATAGTATAAAATTTTTGCTCTAAATATGTGAGAGAAAAATGGCAGAAAGGAAACAAAAATCAGAATTAAAGTCCAGAGTGATGTGTTTATAGAAGAAGTATAGTTTTTTCACCCTCCTAATCAGTAACTAACCATATGTGAACTTCATACTTACATAATTGAGGAATGAAAGAATTGTAATGCAAACCCATTAACTTGGCCTCGTTTTAATCTTGAATTCTAATATATCCAGACCATTTGGCAGTGAATCTCTTTCCCAGAGGAATTTTACACACAAGACCCTTGACATTTGCTAGGAATAAATCCAAGGTGAATATGGAAATGTTTGTAGAGGCTCCTGGCTTTCTTCATAAACATATTTCCATGGAGTAGTTGCATATCCTTTCTCTACTGCTGTTAAAATGTCCACTAAAGCTTAATTTCTCACTTGATAAGCAGAGCGCTGTTGGGAGCACTCACTGGGTAAAACATTTTTATGAGAACTTTTTCTTGTGTCCACATAGAGCTGTTACAGACTGGTTTATGTTGTATATCTGATCTATTGCCAAACACATCGTTATTCTTTTTATTGTATCCAAAACTTCAGTTTTTTAAATCTGTGTCAGCATTCAGAGCTGGTTTACATTTTAACACAGTCTCATTGAGATGTAGATTGTGAATAGGATATTCTACTTACTGTTCGTTAAGTGACTTCTGTTCTTTATTTTCCAGGAAATATGCTTTAAATTAGTGCCACAGCAAAATAATTTCATGTTTTGAAATGTCTTCCTCCTTTGGGGCAGAGCCAGAACCCTTGGGTGTTAAATTAAAAATGCCCATGGTCTAACAAATCAGTGATGTACTTTTTACTTTTTTTTTTTTCTTTTTCTTTCTTTCTTTCTTTCTTTTTTTTTTTTTTAAGAGATGGGGTCTTGCTCTCTTGCCTAGACTGGAGTACACGGGTGTGATTATAGCTCACTGCAACTTCCAACTCCTAGGCTCAAAGCGATCCACCCACTTCAGCCTCTGACCTCAGTGGTGGGACAGCAGGTGTGTACCACCACACCTGACTAATTTTTAAACACTTTTTTCTAAAAGAAGGGATCTCGCCATGTTGTCTAGGCTGGTTTTGAACTCCTGGCTTCAAGCAATCCCCCTGCCTCAGCCTCTCAAGGGATTTACTTTTTTACCTTTGCATATTATTCATAATTTTGTTGGCAGAATATATCCACACCTCTGGATCTTTTTGGCTTCTGTTTTAGGGTACTGTGTACCCCTCACAGCTAGGAGGCTTATCTCTGAGGTTGTACATAGTATTTACATATAGAACTTGAGTTAACTTGAAGGAACATTTGCTTTCATTGGGTGTATGATTTTGCGTGATAAAATAGGATATAATAGGAACTATGATCTTCCTGCAAGCAAAAGGATAATTTAAAAAGGGTTATCAGAGACCTTGACATGGAATTCTCTGCCTCCATACTTCCATCCATTCTTTATTGAATTCTTAACTGTGAACTCACTTCTCTTACTGGGTTACATAGATAATTAGTGGCAGATATGAAACTTGAATCCAAGTTTACTAACCCAGGTCATGGAAAGAACAAAGAACGCTCCCCCATTTACTTTATGAATGTAGCATAATAATATCAAAAATTGACAATAACACATAGATATAAACAGACTAATCTTATGAATATAGCTGTAATATTTCTAAGTGGTATCCTGGCCCACAAAATCTATCACTGTATAAAAGCATAATGTTTTATGAGTTAGTACTATTTTTTATAGAAATACAATTCAATATTTTTGAAATTGTGATTTCATTGATTGATGCTGAAGAATAATTAGATAAAATCTAAAGTATGTTTTTAATTTAAAAATGCCTAATAAAAAAGGGATTAGGAAGATGTGCATTTTCTTAATCTAGGCATTGAAACAAAATGAACTGTGTTTAAAGCAAAAGTTAATATCTGCCCCCATTCCAGGTGAACCTCACACCTGTACTTCCCTACCCATACCTTTAGATATTTAGCGTTAAAAGTATGTTGTGTTTGCTTCCAAACGTTTTTCTGTGTTCATATATGCTACAATAATATGTATTCACAGATATAGTATTCTTTATCTTTTTTTAAAAAAAGGATGACAGTGTAATATATATGATACCCCAGTTTTCCTTTTCATGGGAGCATTCCTTGAAATTAATGTATATAGATATCTCTTAGTTGGCTTGAGCTCTTTATTTTTTTCAGGGTGTTACAACAAAATACCAAAGACTGAGTGGCTTAAACCAGCGGTCCCTAGTCTTTTTGGCACCAAGGACAGGTTCTGTGGAAGACAGTTTTTTTCATGGACTGGAGATGGGGTGGTGGATGGTTTTGGGATGATTCAAGCATGTTACATTTAATGTGCACTTTTTTTTCCTATTTTTATTACACTGTAATATACAATGAAACAAAGAAAGGAGACTAATTGGTGGGGATCCTAGTTTTCTAATACCATTTCAAACAATCCAGCTTCAGGTGAATATATCTTACATGTATAAGCCTAAGATTTTATTTGAAGTGTGAAGCGCCACTGTTTGTAGAACAATTTAATTATATGAGAATAAAATTTCAAATATAGTATAAATATGAGATGATCTTTGGTTCAATATAAGCATAGATGGTAGAAAAAAACAGGAATGATAAACATCATAATGTTTAAACAGCAATGTGGTAGACAGCTATCATATGCATGGCTGAGTATAATCATCTTCTGGGAATTCCCTTGTCACGAACCTTATATATGATACAAATTACAGCTCAGATTGTAAATCTCCCATATGGGGAAACAATAGTCTGTGAATATTTTCATGTTTTTGCACACTGAGGATTTTTTGAGCATAGAACACTTGACCCCTCCATTAAAGCATGTGTGAATGGTACACATGCCTTTGAAGTTTGAGATTGTGTGTTGATCCAGAGCCATTTGTTCACATTCTAAAGGTGGTAGACCTAAAGAAGCAATTAGTTTGCATTCTAATGATAATAAAACCTGAGTCATTTGCTCATACTTCAAGGGTTTTAAAAACCTAGAGACCATTTTCTTCTCTCCACAGAAAGGATTTGTTTACATTCTCTGTGAAGGAAGGGAGGAGCACATGTGCTAGCAGTTCCTATATAAGCTCTGCATTTGGTAATTTCAGAGTTCCTCTCCTTTGTTTCCAACTCTTGCACCAGCAGATGATGACATCTGCATTCACTGTTTGCACCATAGGGAATTGGGGGAACTGGCATAAGATGCTCTGTGAGTAATTAAAAGTCTGTCACTGATCTAGAACCTGTGTTTCCTGTCAGGGTAATTAAATAAATATATGTATGTGTATAATATCCAGTCTCTCTTGCAGCTAGGCATCAGACAAATGACCTCCACTTTTCAGATCAGAGCCACCTGTGAATGAGACTTTGGCAAGTGACAGAAAGGGGCCCTATGTCAAATCTCCATTTTTGATATATGAGTGGTGGCAAATGTGTCTTGTTTTTGGTTATGAGAGTAGCAGCAGCAGCATAGGTTTTCCAGTGGTTGTGAGGTCACATTCCTTTTCTTTTCTTTTTTTTTTTTCCTGGTAGAGACAGGGTCTCACCACGTTGCCCAGGCTGGTCTTGAACCCCTGGGCTCAAGTGATCCTTGTGCCTTGGCCTCTGAAAGTGCTGGGATTACAGTTGAGAGCCACTAAGCCTGGCTGAGATCACATTCTTGATGCAAGAGTGGTGTTGGCATTGGTGGCAGTAGCAGTTGCAGTAAAGTTGGGTTCTTGGCATTGGATAATGGTAAAAGTAAGAAAGCATCATCTTCATCAGGCCTTCTGTGGTAGCTTTGGATATTGCATCTGGAAGTTTAACTTTGAGTCTGTTTCTATAATTCTCTCAATGATTTTGTGAACTGCATAATAAAGCCCTTTTCTTTTTTTTTTCTCTTGAGACGGAGTCTCGCTGTGACTAACTTGTCACTAACTCTAGTGTTCAGAGAATGGTGTGAACCCAGGAGGCGGAGCTTGCAATGAGCCGAGATCGTGCCACTGCACTCTAGCCTGGGCGACAGAGCAAGACTCCGTCTCAAAAAACAAACAAACAAACAAAAAAAAACAAAACAAACCTGACTAATATAAAATGTCATCTCTTGGCGGTCAGATTGTCCATTTGATGTTTCTTACCTTCTTTTATTTTCCAAACGTTTTCAGTGAGCAATGTATTACTTGTATATTTAGAAGAACAAACAAAAAGACTGAAAGGATTTAGGCTTCCTGACTTTGCTGCTGCATCTGAAAATCTAAATAATGAATATATTAGTCCATGATATGGTTTGGCTGTGTCCCCACCCAAAACCTCATCTTGAATTGTAATCCCCGTGTGTTGGAGGTGGGACCTCGTGGGAGGTGATTAGATAGTGGGGGCAGTTCCCCCATGCTGTTCTTGTGATAGTGAATGAATTCTCATGAAATTGGATGGTTTTTTTTTTTTTTTTGAGAGTCTTGCCCCGTTGCCCAGGCTGGAGTGCAGTGGTGCGATCTCGGCTCACTACAACCTCTGCCTCCTGGGTTCAAGCGATTCTTCTGTCTCAGACACTTGAGTAGCTGGGATTACAGTCACGCACCACTACTCCTGGCTAATAATTTAGTAGAGACAAGGTTTCACCATGTTTGTCACTCTGGTCTCGAACTCTTGACCTCAAGTGATCCACCCGCCTCGGCCTCCCAAAGTGTTGGGATTATAGGCATGAGCCACTGTGCCTGGCCAATTGGATGATTTTACAAGGGGTTTTTCTCCCCTTTGCTTGGTACTTCTTTCTCCTGCCCCCATGTGAAGAAGGACGTGTTTACTTCCCCTTCTGCCATGATTGTAAGTTTCCTAAGGCCTCCCGAGCCCTGTGGAACTATGAGTCAATTAAACCTATTTTCTTTATAAGTTGCCCAGTCTTAGGTTTTTCTTCATAGCAGTGTGAGAACAGACTAATATTGTCTCTGAAATGGATTGTATTGTTGCATTTGAACATAGGTGCACTTATTTTGATAAATCCTTAATATGACCTAAGAGTCAAAAACCTGGCTGTTTCTTTTTCCCTTCCCTATTGTTTCTTTCCATGTGTTTTATTTTAGGGAAAGGGACCCTCATCACCTGTTAGAGCTACTCTTTTTGTAAGATGTCCTTTTGTAAAATGTCCTTCTTATTTTCTTGCAGTTATTAAGACATGCAAGTAAAAAGATTGTAGTTCCTGCACTGTCATTGTCTGGTAATAGCACATCAGCAGTTAACTTAAACCCGAGTTTGAGATTTCTTCTCTATCTCAACTATCTTGCTACTTGGTTTGGTAGTCAAATTATAAGCATCTACATATAAATGATGTAATAAAACTAGGTTAGTATATTATTATATTTTTGTCAGTTTAAAATACTTTTTGTGATACCCAAGTTAGGATGAAGGGAGGAACCTCAATTTCCATAGATTTTCCTGAGGTTCAGTTTTATTGATGAGTATAATTGTAATTAGTTGTAGTTCTAATGGAGTCAGAAAAAAAAGCAAGTATTCCTCTGGATCTTTCTGATCCAGAGTTAGTGACACTAGACTCTGGACACTAGAGTTAGTGACAAGTTAGTGACAAAGGCTATTTGGATTTTATTTTGAGTAATAACTATGACTAAAATTGTATCATTTTAGATAGGTAAGGAAAGCTTCTTCAACCTTAAATTGAAAGGCAAAATCATTTCTATTATGTTTCTGTTTTATTAGATTTACTTTCTTTTAATGTCTTTTTTTTGGGAGGGGGACAGAGTTTCGCTTTTGTTGCCCAGGCTGCAGTGCAGTGGTGCGATCGCCACTCACTGCAACCTCCGCATCCCGGGTTCAAGCGATTCTCCTGCCTCAACCTCCCAAGTAGCTGGGATTACAGGCATGTGCCACCACGCCTGGCTAATTTTGTGTTTTTATTAGAGATGGGGTTTCTTCATGTTGATCAGGCTGGTCTCGAACTCCCGACCTCAGGTGATCCACCCACCTCGGCCTCCCAAAGTGCTGGGATCACAGGCATGAGCCACTGCGCCCGACCTTAATATCTTTTAATAGACTAGTGATGTATTATAAATCAGAGTATGGGATCTCTTTTATTTACTGCCACTAAATAACAACAAAAAAATAATCATGGACCACATATCCTTTGTTTCTGATTTTAGATAAAATGTGAGAGTAAACACTAGAAGGTGACAGGCAAATCAGATAGGCAACAGAGTTGTCATTTTTATACAGCTGACCTTTTTATCCAACAATCTTCATACTGTGGGTCTGAATGCTTCCTTGAGATATTAGCTGTCTGTCTTCCAGTTGGCCCAGATCTTCAACCTCAAGTTTTTGAAATGTGAGTGAGTGGCTTCATTTAATGGCCTTAGTAGCTACCCTTCCCTCAACCCAAATCCCTTATTGGGAATTTACTTTCCCTTTTGTTGTTTATCTAACTTCTTTAAGAGTGCTCATTCACGTTGCATTACTGTTGTGGAGTAGTTCCTATTTGGTGGATATCAGAACTTCCTCTTACTTTTAGAATTATCCTCCATATGTAGACACAGTCAGTCTTGATGGTAAAGGACAAGGGTAACCAGAGGACTAGATCCTGAAATACCTAGAAAACCATCAGCCACTTGCTCTTTTACTCACACACCTAGATGGAATTCTTAGTGATTAGTTGAAATTGTAGGCTTCCACTCACTACACATGGAAAGAGTTTAATTGGATTCAGTTAAATTTCAAAGATTAGGCCGGGCGTGGTGGCTCACGCCTGTAATCCCAGCACTTTGGGAAGCTGAGGCAGGCTGATCACAAGGTCAGGAGATTGAGACCATCCTGGCTAACACGGTGAAACCCCATCTCTGCTAAAAATACAAAAAATTAGCCAGGCGTGGTGGTGTGCGCCTGTATTCCCAGCTGCTGGGGAGGCTGAGGCAGGAGAATGGCGTGAACCTGGGAGGTGGAGCTTGCAGTGAGCCAAGATTGCACCACTGCACTCCAGCCTGGGTGACAGAGCGAGACTCCATCTCAAAAAAAAAAAAAAAAATTCAAAGATTAGCTTACATATGGGTTATTTTGGGGGCTTGTCCTGGTTAGTGGGAATCCTTATTTTTATTTCTGATTTTAATGAAAGCTTTCTAATACCTGATCACTAAACATGATACAGGCTTTTTTTTCCATATTAAGAAAAATATATGTATTTTTTGAGACAGAGTCTCACTGTGTTGCCCAGGTGGAGTGCAGTAGCCCTGTCTTGGGTCACTGCAACCCCTACTTCCTGGGTTCAAGTGATTCTCGTGCCTCAACCTCCTCAGTAGCTGGGATTATAGGCGTGGGCTGCCACGCCCAGCTAATTTTTGTATTTTTAATAGAGACAGGATTCTATCATGTTTGTCTCGAACCCTGGACTCATGTGATCCACCCGCCTTAGCCTCCCAAAGTGCTGAGATTATAGGCGTGAGCCAGAAAAATTAAATTTATATTAATATATTTTTGTTCTATAATGATTTTTAAAAACCAGGAATGGTGACGAATTTTATAGAATGTGTATTCAACACCCAGGATGCTAGCCAAATGGCCTTACTCCTTTGATTTAATAATTTAGTGAATTATATGAATGATTCCTAATATTGAACTGTGCCTGCATTCCTGGAAGAAACCACCCTTACTTGTTTTATTTTACTTGTTTTAAGTGATAGAGTCCACCTTTACTGCTTAAGGTGGAGTGCAGCTGTTATCTTTTTAATGTATTGTTGGATTATCTTTGCTAATATTTTGTTTTATATTTTGCCAATTAGACTGTAAATTCCATGAGAGCAGGATTGGTTGGTGCAAAATTAATTGCTTTTTTGCTGTTACTTTTAATGTCATTATATTTACTGTAGTCAAGGATTTTGCATTGTACCTGTGCTCAATAAACATTTAAATAAGTAAATAATATGATTGATATAGGTGTGTCTTGGTTGGTTTGTGCTGCTGTAACAGAATACCACAGACTGGGTGTTCTGGCTCACAGTTCTGGAGGCTGGGAATTCTAATATTAAGGCACTGATAGGTTTGGTGATTCTGATTCCAAGATGGTGTGCTTTGTCCTCAACTGGCGAAAGGTGGAAGGACAAAAAGAGAGTAGGAGAAAGAACCCACTCCTAGAGCCTTTTTAATAATGGTGGTATTAATCTATTCATGAGGTGGAGCTTCATGACAGAAATGCTTACATTAGACCCTACCTCATAACATTGTCACATTGGAGATTAAGTTTCCAACATATGAATTCTAGGGGACACATTTAAACCAGAGTAAGGTGAAACCACCAAGGATACAAAACTGCCGTAGGCTTTTATATAATCTGATAAGAAGGCATATCAGCGAGACAAAATCATAAACATAAAATATAAAGAAAAGGTCATGCATTAATACATATTAATTTATTTCTTTTATATTTATTTTTATCGTATGCTTGGTTTAACTTTCACTTTTTAATGCTTTTTTGCTTTTTTCCTTCTTATAAAATGAAAATAAAAACCACTATACTACCAGCCTAATCAGTAGTTTTTGTTAGTTGTATTTTATCAAGTTTATTACATTATTATTTTCATATGATACAGCTTTCTTTGACAGATTAAACAGTTTTATTTGGTTTTATAATCATGTTTGCCAGTTATTTAAATTGTGTTTAAATTGATTTATTGTTCACTACTAGTACTTTTTTCTGTAGTTTCCCAGTTTTTATGACTTCTTATGGTTATTCACTTCTTTAGTTAGCTAGACTGTGTTTTTAACACAAACTTCAGGAAGATATAAAGATTTCATTCACTTCTTGAACTCTCATATACTTAAGAATCTTTGTTCTTGTGACAAGCGAAATACAGTTTGGTTTTGTATATAATTCTTACTTAACATCTTTTTAATTTTAGAACTCTATAGACCATACTCACTGATGAGTCAGTTCTCCGGAGAGAAACACACACACACACACACAAGTGTGTGTGTGTGCATATATATATATATATATATGGTTCATGTGATTGTGGAAGCTTGATCAAAATTTGCAGAGTATACTAATAGGCTGAAGACCCAGGGAAGAGTTACAGTTTGAGTCCAAAGGCGATCTTCTGGCAGAAATCCTTTGTGTTGAAGGAGCTCCAGGTTGGAGTACTTTCACCCTTCCCTAATGAGCCATGTCCCTGGCCCCTACCCTTCTAAGCTAGGGTCAATTAGAAGAACGTTTAACCCATTTATACCTGAGGTGGCAATATTTTGTATTTTTGCAATCAGACCTTGGCGATGATCCTGAGCAGTAGGATAAAAATAACTCCCACATGCTTAGCATCCCAATAATGGAACGCTAGGCATAAGTGGGTTAATTAGAACATCTTCCACTTAGTAATGAGCCCTAACTTATGCCTACAAACTAGTTAAGAGCACCGAGCGTTGACTTTCGTTGTGGATCAAATTAAACTGCATCTTGTTGATAGCTTTGGTATGTTTAGTTTGTGATTAGGACTTTTCATGTTTTCAATATAGATCCATTAATTCACTGATTAATCCATACATTTACCCAATTCATTTGCAGTTCAGCTACGTTCCTTTAATGCCATAAGTTACTGGTGAATTCTACTGTTTTTCTCATGGAGTTTATAGTAAGCTGGGGAAAAAGACAAAAATAAACATAATAAATAAAATATTGCCATATATATTTCAAAGGGAAGCAGCAGGGGACTGAGATGGAGAATACCTGGAGAAGAGAAGCCCTGTCAGAGGAGCTGACATTTGCTGTGAGTCTTGAAAGACAAGGCAGAATTAGCCATGAAAAAATTGAGGGAAACATTCCAGTGGAGTAAAACAATATGGGCAAAGGACCTGAAGTGAGAAAAAGCTTCGCATGTTTGAGGACCTGAATGAAGACCGGGGTGGTTGGAGCTTAGTGAGAGAGGGACAGAATGGGTCAAGATATGTTTGTAGGGATAGGCTTGAGCCAGATGCAGGGCCTTGTGGCCTTAGTAAGAAGTTTGGACTTTTTTTTCTAAAGGTACTGTGAAGCCATGGACATTTGTTGTTTTTGCTATCGTCTGTACAGCTCTCCCTTCCTTTGAAACATCACACTGATCTTGCTTTGGGTGGAAATCACCCCTGCCATTTTCAGTCCAAGTACTTCAGGTGGAGATTTTTCAAATCTAGGCTCTAGGCTACAGTGATTAGTTCAGAGATAGATCTGTGTCCTGAATCAAAACAATTAACATTTAATCAGAGTGAATTTGGGATTTCTGTTTGAGTCAGGCTTCTGCTAGCTTACATTATGTCTCTGTGAGAGTAATTACCAAACAGTGCCCCTCTGATGGATGAATTATAGAAAGGTGTCCTCTAATGCATAACTTGCTGAAGATGGCTTGGTGTGAAGAAAAATATGCCTCTTTCTCATAGATGCCAGAGCTGAGTGACGTGTTCGTTAGATTCAGTTCCTTTGCCCCCATGTTTTGGTACCTTGTGTGGTGCACAAAATGCACACCCACACATATGCCCCTGAGTAGGGATAGAAATTTGGAGTTGCTGATGGCCATCTTGCCACTAGTGAGAGTTGGTCTGTGAGAGCAGAGCTAAGTACAGAGATAATAGCTAGAAGGAGATTGGGTCCTGTTGATATTATTTGAGTTGTTTTCCAGTTTCATCCAGATTGTCACAAATGGCAGAATCCTTTTTTAAGGCTGAATAATATTACATTGTGTGTGTGTATGTGTATGTGTGTGCATGTATATATACACACACACCACATTTTATTTTTATATTTTCTTCCATTGAAGGATATTTAGGTTGTTTCCATTACTTGGCTATTGTGAATAATGCTACTGTGAACATGGGAGTGCAGATGTCTTTTCATGATTCTGTTTTCAATTCCTTTGGATATATACCCAGAAGTAGGATTGCTGGATCATATGGTAATTCTATATTTATTTCTTTGAGGAACTTCCTTACTGTTTTCCATACACTATACCAATTTACTTTCCCACTAACAGCATATAAGGATTCACTTTTCTCCACATCCTTGCCAACACTTGTTATCTTTTGTCTTTGCTAATAGCTATTCTAACAGATGTAAGGTGATATCTCATTGTGGTTTTGCTTTATATTTTCTTGATGATTAGAGACTATATACCTGTTGACCATCTGAATTTCTTCTTTTCGGGTGCTCCAGTGGCACAATCAGTTAGTGTGTATTACTTACATGAATTTCTTCTTTTGAGAAATGTCTGTTCAGGTCATTTGCTGATTTATTAATTGGGTTGAGTTTTTGCTATTGAGTTATACAAGTTCCTTATGTATTTTGGAGATTGTCATGATCAGATACATGGTGCTGTGCTCGAATTTTTATGTCTCTTCAAAATTTGTATTTGAAACCTAACCCCTGAAGGTGATGGTATTAAGAGGTGGGGACTTTGGAAGAGGTTAGGTTACGAGACCTCTGCCTTCATGAATTGGATTAGTGCCCTTATAAAAGAGGCCTGAGGGAGCTTATGTGTGCCTTCCCCCATTTGAGAGCACATAGAAGGTGCCATCTCTGAGAAACAAGCCATTACCAGACACCAGATCTGCTGGCACCTTGATCTTGGACTTCTCAGACTCTGCTCCAGAACTGTGAACAATAAACTTCTGTTGTTTAATTACCCAGCCTAAGGTATTTTGTTATAGTAGCTTGAATGGACTGAGATGAAAATTGGTGCTGAGAAGTGGGGTGCTGTTGTATCAACTAAAAATGTGGAAGCAGGTTCGGAACTGGGTAATGGGGAGAGTCTGAAAGAATTTGGCATACATGCTAGAAAAAGCCTACACTGCCATGAATGGAGCATTAAGGGCAATTTTGGTGAGGCCTCAGAAGAAGATAACTGCAGTGAAAGCCCCAGTTTTCTTAGAGATGGCCTAAGTGGTCATGATTAAAATGTTGGTAAAAATATGAATAGTAAATGCCATTCTGATGAGGTCTCAGATGGAAATGGGAAGATTTTATTGGAAATGAGAGGAAAGGCTATTGTTATAAAGTAATAAAGACCTTGGCAGAACTGTGTTCATGTCCTAGTGATTTGTGGAAGGCAGTACTACTGAGCAGTGAAAAAGTATATTTGGTGGAAGAAATCTCTAAGCAAAGTGTTGAGGGTGAGGCATGACTTCTCTTAAATGCTTATAGTAAAATGCAAAAAGATAGAAACAAATTAAAGATGGAATTTATAATCAAAAGAGAAGCAGAACTTTTAAAGATTTGGAAAATTGTCACCCTGGCCATGTTTTAAAGAATGAAAAAGTGTGTTTGGGAGAGAGCACCAAGGGTATGGCTGAATGAATGTTCACATGTTATAAGGAGATTGGTATGGATGGGCAGAAGCCAGGTGCTGTTCACCAAGACAAGGAAAGAATAACCCTGAAGTCATTTTGGAGACCACTGGGCCTGCTACTCTCATCACAAGCTTCAGTAAATGAATATCTTATGTGCAGGAGGAGAGCACAGATGGGCTGACTGGAGGGCATATTGTAGCATGCTGTGGAACCAGGTCTAGTAGCATGGAGTGCTAAGTACGGGGGAATACAGTGGCTCCAGGTCTGAGGCAGGGGCACAGTGTCTCGTCATTTCAGGCAGCTCTCTGTGTTATTGTCAGCTACATAGTCATTGGTGGCAAGAATTGTGGGAGGTCCTTGGTAGCTGTGAGGGCTGTTTGGACTCTTATCTGTGCTTGTGGATCTGGCACTGGGGCTTCAGCCCTGAAATCTGCATGTGTGCGCTTGCAGGGTCTGATTGCAGCAGTGTGCACACTGGTGGAAGCTGAACCTGGTGGCAGGGCCCTGGGGTGGTAGTGGACACGTGTGGGGTGGCTGCCCTGGTTCCCAGGGCAGGGTTGCCCATGGTGATGCTTACTAAGGTAGCTTAGGCAAGTGAAGTCTGAGAAGGTGAAAAACTGGTAGGCCCTTGATAGTAAAAGCTGTTGGGGGTCTGCAGTGGCTTGGCTGGCTATTGGTTTCCTCAGTGGTGAAAGCTTCTTGAGTCCTCTGCAAAGCAGGCCTCTGGGGTTCATGATTGTGAACACTTGAGGTCCTCAGTGTTCACAGCTGTGGGGCATCTGCAGTGACCCCAAGGGCTGTTGAGTTGAGTTTCTCCATGTTGAAAAGTGTTAGAGTCTTTTGCTGAGAAGGCCACAACCTGCCATGTGGTTGATGCCAATAGGCCACACACTTCTTTGTTCCTAGCTGTTTCCAGGTGACTCAGCTATGCGGGTCTCCCCATTGATCTGGGTGGAGTATAACTGAAGCAGAACCCTAAAAGAATGGAGAAACTGGTGCTTACCCTAATCTTTTCTTTTGTGAAAGGAACTCAGGTCAGGGAGTTTCCTTGTATTGCTAAGCACTGTTGGCTTCATTCAGGAAAAGTGAGACTGTTTTTACCATCTTTGGGCAAAGATGTTTTATTTTTGGGCTTTTGCTCTACTGTGTTGTTGCAGCTCCTTAACTCCTGAGCTCTTTTAGAGCTGTTTTCGTTTATGGATAATAGTTTTTTGTGGGTGGAGGAAGGCTGGGATCTCCTACTTTGCCTTCTCACTGACGTTCTTCCTGATCAGTTGTGTTTTAGCTTAAGTGATTTGAATTTAATTTTTCATCACCTGCAACTGAAATGTTTTAACCAGAAGGGCGGTGCAGTCTTCAGATTACATTTTCTTCTCTGTTACTTTTGTTCATCTTGATGGGTATCAGTGAGTTGGTTTTTTTTATTTTTATTTTGGTGGTGGTGGTGTGGGGTGCATTTGTTTTGTCGGTTTCCCTATAAGTTGGTTTATCTTGCATTCATAATTCAGTCTCTACAAATTTGAATTTACTCATTTGTTATTTATTCTAGGCTATATAAGACATGGTTTGACATTAGAAGATATACGTTTGAAATCTGTTTTCTTAATTACTAGCTCTTTGACTAACACAACTCATTTAATTTCTCTGAGCCATAGTTTACCCAGAAATGCAATGAAGCTTGGGTTTTTTGTTTTTGTTTTTGGCACTCATTGATGTATCTAGGGTGTTAGATGCACTGACTGCCAGCTGTTTTAGCTCCAAGCCAGGCATATATGAGGCAAAATGAAAATCCAGGGAACTCACCCGTATCACTCCTTGGTCCTGAGGATCCTGAGGTCCCTATGCAGGTCTTCTTTCTTCTCGTCACTTTTCAGTCTTTTCATGTTATTTTTTATATGTAATGTCCAGAGTTTTTTGTTGTACTTAGGAGGAAAAACAGGGAAAACTACATCTGTTTCGTCTTCATGAACACAGAAGTCCTGAGCTCATTTTTAATAAACATGAAATTAAAGAATTTTAGAGGTGCAAGGCATCTTCATCTTCAAGGCAAGTTTATATGGTCCAGTGATGGTTAGTTTTATGTGTCCACTTGAGTGAGCCACTGGGTGCCCAAATATTTGTTTAAACATTATTCTGAGTGTTTCTCCAAGTATTTTGGAGGAGATTAACATTTTTATTGACAGAGTAAAGCAGATTGTCTGCCATAATATGGGTGGGCTTTATCCAGTCAGTTGAAGGCTTGACTAGAACATAAAGACCTACCCTCCCCTGCGTAAGAGAAGAATTCTCCAGCAGACTGCCTTTGGACTTTATCTGTGCCACTGACTCCTGGGTGGCCTTTGGACTTTTTTTTTTTTTTATATGGAGTCTTGCTGTCACCCAGGCTGAGTGCAGTGGCACAATCTTGGCTCACTGCAGTCTTCGTCTCTCAGGTTCAAGTGATTCTCCTGCCTCAGCCTCCCAGGTAGCTGGGATTGCAGGCATGTGCCACCATGCCTGGCTAATTTTTGTATTTTTAATAGAGATGGAGTTTCACCATGTTGGCCAGGCTGGTCTCGAACTGCTGACCTCAAGTGATCCGCCTGCCTTGGCCTCCCAAAGTGCTGGGTTTACAGGTGTGAGCCACCATGCCCAGCCTCTTGGGTCTTGAACCTGCTGGCTCACACTGCAGGTTTGGGCTGGTCATCCTCCATAATTATGTGTCAATTCCTTATAAGAAATCTCTTTCTCTCTCTATATATATATCCTAATAGTTCTGTTTCTGGGGAGAACCCTGACTAATACAAGTCTAAAATAACCACTTGAAATGTTGAACAAAAATTAATCACAATGCCATTAAATGAATTCCTAATTAGGGTCAGCTAGTTAATGGCAAAGCTATATTTGAAAGGAGAAGTGGGGAAACTTCATAGGAAATGATGTTGTAACATACTGCGTGGTCCACTTGATGTGAGTACCTTTAAGCATAGTTTCTATTGGAGCATGGTTCTGTGGAGTATCATTTAAAGTAAACAGGAAAATTTCCAGGTGAAGAAATGTTAGCGTAGTTTGTCATCATGTTCCCAGTCTCATTTTCTTTGCCTTTGGAAAGCCTGATAATTGTAATTTGTCCCTCTCATTCAGTGTTTAATTACCTTTTCTTTCCATAAAGTCTACTAAAAATGTGATGTAACATTGCCTTATATTTATTTTGGGACTCAATAATTTTTTTTCCATTTTTTTAACCCACATGCAATAAACTGCACATGTTTAAAGTGTACAGTTTGCTTAGTTTTGACATACATACGCAGTTGTAAAACCATTAATGCAATCAAGATAGTGAAGATATCCATTGCTCCCTAAATGATTATCAAGGGATTATCCCTTTGGTAATATTTTCTTCCTACCCTTTCCCTATCTTTAGGCAACCATGATCTTATGTCACTATCGATTAGTTTGAATTTTATAGAATTTTATATAAATATAATCATAGATTATGTACTCTTACTGGCTTCATTTTATTAAGCATAATTATTGGACAATTAATTTTTGTTGTATGTATCAGAAGTTCATTGTTTTTATTGCTTAATAGTATTCCATTGTTTGCATATTCTACAATTTGTTTATTTGGGCATCTGCAAATGACCATTTGGGTTGTTTTCTATTTTTGGCTGTTACAAATGAAATGGTTATTAACATTCATAAACAAGTATTTGTGTGGACGCATGCTTTCTTTTTTTATGGATAACTACCCAGGTGTAGAATGGCTCAATTCTGTGGTAGGTGCATTTTAAACTTTAACAAACCAGACTGTTTTCCAAAATGGCTGTAGTATTTAACATTTTACACTCCTACCAGTAGTTTATGAGAAATCTTGTTTCTTCTTATCTCCGACAACACTTAGTATGGGTGGTCTTTGAAATTTTTGCTATTCTAATAGCTGAGTAGGGATATATCTCATTGTGGTTTTAATTTGCATTTGCTATTGACTAATGATGTGGAACATCTTTTCACGTGCTTATTTGTCATCTTTGGTGAAGTGTACATTCACATCTTTTGCTCATTTTTATATTGTTTTGTTTTCTTGTTAATGAGCCTGAGAGTTCTTTATATATTCTGGATACAAGTCTTCAGTATATGATTTGCAAATGTTTTCTCCTAGTCTGTCTTCTTATCCTCTGAGCAGTCTCTTGAGATGTGCAGAATTTCTTAATTTTGATGAGATTCAGTTAATCAATTTAAAAAGTCATATACATGATTTTAAAAAATAAGGAATCTACCAGATTAGTTAGCTCATTTTACTTTTATGCATGAAGGGTGGGAAGAGATAAAATTTTAAAGTCTTTCTGGTTAGCAAAGCCATATTTATAAAAAAAAAATAGTTATCCAAAGACAAATATTTTTATCTTCAGAAATAGAAATGTTATTAAAATAGTCTTACCAGGGCAATCACTTTTGAAACGAGACAACCAATTAAAAAACCAGAGTTTTTTAGATAAGGGTTAGAATCACAGGACATAGTGAGATTCTTTGAATCCAGATGGCTTGAGAAACAAATAACATTTGTAAGAACTGTTTTATCATAGAAAATAGAGCAGGATGATTACAGTTATAACTTTATACACAGCTTCTATACTAGACTTATGATGTTGTGAATGCTTTCAGTTCTATATCTTATCAGGACAGGCCCTCTTACTCAGAATGTTCTACGCTCTGCAGCTGCAGGGGAGAGAGCAGGAGCATCTCTTCTCATCTTTCTGAGACTCCTTTCTGAATTCCTAATTAGCAATTCCTCCAGTTGCTAATTAGGAGGGCCTGTGTTCTCAAAGCTAAACTGGAAATTCCATTAGTTATTAGTTCCTTGGAGAAAGGAGCATTAAATATTTACAATGTGAAATAAAAGACAAAATATATTTTAACAAATCAAATGTGGGTAATGTAGTGTTTTATTTTTAAAACATTTGTTTATACTTATACTTTAATATAACACACACACATATCCACACATATACATACGTATGCAGTTGTTAGCAGAGGTTGCTCTGTCTTTTGAGATTTAAATAAAATTGTGTCAAGGTGTTTATCAAATATGCTTTGGAAGTTTCTTGGAAAAATATTAGGGTCACCTCTTTCTCGGAGTTCTTATGCTGCTAAACTCTTACCTTCCCTGAATGTTCTCTGTTCTCTGCTTCGTTCCTATTCAGAGTTGAAGTGTAGCTCCTTGGCTACAGTTTACCCAGTGTCACTCTCACAAAGCCTTTGTATATGTAGACTTTAGTGAATGTTGGAGTAGCCAAAGTGGTGAGGAGAGGGTTGTAACAAGGTGAACTATTCAAAATTGAATGTTTAATAACCCTATTCTTTCTCCACATGTTACCAGTTCTTGTTTCTTGCCATATTCTCTCTCTTTCTCTGCATGTCTGTTTCTTCTATCAATTTCTTATTTTATTTTCTTTTGCTTCTTAACTTGCCACTATTTCCAAATTCAGGAGAGATACTACTGGTCTTTGATTATCTGTCTATATACCCGTCTTATGTAAGGAATTTTTCTAAACACAGGCAGAAACCTTAATGTCAGTCGATTAAAAAACAGACAAAAAATGTTTTATTCCTGCTACATAAACGTGTGTGCATGCACATGTTATACAAAAAAATGGTGCCATTCTTACACATATTGTTCAGGAACTTGCTTTTTATTTTTATACTATGTCATGGATATTTTTCTATGTCAGCCCAGTATATAAGTATGATAATAACACTTAGCTATTCTTTTTATTAGACACTGAGGATGTTATTGGTATATGTTAGTGAATATCTTTGAAAACATTAACTTTTTGAACATGTGGGTATTTTTATTAGATTTCTAGAAGTGAATTTTGGGTTAAAAGATGTGTGTATTTTATATCTTGAAGGATTCTGCCAGGTCAGTGTCCACTAACAGTCTGTGACAGCATAGGTGGTCTCATAATCTCAACAGCCCTGGGTATTTATTATTATTGTAAATTTTGTGAAGTGGTATCTGATCATTGTTTCAAATGTCTTTCTGATTGAATCACCAATCTTAGTGTAACCCTAAATTTAGTACAGACACTATAGTGTACATTAAAAATGTTGGTTATAATCCTAATTAAGGAAATACAGAGCTTTAGATCCTCTATCCTTTTGACATAATTTCATACTAATATATATGTAAAATTCTCTGATATGAATGGTGTATTTTTAGAGATAACTGTTATTTCTTTTTAACTCTATTTCATTTGATTCAATTTCAAATATATATAAGTAGACAAGATTATGACGATGATCAAGATGGTAGAGATTTTATTATTTCCTTTTTGTTGCCCCTCGTAACATTTTTTTTTACGTTTTCAGGAAATTCAATTTTATTTTTAATGGGATTTCATCTTCATAATGACAGAACATAATGTTTGTAATACTTAATGAGCTTTTAAAGAACATATGTGGGTGGTAAGAATCTGCTTAACATGTTAGCTAGAGATTTAGAGATCCCAGTATTCTCCTTGAAAATTCTGCTTGGCTTCTGGAGACAAGATCATACTTGTATTAGTATTTTGAAGCCAGCTTCAAGCATAATTTAATTTTCACTGTGTGCAATTGGAATATTTTCAACTCTTTAACACTGATTAATAGTCTCACTAGATTATAGTTTTGATATTTCAAGAAAAAGCAAAAGTGGAACTATGTGAAGAAGGTTATTTATTACTTCTTAGTTAATAAGGTGTACCTTCTCCATTTGTCTCTCATAATTTCTGTCCCTGTCTCTTTAGACAAAGAAATAGCAATATTTTTTGCACTTATGAAAACACATTGATAATGCTTAACATTTGTGTAGCAGTTTATAGTTTTCCTAGCTGTTCAGTGTTTATCTTGTTTCCCAGAGAAACCTTGTAGGCAATATTGTCACCATGTTAGAGGCATACTGACTTAAGTTTTTTTTTTTTTTTACCATCTTAGCACAATGAGTATTAATAAACAAATTTTTGGTGAAAAATGTGGAATTTTAGGATATATTATTTTCACTAGGACCGTAATTTTAAATATCATTTTAATGACTAAGTTAAAAACATAGAAATTTATTAGTACTAAAATCTGGTTTTAGTTATGATGTGATACAACATAGATAGTACCCATAGGATGTAATATAATGTCAGATATTTTTAAAGATCTATTTATGTGGTATAAACTATTTATGTGGTATAAAAGGATATTAATAACATTGTAATGATTCATAAGCTTAGAGCATCTGGTCCTTTGATATCATTAGCAGCTTTGCATACAGTCCACATCTCAAGATCCATATGGCAACCATTTGTGTATACATGGTAGAAGATATCTCAAAAATTGCTGTATGAGTTCCAGTAGTTATTAAGAACACTGTAAATAATATGATGATTACCATAGAGAGTAACAGGCTTACTTTTTCCAAATAGGTGTTTGCAGGGGGGGTTGTAATTGAAAAAAATGTCTTTCATGCTTTTACTGTTTACATTGATCAGAAACTTTAAAAACATATATATTTTCTAAGTATAAAGAAAACCCATTGAGATAATTATGTTGAAGAATAATTGTGATAAATGTATGGATATAACTAAATTTAACTGTAAAGATTCTCTTATCTGAAGATATAATTATTTGATTTACAGAAATCTGGGTACTTTTACCAGTTTGTGATATATTATTTGATCTGTTTTAAAGTATAGATTATGGTTGTTATATATTCATGTGTGCTATAATTTTAGCTATACGTTTCCACAGATGTACCTACTTATATTTTACTCATTCTATACATATTGAGTTTCTACTATGTTTCAGGTACTATTTAACACAAAGGACTTTTTTTTTCTTTTTGGCTTTGAACATTTGATAATTGATATTTCAAGTAGCACATTTGTAGCTTTCCACTATTCAGTACTTCATCAGTTTAAATAATTATATCTTCATAACTTATTTTGTTTCTCAAAATCACTAGATATAGTGATATGTGTTGATATAAGGTGACAGAAGGGATTGTTACGTGATTATATAGACACATTATTAGAATATGTTTAATGGTAAATTGTTCAAAATACTTAAATAATAAAAAGCAATTAAGTATGAATTATTAAAAAGAATTGGAGGTTATAGTCAATCACCTGATTTAATTACGAGTTTAGCTTGGGTTAAAAATAAATGTTTCTGAGCCAGATGCAGTGGCTTGTGCTTCAAATCCCAGCTCCCTGGGAGGCTGAGGCAAGAGGATCGCTTGGGCCTGGGAGTTCAAGATCAGCCTGAGTAACATAGTGAGACCACCATTTCTTTAAAAAATAATAATTCCCAATTAAATAATTTTAATCTTTTGATAATCTGAGGAAATAATCTACTTTATGGATAGTTAGGACACAGTTAATTATTATTTTAATTTTTATTGACAGGTGTCAGATTTAACTTGTAGCCCATGGTAACACTTACTAGATACTTTCTTAGCTGGATACAAGATTATCTTTTTCCTTTAAGCCCATATGGTATACTCTAATATATATGTTATTTTCTTAAACTACATGAAAGTTGTGACTTAGGCAAGATAGCAAGCTTTAGAAAAAGAATCATCAGAGAGGCATTCTGGTATCTGTTTTAATTTGGTTTTCAGTAGAGAAGATCAAATTTTTAAAAATGAAATTAGAGATTGTGAAACTGTATTGTCTGGTTTTTCTCAAATTTGATTGTTTCAGTGCTGCTTCATTGTTTTTATTATGTTTGTTGAATCCCTGGATTATCAGGCATACTTATTGTGCAATGTAAATACTTAACGTGTGTTTGGAATTCTCCCCTCCCCTTTTTTACTATTTAGAATATTATCATGTAAAGGGAAATCATAGCGTGTTGATTGTCTTGTGACTACCAAAAAATACAGGTAAAATATCTTAAATAAAATATATAGACTGAGTGGTATTAGAAGTTCTAAAAATCTTTATGATAAGTAATTATAAATGTAGTTATATTTACATATTTTATAATATAGCTGAATCTTTGCAGAATGTAAAATATATGTGAATACATACATATTTGGATAGTGATAATTATTCTGATAATCATTATCACTGAGTACCTCCACTAAAAGTAGAGCAGGAAATATGATTTTGAGTCATTTTTTCTTTTTTTTTTTTTTTTGAGACGGAGTCTCGCTCTGTTGCCCAGGCTGGAGGGCAGTGGCGTGATCTCGGGTCACTGGAAGCTCTGCCTCCTGGGTTCACCCCATTCTCCTGCCTCAGCCTCCCGAGTAGCTGGGACTACAGACGTCTGCCACCATGCCTCGCTAATTTTTTGTATTTTTAGTAGGACGGGGTTTCACCATGTTAGCCAGGATGGTCTCGATCTCCTGACCTCGTGATCTGCCCGTCTTGGCCTCCCAAAGTGCTGGGATTACAGGCGTGAGCCACCACGCCTGGCCCTCGATTTTGAGTCATTTTTTCATCACTGGTTTTAGTTTAATCTATTAACTCTGTTATCCAGTCTATCTTAAGACAAAATACTTTATCTTTTTTATATATCAGGATTATGACTATAGTTTTAGATGCTTTTTTTTTTGTATAAAATGAGTGCTCCTTTATTTAGCTCACTGCCACAACTTTATACTTTTCTTCATTCGTGTACCATCTCTGTTAACTTGGCTGCAGTTTTGTAACATTATTGTGTTTAGATCTACTGATTTAGAGATGTTTATATGACAAGTAGCTTTTTTAAATATTTGCATTTAATGTAATTCAGGGAAAAAGTTTTTAAAAATATTAAGCTAGCAAGTTATTAACACTATTCATATTAACACTGTCTGTAATAACCCCAGTTCCTGTCAACAACAGAATGAACAAATGGTGGTATATGTAATGGAATGCTCTACAGCAGTAAGAACTAAACTACATGTAACAACATGAATGAATTACATAAACATAATGTTGGTGAAAGAAGCCAGACATAAAGAAGTATGACTTGGCTGTGCATGGTGGCTTATGCCTGTAATCCTAGCACTTTGGGAGGCCGAGGTGGGCAGATCAATTTGGGTCAGGCATTTGAGATCAGGTAACTTGGTCAACATAGTGAAATCCCCTCTCTACCAAAAATATAAAAAATTTCAGGGTGTGGTGACGTGTGCCTGTAATCCCAGCTACTTGGGAGGCTGAAGCAGGAGAATCGCTTGAACCCGAGAGGCGGAGGTTGCAGTGAGCCGAGATCGTGCCACTGCACTCCAGCCTGGGCAACAGAGTGAGACTCCGTCTCAAAAAAAAAAAAAAGAAAAAAAGAAGTATGACTTCTATGATTCAATGATTCAATTTATATAAAGTTTAAAACTGACAAAACTATGGTTTTGGATGTCAAGGTAGTAGTTTCTTTTGTAGGGAGGGCATAATGACAGGAGTGGAGTATGAGGAGGTCTGTGGATTCTGGTTATATTTTGCTTCTTGACTTGAGTACTAGTTATACAAGTGTGTTCGTTTTGTAGATTCATGGAGCTGTACAGTTATGATTTGGGCACTTTGGTATATATATTCGACTTCCAGAAAAAGCTTATGTATGCAGTCAGTGCTTGTTATTTGTGATAGTTAGGTTCTAGAAACTTTCTGTGAACACTGAGTTAGTGAATACTAAACCATTGTCTCTAGGGAAAATACAGGATTAGGTTCCTACTAGCCTTTGATCGCATTTTAGTTAACCAAGCAGTACAACATGGCCTTGTTTTACATGTGTTTCTGTTTACATACACCATATTTCATAAATATCATTGATTCATTAACATTTAACTTATGCCCAATAGCAGTATAACTCATGTCTGAATTAAGCTTATCTGTCTGACATGTGTTTTCTTCATGAGACATATCACAGTCTTCTTGAGCTCAGGAACTCTAGATGGCACTTCAGTGCTACAAGTTGGGGGCCACGTAGTGAAATCGCCAACAAAAAGCACAACAATGCAAAAATGTGGCACTAAAGAGACTGTGAAAAAGACACATATTTACAGTATGAGAGCTGAAACAAGACACAGCATCACTGAATTCTACCTCAGCTGGGAATGTGTGCATTGGGCAACTCTAAATTTTTGCTCTTCTGTGCTTGTGCATAAATTTTATGCACAAGCTGGGGTTATACATAAATTTTAGTAAGCAGGCGATTTCACAGATACAGAATTGGCGAATAATATCTAAATACATACCTGCTAGTACCTGAGTAAATATTTACTTCTCAATCAAGTGTGCAAGTAGGCTAAGGATAACCTTTTTCCTGTTAAACTAAATGTTTTAATAACAATTTTTTTTGTGGTTAAAATTAGAGCAGTTCTAGGGTACCAATTTTGTAAATTTTTTGTACCATACTGTAGATTTTCGTAACTGTTTTGATGCCAAGCTTTATTAGATTTTAAAATTTATCTGTCTCATTCAGATTTTTTTTTTTTTTTGAGACGGAGTCTCACTTTGTTGCCCAGGCTGGAGTGCAGTGGTATAATCTCAGCTCACTGTAACCTCCGCCTCCCAGGTTCAAGCGATTCTCCTGCCTCAGCCTCCTGAGAAGTTGAGATTACAGGCACCCGCCACCATGCCCGGCTAATTTTTTTTTTTTTTCAGTAGTGATGGGGTTTCACCATGTTGGCCAGGCTGGTCTTGAACTCCCAACCTCAAGTGATCTGCCTACCTCAGCCTCCCAAAATTCTGGGATTACAGGCATGAGCCACTGCGCTTGGCCATAAAATTTATCTTCTCATTCTTTGCTGATCAAGGATTCATTGTAATGTTGTACATTAATTTTTTTGTTTTTGCCCAATAGCAACTGACCATTAAATGATTACATATCAAGTGGTGTAATATAGTTTCTTCAGAATAAAATTGTATCAAACTTTACCTAGAAGACTTCAAATGTACCAGTATAAAAGACTGGGATTAAGATTTAATTTTTTGGCTGGGCATGGTGGCTCATGCCTGTAATCCCAGCACTTTGGGAGGTCAAGGCAGGTGGATCACTTGAGTCCAGGGGTTTGAGACCAGCCTGGGCAACACGGCAAAAACCCATCTCTACTAAAAGTTTAAAAAATTAGCTGGGCATGGTGGCACATGCCTGTGGTCCCAGCTACTTGGGAAGCTGAGGTAGGAGGATCACCTGAGCTCAGGAAGTCAAGGCTGAGCCATGATTGTGACACTGCACTCTACCCTGGGCATGGGAGTGAGACCCTGTCTCAAAAAAGAGAAATGATTTAATTTTCAAATATTAATTTTACTCTGAGGTCATATGCAGTGGTACCTATTTCAAAAATAATATTACATAGTACATTTGTTTTACACAAAGATTCCTTTGAATTACTTTTAATTTAATTTTCCAACAGGAACAGGAGATATGCCATTTTACGTCAGGTCTGGCCAGTGGTTTGTATGGTCTGTATTGTTTTTAACACTGATGTGTGGCTATTGTTGCAGTTATCTATTGCTGCATGTGCACACAATAATTAACATAGCAGGTTGGAGGCTACTCTCCTTGGAAACATGCTTAGAAGGATGACCTTTGTCTGGGATCTGAGAATGTGAATGGTAAAATTTCCTGCACTGATACAAAGCTTTTCCTAAGTGATAGGAGTGGCTCACTGTGCCTAAACTATTTGTGCAAAGAATTATGTATATGAACACCAGTTTTCTTCTGGGAGTCTGAAATTTTGATACATGCCAGGCAGAGGGTGCCTAGGTGACTAACCTCCAGTAAACCTCAAATTAGAGACACTATGTCTCTAATGAGCTTCTTTGTTAGATAACACTTCACACATGTTACAATTCAGTACTAGAAGATTTAAGTAGATACATCTTATGTGATTTCACTGGGAGAAGACACTTGGAAACTTGTGCCTGGTTTCCTCTGAGCTGTGTCCCATGTGTTTTCTCCTGGCTGATTTTGCTTTGTATTCTTTCACTGTAATAAATATTAACCATGAGTTCCACTATATACTGAGTTCTGTGAGTCCCAGAGAATCACTAAACCTGACTGTGGTCTTGGGTCCTCCTGAAATATTGCATAACAAACTCCCACAAAATGTTGTCTTAAAGCAACAACCATTTAATTGTATCTTATGAATTTGTTAAGAGTTTAGTCATGGTTTGATCTGGTGTCCATAGAGGTTACTTGGTGGTTTTCATCTAATGGTTAGGCTGGGCAAGAGAATGCAAGACAGCTTTAGGCACATACCTGGCACTTTGGCAGGGATGGGTGAAAGGTTGTACTCAGCTGGGGCCGTTGACTGGAATGCCTACACGTGGCCTCTCCAGTATTAGAGCCCTGAAATGCCATTTAAGAAATCAGATTACCCTGACTAGGCAGATCATTTGTTCAATAATCTTATACTTCTGAAATAGCTCATATTTTTATTCTTAGCTGTATTAATTGATGTAATGAACTCCCTATTCGGCCACATATTTTATAAATATTTTATGTTAGTTTTTAGAATTTGTCCCTGAACCATCTTTTTCAAGTGTTAAGGAATTTCTTTTTCATTCTTTGAATAATTCTGTGCTCATGTTATCTATACCTTCTCTGGTTTTATTAACATGTAACATCTTTTTTTGGCTCTTAAGTTTCTAAGAGAATTAATGTTTTTTTTTTCTATCCTCCTCAGAGAGTATATGTTCTAGTTGTTTTTATCTTAACCTTTTTCGGACTCATGTTTTTCATTTGAAAGTGAAAAATCTGACCTACATGTAGTATTACAGGCTCAGATGTACTATAATTTTTATTCTCCAGAAGAACTATGGAAGCATGAATTCTCTTTGTAGAAAATATTATTGCTTTTTATTACTGGAAATAATTATTAATATGGAAACTTTACAACCTGTGGTTAGAAATGTTTCTTGTTTATTTACTGGTTTGTAGTTCCTAAGAGCCCTTGGAGCCTTCTTTTTGAATAACATGAAAAATCCTTGAATCCTGTCAGTGGCTGTTTCACATTTTAGCCCATAGTTTGATAATTTTACATTTGAGTATGTTCAGAACTCCTGAGTGAATGTTATTCAACCATTTTTTTATATTCAGTAATCATGTTTATTTTTGTGTATTAATAGCAATAAATGACATCTTCATGGGATATTACTGCATATTAGAAAAGAAAATAGTTTTGTATGAATTATATAATTTTATTCCTTAAACAAATTGTAAGGTGGTTTGAATGAGTATTATTAATTGGTCCATGTTATATGAGGAACTGAGGCTTGGTGGTATAGAGAAAAATAGGGATATATAATAGTTCTATCCTTCTATATGTGGATATCCAGTTTTCCCATCACCATTTATTAAAGAGACTGCCCTTTCCCCAGTGTATGTTCTTGGTGCCTTTGTTGAAAAGGAGTTGTCTGTAAGTAAGTGTGTGGACTTATTTCTGTGTACTGTATTCTGTTCCACTGGTCTATGTGTCCTTTTATGCTAGTACCATACTATTTTGGTTGCTATAGCTTTATAGTGTAATTTGGAATCAGATAATGTGATGCCTTCGGCTTTGTTCTTTTTGCTCAGAATTTCTTTAGCTATTCAGCATCTTTTGTGGTTCCATATAAATTGCAGGATTTCCTTTTTCTGTTTCTGTGAAGAATGTCGTTAGTATTTGGTAAGGATTGCATTGAATCGGAACATTGCTTAGGGCAGTATGGTCATTTTGACAATATTAATTCTTCCAATCCATGAGCATGGGATATCTTTCCATTTTTTTGTATGTCCTCTTCAATTACTTTCCTCAGTGTTTTACAGGTTTCCTTATATAGATCTGTAACATCCTTGATGAAATTTATTCATCGGTCTTTTTTTCTTTGTAGCTATTATAAATGGCATTGCTTTCTTGATTTTTTCAGGTTGATCACCGTTAGTGTGTGGAAATGCTGATAATTTTTGCGTGTTGATTTTGTACCCATCTTGCAACTTTACTTAATGTATCAATTCTAAGTGTTTTCTGTGGAGTCTTTAGATTTTTTTTAAATATAAGGACATGTAATCTGCAAACAAGGCTAATTTGACTTGACTTTTTCCTTTTCGGTTTGATGTTCTTTATTTCTTCCTTTGCCTAATTGTTCTGGCCAGGACTTTCAGTACTATGTTGCATAACAGTGGTGAAAATGTGCTTTCTTGTCTTGTTCCAGTTCTTACTGGAAAGGCTTTCGGTTGTCCCCCATTCAGTGTGATAATAGCTGTGGTTTTGTGATATATGGCCCTTATCATGTTGAGGTATGTTTTTTCTATACCAGGTTTGTTGAGGGTTTTTATCATGAAAGGATGTTGAATTTTGTTGAAATCTTTTTTAGCATCCGTTGAAACATTTGTTCTTGGTTCTGTTAATGTGATGTATTATGTTTATTGATTTGCATATGTTGAACATGCTTGTATTCCTTGGATGAACCCCACTTGATCATGGTAGATGGTCTTTTTAATGTGTTGTTAAATTCTGTTTGCTAGTATTTTGTTGAGACTTTTTACATTTGTGTTCATCAGGGATACCTTGATTTCATTTTTTGAAAATACCTTGAACAAATATGTGTGAGTATATTTTTGGGTTCTTTTTCCTCTTCTATTTATTTATATATCTGTCTTTAAATACCAATACCACACTGCTATGATTATTGTAGCTTTGTGGGAAGAGTTGAAATCAGTTAGTATGTCCCTTAAGCTCTATTCTTTCTCTTTTTTTGATCAAAATTGTTTGGTATTTTATTCTGCATTTCTGTGTATAAATTTTAGAATCAGTTTTTTGTTTTCCAACAAAAATCTTGCTAGGAGTTGGATTGGGATTGTACATATTGAATTACAGGTGGGGATGGATAGAGAGTGAAGTGGCCTTTTCTAATCAGATTTACATTTTAGAAGGGTCGCTCTTCTGTCAGAGTTTAAAAGTGGGTTAGAAGAGAGCAGGATTGAAGTCAGAGCAGTTTGCCGGAGTTTAAGTCATAGATGATGAAGACTGGAAGAAAGACACTGGTGGTGTGTTATATAGGGGATTATAGATACTTTTGAAACCTGTGTCAGTTCCCTTTTTTTTTTTTTGAGACAGAGTCTCCCTCTGTCACCCAGGCTAGGTGCCTGGTGCAGCACAAATTTATTATTCTGCCCTTCTCACTGGACTAAAATCAGTTTGTTGGCCAACTGTGCTCCTTTATGGAGGATCTGAGATAGAAACTGTTCCCTTGTCATTTGGTTTGTTGGCAGAATTCAGTTCTTTGTGCTTGTAGATCTGAGATTTGTCTTCTTGCTGGGTCCAGCTGAAGGCTGTTCCCGGATTCTAGAGGCTATCTGTGCTCCTTGGCTTGTGGTCCTCTCCATTGATTTTTAAAGCCAGCAATGTTGGGTTGATTCCCTTCATGCTTTCTCCTCCTTTTTCAGTCTCCTCTTTCTGACCGAACTGGTAAAAGTTCTGGGAAGGGTTTTAAGGACTCATGAGACTAGATTGGGACCATTCATGTAATCTAGTATAATCTCCCCATCTGAACATCTTTAATTTGATCACATCTACAAAAATTGAAAAACTATAAAAATATATACTCAGAAGTCTCATTTCTTTCTACATCCCTTCTTTCTTATTTCAACATATCGTCTATGGGTAATCAATTTCATTGGCTTCTTGTTTATTTTTCCTCTATTGCATTTTTCAGAAAACTAGCAGATACGCACACACACACACGTATACATTTATAGTCTCATTTCCACTTTTTTTTTTTTTTTGAGACTGTGTCTTAGTGTGTTGCCCAGGCTAGAGTGCAGTGGTGCAATCTCAGCTCACTGCAACCTCCACTTCCCAGGTTCAAGCGATTCTTGTGCCTCAGCCTCCCAAGTAGATGGACCACAGGAGCATACTAATTTTTGTATTTTTAGTAGAGACAGGGTTTCACCATGTTGGCAAGGCTAGCCTCAAACTCCTTATCTTAAGCATTGGCTCGCCTTGGCCTCCCAAAGTGCTGGGATTACAGGCATGAGCCACCACACTTGGCCCTTCATTTCCACTTTTTTTATATAGAAGTACAGTACTGTATATATTCCTTTGCATATATATATATATTTTTTTTTTTACTTAACAATATTTTCCTAGTAACCACTCCCATATCTGTTCAGAGATCTTCCTTATTCTTTTTATAGCCTCTGTATTCTTTCTTACATTCTGAAAGTGGATAAACTACAGTTATTCAACCAGTTTCCATATAAATGTGTTTAGATTGTTTCTAATGTTTGCCCTGACAAATAATGCTGCATTGAATAATGTTTGTACATATGTTGTTTCATATTTATGGAGGTGGGTTTTTTTTACCTCCTAGAAGTAGGATCAGATGGAAAATAAATATGTAGTTTTGTTAAATACTATAAAATCTCCTTCCATTGATTTTCTGCCATTTTATGACAATGTGTATTTCCCAGTAGCCTTTCCCACAAATTTGTTGTTAAGATTTTGAATGTTTTTTGTCAATTGGACAGGTGAGAAATGGTATTTCAAATTAATTTAAGTATAATTTATATAAAATAAAATGAATTTATTTAAAATGTATAATGTTTTTTGTCAAATATACATTTCATGTAACCATCACAACAATTAAAATGTAGAATCCTCAGTAAAGATGTAGAACAATTTCTATCATATCTCATTATGGTTTTAGTGAGTTTACTTACTGTGAACAGGCATAGTTTTTAAACTGATATACTTTTGCTTCTGAGTTAAATTGGTGATTTTAAAAAGATGAACCAATTTTGTCAATGTGTTTGTGAATAATAAAGGAAAGTATTTGTTTGAAGTGTTTACATGATTATCTTATTGTAAAATTTGAGGTATGCTTGACACAACTTAGATATGTGAACTACTTTTTTCAACTGTATTTGATAAAATCTAAATATAGATTAAATATTTTTGATTAAAATTGAGCTTCCTAATGAAAACGCTCTGTATAGATAAAATACACACTGGATATCAAAGATTATTTGGAAAAGAAAAATAAAATCTCTTACTAATAATCTGTAATGATTACATGTTAAAATATTTTATTTTGGATCTGTTAGGTTAAATAAAATATTATTAAAATTAATTTCACCTTTTTTACTCCTTTAAATATGGCTGTTAGAAAATTTAACATTACACATATAGCTTACGTGATATATTTTATTAGCATTGAGCTAGATTATTTTATTTTCTTGCTTGTATAAAAGTTTGTGGGTTTTCTTTCTGGATGTTTGAGGCTAAGAGACTGAAAGGCAGTTTGGTCTTAATTCAGTCACTAGTAGTTTCTTAGTTATCCTCATTATTTCAACCATTCTGTTAGTAAAGGTTTGTAATACACTTCATTTATTTATTAAATATTAGTGCTGTCATTCAGTGTATCTTATAGACTGTGTATGACTGTGTTGCAGTCATATCTGAAAGCATCTAATAAAGTGAAATGACTTTGTATTTATATGTATCAATTACTGTAACTTCTGGTGAGCTATGTTATGAGACTGCTGGTGTTTAAGCCTCTAATTGCTTGCATTCTTTCAGAGGAGTACATTATTCAGAGATATTTTGCATAGCCACAATTGAGAGTAGGCTGTGAGCAGCAGTGTATGCCTTGTAGACTTTCTTACCACAGCTGTCACAGTTGGCAAAGGTAATGGTGGAGGAGCACTGTATTAAATTGGTCCAGTAGTCATAATTAATTCAGAGAAAGAAGAGCTGTTTGCATAGCAGGCGTGCTTGGCATAGTTAGACAGCTGATATGATTATGTGCCTCAATTACAGGGCATCGTGGGTAAAACTGCCTCTGTTAATGAGTGATGTGGATTGCCTAGTGGGAACAGATGGCCTAAAAAAAAAAAAAATACTTGACCTTCTAGTACATTGCCATACTAATAATGAAATATTTTTTTTTCTAAAAAATCAGGATAATTTTCTTACAGATTTTGAAAACAACCTAAATACAAATGGAAAAATTTAGCCAAATTTAGTCAGAGGAAAGAAGTTATAGTAAAAAATCTCTTCCATTGCATCTGGAAATTACTAATGAAATCTCTTTATTGGTAAAGTTGTTATATAAGTATGTATGTATTTTTCACCTTACAGAATTTTATATTTAGCTCTCATCATATTCCTGCTCTATTCTTCTATCTGCTTACTAAGGAACTATGCACATTTTATTTATTTAAAAATTTTAGCTTCCAAACTATTTAACACAAATGAACTACACACATTTTAAAACACACTTTTGGGATGGGTGCAGTGGCCCACGCCTGTAATCCCAGCACTTTGGGAGGTTGAGGTGGGTGGATCACAAGGTCAAGAGATTGAGACCATCCTGGCCAACATGGTGAAACCCCATCTCTACTAAAAATACAAAAATTAGCTGGGTGTGGTGGCGTGCGCCTGTAGTCCCGGCTACTTTGGAGGCTGAGGCAGAAGAATCGCTTGAACCTGGGAGGCGGAGGTTGCAGTGAGCGAGATTGTGCCATTGCACTCCAGCCTGTTGACAGAGGGAGACTCTGTCTCCAAAAAAAAAAAAAAAAAAAAAAAAAGGAAAACCTAAAAGCCCCACTTTTTTACATGTACATTTATTTGACTTCTGAAATAGAGAAATTTATGTAATTAGAGCGCAAAACTCATGAAATCAGGAGTTTGATTGCTTTAATTTGCATCCTTAGGATTGCATTCTGTCTAAAATAAAGTCCACTTGTTTTCAAAGGTGCGTAGAAATTTACATGAATTAATTTAAAATCTAAGAACCTTAAAATGTATAAAATGTGAATTACTGAAGTATATATAAGACTATTTGTTTAGAACTTTATTGTACCTAGTGTAATGAAATGTGTGGGACAAACAATATGACTTAATGCTTAGGAGCCCAGGCTTTGATGTCAGACTGACTTTATTCCTGTCTCCACAGCTTATCTGCTTTTTGACATGGCAAATTACCTCTCTGCCCTTAGTTTCCTCATTTGTAAAATGGTAATAATATAGCATTTACTTAACAGATGGTTGTGAGATAATACGTGCAAAACACTTCAGATGGCTTCTGATTGTACTGAGTACTCACCAAGTATTATTTATTGATATATAATGACATTTACTTTCTTTTGTCAGAAAATGGACTTACCCACTTCAATTTATTTTTTCTTGGTTAATAGATTTTACTTTGTATTATATTATTACCAAATTGTAACAGAATGATGCATAGATTTTTGAAGCCAGAGGGTCTTGAGTTTCAGGGAATAGCTAAGTAGATTTTCATTCTTTCATGAAAAATTGTATTTCTTAAGAGATACATTTTAGTCTTAGAAAGCAGTGACTTAATCACTTTCTTACATCACAATAATGAAATAATTGTTGAAAAAAACCATCATTCAGTTTTTTGAGATTTAAAATTTTTTGTAAAAGTAATATATTTACATGGCTGAAAAATCAGAAGAGAAGAGTATACAGTGAAGAGTCTTTCTCTGACTGTTATGCTTCATCTACCCAGTTCTTCTTAGAGACAACCTATATATCAAGACTCTTGTTTATTTTTCAAAATTATTTTATTTATATACAAATAAATATACACGCATATCCCCCCTTGTTAGATATGTGATAAGTATCTGCTGTTTTGCTTTTTTCAATTTATAATGGATTTTAGGGCCTGTTCTGTATCTGTATATGAAGAGCTTCTTTATTCATTTTTATAGCTGTCTTGAATTTCATGTCTGAATGTAATTTATTGCTTGATGTTAAATTATTCTGCCTTAGCCATTTGTTTTTCCAGTTTATTTTTCTCCTTATTTTCTGGTATTAGCTTTATATGGATTCTATGCTGTTTTATTTATTGATTGAGTACTCATCTTTATATGAGATGAATTTTTCTTGGCTTGTTATTTGCAGGAAGACCTGTGAGGGAAGGACCAGGCCAGGGCCCTAAGAGGAATTTTCACTGTAACCTTGGGTTTGTCTATGATTTCACCAAAAGCATAAGCCATAAAAGAACAAATTGACTTAGACTTTCATTAAAATTAAAAATCTCTTCGAAAGACACAAAGGTCATACATTAAGAGAATGAAAAGACAAATCACATACTGAGAAATGTCTTCAAGGAATTATCTGAGAAAAAACTTGTATTCAGAATGTATAATTAACTTTCCATACTTAGTTATAAGTAAACATCTCAGTTAAAAATGCATAAAAGTTTTGAACATACACTTTATCAGTGAAGATATATGAAAAACAAATACACACGAAAAGATATTAGTAACATTAGTCATTAGAGAAATGCAAATAAAACCACACGAGATACCATTACACCCCTGTTAGAATGGTTAAAATTAAGAACTGTCATGCCATGTGTTAGCAAAGCTGTGGAGAGTAACTGAAACTCTCAAACATAGCTAGTGGTAATGTAAAATGATAGTATCATTCTGGAACATATTTTGGCAGTTTCTTGAAAAGTTAAATATACAGGTAACATGTGATCCAGCCATTTCACTCCTAGATATTTAACCAAGAGAAATGAAAAGTATATGTCCATACAAAGACTTGCATGTAAATGCTCGTAACAGCTTTAATTGTAATAGCCCCAAACTAGGAACAACCCAAATGTCCATCAACAGGTGCATGGATAAACAGTGTGGCATATCCATATAATGAAAAACTACTAAGTAGTAAAAAACAGTGCACTATTGATACACACTATAACACAGGTGAATGTGAAAATAATTATACTCAGTGAAAGAATCCAGATAAACATGAGTACCTCTTGTATGATTTCATTTATATAAAATTGTGGGAAATTCAAACTAATGTATAGTCAGGAAGCTGATCCATTGCTAGCCTTGATGGATGAAGGAAGAAGGAAGGAGAAGGGGAGATGCAAGAAGTAGAGATTACAAAGGGTTAGGTGTGCCATGCTTATGTTCATTATCTTGATGGTAGTGATGATTTCACAGGTATATACATATGTCAAATCTTATCAAATTGGATACTTGAAATATATGCAGTTTATGTCAATTTTACTTTAGTAAAGTACTAAAAAAATATAAATGAAACAGATGAAAGTGTGTCATAGCTAAAGAGATCAGGAATAGTCCCCAGCCTCAGAATTCTTGCTGGGGTGTGCACAGTTGCAGATGGTATTGTCCAGTGAGTAAGGGTTGCATTAAGACATCCAGAACTGGCCAGGCATGCTAACTCATGCCTGTAATCCCACAACTTTGGGAGGCCAAGGCAGGAGGATCACTTGAGCTTAGGAGTTTGAGATGAGCCTGGGCAGCATAGAGAGACCTTGTCTCTTCTTAGAAACCAAACAAAACAAAACGATTAGTCAAGTGTGGTGGCACATGTCTGTGGTCCTAGCTACTCGGGAGGCTGAGGCAGGAGAATTGCTTGAGCCCAGGAGTTTGAGGCTGCGGTGAGCCATGACTGCACTCCTGCCCTCCACCCTGTGTGAAACAGCGAGTCCCTGTCTTAAACAAAACAAAACGCCAGCCAACCAAACAAAAACGTCTAGAAGTTCAACCATTCCCCTTCAGACCCACGCTTTTGTATACAGAAGGCTAGGACAAGATACTGATTTTGATATATGGAGGGAACCATCTCATGTGGCTGGGTGTACTCCATCTGTCTTAGGGATAAGCGGTATTTATTGTAACAGTGTAGATCTTTACATTTGGACATGTACACAGTCTTTATTGATCACCCTTAGCCTTCCCAAACAATCAAAACCTGGTCCAAGCACATGTCCAAACTTAGTGCCAATTATCTAGAACAAATGTCAAATGAGCTGGGAATCTCTGTGAATCACTCTATAGAGCCATGGACTGACTTTATTAGGGTATATCCCTGTATCTGATATTCTTGCACAAACTTTTAGAGGATAGAATATTTTTATCACGAATTTTAAATTAAAAGACCCCCTAGCAAGTTAACAAAGTGGCAGATCCAGGATTTGAAACTGACATAAACTGCTCATTATATCCACTATACCATACAGTTTCTAGGCACCCAGACCACTCAGAAAAAATTTTTTGCTACTAATAGCAATTTCAAATTGCTTTCCTCTAACTTCTTTTTGGGAGAGGATCCTGAATGGATCAACACATTGCAAAACAGATAAACATGGTATTTTTCCTATTGTTAATTCGGGTTTCTTTATTGGCATTAATTTCTTACTCAAATTTTCTACCCTTATAAAATTATTGGAGTTATGAAATCAAAGGATTACATTTTCTTACTGAAATTATGCTTAAAAATGAAATCCTAATCTATTTTGAAAAATCCCCATCTAGCTTTTTAAAATTAAACTTTTTATTTTGAGATAATTGTAGATTCACATGCAGTTGTAAGAAATATTTCATAGAAACATTCAGCTTTTTAAGCTATATAATTTAAAGTGAATATAGATGAAATAATAATGGATAAATAATAGAACTTGTATTACACAATGTAGTATACAGCATTCTCTCTCCATTAGCCACCTAAATTCTATGTCCATTAATAATAGACTCTGTAATTCCCTCACTTCTATATGAATTTTCTTACCTCTTGGCTTTACCTGCCATTCCTTGTATATCTAGAAGTCTCAAACATATTCCTTGGATTAACTTATATTTGTCCCATAAGCCCAGTTTTCAACTGCATTTCCTCTACTTGATTTCCTTGATATGCTGTTATAAGGTTAGACTTTTCTTCCTGCTATTTCCATAGTACCCACAACATATTCCTTCACAGGGATTTATTTCATGCTTTAATAATTGTCCATTGAGTTGCCTGCATTTCTTTGTAGACTACAAGATAACTGAGAAAGGAATTTTCTCTTGATCATCCTCAATCTCCAATAACCGTAAACTCTTTGAAGGCACACATTTCACTTATTTTTTTCCAGTGCCCTAGAACAGTGCCTCTTACATACAGAGACTTGGTAAATATTAGAGGATAGATGGATGGATAGATGAGAAATTATTGTACAGAGATGAGTAGACAGTATGTTAAATAATAATTCCAGTGAATAAGCACAATTTATAATAAAACATAAACCAGATTAAAGTGGATAGTGGTTTCTGTATGGGTCTGGCTTATTAGGTGGTTCCCCCCAGGTCCCCTTTCTTTTCACAGGTGGTGACTAGGAAAGTTTTTTTTGTGTGTGTGTGTGTTTCTTTGAGACAGGGGTCTCACTCTGTCACCTAGGCTGGGGTGTAGTGGTGTGATCACAGCTTATTGCAGCCTCAATCTGCCAGGTATAAGGGATCCTTACAGCTCAGCCCCCTAAGTAGCTGGGACTACAGTTGCATGCCACCATGCCTGACTAATTTATTTATTTTTTATTTATTTATTTTTTATTGTTTTTTTTTTTTTTAAATACAGAGTTTCACTCTTTTTGCCCAGGCTGGAGTGCAATGGCACAATCTCGGCTCACTGTAACCTCTGCCTCCCGAGTTCAAGAAACTCTCCTGCCCACATCCTGCCCACAGCCTTCCGAGTAGCTGGGATTACAGGTGTGTGCCACCACGCCTGGCTAATTTTGTATTTTTAGTAGAGACGAGATTTTGCCCTGTTGGCCAGGCTGGTCTCAAACTCCTGACCTCAGGTGATCCGCCCACCTCGGCCTCGCAAAGTGCTGGGATTACAGGTGTGAGCCACTGCACCTGGCCAATTTTTTTTTTTTTTTGAGATGGAGTCTTGCCCTGTCACTCAGGCTGGAGTGCGGTGCAGTGGTGCGATCTCGGCTCGCTGCTACCTCCACCTCCTGGGTTCAAGCGATTCTTCTGCCACAGCCTCCCGATAGCTGGGACTGCAGGTGCCCGCCACCACACCCGGCTAATTTTTTGTATTTTTAATAGAGATACGGTTTCACTGCGTTGGCCAGGATGGTCTCGATCTCTTGACCTCGTGATCTGCCCGCCTCGGCCTCCCAAAGTGTTGGGATTACAGACGTGAGACACTGCACCCGGCCAATTTTGGTTTTTTTTCCATTTTTTGTAGAGACTTCATCTCCCTATGTTGCCCAGGGTGGTCTTGAACCCTTGGGCTTAAGCAGTCCTCCTGCCTTGGCTTCCCAAAGTGTTGGGATCACAGGCATGAGCCATTATACCCAACCTGGATGATTTTTTTTTTTTTTTTTTTTTGGAGATGGAGTCTCGTTCTGTCCCCCAGACTGGAGTGCAGTGGCGTAGTCTCGGCTCACTGCAAGCTCCGCCTCCTGGGTTCATGCCATTCTTCTGCCTCAGCCTGCCAAGTAGATGGGACTGCCACCACGCCCGGCTAATTTTTTGTATTTTAAGTAGAGGCCGGGTTTCACCGTGTTAGCCAGGATGGTCTGGATCTCCTGACCTTGTGATTCTCCTGCCTCGGCCTCCCAAAGTGCTGGGATTACAGGCATGAGCCACCACGCCTAGCCCCAACCTGGAAGGTTTTTAAAAGCTTATTTTAACTGTCCAGAGAAATAGGATACAAAGTGTTAGAGGATATTTGAAGAAATAATTTTTGTGAAAGGAAAAAGCTATGCATATGATTAAAAAAAATTTTAATTGGCTAAAGTGTGAAATATTTTCAGAAAATAAGTGTTTTTGAGTTGGGTAAAGTAGTACAGTACCCTGTACTAAGATAAATTTAAATATGTATTTGATGAACTTTGTGTATGAGTGTGTCGATAATTTAGTTCACCTTTAGTTACAGCAAACTTATGTGACATGGAATTATTTTCTGGTGTTACTGATGTGGTTCATAGACACTGATTTCTGAAGGAGAGTAGGAGGTTAATAGTATATTACAAAGTTAACATTTCTAGAACTCAGGATAAGCAAGACAGCATAATATTTCTTGAAGTAGCCAATGAGAATGAAGAATTTAGTATTGTTCAGGTTCTGTGGGTGAGTTTTTGAAAAACATACAAAAGGAACTACGTGTATATATGTATGTAAAAGCACGGATCTATTAGTGAAGTGAGAAGTATACATTACTCTCAAATGTTAGTGCTTCTGGAAAAATTTTATTAAGAACATTGTAGATTTGATTAAACAGAGATGAGAAATGTTCATCATAGTCTTCATGTTTCTTTTTGCCTGTTCCTTTCTAATCTAGTAACTGCAAAATTGTATCTACAGAAAAAGAGCTTTTACAAATTTACAGAAATCTGCTGTCTAATTTTGAACTACACTATTCTGTCTCTTCTGCTCATTACTTACAGAACTATAAATATTTGTGAAGTTCATAGCCCCACCATTTTCAAGTGTCATTTTTGTTGGCTTTATTTATTTTCTCTCTCCTGTAAAAAGATTTTGAAGTAAGTTTTGTCTTGTGATATGGTATGGCACTGTGTCTCTACCCAGATCTCATCTCCAATTGTAATCCCCATGTGTTGAGGGAGGGACCTGGTGGGAGGTGATTGGATCATGGGGGTGCTGTTTTTGTGATAGTGAGGGAATTCTCGTGAAATCTGATGGTTATAAAAGTGTCAGTCTCCCCTTGTGTGCTCTCTCTCCTGTGGCCATGTAAGAGGTGCCTACTTCCCCTTTGTCCTCTACCATGATTGTAAGTTTCCTGAGGCCTCCTCAGCCATGCGGGGAACTGTTAGTCAATTAAACTGCTTTTGTTTATAAATTACTCAGTCTCAGGTAGTGTCTTTATAGCAGTGTGAAAACGGACTAATATAGGAAATTGGTACTGGCAGAGTGGGTACTGCTATAATCTGAAAATGTGAAAGCAGCTTTGGAATTTGGTAACAGGCAGAGGTTGGAACAGTTTGGAGGGCTCAGAAAAAGACAGAAAGATGTGGAAAAATTTGGAACTTCCTAGAGACTTGTTGAATGGTTTTGACCAAAATGCTGGTAATGAAATAGACAATGAAGTCCAGGCTGAGGTGGTCTCAAATGGAGATGAGGAAATTATTGGGAACTGGAGCAAAGGTCACTCTTGCTATGCTTTAGCAAAGAGACTGGCTGAATTTTGTCCCTGCCCTAGAAATCTGTGGAACTTTTAACTTGAAATAGATGATTTAGGGTACCTGGCAGAACAAATTCCTAAGCAGCAAAGCATTCAGGATGTATGTATTCACAAAGAGGTGGTTTGATATTGGAACTTTTGTTAACTTATGTTTAAAAGAGAAGCAGAACATAAAGGTTTGGAAAATTTGTAGCCTGACCATGAGGTGGGAAACAAAAACCCATTTTCTGGGGAGGAATTCAAGCTGGCTGCAGAAATTTGCATAAGTAATGAGGAGCTGAATGTTAGTAGGCAAGACAATGGGAAAAGTGTCTCCAGGGCATGTCAGATATCTTCGTGGCAGACTTTCCTATGAATGGTTTTGTGGGCTGGCTCCAGGGCCCTGCTGCTCTGTGCAGCCTCAGGACTTGGTGCCCTGCGCCCCGTAGCTCCATCTCCAGCCATTGCTAAAGGGTAGGCTAAGGTACAGCTCAGAACATTGTTTCAGAGGGTGCAAGCCCCAAACTTTGGCAGTTTTCATGTGGCCTTGGGCCTGCAGATGTGCAGAAGTCAAGAGTTGAGTCATGGGAGCCTAGATTTCAAAGGATGTATGGAAATGACTGGATGTACAGGCAGAAGTCTGCTGCAGGTGCAGAGCCCTCATGGAGAACCTCTGCTAAGGCAATGCGGAAGGGAAATGTGGGGTTGAAGCCCCCACACAGAGTGCCCACTGGAGCACTGCCTAATGGAGCTCTGAAAAGAGGGCCACTGTCCTCAAGACCCCAGAATGTAGATCCACTGACAGCTTGCACCATGCACCTGGAAAAGCCACAGATACTCAATGCCAGCCCATGAAAGCAGCCGTAGGGGCTGTGCCCTGCAGAGCCACAGGGACTGAGATGCCCAAGGCTTTCGACGCCCTCCTGTTGCATCAACTTGCCCTGCATGTGAGACATGGAGTCAAAGGCTATTTTGGAGCTTTAAGATTTAATGACTGCCCAGCTGGGTTTTGGACTTGCATGCGGCCTGTGGTCCCTTTGTTTTGGCCAATTTCTCCCATTTGGGATGGGAACATTTACCCAATGCCTGTACTCCCATTGTATCTTGGAAGTAACTAACTTGTTTTTGATTGTACTGGCTCATAGGCGGAAGGGACTTGTCTCAGATGAGGCTTTGAACTTGGACTTTTGCGTTAATGTGGGAATGAGTTAAGTAAGACTTTGGGGGACTGTTATGAAGGCAAGATTGGCTTTGAAATGTGCAAATTACATGAGATTTGCAAGAGGACAGGGACGGAATGATATAGTTTGACTCTGTGTCTCCACCCAAATCTTATGTCAAATTTTAATCCCCAGTGTTGGAGGATGGATCTGTTGGGAAGTGACCGAATAATGGGGCTGGTTTTTCTCTTACCATTCTCATGATAGTGAGGGATTTCTTACGAGATCTGATGGTTTTAAAAGTGGCAGTTTTCTCCTGTGCTCTCTCTCTCTCCTGCTGTCGTGTAAGAGGTGCCTGCTTCCCCTTCACCTTCTGCCATAATTGTAAGTTTCCTGAGGGCTCCCCAGCCATGTGGAACTCTGAGTCAATTAAACCTTTTTCCTTTGTAAATTACCCAGTTCTCAGGTAGTATCTTTATAGCATTATGTAAACAGACTAATACATCCTCTAAGACCAGTAGTATTTGTTTTTCATTTCTTTATTAAAAGAAATATTGAGGTTCTAGAAATATATCAGTTTCAAATAATGCTGATAGCTATTAGAAAGAAATAATATTTTCAAATTATTAATACTCATATAAGCCATGTTATTTCTTAGGCGTATAAACTTTCCAAATACTCAAATTATATTTTTTTGAAATTAGCAATGAAGATTTTTAAAAATTATATCTTAGATTATGGTATTTAGAGTCATATTAACCTATGGTAAAACAGAAAGCAAAGATAGCAGTTGAATCAAATTCTTGTGAAATTCATGTGATTTAATAGATATTTAAAAAATGGTACCTACACCTTTAATACTGTATTTGCTTTTTCTGTATGAATTTAAACATAGTATGAGAAACACAAGGTAGCTAGCATGTTAAGTATTTTGTTGCGGGAATAAAGTATTTTTCTCCAAAATAGATGTATATTAGAATGCATTCAAAATCTAATATATAATATTAAAACTAAAACTATGAGTTTAATTTTGTTGGATGAAGTTACTAATCAGTTAAGATCAAATCATTTGCATGAAACACGTTTTGCTGATAGCATTAGAGCTTTAAGGTGATTGAAATGGTTTTCAGCGAGTTCCAAAAAGCTGTATAAAAATATTGAGAAATGTATTTGTTTTAATTGTTAAAGAAACCCCCAAACAAAATACTTCTTCAAACTAAAGAGCTTAAGGTCTTGGTTCATGTATAAGTTTAGCCATGACTTTTGATGGTTATTTCAATATTTAATCATTTTAGACTAGCCTGCTAGGAAAGAGTATGAAATGTATGAGAAAGATAATAGTATTTTTATATGTAAAAAATAAATAACTAGTTCGATAGCCTTTTGTTTTCAGAATAATGAATACACTTTACATGAAGAGTAACACCATTTAAATGCATTTTAGTATATGTTTTCCAGTGGTATGTGTTTGTAGAGATGCTATAGCCCAACAAATATATAAGAATTGAGATAATCTGTAAATGGAAAAAAGCTGAGCTGTATTTTCTAAAAGGAAATAAGTAAATATAATAATGGTTTTGTTGTGCCCAGAATCTAATTAAAAAAAACAAAACAAAACCCCATTCCACTTGAAAATCAGGTGGCATGCTTTAAAGAGAGTTTTTAAAATTCCAAAGGGAATCCCAGCTGTTACACACATCTGACTGATAAGTGTTTTTGAGCTCATTAATTTTTAAAACAGGTTGTATTTGATGTTTGGGAATCTACAATTCTGTTTATTATAAGACATGTCCTAATTTTAGAGATGGTAAAATGTGGAGGAAAATGTGGGTCTAAGAATTAGACAGATACAAGATTATTGTTCACAACAGAAAAATGTCAAATTACTTATTTAAAATGACAAAAATACTGCAGTCTGGATGTGAATTGAGCACTAGTGCAACTTTAAAACTCTCTTTTAACTGCCAAAATATAATTCTTCGTTTGTAGTTATCTTTCTGTGTCAGTGCATAAGATATAGAGGCATACCCCTTTTGTATTGTATTCACTCTACTGCGCTTTGCAAATAGTGTGATTGAAAGTTTTCTTTAACTTGTATTTTAAGTTTAGGGGTACGTGGGCAGGTTTGTTACAAAGGTAAATGTGTGTCATGGGGTTTCTTTGTACAGGTCATTTCATCACTCAGGTATTAATCCTAGTATTCATTAGTTATTTTTCCTGATCTTCTCCCTCCTCCCACTCTCTACCCTCCAATAGGCCCCGGTGTGTGTTGTTTCCCTCTGTGTATTCATGTGTTCTCATCACTTAGCTGTACTTATGTATAAGTAAGAACATGTGGTATTTGATTTTCTAATCCTGCATTAGTTTACTAAGGATAAGGGCCTCTAGCTCCATCCATGTCCCTGCAAAGGACATGATCTTGTTCTTTTTTTTTTTTTTTGAGCTGGAGTCTCGCTCTGTCGCCCAGGCTGGAGTGCAGTGGTATGATCTCAGCTCACTGCAACCTCTGCCTCCTGGGCTCAAGTGATTCTCCTGCCTCAGCCTACCAAGTAGCTGGGACTACAGGTGTGCACCACCATGCCCAGCTAATTTTTGTATTTTTAGTAGAGACAGGTTTCACCATGTTGGCCAGGCTGGTCTTGAACTCTTGACCTCGTGATCCCCCGCCTCAGCCTCCCAAAGTGCTGATATTACGGGCGTGAGCCACTGCACTTGGCCCATCTTGTTCTTTTTTATGGCTGCATAATATTCCATGGTGTATATGTACCACATTTTCCTTATTCAGTCTATCACTAATAGGCATTTAGGTTGATTCAATGACTTTGCTATTGTGAATAGTGCTGCAGTGAAGATACAAGTGCATGTATCTTTATAATAGAATGATTTATATTCCTTTGGGTATATAGCCAGTCATGGGACCTCTGGGTCAAATGATATTTCTGACTTTAGGTCTTTGAGTCATCTCAAAACTGCCTTTCACAGTGATTGAGCTGATTTACAGTCCCACTAACAGTGTATAAGTGTTCCTTTTCCTCTACAACCTTGCCAGCATCTGTTATTTTTTGACTTTTTAATAACAACCATTTTGATTGGTGTGAGATGGTATCTCATTGTGATTTTGATTTGCATTTCTCTAATGATCAGTGATATTGAGCTTTTTTTCATATGACTGTTGGGCACATGTATGTCTTCTTTTGAAAAGTGTTCATATCCTTTACCCACTTTTTAATAGGATTTTTTTCTTGTGAATTTGTTTAAGTTCTTTATAGATGATAGATAGTATTCCTTTTTTGGATGCATAGTTTGCAAAAATTTTCTCACATTCTGTAGGTTGTCTGTTTGCTCTGATGGTAGTTTCTTTTACTATGCAGAAACTCTTCAGTTTAATTAGATCCCATTTGTCAATTGTTGCTTTTGTTGCAGTTGCTTTTGACATTGTCAGCAAAGATTTTTGTCATGAAATCTCTGCCCATGCCTGTGTCCTGAATGGTTTTACCTAGGTTGTCTTTCAGGGTTTTTATAGTTTTGAGTTTTACAGTTAAGTTTTTAATTCATCTTGAGTTAATTTTTTATATGGTATAATGAAGGGGTCCAGTATCAATCTTCTGCATATGACTAGCCAGTTATCCTAGCACCATTTATTGAATAGGGACTCCTTTCCCCATTGCTTGTTTTTGTCAGGTTTGACAAAGATCAGATAGTTGTAAGTGTGTGGGCTTACTTCTGGGTTCTTTACTCTGTTCCATTGGTTTACGTGTCTGTTTTCATACCATGCTGTTTTGGTTACTGTAGCCCTGTAGTATAGTTCAAAGTTGGTTAGTGTGATGCTTCCAGCTTTGTCCTTTTTGCTTAGGATTGCCTTGGCTATTTGGGCTCTTTTTTGGTTCCGTATGCACTTTAAATTAGTTTTTTTCTAGTTCTGTGAAGAATCTCAATGAGAATTTAATAGGAATAGCATTGAATCTATAAATTACTTTGGGTAATATGCCCATTTTAATGTTTTTCCATTTGTTTGTGAGATCTCTGGTTTCTTTGAGCAGTGTTTTGTAGTTCTCCTTGTAGAGATCTTTCACCTCCCTAGTTAGTTGTATTCCTAGGTATTCTTTTTGTAGCAGTTGTGAATGGGAGTAGGTTTCTGAATTGGCTCTCAGCTTAACTGGTGTTGGTGTATAGGAATGCTACTGATTTTTGCATATTTATTTTGTATCCTGAAACTTTGCTTAAGTTGTTTATGAGCTTAAGAAGCTTTTGGGATGAGACTCTGGGGTTTTCTAGCTACAGGACCATGTTAGCATATTGTCTACAAACATGGACTGTTTGACTTTCTCTCTTCCTTTTTGGATGCCCTTTATTTCTTTCTCTTGCTCGATTGCCCTGGCCTGGATGTCAAATACTATGTTGAATAGGAGTAGTAAAAGAGGGCATCCTTGTCTTTTGCTGGTTTTCAAGGGGTATACTTCCCTCTTTTCCCCATTCAGTATGATGTTGGCTGCTAGTTTGTCATATATGGCTCTTATTATTTTGAGGTATGTTTCTTCAATGACTGGTTTCTTGAGAGCTTTTTTTTTTTTGAGACGGAGTCTTGCTCTGTTGCCCAGGCTGGAGTGCAGTGGTGTGATCTCCGCTCACTGCAAGCTCCATCTCCCGGGTTCATGCCATTCTCCTGCCTCAGCCTCCCAAGTACCTGGGGCTACAGGCACCTGCCACCACGCCTGGCTAATTTTTTGTACTTTTAGTAGAGATGGGGTTTCACCATGTTAGCCAGGATGGTCTCAATCTCCTGACCTTGTGATCCACCTGCCTCGGTCTCCCAGAGTGCTGAGATTATAGGCGTGAGCCACTGTGCCCGGCCTCTTGAGAGTTTTTAACATGAATGGATGTTGAATTTTATTGAAAGCCTTTTCTACATCTATTGAGATAATGAGTATATTTGCCTTTAGTTCTGTTTTCACATTTATTGATTTGCATGTGTTGAACTAACCTTCCATTCCAGGGATAAAGCCTACTTGATTATGGTGGATAAACTTTTTGATGTGCTGTTGAATTTGATTTTCCAGTATTGTGTCAGGCATTTTTGCATTGATGTTCATCAAGAATAGTTGCCTATAGTTTTCTTTTTTTATTGTGTCTCTGCCACGTTTTGGTTTCAGGATGATGCTGGTCTTGCAGAATGAGTTTGGGAGGAGTCCCTCCTCCTCAATCTTTTGGAATAGTTTTAGTTGGAATGATACCAGCTCTTCTTGTACATTTGGCAGAATTCAGCTGTGAATCCATCTGGTCCTTGGCTTTTTTTGGTTGGTAGGCTATTTATCACTGCCTAAATTTCAGAGCTGATTATTGGTCTATTTAGGAACTTCTTCCTGTTTCAGTCTTGGGAGGGTGTATGTGTCCAGGAATGTATAATTTCTTTTAGATTTTCTAGTTTATGTGCATGGAGGTGTTCATACTATGTGATAGTTGTTGGTATTTCTGTGGGTTCAGTGGTAATACTCCTCTTGTCGTTTCTGATTGTATTTATTTGAGTCATATCTCTTTTCTTGTTTATAAGTCTAGCTAGTGGTCTTTTTTTATTATTTTTTCAAAACATCAACTCCTGGATTCCTTGATCTTTTGAATGGCTTTTCATGTCGTAGTCTCCTTCAGTTCACGGTTTTTCATGTCTTAGCCTCCTTCAGCTCTGATTGTGGTTATTTCTTGTCTTCTGCTGGCTTTGGAATTTGTTTGCTCTTGGTTCTCTAGTTCTTTTAGTTGAGATGTTAGGTTGTTAATTTGAGATCTTTGTAACCTTTTGATGTGGGCATTTAGTGCTATATATTTTCCTTTTAACACTGCCTTATCTGTGTCCCAGAGGTTCTGGTATGTTGTAGCTTTGTTCTGATTAGTTTCAAAGAACTTCTTGATTTCTGCCTTCATTTCATTATTTACCCAAAAGTCATTCAGGAGCAGGTTATTTAATTTCCATGTAATTGTATGGTTTAGAGTGAATTTTCTTTGTCTTGATTTTAATTTTGATTGTGTTGTGGTCCAAGAGACTACTTGTTGTAATTTTAGTTCTTTTGCATTTGCTGAAGAGTGTTTTACTTCTGATTATGTGATAATTTTAGAGTATGTGTTATGTGGCGAAGAAAAGTATATATATTCTGTTGTTTTTCACAGAGAGTAGACACCTATTGGGTCCATTCGATCCAGTGCTGAGTTCAGGTCCTTAATATCTTTGTTAGTTTTCTGTCTTGATCTGTGTAAGATTGTCCGTGGGGTGTTAAAGTCTCCACTATTATTGTGTGGAAGTCTAAGTCTCCTTGAAGGTCTCTGAGAACTTGCTTTATAAATCTGGATGCTCCTGTGTTAGGCACATACATATTTAGGATAGTTAGCTCTTGTTGAATTGAACCCTTTACCATTATGTAATGCACCTTTTTGTCTTTTATGATCTTTGTTGGTTTAAAGTCTTTTTCCCACCCCCCCCTCCACCCCCCCGGAAACTAGGATTGCAACCTCTGCCTTTTTTTCTATTTTTTATTTGCTTGGTAGATTTTTCTCCATCCCTTTATTTTGAGCCTATCTATATCACTGCATGTCAGATGGTCTCTTGAAGACAACATACCAATAGGTCTTGGTTCTTTATCCAGGTTGCCATGCTGTGTCTTTTTATTGGGGCATTTAGCCCATTTACATTTAAGGATACTATTGATATGTGTGGATTTGTTCCTGTCATCATGATGCTAGCTGGTTATTTTGCAGACTTGTTTATGTGGTTCCTTTATAGTGTCACTGGTCTGCATACTTCAATTTGTTTTTGTAGTGGCTGTAGTGGTCTTTCCTTTCCATATTTAGTTCTTCCTTCAGGAACTCTCGTAAGGCAGTTGGTATCAATTTCCCTCAGCATTTGCTTGTTTGAAAATGATTTTACTTTTTTCTCCTTATGAATCTTAGTTTGGTAGTTATGAAATTCTGGGCTGGATTTCTTTTCTTTAAGAAATATTGAATATTGGCCTCCAATTTCTTCTGGCTTGTACAGTTTCTGCGGAGACGTTCACTGTCTGATGGGTTTCTCTTTGTAGGTGATCTGGCCTTTCTCTCTGACTGCCTTTAACATTTTTTTTCTTTTATTTTGATCTTGGAGAATCTGATGATTATGTGTCTTGTGGTTGATCTCCTTATGGAGTATCTTACTGGGGCTCTCTGCATTTCTGGAATTTGAATGTTGTCCTCTCTAGCTAGCTTTGGGAAGTTCTCCTGGATGATATCCTGAAATATGTTTTCCAACTTGGTTCCTTTCTCCCCATTTCTTTCAGGTACCCCAATCAGTCATAGATTTGTTCCTTTTTGTAATCCCATATTTTTTGGAGGTTTTGTTCATTCCTTTTCTTTTCTTTTTTCTCTATTCTTGTCAGCCTGTTTTATTTTAGAAAGCCAGTCTTCAAGCTCTGAGATTCTTTCCTCCACTTGATCTATTCTGCTGTTAATACTTTTGATTGCATTGTGAAATTCTTATGGTGTGTTTTTCAGCTCTATCATGTTGCTTACAATCTTCTCTATATTGGCTCTTTTGTCTATCAGCACCTGCATTGTGTTATGATTTTTAGTTTCCTTGCATTGGGTTTTAATGTACTTCTGTAAATAACAAACTTTGTTCATATTCATATTCTAAATTATAATTCTCTCATTTCAGCTATCTCAGCCTCACCCTGGTTCCAAACCATTGTTGGAAAGGTGATGTGGTCATTTGGAGGAGAGAAAATACTCTGGCTTTATGAGTTTTCAGCATTCTTGCACTGATTCTTTCCCATCTTTGTGGGCTTATCTATATTCAATCTTTGAGATTACTCACCCTTGGATGGGTTTTCTTTTTCTTTTAACTTGTTTGATGACCTTGAGGGTTTTATTGTGGAATAACGTGGATTCAGTCGACTGGTTTTGTTTCTGGGAGATTTTACAGGGCCAGTGCTCAACTCCCACCTCTTAGACTGAGTGCTGTAACTCCTGGGGACTTGTATTGCACCCAGATTTTGTTCTCTGGCTCCTCAAGCCTTGGAATCCACCGCACTTGGGGGTTCAAGCTGCAGCAGCTGCAGCAGAGTGCTGGTGGATGCAGGGGTGCCTGCCTCCCTGCTAGCATTCACCACAGTGGTGAAGGCAAGTTGTGTGGGGTGAGTAGAGGGGTCTTCCTCCTGGAGACTCTGCTCTGTTGCAGTTGAGATGGAGTTGGCTTGGGGCAGGATGCTGGTTGGTACAGGTCTAGGTACCTTCTCTGTGCCCCTTAAGGTGGAGTGTCTCTCAGGTTGTGGGAGGATTCCTTGTTCTCTATCAGGGTTCATACAAGGGTGAGTTGCTGGTGAAAACGGGCCGTGCTGGCTGTGTGCCCACCAAGGGAACTGTCAATGGGGATTGGCAGGGGCGGTGGGCGTCCTGCACTCTCACATTTGGGTGGTGCAAGTAAAGTAAAACTCACCGTGCAGACATGTACCAGCAAAGTGAGGTGGGGAGTTGCTGTGGGCTTGCAGGTATGCTGCGGTATGAAGAAGCCGCATGCAGGCTGGTGTATGGCTGTAGGAGCCGCCTAGCTGAAGCTCTCTACCAGACAGGCACGGTCTGTCTGTGCAGAAGGTATGGTATAGGCCCCCAGGGCACAGGAGACTGCTCTTTAAGCAAGTGTGACTAGGCTGGGGCTCTGGGAGAGGCCAGCCAACTGAGGGGTGCTCAGGTCAGACGAGCCCCATCTGATGTGCAAGACTGCCCTGAAGAGTTCAGGTGTGACATTTCCCCTAGGGCTAAAGTCTCTTATGGGAGCAAGTTGAGCCTAGCAGGATGGCTGTTCCGGGCTGTGCTCACTATAGACACTCCTGCAGCAAACCCTCTGGGTTCTCTAAGCAGCTTTTCCTGCTACCTCGGTGTCCATGGTGGTCAAGGGGTCCCCTCCTGCCAGGGATCCAGAGGCCCATGGTGAGAGCAGATTGCTCCTTGCCTTTTCAACTCACCTGCTTCCCTGGAGCTGTTGTGGCTCAAAAATGAGTCCCAGTGCATGTTAGTCCTTTCAGTGTTCCTGTCTTTCTCCTCCTTCTGCCCAGCTTCTGTGTCTTCCCTCCATTCATTCTCAGCGCCATCCCTCTGAAGATCTGTTTCAAGCATGCCAGTCATTTCAGTCCCTCCGTGGGAGCTGTTCCACTTGCTTCTGTCTAGTTGGCCATCTTCCAGTGCGATTTTTACAAATTGAAGATTTGTAGCAACTCTGCTTCATGTAAATCTGTCAGCACCATTTTTCCAACAGCATGTGCTCAGATCCTGTCTGTATCACATTTTGGTAACTCTTACAATGTTTCAAACTTTTTCATTGGTATTATTTCTGTTGTGGTGGTGGTCTGTGATCAGTGATATTTGATGTTTTGTGATTGTTTTGGGGTGCCACAAACCTCACCTGTAGAAGACGGCAAACTTAATCAATGTTTTGTGTCTTGATTGTTCCACCTACTGGCCCTTCTCTTTCTTCCTCTTCTCAGGCTGTCCTATTTTCTGAGATACAACAATTTTGAAATTAGGCCAATTAATATCCTAGAATGGCCTCTAAGTGTTCAAGTGAAAGGAAGAGTCACATGTCACTTGCTTTAAATCAAAGGCTAGAAATGATTAAGCTTATTGAGGAAGGCATGACAAAAGCAGAGACAGGCTGAAAGCTAGGCCTCTTGAGCAAAGCTAGTTAGCCAAGTTGTGAATGCAAAAGAAAATTTATTGAAGGAAATTAAAAGTGTTACTCCATTGAACACATAAGTGATAAAAAAGTGAAAATAACCTTATTGCTGATAGGGAGAAAATTTGAGTGGTCTGGATAGAAGATCAAACCAGCTATAACATTCCCTTAGGCAAAGCTTAATCCAGAGCAAGGCTCTAACTCTCTTCAATTCTGTTAAGATTGAGAGAGTTGACGAAGCTACCGGTGAAAAGTTTGAAGCTAGCAGCGGTTGGTTCATGAGGTTTGAGAAACTATCTCTTTAACAAAAAAAGTGCAAGGTGAATCATCAAATGCTGATGTAGAAGTTGCTTCAAGCTATCCAGAATATCTAGCTAATATTGTTGATGCAGGTGTCTACACTAAACAGTAGGTTTTTAATGTAGACAAAATAACCTTCTATTAGAAGGACTTTGATAGCGAGAGAGAAATCAGTACCTGGGTTTCAGAGCTTCAAAATATAGGCCGACTTGCTTGTTATGGGATAATGCAGCTGGTGAGTTTCAGGTTGATGCCAGTGGTCATTTACCATTCTGAAAAACCTAGGGTCCTTAAAAATTATGCAAAATCTACTCTGTGCTTTGCAACTGGAACAAGAAAGCCTGGATGATGGCTCATCTGTTCACAGCATGGATTATTGAATATTTTTAGCTCATTTTTGACACCTATTGCTTGGAGAAAAAGATATCTTTCAAAATATTACTGTTCACCCAAGAGATCTGATGAAGATGTATAAAGGAGATTTGCGTTATTTTCACTCCTGCTGATACAATGTCCTTTCTGCAGCCTGTGGATCAAGGAGTAAATTTGACTTTCAAGTCTTATAATTTAAGAAATACATTTCGTAAGGCTATAGTTGCCATCAATAGTGATTCCTCTGATGGATCTGGAAAAAGTAAGTTCAAAACCTTCTAGAAAGGATTCACCATTCCAGATGTCATTAAGAACATTTGTAATTCGTGGGAGGAGGTCAAAATAATAATGACAGGAGTTTGGAAGAAGTTGATTCCAACCCTCATGGATGACTTTGAGGGGTTCAGGACTTCAGTGAGGATGTAATTGCAGATATAGTGAAAATAACGAGAGAACTAGAATTAGAAATGGAACCTAAAGATGCAAATGAATTGTTGAAATCTCATAATTTAACTTGAACAGATAAGGATTTGCTTCTTATGAATGAGCAAAGAACATAGTTTGTTGAGATGGAATCTACTACTGGTGAAGATGCTGTGAACGTTGTTAAGATGACTACAAAAGATTTAGAATATTATGTAAGATTTAGAATATTATGTAAGATTTAGAATATTATATAAGCTTAGTTATTATATGTTATATATTGTATAATATATGCATTATATATTATATAGGTTATTATATAAAATTTAGAATGTTATATAAGCAGCAGTATGTGTTGAGAGGATTGACTCCAGTTTTGAAAAAAGCTGGTTCTCATTCTCTATAATTTATGTGTTCAAACTGAGTATACATATAAATTAGTCTCAGAATTGTTAATGCTTACCCCCACAAGAAACAAATCTACCCACTAGAGTGCTATGTTTATATATAGTTATTTGTGTCTTTAGCCTAACAGTATCCAGTTAAGATATCATTTTCCAAAATAACTTCTACCAGCTCCATTCTTCCTCATCGCCTTCAGGGATGTTATTTACTTGCTTTTAATCATTAATTATTATTAAAATTATAGTGCTGCATTAAATAATGATATAGTACATGATAAACTATTTATGAAATATAAGCAGAAAAATAAGAGAAGTAATTTTGTAGTTTTCATTTTTTTTTCTGCTTGTTTATCTGTTTAATCTTGGCTAACTTATGGCTAAGGAAATAGTATGCTAAAGTCTATGGATGAGGAAAAGTACATATTTTTAATTAATGGAAAGTAATTTCCTAATCCAGCTAGGGAACTTTGTTTTGCTTTATTGTCCTGTACTTTGGAACGTCTCATAGTTCTCATGCTAAAAGTTCATTAAAAATGAGCCAAATGTAAATAAATCACAGTAGTTACCATTTCACCAGCCTCTTGACCAACCATTTCAAACTGATTTTTTTTCTACTTCATATATTTCTCTTCATGTATAGCAGTCATTTAGAAGGCAAATGAAAAGCGTTTCACATGAGAATGTCCAAAGCAAGAAGAATAAGGGATACAGCCTTTTCAACATCTCTCTCTCCTTTTATCAGATAAAACTTTTCCAAAAGTGCCACATCAGACTTCCTGTTACGTCTCATTAACCAAAATTGGCTCATATGATGACCCCTAAACTAAGCACTGGGAAAGAATAATGGGATAGTCACAGTTTGCTTGTACTTACAGTTCATTCCCCGAGGCTAGCCCCACCTTCTCTGTGTACTTTGTTAATTGAACATCTGAATAAATTGGGGATTCTGGTGGCAAGGAAGGTTGGGTAAATGATTGTTAGGTAGAAAACCAACACTGTTTTACCAACTAAGAAGTACCATGGTATAAATTCGTATATATGTATAGTATTTTGTGTTTCTTCACAAAAAGTAAATAATATTTTAAGTGGATTCCCTGTTTTGAGATGCAAATTCAAGATCTTCACTTTTTTTTATCTTTAAGTCACACTAAAGACCTGTGTATAAACAAAGACAATAAAGTAGCCAAAGCTGCCTTGATACCTTCTCATTTATATCTGCCCCATTTCTAACATTCTTTTTGCTTTACCCTAGGAATAGGTATCTAAAACTCCCTGGATGTAAAAGGATGCCCTCCTTTACTCACTATGCTCCAGACACTCCAGCTTTCTAGCTGTTCCTTGCACATGCCACTGTTGCTTAGCCCAGTAGTCCCCAACCTTTTTGGCACCCAGGGACTGGTTTCCTGGAAGACAGTTTTTCCACGAATGGAGCGATGGTTTTGGGATGAAACTGTTCCACTTCAGATCATCAGATCATCAGGCATTAGTTAGATCCTCATAAGGAATGTGCAACCTAGATCCCTGTCATGTGCAATTCATGATAGGGTTGGCGCTTCTACGAGAATCTAGTGCGTGGATCTGACGAAGGCACAGCTCAGGCGGTAATGCCCGCTCACCCACCTGCTGCCACTCACATGCTGCGAGACCACAGAATGGTACTGGTCCATGGCCTGGGGGCTGGGGACCCCTGGCTTAGCCCCTTTACTGTTGTTACTCACTCTGCCTGGAACTTGCTTCTCTATATCCCTGTGGTTTTGGCTCTTCAGCTCTCAGCTCAAATGTTACCTCCCTCAGCAGAGTCTTTCCCCTGATTACTCATTCTAATTGAGCGTCTCCAGTTACTTTCTATCAGTCCATTTTATTTTCTTTTTGGGACCTACCACTAAGTACTATTGTTTATTGGCGTTTATGTTCATTTTCTGCTCTTTTGACTATACTGACCCATGACACAGGGAACTTCTCCCCTGCTGTCTCTACCTTATCCCAGTCTCTTTTCTACGTACCAGGCACATAGTTGGTACTCAATAAATGTTTATTGAAAGAAAAAAATACTGAGAAATAGTGAGTTTGAAAATATTCTTTTTTAAAAAAAATCAGTTTAGTTAAAACCTATGTATTTGGGTTATCAGCCAAACTGAGGGTGAGATTGAGGATCTTAGAGGGCAGCTATTGCAGTAGAAGGCTATGCTACCTCTATAAGTAGGACCAAATAAAGATAATACTTTAATACCTTTGAGCAGGGCCAACATTTGCCTCGGGAAAATTTTTAAATTTCTGTACCTGCTTTCAGCACTGTTGAAATGGGTAGATGAAGCCCCAAGAATGAAATTATTTTAGTTCGGACATCTTTTAAGTGGGCTTCACCAAATGCTTACTCTAATCATAAACTTCAATCTCATGGTATCATTAGAACATCAAACTTTAGGCTAAGTAACTTCCAGGTGAACCCACCAATAAAAACTGCATTGCACAATGTCTGCTTAAATGATTTAACTCTAATCCAGGTAACCATTGGGAGACATTTAGCAACAACCATCATTTCGTTTTTAGAAACCTTCTATGTGAAGGCATTTTTAAACGTTAATTAGTAATTAGAGAAAATTGTCTTTTAAAGCCCAGTTCTAGTGTAAAGCAATGAAGTCATGCATACAAATGAATTCTCATCCTGACTTAACTATTGAGAAATGGAGGCAGTTTGCACTTAGCTTACCCCAAAATGGATGTGGATTTAAAGTCAAAAGACAAGAGATAAACCAGGAAAAAATTTGCGACTTATATAATGCAATCATTTCTAAAAGTGAAAAGACCATTAATCTTATAGAAGAATAGGTAGAAGATATTAATAGACAAAGAAAAAAATAAGTTTAAATGGGCCCTTAGATATATGGCAAGGAGGCTCAACCTCTGTCCTAACAAGAATACTGCATATTAAAATTATACTGATATACCATTTCTGACCTATCAGATTGTCAAAAATCCTAAACAATATGCTCTATTATGAACTTGTGGGGAAACTTGTGCTTTCATGTATTGTTTGTAGGAATGCAAAATGTTACCACTCTATTGAGGGTAACTTGATAATATTTAATGAATATTTACATAAATTTTCCCTTTGACCCAGCCATCCCTAGGATTCCAGCAGGAAGATTAACACAAAGCTATTTATTATTTTTCTTAAAATAGCAAATGACTAGAAAAAAACCCAAATATCAAAAATGTGGACTGCTTGAATAAACTATGGTATAGCTATGCAATCAAGTATTATACTATTATAAAAAGAAATATAAAAAATATGAAAAGGAATGATATTTAGATACTTTTAAGAGTAATTTAAATGAAAAGTGCAAAGTACAGAACAATGTTTATAGCTTACCTTTTGTGTAAGAAAGGAATGTTAATTTATATGTTATATATTCATTTAAGATTATAATATATTAATAAATACAACACATTATAAACATACTATGCTTTTATATAATATGAGTTATAGCAGTATAACTAATATATATTTATATATTTTTTTATTTATTTTTTGAGACAGGGTCTCACTCTGTAGTAGTCTGGCTGGAGTACAGTGGCATGATCATGGCTCACTGCAGCCTCAACTTCCTGGGCTCAAGCTATCCTCCCACCTCAGCTCCCCAAGTAGCTGGGACTGCAGGTGCATTCCTGGGCTCAAGCTATCCTCCCGCCTCAGCTCCCCAAGTATCTGGGACTGCAGGTGCATGCTACCACACCTGGCTAATTTTTGTGTTTTTTGTAGAGATAGGGATTTATTATGTTGCCTAGGCTGGTTTTGAATTCCTGGGCTCACGTGATCCTCCTGTCTTGGCCTCCCAAAGTGGTGAGATTACAAGTGTGAGCCATGGTGTCTGGCCTATATTTTTATATACTAAATATTTATTCATATTTTTATTAAAAAGTGGTAGACGGGCAAACCAAAAATGTTACCTATGAGGGAGGAAAGCAATAAGTAGAGGGGACAGACCTTGAAACCAAACTTCTATAAGCTTATCTTATTACACAGTTTGGCTATGCAACTGTGTGACTATTTCATATTAATAAATAATTTATATAAAAATGGCAGTCATTAAAAATGAAACAAATGAACCAAATTATTGGTGCTGGGCCAAAGATGACATCAGAACTAATGATATTATAGCAAAAGGCTGCAGGAGCCAATTGAAGGGATCCATAAGATGGGATAATTTGAGTATCTAAAATTTTAATGTCTGGAATGGATCAAAACATTAAAAAATGTATACTATATGCAACATGTAAAACATATGCCATGAATTCATAATACTTTATGATACTTTAAAATGCTACGTTAAAAATAAGTGAAAAATCAAATATTGATCTTCATTGACATTTATGAGATTATTAACTCATTAATCTGAAAATAATGAATATGTGATTCTTTCCCTTTATTTATCCTGCCTTTTCTACAGAAACTGTATTTCAGGGTTACCAGGTACTTGAAGAGGTTTTTTTTTTTTTTTTTCCTTCAAGAATTCCAGCTAGATACCGAGGAAATCTAGACTTAGAAAAATTATAGTCATGCAATCCTCCACTGAAATAATAGTTTTAGGAAGAGATTATCAATAGATGCTCAACCATTAGGTGAGTGAGTGGAAAACTTTATTATGGAAGAGTCAGGGTGTTGACACAAACTAATGATGAATTTTAGCACCACTAAAGGTGGGATAACCAGACATTATGTACCTCATAATGTGATACAATGGGAAATAATCAGCACACCACCTTTGAAGTTTTCTTACTTAAAAGAAGGAATTGGATGATATAAAGGAGGCTTAAGAAACCTAACAGCTAACTGCAATGTGTGGACCTTGTTTGGATCATAGTTTGAAAATACCAGCTGTATTTGTTTTGAGACAGTTGAGAAATTTGTTTGATGATACTAGGGTATAATTGCTAATTCTGTTAGGTGTAATAAAAGTGTGGTAATGATTTTAAATAGTAATCACCTATGCTTGTATACAGAAGCTTATAGGAATAAAATAGCAAGAAGTTTGTAATTTGCTTTAATATAGTCTTAAAAAAAGATAGCAAGGAACTAGGGGGGTTACAACAGGCAGGATTGGCAAAATGTTGTTAATTCTGGAATGTGCATAATACATACATAGGTCTTCATTATATTATTTTCCTTTTGGGGTATGTTTGAAAAGTTCAGTAATACAAAGTTTTTAAGATTGGTGAAGAACCTCTAACTCACATGATTTTCTAAAACAGACACCGAAAAGACAATCACACTTTTCTCCTGAGAGACTTCTCACCAGCTCAAACAGTTCTTGTGTTATTAAAGACTGGTCTGTGTCAACATTAGAAACTTGGGTGGGGAAAGCTTTTATTGAAATTATATAGCTTATCTGAATATAGATATTCTTTTCTGAAACCCTTAAATTCCATTAAGTACCTTTTCTCTAAATCAACCCTCTTATTTTAATTGACAGAAAATCTCATTTTGAAGTATTGCAAAGCTCTGTAGTCACTCTAAGCCCAGAAATCTTTTTTTTTTTTGCCATGTGAAAGTATCAGTTACACATTGCCACAATACTGTTGTGTGACAAATAACCACAAAATCTTAGTAGCATTATAACAATAAGCTTATTGCTCCCACATTGGGGTCACTTGGGTGTCTTCTAGGCAGTTCTGCTAATCTTGGTTGGTTTACTGTTATAACGAGCACAGGCTGGTTAGGCCACTGATAAGATTCAATTCTGTTCTGCTTGCTTTTCATACATCTGTAAACTATCCCAGGCATAGTCGCTTGATGATGGCAGATATGTAAGAGGAAGCAGTAAGTCCAGTTGCACAACCAGTTTTCATGTGTTCATTCTAGAGCTACCTATTCTCTACTACAGAGGAAAGACTTCTGTGTACTTCACTCAATACTATGTGAATCATCAGACTTTCCACTCTGGCTAGTGGGAACAGGCACATGCCCAGCGCTGTGTATCTGCTAGTTACTGTTTCCTTTTCTTTTAGGTGATTTTGGTGTTTAAGATTCCTTAAACACAATATGAAAAGCAGTAACCGTAAAGTAAAATATTTATAAATTATGTTTCATTAAAATCAATAACTTCTAGTTATCAAAAGACACTAGAGTGAAAACAATTCACAGTGAGAAGACATTTGTAATATATAAAGACTCCTAAAAATTAATAAGAAGACAGCCCAATTTTTGTAAAATGGGTAAAAGATTTAAACAGGCATTTTACAAGAAACGATATATGGCCAATGAGCATATGACAAAAGTCTTAATAGCATTTGTCATTAGGAAACTGCAAAAAACCCCCAACATACGGCCAAAGTAAAAATTTTCATTTTGTAAAATGTATCAAGCCGGACACATATTAAGACTTATACACGCTATATTATATATATATACGTATGTACACATAGAGGTTATACTTAATTTAAAAAAACACAAAAGCTTAACACACACATATACACACCCCCACACACATGAATAGGAAAGTTCATTCATCTAGTTAGTGGCAGAGTAGAGACTGCTATTAAGATCGCTTGCAATTTTCAAACTTTTTTTTAATGGAAGTATACGTGTGCATCTACATTTCTTCGTTTATAACATGAACAGTAAAAATCTAAGCTGCTGGGCGTGGTGGCTAACGCCTGTAATCCCAGCACTTTGGGAGGCTGAGGTGGGCAGATCACCTGAGGTCAGGTATTTGAGACCAGCCTGGCCAACATGGTGAAACCCTGTCTCTACTAAAAATACAAAAAAAAAATTAGCTGGGCGTGGTGGCAGGTGCCTGTAATCCCAGCTACTTGGGAGGCTGAGGCGGGAGAGTCTGTTGAACCCGGGAGGCAGAGGTTGCAGTGAGCCGAGATTGTGCCATTGTACTCCAGCCTGGGCAACAAGAGCGAAACTCCATCCCAAAAAAAAAAAAAAAAAAAAAAAAAAAATTCTAAGCCTCATTGGAGTGAAGGTAAAGGATATAAAATAGCTTTATAAACTGATGAATAATTTAGTAAAGAAAAATACAAAATATGGCAAACATTTTTAAAAGTCTGATAATACTAAATGTAGGAGATGACATGGAACAGACAGAACTCTGATTCAGAACTGAAGGGTGTATATAATATAACTACTTTGAAAAACAGTTTGTCATTGTTTCATGATATTGCAAATGTGCTTAACCTAGTACTTAAATCAGTTCCACTCCTAGGCGTGTACTCTAGTGACACTCTTGTACGTCTAGACCAAGATATGTTAATTTTTATTACTTTGTTTATAATAGTAAGTAACTTTAAAGATCCCAAATATTTCAATGAATACATAAATTGTGGGAAATTCACAGACAGGGATACTGTAAGATAGAAATAAAATAAATATACTGCAGCTATAGGAATAATATGGATGAATACCTGAGATAACAGTGTTAAAAAGACAAGTTATAGAAGAATATATAACCTTTTTATAAAGTTCAAAAATAGGCAAAATTGAACAGTGTCTTATTTAGGATACCAAAAAGTAAGAGAATTATTAAAAATTTAGAGTAATGGCTATTTCAGAAAAGTTGGGTTTATTAGGAGAACTTTTACTGTTCTATTACGGACATTCATAAGTGAACTTGGATGGATCTTGATTCTCTTTCTCTGGAGTGTACTGGGAGGAGCATACTGACAGTGTCAATCATTTTGGATATATTCAATTTCTTAAATGGTTATTAGAAGATTCAAGGATGTCATTTTTAGTCTTATACTTCCTAACTCAATTATTACCTATTTTATAAATATTAAAAATTTTATAATCATATTTTGAAAATTAAGGTGTTGGAAAAGTAAATACCTTGAAGTAAATAGTCGTTTTCTCTGGCTGGTGATATTACAGGGCACTTCACTTTTTATATTATGCATTTCTAAATCTTGTAGGTCTTTAATAATTAACATGCATTTTTTTCTGTTTAGAAAAGATTATTATAGAAAGTAAAATAACAAACGCAAAATGTTTACAATATATTTCTAACAAGGGTGGTAACCTTGAGTTATATGCTATCCTATTAAGCTGTCATGTCAATCTTGATACTAAAGATATTCTTGCCAATCACCAGGCCCAATGTTTACTCCCATTGCAGACTTTCAGATGAACATCTTTATCTTTCATCAGTATTTTAATAAGTCTAAATTTAGGTTAGTGTTTTCTTTATTGGTATAATATACTTGGTATCTGTTTATATGCAGTATTATTAAACAGTTGCCCGCATTCAACAGGAATGGGCTAAATAAAGAAAATAAATAAAATTTTAAAAAGTCCCATATCACTTGCTTTAAGTAAAAGTTAATTTTAAAAGCTGTGCGATAAATATCACTTGCCTGCAAGACACTGCCTCTGCAAGACACTGTCTTTTTTTAGAATTTCTTTTAGGACCTGTAACTTAGTGTAATTACGTATTTACACTTAGTTATAGGTCCGAAAATGATGATGATGGTTATTTTTTTTTGAGACCGAGTTTTGCTTTGTCATCCACGCTGAAGTGCAGTGGCACAGTCATGGCTCACTGCAGCCTCAACCTCCCAGGTGCAGGTGATCCTCTTGCCGCAGGCTCCCGAGTAACTGGGACTACAGGTGCTTGCCACCGCGCTTGGCTAACCATGGCTAATACCTGGGCACTGGCCTGTTGCCCAAGCTAGTCTCAAACTCTTCCCACCTTGGCCTCCTGTTGCTGAGATTACAGGTGTGAGCCACTGTGCCCAGTCAACATTTTAATTTTAAAGGAACAAAATATAAATTATATGGTTATTAAAACCATATTTCCATGATTAAAATCTTTAAAAAAGTATAACTTTATATAGAATGTGAAATATTTTAGAAACATATGAATGCTGTAATTGATAATGGAACACTAGTTTCCCATAGTATCAAGTTTATACCTATTTCTTGAGTTGACTACCTTGAAGATTATGATATATCTCCATTTTTATGGGAGAATAAATCTCCATTTTGATGTTTTTGTGTGTGTTTGCTTTTGTGTGTATGTGATTAGACAAATAATCCCATACTGGGATAAGTAGCTGGGATTAAGCCCAGAAATCTTTTTTTTTTTTGCCATGTGAAAGTATCATTTACACATTGCCACAGTACTGTTGTGTGACAAATAACCACAAAATCTTAGTAGCATTATAACAATAAGCTTATTGCTCCCACTTGTAGAAAAGGTCTTTTTAACATCCACTTTTCTTATATGACTATATAATTTAAAAAATTACATGTTTATTCTCTTTAGAATTTTTTTTTCCTAAATGAGTGCTCTAAAAATGTCACTTTAAATTGAGGCATAATGTTTGGAAAACATAATTTATTTATATTCTTGATGTCGATTTCAATAACATGCCAGGTTTTGCTCTGGTTGAATTTTTCCTGTATCCTAAGAGAAATTAATGACAATATTTTGACATAAGGTTTTCAGATTTTGCATTATTAAAAAAAGATTACAGTTGCATAGAATAAAAGAAAGCAATCCTTTTACTAGTCCTAGGAAAGGATTAGATAAGCATGACATATTTTATAAATTAAACACAATTCTTATTTGGATCAAAAGTCTAAGCAGTTTTTATAGATTTCTCAGGTTAAATGGAAATGTATTCTATTTTTCATAATGTGAAAAAATGTCTAAATTTATAATTCTTATAATATTCGTATGCTGTAAGTGAGCTACTTCCACTTTGTAAACTACCAAAGTTCCTCCAAAGATATAAATTATGACTAATAATACTTGTTTACCAATTTAAAGTTTTCCAACTAAAAGTTAATACGTGATTAAAGTAGTTGTTTATCAACTTTGTAAGCTTGAATTCAGACACTAATGCTTAACCTTTTTAAACAGTCCCTTTCTCCACTCCTTATCCTCACATCTTCTTCCCCAGTAAAGTCACAAAACCCCCTAAACTTAAGTATTAAAATTTTTAACTTTGTAGATTCAGAGGGTACATGTGCAGGTTTGTTACAAGGGTATATTGCCTGACGTTTAGATTTGGGGTCACCTAGGTAGTGAGCATAGTACCCAATACATAGTTTTTCAATCCTTGCCCTCCTCCCCGCTGTGTCTGTGGTTCCTATCTTTATGTCTGTGTGTACCCAGTGTTTAGCTCCCAATTATGAGAGAGAGCATGCAGTATTTGATTTTCATTTTCTGTGTTAATTTGCTTAGGATAATGGCCTCCAGGAGCATCACGTTGCTGCAAAGGACATGATTTCATTCTTTTTATGGCTGTGTAGTATTCCATAATGCAAATGTACCATATTTTCTTTATCCAGTCCACCAATGATGGGCACCTAGGTTGATTCCATGTCTTTGCTATTATGAATAGGGCTGCAATGAACATATGAGTGCATGTATCTTTTTGGTAGAATGATTTATTTTCCTTTGTGTGTATAGCCGGTAATTGGATTGCTGAGTTGAATGGTGGTTCTATTTTCATTTGTTTGAGAAATCTCTAAACTAATTTCTATAGTGGCTGAACTAATTTACATTCTCACCAACAGCGTATAAGCATCTCCTTTTCTCTGCAGCGTTGCCAACATCTGTTATTTTTTAACTTAAGAAAATATTTTCAACTTGTATTTTAGATCAGGGGGTACATGTGCAGGTTTGTTGCATGGGTGTATTGTGTGATGCTGAGGTTTAGGGTATGAATGATACTGTCACCCAGGTAGTGAGCATAATACCTGATAGGTAGTTTTTAGCACTTGCCCCACTTCCTCTCTCCTCTCTCTAGTAGTCTCCAGTGTCTGTGTTCCTGTCTTTATGCCCATGTGTACCCAGTACTTAACTTTCACTTACATATGAGAACATGTGGTTTGGTTTTCTGTTCCTGCATTAATTCACATAGGATAATGGTGTCCAGCTGCATCCATGTTGCTGCAAAGGACACGATTTCATTTTTTTTATGAATGCATAGTGTTCCATGATGTATATGTACCACATTTTCTTTATTCAATCCATCATGGTTGATTCCATGCCTTTGCTATTGTGAATAGTGCTGCAATCAACATACGAGTACCTGCATCATTATGATAGAACAATTTATATTCCTTTAGATATATATATATATCCAATAATGAGATTTCTGGGTCAATTGATAGTTCAGTTTTAATTTCTTTGAGAAATCACCACACCACTTTCCACAGTGGCTGAATTAATTTACATTCCCGCAAGCAGTGTATAAACATTTCCTTTTCTCCATAACCTCTTGCTAGCATCTGCTGTTTTTTGACTTTTTGATAATAGCCCTTCTGACTTGTGTGAGGTGGTATCTTATTGTGATTTTTTGTTGTGGGAAATCAGGGACCCTGAATGGAGGGAACAGCTGGAGCCACGGCACAGGAACATAAATTGTGAAGATTTCATGGACGTTTATCACTTCCTTAATAATACTCTTATAATTTCTTACACCTGTCTTACTTTAATCTCTTCATCCTGTTATCTTCGTAAGCTGAGGATGTACATCACCTCAAGACCCTGTGATGATTGCGTTAACTGTACAAATTGATTGTAAAATGGTGTGTTTGAACAATATGAAATCAGTACGCCTTGAAAATTGAACAGAATAACAGTGATTTTAGGGAACAAGGGAAGACAACCATAAGGTCTGACTGCCTGTGGGGTCGGGCAAAAAGAGCCGTATTTTTCTTTTTGCAGAGAGCCTATAAACGGACTTGCAAGTAGGAGAGATATCGCTAAATTCTTTTCCTAGCAAGGAATATTGATATTAATACTCCAGGAAGAGAATTGCATTTCTGGAGGGAGGTCTATAAACTGCCGCTCTGGGAGTGTCTGTCCTATGCGATTGAGATAAGGACTGAGATATGCCCTGGTCTCCTGCAGTACCCTCAGGCTTACTAGGATTGGGAAAACCCCAGCCCTGGTAAATTTGAGGTCAGACCTATTCTATGGTCTTGAACCCTGTTTTCTTTTTTCTTTTTTTATTATACTTTAAGTTTTAGGGTACATGTGCACAATGTGCAGGTTAGTTACATATGTATACATGTGCCATGTTGGTGTGCTGCACCCAGTAACTCGTCATTTAACATTAGGTATATCTCCAAATGCTATCCCTCCCCCCTCACCTCACCCCACAACAGGCCCCAGTGTGTGATGTTCCCCTTCCTGTGTCCATGTGTTCTCATTGTCAAACCCTGTTTTCTGTTAAGATGTTTATCAAGACAATACGTACACAGCTGAACATAGACCCTTATCAGGAGTTCCTGATTTTGTCCTTGCGCTGTTTCCTCAGAAGCATGTGATCTTTGTTCTTTTTGCCCTTTGAAGCTTGTGATCTTTGTGACCTACTCCCTGTTCATACACCCCCTCCCCTTTTGAAATCCTTAATAAAACTTGCTGGTTTTGCGGCTCAGGTGGGCATCACGGTCCTACCGATATGTGATGTCACCCCTGGCGGCCCAGCTGTAAAATTCCTCTCTTTGTACTCTTTCTCTTTATTTCTCAGACTGGCCAACACTTAAGGAAAATAGAAAGAACCTATGTTGAAATATTGGGAGTGGGTTACCCCGATAGTTTTTTCTTTTTTCTTTTTTTTTTTTGAGATAGGGTCTCACTCTTTTGCCCAGGCTGGAGTGCAGTGGCATGATGTTGGCTCACTGCAATCTCTGCCTCTTGGGTTCAAGCGATTCTCCACAGATATGTACCACCATGCCTGGCTAATTTTTGTATTTTTAGTAGAGATTGGGTTTCACCATGTTGGCCAGGCTGGTCTTGAACTCCCAGCCTCAGGTGATCCACCCACCTCAGCCTCTGAAAGTGCTGGGATTATAGACCTGAGCCACTGCACCCAGCCTCATTGTGGTTTTGATTTGCATTTCTCTAAAGATTAATGATACTGAGCATTTTTTCATCTGCTTATTGGCCACATGTATGTCCTCTTTTGAAAAATGTATTTTCACATCCTTTGCCCACATTTTAATGGGGTTCTTTGTTTTTTGCTTGAAATTTGTTTAAACTCCTTGTAGATTCTGGATATTAGAGCTTTGTTGGATGCATAGTTTGCAAATAATTTCACCCATTCTGTAGGTTTTCAGATTGCTGTGTTGATAGTTTCTTTTTCTGTGCAGAAGCTTTTTAGTTTAATTAGATTCTACTTGCCAACTCTTACTTTTGTAGCAGTTGCTTTTGAGGACTTAGTAATAAATTCTTTGCCAAGGTTGATATCCAGAGGGTATTTCCTAGGTTTTCTTCTAGGATTTCTGTAGTCCTTGGCCTTACATTTTAGTCTTTAATCCATCTTGAATTAATCTTTTTATTTTTTTGAGGTGGAGTCTGGCTCTGTCACCCAGTCTGGAGTGCAGTGGTACCATCTTGACTCACTGCAACCTCTGTCTCCAGAGCTCAAGTGATTCTCCTCCCTCAGCCTCCCAAGTAGCTGGGATTATAGGCGCATGCCACCACACCTGGCAATTTTTTTTTTTTGTATTTTTGTTAGAGACAGGGTTTCACCATGTGAGCCAGGCTGGTCTCAAACTCCTGGCCTCAAGTGATCTGCCAGCCTCGGCCTCCCAAAGTGCTGGGATTACAGGTGTGAGCCACCCCACCTGGCCATCTTGAATTAATTTTTGTGTATGGTGATATGTAAAGATCCAGTTTCATTCTTTTGCATATGGTTAACCAGTTATCCCAGCACCATTTATTGACTAGGGAGTTCTTTCCCCATTTTTTATTTTTTATTTTTTTTCATTTTCTTTTTTTTAATTATTATACTTTAAGTTCTGGGATACATGTGCAGGATGTGCAGGTTTGTTACATAGGTATACACGTGCCATGGTGGTTTGCTCAACCCATCATCTACATTAGGTATTTCTACTAATGCTATCCCTCCCATAGCCCCCACACCCCGCAACAGGCCCTGGTGTGTGATGTTCCCCTCCCGGTGTCCATGTGTTCTCATTGTTCAACTCCCACTTACAAGTGAGAACATGCGGTGTTTGGTTTTCGATTCCTGTGTTAGTTTACTGAGAATGATGGTTTCCAGCTTCATCCATGTCCCTGCAAAGGACATGAACTCATCCTTTTTTTATGTCTGCAGAGTATTCCAGGGTGTATATGTGCCACATTTTCTTTATCCAGTCTGTCATTGATAGGCATTTGGGTTGGTTTCAAGTCTTTGCTATTGTGAATAATGCTGCAATAAACATATGTGTGCATGCATCTTTATAGTAGAATGATTTATAATCCTTTGGCTATATACCCAGTAATGGGATTGCTGGGTCAAATGGTGTTTCCGGTTGTAGATCCTTGAGGAATTCCCATACTGTCTTCTACAATGGTTGAACTAGTTTACAGTCCCCCCAACAGTGTAAAAGTGTTCCTATTTCTCTAGATCCTCTCCAGTATATGTTGTTTCCTGACTTTTTAATGATCACCATTCCAGCTGGAGTGAGATGGTATCTCATTGTGGTTTTGATTTGTATTTCTCTAATGACCAGTGATGATGAGATTTTTTCTTATGTTTGTTGGCCACATTAATGTATACTTTTGAGAAGTGTCTGTTCATATCCTTTGCCCACTTTTTGGTGGGGTTGTTTGCTCTTTTCTTGTAAATTTGTTTAAGTTCCTTGTAGATTCTGGATATTAGCCCTTTGTCAGATGGATAGATTGCAAAATTTTTCTTCCATTCTGTAGGTTGCCTGTTCACTCTGATGATAGTTTCATTTGCTGTGCAGAAGCTCTTTAGTTTAATTAGATCCTGTTTGTCAATTTTGACTTTCGTTGCCATTGCTTTAGTGTTTTAGTCATAAAGTCTTTGCCCATGCCTGTGTCCTGGATGGTATGGCCTAGGTTTTCTTCTAGGGTTTTTATGGTTTAAGGTTTTATGCTTAAGTCTTCAATGCATCTTGAGTTAATTTTTGTATAAGGTGTAAGGAAGGGGTCCAGTTTCAGTTTTCTGCATATGGCTAGCCAGTTTTCCCAACACCATTTATTAAATAGGGAATCCTTCCCCCATTGCTTGTGTCAGGTTTGTCAAAGATCAGATGTTTGTAGATGTGTGGCGTTATTTCTGAGGCCTCTGTTCTGTTTCATTGGTTTATATATCTGTTTTGGTACCAGTACCTTGCTATTTTGGTTACTGTAGCCTTGTAGCCTTTTTGATTTTAGCTGCAGCCTTTTTTATTTTAGCTACTCTACTGAGTGTGAAATGTTACCCCATTGTGGTTTTAATTGACATTAGATCATGTTGAACACTTTTTTGTGTACCTATTTGCCATTCTTATGACTTCTTTTGTGAAGTGTATGTTCACTCTTTACTGCAAGGGGATTATTAGTCTTTTTACTTTGGTTGTATATATTGTGGATATGTCTTCTTCTGTATAGCTATCTTCTTGCTTCTACTATTTAACGATAACAACAAAAGGATGTTATACATAAAAGATATTGATACATTTAATACTTCTAAGCTGCTGGCAGTTTTGGAAGGAAAGTAATTAGTATTTAAAACACAAACTTTATAATTTTAAATTTAAAGCAAAAATTACAGTCTATTTTGTTTTTGATTTCAGGTGCAATTAAAAACTAGCATTTCTAGTCAGTATGTAATTCGGATGCAGCCAACTAATAGATGCCTTTCTACACTGGAGTGTGCAGCTGTTGCTCTTTCCATCTTGGAGAAAAATAATTACATACAAGAGGTACGTCTTTGTAAGGTTATAGTTTTTGAAAGTGGGAGTTTTCTTAGATTTTACATAGAAGATTTAGACATGCTTGTTAAATGTGTAACTCATGTGACAAGTAGAATCTTCTGTGATAGAAATTTATGTACTTTTATAACCTTCTTTCCCCTCTGGTGTTTTTCTGTGTGTGTTTAGCATTCCAGATTGCATTATTTAAATATTCATACTAAGCTGTGCAAACAGCATTTGTAATATGCTAAATTACATTTAAGTAGCACAACATTAAGTAGTTTTTTGGCTAGATTTTTCTTTTAGTGTTTTCTTTTCTCTTTTTGGTATTTTGTGTTCTCTTGTGCTCAGTCTTTTCTTCTTTTTAGTTAAAAGAACATTCTATAGCAACATTTTTATTTTTGCATTGGTGCCGTTATTTGAGGAGGTATACCAACTTTCTGTTTCTCATGTTAACCTTGCTTAGAATGTAAAAAAGACATTTTTCTTGAAAAAAAAATGCCTAGAGAATATGAAAATGTTATAACCTGAAATTATTTCATTTAATTTCTATGAAAGCATGATGATTTCATATATAATTAATAATCATCAGCAAAGAATAATGTTTCAGTGTGCTTACTAACATCTCAGTCTTTTGGAACATATAAGAAACAGCATTTGTAGCAAAAGAAAAGATGGTGAAATAAAACCTAAATTGTTAGGGTTTTTTAATTATTGAAAAGTTTTGATAAATACAACTCATGAAGAAAGTCAGAGGCTAATGAGCACAACTAAAAGGGATTTATAACTCTCCCTTCAAAACACAGTATGAACACATGCATGCACACACGCACATACACATGCGCATGAGGTACTCTTTCCTGCCTTCTTTCTTTCTCATTATCCATTATGGTTACAGTTATGAGTATGCCTTAAACACGAAGGAAATTTCAATAATAGATGAAAGCTTAGTTCAGAGTAAATGTATTAGCTACCAAGATACTAATCCTAAAGAAAACAAAAAGTTATCAAAAGCAAGGAGTGTTAAAGAATGTGAGAAGCAGGCATTGAATTACTTTTTTCCTCTCCTCTACCCTAAGCTGTGGAATATGTCAGAGTTGGAGACTTTTTTTTTTTTTCTTTTGAAAAAAGTAGGCTTTTTGTGTTTGTGTGTGTGCGTGCGTGTGTTTGAGCAGACTTTGTTTAGGGTCTAGGCAATTTCACTTTCTCTGCCTTTGAAAAAAAATTCATGAAGGACCATAGATTCTTACTTTAAATGAGCAGGGAGTGTTCTCAGACACCTTTCCATCTCCTCTAACCATGTCACCTACTCCCATGTCCCTAGCCATGAATATAGTACTTTATATACCCCATATGTATCTTTCTGTTTTATTTACCATCATTTCTGTATATTCTTAAGCAAATATATATACATACACACTCTTCACAGGTGTCTTAATAGAATTATGTAACCCAGTGCTGTTGTTTAAACTTGCTTTCTCTACAGTCTCTGTGTTTTCTTTTTTGTTGATGTAAAACTCTAGGATCAGACAACATCAGACCAAACAAGGACCCATTGAAAGTTCAAATTTTGAGGGAAAAATATATTCCTTAGCTATAGATTTAAAGCTTACTTTTCTCCCCTTTTGGGTTCTGGAAAGAATTCCCTATGGACTTACATCTCTTATTCCCACAATTGGAATTGGATCTTTACTGCAATCCTAAATGTAACCTTTAATGTTAGTAGTGGTGGTGGTTATGGTAATAGTAGTTGTAGAATAATAGGGTTACAGTTATGGATAGGGTTTGTACTACTACTACTACTACTACTACTACTAATTCTGCTGGTGCTCCCTTCTCTCCAGTTTTATATTATTTTGTACATTATGTTAATTAATGTACCATCTACTTGTAAAAAAAGATAAATTTAAAAATTAATATACCATTATATTAGGAACCCTATTAGCTAAGAATGTTTCAGGCTTTATTTTACAAATGTTCTAGACTCTACAGAGTATTAGAATGAATTCTTTCAAAGTTAACTGATGAGGAACTTTTTGAAAAAATGATATAACATTATATAGTCAGGACAACTTTCTTCATGTTGTTTTAGGGCCTCTTCTCCATCAGCGTTTTTTCATTCTTTCATTAATTCTATTGTTTTATATAACCCAAGGCATTTATTGATGACATAAAGCCACAGGCTGACTTGAATCTTGCTATATTGTGCTTTGTGATGTGATATCTTAAAAAAAAAAACAAAAAAGGAATCCTTATTGTGACAACTTGAGACTTGCAAAATACATTCTGAGTGTAATATCTAACAAAAGGCAAAGTTTAAGATAACAGAATGGTGACAGGACCCATTATCTCTTCAGCTTTTGTTATTGTTGTCTGTAGATGAAATTAAACATAAAGTCCCAAAGTAATAGTGAGGTCTTAGAGCCCTCATTCTGCTTGCTTTGGTTGCCAGGAGTAATTGTACTGCAGTGGCCAGCAGTAGAAAAAGGATATTTGACAGTCAAACCTGGGATTTGGGAGGTACTGATAACATGGTGGGAGAGTGAGCAGAAGAAATACGTAATAAAACATCTCAAGTTACTTATTATTACAGATGGCAAAAATTGCTTCCAGCCACAATTTATAGTAAAAGCTGTTTTCTTAGTGGGGGAATCCCACATCCAGCCTTTTCAAATCTAGTTACGAGAAAAAAATTAGCATCTAGTTACGATAGTAAATTAGCATCTTTGTGAAATGCAGTATCAGTCTGCCCTAAACATAGGTGTTTTCTTTCTCTCCTGGGGAGGAAAGTGATGACATATACTTTTTCCCAATAACCTTTTATCAGGGGCATTCTAATAAAACCTTAAGATGGTGGGGGAGAATAGTAAATTTTCTTTTTCTTTTTCCTTTCTTTTTCCTCTTCTCTTTGCTTCACTTTCCTTTGCTTTTCTTTTTCTTTTTTTCTTTTTCTTTTCCAACAGAGTCTTGCTCTGTCAGCCAGGCTGGAGTGTAGTGGCGTGATCTTGATTTACTGCAACTTCTGCCTCCTGGGTTTAAGTGATCCTCCCACCTCAGCCTCCCCAGTAGCTGGGACTACAGGTGCATGCCACCATGCCCAGCTAATTTTTGTATTTTTTGTAGAGATGGGAGAGGCGGGGGGAGTCTCATGTTGCCCAAATTGGTCTTGAACTCCTAGGGGATTTAAGCGATCCACCCGCCTTGGCCTGCCAAAATGTTGGAATTACAGGCCTGAGCTACCGTGCCTGCCAGAGGAGAGTAAATTTTCACTTGGCTTCATTCTATAGAGGCAGGGCTCCTCAAAATGAAGAACTTGGCACAGAATAGCTTTGTTAGTCTGTTGTCTCATCCTCACTCTTTATTCTAGAGCAGTTTTTCAAGCACCTGAAAGCATGGCTGCGTGAAAGTAGCACGATGTAGATTTTGATGTAGTTTTGAATTACAACTTATTATCATCACTTTTTGCAAGTGGGCAGACCACGTAATTTCTTTGTACTTGTGTTCTTATCTGTAATATACAAATAGCTACCTCATAGTATTTCAAAAACTGAGATAATAATGAGTAATTGCCACAGTTGTCAACACAGGCACTCAAAAAGAGTTAATCCTTTTGCCCTTCTTTTCCTCTGTAATTTTTGCCTGTAGATTGGCAAAAGAAAGTCAACTAAAAGGTGGTGGCTTTCATTAGCTACTGCAGTATTTACCAGGACTTTTCATACCTTGGAAGCCTTTAGCTTGGGGTTCTTTTTTATTACAGAACCTTTTCTACTTACGAAGTTTTATCATAGGAATTTTTAAAGATAGATGTGGCAAAACCTCCTGCTATAGCCTGAATGTTTTGGCTCTACCCAATATCTGCAGTTGGTAGTAATGGTTCCTTGAAAACTGTCACTTTTCACATGCAGCAAAAAGGATTTACTAGGATAGGCTACAACTTTAAAACTCTATAAAGTTGAAATCACATAAGATGACAAAAGTTTGTGCATTTCTCATGCTGTTTGTCCAGTGGGATTACCCTGAGGACCTCTGCTGATTGCAGTCACTCAGGCACCCAACCTGATGGAGGAACTGTCTGGATAATTCATCCAACTTTCATCAAGGAAGGAGCAAGGAAGGTGGTGAATCCTATACCACTTTTAATGCTTCTGCCCTAAGGTGACACGTATTAGTTGTACTCACATTTCATTAACCAAAGCAAGTTATATGGCTGTGCCTAAATTTAAAAAGGGATAGAAAATGCCAATCTGCTCATGTATCAAGAAGGAGGTCTGGCCTATTTGTGAACAGCTGTAGGGAGTACCAACAGAGATGGAGTGGGGATCTAATCCAGATCTGCCTGTTTCCAAAATTCATTCTCTTCATTACCTCAGTAAATTGATAGAATCTTATCTTCAGGATGTAAAAGTTGGAATCTTTTGACCATAAGAATATGAGTTTTCTTCTGTATACAGGAATATAATAAATGTCATAAAATATCAATAGAATCTTCAGTTGTCTTGGTCTGTATGTCATCCTAGGTATGTTTCCTAGGTACAGTGTTTCAGAATACAGTCCACTGTGCTGACTCTGTAAAGTATGTAAAGTCATATATAGTTATTTTAGCATTCCCTGTCTTGTTTTCCTCATTAAAATAAATTATGGGAGCATGCATAAGGAGTTTTCTACAATAATATTGTGCAGAGCCTTTCTAAGATGTTTACCTTTTTTCTATCTCTCCTTCCTTCCTTCCTTCCTTCCTTCCTTCCTTCCTTCCTTCCTTCCTTCCTTCCTCCCTCCCTCCCTCCCTCCCTCCCTCCCTCCCTCCCTGCCTCCCTCCCTCCCTCCCTTCCTTCCTTTTCCCTTCCCTTTCCCTTTCTTTTCCTTCCTTCCTTTTCTTTCTTTCATTTCTCATTCTGGGCCAGATGCAGTGGCTTGCACCTGTAATCCCAGCACTTTGGGAGGCCGAGGTGGGCAGATCACGAGGTCAGGAGTTCGAGACCAGCCTGGCCAACATGGTGAAACCCCGTCTCTACTAAAAATACAAAAATAAGCTGGGCGTGGTGGCGTGCACCTGTAGTCCCAGCTACTCGGGAGGCTGAGGCAGAAGAATCACTTGAACCCAGGAGGCGGAGGTTGCAGTGAGCTGAGATTGTGCCACTGCACTCCAGCCTGGGTGACAGAGCAAGACTCTGTCTCAAAAAAAAAAAAAGAAGAAGAAGAAAGTTTCTCATTCTGTCACTGAGGCTGGAATGCAGTGGTATGATCGTGGCTCACTGCCACCTTGACCTCCCAGGCTCAAGCGATCCTCCTGCCTCAGCCTCCCGAGTCGCTGGGACCACAGGTGCACACCACCATGTCTGGCTAATTTTTTCTATTTTCTTTTTTTTAATAGAAACAGGGTCTTGCCCTGTTGCCTAGGCTGGTCTCAAACTGCTGGGCTCAAGCAGTCCTCCTGCATCAGCCTCCCAAAATGCTGGGATTACAGACATGGGGGTATATATTACAGTAAGGAATTATATTTGCCTGCATGTAAGAGAGCCCTTACTGCAGTGGATAATTCACATGGGGTTTTCTTTTTCTCCTGTAAATCAGAAATGCTGAGGTGGGCAGTCCTGACTGGGAATGCAGCTTGAAAAAGACTTCAGGGACAAGTTTTCTTTTCTTTCTGTCCATCATCTTATGTATTTGGCTTTAATCTTCATGTTTATTGCCTAGTAGTCACATGATGCTTGTCCTACCTTCAGCAATTATTTTCTAGGCAGGAAAAAAGGACAAAAACCTATGCCTGCTAAGTTTGTCCCCTTTAAAGAGTATTTCTAGAAGCCCCATCCAAGGACTTCTAGTTACATCTTCTTGGATAGATTGGGTGATTAGTCAATGTAATATTAGTAGCTGGACACATTGCTACCTTGAATATAATTTGAATTATTTTAATAAGGGAGAAAATAATGAATACAAAGAAGCAACTACTAGTGACTATCACAATTTTTAAGAGTTCATTGTAAATTAAAGCTATTAAGCCCTTTTTCTACCACTTATGTTGTGCATCAGCCTCCCAAAATGCTGGGATTATAGATGTGAGAGTGTGTATTATAATTAGGAATGATATTTGGCCGCATGTGAGAGAACCCTTACTGCATTTGTTAATTCATGTGGGGTTTTCTTTGTGGGTTAATACATTTCACGTAGACATTGTGAATTTTTTGTAGTTGAATCTATCAGTTTTTTCTTTGTTTCTTTTGTGCTCCTTTAACAATCTGTTTAATTAAGTTTTTTTGCTATTATTTTTGAAAACATCTTCATCAGGGGTCTCAGGCCCAAGGAATGAATCTCACCCAAAATATGTTTAAAACACTGGCATAACGTTGTTATTTTTTTAAATTTTTGAATTTGAATAACTCCAGTTGTATTACAACCGCCACTATTCTCTGTTGGCTTGTAAAGATCCACCCAGTTTACCTGTTTCTGTTATGTGGCTGGCCTATAGGTATTTGAATTTAGACAGTTCAGATATTGTTAGAATGATTTCAAATGCACCAAGACCTGGGTATCTAACTTGTATGTGGTCCATGGCACTAATATGAGAGAAAAAGCAAACCGTTTACCCATTGCTGCCATCATCTAATTGTTATCAGGTGTCAGTAAGCTTGCATTAATTTGTCATAGAAACTGAATTGACTATTTTGGTGTACTTATCTTTGTATTTAAATGTCTTGTTTAGTCTGCTTGTTATGGATTCAATTATAATGGCAACAGTTTTTCCTGGTATTTAAATAAGTTAGTATATAAAACTAATATCAGACTTTATTACCTATATGGAAAATCAGTATTTGTATCTTTTTACTAAAATTCCTTAGTGTGATATTAAGGTATGAATTTTAAAGACATTATTTATCTAGAAATAATTATATATTTATCAGAGTGCCTATTGCTTCTCATAGTTAAAAGCCAATCATAATAAAAGAAACATAATAACTCCTATTTCTGAATGAAAAATGTAGATAGAATATCATGATTTGTCACAGATACTTTTTTAGTGTCTTTTTTCTCTTAACAGACTTTGCTTCGCCCTCTTCAAGCTTTGTGCTCTTTTCAACTTCAGCATGGTGCCCAAATTCGCCTCAGCAAGGAACATCTTCTGAAAAATGGATTATATCCTAAACCAATGCCAAAGAACAAACGCAAACTCAGGAAAATGGAATTGTTAATGAATAGTGTTAAAATTTAGTACAGTTATTCTTTTGGTGCTAGCTTAACTGTCTTCATCTAGCAATACCAAATTAAGTTTTCGTATAGTTTAGGTCTGTAGGTTTTTAACTTGCTAAAGAAGAATGAGAATTGCATACTAATCTTACCCAGAAGAAGGAAGTAAACCAAATATTCATAAAAACAAATAAACAAATTCACTGGCTCACTGAAAAGCAGGATTTCATACTGTACTTGTTTTTAAAAATGTGCCTCTAATACATGTTTTCAAACCCAAATTTAAAATATGATTTGTTGTTGAGATGGGTTAGAAGTTTTTACTTGTAAAATAGAAGGAAATTGTTGTAGTGGATTGGAACAGTGTTGTTTCCATTAATGTTTATAAATAATTAGGTGTAGACCAATAATATAAGATTCCTACATCAGTTTGCAGTCCTGACTTTATAGTTTGAAATAAGTAGCAAAAGAAAATTATGATAATCAAGTAATTTATTATTTTGTAAAATAGTATAAAGGAATAAGGAAATTTTAAGTATTGTCTAGGGGCTAAATTTGAACTTAGCTAATATGATTTAAGTGCTCTATTAATTGCCCTGATTTTTAAAGAGGTGCATGTAATTTTGAAATAGCACACATTTTCATTTGTAATCACTCTGGATAAATTTGTATTTTTCAGTGTTCATTGAACAGGCTTATTGACTCTGGTAAACTTATTTTATTGATGTTTTCATATGGAAAATAATAAGTGGAATATGATACAATTGTTATTTTCAGAACATATTTCTTTAGGGCTATTTAAGATAACCTTTTTAATGGGCAAAAACTTTCCATTTGAGAGAAAAAATTCTTCCTGCTCTGTGGGAAAATATTTGCTGAGATTTTGTATAGAATAAGAGACATGTATGTAACATATATGTATATTCAGCACAAGTCTACTGCAATTATGTACACATTTTGGCAAGAAGAGGGGATTTTGTTTAGTCTTTGTTTATGACTTCTAGAGTTTCCTGTATCTAGTGTTAAGTTGTAAGGAAAAACTAAACATGCAATTTAAAGGTAAACTTGATAACTATTTATGGAGCATACACCAATGATTATTTCTTACAGTTTTCATGATCATTTGTTTATTATTTACTTGGATTAGACTCATTAAAACCTATAATGCTGGTCACAATTAGAATGCTAATATTTGGGGAAGCTATGCAGAAAATATTTTAAAATATTAAAAGAGTGCTAGCTTCTCTTGTTGATTTATTTTTGGATTTAAAAACAAATTAGGGCTGGGCCCATTAGCTCACACCTGTAATCCCAGCACTTTGGGAGGCTGAGATGTGAGAATTGCTTGAGCCCAGGAGTTTGAGACCAGCCTGGGCAATATGGTGAGACCCCATCTCCATACAAAACTAAAAAAAAAAAAAATTAGCCAGATGTGGTGGTGTGCACCTGTAGTCCTAGCTACTTGGGAGGCTAAGGTGGGAGGATCGCTGGAGCCCAGGACCTCAAGGTTGCAAGGAGCTATGTTTATTCCACTGCACTCCAGCCTGGGCTGCAGAGTGAGACCTAAAATAAATAAATAAATAAACAAACTAGCTCATTTATAATGTAAAGCACCTAATATCAAATGATTATTTGGTGTACTAGAAAAGAAACGGCATATAATAATGTATAATAGTTTCTTAACAAGTGGGGCTAAAATCATTTTATAGTAATTTTTCACATTGATATTAAACTTCACGAGTTTCTTTTAGTCATTATTATTATTATTATTTGAGGTGGAATCTCGCTCTGTAGCCCAGGCTGGAGTGCAGTGGCGCAATCTCTGCTCACTGCAAGCTCCGCATCCTGGGTTCACGCCATTCTCCTGCCTCAGCCTCCCGAGTAGCTGGGACTACAGGTGGCCACCACCACGCCCGGCTAATTTTTTGTATTTTTAGTAGAGACGGGGTTTCACTGTATTAGCCAGGATGGTCTCGATCTCCTGACCTCGTGATCCGCCTGCCTTGGCCTCCCAAAGTGCTGGGACCGTGCCCAGCTGTCATTATTATTTTTTAAAAAGAAAACTCCCCCTACCCCCTCGTATACCATTTTGTATCTCAAAATTTTACTTTATTGATTTTTAAGAGTAATTTCTACTTTTATCTTTTAAATAAAACATTTTAGAGTATTTTTGAAGACTTAAAAAGCTTAAAATTTAGTGTTTTTGGAAATGTATAAAATTTTCTTGAAGTATGTATAGTTTTCCAAATTACTTTACTGACCTGTTAACTCACTTTACTTGTTTTTTCCTTATTTTTTCCTGACCTCTTAACAAGGTGAGTCCATTTAATCATCTGTGGTATAAAATGCTTCTTTAGTCACCTGTTCTCATTAAACAGTTGTAAGTAAGTTTTAAAAGCCATTATTTTAAGTACTAAAAGTTCTCAAGTGTGTAGTATTATGTGAGTATTTTAACTGAAAAATTAATCAGGCTTTTAAAAATTACTTTTTTATTGTATTGGTTGGCTTTTAAATTCAGATTCTTTATATTTGCTTGATTTTCCCGGAAGTTCCAAGTTTTATGAATTTGTAGCTGATAGTAGGCTTTACTTGTGTACTCCATCTGCACTTTGATGTCGTGTAGATGGTTTTGTGAGTTATTTGAACCATGTAACTCAGAGAATAGTATTTCCTTATACATAAAGTGACCTCACTTTTAATCAGCTCCTTAATAGTATGTTGAAAATCACTGTGTGTAATGAGAGGTATTGAGAGTTTCTCGCACACGTGACTATAAAAGGTTGAGAACTAGATTATACAAAGTAGTAAGTCACAGTGCATGGCAACTTTCTGCAGGTTGGATTACAAGACTTATGTGGAATAGGAGAATTATATTGGGAAAAAATTATTTTCTCTAAGACTCCAGAGACACTTTTCTTAGTCATGTCCAGTAATATTTTTCAAATATTTTGGAAGAAATAAGCTCCTCACTATACCACCAGTTAGTGATTTATTTATTTATGTATTTTAGAGACAGGGCCTCCTTCTGTCACTCAGTTTGGAGTGCAGTGGTGTAATCATAGCTTACTGCAGCGTCAAACTCCTGGGCTCAAGTATTCCTCCCGCCTCAGCCTCCCAAGTAGCTAGAACCTCAGCCCCATGCCACCACACTCAGCTAATTTTAAATTTTACTAATTTCATTTAATTTTTGTGGAGATGGGGGTCTCGCTGTGTTGTTTAGGCTGGTCCTGAACTCCTGGCCTAAAGCGATCCTTCTGCCTTGGCCTCTCAGTAAATTATATAGAAGAGCACTTCTGTATAATTTACTCAGTTTCTTCATCACATATTTCCAACTGTTGCCCTAAATAGGTTTAAAAATGTGATCATGTTATTAGAAAATCCTTTCCATTGAATTTCAGGGATGCTGAATTTCAGGGAGCTAAATTGTTGACCCTTGAATGTAGTTGTTATTGGTTCAGAAGTAAATTTTATTGATGCTACAAGTAAAAAATTAGATCTGACTTAGTAAACTCAAAAGTTTTACAAAACTGTATTTTACTATGTAGATGTATTTCTTTAAAATAGGTATGGATGGATATTTTTATGAAAAAATAATATTGCATTATAGATGGAATGAAACTTTGCATTTAATTTTCCCCATAAGTAGGCTTTTTGTAGAATGAATTACTGTCTCTTAATTTGTCCAATCTAAATTTTTATTAGCTACATTAACTTAAAGCATATTCTCTCTCTTTTCTCTTTACACTTTTTTCCTCCTTCCCAGGGTCTTCCTCTCCCTCTTTCATCACCTACATTGTCCCCCTTCCTTTTATACTATTCTTATCGTATGTACTAGCTGTTGTTATTTATACAAATACTCATACATCCTTGCATAGCATGTTTTTAAACAAAAGTTACTGTAGTGGTCTTAACAGTTTACAATTTTATATTTAAAAATTATTCAGGAAATGTGGAAATTCCTGACTTTTTACACCATGCTGATCACTTGACTCCTGTCTTAGTCCATTCTGGCTGCTATCTCAGAATACCAGAGACTGGATAGCTTATAAAAAACAGAAATTTATTTCTTCTAAGTCTGGAGGCTGGGAAATACAATATCAAGGTGCCAGCAGATTTGGTGTCTGGTGAGGGGCCCACTCACTGGTTCATAGATGGTGCATTCTAGCTGTGTCTTCACCTAGTGGAAGGGTCGAGCTAGCTCTCTGGGACCCTTATGACCTAATCATCCCCCAAAGGTTCCACTTCCTAATACTATACCTTGGGAATTAAGGTTTCAACATGTGAGTTTTGTGGGGACACAAACATTCAGACCATAGCAGCTCCTGTACTCTACTAAAAAGCATATTAGAGAAATAAGTAATTGTCTTTCAATTTTTAAGAATTATTCACTTGAGCTGAGTGTGGTGGCTCACATCTGTAATTCCTGCACTTTGGGAGGCCGAGGCGGGTGGATCACGAGGTCAGGAGTTCAAGACCAGCCTGGCCAAGATGGTGAAACCTCGTCTGTACTAAAAATACAAAAATTAGCCAGGCGTAGTGGCAGGCACCTGTAATCCCAGCTACTCAGGAGGCTGAGGCAGAGAATTGCTTGAACCTGGGATGCAGAGGTTGCAGTGAGCTGAGATGTACCACTGCACTCTAGCCTGGGCGACAGAGTGAGACAATGTCTCAAATAAATAAATAAATAAATAAATAAATAATAAGATTCACTTGAACTAACAACGTAAGAATTATTTTTAAAATAAACTTTTTAATGTAAGGTTTCTTTAAAAAATTATTTGAATAAGAAATTATACTATATGACTTACTGTTATCGTTACTTAGAAGTATATTAAATATTAAAATATTTTAAAAAAGTGTACCTGCCTCAGGATTATTTTCATTACAGAGTACTCCTTACTGATTTTGCATACAAATATCATTTACTCATTTCTGCCTCCAAATGTGTTATTTGCAAGGGGAAAATTTCCTGATTTTTTTTTGTGTATAAATATAATTTTATGGGAAAGAGTTATTAGGAAAACTGGCAGTGATTTACAATATGATCATTTAATTTTATAAACTTATTGTTTAGTATTTTAGCTTTATTAAATAGCTTTATTTCTAAAGTTGCTTCTTAGTAAAATCAGTGAAGAAAGATTTTTAAATATATGTGATTTTGAGACTAAAATGTATACTTCCCTTTTTTCCATTTCTAGAATTGTCTATAGTTATTTAAAGGAAACCAATGTTTTAGCATCATATTTTAATACTTACTTTTTTGGCAACTGTCCGAACTCTTGCAAATTCAAATTCTATGTGGCAAGCAGTGATAGATAGTTTTATCCAAGACATATATGGTCTCCTATAAAAGAAAAAAATCCACTTAGTGAATAAGGTAAAAGTAAAGATTAGTAGATACAATGAGTATCTTTAAAGTAAAATACATCATTAACAAAGTGACTAATTCTTTAATTTGTAAAGTGTTTAGTAAGTTAAAGTAGGGAAAGTGAATTATAGTGTCACTTTTTGGCTTTTCACTTGTGCTAATTGATTTCATTTCTTTAAAGAGTATTGGTCATCATTTAGCTTATTTCATTAATATCTTTGCTGATGGGATATAGTAATAGTTTACTTAGAACTAAACATCTGTGGTTTCTAATATCTAATAGTACATTCCTAATATAATGCTAAACCTCATTTTCATTTAAAAATAGTTAAATCACTAATAATGGTTTTTTATTATATGCGCTTACTATTAATTGTTAATAACAAAAGTTATTTGAATTGTTTTTAAAAATGTAATTGCCATAGTTTTTCACTGATGATTCTCATTAATCCTTTTATTAAAATATAATATTTGATTTGAAATATATGAATTATATCTAGTATTTAGCAGCAAAGAGCAGAGTCTGTTAATATTATCTCCCCATGCATGTACCATTAATTTGGATAATGAATATAATATGTTAGTAGTGAAATAAGGTTGGATTTCCATAAAATATCAGGTTTTAGTATATATTAGCATTTTCTGTAACTTCTGTCTTTTATGTTTAGTTGACAGATTTTAGTTTGTTTGGTAATTCTCAGTAATTAGTCCAATAAGCTATACATTTATTCAATAGATATTTTAATTAGCACTTACTATGTGCCAGTCATGATTTTAGGTACTAGAGAATACAGTGATGTAGAAGACAGAATTTCTGTGTTAAAAAAGTTGAAGTTCTGATGGTTGATCATAATAACATAATTTCAGGTGTTGATAACTGATATGAAAGTGCTCCTATAGTAGAGGGCATAATGAAACTTTAGTCACAGTAGTTGGGAAAAGCCTTGCTGGAGGAGGTGACTTTTCAGAGAAATAATAGATCAAAGGAATCATCATCAATATTGTGATATTCACTTTATTGTGATGGTCTGGAACTGAACCCACAATATCTCTAAGGTGTGCCTGTATTAGAAGATAAGTTTAAAATAAGTGCTCTACTGTGGTTTGAATGTCCCCTCATGGGCAGATGGGTGCCATTATGAAAGGGTGAGTTTGTTCCCCTGTTATGCTCTTGCCCTTTTGCCTTCCATCATGGGATAATGCAGCAAGAAGGCCCTCACAAGATGCCAGCTCCTCAACTTGGACTTCCCAGCCTCCAGAGCTGTGAGGAAAATAAATTTCTGTTCTTTATAAACTACCCAGTTTATGGTATTCTGTTACAGCAGCTCAAAATAGACTAAGATATGTTCTATGCTTTGGCCTTGCCTTAGGGTTTAGTCTGGGAAACAGAACCAATATGAGTGTTATGGAAAAGGGATTTACTGTAGGTATTAGACCTTACACAATTATGAGTGGAACTAGGAAAGTGAAGATCCAAAAGAGGGAATTAGAGGAACAGAAAAGGAGTCACTACTCAGTCCTCCTGAAGCACTGGCATAGGTGAGCAAGTGAGATCTTAAAGGAAATTTCTGAGAAGCCAAGCACTTTTGGCCACCAAAGTGGGAATGTGAGGAGGTGTTGCCTCAGAATAGCTACTGTCTCTGTAGGTTCCCATCAAGGTATCTGTTAGTGGGCCTAGTGCTGCTCTTGGTCAGGTGGACTAGCAGGCAGGAAGAAAAGGAAAGGAGAGTCAGGATAAGCTGGAAACTGCTGTGCTGCATAGCCTTGCTATGTTGCCAAGGCTTGTCTTGAAGTCTTGGCCTCAAGCAGTCCTCCTGCCTTGGCCTCCCAAAGTCCTGGAATTACATAGATGAGCCACATTCCTGGCCCCAGACCTCACACTATAAAACTAATAGGAGAAAACTTTGAGGAAACACTTCAGGACATCTGTTGGGGCAAATATTTTTTGGAGTAAGACCTCAAAAGCACAGGCAACAAAAGGAAAAATCAACAAATGGGATTACAGTAAGCTAAAAAGCTTCTGTACAGCAAAGTAATCAACAGAGTGAAGAAACAACCTATAGAATGGAAGAAAATATTTGCAAATTACCCATCTGAGAAGAGATTGATAACCAGAATATATACAGAACTCAAATAACTTAATAGCAAAAAATAATAATTCAATTATTAAATGAGCAAAATAACTGAATAGACATTTCACAAAAGAAGACATACAAATGGCCAGCAGGTAAATGAAAAAAAATGCTCAACATCACTAATCAGGGAAATGGAAATGGAAACCACAATGAGATATTATCTCAGCCCAGTTAAAATGACTATTACTAAAAAGACTAAAAATAACAAATGCTGGCAAAGATACAGAGGAAGCGGAACAGTAGCTAGGATACTGTTGGTCAGAATGTATATTAGTATCCTTGTGGTACTCTCAGTGGTTCCTGTGGGCAGGAGTGGACTTCCCACAAACACTCTCAAACCATTGGGGAGATTGTATGTTCACCTGAAATTTTTGGAAATCATGAGTCTAGGGAAATTTTTTGTGAGTGATGTTATACAGGATCTGGGGAGAGGGCTGCACAATCTGAAATGGTTGTTTCTCTTACTGGTCGTGGCCTCTCTACATTCTGTGGGCTAAGGGAGTTTCTCTGCTCCTCCCATAAGTTCTTGTTAATTTAGAGTGGTATTCTTATCTTTAAATAGTTTCTGCTTCTGTTTTTTTGAGAGGAGTGATACTGGGGGATCTTCTATTTTGCCATCTTGCTGATGCCACTCTTCCATTAACTTTTATCACAGGACACATGAGAACTAAGAAACACAGTAGAGGATCTCCTTCATTCTAGACATACTTTTTCTCACTCACATTTTGTATTTTGCAACCCAGTTGCCCTTGATAGTCAGGATCAGTTACCTCAGTCAGTACTGTAATCTTATTTGCTTGTTGGTTTTCTGGCGTGAGGAACTGAAATGGCTAGGTGGAAGTCTCAGCTTCCAGTTTAGTGGAACCACTGTTGTATGCCCTGATGGAAGCATCACTCCTTTGGGAACTAAGACATCTAAACCAGCTGGACCTAGAATTGCAGGGACAGGAAACAAAAATTTTGCTAGTTGATCTTTGGGGTTAAGGGTTAAGGAGGAGCCATTCCCACTTCTACCCCTGTGATTCCCAGAGCCATGGATCCTAGCAATTGGAGAAATGGTACCATATTTTTGTTGCTGATTCAGGACATGTACCACCTTCTAGAGGACATTCTCTCAGCCATACAGTTATCCTACACTGTGCTATAACTGAATTTTCAAATGGTTTCATTATTTTATCAAGCCATCTGCTTCAGGGTGATGGGAAATGTGGTAATACCAGTGAGTTCCATAAGCAAGAGCCCATTGCCAGATTCCATTTGCTACAAAAGAAGTTTCCTGGTCAGTAACAATGATGTGTGTAATATCACAGTAGTGAATATGTGTTTCTCTTAAGTCCACAGATGGTTGTTTTGGCAGAAGCATTGCAGGCGGAGAAGAAAAATTTCTGTCCAGGGTAAATGTCTGTTTCAATGAGAACAAAGCACTGAGCTTCCTGTGATGCCAGTATAATCAACCTGGCACTAAGTGACTGGCTGATCTAGTCATGGAATGGTATGGAGTTAAATGTTGGTCTCTGCTGTTGGCATTTTGGGTACTCAGCAGTGACTGTAGTCAGATCAGCCTTGGGAAATGAAAATCCATGTTGCTGAGCCGATGTGTAATTTATATCCTTGTCTTTATGGTCAGTTTGTTCATGGGCCAATTGGGCAAGGGCATGGGTGGTTGGGGAAAAAGACTAACATCCATAGATTGTGTCATCTTGTCCACATGATTATTAAGATCCTCCTCTTACTGAAGTTGCTCTTTGGCGGTTATTTACATGGCTCACAAATATCATCACACTTAGTTATCTACTGCTTTATAACAAACCACCTCGAACTTAATACTTTAAAGCAACCACCATTTATTTGCTCATTATTTTGATAGCTGTATTGCGCTCAGTTGGACTAGTCTCAAGTATGCTGTTCCTTTGCTAGTCTTATGTGATTGCTCTTACAGCTGTAGTCATCTGGAGACTTGACTAGAGCTAGGTGATCCAAGATGGCTCCATTTACATGTCTTTTGCCTCAGCTGGAATGGCTGAAACAGGCTCTCTTGGCCTTTTTCCATGTGACCTATTGAACAGGATGGCCAGACTACTTGACATGGTGCCTCAGGCCCTCAAGGGAATGAAAGCAGAAGCTTCCAGCCCTCTTGTAGCTGAGGTCTTGGAATTCACACGACGTAATTCCTACCATATTCTAGCAGTTGATACAAATTATGAGGGGATCTGAGTTTCAAACAAGGATATAAACTGGATCTCTTGACAAAAAGATTGGCATACACATATGGGAATGGTAGGAATTCTTGGCAGACAACCTACCTCAGTTTGCCTTTTGGGGCAACAATTCACATCTTTCCATATTCAAGACTCGCTAATTCCTTTCCATGATCCCAAAAGACTCATATAATTATGGCATCAGCTCAAAATCCATGATATCTGGATCTGTATTAAACCTAGAAGTGGATAAGGTTCATCAGGTGTGGCTTCTCTTGATTTTGACACCAGTTCTCTTTTGAAAGTTATAAATCTTCTCCGACTGTGACTATATTTTGAGCATAGTATATATTCTAGAGTAAATGTAATTGTTAATGTTATCAACTGTATCAATGTAAGTTGTGCTTTTGGTCTTAAGAAGTTATTCTCTATCACATTATTCACGTTATCAACAAATATAAATTGCCTCATAATATCTAGCTTATCTTTCTTCCATAACAACAGTACTCTACAAAGTCTACCACACTAAAAAATTATATTGTCTAGCATCTTTTGCAGCTGGGTATGGATGATACATAAAAGAAATTTGTTGGGTGGGACTTCCAGCAAAATTCTGTAAAGAAGTACACACATATTTCTCATTAAAGGCACCCATCACTCCCTGGAGAAATAGCTAACTCTAGGACTGCAGTAGAGAATGTACATGAATAAACCTGGAATATCTTGTAGCAGAAGTTTCAAAAGTGTTTTAAGGCCAGGCGTGGTGGCTTACGCCTGTAATCCCAGCACTTTGGGAGGCCGAGGCGAGTGGATCACAAGGCCAGGAGATCAAGACCATCCTGGCTAACATGGTGAAATCCCGTCTCTACTAAAAATACAAAAAATTAGCCGGGTGTGGTGGTGCGCGCCTGTAGTCCCAGCTACTTGGGAGGCTGAGGCAGAAGAGTCATTTGAATCCGGGAGGCGGAGGTTGCAGTGAGCTGAGATTGCACCACTGCACTCCAGCTGGGCGACAGAGCAAGACTCCATCTCAAAAAAAAAAAAAGTGTTTTAAAAATAAAAGATGATTCTAAAAAGGTACAAATGCAATTCAGTAAGACGATAGTCTTTTCAGTAAATAATGCCAGAACAATTTAATACACACATGTAACTTCTACGTAAACCTCATATTTTATACAGAAGTTAACTGTAAATGGATCCTAGATGTAAATGTAAGACTTCAAAACACAGAAAATCTTTGTGACCTTATATTTGTCTAAAATGTCTCAGATGCAACACCAAAAGCATGATCTATAAAAGAAAAAAATGAACATATTTGTATCAAAATTAAGATTTCTTCTCTTTGAAAGATAAGACACAAACCGTGAGAAAAGATTTACAAGTCACATATATGGTGAAGGACTTATATCCAGAGAAGTAGGGAAGAAGACTGCTGCTATTTATTATCAGCTGTTCTGTACTCTTTGATAGTGTATACACACACACACACACACACACACACACACACAGATATAGGTACATACGTAGTAAGATATTTTTTATTTCTTTTAAAATACTTTAACCTTTGTAAAAAACCAATAATAAATGTTTAGTATGTATTTGGATCCTACAAAGTTTTTAAGTGCATTATTTCATTTAATATTCGTAATGAACCCTATGAAGTTTGTTCTGTTGTTACATGCATTTTACAAATGAAGCTGAGGCTTTTTTTTTTAATTTTAAAGAAAATGGCAAATCCTAGCAAATGGTGGTATAATCAGCATTTGGACTTAGGTTTTTATGACTCCTGAGCCTTTCACATTAACTGTCACACCCTACTTTCTATGCTGTGTGATAAATTTCCCTATGTTCTCACCAAGCTTCATATCCCAGTTTGATGACATTGGTAATCCTACAAGTACAACTTTGTTAGAACTTTAATGGACTCACGTAAACTCAAATATTTAAGTTCAAGGAAATGAATCCTGGCTAAAAGTTATAACTGGATCGTAAGCCTAAGAATAAAAAGGAGTTGAATTGAGATAGGAGTAGAATTGATGAAGATTTACAAGAAATACTGACATGAATTAGGCAAGAATTTTTTTCTTTCTGTTTGTACCAATTATTAATGAAGTATGAATTTCTTCATTCCCCACTGAATGAAGAGGGGGCATCAAGTTTTATACTCTTTCTGCTCCTTTCAGATTTTGATAGCAGCCTGCCTGATATCGTGTTATGGCCTCCAAGATTTTTAACTTCTACATGCTCAATAACTTCCTCCACTTCTCCTCACCCTCCCATTCATGGCCCTATGTTCCACCATTTCACTTGTAAAGCTATAACTTGAAAATGATCTTTTAGTATCTTACCACCTCCCTTCTTCCATCTTGTTCAAGTATTAATAGTTTCACTGTAATCCTTCTTTGACCTCAACCAGTCTTTTTAAGTTCATTTATCCCTGTACTGTCTTTTCCTCAATCAGACCCCGACTTTATTTTCTAAACCATCTTATTAATTCATTTAACAAATATATGCTTAGCATCTAATAACTGTCAGGCACTGATCTAAGCATTGGAGATCCAGCAGTAAATTAACTGATAAACTCTTGCCAATATCCTGAAATCCTGTGCCCCTCTTTCTTTGAGTCACATTATCTAGCAAAACTATAACCCTGGCTGAGACCAAGTATTGACTTTTTTATACTTCTCTTAAAGAGATGAGTGTGCTAAAAAAAAGTTTAAAGAGAGGACACTGATAGTATTAAGAATACATGATCAACGTCAAGAAAGGCCACCTTATTTGTCCAATTTGTTCTTATTTTTCTCTTGTTACTCTTCTGCTCTTCTCAACGAATATTTCATCCATTTCTTCTTTTATCATGTAGCCTCCCTCATTAAAACTGTTCTGCTGAGTCTCTGAGGGGTCCTCTAATAAAGCGCATGCCTCTTTTTGCCTGGATTATAAGCAATATAATAAAACAAGGAATAGAGGTAAAAGAAGAACGAAAATATTATCCTTATCACTGCAGGTGGTACATAGAGAATGTGGTTTACTTGAGAACTAAGTAGAAAACTGTGCTTCAGAATCAGGCAGATTTGCCCACCCATCCCTGGGCAATACTGGACCAGGTAGCCTGCCTTCATGGGAGGTTTGCCAAAGTAAGATTTACATTGTAACTTCTTCTGAGGCAAGCCTACTTGCAAAGAGAAGAAGGACTTTTGAGCTGAACTACTCACGTCTAGATATTCTTCCCCAATTGATTATTAGATAAAGCATTCTGTTTTCCCTGGAACACGGTGAGAGAAAGGTCAGTGGAAAGCCTGTAGGTGGTTAGGATAAAAGAATGGAAAGTGGAGGTATGTCTCCTATCTAACATCTTTAATGGCTTCTTATTGCACTTATTGCACTTAGAGTAAAAACAAAGTCAAAGCATAATATGTGCTAAAATACTCTATATGGTCAGCCTACATCTACAGCCTCATCTTGTGCCCTGTTCCCTTCTTTGCTACCCCTTCTCTCCCAGATACAGAATATCTTCTTTTAGGCCCTCATGTTTGCCATGTTCCCTCCCACTGTAAGACATTTGCACATGTTGTATCTTTCTCTCTTTCATGCTTTTGCTTTCTTATTGGCCTGGTTAGTGTCTCACATCCTTCAGATGTTGGGTTACTAACAATTTTCTTGGTAGAACCTTCCTGACCAACTTCATCAAGTCACACAGCCCTATTATATACAGTTTACATAAAGCTGTGTTCTCTTTGATACTGATAGGGTTTGGCTGTGTCCCCACCCAGATCTCATCTTGAATTGTAGTTCTCATAATCCCCACGTGTCATGAGAGGGACCTGGTGGGAGGTAATTGAATCATGGGGGCAGTTACTCCCCTGCTGTTGTTCTCATGATAGTGACTGAGTTCTCATGAGATCTGATGGTTTTATAAGGGGCTTTTCCCTCTTTGCTCATTCTTCTCCTTGCTGCTGCCATGTGAAGAAGGACTTGTTTGCATCCCCTTCCACCAGGATTGTAAGTTTCCTGAGGCTTCCCCAACCATGCTGAATTGAGAGTCAATTAAACCTCTTTCCTTTATAAATTACCCAGTCTTGCATATGTCTTTATTAGCAGCATGAGAATGGACTAATACAGATACCATTTTGCAGGTACAGTATTTTTTATTTGGGTAACTATTTGATTAATATCCATCTCCTTGATTGTACTGCAAGTTCTGCCAAGTTTTTGCTTGCCATTGTCTCCTCACGTGTGTACCATATTGCTTAACCCTTAATGTTCAATGTGAATAGTTGTCAAATTAAAGAATAACTAAGGAATAGTATGGTTTTTAAAAAGACGTTTTGTTCTTGGCGTTTAAAATATCTTGACATCATATATGTTTAGTGTAGAATAGGGATACTTATTTTAGCATGAATTAGAAACGATAAGCCAGTTCATGTTTACTGCTGCAAAGAAATAATTATCTGAATTTCTTCTGTAAGGTACAGAAGTACTTTTTTGCATCTAAGATAAAGATACAGAAGAGACTATTCTGAATAATAAAACAAATGAGCTCCCTTCCTTCATCTCATAAGATGGATTTTGCTCTAGTCCATCTACTGGGAGCCATCAAAACAATCTTGCAAAATAATTCCTTGGGTTTCACTCTTGAAGATTTATTAACAGTTCTAAAAGTACAGTACAACTTGCATTTATTTAGAGTGGTTGGAGAACATTATTCTTGCTATTTGCATTAATTATTTAAGAGTTAAGATGCATACAGTGTATCCGTTTTCAAATAATTTAAATGTATTTAACATTAAAAAGTTATCGATTATGATTAGTATTTTTCTAACTCAAATTGTATTTTGGAATGCTGGAGCACTGTTTCAGGGTCATCGAAATGGCTACTTTTGCAACGATGTATGCAAAAATCTAGCTATTTGGATTTTCCAATATTTGGGGTTTAGATAGGAAAAATTAGTAGGGCTAGGATATTTTCACATAGATATTTATTCCTAAAATAAACCTTGGTATTAAAAGAAGAAAGCCACCTTGTATGACATGACCATCCAGTTAATACTTTTTTTGTGGATATAAATATCTAGTCGAAAAAAACATAATGTTAATTCCAGGCAAATGACCTATTACTTTTCTTTTACTTTTGATCACAGTGGTAGGCATCAGTAGTCTTTAGTAAATCTTTTAATCCTGTCTTGGTCTTTGTAAGGAAGGATATAACAACAGTAATATTTTATATATACTTGTTAGATTAAAATGTTTGTCTCAATCCTTGTGATCTATTCATTAATTCCCTAATTTATCACCTTAAAAACCATGTCACATCTACTTCCTTTTTGAGTGGGGAATAGAATCTGAATTTTTCTTTGAGCCCAGAATGTTCTCACCATGTGGTAAATCTCTGTCATAAGTGAATAAAAGCTTCGTTAGGTGTTTCTTATAATAAAATTAATTTTCTTTTCTTAACCTACTTCAGTTTATTATCATCAGAATGTAATTCAGAAAAAGGAGTCTAATACGTGTTGTTAGGGCCTTCCTGCACAGAGGTTGTTGTAGTTACTTGCTGCTTTCTACAGGAAAATGCCTTACCTAGTGCATAATTCAGGTAAGATAGTAGCAAGAGATTGGACTGACCACTGATTCCAGAGAAGAAATCATGTTGGAACCAAAATATTCTATGTAAAATGTATGATATTTTAATGCTCATATTTCTTATTTAATAAATCCATTCCTGAAGGTTAGTCTTTGAAATGCAAGTTCAGCTACCCAACTAGCATTTCTGTATGCCATAATTAGAGCTGTCTAAACAATCTCTTTAAAAATAGAACCTGAAGGAGCTTGAGAGCTTGCTGTCTGGAGTTGTATCAGCATTCCTTGATGTGAATACAGAGATTCCCCAAAAGGTACAACTTTTCTGGTTATAAGAACAGCACTGTGCATAAACACACATGTACATGAGCACACACACATATACACACACACGCCAAAGGAAGTGATATTTTTTTAAGCTAATAGATATTTTTTCTTAAATTGATTTAGATATTTATCAAACATACAGAAAAACATTTCTGAAATTAAGTTATGGAATAAAGAGCCCTCAAGTATATTGTCATAATATGGAAAATTAAAATGGGGTGATATATGAAGAATCCTAAAATAATTGCTCTTTAATGGGGCATTATACATCTGACTGCTGCTTTTAACTTTTTATCTTAGGCCTGCATGGAGTATATAAGAAGAGGAGTAAGGTAAGGAATGGCTCATAGATCTCTAATGTCTTTTTTTTTTTTTTTACAAAGGATTTTCTCAAATGATAAAAATATGAAACCCGAGTTTTCTAATTTACAAATAAAATTCTCATTATGCATTGCTAGGATTCCACCAATCAGCTGTACACAATTCTAGTATTTCACAAGTTACAGGTTTTTTTTTCCCAGGAGTCTGAGACTGCAATGAGAACTTCTTTCTCCTCTTTCAACTTGTTTGCTCATGTATTAAAAAAAGTTCCCCCAAAGTTCTCTCTAATTTGTGGAGAACTTAGCCTGATTTTATTGCAAACTGGGCTCCTGATTCTCAGATTTTAAAATTCTGACAGAAATTCTGGAACAGATTCTGTGGGAGCATCTTAAACATAATGTCAGTAGTAGATCTTCCCACTCCTTTTAAGTAGGAAATGAATGATAAAATCTATATCATAATATCAAGTATTGTGCTCTCAACTTGTCTGACTTGATCAAAAGTCAGGAATAGCAAAGAGAAACAATGACCCTTGCTATGTGCTGAATTTTAAGATGTGTATGCTGCCTTTTGAGGAAAAGGCCACATTTATTGCTTAAGGGCTTTACACTTAAAGCCTTACTGTTCATTCTCCAATTACTCCCCCTTGACAATGTATTATGACTATCTCCAGCTGAGTGTTGAAGATGAGCCAGCTAATGATTTGTCATGGTGTTAGAGTTCAGGGAGTTAACCCAAGCCAAGGAGAACTTAGGAAAACTCTTGTGACTAGCAGAAGGGAAACCCTGAGGGGCACTTGACAGTTACATTAGCAGTTAAACCACACAGAGGAAACATGGATCCTGGAGCAGACAGCTAACACTGATCCCCACTGTGCAGAAAGGGTACTTGGGATCATGTGTATGCTGCCCAGGATCCTTACATCCTGTGAATGATATCAGGATTGCCTTTCTAGAGGGGGGGATTTCCTCATTGCATCTCTAGAGCTCATGATGAAAGATGAATGCGTTTTCTCAAAAGGGCCAAACATATATGACAAATGAAGAAAAAGTGTTTACTAGTCTACAGAGACCCTGGTAAACAGGAGGTAGCAGGAGAGAAGAGGGGCATAAAGGTAGTTCAGACAAGGAAGAGTTCTAGCCTTATAAAGTGCTGCACCTGTAGCCATTGGTCTCGAGAATATCCATCCCCTCCTTGAGCCATACAGATTGCTTTATGAAATACTCATGGTAGAAAATCTTAAATTATAAAAGTGATTTCTTAAAAATATACCTGGTTATATACATCCAAAGGAGCAGTGTCCTCATCAGAGTAATAAGATTGGAAGGTTGTACACGTATTCTGCAATATTTTAGTAATGTTCCTGGAACTGTGCTCAGAACCAAAACCCCCTTTTATCACATTTTGAAAGGTGAGAAAATTCTCTCTTCATTGTTCATTTTGGTTACTAAAGTATTCAAAAATTTTAGCTCAGAATATGAAGAAAATTGAAATCAACCTAGTTTTACTGTGAAAGTGTGGTGAAGAAATTATAGTTTGTTTCTTTTGAATTACTAAGAAAACCCAAACACTTCACCATTTCTGCCCGTCAAGCCTAATTACCTGTGTAGCATGAATTCTTTATGAAGGATTCCACTGATTTGAAATAAGAAGTCAACATTTACACTACCTACGAGTCTAGCACTTGAACATTATAAAACTTCAGGATATTGGGGATTCATTCTGATTTGTTTCATTACTGATTAATTTCTGTACTGTACCACTAAATGTTTTGGCCAAAAAAAATCAAGTCTTCATTTTTTGCTCAATGTCTATGACAAAGGAATTACCAATCTTTATCATGTTAATTTTAATTTCACAGTCATCTTTATTTTCATTTTATCAATAATCCAATCTGTCTTAATGAACTAAGTCACCTTTTCAACATTTTCACATTGAAAATTTTCACAGATCTTAGCCAGGCTCAGTGGCTCATGCCTGTAATCCCAGCACTTTGAGAGGTCAAAGTGGGTGGATTGTCTGAGCACAGGAATTTGAGACCAGCCTAGGTAACATGGCAGAACCCCATCTTTACTTTATAAAAATCTCGAATTAAGAAAAATTTTTCAAGCATCTTGTGGGTGATTAGACAATTTACCAGTTCATGCCTGGTTGGTGGACATCGTTTCTTCTTACTTTAAACCTTCTGGAGAGCCTCAAAGCCCTACACTGACGTGACTTTATCTGTATAAACTGCTTTTAACAGGAAAAAATATCTTTCAAGGAAAACTTACTGTTTTTTGACCGGTATTATAATCAGTCATTTTTATGCTGACCTGAAACAGCAGGAATGTAGAAGAACACTAGTAAGACTTTACTAACTGATCTTTGCTGATGGTGTAGCTGCAGGTTGTGATCTTGCGGCATTCTTTGCCTTAGACAGTCTTCTTTTCTACAATAAAAATAATAAGCTTCCCACTGTTAGTTGTGAATCCCAGCTCACTTTCCTTTCATTGGACCTTGTTTTGTCAGCTATTACTGAGAGTTCTGACTCAGGGGAATTGCTAGTAAATCCATCTGTGGCTGTATTTCTGTCCTGCCTTAATCACCATTTAACCTTCAGTCCTAGGGAACTGGGCTTGATCATATTCAAACCACAAAGACTCTCCTTTCATCATTCTGATTTAAAGCCTCAACCTGCTATTGAGCTTCTCCTCGCTTCCTTTCCGAAGCCTCTGGTAGGTTGTTTAAAGGCCTTGCAAAATTGAGTCACCTGACAGCGCACCTAGGCCCGTAATAACATCTGTTGGAGAAAACTTAGAGGAGAGGAGCAGTAGGAGGTATGCAGTTCCTCATTGTTCTTTACCTCTGGAACTGTGCACAGAAATATAACATGGCATGTAACATGGCTGGATGGTAGGCTCTAGCAAGATACTCAGCTCTTGGAATGTGGGGTTTAGAAGATGAATTATTGGGGGGAAACACTAGCCCTTCCCCTGCCAAGACTAGGAGTTGGGATCTAAGCCTTAGGGTTACAGATATATGACATGGTGGTACCTTGGCCTTTAGCTCTCTTCTATCACCTCATCATTCTATATAGACGTTTGCTAAATCATCTTTCTCCAAGAGGCCAGCTACCTTTCTGTAGAGCCTCACTGCATTCTCACCCTACTTCACCTTTGTCTCTCACACACTAAGTTGATCATAAATAGAAGAGAGTGAATGTTGCCTTAGTCCACTTCTAATCATGGTCCCATATTCCTCTTACCAAAATATTCAATCATTAGTCCTAAGGAAGGTGATAGATGGGACATAATTCTTGCTTTGGTTTTATCACAGACTTATTCAAGAGTTGCTCCATGATGATAGAGTTGGAAGGGCTGTGATGAATAATTTCTTTAGAGTAGATATGACAGACTGGTAGCTCGTGGACTAACATTTTTTTTTTAAAGCAACATGCACACTTATTTAATTGTTTAAAAATCAGTTACTAGCATTTCATGTTGGGTAATCTCACTTTAAAAATCCAGATTTCTGGCTTCTTTCAAAAATTAAAAGATTTTGGTCTCACTGGGCCCATATTCCTTCATGGAAACAGTCAGATGGAGGTCCTCCTAGTCAAAGAAGATGCTAAGAAGGCACTTTCATGCTCCCAACACTATTCTGTAGGTTGTTTGTTGTAGGTATAGATGCTGATGTATTACTCTCAACACATCTGTCTTATCTAATGGTGCAGAAATGGAATAAAATAATATTGTATCTGTTTAAGGTTTTTTTTCAGTTTTTCTGTGAATGTGGAGGTTTTTTAGATGTATATGTCTTTTTGGTAAAAAAAAATCATATTTCAATAGTTAAATTTGAACTGAGTTGCTTGTTTGAGAATCTTTGTTCCTTGTGACTGAGGCAGCATTAGTATAGGCATTGTGCTGCTTCTGTCTGCACTTGAAACATTTTACATGCTTTTATTTCCAACTGGAGTACTTGAGGAAAGTTTCCATTATATAGGAATAATAAACAAATTGGTTTGAAGGAATAGTGTCTTTCTTGAACAGACACTAAGGAATGTATAGCAAACAACTAAAGAATGAATAGACTCTAAGAGTTTATTAGTACTATCATAAGGGACAACAGGAGCAGCAGGTTAGTGAAACTCTATGAAGCACTGAATCTAATTGATCCCAGATTCAGAGGCAGCTCACCTTCCATTGTTATATTTATTTATTTTTTGACTTAGGGTCTTGCTCTGTTGCCCAGGCTGGAGTGCAGTGGCATCATCATGACTCACTGCAGCCTTGAACTCCTGGGCTCAAGTGATTCTTCCACCTCAGCTTTCCAAGTAGCTGGGACTACAGGCGTGTGCCACCACATCTGATTACTTTTTAAAAAAATGTTTGTAGAGATGGAGTCTTGCTATATTGCCCAGGCTGGCCTTGAAGTCTTAGCCTCAAGCATTTCAGCCTCAGTCTCCCAAAGTGCTAAGATTGTAGGCAGGATCCACAGCGCTTACCCCATTGTTCTTTTAATCTCTCTAGTATGTTTATAGGGGGATATTGGTGATTCCTGACAGAGACTAAAGCAAAAATGGTTATATTTCTGTTGCTTTCCTGTAAATTGGAAGAGTTTTTATGTGAGATCTTAATGTTTTCTTTTCTTTTTATTTTTACTCCTAATTGAAACAGTGTGTTAAAAGAATATGTTGTAGAGTGAGCATCTGAAGAAGTAATCTAATGTTGGAAGATGAATGTAAAAATGTTGAAGGGGCTAGCCTTTCTGGAGAGCATCAAGAGTAGGGTGGGTGTGGAACAGTAAATGAGAGTGAGTGAATGAAGGAGAGGAGATTGAAAGAAAGGGAGAGGGGAGATTTCAGGGAATAATTCAGACAGAATTGGAACTAATACAGGGTACCTATGAGATAAACTGAGTATAGAGTTGAAATGCCAAAGCCTTATTTTCTTGTCTACATTTCTACACATCTGCTCTCCTGACTGCTGTTGACATTTGCATAATTTTTGAGTGTCTTTCAAGGAATTTTAAGGTTGGATAATTAATCAAATCAGTAAGAATCACACAGAATGGGACAAATCAAAGTTTCATTGCTTTTTTGAAAACTGTTTATCTGCATGTGAAGTGGTACCTAAGAGGCAAATGGGGCAGAGCTGCTAACAGACTGTAGACAGATTCATTTCCAAGGCCACGTGATTATTTCAGTGTTGACTGAGGTCTGCAAAAGCTGTGCAGAAGTATTTGCTCCTTTTTTATTTTCAAGCTCTAACAGACCATTAAGTTGCACTAAATTTTGGAATCATTAATCACTTTTCATGATAAAATCAAAGATATATAATTTGAGCTCTTAATATGCACATTTTATTTCTGAAATCATCTCAAATGATTATATTCCTTCAAAACACTTCCATTTATAACTTGAAGATATAAAAATATACTGATTAGTTTATTTGGTTAGTCACAAAACAATCTAGAATAATGACAAAAATTGATGGTAAACAATGTGATATAATATATGGCAGCCTAGTCTGTGTATTTTTATAATAAACATTAAAGAGAAAAAAGCTTCATTAGGTGATTTAGAAGCTAAACTTTAATTGGAATAGTTGCTAATCTAACTGTGGGTGCTTGAAAATATAAGACAAGTAAAATCTCACAGATGCCAGACCATCTTTATGGAAGCCTTAACTCTGAGGAAAGAATTATCCTAATGTTCTGGTCATAGGAATACTTCAGAAACCCTAAAAACTGATGTATAAATAATCATGTTTATGAACATACATTTAATTACAGGGATCAGTCTCTCTAAACCAGCTTCAAGTAATGAAATCATCTTATTAATCCTTATATCCAATATTGTCACATATAAATATTATCGAATGACAAGGAGAATGAATGATTTATTTTCTAACTCTGGTTTCTGGAGCTTCCTTCTCCCCATGCACTCACTGGTTGTCACCTTTCATCAGCAAATTACTGCCTGATGGCAAATCAGTCCCATACTTGTTTTCTTACAGCCCTGGAGCTATGAATATTTTTTTACATTTTTAAGTAGTTAAAAAAATCAAAAGAAGAATAATTTTTAGTAACATGTCAAAATAATATAAAATCTAAATTTCAGTGTCCATAACTACATTGTTATTGGTACATAGTAATATTCATTCATTTACATATGATCCATGGCTGCACTCACACTGCAACAGTGAAGTTGAGTAATTGCAATAGAAACTGTATGACTGTTGAAGCCTAAAATATTAACTATCTAATACTTTACAGAGAAAGTTTGCCAATCCCTGTCCTACAGCATGGAACTTAGGAAGAGCACCTGACATTCTTTCTTAAGATTTGGGCATCAAAGTCATAAAATCACCTGTGGTGATTGTAAAAATGAAGATTGCTGGGTTCCAATGTTATACTCTCTATTGAATAGAAATCTTTGGAGCCTTGCAGAGTATGGAGTCTGCATTTTTAACTAATGCCCCAGGTGGTTTTTCTGCACATCATGAAATGAGAATCTCTGTTTTGTGCAGGGAAAGGACACTGGACTGCTGGATTCCTAGAGCTCAGTCTAGGCAGACTACGTGGTTCAATATGAAAGGTCTTTCATGCATTATTTGAGATTTCTGGAGTATTCTCTCTGTATTCTCTTTCTATGACCCCTTCTCAGTTACAGAGCTCCTACGAGGTCTTGCTGTTGAAATAGGTTCTTATTTGTCATATTGTTTAAAATGGTGGTCTCCAAAGTAGAATATACACACAGTTTAGTTCACAGTCCTCTGGGTTCTAAAAGAAAATATTAGAATTATTATTTTTTTCTGTAACTTATTTTGGTGTATAAATTAAATACATATAAAGAGTGTAAAAAGGAAAAAAGTTTATAACAGAAATACAGTGTTGTCCATTTACACCCATTACCACCCCTATTCCTTTTCCCCAGAGGTGGTTTCTTTTGCCATTTACCTCTATATTTCTTTTTTTTTTGGTGGGACGGGGGAAGGAGTACATGTAATAATTTAATGCATTCATATGAGTTGTAAAGATCAAATCAGTGAAATTGGGATATCCATCACCTTAAATTTGTCTTCTTTATGTTGAAATAATTCAAATTCTTCTCCTGTAGCTATTTTGAAAATACAATGGATTATTGTAAACTGTAGTCACCATATTGATCTATCAAACACTAGGCCTTATTTATTCTACCAAACTGTGTATTTGTACCCATTAATCAACCTTTGTACATCCCCTCATACTCCCTACCCTTTCCAGCCTCTGATAACCACTGGTCTACTCTCAATCTTCATGAGATCCACTTTTCTAGCTTCCACATATGTGTGAGAACACGAGACATTTGTCTTTCTGGGCTTGGCTTTTTTCACTTAATAACCTCCAGTTCCATCTATGTTGTTGTAAATGACAGGATTTCATTTTTTATAGCTGAGTAATGTTCCATTGTACACATACACCACATTTTCTGTATCCATCTATATATAGACACTTAGGTTAATTCCATATTTTGACTATTGTGAATAGTGCTACAATAAACATGGAATGCAGATGTCTTTCTGATGTATTGAATTTCCTTTTGGATATATACCCAATAGAAGAATTGCTAGATGATATGGTAGTTCTGTTTTTAGTTTTTTGGGGAACCTCCATTCTGTTCTTCATAGTGGCTGTACTAATTTACATTCCCACCAACAGTGTATGGGGGTTCCCCTTTCTCTGTATCTTTGCCATCATCTGTTATTTCATGTCTTCTTGATAAAAGTCCTTTTAACTGGGGAGAAATGATATCTCATTGTGGTTTTGATTTGCTTTTCTCTGATGATTAGTGATGTTGAGCATTTGTTCATATACCTGTAGGCTGTGTGTATGCCTTCTTTTGAGAAGTATCTATTCAGGTCTTTGGCCCATTTTTTAATAGAAAATTATTTATGTTTTTTGTTATTGATTTGTTGAAGCTTTTTACATTTTCTGTTTATTAATCCCTTATCAGATGGATAATTGGCAAATATTTTCTCCCATTCTATGGGTTGTCTCTTCACTTTGTTGTGTCCTTTGATGTGCTTTTTAGCTTGATGTGATCCCATTTGTCTATTTCTGCTTAGCTTGCCTGTGCTTTTACAGTTTTACATAAAGAAATCTTTGCCTAGACCAATGACCTGAAGCATTTCACCAATGTGGTTTTTCTAGTAGTTTCATAGTTTCAAGTCTTATATTTAACTCTTTAATCAATTTTGATTTGATTTTTGTGTATGTTGAGACATAGGGGTATAGTTTCTTTCTTCTGCATATGGTTATTCAGTTTACCCAGCACTATTTTTTTATTTTTTATTTTTTTAGAGTCAATGTCTGGCTCTGTTGCCCAGACAGGAGTACAGTGACACAATTACCACTCACAATAGCCTCAAACTACTGGGCTCAAACAATCCTCCCACCTAATCCTCCCAAACGGATGGGAATACAGGCATGCACCATCATGTCTAGCTCACCATTTATTGAGATTGTCCTTTGCTCATTGTATGTTCTTGGTGCCTTTTTTGAAAATGAGTTGGATATAAATGTGGGGATTTATATCTGTGTCTTCTGTTCTGTTCCATTGGTCTATGTGTCTGTTTCTATGTCAGCATCATGCTGATTTGGCTATTATAGCTTTGTGGTGTATTTTGAAGTCAGATAACGTCACACCTTCAGCTTTGTTCCATTTGCTATTTTGGATTACTTTTGGATTGTTTGGCTATTTGAGGTTTTTTGTGTGGTTCCTTATCAATTTTAGGATTGTTTCTTTTATTTCTGTGAAGAATGTCATTGGTATTTTATCATTGATGTATTGACTTTGTATATTGCTTTGGGTAGTAGAAACATTTGGATAACATTAATTCTTTCAATCCATGAGCATGGGATATCTTTCCTTTTTTGTGTGTGTTCTCTTCAACTTCTTTCATTGGTGTTGTATAGTTTTTCTTGATAGATCTTTCACTTCTTAAATTGATTTCTAGGTATTTTACATTCTTTGTAGCTATTGTAAATAGGATTGTTTTCTTGATTTCTTTTTCAGATTGTCATTTGCCTATATAAATGCTACTAATTTTTGCATGTTGATTTTGTATCCTGCAACTTTACTGAATTTGTTGATCAGTTCTAGCGGTTCTTTGGTGGAATCTTTAGATTTTTCCAAGTATAAGATCATGTCATCTGCAAGCAAGGCTAATTTGATTTCTTCCTTTCCAGTTTGGATGCCCTTTATTTCTTTCACTTGTCTAATTCCTCTGGCAAAGACTTCCAGTATTATGTTGAATAGAAGTGGTGAAAGTGGACATCTTTGTCTTGTTTCAGATCTTAAAGAAAAGGTTTTTAATTTTCCCCCATTTCATGAAGTGTTAGCTGTGGTTTTGTTACATATGGCCTTAGTTATTTTGAGGTATGTCTCTTCTATGCCCAGTTTGTTGAGGGATTTTATCATAAGGACATATTGAATTTCATCAATTGCTTTTTAGCTTCTATTAAAATGATCATATGAATTTTGTTCTCAGTTTTGTTAATTGTGTATAGTATGTTTATTAATTTACATACATTAAGCCATTCTTGCATCCCTGGTATGAATCCAGTTAATCATAGTGAGTGATCTTTTTAATGGGTTGTTAAATTTAGTTTGCTGGTGTTTGGATGTAATCTCATTTGTCTATTTTGTTGACTGTGCTTTTGGGATCATATCCAGAAAATCACTGCCCAAACCAATGTCAAATAGCTATTCCCCTAAGTTTTCTTCTAATACTTTTACAGTTTCATGTTTTATTTAACTATTTAATCCATTTTGAGTTGGTTTTTGTTTATGATGTGGGATCAGAATCCAATTTTATTCTTCTAAATGTGGATATCTAGTTTGTCCAGCACCATTTATTGAAGAGACCAGTTGTTTCCCATTTTGCATTCTTGGCAACTTCGCCTAAGATTAATTTTGCATAAATGTGTAGATTTATTTCTGAACTGTCTACTGTGTTCCATTTGTCTACTGTCTTTTTTATGCTGGTATCATACTGATTTAATTACCATAGCTTCATAGTATATTTTAATATTGGATAATGTGTTTCCTCTAGGTTTGTTCTTGCTTAAGATTGCTTTGGCTAGTCTGGGTCTTTTGTGCTAATGTATGGATTTTAGGGTTGTTTTTTGTATTTCTGTGAAAAATTTCATTGGAATTTGATAGGGATTACACTGAATCTGTAGATCACTTTGGGTTATATGATATTGTAGCAATATTAATTCTTCCAATTCATGAACACAGGATACTTTTCTGTTGATTTTTATCTTCTTCAGTTTCTTTTATAGGCATTTTATAATTTTTATCTTCTTTAGTTTCTTTTATAGGTATTTTATAATTTTCAGTGTATAGATATTTTACCTTCTTGGTAAAATTTATTACTAAATATTTTATTTTTTGGTGCTATTGTAATGGCATTATTTTCTTAATTTCTATTTCTGAGTTCATACTTGCGTACAGGAATGTAGCTAGTTTTTGTATGTTGATTTTGTATTCTGCAACTTTATTGAATTTGTGTATTAGTTCTAACAGTGTTCTGGTTGAGTCTTTAGGATTTTCTATATGTATGATTATGTCATTTGCAAAGAGGCTATTTTACTACCTTTCTAATTTGGATGCCTTTAATTTCTTACTCTTGCCTAATTCCTCTGGCTTGGACCTTCAATACTATATTGAATAAAAATGGTGAGTGGTCATCTTGTTTTATTCCTGTTTATGGAAAAAAAACTTTTGGCTTTTTACCGCTGACTATAATATTGGCTGTGGCCTTGTCATATGACAAGGTGTATTCCTTCTATACCTAATTTATTGACAGTTTTCATCATGAAAAGACATTGAATTATATGAATTTTTTTCTGCATTTTTATTCTTCATTCTGTTAATATGGTTTATCACACTTTTTGCATATGTTGAACTGTCCTTGTACACCTGAATAAGTCTCACTTGATCATAGTGAATGACCTTTTTAATGTGCTGCTGAATTCCATTTGCTAGTATTTTGCTGAAAAATTTTTCATCAGTATTTGCCAGGGATATTGTTCTGTAATTTTCTTTTTTTTTTTTGTACTGTCCTTGTGTGGCTTTGGTATCAGTGTAATGCTGGCCTTACACAGTGAATTTGGAAATGTTCCTTCCAGTTCAATTTTTTGGAAGAGTTTGAGAAAAATTGGCATAGATTAATCTTTAAAAGTTTGATAGAATTAATGAGTGAAGCCATCGAGTCCTGGGCTTTTCTTTCTTCAGATAATTTTGACTACTAATTTAATCTCCTTACTGATTTCTCTGTTCACATTTTCTATTTCTTTGTGATTCAGCCTTGGTTGGTTGTATGTTTCTCATAATTTAACTCTTTCTGCTAGCTTGTCCAGTTGGTTGTTATATAGCTGTTCACAGTAGTCTCTTGTGACTCTTTTCTTTTCTTTTCTTTTCTTTTCTGACAGGGACTTGCTCTGTTGCCCAGGCTGGAGTACAGTAGTGCGATCACGGCTCACTGCAGCCTTTATCTCCTGGGCTCAAGCAATCTTCCTGTCTCAGTCTCCTGAGTAGCTGGGACTACAGACACATTCCGCCATACCTGGCTAATTTCTTTAATTTTAATTTTTGTAGAGACGGGGTTCCACTATATTGCCCAGGCTGGTCTTGAACTTTTGGGCTTAGGTGATCCTCATACTTCGGCCTTCTGAAGTGTTAGGATTACAGTTGTGAGCCACTGTGCCCTGCAATCCTTTATATTTGTTTTCTTTCAGTTGTAATGTCCCTTTTTTCATTTAAAATTTTATTTATTTGAGCCTTCTCTCTCTTTTTCTTAGTGAATCTAAAGGTTTGTCAATTTTGTTCATCTTTTCAGAAAATCTTCTCTTAATTTTATTGATCTCGGACTCTTTTTTTAGTCACTATTTCATTTATTTTGGTTCTGATCTTTATTTCTTTCCTTCTGCTATATTTGGTGTTCATTTGTTTTTCTTTTTCTAGTTCTTTGAGGTTGAAAGTTAGGTTTTTATATTTGAGATCTGTCTTTTATCTAAATGTAGGCATTTATCAGTGTAAACTTCCCTCTTAGTACTGCTTTCGCTGCATGTTCTAAGTTTTGGTATGTTGTGTTTCCATTTTCCCTTTACTCATGATATTTTAAAACATTTCTGTTGTGATTTTTTTGATTGGTTGTTCAGGAATGTATTGGTTGATTCCTACATATTTGTGTATTTTCCAATTTTTCTTCCATTATTGATTTCTGCTTTCATATCATTATGGAGTACTTAATATAATGTCAGTTTTCTTAAAATTTTCAAGACTTATTTTCTGGACTAACAGATGATCTATATTGGAGAAATTTTGTGTGTGCTTGAGAAGAATGTGTCTTTTGCTACTGTTGGATGGAATATATGCATATGCCTGTTAGGTACATTGGGTCTACTGTGTTGTTCAAGTCCACTATTTCCTTATTGATTTTCTATTTCAATGATCTGTTCATTGTTGCAAGTGGGTTATTTATGTTTTCCACTGTTATTGTATTGCTGCATATTTTTTTCCTTTAGTTCAATTAATGTTTGCTTATATACATTTAGGTGCTCTGATGTTGGGTGCATATATATTCATAATTTTTATATCTTCTTGATGAATTGACCTCTTTATCATTATGTTATTACCTTCTTTGTGTCTTTTTATGGTTTTTGACTTAAAGTTTATTTTTCTGATACATAGCTACCCCTGCTCTCTTTTGGTTACCATTTACATGGAATGTCTTTTTCCATCCCTTCACTTTTAGCATATGTGTATGCTTAAATCTAAAATTAATCTCTTATAGGCAGCATAAGGTTTGATCTTGTTTTTAAATTCATTCAGCCACTGTATGTCTTTTGATTGGAGAGTTTAGTCCATTTGCATTTAAAGAAATTATTGATAGGTAAGGGCTTACTAATGCTATTTGTTAATTGTTTTGAACTGTTTTGTTTTTAAATTATACTTTAAGTTCTGGGATACATGTGAAGAACGTGCAGGTTTGTTACATAGGAATACACGTGCTATGGTGGTTTGTTGCACCCATCAACCTGTCATCTACATTAGGTATTTCTCCTAATGCTATCCCTCTCCTAGCCCCTGACTCCCTGACAGGCCCAGTGTGTGATGTTCCCCTCCCTGTGTCCATGTGTTCTCATTGATTGTTTTGAACTGTTTTATAGTTACTTGTTCTTTACTTCTTCTGTCTGTTTATCTTTTGTGTATCTAGTGCAGATTTTGTGTGTGCGTGGGTTTACCATGAGGCTTACATAAAATATTGTATAGTTAAAATAGTCCATTTTAAGGTGATAACAACTTAACTTTGATAACCTACAAAAACTCAACATTTTAACTTCTCCTTACTCCAGAGGTCACAATTTACACATTTTTATATTGTGTATCAATTAACACCTTTTAAAAACTCTAGTTGTTTGGAATACTTTTGCCTTTTAGTATTTACATCAGAGTCAAAAATTATTTATGCATCACCATTTATAGTATTAGTGTTTCTGAATTTGACTATATTTTTACCTTTACAGTGAGTTGTATACTTCCATATGTTTTTATTTTGTTAGTGTTCTTTCATTTCAACTTGAAGAACTCCTGTTGTCATTTCCTGTAAGGCAATTTTAGTGGTAATGATCTCCCTCAGCTTATTTTTGTCTAAGAGTCTTCATCTCTTTTTCATTCTGAAAAACAGATTTGCTAGGTATGGTATTCTTGGTTGGCAGCACCCCCCCCCTCCTTTTTTTTTCCAGCACTTTGAATATATTAGCCCATGCTGTCCTGGTCTGTAAAGTTTCTGATAAGAAAGCTGGTGATAATCTAATGGGGATTATTTTATATGTGACAAGATGCTTTTCTGTTGCTGCTTTCAAGATTCTCTTTTTTTTTCTTTAACTTTGAGAATTTGATTATAATGTGTCTTGGTGAATATCTCTTTATATTTAATCTATTTGCTATTCTTTGGGCTTCATGGATCTGGATATTTATTTCCCTTCCTTGATTTGGGAAGTTTTCTGTCATTATTTCTTTAAATATGCTTTTTACTTTTAAATATGCTTCTTTCTTCTTCTTTGCTCCATCTGGAACTTCCACCATATGTATGTTGGTTTATCTGATGGTGTTCCATAGGTTTCTTTACTTTTTAATTTTTTTTCCTATTTGTCGTTTGACTGGGTGGCTAATTTCAAATGACCTGTCTTTGAGCTTCCTGATTCTTTCATCCATTTGACTGAGTTGGCTATTGAAGCTCCTGATGGAATTTTTCAGTGAAGTCATTCTATTTTTCAGCTCCAGAATTTCCGTTTGGTTCTTTTTTATGGTTTCTTTTTGTAGAACTTTTTGTTTTGCTCAAGTATTGTTTTGCTGATATTATTTAGTTGTCTTTCTATGTTCTGCTCACTGAACTTTAAGACAATTATTTTGAGTTCTTTGCCACTCACTTCATAGATCTCCATTTCTTTAGGGTCAGTTACTGGTGCTTTATTTTGTTCTGTTGGTCATATTATTCATTATCCTTATTGCCTTGTGTTGGTGTTTTCACATTTGAAGAAGTAGACATCTATTCCAGTCTTTAAAGACTGGGTTTGGCAGGTAAAGCCCTTTACCAGTCAGCTCATTCAGAGATTCTTGGTGGGCTGACTGGTGGGGTTCATGTCTGTGGTTGCTACTGAACTCCTTGGGTGGGCTTGCCTGATGTCTGAATCAGCAGGTATGTGGTTTTGGTACCTGGGTCCACAGGGGCCAGCCTAGTGCCTGAGTTACCTGGAGTGGTCCTGAGTACTGGTTCCACTGGAGTAGGCCTGAAGTTGGGTCTGTGTGGACAGGTATGGTGGCTAGGTCTTTGAAGGTGGGTCTGGAGCCTGGGTGTGTAGGTACTGGTCTGGTGCAGGGTCCATTGGGTCCTTGGTGGGACATCCCTCTGGAATACATCTGGGTTCATGAGGATGGGCCTGGGGTTTGGGTCCTTGGGGGCTATCCTGAAGTCTGAGTCCATAGGAGCTGGTCTGGTTCTGGGGCAGGCCTGGGTCTGTAGCTCTAAGTCTTCCTGCAAATTTGTGTTGTGAACTGACTTGCTGCCTTTCCGGTTACTTCACTTCTTTGAATAAGCCCCCTCCCTCCATGACTTACAAGATTTCAGTTTTTTGTCATCTCTAAATCTTTTACTGTCATTTTTATGAGGCTAGAGATAAATGTGTATGTATAACCTACTGTGTTTAATGGGTGGTTTAGAATTCTTTATTTTTCTAAATGACATTATTAAAAATTTATATTGGTATATGTCTTATACTAATTTAATAGCATAAAAACAGGTATGCAATTTATATGTATAAATATATATTTGAGATCATGCTTAAAAATATTTACTAATGGAGGTATTGGATGAAAAATATCTAAAAACTACTCATTTTGAGAATAATGAAATATTTGAAAAATCTTAGTATGTAAAGATAGAAAATGACCTGAGGCTTCCTTAAATAACAAATACTGAAAGTTTCACAAGAGCAAAGTTTAACAAGTTCAGTTATACAGCTTGGTATACACATAAGACCAAATGTCCTAGATTAATCAGATGAGTTTCTAGAAGGTGCCACTGAGTAGAATTTCAGGAATCTTATTTAGCCTGAATTTATGGGAGAATTTTCTTATAATTAGAACTATTCAGAAATGAAATGGGCTGATTTGAGTTTTTTTATCATTAATAATCTGTTTTATTCTCTTTTCATCGTGTACATTTACGTGTGATCTTCAGAGATACTGTATATGAGGTTTCTTTTTAGGTGACTTATTAGGCTAGAAAAGTTCTGAAGTCCCTCCTAAGTCTGATATTCTATGATTTAAAATGGATCTTAAGTTATAAAATACCATAGTATGATCAGTTTTGAATAGGCAAAACGGAATTCAGAGTGATAGTTATGTGTGCAACGTATTTTGTAGTTATAGCTTCATCTTCACTGTTTATAGCTAAAATTTTATCTCATTGACATGACTTATAGAAGGTGTTCTCAATAGGGCTTATACAGAGCTCCTTGATTCTTTCAAAGCAAGGGCTTGTCTTGGTGAGAAAGACATCCATCCATTTCACTGGGCTGTTTTTCATGTGGTACAAAAGTAATTAGATGTCAGGCTTTAGTAGTATAGTTTTAAGTCTTATCTTGAGGACACCTAAGGCTTATATAATACCCAGGCATCAGTCAATTAGACCAAAAAAAAAAAAAAAGTCAATTTTATGAGTCTACATGAGTCAGGCATTTGATTATCCTGAGAAAACAGGGGTCTGTCTTCTTTCACTGAAGCTTTCCTTCTGCAATCGATTAACTGCTGACTCTTGTTCTATTGACCCTCACTAATTTGTTGCATGATCTGTCATTCCTTATCTAGAGTAGAAGGAGACTCTTCTGTAAATATAAACAACTGATGAGGTTAAGGGAAACTCAATCTATTCTGGTGTCAGTTAATGTTCGTAGTGTGTATCTGTGTGGAGGGCCAGGTCTTGGAGCTTACTGCACTGCACATTTTCCAAGATCGAATTACAAGTTATGGCTTTCTCTTTTTACAAACACCAATAGTGGTTGAACAGCCAATACCAGCATGGATATCTACAAACTAAATTTTGACTTTGTCTTCATATTATTTTTTTTTTTACATTATGTTTTTACTAATGTAAGATCCTGCCTTTATGTGGAAATAGCATTTAGAGACTTAATAATTAATTTGCTCTTGCCAGCTAAGGAATAGTTGCTGCTATTGCTTCATTTTACTCTCAAGTATATGCATATCAAAAAATTGTGTGGCTTGTTTAAAACAACTTTGGATCTAATCCTACAATTAGTATAACAATTAGTATACCCTTTTAAAGGTTATTGCTGCTGGTTTCATGTTTGTTGGCTATCATTCAGGTCTCTATATCCATATCCCAAATCTTGCTAAATTTTTTCGTGGGTTAAGTCATATCAAATTTCCATAAAAATCTTAAGAACATTTTTCTAAAATTTTGCTGAATTATATGTTTAGATATTAGACACACAATGAGGAATTTGCTGGAATGGACTTATGAGCTATCCAAGGTGAGATACGACCTAACACTGCTGAATACTTTTCCTGTTAATACCTTATCACCTATGTTCAAACTGAAATGTGACACTTATAGACCATTGATGCATTTAGATACTGCAGAAATATATTGGAAATTTTAGGAGGCAAAATTTAGACTTAAGAGCACAGACTGACTTCTATTCTGACATTCTCACCTAAAATCCATAAAATGGGGTACTAAGAATTTACTTAATCCTTATCTGAGTCTAAAGTGCTTCATCTTTTGATTCTCTCCAACACCTACCTTTACTTTTACTGTATAAAATCATACACAGGCTTCTGAACATGCTGTTGATTTCTCACCTCTGCACCTTCATTGTTTTCTGTACCTATTTGAATCTTTTTGTTTTTAGTCAGCTGGATTATCTTTCAATACAAAATTCACGTATTTTCTTTTCTGTGAAGTCTTTGACTAACCAAAGCAGAGGACTCCTTCCTTTGTGCCCTTACCTGTCAAATATTACAGCTCTTTCCACACCATAGTTATCTTGATTTAATATGCAAGTCTTTTTTTCAGGGTTGTGCACTCTAAGAACTCAGTAAGTGCTGGATGAGTGCCATTTCTTATCCTAGAGTGTGTTGGATCAGTTATCAATTGCTGTGTAACAAACCATCTAAATTTGTCGCTGTGAAAACAACACTAATGTGACTGGGTGATATTTTCATTAGTCTCCTTTATGCTCGCTCACGTGGTTGCAGTCAGCTGGTAGCTTGGTTGGGACTAGATGGTCTAACACAGGCTTACTTATGTGTCTGGTGCCTCAGTTGAGATTGGAATGACTAAACTTATTTCTCTTTGTGTCTTTCCCCTGGGCTTTTTCACATGACGGTGGGCAAATTCCATTGGACAAGTGCTTATAAAGGCTCTGCTCTGTCATGTTTGCTGATGTTCCCTCGGCCAAAGCAGGTCATGAACTAAGCTCAGAGTCAGTGTGTGAGAGGACTATGAAAGGACCTGGTCACAGTGGCTCATGCCTGTGATTCCAGCACTTTGGGAGGCTGAGGTGGGAGGATTGCTTGAGTCCAGGAATTTGAGGCCGGCTTGGGCAATACAGTGAGACCCCATCTCAAATAAATAAAAAGAAAAGCAAGAAAGGACCTGGATGCAAGGATATGTGACTCACTGATACAATACCGTAACAGTCTAGCACATGCATTTACCTTCATTGTCTACCTGTTAAAGAACATTCATTAAAAACTCCTTTTGATTATTTTTCTTCTCCAAAACATCTTCCGTGTTCTCTCCAAAGTTTTTCTTACATGTTTCTGTTACACATGGGACAGTCTTCCTCTATCTCTCCTGGCAGCACTAGTGACGTGCACATTAAGAACATGGAGGATACATTCATTTTATTTAAAAACAATATTAAAAATTCATTGTTTAAAAAAAATGTAAGGTATCAACTTGGACATAGGTGACATAGGGTCACCTTGGAGACTTTTACTGTATAATTTATTATATAGGATTTAATACATATTGCCTCCCAGGTCAAGTCAGTGCTTATTGAAGGTAATAAAATATCCAAAAGAAATATATTATTTCTCAAATTTCAATTCTGAAAAGATAAAAAACCTCCAGTACTCTGTGAAAATAAGGATTCAGGTAGAAGGGCACATTTATGTGCAGTGGGAATGAAATTGTTGCAACTGTTCTATAAAGCAATTTGGCAGTCTATATTGAGACCTTAAAAAGTTCATATTGAGTCAAGTCCAACGGTCCTACTTTTAGAAAATCATTCTAAGGGAATATCTTAGATATACAATCATGTGCAATGATGTTTATTGCTGCATTATATATGCAGACGAAAGTAAAAAAAGTCCAGATAGGGAAGTGATGAAGTTATGGAACAGCTCTATAGCAGAATATTATGCAACCAGTAGGAAGTTGTCTGTAGAAAATAATTGTAATGACTTAGAAAATTGCTCACTGTGTACAATGTAAGTGATTGAAAGGTATACAGAGGATTAAATTCTGTAAAACATCATGTGTAGGTATGAGTGTGTGTGTGTGAACGTGTTCAATGAACCATATTTAGCGCATTCTTCACACTGGGATGCAGAGGGAAAGAAGAAAGATATGGTTATTTCTCTCACTCTGCCTACAGATTAATGGGGAAGACATGCTAAAGAGCACTGATGCTTATTGGAATAACAGCCACATTTGATATGGAAAAGGACCAAAAAGAAAGTGGAGTGAGGAAGAAGTGTTGTTGGTTTGAAGGGACTGAGGAGGGGGTAAGTATTTATCTGGGGTAGGGGAGAATTGTAGGTGTGAGAGATTGAATGACTAATTCAAAGGAACTAAAAGCATTTTTAAGAATTTCCACTGCTGGGCATGATGGCTCACGCGTGTAATCCCAATACTTTGGGAGGCTGAGGCCGGCGGATCACCTGAGGTCAGGAGTTCGAGACCAGCCTAGCCAACCAACGTGGCGAAACCTCATCTCTAGTAAAAATACAAAAATTAGCTGGGCATGGTGGTGCGTGCCTGTAATCCCAGCTACTTGTGAGGCAGAGGCAGGTGAATCGCTTGAACACAGGAGGCGGAGGTTGCAGTGAGCTGAGATTGCGCCACTGCACTCCAGCCTGGGTGACAGAGTAAGACTCTTTCAAAAAAAAAAAAAAGATTTTCCACTAAATATATTTCTTTATCCTTTTTTTTTGCAAGTGAGTATTATAAATATTTAAGTTATTTTTCAAGTATTTTAGATGCAAAACTAAAATATCTTTTGGTATGACACCATGCTGGCATAAAACACCGAACAGCCCATAGCTTACTGGGGGACACACACACACACACACACACACACACACACACACACACACAACTTTAGACAAATTAAAATTTTAAAATTGTTGCATAACAGATACACATAGTTTTGGGGGCACATATGACAATATAATACATTCACATAATTTGTAAAGATCAAATCAGTGAAATTGGGATATCTGTCACTTTAAATATTTGTCTTTTCTTTTTGCTGGAACCATTCAGTCCTCCTCTTCCAGCTATTTTGAAATGTACGATAGATTACTGTCAATAGTTAACCCGCTAATTTATCTAACACTGGGTGTTATTTCTTCTATCAAACTACATATTTGTACTCATTAATTGACTTCTCTTCCTCCTTCATCTCCCCACCGTTCCTGGCCTCTGGTAATCATGAGTCTACTCTCCATCTTCATGAGATCCACTTTTTTTGCTCCCACATATGAATGAGAACATGCGATATTTGTTTTTATGTGCCTGGCCTATTTCACTTGACATAAAAACGTACAGTTCCACCCATGTTGCTGCAAACGACAGAATTTCACTCTTTTTCATGCCCAAATAATATTCCATTGTGCATATATACCACATTTTCTATATTCATTCATCTGTTAATGGATACTTTGATTCCATATTCTGGCTATTGTGAATAGTGCTACAATAAAAATGGAGTGCAGATGTCTTTCTGATATATTGGTTTCCTTTCTTTTGGATATATGCCCAATAGTAGAATTGCTGGGTCATATGGTAGTTCTGTTTTTAGTTTTTTGGAGAACCTCCATACTGTTCTTCATAGTGGCTGTACTAATTTACATTCCTACCACCAGTGTATGGGGGTTCCCCTTTCTCTGTATCTTTGCCAGCATCTGTTATTTCATGTCTTCTTTATAAAAGCCATTTTAACTGGGGTGAAATGATATCTCACTGTGGTTTTGATTTGCTTTTCTCTGATGATTAGTGATGTTGAGCGTTTGTTCATATACCTGTAGGCTGTGTGTATGTCTTTTGAGAAACGTGTATTCAGATCTTTGGCCTGTTTTTTAATAGAATTATTTATGTTTTTTGCTATTGATTTGTTGAAGCTTCTTATATATTCTGTTTATTAATCCCTTGTCAGGTAGATAATTGGCAAATATTTCCCCCCATTCTGTGGGTTGTCTCTTGACTTTGTTGATTGTGTCCTTTGTTGTGCAGAAGCCTTTTAGTGTGATGTGATCCCATTTGTCTATTTCTGCTTGGCACACCTGTGCTTTTGAGGTTTTACATAAAAAAACTTTGCCTAGACCAATGTCCTGAATGTTTTCCTCAATATTTTCATCTAGTAGTCTCATACTTCACGTCTTAGATTTAAATCTTTTACCCATTTTGATTTGATTTTTGTGTATGGTGAGAGTCTCATTTCATTTTTCTGTGTATAGTTACATAATTTTCCCAGCACCATTTATTAAAGAGTCTGTCCTTTCCCCATTGTATGTTCTGGCACCTTTGTTGAACATGAGTTGGCTGTAAATGTGAGGATTTATATCTGTGTTTTCTATTCTGTTCCATTGGTTTGTGTGTATTTTTTCATGCCAGTATCATGCTGATACGATTACTATAGCTATGTAGTAAATTTTGAAGTCAAGTAGTGTAATATCTCCAGCTTTGTTCTTTTTGCTCACAGTTACTTTGGCTATTTGGGGTCTTTTGTGGTTATATTTCAATTTTAGGATTTTTTTCTGTTTCTGTAAAAAAATCATTGATATTTTGATAGGGATTGCACTGAATCTATAAATTGCCTTGGGTAGTATTTTTATTTTAACTATATTAAATATTCCAATCTATGGGCATGGGATAATGTTCCATTTTTTTGTGTCCTCTTCAATTTCTTTTTTTACTGTTTTATAGTTTTCCTTTTGTAGGTCTTCACTTTTTTAGGTTAAATTGATTCTTAGGGATTTTATATTTTTTTGTAGCTAGAGTACATGGGATTGCTTTCTTGATTTATTTTTTCAGATTCTTTGCTATTGGCATGTATAAATGCTACTGATCTTTGTATGTTGATTTTGTATCATGCAACTTTACTGAATTCATTTATCAGTTCTGATGGTTTTTTGGTGGATTATTTAGTTTTTTTCTGAATATAAGATCATGTCATCTGTAAGCAAGGCTAACTTGACTTCTTCATTTCCAATTTGGATACACTTCATTTTTTTCTAAATTGCTTTGGCTGAGACTTCCAGTCCTATGTTGACTAAAGTGGTAAAGGTATGTATCTTTTCCTTGTTTTAGATTTTATAAAAAAAGGCTTTCAATTTTTCTCTGGTTGGTATGATTTAGCTGTTGTTTTGTAATATTTGGCCTTTCAAGGAATGTTCCTTCTATACCCAGTTTGATAATGGTTTTTTTTTTTAAAATAAAGGAATGTTGAATTTTATCAAATGCTTTTTTAAGCATCTATTGAAATGATCATGTGGATTTTGTTCTTCATTCTGTTAACGTGATATATCACCTTCATTGATTTGCATATGTTTAACCATGCTTGCATCCCTGGTATGAATCCCTTTTGGTCATGGTGAGATTGTTTAAATGTGTTGTTGAATTAGACTTGCTAGTATTTTGTTGAGAAGTTTTGCACTATATTCATGTGGGATATTTGCCTATAGTTTTCTTTTTGGTTGTGTTCTTGTCTCGTTTTGTTATCAGGGTAATGCTGGCCTTGTAGAATGAGTTTGGAAGTATTCCCTCTTCTTCAATATTTTTTGAAGGGTTTGAGTAGAATTGGTATTAGTTCTTCTTTAAACTTAAAAATGTAGTTAATGAAGATGTAGTTTGGTCAGCAGGAAGAGTGTGCCTTTGCCTTGGCTTGGGTTATGGTGACTGTTGTCTTAACGAATTAGGTATTTTTAGCATGTGTCTCTAATGTGAAGGTGGATAGTCAGGTTGTTACAGCCCGAAGTCATCAAACACGTGTTGCATTAAAACAATTCCCCTAATTGTGATTCTATACTAATCTAAACACTCTTTTGAGTGTATAGTATAACCAAGATTGAGAATGTGGTAGATCTGTCTTCAGAAGCAGAATGAGCTGGCTACATAGTCTCAATTCCTCTGTCCATGATCTACAAGACAACGCTGTTTCATTGTAAATTGGCTAATTAAAATTCTGGGCTATGCCTTAGTGTTGATAAGCTCAGTTAATATAAGTTGATGTCCCACAGGTAGATTCATGCTTAGTATGCTGAAAGAAAAAAACCAGATTTCTGAATTTTCTAGGAAGCAGACCAGGCCAAGTACATGAAAATGGACCTAGGTAAGGCTCTTGAAAATCTTCTTGTCTGGTAGCTGTTTGACCCATTCTAGTAACATATGCACCTAAATACATGCACATTTTTTTTCCTCAAAATTCTATGATATTTACTTACTTTATAAAATCTTTTCTGTTTTCTTGTTTTCCTTATCAGACGGTAAAGCCTTTGAAGGCAGTTAGTCCTTCTTCATTTTTTTTGTGTGTGTATTTTTCACCTAGCACAGTACCTGACATAAAGTAAGCATTTTAATTAATATTTAGTGAATGAAAGCATATACATTAATTGAAGTAAATGATCAGACATAGACATATAAATACAAAAGGGCAAATATAGATGGATTTGGGAACATCCACTCTTTTGGATTATTTATACCTTACTTTACAAACATTAGCCTAATAATCAAATACCTGAATTTGTAAACACAATTCTGTTTTCTTCTCATCCCCTATGTAGTTCTTTATGTGAGCAGTGTTTCAGTACTATCAGAGGTGGGGGATATTTAAGGATGTGGTAGGCCATAAATGCCCACCACTACTCTCTACTGACAGAGCATTACTTGTAATGTAGCAGGACAAGCCGCAGGCAAAACCCCTCAGACACCAAGTTAAAGAAGGAAGGGCTTTATTCAGCTGGGAGCTTCGGCAACACTCACGTCTCCAAAAACCGAGCTCCCTGAGTGAGCAATTCCTGTCCCTTTTAAGGGCTCACAACTCTAAGGGGGTCTGTATGAGAAGGTTGTGATCAATTGAGCAAGCAGGGGGTACGTGACTGGGGGCTGCATGCACTTGTAACTAGAACGGAACAGAACAGGACAGCGATTTTCACGGTGCTTTTCTATACAATGTCTATAATCTATAGATAACATAACCAATTAGGTCAGGGGTGGATCTTTAACTACCAGGCCCGGGGTGTGGCACCGGGCTGTCTGCTTGTGGATTTCATTTCTGCCTTTTAGTTTTTACTTCTTTCTTTGGAGGCAGAAATTGGGCATAAGACAATATGAGGGGTGGTCTCCTCCCTTAATAAGAAATGACGGGACTAGGTGAATGTAATCTAGTCTAAACCAAGGAATGAAATCTATCTTAAGTCGAAGTAAAGCTTAAGTCTATTCCAATGACATTTTCTTTTGTTGTTTTAAAAGTCTACCCTTGCATTAAAAAAATCTGCAGAACGAATGCTCCAAGGGCTCAAGAATGAGCATTGGCATTGGCATTTTCACTCCTTCTCCATAAAACAGATTGCAACAGACAGGGAAGAAAGGTAAATACCTGTGACCTTCTTTAAATTGGCCTCCACAGAAGTCATTGGGAATGAAATGAGACCTGCAGTGAAGAGTACTCAGGGAGGCCCCTCAGGTTTCCCCTCCTCCAATGGGACTTCTTTTCACTCTCAATAACTTTTTTGTGTTCTCAGGAGAAAAACAGCTAATATGCTTAGATATGAACAATTGGCTCCACATGTATCATGCAAATTTCTCAAATTTCATTTGCAAAAAACTGCTGAATGACATTTCCTCAGCTGTAGCTACTGTCCATACCTCTGGGGAATGTGGACGGAGTGGTAAGGTCAACCCCACAATAAGGAGGCTTTCTTGGTCTCAATAGGCACTTGATGCTCCTTCAAAAAGAAATACTTCGAAAGCTTTTTTGGCTAGGGTGTGTGAGCATTGCTGTGCAAAGAGAAGGAGCCAGCTTGGGCTGGGCCAAGGGAAATTAGGCTGACCCGTGGAGGGTCCTAGAACTGGCTCTGAGGTGATGTGGGTTGATGCAGGTTTGAAGATGACCTCCTAATACCTGGTCAGTTTACAGTAACCCTTTGCACTCGATTCACACTGGTGGATGTGAGACATGTCTAAAATATGTTTGACTGTTTTACTCACAGGCAGTTTTTCTTTATTCTAGATTGGGCCCCTAACCACGTTTTAAACTACTATATATTTTACCACTATTTAGGGTTATGTAGACTAAACAAAATAATTATTCCTGAGAATAATCCTTAAGAATAATTTATGAATTATCTATCATTTCAAAGCCAATGTTTTCACTTCTTGCAATTTTCAGGGAAAGTTTTCATCTAGGGAAAATATTACATAGTAGATTTCAGTGAAATATAGTAAAGAAATTTAGGGAAAAATTAACTAAATTTTGGTGAGAAAAAATTTAGGGAAATTTCAGTAAGAAGTTATAATTCTCATTTTGGGGTTATAAGAAGACAAGAAGGAATAGTGCAATGTGCTTTAGGTTACAGCTACAAAAAATAGTAGTCTTACATTCAGGAAGAATTCATAATTCCTGAAGTTTAGTATAAGAGGAAAATAGAATCTGGGGATAGAAGTATTAATTGATACACACTTATATTGGCTTGATAAATATTTATTTCCTTACAGTAACATCTGACTTATCGGAAATCATTATAGCCAGTAATTTTAGTGGTTAGTAACAGAAAACCAACCAAAATGGGCTTAGTAAAAGGAGAATTTAATGGCAGTTGAAAGTGAAAGGTACAAGTAGGGCTGTTTGATGGAGGGGCTCAGATGGGATCACCAGGACTCTTTTCTCTCCATCTCTCATTTCTGCTTCATCTGGATTAAATTCCCCATGGTCAGTAGCATTGCTACAGCTGTTCTAGCCTCACAGACTTACTACTCTCTGCCTCTTTTCCAGGTGATCCTATAAAACTTGTGGGATTAATTCTGGTTGAACTGATTTAGGTCATGCCCACTTCTTCATCTTGACTATGATGTGGGGAAATGCTATGCACTGGTTGACTTAGGTCTGGGTCATTGACTTCTCCCCTGGGGCTGGGCTGGAGACCTGAAGCATCCAGTGGACTGTAAGAGAGCGAGGAATAAGTTCTCAGATGAAAATCAAAGGCATACGACAGCATAATGGAAATGAGAAAGATCAATGTCTACCAAGCATCCCAAAATGTATCTTATTTTAAAACATGGTTTTCCTGTTTTCCATGATAGTTTATTGAGAAAAATATTTTGTAAAAAGCCTAGCTTGGTCAATAAAATGTACTTTCTCAGTACTTATCATTTCAAATTCCCCTGTTGACTCCTGTGAAACCAATATATTGAACAATCTCCACATACAGGCTTTTCTAAAAATGTATATTGAGATAGAGTATACTAAATAGAATATATCCTGTCTCCTCCCTGTCTGAGTCCTGGGAATCTCAGCAATCCTTTCACAAATGGTGTTCTGTGAGCTGGTGTGTCTTTGGTGTGGACCCACTGTGGGTGGAATGAGCTCTTTTCAGACCTGTGTACGTTACTTCTCTTAGTCAAAGGACAAAATCTCTTACACCAGCTGGCTTATAAACAACAAACATGGATTACTCACAGTTCTAGAGGCTGGGAAGTTCAAGATCAATGTGCCAACAAGTTTGGTGTTGGATATGGGCCCATTTCCTGGTTGACAGATTGCTCCCTTTTCACTGTATCCTTACATGGTGGGAAGGATAAATGAGCTCCCTTGGGTTCATTTTATAAGGGCATTAATCCCATTTGTGAAGACTGCCATCATGACCTAATTGTCCTCCAGAAGGCCCTACCTCCTAATACCATTGCCTTGAGGATTAGCATTTCATCATATGAATTTTGAGGGGATACAAACATGCAGACAATAGCATTCTCTCTGGGAAATACCTAAGTCAGGGTCAGGTCTTGGCAGGTGAGTTAGAATAAAACCCTTACCCAGTAGTCCTGACTACAGGATTTGGTCAGGAGCCTCTGGGCTGTCACACTCCACACTCTACTTCTTGGCTTCAAAATGAGGGATTGTTGTAGTTAGGTCAGTTTGGTGATTCTCCAGTCCTTTTCCTCTGGAATCTTTTTGTACCATATTATTTCTACAGCAAATTATTATTATTATTATTGTTTGAGACAGGGTCTCACTCTGTCAGCCATGCTGGGGTGTAGTGGTGCAAACATGGCTCATTGCAGCCTTGAACTCTCGGTCTCCAGTGATCCTCCAGCCTCAGCCTCCCAAGTAGCTGAGACTACAGATGCACACCACCACACTTGGCTAATTTTTTTTTTTTTTTTTTTTTGGTAACAACGGGGTCTTGCCATCTTGTTCAGACTGGTCTTGAACACCTGAGCTCAAGCAGTCTTCCCGCCTCAGCCTCCCAAAGTTCTGGGATTACAGACGTGAGCCACCTCGCCCAGCCAACAAATTCTCTTTCTTCATGTTTGTTGAGAGATACTTGTGTCTTATTCATAGCTGAACTTGCATAGCATATTAAACCTTTCCTTATTTTTTTCTGAGCATAGCACCTTACTTGTCTCTCATCAGTCCAGGACTTGGGTTAAGTAATTGTTTAACTTTATTTTTATTTATTTATTTATTTAAGACAGAGTCTTTCTCTGTCGCCAAGGCTGGAGTGCAGTGGCACGATCTTGGTTCACTGCAAGCTCCGCCTCCCGGGTTCACGCCATTCTCCTGCCTCAGCCTCTTGAGTAGCTGGGACAACAGGTGCCCCCCACCACGCCCGGGTAATTTTTTTGTATTTTTAGTAGAGATGGGGTTTTACCGTGTTAGCCAGGATGGTCTCGATCTGCTGATCTCGTGATCTGCCCGCCTCGGCCTCCCAAAGTGCTGGGATTACAGGCGTGAGCCACCGCCCCCGGCCTAACTTTATTAACTCTAGCCTGTCCAGGGATACAATCTAAGACACCAAATAATTTCAGTTACTAGAAGGGCACCAGTATGGGATGCAGATAATAAAGGTTGTTAGGCTTAAATGGAAGTAAGTATTCCTACAATCATTTAATCTCATTATTTTTTAAATAACTGAGCCTGAAATGTGAACTTTAATCTTCTAGTGTCCTCAAGATTTTGACACAACCAGAGCTCTTTCTTTCTGTACAGAAGACCTTAGGTTGTTAGCTTTCTACTTGGTTTATGATATTTTCTATTTTTGTCTTATAACTGTTACTTCTTAAAACAATCAGTATACCTAATTTAAAGAGATTCCTGGGCTTCCCTGTTGTTTTATATTTCTAAGATAAGGAAAACTTGAATGATTTACATGTAATTCCAGTGCACATGTTTAATACACTGACTTTGGAGCGTTTAGTTTGGCTTGCTGGATGTCTTCCTCCAGCCCCTTATTTTCTAGTTACTTTCTGGGTTCTGAGTATGAAAAATAGGTGGAGGGAGTTTGGTCCTTGCATTTTGCAAAAGGCAAATGTGTACTTTTTAGTTTTAAGGACCTCAAGAAAAGCTGTCTAATCTTGGAGACTTTATGTTTTATGAATGAACAAGTGGTTTCTTTCAGTTATTCTGTTAAGAACAATTTTTGAAATGATCGAATGAATTTGCTGAGTGAATGCATGTGCATTTTGCTGTTGTCAGAAAGATGTGAAATACAGCAGCAGTGGGTGGGCCTGGCTCTCATTTGAACTGTCATGTAGATGAGGTTTGCCTTCAGGGCCCTCACACATTCCCTTCTGTTACCCATCTCCTGTTTCCTGGGCTTCATCCTCCACCTGTCCTGGCTCCCAGATACCTAGGATTCTCAGGCCACTCAGCAGTCTGGGCTCCTTTTTGCTCTGCTCTGCCTGCAAAGGTCTTCTAGCCCTAGGCAGTGCATAATGCCCTCATTTGGCCCTCCCAGCCAGTCATCTAAGCTACTAAACAAAGCAGATTCCTAATCTACTTGGGTCCCAGCTAGCTGCCACTAATGGAAAGGAGTGCCACTACTGGAACTAAGCCTCATTAAGGTGGTAATACATTGAAATGTTTAATAAACTATTTTTCATGAGATTACAGGCATTATGGTAAGAAACACTTAAGATCCATTTACATTTAAGTCAAGGGAATTATCATCCTAAGGTGGAATTTCAGGCAAGTCCATGGTCCAACAGGCCTAGCAAGGGGGCAGCTTTCTGTATTTCCCCTGAGGCAGACTAATCCCATTCTTCATGGGCTTTCTCCCTGTCTTGCTCTGTTAGTACGGTATTTGGGATATGGATATCTCCCTTATCACCAGGATGGCTGGGTATTGGTTTCCAGCTGTGTTCCTTCTGGGTTCATATCTAGGGGTTGGGCCTGTTTATGACCATTGCCACCAACTCCAGGACTGATTTCCCTGGATACAGCCCTGCTCCACATTTGGCTGTCTTACCATCTCTGCCCCACTTGACCATTCTGAAGCCACATTTTCTGTACTTCTTTGTGATAGAACCCTATTGCCTTCCATTTGGACTTGCACGAGAGATAGCATATGTGGAATATGGGCTTACTTTGTGACTATTAACTCCTCCCTGGGGCTGCTGATTCTTCTCCCACATTTCCTACATTTGCTATCTACCCCCTTTTCTCTAGCTCTGGCTCTCTGTCTCCCAGCAGCCTGCACTGCTCACCTGACCTGTAGATATTGTGGAGAACCATAGAGTTACAATACATACAGTGTATGGGGAAGACATTTTGTAGTAAAGAAAAATTCATGATTTGAACCTTGGTTGCCTCCCAGAGATACTCATTCCACTTTATCACGGATGCATACCCTTTACCCCACTTCACCCAGAGTCTTCATTTTTCCAAGATAAAATATCCATTCCTCCTTGGATCGAATTACCAGATTCTTCATTAAACTAGTTATTCTCTTATAGGAAATCCACTTTGCTAATGTCTCCCTGAAAATTTGATGTCCAAAGAGGAACAAAATATAGGCAGCACGAGAGTTCACATAAATGTTTTACCAACTGGCCAGCATTTCTCCATCTTGTCCTCAAAGACATGATGGGAAACTTAAAAAAAAATGCCTTACTGAAATCCAGATTGACCTTGTCAAAAAGGAGCTATTTCACATAAAACATGCATACAAACACACACGTAAAAATCGGACAACATTTATACGTTACAACTTAAATATGCAAAATAAAAAGGTAGTATCCTTTATTTCTTATAAGTGCTCTCATTTTGTCCTCAATCCCATATTCCATTCAGTAGCAAGAAAAAAATCAATTGAAAACTTGTCAGTTCTTGGTATCTTGATAACTTGGCCTCTTTGGTTTTTAAATAGACTCTGTTAGGTAAGCTCAAGTGTCTTTCAGATAAATATTCACTTAAATTCAAGGTTCAAACTTCTTACCAGAAAAGGATATTTCTTTTTTTTTTTCCCCAAGGATTTGCCCCTCCACTTTCTGCTCCCTAAAGTGCCATATGGGTATCAGCGAGGGCAGACTCAAGGAGGCCAGTGTATGGTAATGAGTTATTGTCTTGGTGTTTGTGCTGCCTTTGGAGTCTTCTCTGGTCACTGTGGAGATGTTTCTTATCTGTCTGGATCATCAAGCTGCTGGTGTCTGCTGTAGAAAAACTGTGGCTGGTAACACTGTGTATCAGGGACGAGGGTAAAACAACTACCTGTTACAGATCATGACCTCTTCTCTCACCCTAGTGAAGTCCAGGTAAAAAGTGAAGAACACAGAAAAAGATGGCAATGAGATGATGACTGTGTAGGGCTGAGATGAGCAGTGCATTTCGGCCCGCTAACTTGGTACAAGGGACTGAATATTTGTGTCCTCCTAAAATTACACATTGAAATTGTAACCTGCAGTGTATTAGGAGATGGGGACTTTGGGAGGTAATTAGGTCATGAGAGTACAGCACTCATGAGCAAGATTAGTGTCATTATGAAAAGAACTTCAGATAACTCTCTTGCCCTGTTTCTTCTGTGTAAGGGTACAATGAGAAGTCAGCAGTCTGCAACCTGGAAGAGGCCCTTCACCATGCTGGCACCCTGATCTCAGATTTCTAGCTTCCAGAACTGCAAGAAATAAATTTCTGTTGTTTATAACCCACCCAATCTATGCAGCTTGAACTAAGACTCTTGGCAGAGCATAGCTACTGTGGCTTTATTCTGGCTGCAAGAAGAGCTGTTGCTAAAGCCAGCTCCTAAGCCCGTGGTCCGTTTCAGCTGGGAGTTTGGAGGTCAGGAGTCAGTTGTCCACAGGAACACTTCTGCAATTCTCCCAGTGTGGAAATCCATGTTTCAGGTTATTTGTTCCAGAAATGCGGACAACTCAATACAGGTGCTAATTTTTCAGACTTTATATTGTGAGAGAAAACCACCTGCTATAATGAAGGGGGGCATGGAGCAGAGTGGACAGAGTACAGGCTTTGGAGACAGAGCTAGGTTTACTTTTCCCTGTTCCCTTTGACCTTGAACATTTCTGAGTTTCATTATCAGTAAAACAGAGGTAACAAATGCCAATCTGATTTAAGAAAACAGTGTCTGTCAGTAAATTGAAGCTATAATTGTAAATCATAACAATATCTTCTAAGCCCAAATACTGTTTTTCAAACACTCCAAAGAGATGGCAGCTTGCTTCCTTTATCATTGGTTGGCTTAATTAAGTATGACATTTACCCCCAGTGCAACCATTTTTCGTTGAGACAAATGCCTTGTCTCCTCAGAGGATCTCCCTCTTCCTGACAGAGCCCAGAGGATCCCCATGAACATCCTTCCACTCCCTCCCCTGGGGATCCGGGACCATACTAGCCCTGTCTCATTGCCCTCATTACTCAGCCCAGGGAGGACTGGTAGGAACTCCCTTTGTGGCTTGTTGACATTAACTCTGAGGATGTGCAAGATGGATTAAGAAAAGGCCTCTGATAGCTTTTTCTTTTCAGGAAGCCAAATGTTTTTCAAATCAGAAGCAAAAGGATTTAGCACAGGGAGGCTAGGACTGTATTTCTGTCAAGGGGGAGAAAGCTAAACTCCCTTTCCCCTGAGGCCCTTCTGTATTTCCCTCTGGGCTGTACCTCCCTGTCATGCTTTAAGCCTTCCCTTCCTGGTCTTCCTCCTCAAAGCCTCTCAGCTGAGCCCCGCTCTGCTGTCGATCCAATATGTGAGACTGAACCTGAAGACAGGGAGGATAGAGAGGTCCTGTTCTGGGAGGAATAAGATCGGTTGTATTCTCGTGTTGTGTAGGAGGGCTTTGCCCAGCAGTTTCTGGGTGCTTCCTCTGCTTATTTATTTAATCAAATTTCTGCAGCAAGAGTTACAAAACAGAAGAGCAACAAGCTTTCCTACCATTCTTTGGCCCCGAAAATGCTCCCATGGCGGGCATGGCATCCTGGCTAAAGAAACGTGGTCCAAATTCTGAGTGGTGTAGGGCTTCCTTTCCTCCTTGTCTGGGGAAAATGGCTCCAAATAGTGACTGACTTCTTGTCTTCTCCAATGACTTGCCCTTTGCCTGGCTGTCTCTGGGGATGTGAGGAGAGCTGGGAGGGAGTGAAATCTCAGTTGCATAGTTGTATTTCTCTTGCTGACAGAGAGTTCTCAAGCTTTTGGAGCCAAGAATTAGGACTGGAAGTGTTCGTGGTTTTTCCAGTGAGGCTAAACCATTGTCTTGAAGTATATGAAATCTTAGGAGTGCAGCTTGGTCTGGGCGGTCTGTAATCTGTAACGACCTCTAGAGAACCCTGCAGATCTCTTTTGTAGGAGTCCATGATTCTAAAATACACATCATTTGCTGGATTGAGGAAAGTGAGGCCTTGTGATAGGAGGCCTGCCATAGAATCAGATGACCAGAAGGTGGCACTAGTAGTATTTATAAGGAGCCACTGCAGAAGTTTTGGTCAATGATACAGCACTTGCTTCTTTCCAACTCTCTAAAGTGAAACAACTGTGTTTTGTTAACACCATGTTACACAGAGCTTTTTTTGTGGATTTCTGCTTTCACCCAAACCATCACAGCCTACTTTCTTGCCGTGTTAGGAGTGTTACTTAACGATGAATTCAAAGGCCGGAAGGTTTTGTTTGTTGAAGTTTGCTCCATGTATTTAATATGCTTTCTATTCTTTGAAGCTTTGACAAAAACAGTCTTGAATTCTCTGGGAAAAAAGAGACCCCGTTTGTTTGGCAACTGTTCTCCCTGCTCCCTTCACCCACTTTGGGACTGTTCCAGAGGTCTAGATGCAAGGTTGATGTTGTCTGCCCTGCCAAGCTTTTAGCTTGTCAAGGCTTTTAATATTCTTTGTATGAGTTTAATGTAAAAAGGCACCAAGTTATTCCTGCCTTTACATGACTAATAGACTGCCTCATAAATAAGTAACTCTGTCTATATAGTTTTTAACAGTAAAATAACCTACTTAAAAGGAACTTGAAAGCCACTAAGAAACTTGAGAGAAACTCAGCAAGAAGCCTCCCTGTCTGTGCCGGTTTGTTTAGCAGAGGAAGATTTTTCCAGTGGAAGCAGTTGGCAACAGTCCTTTTAATGGCAACATAGAAACCTACATCTTATCCATTTGTTGGTAGCTCTCTAGAACAAGGGGCTACCAGTCATGGCATGAGGAACTACAGCAGAGGTGGCAAACTTTTCTGTAAAGACCCAAATAATAAATATTTTAGGCTCTGCAGGCCATAAGGTCTCAGTTGCAGCTACCCAACTCTGCCACTTTAGCTCAAAAGTAGCCATGCATGATGTATAGATGAATGGGCATAGCTTTGTTCCAATAAAACTTTCTTCACAAAAATAGGCAGCAGGCTGGATTTGACTTATGGGCCATAGTTTGCAGAACCCTGAACTAGAAAAAGGGAGAATTAATTTTTTTCCTTCTCCATTATGGACATTTCCTTTTTCATCCTCTTGTTTTGCTAGGATAGTAGCTGAGGGTTGTCCGTGTGTGTTTGGCCTCATCCTGGCAGATTTCCCACTATTACAGGAACACAAGGAGCAGAGAAGGTTCTGTTTCTGCTATGGCCATTGCAAGTAGGGAAAATCACTGACAAAAGTAGGGGACGGGGGATGGGTGTCTTATCTCCTTCTTAGTTCTTCAAGGTAAGGGTTTGTATTGGATCAAGTGGATTCAGCTTAATCTTCTGGTAGCATTGTATTTGGCTAACACTGGTCCTCTAAATTAGGAGTCAGCACAGGACATGGGCCAAATCTGACCCTCTACCTATTTTGATAAGTAAAGTTTTATTGAAACACAGTTATGCACATTTCCTTACATATGGCCCATTGCCATTTTACAGTGATGAAGTCGAATGGTTGTGACAGAGGCCTTATGACTTACAGAGCTTAAGATATTTACTATCTGTCCCTTTATAGAAAAAATTTGCTGACCCATGCTCTAGAGTAGTGCTTTTCAGACACTGTGATAGGCTACTTTGCCTCTTTCATTTCCTTTAAAAAATCCATCATGACAATGTGTAGTTCTGATGTCCATGACTGATAGCAACTTGTGTCGCATCCAACTCACCACATCAGGCCTGGAGCCTCCCCGGGTCCATTCCTATCAAAGGAGATGAGTCTTCACTGTGTATGTGCTTTGGATGTGACCACAAGGTCAAATGACTATAAATGTTTTAATTGCTTACACCCAAATTCTGTACTTATCTAGTAATGGACTAGGAACAGTTTGCAGATCAGCAGCATGGTTCTAGGGCACTGCTACTCAAAGTGTGGTCCTTGATCCGTCAGTATTACTTAAGTATCTTGTTGAAATGCAATTTCTGATTCATTTCAAAAATCTCATGTGGGGCTTGTCATTCAGAATTTCTAGTAGATTTCCAGATGAGGTTGATGCCACTGGTCCTTGGACCATACTTTGCCTTTGCTCTAGGGGTGTTTATAAAGGGGTCAAATTTAATATCAGATACTGTCTATACTCACAGAATGGTGCTGGCTACATTATTCCTATTTTACTGATTAGGACTATCTTATATAGAAAAGTGAAGCAATTTGCAGTGGGCAACCAAGAATGAAACACAGATGCCATTAACTAAGAGATGCCTAAGAAATATAGGCACTCTTACCTTACCTTATACATAATATTTTAATCTGGTAGTCAGTTTTCCTAGTGCTGAAACGAGCTGTGCTTGCAACTTAGCTGGAACCAAATCAGTAGTGATATTGATTATAGCCTGTTAAACAAGTACGGAACATAAAAAGAAATGCAGATTGCTCTTAACCCCGATCCCCTCCTCAACCCCTACCTTCTTCATTTCCTTCCTCATCTCATGTTATTGTGTGTTGTTTGGAGAGTTTCCAGATCTTCACTTGGACTTGCAAGCCATTGGGAATGAATATGTCAAGTAGGAAATGAAATCCTTTTTTATGTGTTTGTAATGGTAACACATGAAAAATATACTTAAATAAAGAAATCAGACAAATGCATATCTGTGTCATTTGGGGGCACTGTTGTAGCCACATATCCAGGATTGGGATTTGCATATGGAGATTTATGTCACTAGAGCTGAATTCTGCCCATTTCCTGTCCTCCCTTAGCTGCTGTTTATCAACTGCTGCTTATCACTTTAAATGATCTGGGCCATTGAGAAGAACAGAAAAAGAGGCTAATAAGGGAACTTAACTTTCTGGGTTGCTTACCATGAAGTTTATTTAGGAGACAAATCTCTTTATAAAAGATTTACCCCGTGTAGGGCATTAAAAATGCTGATGATGTTTGCTCATCAATTCTACAACAACATTGCTTTGCTTTTGTATCTATACTGTTGTTCCATATTTTCTTGTTCAGAAATCAGTTTCCATTGGAATTAACTTGTAATGTATCAAAGTGAGGTTGTAGCCATGTTCTCTAGCATAAAGTGCCAACCTAGGGCAAAGCCTTTTGTATCAGCTTCTTTTTTTTTTTTTTTTAAATAATTTAAAGCTTTATTTTATGGGTGATTTATTACAATATGTGTTCTGGTTTGACTCTTTTAGATAAGTGAACTATATAAATATAAAAATGTTATTTTCAAGAGTGATTTATTTAATAACAAATATAGAAGACACTTCCAATTTCTTAGGTTTTGAAAAGTGACAATTGTAAATGAAGTTGGATTTTATCTTTAACTTCTTTTTTTTATTTTATTATTTATTATTTTTTTATTATTATACTTTAGGTTTTATGGTACATGTGCGCAATGTGCAGGTAAGTTACATATGTATACATGTGCCATGCTGGTGCGCTGCACCCACTAACTTGTCATCTAGCATTAGGTATATCTCCCAATGCTATCCCTCCCCCATCCCCCCACCCCCCAACAGTCCCCGAAGTGTGATGTTCCCCTTCCTGTGTCCATGTGTTCTCATTGTTCAATTCCCACCTGTGAGTGAGAATATGCGGTGTTTGGTTTTTTGTTCTTGTGATAGTTTACTGAGAATGTTGATTTCCAATTTCATCCATGTCCCTACAAAGGACATGAACTCATCATTTTTTATGGCTGCATAGTATTCCATGGTATATATGTGCCACATTTTCTTAATCCAGTCTATCATTGTTGGACATTTGTGTTGGTTCCAAGTCTTTGCTATTGTGAATAATGCGGCAATAAACATACGTGTGCATGTGTCTTTATAGCAGCATGATTTATAGTCCTTTGGGTATATACCCAGTAATGGGATGGCTGGGTCAAATGGAATTTCTAGTTCTAGATCCCTGAGGAATCGCCACACTGACTTCCACAAGGGTTGAACTAATTTAGTCCCTTTACTAGTCCCACCAACAGTGTAAAAGTGTTCCTATTTCTCCACATCCTCTCCAGCACCTGTTGTTTCCTGACTTTTTAATGATTGCCGTTCTAACTGGTGTGAGATGGTATCTCATTGTGGTTTTGATTTGCATTTCTCTGATGGCCAGTGATGGTGAGCATTTTTTCATGTGTTTTTTGGCTGCATAAATGTCTTCTTTTGAGAAGTGTCTGTTCATGTCCTTTGCCCACTTTTTGATGGGGTTGTTTGTTTTTTTTCTTGTAAATTTGTTGGAGTTCATTGTAGATTCTGGATATTAGCCCTTTGTCAGATGAGTAGGTTGCGAAAATTTTCTCCCATTTTGTAGGTTGCCTGTTCACTCTGATGGTAGTTTCCTTTGCTGTGCAGAAGCTCTTTAGCTTAATTAGATCCCATTTGTCAATTTTGGCTTTTGTTGCCATTGCTTTTGGTGTTTTAGACATGAAGTCCTTGCCCATGCCTATGTCCTGAATGGTAATGCCTAGGTTTTCTTCTAGGGTTTTTATGGTTTTAGGTCTAACATTTAAGTCTTTAATCCATCTTGAATTGATTTTTGTATAAGGTGTAAGGAAGGGATCCAGTTTCAGCTTTCTACATATGGCTAGCCAGTTTTCCCAGAACCATTTATTAAATAGGGAATCCTTTCCCCATTTCTTGTTTTTGTCAGGTTTGTCAAAGATCAGATAGTTGTAGATATGTGGCATTATTTCTGACGGCTCTGTTCTGTTCCATTGATCTATATCTCTGTTTTGGTACCAGTGGCATGCTGTTTTGGTTACTGTAGCCTTGTAGTATAGTTTGAAGTCAGGTAGCGTGATGCCTCCAGCTTTGTTCTTTTGGCTTAGGATTGACTTGGCGATGCGGGCTCTTTTTTGGTTCCGTATGAACTTTAAAGTAGTTTTTTCCAATTCTGTGAAGAAAGTCATTGGTAGCTTGATGGGGATGGCATTGAATGTGTAAATTACCTTGGGAAGGATGGCCATTTTCACGATATTGATTCTTCCTACCCATGAGCATAGAATGTTCTTCCATTTGTTTGTATCCTCTTTTATTTCCTTGAGCAGTGGTTTGTAGTTCTCCTTGAAGAGGTCCTTCACATCCCTTGTAAGTTGGATTCCTAGGTATTTTATTCTCTTTGAAGCAATTGTGAATGGGAGTTCACTCATGATTTGGCTCTCTGTTTGTCTGTTATTGATGTATAAGAATGCTTGTGATTTTTGTACATTGATTTTGTATCCTGAGACTTTGCTGAAGTTGATTATCAGCTTAAGGAGATTTTGGGCTGAGACAGTGGGGTTTTCTAGATATACTATCATGTCATCTGCAAACAGGGACAATTTGACTTCCTCTTTTCCTAATTGAATACCCTTGATTTCCTTCTCCTGCCTAATTGCCCTGGCCAGAACTTCCAACACTATGTTGAATAGAAGTGGTGAGAGAGGGCATCCCTGTCTTGTGCCAGTTTTCAAAGGGAATGCTTCCAGTTTTTGCCCATTCAGTATGATATTGGCTGTGAGTATGTCATAGATAGCTCTTATTATTTTGAGATACGTCTCATCAATACCTAATTTATTGAGAGTTTTTAGCATGAAGGTTGTTGAATTTTGTCAAAGGCCTTTTCTGCATCTATTGAGATAATCATGTGGTTTTTGTCTTTGGTTCTGTTCATATGCTGGATTACATTTATTGATCTGCGTATATTGAACCAGCCTTGCATCCCAGGGATGAAGCCCACTTGATCATGGTGGATAAGCTTTTTGATGTGCTGCTGGATTCTGTTTGCCAGTATTTTATTGAGGATTTTTGCATCAATGTTCATCAAGGATATTGGTCTAAAATTCTCTTTTTTTGTTGTGTCTCTGCCCGGCTTTGGTATCAGGATGATGCTGGCCTCATAAAATGAGTTAGGGAGGATTCCTTCTTTTTCTATTGATTGGAATAGTTTCAGAAAGAATGGTACCAGCTCCTCCTTGTACCTCTGGTAGAATTCGGCTGTGAACCCATCTGGTCCTGGACTGTTTTTGGTTGGTAAGCTATTGATTATTGCCATAATTTCAGCTTCCATTATTGGTCTGTTCAGAGATTCAACTTCTTCCTGGTTTAGTCTTGGGAGGGTGTATGTGTTGAGGAATTTATCCATTTCTTCTAGATTTTCTAGTTTATTTGCATAGAGGTGTTTGTAATATTCTCTGATGGTAGTTTGTATTTCTGTGGGATCGGTGGTAATATCCCCTTTATCATTTTTTATTGCATCTATTTGATTCTTCTCTCTTTTTTTCTTTATTAATCTTGCTAGCGGTCTATCAATTTTGTTGATCCTTTCAAAAAACCAGCTCCTGGATTCATTAATTTTTTGAAGGGTTTTTTGTGTCTCTATTTCCTTCAGTTCTGCTCTGATTTTAGTTATTTCTTGCCTTCTGCTAGCTTTTGAATGTGTTTGCTCTTGCTTTTCTAGTTCTTTTAATTGTGATGTTAGGGTGTCAATTTTGGATCTTTCCTGCTTTCTCTTGTGGGCATTTAGTGCTATAAATTTCCCTCTACACACTGCTTTGAATGCATCCCAGAGATTCTGGTATGTTGTGTCTTAGTTCTCGTTGGTTTCAAAGAACATCTTTATTTCTGCCTTCATTTCATTCTGTACCCAGTAGTCATTCAGGAGCAGGTTGTTCAGTTTCCATGTAATTGAGCGGTTTTGAGTGAGATTCTTAATCCTGAGTTCTAGCTTGATTGCACTGTGATCTGAGAGATAGTTTGTTATAATTTCTGTTCTTTTACATTTATTGAGGAGAGCTTTACTTCCAAGTATGTGGTCAATTTTGGAATAGGTGTGGTGTGGTGCTGAAAAAAATGTATATTCTGTTGATTTGGGGTGGAGAGTTCTGTAGATGTCTATTAGGTCCGCTTGGTGCAGAGCTGAGTTCAATTCCTGGGTATCCTTGTGGACTTTCTGTCTCGTTGATCTGTCTAATGTTGACAGTGGGGTGTTAAAGTCTCCCATTATTAATGTGTGGGAGTCTAAGTCTCTTTGTAGGTCACTCAGGACTTGCTTTATGAATCTGGGTGCTCCTGTATTGGGTGCATATATATTTAGGATAGTTAGCTCTTCTTGTTGAATTAATCCCTTTACCATTATGTAATGGCCTTCTTTGTCTCTTTTGATCTTTGTTGGTTTAAAGTCTGTTTTATCAGAGACTAGGATTGCAACCCCTGCCTTTTTTTGTTTTCCATTTGCTTGGTAGATCTTCCTCCATCCTTTTATTTTGAGCCTATGTGTGTCTCTGCACGTGAGATGGGTTTCCTGAATATAGCACACTGATGGGTCTGGAGTCTTTATCCAATTTGCCAGTCTGTGTCTTTTAATTGGACCATTTAGTCCATTTACATTTAAAGTTAATATTGTTATGTGTGAATTTGATCCCGTCATTATGATGTTAGCTGGTTATTTTGCTCGTTAGTTGATGCAGTCTCTTCCTAGTCTCGATGGTGGTTACATTTTGGCATGATTTTGCAGTGGCTGGTACCGGTTTTGCCTTTCCATGTTTAGCGCTTCCTTCAGGAGCTCTTTTACGGCAGGCCTGGTGGTGACAAAATCTCTCAGCATTTGCTTGTCTGTAAAGGATTTTATTTCTCCTTCACTTATGAAGCTTAGTTTGGCTGGATATGAAATTCTGGGTTGAAAATTCTTTTCTTTAAGAATGTTGAATATTGGCCCCCACTCTCTTCTGGCTTGTAGGGTTTCTGCCGAGAGATCCGCTGTTAGTCTGATGGGCTTCCCTTTGATGGTAACCCGACCTTTCTCTCTGGCTGCCCTTAAGATTTTTTCCTTCATTTCAACTTTGGTGAATGTGACAATTATGTGTCTTGGAGTTGCTCTTCTCGAGGAGTATCTTTGTGGCGTTCTCTGTATTTCCTGAATCTGAATGTTGGCCTGCCTTGCTAGATTGGGGAAGTTCTCCTGGATAATATCCTGCAGAGTGTTTTCCAACTTGTTTCCATTCTCCCCTTCACTTTCAGGTACACCAATCAGACGTAGACTTGGTCTTTTCACATAGTCCCACATTTCTTGGAGGCTTTGCTCGTTTCTTTTTATTCTTTTTTCTCTAAACTTCCCTTCTCGCTTCATTTCATTCATTTCATCTTCCAGGGCTGACACTCTTTCTTCCATTTGATCACATTGGCTCCTGAGGCTTCTGCATTCTTCACGTAGTTCTCGAGCCTTGGTTTTCAGCTCCATCAGCTCCTTTAAGCACTTCTCTATATTGGTTATTCTAGTTATACAATCAGCTAAATTTTTTTCAAAGTTTTCAACTTCTTTGCCTTTGGTTTGAATATCCTCCCGTAGCTCGGAGTAATTTGATCGTCTGAAGCCTTCTTCTCTCAGCTCATCAAAGTCATTCTCCGTCCAGCTTTGTTCCATTGCTGGTGAGGAACTGCGTTCCTTTGGAAGAGGAGAGGTAGTCTGCTTTTTAGAGTTTCCAGTTTTTCTGCTGTGTTTTTTCCCCATCTTTGTGGTTTTATCTACTTTTGGTCTTTGATGATGGTGATGTACAGATGGTTTTTTGGTGTGGATGTCCTTTCTGTTAGTTTTCCTTCTAACAGACAGGACCTTCAGCTGCAAGTCTGTTGGAGTACCTGGCCGGCCGTGTGAGGTGTCAGTCTGCCCCTGCTGGGGGGTGCCTCCCAGTTAGGCTGCTCAGGGGTCAGGGGTCAGGGACCCACTTGAGGAGGCAGTCAGCCCATTCTCAGATCTCCAGCTGCGTGCTGGGAGAACCACTGCTCTCCTCAAAGCTGTCAGACAGGGACATTTAAGTCTGCAGAGGTTACTGCTGTCTTTTTGTTTGTCTGTGCCCTGCCCCCAGAGGTGGAGCCTACAGAGACAGGCAGGCCTCCTTGAGCTGTGGTGGGCTCCACCCAGTTCAAGCTTCCAGGCTGCTTTGTTTACCTAAGCGAGCCTGGGCAATGGCGGGCGCCCCTCCCCCAGCCTCGCTGCCGACTTGCTGTTTGATCTCAGACTGCTGTGCTAGCAAACAGCGAGACTCCGTGGGCGTAGGACCCTCTGAGCCAGGTGCGGGCTATAATCTCCTGGGTCACCGTTTCCTAAGCCCGTCGGAAAAGCACAGTATTCGGGTGGGAGTGGCCCGATTTTCCAGGTGCCGTCTGTCACCCCTTTCCCGAGTGAGGCAATGCCTCGCCCCTGCTTCGGCTGGCGCACAGTGCACTCACCCACTGACCTGCGCCCACTGTCTGGCACTCCCTAGTGAGATGAACACGGTACCTCAGATGGAAATGCAGAAATCACCCGTCTTCTGCGTCGCTCACGCTGGGAGCTGTAGACCGGAGCTGTTCCTATTTGGCCATCTTGGCTCCTCCCTTGTATCAGCTTCTTTGAAAGGACCCACAGCCTTCTTCTTATGGTACGTTGGCCCTCCCATGTTTTTTTATTTTTAATTGCCTTCCAGAGATAATATCAGAACCATGACAACTTTTCATTGGTAGTTTGACCAATGTTGAAGTGTTGTCACAATGGCATTTGAAATGAGGAATTCTGTTTTGACAAAACACAGCTGAGTTGTTTGTGATGCTTTGTGTGTTGAATAAGTTACCTAAGGTGATAAGAATCAAAATCTAAGTGTCTTTGTCATTTGAATTCCCAGAAAATTTGAATTCTGAATTGGAAAATTCAGAAAACTATGAAGATGAAATAGATTTCCATAGGCTAAGTTCTTAAACTAACCAACAAGAAGGCACCCACAACTCAACCCTTCCAAACTTTTTTCTTCCCAGCAAGGAAGGTGAAAGCCTGTCCTTCTGTCTTCTCTTTTCATCAGCTGTGGGACCATCCACCCAGGCTTCCTACACACAATTCAGCCCCTCCCTGTCCCTCCTTCCGCTCCTCCAGTTCAGGTGCATTTTCTCATCTCTGTCTTGATTTCTGACAGAGCTCCTGAGTGGTCCAGCTGCTAAAAGTCTTACTCTTCCCATATCCTCTTACCATCTGTCTGAAATTCAAATCTGACTGTGTCATTCCCTTTCTGAGACTTACCATCACCATAGGGATGCCATTCCATAACATCTGCATTCCCGACCAGACCTTCCATTATCAGGCTTCCATATTTGTCCTTGCTATCTCCCATCATGCCCAGCATTGCACTTTGTACTCGAGTAATATAGAACTATGTGTAGTTTTCAGAAACATCATGCTGTTCCATACCTGGTGCCTTTGGTTATGATTTTTTCCTCTACCTATAAGACTCTACCCCAGTGGTTTTCAACCAGGGTCAGTTTTGTCCCTTGAAGAGACAGTTGGCAACATCTGCAGACATTTTTGTTTGTCATAACTTGGGGAGGGGTGCTACTGGCACGTAGTGCGTAGGGTCCAAGAATGTCAGTCTTCCATAACAAAGAATTATCTGGCCCAAATGTCAATATTGCCAAGGTTGATTAACCTTCCTCTACCTCTTCATTTCCGGTAGGATAATTTCTACTTTCCGATGATGATTTAGGTAAGACATTCTCTTCTCTAGCAAATTGTCCATGATCCTTCCTTTTGTAGGATTGGGGAAGTAGCCCTTTGCTGTTCTATGAAAGGGTTCTCTGTGTATACCTATACCATATTTTCATAGGCCATATGTTATTATAATTATTTTTTATTTTTAATAAAGAAAATACAAGTGTTAACAAATAAACTGTCAGATTGTACCAGAATAATGGCTAAATCCCACATTTTTAGTTCAAAGCAAAGCCAACAGGTGGTTCAGCTATGACTCCTCAGGCTTAAGATGGAAACAAATACAGAAACCAGCTCTACCACCAACCACCCTCCTTCCACACTGTCAACACAAGAGAGGCTATCCCCTCACTCACATTTTGGAGAGAAGATGCTTTCTTTCCCCAAGGATAAGAGGAGGTCCTGAAAGAATTTCCATTTAAAAAAAAAAAAAGGGTTGAGAGGGCAACCTTCCAAAAGGGTAACTATCATTTTTATTTCTTTTTGGGATGTCTGCTTTGCCAGGGAATTGGGGAAAATCAGATGTGGGTAGTGAGCTTTTTACCAGTGGGCCATGTTGGAGTAATCAGCCATTCATACCAACTGCCCTGAGTGTATATACAATGAGTGAAAACAGCAATTAATACTACCAAACTCAGGCAAGACTGCAACAAATCAGTGAAGACCGGCCCAGTCAGGAGGGTAGTTTTTGTTCCCTTCTTGCTCCCTCAGTTGCACCCTGACAGGGTAGCAAGCAACAGTGGGTAGAGGAAGGGGAGAGGAGAGGTGTGGAAGTCAAACCCTCCACTTCAGATGAGTGAAATCAAAGCTCTTGGTTATGCTTGGGGCAGGGGTGAGAGTAGAGAGAAGAAATTTGAATCAGATGTGATATTGAAGTTTTTTAAATAAATAGGACTAAATCATGGAAACAGAAAGGGTACTGTTTGTATAAGTCAGAGTGTCTGAAAACTTATGGAACTGGGTCAAGATTATATGAAGGAAGGCATTACTTATATAAGATATCTAGGAATAGCTACTGCCAAAAAAAGACACCTTTATATCCCAGCGAGTTGACAGGGTTCAATAAGCCAGTCACATATATCTACGATAAAAAAATTTCAAACAGCACAAGAAGAGATCATAATTATACTGTATAATAATGCCATAATCTGTATGTCAACACAACACTGGAGGTCTTAGAGTCCTTCCTTCTTCTTATGGGGAAATCTTCACATGGGATGGGTAAGTCATGAAGTTTGGAGCGTCTTGGGTCCCTCCTGCATTAGGGAGTCTCCATTACTGCAGAAAGCCTCTTGCAGGCCTGGAGTGTGAGTAGACAGGAGGGTCAGCAACAATGTCTTTCTACACTGGAGCTCAGAAGGAAAGCTCCAATAGCCTTCACCAGACCCCCATGACTTACTTTAATGTCAGTATATAAGATCTTTTTTGAAGGTTTGAGTATTCTAAGAAAGGTTTTATAGAGGTCAAAGTTCTAGTTAACTGGGAACTTCCTAAGGGAAGGCATTTCAAATTTGTGATGTGGATGCTGCCTGTACCCCTGACTGGGCTCATACCCTGCCACACAGACACCCACACACAGACACACACACACACATCACACACACAGACACACACATCACACACACACAGACAGACACACACACACCACACACACACACATACACACACACACACATTATGCAATCCCATTTTTTGGTCTCTTGGTCTAGACGATAACTCTGTTCCCTTCCATGGGAGATTTCTCTCTCTGGGTTTCTTTTGGCTTCTCCCATGTTGCGAAATGTCTGAGGCTGCATCCTCCTGAGCATTACCCTTCTCTGCCCTTCATGAAGGCTCTGGACAGAAAGGGGCTGTGTCCTTCTACCTCTGCAGGACTTGCTACCTACCTAATTTTCTGGGTCTGGTGTAAAATGATAATGTTAAAAAAATTATTTACAATTTTGAGATAGTGGCAGCAGAGCCCTAAACAGGAGCCCTTCTAAGCATGGCGTCCTGTGTGACTGCACTGGTCTCATGCCCAGGAAGCTGGCCCTGCCCTTCTGTGAGAGCTGGAGCCCAGCTGCTGCCTTTACTGGGTCATCTCTAAAGGGGGTACACTTTTCAAAATCATTAATTAATTTTCGTCAGAGACACTGTAGTCAGTACATTTCCAGGAAAGAACATTACCCCCTGGCATGACTCTGACTTTGCCCTTCAGGAACAATACACAGCCTGTGATGGCGCTGAGACGCCTTTGAGTCTTTACCATCTGCCTAGACCTGACAGCATCCCAAATGGGAAAAACATACATGTTGGATTCTAATTCTCTTGCCCTAGGAATGGTGCTGGTGCCACTTGATTTATTTTGATTCATTCTTTCTCTGACAGAAGAAGGAGAGGAGAGAGTTTCTAATTTCTTCTTTTTGTGTGTGTGATAAAATATACATAACATAAAATCTACCATCTCAACCATTTTCAGGTGCATAGTACAGTGGCCTCAAGTACATGCATACTATTGTGCAGCCATCACCACTACTCATCTCCAGAACTTTTTAATCACCCTAAATTTAATTCCTTTTATTGCATCTATTTCCCTGGACCAGAAACCCCTTGAAGGCTGAGAACATGACTTACTCATCTTTTAATATCCATGGGCTTCTATATAGTAGACACTCAAAATGCTTATTAAACTGCATTTACATTCGGCAGAGATAAACAGAGTGGAAAGCTGCCATAGCATTACCTCTGGAAATGAATGAAAGCCTGTGATGTGGTGAGTGCTGCTTGCCTTTGTTATCAATGCCATCCTTTCCTTTCCCAGGAAATAATGTGAATTTTTTTGATTTATACACTATTAATATCCTTTATGATGTCCTGCTGCCTTCTAATTTATAAAACATTCAGGAATTTCCAGTAAACTGAGTAACATGCAATTAAACAAATAAAGCTCGTGCCTTAAATCCTTTCGTCAAAACAAAACACCCCCCTGCCGAAAAAAAAACCAAAACAAAAACCAGAGAATAATTAACTACTAATATTTACTTGCATTCCATCCTGAATTCTTCCATGGGTCCATTCCTTTTTCTAATGAACAAGAATTTTACTTTACCTAAAGTTTTTGTTGCATAATGTGAGGAAACCACTTTTTGTCTGTTTGAAAACTATTTAAATGTGTCTAAAATGCAGATTTAGGAAAGAAAGGACTCAATCCAATCAATGTTCACCTCTTAAAGGATCATCTAAAGAATTCAGTAAATATTTTTATATGATTCTTTGAAGTTCAGAGGCTGGAGACAAGTTTAGCAAATTAGTAAAAGCAGATGTTGAGGAAATGTTTTGACTGGAGGAAGACGGTCAGGGGGTTCTCATAGTCCTGGATTCAAATAAATGGTTTGGAATGAAAACTGAAAAGATACCAAAGGGAGGGATGTTGCAATTGTTAAATGGAAATATGTCCAAAAAGAATTATTCCTTTCTGAAAAATTTAAGCAAATGGGTATAGGCCAAAACAAGGCAGCCTATAGGCTTTTTGAAGCAAAGCTGCTCTGATGTACTGCTGTGATATATATTTCTTAGACATGTTTTTGATTGTTAGAATAGATTGAGGGAAAATATACTTGGGCCAAGAAAGGATTCTCAATTGAACTGTCATGGGGAGTAAGCTATATCTCCCCTCTTCTTCCTAAGAGGCATTGATATTATCTTTTTGTCATTTTATTGGATACTCACTATTATATCTAGGAATTTATCATAGTTCTCAATGTGTGGGAAAAAATAAAGAACCATTTGTCTCTAAGAATCACATTGTTGGAGTCAGCTGATTATAATAATCATGTATGAAGCTTACTCAGGAATTTCTTAACATTTGCTGTTGAGCACCATTCCTTTATATCTTGTTCTAAATTATGGCTATGTTAGAGAAAGATTTGTAATTATGTGTATTTAAATTAGGAATTAAACTTTTGTATTTGTTAGGGTAATAGCTGGTGCAGCAAATTAGCCACAAAATTTCAGCTGTGTAACACAGTGGGTTTTCCTTGTCAGTAGGCAGATAGCTTTCCTCCATGTGATAACATGGGGACTCAGGCTCTTTCTGTCTTCTGGTTCCACCATATCCTAGGGTCTTAAAGTCCTTTCCATGAGGCCAGTGGAAGTGGGAAGGCTATGAGGAGAAAACATACCAGAATTGATACACATTACTTTTACTCACATTCCATTAGCAAGATCTAGTCAAACGATCACCTGTGAATGCAAGGAAGGCTGGTAAATGTAATTGCTCACCTGAACTACTTTTCTGCCTTGTGGAAGAGTTTTTGGTGGGCAGTTTTCTTTCTCTCAGTTTTTCTTCATATTATTATAGTAAGGCAACCCGATTAGTCTCTTTCTATCAGCTAGTTACCTCGCCAACTATTAAATAGAACAACCATGCACCTAGTTATTAAATAGTGAACTGTGTAGTAATAGTACTTGGGAAAATTGAAATGACTTATTTGAGGCTATAGATCCATATAAACCCACAAATAAATGGATCACCATTCTCTCAAAGAGGAGCAATACAACAAAGAAATAATCCTTATATTAGATTTTTAATTCATGTAGTGCTGTAATTACAGTACTTGATCAGAAACAGAAGACCATGTTTCTTTAGTGGGGGCTGCTAAATCTGTCTTTTTTTTTTTTTTTTTTTTTGAGACGGAGTCTTGCTGTGTCGCCCAGGCTGGAGTGCAGTGGTGCGATCTCCGCTCACTGCAACCTCCACCTCCCGGGTTCACGCCATTCTCCTGCCTCAGCCTCCCGAGTAGCTGGGAGTACAGGGGCCTGCCACCACACCCGGCTAATTTTTTGTATTTGTAGTAGAGACGGGGTTTCACCGTGTTAGCCAGGATGGTCTCGATCTCCTGACCTCGTGATCTGCCCACCTCGGCCTCCCAAAGTGCTGGGATTACAGGCATGAGCCACCACACCTGGCCAAATCTGTCTTATACTATAGTATTCATAGTTACTATTATTAGCAGTAGTGGTAGTAAGAGCAACTGATATTTATTGAGCACTTACTGTGTACTAGGTATTGAGCTAACTGCTATGTAAAGAAAATGTCATTTAGTCTTCCCACTGCCTCCATGAGGTATGTACTACAACTGTTGTAATTAGGAATTTTATGAGCAATAGAAACAGACTCTGGATGACTTAACTAGGAATAGAATTTACTAGAAATATGTAAGATGGCTCATATCAAAGGAAAAAAGAATCCAGACAAGTCTCAGACAAGGCAAAATAAGGGAAGCCCCAAGGACCCAGGTAGAAGTAATAAAGGGACACTTGGGAAGGATCTGCTTCAACTTTTCTTGGCAGGGGTGCCAGGATACCCTGACTGACCATCCCACCAGGATCACACACTGTGAAGAAAGAGTATGTCTCCAGTGAAAAATATAAACCCTGTTACCAGTAAGGGTTAATAGGTAGCAGAGACAGGGTTCAAAATCCAGGGGAATGCCCAGTTTAGTGGAAAAACTATAAGTTTTGAAGACAGACCCTTGTGTGAACGCTGGCTCTGGCGCTGTGCCTGGTGTGCAACCTCTTTGAGCCTCAGTCTCCTCACTTGTAAAACTGGACAGCAATGTTATCAGAATGCCAGGCAACATTGGTCTAGGTCTTGCTCCTTGCTGCACAGAAAGCCAGTCTCTGAGAGAATAAGTCCTGCCAGGGAAGAAGGCTTTTTATTCAGGTGATGTCAGCCAGAAAGTTGGGAGATCAGTCTCAAATTGGGGGTTTCTATAGCAGGGAAGGAATGTAGCTACATGTGGGAAAACAGAAATCAGGAATGGGTAAAGCAGCAATCATGCCGTATGAATGAAGGCTCTGGTATCTCATTGGATGGGTGATCCGGTGTTTCAGTTCCTTGCCTGAGGGTCAGTTTCCTGAGGAAGGAACTCAAATAAGACAAATGTAAGTTTTACATTTCAACATCAGAGAGGGCCAATTTCTATATTTATTTTAAAACTGTAAACATCAGTTTTTTGGGCCAATTTGGCCAATTTCAGTCCCCTCTATTTATCAATCCCTCAATCATATGGAACCTGATCATTGATCCTTCTGGTTGCTTCATGCTGAAGAGGGGCATTGTGGGATAATGATGAGGAATGAAAACATCACATCTGCAATTGAAAGTACTCGTGAGTACCTGGTTGGCATCTGGCTTGTTGGAGCACCAGGATCTGGGTACTTCTATTAATGGTTTTAGAAACTCAGATGATTAATAACATAGATAAATCAAATTTAAAAATAGCAGAGAATATAGAGTGGATCCCCTGGGGAGTCCAAGAGAATAATCCTAAACCTACCAAAGGTCTTCCTGATTCATTACATCCTGCATGCAAAAAGATGTCTTTTTTTGGAGAGCAATAACAATCTGAAAAGTGCATGTTCACTTTATGCTTTCACATCTATGGTCTTTGGCTGGGTTTTGAATATCAACTTAAGGCTGTCTAAAGTTTCAGAAAACCATAACTGTTACCCCTGGAAGGGTCCCAGAGGCACTGGTTTTTACCTGAGTGTGATGAATCCCAGAGGCTCTAGTTTTACTTGAGTATGATGAATCCATGGCTTAACACCAGCTAACAGAACAGATGAGTGAGTGGTCAGCAACATCTCAAAAGAGCTGACCTATTGTGGTTGCAGCTGGTCATCACCCCGGTGTAATTTCTAGATCTTGGACATGGTCTGCAGTTTCAAAGAGTGGAGAGGCACTTCTATAGGGAACTGGAGCCTGTTGGAAAAAGACTCTGAGAGACTAGTTGGTATATTTCCTTATTGTTTTACATATGATCTAGCTTCTGTTTCAGAAGAGAAACAATCCTCAAGTGACAGGGAGTCTGGTGAAATGGTCCCCACACATTTCAAAGAGGATAAGAGCCAACCCACTTATGGGGGCTACTCAGATCCTCAGCAGGACAAAGAGCAAGCTTTTTTCCCAGATAAAATTTGTCTTTTGGCAATTGGGGTCTCTTTGGCCAAAAGTGGGTCTGGTTAGTCAGATGGGGGACTTAGGACTCTATTTTTTAATTTGGCCCCTTTTTGTCAATACATGCCAGAGGCAGCATCCATGTCCAAACTTTTATTTTGTCCCATATTGTTGCTGTGGTGGTGTGGCTATGTGCCCTGGGTCCATCCTGTCCCTCAGTGGGAACCCTATGGCCAAAGAACTTAGAGTCAGAAGACTTGTAGCCAATTAAATGTTCTAGTCCTGACAGAAATGGAAGTGGACAGGCACTCATTAACCCTTAAAGCCCTTTAAGTAACAAAAAAGCCCAAAACCAAAAGCCAAAAAGTAAGTTTAATATTCCTGTCATTATACAGCCAGTCTCCCATGGCTTGCACACAGAAGCACACCAGCCACTTCATCTGAGGTGCTTCACTTGGCATTGATAGGTGAAATCGAGCAGTTCCTTTTCTCAGGGCAAGCAGCTCTTATAGTGGCTTTTACCCAGTCCACAAGGCTGGCTGTTCTCTTGGGAATAATTGTCCTGTGTGTCTAGTTTATATATACATCCATCTGCGATTGCTCAATTGTGAGCCATGGATCCTGCATCCACTAAAACATGCTCTTCCACTCTGCTGCATTTAAAAGACATTGCTCCCAAATTAATTACTCTCACAATTTATTTTAGTAAAGATTTCTTAAGAAACTGATGATACCAATCTACAAAATGGAATAATTTCTTCACATTATACCTTCTGGTTATAATAGTTACTCTCCACTCTGTTTTGCCTTTCCCCCCACATTGACTACCTTCTTGGAAATCACAGATTTCAGAGGTAATTTTAGTACGTTGGCATATTCTCCCCCTTTGTGGTAGCTTTGAGGCTAGTGATCTGAGCTCAGACAGACCCACATCTGAGCCTGGTCCAGCCTCAAGACCTAACCCAGCACTCTGTTACTTCCATTGTAGCTATTATAGATAACAATAACAAAGGGATTCAATATTTTGCTTTTTCCTTATTAGTTTGTACTTCCTTTTACAGCCAGGGAACCAACTCCTCAGGAGTTGATTTCATATCTGAATTTCACTGGTAACTTTACCTTTAATAACTGAATGCAGCACAGTTGCAGCTCCATACCATGGCCACCCAGGAAGTAAAGGTTAATATAACATGCATTATTGTAACACAGGGGCCTAGATTCTGGCCTTGCATCAGTGTGTTCTTGATATTAACATTTAATTTATAGAAAAACTCTTAACGGATTTTACTCCTCAAAATTGGCCCTTACAATCTCATACCTCTTTCTTCTATGATAGTCCTGGGCCTAGAGGGATTCAGTAGTTTGTTTCTGGCCCTGTGTCTCATGAAAGCAGTTCACTTTGATTGTCACCTTCTCCTGGGTCTGAAGACGAGGTTTTGACTGGTGTCAATGTTCAAGATTTAGTAGGAGTTGGTGCCATTTTCAGATGCAGGAGTGAAAGCTCTGTTACTTAATGGCACAAGGACTTTAAAAGCAATACAGAAAGTTTCATGTTTGTAAAAGGCTTAATTCTTTTAAATCTCAGTTTTTTTAAGCAATCAAAAAGCTAATAACAATGACATAGAAATTATCTCGATAAAATGTAAAATCTGTTTCTTAGGCTAGTTACCAAAAGGCAAAGAAAGATCTTCTGCAGTGTGATTGCTTCTCCTTATAGGAAGCCTATTTAGATAACCTGGTGGAAAGGGTACTGGAATTGATCAGACACGGGAGGCATGTGTTCAGAGTCATGAGTGAACATTATATTACAGAGGAAACAAGAAACTAGAAAACTAGTACCTTGAGCAGGAGAACAGCATGAGAAGTTTTCTGGTTACATGGAGCAATTCAGACGTATCAAGAAAAGCCAAGAGTACAGCATCAAGTTATACTGGAGGAAAGCATTGCTTTCTAATCCTTTAAGATCAACATTCCAGATACAACTGTGGTTAGAACCAGGGGAAAAAAATTACAGGAGCTGGTGAAAAAGTTGAAGGAGAGGGCTATTATCTCAGGCCTTTGCAAGGGGACGAAACAGCTAAAATAGCAAGGTGCAACAGAGTTCCACTTCTGAGATACGAATCTGATAAGTTTTCAAAAAGTGGTTATAGCATCAAAATCAAAACCTCTTGTAATTTTATTAACAGCAAGGCAAAATTTTAAAGAAACCTTGTTCTAATACAGGGGACCAATCTTTTTCAGATCTCTCTCCTCTACTTACTGGTTCCTTTCTACCTTGTTTCATACATAACCTTCCAAGTCCATAATTTGAATTAATCTTTAGATAACTTCTGAATTAAAGAAAATTATTCTTTTTCTCAATAAAAGCATATCTTTTATGGCACATTTTATATACAGAATTATATATTAGAATTCTTACGCTTAGTAACTTTAAATTTTAGTGAAAATCTAGGAAGAAAAATCCTGAACTATCAGATATTAGCATTTTATAGATGAAAACATTCCACTATTTAAAAAAAACCTGTTTCCCCATATCATAATCCTTTCTTACTTAGAATGACACAGACATCTAAGGAGCATCCAAAATAATTTCAATATTTTAAATTACATAAAGAGTTTACCTATAACATTTATCCTATTTACATTTCATTCATTTTAGCAGTTTATCTAGGTTACTTATGAGAACTGAGATATTAGACAAAGCTAGTTATCATTTCCTTGTTAACCATTTTTATAACCTGTGAGTATCAGGTGTTCATCTCAGTAAGAACTTTAAATACATGGCTATTTTCCCAATAACTCAGATTCAACTTTTTGAAAAATTATGCTAACAATATTAAATTAGCCTTATTTATAAAAAAAAATCACACAAAGATCATTCTGTTCATGACTGGGTTTATAGTCTTATAACCTTTTGTGCCAAACCATTAAATACCAAGCAGAGAGAAATATAAAACCCATACAAAAAGGTATGCTGATAATTCTGAAGACATTTCTATTTTTATTTCACCAATAATTTTAAAGCCAACGTGTTTATTAAGGATTTACTTAATTCACAGTAACTTGAAAGTGTTTAAACTTATTTACTTAATTTATGAGTGCTCATTTGTTTATTTATGTATTATTATTATTTTTTTGAGACAGGGTCTCACTCTGCCAACCAGGCTGGAGTGCGGTGGTGCAATCTCAGCTTACTGCAACCTCTGCCTCCTGGGCTCAAGTGATCCTCTTACCCCAGCCTCCCAAGTACTTGGGAGTACAGTTTGCACCACCATGCCCAGCTAATGTTTGTATTTTCTGTAGAGATGGAGTTTCGGCATGTTGGCAAGGCTGGTCTTGAACTCCTGGGCTCAAGTGATCTGCCTGCCTCAGCCTCTCAAAGTGCTGAGATTACAGGAGTGAGCCACTATGCCTGGCCAGAGTACTCCTTTATTTAAAAGCCAATTTGGTACTCTGTAAAAACAACACATGACATTTAGACACATGTACCCACTTACAAATAAAGATCCAATAGCTTTTACCTTAGAATTCTAGCCATGAGTTATGAATATGTTCACATGGCTAAACTTTGCCCTAATAGGTAATCCAATGAAGGCTGTGAGCCAAAATTTTGGGTAAAGCAGTTTTCATAGAAGTTTAATTTTTAAAGGCCAAATCTTTTCAGACTCCAAAGAATACTAGGGCCAAACAGCACCGCAGAACATCATGTAATAACTAGGCCTGACCCTGCTTAGAACAGCAGCATAAAAGCCTGGATGCAAGGAACTACATCCTGCTTTCTCATTAAGGACAGTACTACAATTCAAAGACTTTCCAAGACTGGGCAAAGTCAGGCACATTCAGGGTGATATGGCCATAGATTTTCCCTCACTCCATTGGCCCACAACTACCTTCAGACCAACCCTAAAATGCACCCAAGTGGGCTGCACTCTGGGATTGAACCCCAGCCTCCCATGTCTGCATTGACATACACATAAGCAGTCGCCAAGACACAGTCCAACTGCAGCAGTGATCAACAAGCCCCAAGAGTGTCCAGACTGAGTCGGGGTGCTTTCCTGTCTCAGCTGCTTGGCTTGTTCAACCTCAAATGGAAATTCCTTCAGAATTCCCCGAATCAAGAGGAGCAGTTCCTGCTTTTTGGACCCACAGAAGACACTCACTTGTCCAGATGCAGATGTGCACATACAGCCACAAATAAGCAATTATTAGCAAGCCCCAAGAGTGTCCGAACTGAAACAGTCAGGGAGCTTTCCTCCCTTCATTGGTTAGGCTTGTTCAACCTGCAAATAGATTCCTCAAATCTAGAGGAGCCATATTTGCTGTGAGCTACCCACAAAAGACACTTATCTGTCCAGAGACAGATGTCAATTTTCTTTTCTTTCTTTCTTTCTTTTTTTTTTTGAGACAGAGTCTTGCTCTGTCACCCAGGCTGGAGTGCAATGATGCGATCTTGGCTCACTGCAAGCTCCGCCTCCTGGGTTCACGCCATTCTCCTGCCTCAGCCTCCCCAGATGTCAGTTCTCAAGAGTGATTCTTCCTAGGCAATCAGGGCGATGATTGGGGCTGGCAGTGGTGGGCCAAAGAGAGAAAGACTGAAACTTACCTTTGGCCAAAAACACAAAGACAGGCAGCTGCCTAGGAGGTCTTCTGAAACTCTTCTGGCCTGTGGCCAGTGAACTGTGAGCAACACATTCCCAGTCAGGAAACCAAAATCTGTTACTGAAATACCAGGCGGGGGACCCTGTTGCTTCCTGCACAGAAAGCCAATCACTGAAACAATGAGTATTGCCAGGGAGTATTGCCAGGGAAGAAGGCTTTTTATTCAGGTGACATCAGCTAGAGAGAGAGGAGATCAGTCTCAAATCCATCTCTCTCAACTGATTAAAATTGGGGGCTTATAAAGCAGCAAAGGAATGTAGCTACATAAAGTCATGATGGATGAGAGATCTGGCATCTCATTGTCTGGTCATGGTGAGCTGGCGTTTTAGTTCCTTGCTTGAGGGTCAGTTTCCTGAGGAAGCAACTCCAATAAGATAAATGTAAGTTTCAAGTTTTAACACCAGGGAGGGTCAATTTCTATGTTTATTCAAAAACTGATAACATCAGTTCTATGGGCCAGTTGGGCCAGTTTCGATAACTAGCTATCAAGAATGTCAAATATTTTTAAAAATGCTTTATCCAAAAGAAGAGGTGAAAACCTAAAGCAAAACCATAACTTGAAAATGTACCTTACTTGCAAAACAGAAAAACTTCACCAGACCCAGACATGATGTGCATCACCGATGATCTATATCCGAACTTTTTTAACACTGATTTTTTTCAGGCTCATATGTTGTAGATAAGACCACAGAAAAGCTGACCTGATAGTAACTCTGTATGGACTTATGTTCTAAAAATATAATTACTAACACTTCCAGCAGCTCTCTAATTTACAAATTCTGAGAAATCTCTACCAAGACCATCCTACAATTAAGTGTAATTACCCCAAACCTTATAAGTGCCCTTCCTAATGGTCTTTAGATACTGTTTTTTTCAGGTGGATTTTGTACTGAAATTTGGTCAGACTCTCTTTGCAACAGACTGGGATCTCAACTAGTAACAGTGTACACAGTTAAGATTCCTTGAGTCAGTCTCTATCTACTAAAAGCCGGTCTGCCCATGGCTATGAGGTAAATTTAGCACTGACTTGAGCTTGGATTATTTAGTTGAGCCCTGTAGCAATGATAAGATTATCTTATATATATTCTTCTAGCAGCTCTTCTTGATTTTGCCTTTCTCAATTTCAGAAAAATGAACTGTTAAGATATCCTTGGGTTTTAAAAATGTTCATTAAATAATGATGAGGTTTAAAATAAGCTATCCCAAAATATGTCACCTTGACATTTGAAAAACCCTTGGAGTCAGGGTTTCCAAGATGATTTGGGCCACAAAGCAGAAGACAACATGAAATGGTTGGTTTCTGCCTGAGACCATCACAACAGGATAAGCCAGGTATAAACAATTTTTTTTTCCTAACCATTACTTCAACTTTATAGCTAAGAAAACTGAGGCTGAGAAAGTGCAAGGAAATAGCAAAAGTCATTGGTTATTGAGTGGCGGAACTGAGGAGTAGAGGACTTTGGTTTGTCTGATGCCAATTTTTGTTCGTTGCTTGCTTTTTAATTATACATATTGCCAACATGCCTAGAAGAAGTAAGGACTTCTGGATGACTCCTGGTAGCCTGGAAAAGGCCTTGCTTGGGGGAATAGTTTGGCATCCAGAAGTTGGTTTGAAGGCTCTTGAAAGCCACTTCCTTGCTCAGAGAAGAGACCTGAACTGCAAGGCCATGAAGGCCTAGTCAAGCTTTACCTTTCTGTGTCACTGGTGGTGAGAATGTGAAACAGTTGGGGAAAGGAATAGACGTCAAGGACACTCTGGCTCACAGGCCAGTCTGACTGTCCTTCACATGAACTTGGGATTGTTAGTTGTTTGGGTCTGCCTTTTGAACACAAACGAAGATATCCTTTGCCTCATTATGATAACATCAATTGGATGTTCTTAAAGCCGAGAGACCAATATCACCAACCTCAGTCATTATCACTAGAACTAAATTAGTTACCTAGTCTGTTAAAGTTCTGGTGGTACTTGAGAAAAACCCTAGCAAAGACAGTTTCTACATCTTTTAGATGATGAAGACAATGACAAACAACAACAACATAGCAACAACTAACACTTGTATAATGCTGCCTATTTTCCAGGTTCTGTTCTAAGTATTTCCCATATGTTAACTCACTGAATTCTCATAATAATCTACTGTGATTAGGGACTTTCATGAGGTCACACAGGCAGAGAAAGATGGAATGGAGATTTGAGTCTGTAGTCCATTATGCCATTTCTCATTCAGAGATTTTTAAATCAAAGTCAAATAAAGCATTGATATTATTTAGTGTGAAGTACATTGAAAATATTAACTTGTCATATAAGAGGCTTAAGTTTACAGTAGTTGTTTTCTTAAAAGTAATTAAGTTGAGACTACTATTTGAAATGTATTCCCAGCTTTAAAAATAGTAACAATGTACTATTTGAAGAAATGAAATCTTTTCTATTTTCTCTACTTTCATCATTTTACATATTTATCTTGGAGTATAATTTTTCTTGCTCATGGTTTATTAGAAATTAGTGAAAATATTTCATTTTTATGGAAAACATTACACCAATAAGTAGATAAATACACCTTCATTTTCTACAAAATAGATTCTGTCTGTGTCTCAGGGTAGAAACTGATCTAGGTTTTACGCTTCTTGTTTCTACAAGAATTTTTAGCAAATGTTGCAGAATCTATATCAATTTCTATACACATACCTACATATCTATGTCTGCAATGACAATATTTTTAAATTAAGGTAACTTCCAGGTGACACTTTTGGTTCTATTATTGATATTAATTATTTGGACCTTCCTTCATTCCACAAAAGGAACTTAAGGTCGCTAAAATGTGTTTGCCCAGTAAGGTATGATAATAAAAGATAAAGAAAAGAGAAAATACAAATAAATCAATATGATGAATTCAGGGTAATTCTTATACCCAAATATGTGCCATAAAGACCTGTACACTGAATCATAGTGTGCTGCAATTTTAGCTCCACATTTCTTAACAAAGGATTTAAATGTCATAGAACTTGCTGAGCTCCTAAGATAAGAAACCAAGTAGTAGGTTAAGAGAGGTACAGCTGTCCTTGGTATGGAGGCCTGAAAATAAACCATGGGAATATGTCAAACATCTACTGTGTGTTTACAGAGAATACAAAGATGGTTCCTGCCCCTATTTTGGGACAAGATATCACATTCACAGTCAATATTCAGAAATATTAAACATGCCTCTTAGTTGTGCCCTCAACCCTGACTAGAATCTCTGTGTTTCTTGTTTCTTATTCTCCCACTTCCCACAGTGACTTTTAAAAATCTTTCCCGGCTGGGTGCAGTGGCTCACACCTGTAATCCCAACACTTTGGGAGGTCGGGGCTGGGGGATTGCTTGAGGCCAGGAGTCCAACACCAGCCTGGGCAATATGGCAAAATCCTGTCTCTCCAAAAATACAAAAATTAGCTGGGTATGGTGGTGCATGCCTATAGTCCTGGTTACTTGGGAGACTGAGGTGGGAGGATCACCTGAGCCTGGGAGGTTAATGATGCAGTGAGCTGTGATGGCTCCGCTGCACTTCAGCCTGAGTGACAGAGCGGGACCCTGTCTCAAAAACAAAAACAAAAACTAACACGGAAAACCCCAACTTCTCTACTTCTTTAAATTTCCTAATTCTCTTTATGTACCTCCCACTCCTCCCTCATCTCAGAAAATGACCTACTTCAAAAACAAGTAGAAGCCATCACCTGGGAACTGCATTTGTTTACTACCATCACAGAGGACTCGCCTTGCATCTGTACCTCCTTCCCCCTTTTGGCAGGCATAGAGGAGCTGCTCCTCCTTATTACTAAGAACAGTGCTTCCAGGTGTGCTACAAATTCCTTTCCTTCTTGAATATGCTAAACGTTATCCCTTCTCTCTTATCTACTCAACCATTCTTTTCATTGGTATTGAACTATTTTTCAGACTTGTGTTTTTTTTTTTTTTTTTTTCAGACGGAGTGTCGCTCTGTTGCCCAGGCTTGAGTGCAGTGGCGCAATCTCAGCTCACTGCAAACTCCGCCTCTCTGGTTCACGCCATTCTCCTACCTCAGCCTCCTGAGTAGCTGAGATTACAGGCATCTGCCACCATGCCCGGCTAATTTTTTGTATTTTTTGTAGAGACGGGGTTTCACCATGTTAGCCAGGATGCTCTCGATCTCCTGACCTCGTGATCCGCCCGCCAAAGTGCTGGGGTTACAGACGTGAGCCACTGCGCCTGCCCTATTTTTCAGACTTCTTAATCTTAAAAAGAGCCTGCCTTGACCCTGCACCCATATCCTGGACCAATGCTTTCTCTCTGATCTCCTCAGTTACAGCCAGACTTCCCAAACACAGTGTATGCCTGCTTCCTCCTTCACCCTACTTCCCAATAACCCCTTCGGCCATTTGACTCTGGAGCCACCAAAACTGCACTTGTAAGATGACCAGTGACCTTGGTTGTGCTACATCCTATGAATATCTTTCAACTTTTTGAGTTTTTTAGTGTATTTGAATAAAACAGCTCTCTCCTTATTTTGATGAGTGAGGCAGAGTTAACTTCTTTGGCTCACAAGCAAAGATTCCCAACTCGGATAGTCCAGCTCTCCAGCCTTGTCTGGCACTGGTCTCTTCTGTGTGCTTCTTGCTCCACTCATACTGCCCTTCTCTCAGTTCCATGAGTTGGCTCTTCTCTTTCCTGCCTCAGGGCCTTGGCACATGCTGTTTTTCTTGTCTAGAAATCCCTTCCTCTCCCTCTTCACTTGAGAATTTTAGTTCTTCAGATTCAGGTTAAATACCTCTTCTGAGGAACCTTCCTTAAACCCCCAAACTCAATCAGTTTCTCTATTATATATTCTCAAAGGCCCGAGATAAGTTTAATATCCCCACAAATTACTGAACAGGAGTGAAAATGGCCCTCTCCCCGGTTCATTGGTAGTGTCTGAATTTTAATTCCAATCACATTGTGATTTTTCCAAAAGACATTTAATGGAATTCTTCAAATAGGATATGTGTGGCTGGTGTAATTGAACAGTAGTTTAACATCCTTTTAAGTCATAGTGCTTATTTCCTATGACTCGTGGGCCTTTCAGGGATATCTGATTACAGCTCCGCTCATTGTGATTATTATGATCATGACACTTGCAGAAACATAATATGAACCAGGTCAGAAGCCTTGAGCCTAGATGAGCCAAGGCAGAGGGAGCCTAGATGCTGTAGTAGAAAGTCCTTCCTTGAGTGATTTGTAGTTGCTGCTCTGATCGTCATGTTTATTGATTCAGGGAATTTTATTAGCAGGTTATCCAATGCCTTAAAGAATGGTTCTTCCTTCAGTACATGCTTCCCATATTTCATTTTGTTTTGCTTTTACCCCCAAGTTGCAAAAGTTCCTTGATCTGGTATACTTACTGGGTAGGTCTAGGAAGAAGAATACAGAAAAGTGATATCCTATACGACACTTTGCAATTCATATTTATTCGTAATTACAACCTGAAAGATAAGGGCAGGAGTAATAATCTCCATTTTCCACATGGAGAAACTGAGGTCTAATAAGCAATAACTAGTGAAGACAGTTATAGAACCTAGGTGTGCCAACTTTTGGTATAGTGCTCTTTTCTGCCATGTCATTAATTTGAAAGTGTTTTTAATTCTTCTTCATCTTTTTTTTTCACAAAAGTTCTTATGTCTATATTATTATCAGTTTGTCAACTCAATGTAGCAAAATTGAGTGCTGATTATAGAGAACATTCTGGGAGGTATAAAACAATGATACAAATTCTTCAAGCTTGTAATTTGTTGGGAGTGGAGGTGGGGACAAGATTCACTTATTCTATTACTTCTGTCCTCATGCCCAACCTTCATAGAATTCAAATTAGGCTTGATTTTAGATTTTGTTTCTCTTATATCCCATTCTTTTATTATTGTATATCTCATGAATATCTATTAATCTATCTGAGACCAAGTCAGATGACAAAAGAATTTTGAGAAGATGTTGATGACAAATGACATTGTCTCTCACCTTGAACCAAAGTGTGGGGCAAGTGGCAATTGAGACTTGAAATGGGTCTTAAACTTGGAAGAATAAAAGGATTACTTGTTAGTATTTTGTACAGTTTGATGACCTATTGAAAAATCTCAGTTTTGCTTTTAACTATTACCAACTTATGATGAAAGAACAGCATGAATGTTCACCCTTCAAAGAATAGACTGCTAGTTGCCTTTCCCAATATCCAAGATGGCCACGTAGGATAAAGGCTATGGTTTTCATCTTCCCTTGTACTAGTCTGGCTATGTGAGTTGCCAGTGAGCTGTAATGAAAGATTATCGCTGCCCAAGGGAATTTTTAAAAATATCTGTCATGTACCCTTTACCCTTTTTCTTTCTGTTTATTAGCATATGGCCAATACATGAACAGTCATCTTGGATCATGAGGTGGCATGGTAAGGTTGGTGGAGCATAGGATAGGAGCCTGTATACCAGCATTGGGAGCTATCTCAGGACTTCTTCTAAGGGAGATAAAACAAATGTTTGTCTTTTTAAGGCCATTATTGTTTTGGAGCTTTGATTACAAGCAACTGAACCCAGTCCTACCTGAAATTCCCTACTTCACCACCTAAATCAAGAATGTCCTGAAACCTGGCTTTTATTTGTTCCTTAAAGACAAGTCAAATATTTTTGTTTCTAGGGTCTGGGTTCTGTCCATCTATAAGAATAGGTGATTATACACCATTATGAGATATAGCAAAGCAGGTATGAATACCTTTTTTTGTTTGTTTGAGAGATGGGAAGGGAGAGAATTAAGAGGAAAATGAAAGAAACTCTGGGGTATTAGATGATACTTGAGAACTAGGAAAGGAATCAGGGTTTGTAGTTTCTGTTAGTGATAGATAGCTGATCTCACTGGAAAGCAATGCCTTTGTGGATGCAAGAATTTTACATGGTGATGGCCATGTGGTGCCTGTATAGACTGGAAACTATATCCTATCATCTTGGGTGCTTCAGTAGTGTCCCCATGGCTGAACTTGGGATGAAGGGAGAAGAGCTATGGGTGGAACCATTTCTTTTATTATATACCAAAAGCATCAGAAACCAAAATAGAGTACCAACAACCCCTGTTTCATTTTTCTGAACTCTATAGCTCTAGAATTGTTGTTTGAAAATGAAAGGGGAGGTAATCCAAAAGGTGGCTTTTATTGGATTTCTCAAAAAACTTTTTCTGTGGGCATTGAGCCAGATTTGATTCAATTTGGAACACAAGAAATGTCATGTTTCTTGCTCCTCACGGAGTAATTCATACCATTAGAGTAGGATGGACTGATCATGATCTCCTTTTACTCTTCCCTCAAAGCTCATGAAGTATTTCTCAATTCAAACTGTACATCTTGTTTCAACATAACAAGTGCCAAAGCATTCAGGTTAAATTTTTATAGCAGAAGATTAATTGCGTAACAAATTTAACAAATATTTACTGAACTTACACTTTGGGACAGGGCCTGTTATTGGCCAATGGATTAACCAGAGACCAAAGATAATCCCTGCCCTCCTTGTTACTTACCTGCTAGTCAGTGGACAGACAATAAACACAAGGCATGAATAAATATATAATAGCATGTTAGGGGATGATTTAATAGTATCTTCAAGAGACACAATATACGATTTTTCCTGCCTGCACTAAACTTGGAGACTTGGAGAGAGACAAATTTGTCTGTGTTAGGGAAAATGTACCAAATGAGAGGGGTCAATCCAGTGCGTTTTAAGAGGATGGCCCTTCATAAGCTTACAAAGAGAATTCCAGAAATTGTCCAAAACAGTACCCTGAGGTATTACTGAAAACCCTCCCAAAAGTGGCAGATTTTAAGAGCAGACATCTAATCCAAAATGTTTTGCAGCTTATAAACAGAGCAGCACATTGACAAGCGGTAAGGACATTAAAAATACAACAGATGAATCAATTACTTGCTTTCCTGAGGCTAAGGACTATAGTGAACTTGGGGTGTTAGTGACAGTCTCCAAGCACAGAGATTCATTTCTGTTGGACTTCAGTTTTTTTTTCTATTACAGTAAACTTCCTGAAATGTATGGGGATCAAGAACACTTTCATCTGGTCGGTTAAGCGTGACGATATTGCCTTTAGTATAGGTTAATATCTGTACAGAGTGAGGATTCCTTGGCAGCTCCTGTTGAGATGAATCAGCTGCATTTGGGGTGTTGGTCTCAGGAGGTGGCTCTGAGAGGAGGTGCCTAAGGAGTAGAGAATTAGATGTTATAAGAAAAGGTAGAATCATTAAAAATTGTGGGGGTATAGGGCAGGGCTTAAGGGTCCCTGACCATCTTGGAAAACAGAGTGCAGAATAGTAGGTCTAGAAAAAGGGAGAGCTGAGAAACCATTGTTTATTCATCCAGAGCTGAGTACAGCCAGGCCAGAGGGAGTGTTCAAGGGATTCGAGAGGCAAGTAAGGTTAGAAATGAAGATCTCCTGGCTGGAGTCTGGAGAAGGTGACTCTGGGCAACAGTGATTTGACTAGGAACTGAGAGTTGAGGCTGAGGGTAACAAAGAATATTGAGGAGATTCTGAGGTTTGCGGGCTAACTCTGAACACTGCCATAAAAGGGCACTTTAATCCATGCCTGAAGGGTGAAAAAAATTGGCTGCTGAAGTACATGCCATGCTTTGACTGTGGGCATTACTGTTTGTTTGTTTTTGTTTTCTTCTTGCAACTTTTAAGTTCCAGGGTACATGGACAGAATGTTCAGGTTTGTTACATAGGTAAACGTGTGCCATGGTGATTTACTGCACAGATCAACCCATGACCTAGGTATTAAGCCCAGCATCCATTAGCTATTCTTCCTGATGCTCTCTCACCCCTCGTCCTACCCAACAGACCCCAGTGTGTGTTGTTCCCCTCCCTATATCCATGTGTTCGCATTGTTCAACTCCCATTTATAAGGGAAAACATATAGTGTTTGGTTTTCTGTTCCTGGGTTAGTTTGCTGAGGATGATGGATTCCAGTTCCATCTATTTCCCTGCAAAGGATATGATCTTGTTCCTTTTTATGGCTGCATAGTATTCCATGGTGTATATGTACCACATTTTCTTTATCCAGCCTATCACTGATGGGCATTAGGGTTGATTCCATATCTTGGCTATTGTGAATAGTGCTGCAATGAATATAGGCGTGCATGTATTTTAGAATGATTTATATTCCTTTGGGTATATACCCAGTAATGGGATTGCTAGGTCAAATGGCATTTCTGCTTCTAGATCTTTGAGGAATCACCACACTATCTTGCACAATGAATGAACTAATTTACATTCCCACCAACACTGTAAAAGCATTCCTTTCTCCAGAACCTCACCAGCATCTGTTGTTTCTTGACTTTTTAATAATTGCCATTCTGACTGGTGTGAGATGGTATCTCATTGTGGTTTTGATTTACATTTCTCTAATGATCAGTGATGTTGAGCTTTTTTTCATATGTTTGTTGGCTGCATGAATGTCTTCTTTTGAGAGTGTCTTTTCATGTTCTTTGCCCATGTTTTAATGGGGTTGTTTTTTTCTTATAAATTTGTTTAAGTTTCTTGTAGACTCTGGATATTAGACCTTTGTCAGATGGATAGATTGCAAAAATTTTCTCCCGTTCTGTAGGTTGTCTGTCCACTCTAATAATAGTTTCTTTTGCTGTGCGGAAGCTCTTTAGTTTAATTAGATCCCATTTGTCAAATTTTGCTTTTATTGCAATTGCTTTTGGCATCTTCCTTATGAAATATTTGTCTGTGCCTATGTCTTGAATGGTATTTCCTAGACTTTCTTCTCTTGTTTTTGTAGTTTTGGGTTTTACATTTTAAGTCTTTAATCCATATTGAGTTAATTACTATATATGGAGTAAGGAAGGGGTCCAGTTTCAATCTTTTGCATATGGCTAGCCAGTTCTCCCAGCAACATTTATTAAATAGGGAATCCTTCCCTCATTGCTTGTTTTTGTCAGGTTTGTCAAAGACCAGATGGTTGTAGGTGTGTGGTCTTACTTCAGAGTTCTCTATTCTGTTGGATTGGTCTATGTGTCTGTTTTTTTTTTTTTTTACCAGTACCATCCTGTTTTGGTTTCTGTAACCTTGTAGTATAGTTTGAAGATGGGTGGTATGATGCCTTTAGCTTTGATCATCTTGCTTAGGATTGTCTTGGCTATTCGAGCTGTTTTTTGGTTCCATATGAATTTTAAAAGAGTTTTTTCCAATTCTGTGAAGAATGTCAATGGTAGTTTGATGGGAATAGCATTGAATCTATAAATAACTTTGGGTAGTATGGCCATTTTCATGATATTGAGCATGGAATGTTTTTCCATTTGTTTGTGTCCTTGCTGATTTCCTTGAGCAGTGGTTTGTAGTTCTCCTTGAAGATGTCCTGTATTTCCCTTGTTAGCTGTATTGCTAGGTATTTTATTCTCTTGGTAGCAATGGTGCTTAGGAGTTCATTCATGATTTGGCTCTCGGATTGCTTGCCTGTTGTTGGTGTATAGGAATGTTAGTGATTTTTGCACATTGATTTTATATCCTGAGACTTTGCTGAAGTTGCTTATAAGCTTTAAGAAGCTTTTGGGCTGAGAGGATGGGGTTTTCTATATATAGGATTGTATCATCTGCAAACAGTGATAATTTGACTTCCCCTCTTCCTATGTGAATACCCTTTATTTCTTTCTCTTGCCTGATTTTCCTGGCCAGAACTTCCAATACTATGTGGAATAGGAGTGGTGAGAGAGGGCATTCTTGTCTTGTGCCAGTTTTCAAGGGGAATGCTTCCAACTTTTGGCCATTCAGTACGATATTGGCTGTGGGTTTGTCATATATGGCTCTTATTATTTTGAGGTATGTTCCTTCAACACCTAGTTTATTGAGAGTTTTTAACACAAAGGGATGTTGAATTTTATCGAAGGCCTTTTCTGCATATATGGAGATAATTATGTGGTTTTTGTCTTTAGTTCTGTTTATGTGGCGAATCATGTTTATTGATTTGTGTATGTGGAACCAACATCCCAGGGATGAAGCCAACTTGATCGTGAGTTTTTGATGTGCTACTGGATTTGGTTTGCCAGTATTTTATTGAGGACTTTTGCATTGATGTTCATCAGGGATATTGGAGGGAAGTTTTCTTTAGTTGTTGTATCTCTGCCAGGTTTTGGTATCAGAATGATGCTGGCCTCATAAAATGAGTTAGGGAGGAATTCTTCCTTTTCAATTGTTTGGAATAGTTTCAGAAGAAATGGTACCAGCTCCTCTTTGTACCTCTGGTAGAATTCAGCTCTAAATCCATCTGGTCCTGGGCTTTTTTTGGTTGATAGGCTATTTGTTACTGCCTCAATTTCAGAGCTTGTTATTGGTCTATTCTGGGATTCAATTTCTTCCTGGTTCAGTCTTGGTTCAGTCAGGTTGTATGTGTCCACGAATTTACCCATTTTTCCTAGGTTTTCTAGTTTGTGTGCATAGAGGTGTTTATAGTATTCTCTGATGGTTGTTTGTATTTCTGTGTGGTCAGTGGTGATATCCCCCTTATCATTTCTGATTGTGTCTATTTGGTTCTTGTCTCTTTTCTTCTTTATTAGTCTAGCTAGCAGTCTATTTATTTTATTAATTTTTTCAAAAAAAACCTCCTGAATTTGTTGATTTTTTAAAGGGATTTTGGTGTTTATCTCCTTCAGCTCTGCTCTGATCTTGATTATTTCTTGTCTACTGCTGTCTACTGCTTTAGTTGCATCCCAGAGATTCTGGTATGTTGTCTTTTTGTTCTCGTTAGTTTCAAAGAGCTTCTTAATTTCTGCCTTAATTTCATAATTTACCAAGGAGTCATTCAGGAGCAGACTGTTCAATTTATTTATTTGTTTATTTATTTATGAGATGGAGTCCCACTCTGTTGCCCAGGCTGGAGTGCAGTGGCACGATCTCGGCTCATTGCAACTTCTGCCTCCCTAGTTCAAGCGATTCTCCTGCCTAAGCCTCCCGGGTAGCTGGGATTACCGGTGCCCACCACCATGCCCAGCTAATTTTTGTATTTTTAGTAGAGACAGGGTTTCACCATGTTGGCCAGGGTGGTTTCAAACTCCTGACCTCAGGTGATCTGCCTGTCTCAGCCTCCAAAGGTGCTGGGATTACAGACATGTGCCACTGCACTCGGCCAGGTTGTTCAATTTCTATGTAGTTGTTTGGTTTTGAGTGAGTTTCTTAACCTTGAGTTCTAATTTGATTGCACTGTGGTCTGAGAGACTATTTGTTACGATTTCAGTTCTTTTGCGTTTGCTGAGGAGTGTTTCACTTCTGATTATGTGATCAGTTTTAGAGTAAGTACCATGTGGTGATTAGAAGAATGTAAATTCTGTTTTTTCTCTGCTTGGTCTATTTGGCTATTGACATTCGTGATTTCATTGTGAAGTTCTCATGTTGTTTTTCCATCAGGTCATTCATAGTCCTCTTTTAACTGGCTCTTCTGGTTATCAGCTTCTGTATTGTTTTATCATGATTCTGAGCTTCTTTGCATTGGGTTAGAACATGCTCCTTTTGCTCAATGAAGTACGTTATTACCCACCTTCTGAAGCCTACTTCTGTCAATTTAGCCATCTCATCCTCACCCCAGTTCTTTGCCCTTGCTAGAGAGGTGTTTGATCATTTGGAGGAGAGGAGACACTCTTGCTTTTTGAGTTTTCAGCATTTTTGCATTGATTCTTTCTCATCTTTGTGGGCTTATCTACCTTCGATCCTTGAGGTTGCTGACATTTGAAAGGGGTTTTTATGGGGTCTTTTTTGTCCATGTTGTTGTTGTTTTTGCTTTCTGTTTGTTTGTTTTTTTTTTTTTTTAACAGTCAGACCTTTCTTCTGTAGGGCTGCTGCAGTTTGTTGAGTGTCGACTCCAGACCCTAATCACCTGGTTTCCACTGCACCTGGAGGTATCACCAGTGGAGGCTGCAAAACAGCAAAAATGGCAGCCTGCTCCTTCTTCTGGGAGGTCCTTTCCAGATGGGCACCAACTGATGCCGGCCCAAACGCTTCTGTAGGAAGTGCCTGGAGACCTCTGTTGGGAGGTCTCACCCTGTCAGGAGGAAAAGGATCAGGGATCTGCTTAAAGAAGCAGTCTGGCTTCCCCTTGTTGGAGTGGGTGCACTGCGCTGGTGGAAACCCCCTTTTGTACAGAAGCCCCCAGACTCTTCGGAGCCAGCAGGTGGGAAAGGCTAAGTTAGCTGAGCCTTAGAGACCATGACCGCTCCCTTCCCCAGGAGCTGCGTCCCAGGGAGATCAGAGTTCTGTCCGTAAAACCCTGGCTGCGTTTGCTAAAATTCCCATGGGGAGGCCCCACCTGGTGAGAAGGGATGGATTAGAGTCCCACTTAAAGCAGTCTGGCCATGATCTGCCACAGCAAATGCGCTGTGCTGTGGGGAATTCCTCCCAGTCTGGACCACCCAGACTCCCTAGAGCCAGCAGGCCAGAACAGGCTGACTCCAGCTGCAGAGATGTTGGCCATCCTTCCCCGACTGGGAACTCGGTCATCTCAGGCATTCTCCAGCCTGCTGCTGCCGGCTGACTGGAATTCCAAACCAGTGTGAGGTGTCATGGAAGTGGGGCCCACTGAACAACACTACTTGGCTCCCTGGCTTCAGCCCCCTTCCGAGAGGAATGGGTGAATCTCCTACCTCACTGGAATTCCTGGGGCCAGAGTACGCAAAAACTCCTGGTCTCCCTGCATGCCTGAGTGGCAGCTGAGAGTCCACACAGCTCTGTGCTTGGGACCCAAGATCCTGGTGGCATGGGCTCATGAGGGGATCTCCCGATCCACTGGTTGCAAGGATCTGTGTGAAAAGCATGGTTTCCTGGGCTGGGATGCACAATCACTCACCACCACCCTGGTGGGCTGTCTGACATTGCTGTTCTAAAGAGAGATGCTGACTTCATCATGCATGTGGGTATCTCAGAATATAAATGATTTAATATAACCTGACTGCAAAGAGTAGGCAGTAAAAATATTTCTGGAATTTTGGATTCAATGTAGCCATTCAGTCAAAGCTGCAGTTCAGTGCCTCCCTCATCTTTTGATTATTTTGTGATCTGATTTGAGAAATCAGAATGTTTTCTCTTGGCATAGTATATGAAGAGTTCAATTAAAACCCGCAAATGTTTTTGTCACTTTGTGTGTGTATGTGTGTGTCTGTGGGCATAAATATATATATGTATATATATATATATATACACACACTTATATATATTTATAATTATATACACAGTTATAATATATATAGCTATAGCTATTTATAACCATACATTATCTATAACTATACATTTAAATTTATAACTATAGCTCTCTCTCTATATATAACTGTATAGTGTTTTATAAATTTGAAACATTTCATGTGCTTTAAAAAAGATTTAAAAGCTAAACTTATAATTTGGAAAGGCCATTATTAAGTGCCAGATGCCTGGTGATTGAACCCAGGATTTTAATTTTTCCCAATTCAGATGAGGTTCTCTGTTCAAGCTCTTGCAGTTTGCCTCTCTCTCACTCTCAATATTACATGTATATGTAAATATACACACATATATAGACACAGAGATATATATATGCACTCACACATACACAGATACATATTCACACATAAACCTTTAAAAATAGTAGAATATTTTAATTATTGAAAACAATAGCCTCAGTATGTTTAAATATGGTACTTCAGAGCAATCTTCTAATGAAAGAATTTGGAACATTTTCTACCAATTTTTATCTGTCACCGTTTTTTCTAATTTTAGTATATTTTATACCCAGATATAAATTACCAAATGTGATTTAAAACCCACCCTATTTCTCTTCCTGGGGTGATTTCATGACCCTGGGACTTCAAGCTCTTGGATCAAAGCTTTCGTACATCTCAGCAGCTGTCTTTACTCCAGAGAGAGCAGTTTGAGTCCTTCTAAGCTCATCAAAGAGAAGGTGTGAATTTGCTTTTTCTCACATCCGTTCTCATAACATCTGCTTCCCATTTCCCATATTCAGGAGCCTAATGGGAGAAAAGTGCCGTGGCCGAGGGAGATTCTGTTGAGAAAATAAATGCCCTCTGACTATGTCTTCTTCAATCCTCAAAAATATTGCCATTATGTTTGAGAGCAGTTGATAAATCAGTGTGTGCTGGGAAGAGTGCTGGAGAAGGAGTCAGGTGACCTTCACAACTGTCCAACTCTGCAAAGAGCAAGCTGTGTCACTTTGGGCAAATCATGGGTTCTCTGTTTCATCTATAAAGTGAGGCAATGAAATATGATGATCTTAAATTATTTCTTTACAGTTCTATGATATTAATCAATTCCTGACTTCCTTCTTCCATTGGTCATAAATATGTGTATGTATATATAATATATTCATAGATAACATGTGTGTGTGTGTAGTGATTTTTTTCCCAACTCATGGCTGACTTCAGTCTTAATAATTACTTTGATTACACACTTTTCTACATAAAAATTGAAATTACAAAATTCTTGTACATAACCAAACAAAACCCTTTGAGCAAATTTAAACTGAAGATTCAGCTGAATAATTTTATTTTATATTTTTGCTCCAGAATTTTCTACTGCGGCATCTTTATCAGATGTTTGTTGAAAGGTTGTCATTATACACTAATGAATGATAGTGTTGAGAACTTGGTCACAGACCTTCACTACAGTGTTACAAACTATCTTAGAAATGAAAAATGTGAAGTCTTATGACTAATAATTGAATGATTGTTTTAACACATGTAAAAGTGATCGTGATGGTTAATATTCAGTGTCAACTTGACTGGATTGAAGGATGCCAAGTATTTTTCCTGGGTGTGTCTGTGAGGGTGTTAATCTCCAAAGGAGATTAACATTTGAGGCAGTGGACTGGAAGAGGCAGACCCACCCTCAATCTGGGTGGGCACCATCTAATCAGCTGCCAGTGTAGCTAGAGTAAAGCAGGCAGGAGAAGAAGGAAGAGCAGACTTGCTGAGTCTCCCGGCCTTCATCTTTCTCCCATGCTGAATGCTTCCTGCCCTCGTACATCAGACTCCGAGTTCTTCAGTTTTTAGACTCTTGGACTTACACCAGTGGTTTGCCAGGGTCTCTCGGACCTTTGGCCACAGACTGAAGGCCACACTGTCGTCTTTTCTACTTTTGAGGTTTTGGTACTCGGACTGATCCACCCCTGGCTTCCTTGCTCCTCAACTTGCAGACGAACTATCGTGGGACTTGACTTTGTGATCATGTGAGTCAGTTCTCCTGAATAAACTCCCTTTCATATATACATATATCCTATTAGTTCTGTCCCTCCAGAGAACCTTAATACAGTGATTTTCCAAAAATTCACATTAGTTGGACAGAATTAAATCCCAAGAGTTTGCAGCTAGATTGGAGTTGAAGACATGACAGTGGGTAAAGTGTCCAGGGAGTGTGGACCAAAGCCAACAGGGAAACTTCAGGCACCTTCACATTTAACAGATTGGCAGAGGAAGAAAAGCCACTGAAGGAGACTGAGAAGAAATGAGAGGTATCAATAGAAGATGAAGCAGAGGCTCCTCCTGTCGGAGAAGCAAGGTGGGAGAAACTTTCAAGAGAGGGATTGGTCAATATTGCAAAATACTATAAGGAGGTAAAATGAAATAAGGGTTAAAAGAACTTTTTGCTAAGAAAAAAAATCCACTTACATTATAGTAATAGGGATTCATTTTAAGGATAGTTTATAGAATTGTATATAAATCTGAGACAAAAACCAAGCACAACTGGACCACAAAAAGACTGGCCACTGGGTCTGGAAGGCCAGTAGGAACCAAAGCTATTCACTCTACCCCTTTTCCAGAGGCCATCTCTGAGTTGCTGCCCAGTTACCTGTTCTCAGCTAATACCTTGCTCTGTGGTTTCTTGTATATGGCCATAGTGCTGACCCAGTTCCAATTTTTCATAGACTCCTAGGACCATTTCCTCATCACCAAATGCCAACTTTCCTTAGTTCTTAGTTCAAATTCATGAGAGAAAGAAAACCTAGCCAAGATCCTTTTCTTGAACCTGTACACAAATCACAATTTTCTGGCCTTTCCTATGGATTGGTTGCCTTTAGATTAGCTGTCTTCTCATGGCTAATCAGCTGTGCCTGATTTGGGGGGTTTCTTGGGGGAGTCTCATGGTAGAAAGTACATCCAAGTCTATGTAATGGAACCTGTAGGCCAAGGCACAGCAGATTCATTCAGAAGGGCTGGGAATGGGCCATTTTAAGAAAGAAGAAGAAGTGTGTACAGAGGAAAATAGGCCAGCATGTCCAGTACAGGGTCCATTCAGTTTGGCACCTGAGTGCACACATAATTTTGGGAAGAATGCTGTCGTAGAATGGTGTGGGGTGGCTATGATATTATGATGGGATGAAGAGTAAATGGGAAGAGTGCAAGTGAATGCAGTACATAAAGACTATATTGTTCAAGCAAGGCAGTAGGCCTTGGCCCACTTGTGTTTTATAAGGGAAAGACATAAAGATGGAAGCTATGGAGATATATAGGATCAGTAATGGACATTTTTAAAAGATTGAAAATATGGGATTACTTTTAACAATTTTTTTTTTATTAATCCATGTGGGGCATTTTATGGTGAAAACCAGAAAGCCTGCTAGACAAATTCTAAAAAAGCTGTAACAGTACTTTAAACAAATTTTTATACTAAATGGAATGAAGGAAAGGTTTAAAGATACATGCAGAATGAAGGAAAGGTTGAGGATATATATATATATAAAATTGTGTGTGTGTATATATACACACACACATATATATACATGCACACACACACATATGTATATACATATATACACACAATATATATGGAGAGAGAGAAAGAAAGAGAGACAGAATGATGGAACAGCATCTCTGAGGATGGAGAACAAGTGGAAGGATACATCTGAGAGATGACAGGGGAGACACAATATTTTGTGATGTAGGAGAAAAGATATATCAGTGAGAATAGGCTATATTATGCAACAATAACAAACACTTCAAAATCTTAGTTTTTTTTAAACGAGTTTAATTCTTATTCATGCTATGTGTCTACTTCTGCTTTGTTCATTATAGTCACCTAGATGGAGCTGAGATATTGTTGGTTTCCATGACAGAGGGGAAGAAAGTTCTGGAGGAGCCCTCACTGGCAATGAAATGCTCTGGTCCCAAAGCAACACATGTCATTTCCCCCCACTATTGGTGAGAATTCGTTAACCACTGTCCAAGTACTAGAGGATCAGCTAGTGTGATCTTAACAAATGCTATAAAGGTGGATCGTTGGGGTATTTAGCGAACAACTTAATGATTACAATCGATAAAGACAGTGGTGACAGTGAATGCAGGTAACTGTGAGTGGCTGCTGAGAAATTGAGGGAGTCCTGTAAAGCAGAAATGAGATGTACATAGACAGGGAGGGATGAGTTGGTGAAGGCTTGAAACAGTTGTTGGGAGAGTGACTAACTAGAGATGCAGAGAAGGATTATAGGTTATTCCTTAGGACTGAACTGAGAATGCAGACTGAATTTGTGGTGATACTAATCTATTGATTCTATTATTTTCTCTGGTGATATTCAGGAGCCTAGATACGGATGGGAAATGTGGATGATTGATTGATCTAGGATGGGGTTTTGCTGAGCCAGTGCAGCAGAAGGATAAGGGTGTGAGGGAGTTAAAAATGTTATAGTAAGTGTATGGTTGAATGATGAACCATGTGATCTAAGTTCACAGGAAAGTTGATGAAAAGAGAAAATGGTGGTTGGATTATAGAAAATATAGGAGAAGCAGGATTGGTTAAATTTTAAATTATCCTTGCCTAAATGTCTGAGAGTTGTTATAGATAGTTAGGATGCTTTGGGGAGCACTTATCAGAGAGCCTTACGTAACTGTAAATAATGAGGGCTTTTATTTACTCACTCAGTAAGACATGGAGATACACCATCTGCAGATAGGTTCAGTGACTCAGTGTTACCATCAAGGACCCAGGTCCTTTCATTTGCTCAACATCATAGCATTGGTGTTCCTTCACAGGCTTGTCACCTCATGATTGCAAAATGGCTGCCACACCTCTACATAGCATATCCATACCATACACAGATAGGAAGGGAGGGTATGAGGTGCGAGCTCTTTGTCCTTGCATTCCTGACTGTATCCCAAAAGAAAATGCTTTCTTTACATCTGTTTAGCCAGAAGTAGGGCATATATCCACTTGTAGGCTAATCACCAGCCAAGAGCAATGGAATGCCCTTGACTGATTATTATACATTTCCTTACTCATCCCATGGGACTGGGCACAGGGCTGCCTGAACTACACTGGGGTTTTGTTAGCAAGGAGGATGGGAGAAATGACTATTAGAGAATTAATAGTGACTGCTACAAATGGAACCTCTCTTCTCAATGAATGATATGACCTCATGCTCAGGATGCAAAATAATTATCTTTTGTTTATTCAGATAAAAAAAAGTACAGATCTAGGCTTTGAGCCAGGAAAGAAATTTTCACTGATTTTCACTGAGGGGAAGACATAGGGATATCATGTAAAATTTGAATTCCTTTTATGGAAAGTTGATCTAGCCCCCCAGGGCATGTAATATTTCTTGAGTAAAGCCTGCTGATTGAGTAAAACTTCTACTGGATGATCAATCTAGATGACTTTTTGCATTTCAGATTGCTTTTAGTTGAAATGGCTACCATACATCTAGTGAAGCCTGTGCCATTGTGGAGTATGAGCATATTGTATCAGTCTGTTCTCACATTGCTATAAAGAACTACCTGAGACTGGATAATTTGTAAATAAAAGAGACTTACTTTGCTCATGGTTCAGCAGGCTGTAAAGGAAGTATAAATGGCGGGGGAGGCCTCAGGAAACTTACAATCATGGCAGAAGGGGAAGGGAAAGCAGACATGTTTTACATGGCTAGAGCAGGAGGAAGAAAGAGAAGAGGGAGGTGCCACATACTTTTAAACAACCAGATCTCGTGAGAACTCAGTCACTATCATGAGAACAGCAAGGGAGAAGTCCGCCCTCTTGATGCAATCAAGCCCTCCCAACAACCCCCTCCTCCAACACTGGGGACTACAATTTGACATGAAATTTGGGTAGAGAGATAAATCCAAACTATACCACATACTAAATGTTCATGAGTATAGATTATTCTTTTAGAAATATGGTGTGTAAGCTTGTTCCCTTGATTATTTTTTCACAGAAATGCTATATATGATGACATATTCCCCAAATTCAGGTCTTCTATAAGTTACTTGAATTTATGTTTCTTGTTCTGTCAGATATTGCTTTATAATTTCTGTGATACATATTAATATTGAAAGAAAATTAGTATTATCTGTTTTAATTCTTTCCAATTTGAATAGGAATCATACAGAATTTACCAAAATTGTTCCATTCAACAGGAATTTATTTTGCCATTTCCATAGGAAATACAGTTGTGTTTCCTGGGATGTAAACATGAAAGACCTACAGTGCCTGCTATCAGGGAGCTTACATTATCACTGCTAACTAGATAAGTAGGCAATTAAGTAGGTAACTATTTAAGCACATCTTCCTCTACTACTTGAAACATGTTAGCTATTCAAGACCCAGCATGCTCTTTGGGTGTGCTACCATCTTTTAATACTCTGTCTCAGTGCTTGGACTAGTTTTAGTTTGTTTATCTTTAAAAACTGATGTTTTTTAAAACTCCAGGAACTTGGATCATCTCAATCACCATAAAATTGTTAGTTTTCTCATGGTTTGTTCTCTCTTCACAGCTTCTGGCTGTGAAACTGAATATTGACTTAGAAAATCACACCCTGTAACCTGAGTCTGTAGATTGCTTTTATATGCCCCTGATCTTAAGTACATGAATCCTCAGTCTCCCAAGTCTGAAGAAAACCTGCAGGACTCTGGATCTTTACTCTGCATTATTCAGATGCTTGGAGAGTATTGGTCTCTTGCAAAGAGCTTGAAACCAAAGAACACACCAACAGTGCACTTTATGAAAAGGGAGTTAATTTTAAAAACAGATGCTGTATTTGAAAAATGAATTCTAGCCAGTTATATTTAAAGCTTCCAAAAGTTAGATGCATGGATATAGGATCTTCTTCTGGGCACCCACAGCACCAGTACATTGCTTTTTCATTGCATTTTAGTTTGCTCACTTTCTTCTTCTTCTTCTTCTTCTTCTTCTTCTTCTTCTTCTTCTTCTTCTTCCTTCTTCCTTCTTCCTTCTTCCTTCTTCCTTCTTCCTTCTTCCTTCTTCCTTCTTCCTTCTTCCTCCTTCTTCCTCCTTCTTCCTCCTTCTTCCTCCTTCTTCCTCCTTCTTCCTCCTTCTTCCTCCTTCTTCCTCCTTCTTCCTCCTTCTTCCTCCTTCTTCCTCCTTCTTCTTCTTCCTTCTTCTTCCTTCTTCTTCCTTCTTCTTTTCTTTTCTTCTTCTTCTCCTTCTCCTTCTCCTCCTTCTCCTTCTCCTTCTCCTTCTCCTTCTCCTTCTCCTTCTCCTTCTCCTTCTTCTCTTTCTTCTTCTTCTTCTTCTTCTTCTTCTTCTTCTTCTTCTTCTTCCTTCTTCTTCTTCTTCCTTCTTCTTCTTCTTTCTTCTTCTTCTTCTTCCTTCTTCTTCTTCTTCTTCTTCTTCTTCTTCTTCTTCTTCTTCTCTTCCTGTCTGAGACAGGGCCTCATTCTACTGGCCAGGCTGGAGTCCAGTAGCACAATCATGGCCCACTGTAGCCTTGACCTCTCAGGCTCAAGCAATCCTTCTATTTCAGCCTCCTGAGAAGCTGGGACCACAGGCACATGACACCATGCCTGGCTAATTTTCTTTTATTTTTTTGTGGAGAGGGGGTCTCTCTACATTGCCCAGGCTGGTCTCAAACTCTTGGGCTCAAGTGATCCACCTTCCTCGGCCTCCCAAAGTGCTGGGATTACAGGTATGAGCCATTGCACCTGGCCTAGTTACTTACTTCTATTTGTTTCTCATAGTCGGCAATTTCTTAAGAGCAGGTGCTATTTTTTTTTAATGTGAACTGGACTCTTTAAGCATTGTGTCTTTTTTCCATGCTTTGTCCTAAGAGCTCCACACACCATGTTTCAGTATTATGATTTGTCTACAATTAGCCTTGTGCTCTTTCTGCAATTGTTGCAATGTGAACTTTTGCCCAAATTCATACTTTCTCCACCCCAACTTCTAGGCTAGTTCTAGGGTGACACATTTTTTCTGCTATCATTATCCTCCCTGGATCTTTCATTCAACTGTGACATTACCAGTTGGACAGATTTACTGGTTACCCACCTGGTGTGATTTTATGAACATTAATGAGGTTATTAAATTCTCTGCTGGATCATCAGGGTCGATGATGACATCACTGAAGATATACTTTGTTAGGTTGAGTGTTGCATTCTTTTATTATGCTACCTCTATGACTTCCCTAAAGAATAACACATTTGCCTAAGACAGATCATGCTGGTTTCGTTGTGCCTGCTGCCACTAGCCATGATCTGTGGTCTTGAGCTATCCATGGCTCCGATGGGTGAGGGTTGTGGGCTGTTGCTGTGCCAGTCTTGCCCTGAGGCCAGGTTGCCATGCATAGTCAGACCATAGGCTGTCAGCATAAACATTAGCTGGTTACAGAGGAAAACTTTTTTTTTTTTACAGCCATTTGAAGCATGTTGAGAGTGTTCTTCTTCATGCCATCCTTTTCTTTTTTTCTTCTTTTTTTGAGATGGAGTTTTGCTCTTGTTGCCCAGGCTGGAGTGCAATGTCACGATCTCAGCTCACTGCACCCTCCACCTCCCTGGTTCAAGTGATTATCCTGCCTTAGCCTACCGAGTAGCTGGGATTTCAGGCGCCTGCCACCATGCCTGGCTAATTTTTGTATTCTTGGTAGAGACGAGGTTTCACCATGTTAGCCAGGCTGGTCTTGAACTCCTGACCTCAAGTAATCCACCCACCTCGGCCTCCGAAAGTGTTGGGATTACAGGTGTGAGCCACCGGGCCCGGCCCGTGCCACCCTTTTCTGTGCAGCCATAAATGTTTAGCTGACCAGGACCTTCTCACCAACCCTCCCTCCAAGATGAACTATCCTTCTGAGATGGTTCTTAGATTTCTGTTTCAGATTTTTAGTACACTCAGCTGTAAATGATATGGTTTGAAAGTAAACATATGTGAAAGTTTGCTTTTCCTTGTGCAATAGCTGTTTATGTAAAAAGTTGTCAATTGAATTTTTGGAAATGTAAATCATTTTAAATGCTCCAAGGGAAATTTTTATTTAAAGGAATGTAGCAGTAAAACTTTTAGAAAGTAAAGAACCCCCTTTTTAGATATAAAGAACCACAAATTTATCTGTTCTGTGAGTTTGCAGTTTAAAGAGTCTCTCTCTTTCTCTCTCTTTTTAATCTTTATGAATTTGGGATTGTGGCCTCATTAATTGTTGGAGATTATTTTCAAATTGTGAGGCAATAGTACACAGCATAAACCTGAATTAATTCTCAAAATCAACCAGTAACTCTCTCTGTCTCTTTGTCTCACACACACACACACACACATACACACAGACACACACAAATCCTTATGATGTAAATATAGATTACACTGCTATGTGAACTGTGGAAGGAAGAGAAGGATTATTTAATTAGTCCCAAGTACGGAAGGAGACTGAGCAACTTGAGGAATTTTGAAGTGTGAAAGTCATAGTTGACAAGATGATTTGCAGATCTTGATAGGAATTTTCTCTGGGGACTCTAGTTATTGCTAGTAGCTAGTTTGATTTTTTTTTAATTGTGAAATGTCAATTTCATTTCCAAACCGTAATGATTTATGATTCTCTTAGCACAGTTAGTACCATCACTTTTTGCTTGTAACCTGTGTTTCATTTACACATGGGAATTTATCGGGAAGTCAGAGCCAATTTTTTCTAACTGGTCTTTCTGCCAGAGTGCAGTGATATTTCTATTAAAAACAAACAAAAAGGGACAAGCTCATTTATTCTCCATATATTATGAAGTTCTGTTTTTTGTGATACTGATTTTGTTGTCTTTAATGACCTAATTGCTCAGATTGTTAAAGGAACTGGGACAAGGAGGATGGTTTTTATATTATAGGTCCTTAGACATCCTGCTGCATCTTCCTGGTCTCAGACAGCCACGGTTCTTGGTGGGAAGATCTCAAGAGATGATTATTGCCCATCTAAATGAAATTAGTACTATGTTGTGGCTGAGCACACCTTCCCCCAATGCAGATCCCAGTGAGAGAGACATTGGAGAATGAAGATAAAACCTAAACAAAGAGTATCAGCTGTATGTCTCCTGCAAAGAACACAACTGTTGCAGAGTGAGAAGGATTCTCTCTGAGGTTGCTTTACATCATCTTAGTTACCTGGCTTTGAATTTTTCATAGGGACATAAAACCTTGAAACAAATGTCCTGGATTTCATTTGTGGCAACCCAAAGATTCTAGCAGAGCTGTGAGCAACCAAAAGTTCTCATGAGGAGACTACCCTTTATGCATTTTGCTAAGCATAAGTGATCAATTATATTAATCATGTGCTGGTGGCCACAGAGAGAGACCATAGGCTTCCTGAAATTCTCATTGCTCTTAAGTAACCACAGGGAAAGGGGATTATTTTGTTCTTTTTAATAGGATATTAGTAGGACCCCAGTATATCAAAAATTATAAACCAGTGGGAAAAGAATGGGTTAGTTTACAAACAGTATTAGGGAAACAAGTTAAAGTTAGTCTCCCTCCCACCCTTATATATAAAAATAAATCCCCGAAATGTTAAAGGGTTAAGTGTAAAATATAAACATATAAAACATACAGAAGAAATACACAGGTGATTACTAAAAGAGAAAGATAGAATTCTAAGTACAAAAGGCAATAGAAGAGATGATGAAAGAGAAGTTGTTTTATTTGACGTCAATGTTTGACCTGGTTTGGAACCATGGGAAGATGGTCTCTAACAAGTGTGAAGTCTACTTAGTTTTTGGGTCGTGGATGAGCTGTTGTTGTAACTTTCAAAGGTGTGGTTCTCACAGCCATTGCTGGTAGACTAAATAAAGGTAATGTGTCTGCCCTGGAAGGTGAGCTGGGAAAAAGTCATGTGAACAGCCTAGTAAATATATTTTAATCTATTTGTTTTCTGAAGTCATATAGGAGTAGCACAAATTTTACTCACTTCAATGTCATTTCTGCGTTTCCCCTACTCTCCCTACTAGAATAATTTGTCAAAATTCCACATTTATAAAATTATAGTATTGAAGGTTAGAGTAGAAAGAGGGAGAAGGAGATAAAGGAGAGAAAGCGCAAAAGGAGAGAAAAGAAAAGGAGGAAGAAATGACAGGAAGGAAAATGAGGAGATATTCCCTATGCTAACATGATTTTAGAAAGCAGACTAGAGGATAAAAGAACAGGAGAGATGGAGGGTGGTGGAGCAGATGAGGTGGAACTGGATCCTTTCAGTCCTTGGCAGGGTATGGTCCCATGACTGGAAGCCAGATTCCTCATAAACCTAGAACCTCTGTTTCTAGGATATCAAGACACTCGGTTCTATTCTTTGTTCCTAGTATCCTGCGTGTGTGCCTTCCTCTCTTGGCATTCTTGGTTGACATCCCTTTCTTCATACTTTAGGCCTTGGGCCTCTTCTATGTTAAGGCCCAAGTCTTCCCTTGCCAGTCCCTCTACCAGCCTCCCAAGCTAGCAAATCTTTCCTCTGTACAGACTCCAGACCTTGTTCAGCCTGGTTTGCAGCTGGTCTTTGCAAAGAAGCTGATCTTCCTGCTTCTCTTGTCATATATTGGCTATTTGTCTTGAATTGCAGTCTTTTGGCTGGTTTAGTTTACATGTTGTTCTGGTCTCAGCCTTTTGGGGGGCTTTCTCTGATGCCTTACAGATTTCTGGGACCTCCCTGACCTCCATGACCTCCACGTTAATAGGAGAGCTTTGGCTTTCTGTGTCCACAAACCAAGCCTTTGGTTCTTTCTCTTCAGCTTGCTTTGGATTTCCATCTCACTTCATTCCCTTGCAGCCCAAACTACTATTACAATCAGCCTTATGGAGTAGAAAACTACCTGGCTTTATCCCTGAGAGCCTGATTTTCCCTCTACTTCTGCCGTCCCATGACCCTGGTTGGGTGTCACCCTGAGAGGTGGTGGTAACTGTGGATAAGCAGATGGCAATTAGGGAATTCTGTGCCTTCTCAGTGACTAGTGCCCATCAGGGAAGACTTAACTATGCAAGAGATGGAAGTAGCTAGTGAAGAGAAAGGTATATGTGTTTGACTGGCTGATATATAATTCACTGTTAATTACCATTGCTTATTCAATCTGCAGAGTTTTTACAATGCCACAGATTGTTCTAGCTCATTAAAAATTTTAGACTTTGGCCACAGTATCTGGTATGGGCTAACTGCTTGAAAAGGTCATGATCATGTAGTGCAGTAGCATAGAAGCACTTCCTCTAAGGTAACCGCTGAGATAGTAGGTAGAACTTCAAGACCAATTCCAGTGCCAGTCTTAAAACATGCACCTTTTTTTTTTTATGCCTTTGCCAGCTGGACAACCCTACACTTTAAACTACTTTCCATCTTGGCAAATACTTTCATCCTTATTCTTCAATAGACAAAAGCTGCCTGCCTGGTATTTTCAGAGTGGCTGAGAGGACCTAAGATCCAGGGGCATTCCATCTGATTAGAGTGCTGAACAATTATTCTTGAATATTACCAGCTGAGTGTGCAAAAATCTAGCCAGGCAAGTGAGGGCAGTTGAAGCTCTTTCTGCAGAATTATATAACTGGCCCACATAAAGAATCACCCAGTGGTTCTTCCTGCTTCTTTCTGGCCCTCTCCATGCATTTTGTTTTTGCTTCCTCTACCCGTCTGCCCTCTGACACTTTCTAACATACTGTGTTTTCTCATGAATATCCTCTCTCATGGTAGTCTTTTTGATTTCTTAAGCATGGCTTATTGTAAAACTTCAAGACTGTGGGTCTTTAGTTATGACTCTGCTTTCATCCTGGGCCAACACTTTTCTTTCAAAAGCATCTTCTTGAATAAATACATTAAAATTACTGAAGGGATTCTCTACACTGACCTGACATGGTGAAAAAAGAGGGCTGCTCCTTCCACAAACCAAGATTGGCCTCCTGCACAAAAGATTGCTGTGGATGTTGATAGTGGCTCAAGTTCCCACCTTTATTTAGTTTCAAAAACGGGGCTGGGCAACTTAGGTGGACAAGTGGTGTTAGGTAAATCCTATAAAAGGCAGGAAACTGTAGACCAGGATGGGATCAAGGAACAGAAATTTAGGATGTAATTTATGGCTCACATTTTTTGTGGGAGGAAAAATATGAGTATATTGACTGGAAAATTAAAAGCTGTTGTACTTGGAAAAGCTATCTAAGTAGGCAATTGATGAGAATACACCAAATGTTTTATACATTTGAAAATAAAATGTGAGTTATAGCCACCCTCAGAGTTTGAGGTTTTTGAGATTATTTGTGGGGTTCGAATTTTGAAAATGTACCAGTTGATATGCTCCTTCCTCTAGTCTTGTTAAAGATTTGATTTGCTAATAACTCTGCTTTCTAAGTTATCAGCTACCAGACATGTGAAAAGATAGAATTTTAAGGAATATAGGCACATATTCAATGGCCAAAGCTACTAAGTGCCATATTCTGACATTAGTTGGCATTATTGTTGGGTGGTACAAACTAATTTTAAAAAGGGGAGTTAAAATAGGTTGAAAAACTAGAGAATGTTGTCTCATGTTTGGTTTGTGTGAATGGATTATAAATTCACATTAAAAAACTGAAAGAAATACTGAGCTATAAAAATGTGGGAATTATGAGGTTAAAACTGAACCATGAGTTATGCTAAATTTGAAGTCCAGGCTATGTGGGTAGTAAATAGGACAAAGGAAACATTCAGGAACCCAGACATGCCCCTGAATGACAGTCACATTGCCTCTTAAAATGCACATGAACTGATGGTAAAAATATCACTATTTTTTTTCCCTGAACTTCTGTTATTAGTTTCCCATCATAAAGTATACAAATAGTATTGGCTCCTAAAACACATTTACTAAGACAATTTGCAGCTCTAAAGTATGCTTATATATAGTTACCATGTTAAATTCATGTTTATATTGTTTTTATATCTCAGGGATATATTTCAATTATCTATCACACTTCTGATTCACTTATGTTGCTCAAATGTAAAGTGTGACTCCATAATTATAAATTTCAGGTTGAGTATCCCTTATCCAAAATGCTTGGAAACCGAAGTGTTTCAGATTTTGGATTTTTTTTCAGATTTTGGAATATTGGCATATACGTATACATAATGAGATATCTTTGGAATTCACCCAAGTCTAAACACAAATTTTATTTATGCTTCATATATACCCTGTTCACATAGCCTGAAGGTAATTTTATACAATATTTTTAACAATTTTGTGTGTGAAACTGAAACAAAGTCTGTGTACATTGAACCATCAGAAAGCAAAAGTGTCACTATTTCAGCCAACCATGTGGTTGTTTGGCTTCACTGTCACTCCAGACTCTGAATTTCTATTGTATGCTACTGATAAATAATTGTTTTCCTACACTTATTCACACATAAGTACTTAACAGTAAAAAATGTGATGTCCATTAAAACAGTGAAAAAAATGATGTGTTCAGGGTAACTAAACAGAACAGTACAATCACCAGAATACCCGTATCAACTGTTTTTTCTTTTGTTTTTGTTTTTGTTTTTGTTTTGAGATGGAGTCTCGCTCTGTTGCCCAGGCTGGAGTGCAGTGGCACAATCTTGGCTCACTGCAACCTCCGCCTCCTGAGTTCAAGTGATTTCCGGCTAATTTTTGTATTTGTAATAGAGAAGGGGTTTCACCATGTTGGCCTGCCTGGTCTCGAACTTCTGAGCTCAAGTGATCCACCAGCCTAGGTCCCAAAGTGCTGGGATTACAGGTGTGAGCCACTGCGCCTGGCTTGTATCAACTGTTAAACAATAGCAGCTGAAGTGGGTTGGGAGGGTCTCTTTCCTTGGGGACGCTGAGCAAACTGCATCATGTGCCTGTCGCAGATGAAGCTGGTGTGGAATTTTGCACTTGTGGTGTCATGTTGGTGTTCAAGATGTTTCAGATTTTGGAGCATTTTGGGTTTCAAATTTTGGGATTAGGGATGCTCAACCTGTATGTTAATTTATAAGCAAATACAAATATATCTGAAATATATATTGTATTATCAAAACTCATCAGTACACTTAGTAGAAAGAAACCAACTTTGGTGTCAATTCCATTGCATATCTCAGGCTAAATTGCTTATTAGCAATTACTCTTTTCTCATTCAGGGAAATATATTCTAAATCGTAGAAGGTGGAGAATGAATCAAAGACAGAGAAAGGATTTGCAACAGGAGAAGAACCTAGGTCTCATGCCCAACCCTCTTGAATGGCTGTTAAAATCCTCTGCCCCTCCTCAACACTCACATTTTAAATATTTTGATATTTATGTGAGTATATTGTCTTTAAAATTCCAAAGAAAAATTTAAATTAGGATTTGTTTTTGGAATTAGAAGATGCTAATTTGCAAGGCATTTCATCCTAAACAAACATTTTTATAATAGGTTGAACTTCGGATATAAACTTGCCATAGGTAAACCATGGCTCAGGTAAATGGTCATATGGATTATTTTTTGGCATGATTTTTAGTGGGGAAGACAGGAGTTTATCAAGTATCTCAAGAGTGAAAAATTCAATTTAAAAACTAATTTGTGGGAAGCTATCATTTCCTACAAAATCCCCCAAACTTTTGCCTTTATGAATCTAAGATGTTCTAAAGTCATCAATTTTGTGAGGGACGACTCATCTGTTAGGGGGAAGAATGACTTTTCTACCCACTTCTTTGCTAGCTTTTATTGTAGTTATGGCAAAAGTCTGCTGCCTGACAACCTCCAGTTCCACGAATGGGCTTTATTTTTTAATCAAGGAATTTGTGATCCTTGATAGGTGGACTCAAGTGGCTTAGTGTTTGATGCACATCCCTGAACAAAGGGAGTCTGGATTTTACCCACAAAAGCGGAAGAAATACTTGCATCCGATTCCACTGGAGACTAATATTCAGGAAGCTTGTGTGGTGTTGTGGAACTATCATTCACCTGTGATTCTGCAGAGAGAAAAGGAAATTCATGCAGTGAGAACTTAAAAGCTATAGGGGGAGAAAATACATTATGCTTTCCTCTGCCCTCCTCTGTTCCTCCCAGTACAGCAAGAAACAAATAAAACCTGTTGATTAATTGACCAAGATACACAGGCACACTGTGAAAGATTTGATTTACAGTCGCTGTGATCTAAATTTCATCTTCTTTAAGGTAAGGGCTGTAGACAAGATTGCTGGACTCGAACAGCAAACTAATTGCAGTTCTGGATTGAGGACCCAACTTTTGGGTGCAGAAGGGTAGAGAAGCACACTGCAATTCCATGAGGCACATTTGCCAAGTGGGGTTATGAAACAATAGAGTGAAATATCTACAGTGAAACTTTGCATATTCCTCTTCTATATAATTAATGAGTAGTCAAGACTTTTCTAGAATCAGATCTGGTGTGAGTACAGCTAGCACAGTGTTTCTGTGAGTATAATACATAACACCGGGATATGAGAGATGACTTTGGGGCACATGGACAGACATTAAATAACTTTGAATCACTTGATGAGAAAGCTATTCCTATTTCATTTCTTTTTAAATTATTTTGATTGCTTGGAAGAGAACCCTCTATTGGGGCTGGTCTGAAGCCCTTATCCCTAACATGTACTAACCTTTCAGAGAAAAGGGGCTTCAGCCCAAAGCCTTTAGCATATCAATATCTAGTTCAAATTTAATACCACTAATTAATATTTATTTATTTATTTTTGATACAGGGTCTCACTCTGTCACTGAGGCTGGAGTGCAGTGGAACAATCATGGCTCACTGCATCCTCGACCTCCAGGGCCTAAGCAATCCTCTTATTTCAGCCTCCTGAGTAGCTGGGGCTACAAATGTGTGCCACCATGCCTGGCTAATATTTTATTTTTTGTAGAGACAGGGTCTTGCTATATTATCCAGGCTGGTCTTGAACTTCTGGGCTCAAACAATCCTCCTGCCATGGCCTCCCAGAGTGCTGGAATTACAGGCATGAGCCACTGTTCCTGGCCTAGAATAATCATTTTTACCTTACACTAATGTGTGTGTGTGTGTGTATCTCCCTATATACATACGCATATGCATATATACTATATAATTTTTACCTTACACTTTTATGTATATATAAAAGATGTATATACCTGTATATGTCAGTATAAGGTTATATATATATGTGTATATGTGTGTGTGTATACATATATATACATATATATATATAGAGAGAGAGATAGAAGATGACATACAACATATAATATATCTGTATAGTTTAAAAATAATTACTGGGGGAATGAGTGCTAATGGGTACTGGGTTTCTTTTTGGTGTGATGGAAGTGCTCCCAAAATAGTGTGGTGATGATTGCACAACTGTGACTATATGAAAACCCATTGTCTTGTATGTTTTAAATGAGTGAATTATATGGTAGGTGACATATCTTAATAAAGGTATTATAAACAACAATTAAAACCATCCATCAGGTCAAGGAATCAAACATTTGTTGTATTTGTTTTCACAGTTGCTGGCCATTTATGTCAACTGATAATGGTTTTGCATTTACTATAGTCCATATAAAATTTTCTTTCAAATGAATCCTTATTTAGTAAAACCATGGAGCAGTATGAAGAAAAATATAATAATATTTATATTATATTATAATGTAATATAATAATATTTATATTATATTATAATGTAATATAATATATAAAGATTATTATAATAGAATGTAGATATCTGAAGTTTGGGAAACCTAGAGCATGCGCAATGTATTATTGGTTAGTTCATTTGCTTCAGAATGCAGCCATTTTCATATGTTTATTTCTTCATTAATTTATTTAGTTTTGTGAGTGCCTACCATGCATCAAGCATGTGTCTACTGCCTTCTTGTAGCTCACTTTCTAGTATAGGCTATAGGCAAGACTAAGGATCCTAATAAGATTGTAAATCCTGAGATGCAAGCTCCCTGTTTTGGAGAAGACTCTTGCAATGTTTTAGGAATACATGAGCCAAACAAGAAAGGGAATAAAAATGAACAGGGAAATAAAAATGGGTAGAAAACATTATCATCAACACATGTGAAGTTTCCTTCCTCCTTCTCTTCTTCTCTCCCTCACTCCCTCCCTGTCTGTCTCTCTGTCTTTCTCCTTCCCTTCCTTCCTTGCTGTCTTCCTTCCCTTCTTCCTTTCCAGTAGCATCCACCTGGCTTGAAAAATTTAATGCCTACTAAGTTTACTTTGGGTTTCTTATTAATCCAAATACAGCCCACTATTTCAGGTAGGATTTTAAAAAGCTACACAAAAAAACAAAAAATCAGGTACAACAACTATAAAACCTACTTTTAACCATAGTTGGTGAAACCTGAGTGTTCCTTGATAATGTTTCTGGATTCCAGCTTAAGCTTAGCTATTGAACCTGGGAGACCAAATGCTTTTATTCTGAGATGTAAAGCACTGGAGTTCAGAAATCCCTTCCTTCAATATTGATAAATGAGAGATCTTCTTGATATTGATTTCTGGTTTTATTGCACTGTAGTCTGAGAGTATGCTTGGTGTGATTTCGATTTTTTGGAATTTATTGAGACTTGCTTTATGACCTGGCATGTGGTCGATCTTAGACTACATTCTGTGTGCAGATAAGAAGAATATATATTCTGTGGTTGTTGGGTGAAGTGTTCTGTAGATGTCTATTAGGTCCAATTGGTAAAGCATTGAATTTAAGTCCAGAGTTTCATTGTTAGTTTTCTGTCTCGATGATCTGCCTAATGCTGTCAGTGGAGTTTTGAAGTCTTCCACTACTATTGTGTGGCTAAGTGTTTCCGTAGTTCACAAAGAACTTGTTTTATGAATCTGGGTGCTCCAATGTTGGGTGTGTATTGATTTAGGATAGTTAAGTCTTTTAGATGGATTGTACTCTTTATAATTATGTAATGTCCTTTTTAAGTGTTAAAGGTTTAATGTCTGTTTTGTCTGATATAAGAATAGCAACTTCTGCTCTTTGTTTTTCATTTGCATGGTAGTTCTTTCTCCAGTCCTTTTCTTTAAGCCCGTGGGTGTCATTACGTGTGAGATAGGTCTCTTGAAGGCAGCATCTATGTCTTTTAGGTGGCATATACAAAAATTAACTCAAAATGGACCAAAGATTCAAATATAAGACTTCAAACTATAAAAATACTAGATAAAAACCTAGAAAATACTCTTCTTGACATTGATCTTGACAAATAATTTTTGGCTAAGAACCCAAAAGCAATTGTGACAAAAACAAAAATAGGCAAGTGGGACCTAATTAAACTGAAGAGCTTTTGCACAGCAAAATAAACTATCAACAGAGTAAACAGACAACCTTCAGAGCGGCAGAAGATATTCACAAACTATGTATCTGACAAAGGCCTAATATCCACAGTCTATAGAGAACTGAGAGAAATCAACAAGCAAACCCAAAGAACCCTATTTAAAAATGTGCACAAAGGATATGAACAGACACTTCTCAGAAGAAGACATACAGTGGCCAACAAACATGTGAAAAGATGCTCAGCATTACTAATCATTGGAGAAATGCAAATGAAAACTGCAATGAGATTCCATCTCACACCAGTCAGAATGGCTATTATCAAAAAGTCAAACAGCAACAGATGCTGGCAAGGCTGCAGAGAAAAGGGAATGCTTATGTACTGTTGGTAGGAATGTAAATTAGTCTGTCTACTGTGGAAAGCAGTCTAGATATTTCTCAAATAACTGAAAACAGAGCTACCATTAGACCTAGCAGTCCCATTACTGGGTCTATAGCCAAAGGGAAATAAATCAGTCTACCAAAAAGACAGGCACTTATGTTCATCACTACGCTATTTACAATGCAAAGACATGGAATCAACCTGGGTACCTATCAATGATAGATTGGATAAAGAAAATGTGGTACATATATACCATGGAATACTATGTGGCCATCAAAAAGAATGAAATCATGTTTTTTTGCAGCAACATAGATGCAGCTGGAGGCCATAATCCTAAGCAAATTAATGCAGGAACAGAAAACCAAATACTACATGCTTTCACTAATAAGTGGGAGCTAAACACTGAGCACACATGGACATAAACATGGGAACAATAAACCCTGTGGACTGCTAGATGGGGGAAGCAAGAAGATGGGTACAGGCTGAAAAACTACCTATCATGTAGTATGCTCACTAACTGGGTGATGGGATCTGTACCCCAAACCTCAGCATCACACAATATTGCCATGTAACAAACTTGCACATGTTTATCTAAAATAAAAACTGAAATTTAAAAAACCCACAAAAGGCCTGGTGTGGTGACTTATGACTATAAGCCCAGCAATTTGGGAGGCCGAGGTGGGTGGATCACTTGAGGCCAGGAGTTCGAGACCAGCCTGGCCAACGTGGTGAAATCCCCCTTCTACTGAAAACACAAAAATTAGCCAGATGTGGTGACACACGCCTGTAATCCCAGCTATTTGGGAGGCAGAGGCGTGAGAATCACTTGAACCCCAGAGGCAGAGGTTGCAGTAAGCCAAGATCACGTCATTGCACTCCAGTCTGGGCAACAGTGAGACTCTGTCTCAAAACAAAACAAAACAAAACAAAACAACCCCAAAAACCCAAAAAACAAACAAACAAAAAACCCAAAAGAAACTCTAAAATAACAGAGGCAAAGGAACATTCAAGGAGACTTCAAAAAGAGAGGGAAAAAAATGAAAATGAATGTTTTTCTAGGTTTAGTGGTTTATATTTTTAGTTTTACAGGAGCATCTCTGTATTCCAGGTGAAATCAACTACATTCATTGACATTCCCACTATAATGAATGAAATCTTGTACATTTCTAACAGAACTGAAGTCAGAACAAAGGCCAGGTAGCAAATAGTTATCATTAGCCTGGTTTGGTCTACTAAAATGACAGCTACATTAAAAAAATTTAAATTGAAAATATAAACATTTGGTTAGGAGATTATGACATATTGCAAACTATATATTTAAAACTTCATCTAGTCAGAGCCCAGACCTGTTTTATTAAATTAATAAATTTTAATTGAATATTAATATTAATATTAACCAAATGTTTATTGAATATTTGTGGTATATTGGGAAACGAACAAAGTGTTAAAGCTGAACTCATCTTCCTTGCCTGGTTTCTTCTCTTTATTTTCCTACTTCTGTTGCTCTTTTTCTTTTCCTGGAAGCTCATTTTTTACACATACGAATTCCTCTATCCCTGTCCTTTCATTCTAGATCAGAAAGCTTCTCCCTCAAATGTGGCTGTTGCTCTAGCATCTCTACTGGTTTCTGTGCTGTTGGACTTGGAGCATTGTTGCTGATAGGCCAGGGCAGACCACTGAGGGTGCTTTAAGTCAAGATTTTGGGAGTGGTGTGATGGCAAGGTCTAGAGTGAGTGGATAAGGTAAGAGATTTTTGGAAGCAAAGAAGTCCGGGTACAGAGAGGCCAAGATATAAGAAACAAGGCATTCATGGATACTGAGATCAACAACAGTGTTGAAAGAGTGTATTAGAAAGAGAAACATCAATCCAGATATTGTGTTTTTCCCCACAAAGGGGAAGGGAAGTGACTGCAAGTCGGTAGATGACAGCAGCACATGTCTGATGATAAAGCTGTGTCACGGGCTGCAGATGAACAGAGGAGAGAAGGAAGGCGATGTCTTGGCAGTGGTAGGTAGAGGTCAAAAATCTTCAACTCAGAGGTTCAAGAGTTGCAGGAGAAGATCACTTGAGAAGGCCTCAGGGAAGTAGTGTACTTGAGATGTAGCCACGTTGCAGTTGGAGCAAGAAGACACTGAGGATAAAGAGGAGTTTGCTGATAACTGGCCATGAATTTCACAGGGTACAGTTGAAAGGTTTAGGGGTTTGGGGAAAATATATAAAATGAGAACACATTAGAGAATACATAAATACAGTGTGAGGATGAAAAGTGGGGTGAGATGGGTAACTTAGAAGTTGATTGTATTAAAAAGTATCAGGACACTGGACAATGATCAGCTTGTAGCTCAGGTGGTGTGGTGGTTTTGGGGTAGGCGACAGCCTCCCCCATGAAACAGGTTTCCTGGGCAGCCCATCTGGCTGTGGTGATCCTGAGAGGCTGTAATTAAAAGTGATGTGAGGGCCTTTTTGTGGTCTATTCTATGTGTTTCAAAACCGTTCCGCCTAGGGCAGATTACACAGGTCCTTGTCAGAAAATGAGAGGAGAAAAACAGTGGATTCTTTTTGCTCCTATGCATACTAAATGTATACACATGAATGCCCCTTATACTCCTTGGCTTCACCTGTTGGTCAAAAGAATGGCACCTTATATAAAGCAAAACTAGAGGCCAAGTGCTGTGGCTCACGCCTCTAATCCCAGCACTTTGGGAGGCCAAGGCAGACAGATCACCTGGGGTCAGGAGTTTGAGAACAGCCTGCCCAACATGGTGAAACCATGTCTCTACTAAAAATACAAAAATTAGCCGGGCATGATGATATGCAACTGTAGTCCCAGCTACTAGGGAGGCTGAGACAAGAGAATTGCTTGAACCTGGGAGGTGGAGATTGCAGTGAGCCAAGATCTGCCACTGCACTCCAGCCTGGGCAACAGAGTGAGACTGTCTCAAACAAACAAACAAACAAACAAAAACTAGAAATCAACTGTGTTGAGCTTCCTATGACTTGGCTAACAAGAAGTTCTGTCTTTTTTTCCCCATCCTGCTCCCCAGATGCTTATTTTATAGGTAGGTCCTTGGAGAGTAAAGCTTCTCCCAGTTAAGAAATTTCTGTCTGTGGTCTACTGTCAGGCATTCTGCAGCTCGTGGTGGCTGACCTTGCTGCTCCCCTTGCCACTACTGACCACCTCCAGACCCACTGACCGCTCGTGCTCTCTCTCTGCCCAACCACACCGCCCCTTTTGTTTCTGTCTGCATAGAACCACAGGGTACTAAATGACTTTGTAGATTTATAGACTGGAGCAGGAGCTATGAATTCTACTAGTATTCAGGCTACTCGCCTTCTCTTTGGTGATATTCTTTAAAGAGCCCATGATCACATCTTTATCTTGCCAGACACCCAATTGGGAACTGTGTTCTCATTCTCTTCCATGAGCTTCTAGGCCCTGTGCTAATAAATGCATGTGGCTAGGTATCTGTTTTAGAGCTCCTTAATAATCAATAATCAATTAACCAACTACTGAATAGTCCATGATAGTTAACATACTGTTTAGTTTAAAGAGTGGTGCTCAAATTTTGACCTGTATCAGAATCATCTGGAGAACTATTAAATTACAAATTGCTGGGTCCCATCCCCAGGACTTCTTATTCTGTGGGCTTGGGATGGAGACAGCCTGCCTGACAAGGTCTCATGTGATGCTAATGCTGCTGGTCCTGGATTCTCACTTTGAGAACCATTGGACTAGAACATTCTGAAAATTTCTACAAAATTATATTGCCTAATGCTGAATGTCAGCCCAGCAGAGTTCTATCTATGATTCAGCCAAAATATTCATATACAAGTTAAATAAAAATTGAATCTATATTCTTAACTGTAATGTTCTTGAGAGTAGTTACTATTTCTTTTTTCATCCCTATATACTCAAGAGTACAAGTCAGAATGAAAAGAGCAAAGATGCCAAGATGAGGGGATATTGTTGATGTCCCCACATATCTCGCAATATGCACGAGAATTTGACTGCATCCAGGCAAAAGAGGTTAAATAGTGAATGGCTTCAGAGCCTAGGTGTTGTGGGAGGACTGCCTTACTTAAAGGGAGTTAACACTCGTCTAGCCATTAGTCAATCTCACTTCTGGGTTTATGGGTCATTCTTATTTCTTCCTCACAGGTAGATGAGATCAGTTGTGTTGAAATGAAGGTTTTGGCTACTGGATAATAAAAGCAAGAACACATAAAAGCACTTACTACGCTAGAAGACTGATGAAAAAAAAATTTTTTTTTTAAACAAAAGATGATAATTCTAGAATGGAGAGCAAGAAAATAACATATTGGGGCTGGGTGTGGTGGCTAACACCTTTAATCCCAGCACTTTGGGAGGCTGAGGCAGATGGATCACCTGAGGTCGTGTGTTTGAGACCAGCCTGGCCAACATGGTGAAACCCTGTCTCTCTACTAAAAATGCAAAAATTAGCCAGGTGTGGTGGCACATATCTGTAATCCCAGCTACTTGGGAGGCTGAGGCAGGAGAATTGCTTGAACCCGGGAGCCAGAGGTTGCAGTCAGCTGAGATTGCATCACTGCACTCCAGCCTGGCCTGGGTGACAGAGTGAGACTTCATCCCAAAAAAGGAAAGAAAGAAAGAGAGAGAGAGAGAGAGAGAAAGAGAGAGAGAGAGACAGAGAGAAAGAAAGAAAGAAAGAAAGAGGAAAGAAGGAAAGGAAGGAAAGAAAGAAAGAGAAAGAAAGAAAAAGGAAATAACACATTGGGAATCAGAGTCTGTAGTCACATGTTCCAGAAAGGTGAGACTCTTGGGGCTGGAGGGGTAGTCAGCTATAGTGAACAGGTAGCATTCCTAGCTCTTCTCACCTGGAAAAAGGAAAAATTACCATATCATTCTCATGATTCCTAGGCTTCTCATATCTTAAAGGTTCCATAATTAGTTAGTTAGATGGTTTTAAAGCCAGGCTCCTCCTTCTATGACACTTTTTGTTGTTTAAGAATTTGCAATCTGTCCTTGACTCCCTTACCTGGCAGAGGCTAAGTCCCAGAGAATTGAGTAAAACCTTTGCAATACCTGCCATTGTGTTAGAATTCATTCATTGTTCAGTGAGGATGGGATGGAGGGGAGCAGCCAGAATGGGACTCTGAAGTGAGTTGTAAACAGAGGCCCATGAGGGTGCTCAAGAAGTAGGGGAAGGAAGGGAGAAACAGAAGGGAGCAAGATGTGTAGGAGGGGAAAGGTCAGAGCTTTGAAATAAAAGACTTTGAACTTGCATTTAGTAAATTTTTAAAAACATGGTATTTTTCCCACTGTGGAAATAAAAACTGGTGGTTTATGTTTGAGGGAATGAATAGCAGCATAGAATTGGATAGTGAGTCACTGACTTATCAGGGAGAGTTCAAACACTTGGTGCAATCTGTTTCTGCAATGCCTTATTCTGTCAAAAAAATTAAATGAGTGGTTCCTTTCATCACTCTGTCACTGTATCAGCATCTTTCTTGCAAATGCAGAGTATGGTGCATTGACTTCCATTGATATTCTCTTCCCCTTTAGGAACTAATGTTCTCTTCTTCTGATTTCCAAGGACACTTGTTTAGTGGTTTTGAGTTTCAATTATCAAAACTCTAAGTTCAAAAGGCAGAATCAATGTCACTGCATAATAGTTCACCAACACGATCCATTTATTTGCAATGCTTAAAAAAGTTCCCCAGAGAACTTAGCAGAGTTTGAGTTTCTATAAGTGGTTGACTGGCATATCTGATACCTTAGCAGAGCTTTTCATCTTAGCTAATCTCTTCCTGAGATTACTTAACAGTCCATTTACTTGGTCAAGGGCTACAATGTCCTGAGTCTCTATGTGTTGAGGGTGAATGTGAATATTGAAGCAGAAGACTAAAATGTGAGTTTATTATACTTGATGTTGTTCTCTATTATAATTCCTCAGGCTATATATTTAGGAACAAGAAACAAAGTGCAGTAGATGGTCATATGATTACTATATCCACCCCTCAGCAACCTTAGAAAGTATAGATAGTAATTCTACAATGGCATATGTGCTACAAATTTTATTTTACCCCATACACTTATAGTGACTATGCTTGGGCATCCACTTACATGTCTGTGAACAACGTTTTTAGCCAAGTGACAGATAGGAAGGATGTTTCTACCCAAGCTGTGTTATTCATAAGAGAACTAATCACTTTGTGTCAAACTTTATGCAAATAAAGCCAAATTAGATTTATTAAGGTGATGAAAGAGAGTAGGGACTTTTTAATGGGTAGCAATGCTGTGCATTATCTAAATGCAATGCAGATGTAATGATGCATTAGAAATGCTGAGAAAATTTAATCAGTGTAGAAAAAATATAATGAAATGGTTGTTTAAACACTGTAAAGCTAATGTTAGAGTAATTACTTCCCATTGAGCAGGGCGTGGAACACATTACCCAGGCTGTTTGATTAGTCATCCTGCCTGCAACATCTGGCTCTTTGATCCATTTTGATTTTAATATAATTTCTAAAGTTCCCAATTGAAGTTTTAGAATGAATGAATAAATAAAATAACTTCGATAGGAGACAAAGTTTTGACTCACTCATGACAGATTAAAACTACCCGCTACTCACTCACCTTTACCTTTCTGTCATGAAAGAGAACCCCAAACGCTGGGATGGTGGACTTTCTTTTTTTGTTTGTTTGTTTTTGTTTGTTTGTTTGTTTGAGACAGAGTCTTGTTCTGTTGCCCAGGCTGGAGTGCAATGGCGTGATCTTGGCTCACTTGGACTTTCTTGTTTTTAAGATTAGGTGTCAAATATTTAAAATGTGTTGGTTTTCTTTAGGTGGTCTTTCTATTGATATATACGTGGGAGTAGGGGTGATTTTTAGAACAATATCGTCTTACAGATAGGAAAGGAATGGAAAGAATGAGTCATAAAAACTAATATTTCTGCTTTCTCTTTGTGTAAGTTTACATGTTTCTTGTAGAAAATTTAGAAAGTACAGATAAGAAAAATAAGAAAATACATATCATTCATAATTCTATTTCCCAGAAGTAAACATTATTAATATTTTGGGGAATTTTTTACTAATAACTGATGGTTAATCTACTCTAATAATTGTACAATTCAGAAATTAGCAGCACTGCAGTTAAGAGAGTAGGAGCTGGAGTTCAGATGACCTGGGTCCAAATCCTGACTTCACCTTGAGTAAGTGTCTTGTTTCTTGCTGCCTCATTTTCTCCATCTACAAAATGAAGGTAATAATAGTAACTCCTTCATAGCTTTGTTGTGAGAATTAAATGAGATAATATACCCAATGAGCCTAGAAAAAATGCCGAGCACTTAGTAAGTGTTGATAAATATTAGCTATTACTACAGCTATTATTATCATGATTGCTCTCTATAAGAATTATATTCTGCATATATTTGTATAATATACCTTTTTCATTTAGCACTATAATGTAACTATCTTTTATGTCAGCAGATGTTCTATGATATTCTCCTAATGGATACATTGTAGGCCATTATAAGGACTCACTGTATCAGTCTGTTTTCAAGCTACTGATAAATACATACCTGAGACTGGACAATTTACAAAAGAAAAAGGTTTAATGGACTTACAGTTCCACATAAGCCTCACAATCAGGGCAGAAGGTAAAAGGCACATCTCACATGGAGGCAGACAAGAAAAGAGAGCTTGTGCAGGGAAACTCTCATTTGTAAAACCATCAGATCTCATGATTCTTATTCACTATCATGAGAACAGCCCAGGAAAGACTTGCCCGCATGATTCCGTTTACCTCCCTCCCACTGGGTCCCTCCCACAACATGTGGGAATTCAAGATGAGATTTGGGTGTGGACACAGCCAAACAATATCATTCCACCTGTGGCCCCTCCCAAATCTCATGTCCTCACATTTCAAAACCAATCATGCCTTCCCAACAGTCCCCCAAAGTCTTAACTCATTTCAGCATTAACTCAAAAGTCCACAATTCAAAGTCTCATCCAAGACAAGGTAAGTCCCTTCCACCTATAAGCCTGTAAAATAAAAAGCAAGTTAGTTACTTTCTAGATACAAGGGGGTACAGGCATTGGGTAAATACATTCTAAATGGGAGAAATTAGCCAAAACAAAGGGGCTACAGGCCCCATGCACATCTGAAATCCAGCAGGGCAGTCAAATCATAAAGCTCCAAAATGATCTCCTGTGACTGCGTGTCTCACATCCATGTCATAATGATGCAAGAGGTAGGTTCCCATGGTCTAGGGCAGCTTTAGCCCTGTGGCTTTGCAGGGTACAGCCTCCCCTCCTGGCTGATTTCATGGGCTGGTGTTGAGTATCTGTGGCTTTTCCAGGTGCACGATGCAAGCTGTCAGTGGATCTACCATTCTGAGTTCTGGAGGACGGTGGCCTTCTTCTCACAGCTCCACTAGGTGGTGCCCCAGTAGGGACTCAGTGTTGGGGCTCCAATCCCACATTTCCCCTCTGCACTGACCTAGCAGAGATTCTCCATGAAAGCCCCACCCCTGCAGCAAACTTCTGCCTGGACATCCAGGCATTTCCATACATCTTCTGAAATCTAGGCAGAGGTTCGCAAACCCTGATTCTTGATATCTGTGTACCTGCAGGCTCAGCATCATATGGAAGCTGCCAAGGCTTGAGACTTGCACCCTCTGAAGCCATGGCCCGTGCTCTATGTTTGCTTCTTTCAGCCATGGCTGGAGCAGCTGGGACACAGGGCACCAAGTCCCTAGGTTGCAAACAGCATGGGGACCCTGGGTCTGGCCCAGGAAACCACTCTTTCTTCCTAGCCTGTGATGGGAGGGGATGATGTGAAAACCTCTGACATGCCCTGGAGACATTTTCCCCATTGTCTTGGGGATTAACATTTGGCTCCTTGTTACTTATGCAAATTTCTCCAGCTGACTGGAATATCTCCTCAGAAAATGGAATTTTATTTTCTTATTTATTTATTTATTTATTTTTATTTTTATTTTCTTTTTATTATTATTATTATTATTATTATTATACTTTAGGCTCTATGGTACATGTGCGCAACGTGCAGGTGAGTTACATATGTATACATGTGCCATGCTGGTGCGCTGCACCCACCAACTCGTCATCTAGCATTAGGTATATCTCCCAATGCTATCCCTCCCCCCTCCCCCCACCCCACAACAGTCCCCAAAGTGTGATGTTCCCCTTCCTGTGTCCATGTGTTCTCATTGTTCAACTCCCACCTATGAGTGAGAATATGCGGTGTTTGGTTTTTTGTTCTTGCGATAGTTTACTGAGAATGATGATTTCCAATTTCATCCATGTCCCTACAAAGGACGTGAACTCATCATTTTTTATAGCTGCATAGTATTCCATGGTGTATATGTGCCACATTTTCTTAATCCAGTCTATCATTGTTTGACATTTGGATTGGTTCCAAGTCTTTGCTATTGTGAATAATGCCGCAATAAACATACCTGTGCATGTGTCTTTATAGCAGCATGATTTATAGTCCTTTGGGTATATACCCAGTAATGGGATGGCTGGGTCAAATGGAATTTCTAGTTCTAGATCCCTGAGGAATCGCCACACTGACTTCCACAAGGGTTGAACTAGTTTACAGTCCCACCAACAGTGTAAAAGTGTTCCTATTTCTCCACATCCTCTCCAGCACCTGTTGTTTCCTGACTTTTTAATGATTGCCATTCTAACTGGTGTGAGATGGTATCTCATTGTGGTTTTGATTTGCATTTCTCTGATGGCCAGTGATGGTGAGCATTTTTTCATGTGTTTTTTGGCTGCATAAATGTCTTCTTTTGAGAAGTGTCTGTTCATGTCCTTCGCCCACTTTTTGATAGGGTTGTTTGTTTTTTTCTTGTAAATTTGTTGGAGTTCATTGTAGATTCTGGATATTAGCCCTTTATCAGATGAGTAGGTTGCGAAAATTTTCTCCCATTTTGTAGGTTGCCTGTTCACTCTGATGGTAGTTTCCTTTGCTGTGCAGAAGCTCTTTAGTTTAATGAGATCCCATTTGTCAATTTTGGCTTTTGTTGCCATTGCTTTTGGTGTTTTAGACATGAAGTCCTTGCCCATGCCTATGTCCTGAATGGTATTGCCTAGGTTTTCTTCTAGGGTTTTTATGGTTTTAGGTCTAACATTTAAGTCTTTAATCCATCTTGAATTGATTTTTGTATAAGGTGTAAGGAAGGGATCCAGTTTCAGCTTTCTACATATGGCTAGCCAGTTTTCCCAGCACCATTTATTAAATAGGGAATCCTTTCCCCATTTCTTGTTTTTGTCAGGTTTGTTCAAAGATCAGATAGTTGTAGATATGTGGCATTATTTCTAACGGCTCTGTTCTGTTCCATTGATCTATATCTCTTTTTTGGTACCAGTACCATGCTGTTTTGGTTACTGTAGCCTTGTAGTATAGTTTGAAGTCAGGTAGCGTGATGCCTCCAGCTTTGTTCTTTTGGCTTAGGATTGACTTGGCGATGCGGGCCCTTTTTTGGTTCCATATGAACTTTAAAGTAGTTTTTTCCAATTCTGTGAAGAAAGTCATTGGTAACTTGATGGGGATGGCATTGAATCTGTAAATTACCTTGGGAAGGATGGCCATTTTCATGATATTGATTCTTCCTACCCATGAGCATGGAATGTTCTTCCATTTGTTTGTATCCTCTTTTATTTCATTGAGCAGTGGTTTGTAGTTCTCCTTGAAGAGGTCCTTCACATCCCTTGTAAGTTGGATTCCTAGGTATTTTATTCTCTTTGAAGCAATTGTGAATGGGAGTTCACTCATGATTTGGCTCTCTGTTTGTCTGTTATTGATGTATAAGAATGCTTGTGATTTTTATACATTGATTTTGTATCCTGAGACTTTGCTGAAGTTGCTTATCAGCTTAAGGAGATTTTGGGCTGAGACAATGGGGTTTTCTAGATATACTATCATGTCATCTGCAAACAGGGACAATTTGACTTCCTCTTTTCCTAATTGAATACCCTTGATTTCCTTCTCTTGCCTAATTGCCCTGGCCAGAACTTCCAACACTATGTTGAATAGAAGTGGTGAGAGAGGGCATCCCTGTCTTGTGCCAGTTTTCAAAGGGAATGCTTCCAGTTTTTGCCCATTCAGTATGATATTGGCTGTGGGTTTGTCATAAATAGCTCTTATTATTTTGAGATACGACCCATCAATACCTAATTTATTGAGAGTTTTTAGCATGAAGGGTTGTTGAATTTTGTCAAAGGCCTTTTCTGCATCTATTGAGATAATCATGTGGTTTTTGTCTTTGGTTCTGTTTATATGCTGGATTACATTTATTGATTTGCGTATATTGAACCAGCCTTGCATCCCAGGGATGAAGCCCACTTGATCATGGTGGATAAGCTTTTTGATGTGCTGCTGGATTCTGTTTGCCAGTATTTTATTGAGGATTTTTGCATCAATGTTCATCAAGGATATTGGTCTAAAATTCTCTTTTTTTGTTGTGTCTCTGCCAGGCTTCGGTATCAGGATGATGCTGGCCTCATAAAATGAGTTAGGGAGGATTCCCTCTTTTTCTATTGATTGGAATAGTTTCAGAAGGAATGGTACCAGTTCCTCCTTGTACCTCTGGTAGAATTCGGCTGTGAACCCATCTGGTCCTGGACTCTTTTTGGTTGGTAAGCTATTGATTATTGCCACAATTTCAGCTCCTGTTATTGGTCTATTCAGAGATTCAACTTCTTCCTGGTTTAGTCTTGGGAGGGTGTATGTGTTGAGGAATTTATCCATTTCTTCTAGATTTTCTAGTTTATTTGCGTAGAGGTGTTTGTAATATTCTCTGATGGTAGTTTGTATTTCTGTGGGATCGGTGGTGATATCCCCTTTATCATTTTTTATTGCACCTATTTGATTCTTCTCTCTTTTTTTCTTTATTAATCTTGCTAGCGGTCTATCAATTTTGTTGATGCTTTCAAAAAACCAGCTCCTGGATTGATTGATTTTTTGAAGGGTTTTTTGTGTCTCTATTTCCTTCAGTTCTGCTCTGATTTTAGTTATTTCTTGCCTTCTGCTAGCTTTTGAATGTGTTTGCTCTTGCTTTTCTAGTTCTTTTAATTGTGATGTTAGGGTGTCAATTTTGGATCTTTCCTGCTTTCTCTTGTGGGCATTTAGTGCTATAAATTTCCCTCTACACACTGCTTTGAATGCATCCCAGAGATTCTGGTATGATGTGTCTTGGTTCTCGTTGGTTTCAAAGAACATCTTTATTTCTGCCTTCATTTCGTTATGTACCCAGTAGTCATTCAGGAGCAGGTTATTCAGTTTCCACGTAGTTGAGCGGTTCTGAGTGAGATTCTTAATCCTGAGTTCTAGCTTGATTGCACTGTGATCTGAGAGATAGTTTGTGATAATTTCTGTTCTTTTACATTTATTGAGGAGAGCTTTACTTCCAAGTATATGGTCAATTTTGGAATAGGTATGGTGTGGTGCTGAAAAAATTGTATATTCTGTTGATTTGGGGTGGAGAGTTCTGTAGATGTCTATTAGGTCTGCTTGGTGCAGAGCTGAGTTCAATTCCTGGGTATCCTTGTTGATTTTCTGTTTTGTTGATCTGTCTAATGTTGACAGTGGGGTGTTAAAGTCTCCCATTATTAATGTGTGGGAGTCTAAGTCTCTTTGTAGGTCACTCAGGACTTGCTTTATGAATCTGGGTGCTCCTGTATTGGGTGCATATATATTTAGGATAGTTAGCTCTTCTTGTTGAATTAATCCCTTTACCATTATGTAATGGCCTTGTTTGTCTCTTTTGATCTTTGTTGGTTTAAAGTCTGTTTTATCAGAGACTCGGATTGCAACCCCTGCCTTTTTTTGTTTTCCATTTGCTTGGCAGATCTTCCTCCATCCTTTTATTTTGAGCCTATGTGTGTCTCTGCACGTGAGATGGGTTTCCTGAATACAGCACACTGATGGGTCTGGAGTCTTTATCCAATTTGCCAGTCTGTATCTTTTAATTGGAGCATTTAGTCCATTTACATTTAAAGTTAATATTGTTATGTGTGAATCTGATCCTGTCATTATGATGTTAGCTGGTTATTTTGCTCGTTAGTTGATGCAGTCTCTTCCTAGTCTCGATGGTCTTTACATTTTGGTATGATTTTGCAGTGGCTGGTACCGGTTGTGCCGTTCCATGTTTAGCGCTTCCTTCAGGAGCTCTTTTAGGGCAGGCCTGGTGGTGACAAAATCTCTCAGCATTTGCTTGTCTGTAAAGGATTTTATTTCTCCTTCACTGATGAAGCTCAGTTTGGCTGGATATGAAATTCTGGGTTGAAAATTCTTTTCTTTAAGAATGTTGAATATTGGCCCCCACTCTCTTCTGGCTTGTAGGGTTTCTGCCGAGAGATCCGCTGTTAGTCTGATGGGCTTCCCTTTGATGGTAACCCGACCTTTCTCTCTGGCTGCCCTTAACATTTTTTCCTTCATTTCAACTTTGGTGAATGTGACAATTATGTGTCTTGGAGTTGCTCTTCTCGAGGAGTATCTTTGTGGCGTTCTCTGTATTTCCTGAATCTGAATGTTGGCCTGCCTTGCTAGATTGGGGAAGTTCTCCTGGATAATATCCTGCAGAGTGTTTTCCAACTTGTTTCCATTCTCCCCGTCACTTTCAGGTACACCAATCAGACGTAGATTTGGTCTTTTCACATAGTCCCACATTTCTTGGAGGCTTTGCTCGTTTCTTTTTATTCTTTTTTCTCTAAACTTCCCTTCTCGCTTCATTTCATTCATTTCATCTTCCAGGGCTGATACCCTTTCTTCCATTTGATCGCATCGGCTCCTGAGGCTTCTGCATTCTTCACGTAGTTCTCGAGCCTTGGTTTTCAGCTCCATCAGCTCCTTTAAGCACTTCTCCATATTGGTTATTCTAGTTATACATTCTTCTAAATTTTTTTCAAAGTTTTCAACTTCTTTGCCTTTGGTTTGAATATCCTCCCGTAGCTCGGAGTAATTTGATCGTCTGAAGCCTTCTTCTCTCAGCTCGTCAAAGTCATTCTCCGTCCAGCTTTGTTCTGTTGCTGGTGAGGAGCTGCGTTCCTTTGGAGGAGGAGAGGTACTCTGCTTTTTAGAGTTTCCAGTTTTTCTGCTGTGTTTTTTCCCCATCTTTGTGGTTTTATCTACTTTTGGTCTTTGATGATGGTGATGTACAGATGGGTTTTTGGTGTGGATGTCCTTTCTGTTAGTTTTCCTTCTAACAGACAGGGCCCTCAGCTGCAGGTCTGTTGGAGTATCTGGCCAGCCGTGTGAGGTGTCAGTCTGCCCCTGCTGGGGGATGCCTCCCAGTTAGGCTGCTCGGGGGTCAGGGGTCAGGGACCCACTTGAGGAGGCAGTCAGCCCGTTCTCAGATCTCCAGCTGCGTGCTGGGAGAACCACTGCTCTCCTCAAAGCTGTCAGACAGGGACATTTAAGTCTGCAGAGGTTACTGCTGTCTTTTTGTTTGTCTGTGCCCTGCCCCCAGAGGTGGAGCCTACAGAAACAGGCAGGCCTCCTTGAGCTGTGGTGGGCTCCACCCAGTTCAAGCTTCCAGGCTGCTTTGTTTACCTAAGCGAGCCTGGGCAATGGCGGGCGCCCCTCCCCCAGCCTCGCTGCCGACTTACTGTTTGATCTCAGACTGCTGTGCTAGCAATCAGCGAGACTCCGTGGGCGTGGGACCCTCTGAGCCAGGTGCGGGCTATACTCTCCTGGGGCACCGTTTCCTAAGCCTGTCGGAAAAGCACAGTATTCCGGTGGGAGTGGCCCGATTTTCCAGGTGCCTTCTGTCACCCCTGGAAAGGGAACTCCCTGACCCCTTGCACTTCCCGAGTGAGGCAATGCCTCGCCCCTGCTTCGGCTGGCGCACGGTGCACTCACCCACTGACCTGCACCCACTGTCTGGCACTCCCTAGTGAGATGAACAGGGTACCTCAGATGGAAATGCAGAAATCACCTGTCTTCTGCGTCGCTCGCGCTGGGAGCTGTAGACCGGAGCTGTTCCTGTTCGGCCATCTTGGCTCCTCCCCCCGGAATTTTATTTTCTATTGTGTTTTCTGGCTGCAAATTTTCTGAAATTTTCTGTTCTACTTCCGTTATAAAATGGAATGCCTTTACTAGCACCCAAGTCACCTCTTGAATGCTTTGCTCCTTAGAAATTTCTTCCACCAGATACCCTAAATCATCTCTCTCAAGTTCAAAGTTCCATAAATTTCTAGGGTAGGGGCAAAATGACACCAGTCTCTTTGCTAAAACATAACAAGAGTTACCTTTGCTCCAATTCCCAACAAGTTCCTAAGCTTCATGTTAGACCACTTTAGCCTGGACTTGATTGTCCATATGGCTATCAGCATTTTGGATAAAGCCATTCAACAGGTCTCTAGGAAGTTCCAAACTTTCCTACATTTTCCTGTCTTTTGAGCCCTCCAAACTGTTCCAACCTCTGCCTGTTACCCAGCTCCAAAATCACTTCCACATTTTCAGGTATATTTTTAGCAGTGCCGCGCTCTACTGGTACCAATTTACTGTATTTTTTTGTTTTCATGCTGCTGATAAAGACATATCTGAGACTGGGCAATTTACAAAAGAAAGAGGTTTAATGGACTTACAGTTCCACATGGCTGGGGAGGTCTCACAATTATGACAGAGGTGAAAGGCATGTCTCACATGGTGGCAGACAAGAGAAGAGAGATTGTGCAGGGAAACTTCCATTTTTAAAATCATCAGATCTCATGAGACTTATTCATTATCATGAAAAAAGCATGGGAAAGACTTACCCCCATGATTCAATTACCTCTCAATGGGTGCCTCCTACAACATGTGGGAATTCAAGATGAGATTTGAGTGGGGACACAGCCAAAACAAATCACTCACAATAGTTTATTTAACCTCTGATTGGTGGGTTTTTGATTCTTTACAATTGTTTGAATTTATAGATGATGTTTCCTTATAAATCATTTTTAGAATGAAATTGATGGTCCAAAGGTGTGAACATTTAATCATTTTGGATATGTATAGGTAAATTGCCTCTTTATTCAACACTGGATATTATTAGCTCATAAAAAACCTTAATGGCTAGAAAGTAATACGTCATGTTTACTTTAATTTGCATTTATTTTTTCCCTTTGTGTCTGGAGTTTCTCTTCTATCAATTCTGTGTTCTACCTCTGTTCCTATATCTTTTGGAGCATTTGTCTTTTACTTTTTGAATTGTTTGCATTTAGAGCTAAAGGAGACTAACTTTTTGCCATATATATTGCAAATATTCCCCCCAGTTTATAGTTTGCTTTTAATCTTGTTTAATTGTTTTAATTTGGTTATGTAGATGTTTTAAAAGTTTTATGTAGTCACATTACTCATTATTTTTGTTTAAAATTTCCAACTTTGGAGTCAAGTTTAGAAAGTTTAGAAAGTATTTACATGTGTTTTCTGGTAACATTTTTAGAGCTTTGTTTTTGGGAATTTAATCTTTTAAGTCACTTTGACCTTTCTTGTGTAGAGTGAGGCTGAATACTTTTGCTTGCATTTTATATGACAATTTTATGATCTAGCCTTCTTCAGAGAGAATAGGACACACCAGTCCTTCCTCTAGCATGCTTTGTTTAAGGAGAGGTTTGAGAGGGAAAGGAAACACATAATTGGGAGTGCTAGAGGTGGTATGACAATACAGATGTGGCCTATGGCACCTGGCACTGGAAGTATGTGGGTAGTAGAAGGGATGTGTGAAGGTGACTGTGACCCATATAAATATATCCCATCCATCCCAAACAAAATATATCCTTATTCTACTTTCCCACATCCAGATCCTCAAAATGTCATCGGCAACTCTAATATCATCCCACATAAAAAGAGTGATAAAGGGGGAGTTTAAGACCTGGAAAGAACACCAGTCTTAATCAATTGCTGTTAAAAAAAAAATCTTACTTTTTCAAATTTTACAAAAACATGTTGTATTAGTCTACTTTCATGCTGCTATAAAGAACTCCCTGAGACTGGATTATTTATAAACCAAAGAGGCTTAATTGACTTACAGTTCCACATGGCTTGGGAGGCCTCAGGAAACTTACAATCATGGCAGAAGGCAAAAGGGGAAGCAAGGCATGTCTTACATGGTGGCAGGAGAGAGACAGAGAGTGTGAGCAAAGGGGGATGTGTCACTTTTAAACCACCAGGTCTTGTGAGAACTCACTCACTATCCAGAGAACACCATGGGAGAAACTGCCCCCATAATCCAATCACCTCTCACAGGTCTCTCCCTCAATACATGGGGATTAAAATTTGGGATGAGATTTGGGTGGGGAAACAGAGCCAAACCATATCACATATGATCTTGTGAATTCACTGCCAACCAAGGCTCTTCCCAGGGCTTTGGAAGTGTCCCATGCAAATGAGGGGTGCTGAGGCTTAAGCTTCATCAGCTTCATAGTAAATCTACCTGTGTATCAGATATTCTATTCAAATGTTTAATGTCTTCATTATTTAATGTCTAAGTCTTGTTTAGAAATGACTTCCATCATAGTTCTTGAGATACTAAATAATTTGGATAATTGACAGAGAAAATACATTAGATATCACTGCAAGTGAGTAGGTATTCCCTAACATGCAGGATCTCTTAGCTTTAACTCTTTCTAAAAACTGTTGAAACATTAGAAAATTTTTTTGAGCACTGTGAATTATCTCCTTTAGCTTCTCCTTTTTCTGCTTTAGTGTTTTCTCTCTTACACACACCCTAACTGAACCCTTTTATTAAAAATTGTCCCATTTTTGCCTTACGTCTTTTAAAAATCAGCTTTATTGAGCTATAATTCACATACCATACAATTCACTCATTGAAAATATACAATCCAGTGGCTTTACTATATTTACAGTGTTGTAGCTCCATCATTGCAATCAATAACTGAACATTTTCATTGCCCCAGAAAGAATTCTAGCATTCCTTATGCATTATTGCCTAAGTCCCTATCACCCCATCCCTAAGCAACTGATATGGTTTGGCTCTGTGTCCCCACCTAAATCTCACCTTGAATTGTAATAATCCCCACATGTCAGTGGTGGGACCAGGTGGAAGTAATTTGAATCATGGAGGTGGTTTCTCTTATGCTGTTCTAGTAATAATGAGTGAGTCTCACGAGATCTGATGGTTTTATATGTGTCTGGCATTTCCCCTGCTTTCACTCATTCTCTCTCCCGCCACCCTGTGAAGAGGTCCCTTTCCCCATACTTGTTAAGTTTCCTGACACATCCACAGCCATGCAGAACTGTGAGTCAATTAAACCTCTTTTCTTTATAAATTACCCAGTCTCGATGTATTAGTCCAGTCTCATGCTGCTATAAAGAAATGCCTGAGATGGGGTAATTTATAAAGAAAAGAGGTTTAATTGTCTCACAGTTCTATGAATGGGGAGGCCTCAGGAACCTTACAATCATGGTGGAAAGGGAAACAAACATGTCCTTCACATGGCAGCAGGAAAGAGAAGACTGAGAGCCAAGTGAAGGGAGAGGCCCCTTATAAAAACACCAGATCTTGTGAGAACTTACTATCATGAGAATAGCATGGGGAAACTGCCACCATGATTCAGTTACCTCCCACTGGGCCCCTCCCACTACATGTGGAGATTATGGGAACTACAATTCAAGATGAGATTTGGCTGGGGACACCGCCAAACCATATCACTTGGGTATTTCTTCATGACAGCATGAGAATGGACTAATATGGCAACCATTGATCTACTTGCTGCCTTTTATGGACATTTCATATAAATGAAATCACATAATGTGTGGCCTTTTGTGACTGGCTTCTTTCATTTTGCATAATGTTTTCAAGTTAATCCATGATGTACTTTATTTTTATTGCTGAATAATATTTCATTGTATAGATATGCCACATTTTATTAATCCAATTATCACTTGATGGACATTCAGATTATGTCTACTTTTTGATGATTAATAATGCCGCTGTGAACGTTGTGCATACATTTTGTGTAAGTGTATGTTTTCACTTCTCTTAAGTATATACCTAGGTGTGGAATTGCTGGGTCATAAGGTAACTCTATGTTTAACATTTTGAGAAACTGCCAAACTGTTTTCCGAAGTGACTTCATTATTTCCACATTTCCATTCCTAGTATATTAGGGTTCTAATTTTCACACATCATCATTAATACTTGTTATTGTCTCTTTTTTAAAAAATTATGACTATCCTAGTCAGTGCAAAGCGGTACGCCATTGTGCTTTTGATTTGTATTTTCCTGATGACTAATGCCAAGTTTACTTTGTTAAAATTTTCTCTCTCTTAAAGGTGTCAGCAGAAAAATCTGTACTCTTCTTTCCTTGAGTTTTGTTTTATGTTCTTTCTATACAGCTCAGAATATTATGTAGTTCAGGGCAGGACAGAGAAACCACTTCACTTATTTCATTCAGGAAGGATTCAATAAAAGGATTTAGACACTTAAAAGGACTGAAAGAGCAGAAGTCGGAGGGCTGCCTCTTATCTGTTGATTTCAATGGTTTAGACTGTAACTGGAATCCAAAGATCAGGAAACTGGTCTGGCTATGGTTTCTGCTGCTGCCACATTACCTGTAATGCTGAGTTCTGGCCACAGACTCTTTGACCCTTTTAGTTAGCATCCAACTTGCATCCAAGCTCCAGCTAAGTTCCCTTATGACCTGTTTGAAAATATTGAGGTGGTCCCATCACACTGAATCTATTCTTCTCTTGTCCTTATGAACTATACAGTATTACTTTCCAATTACTGCTATAACAGATTATCTCAGACTTAGTGGTTTAAAATAACACAAATGTATTATGTTATAGTTTTGTACTTAATAGTTCTCAATATGCACAGCTTACCCCTTCCTCATCTCCTGAATATGTAACTGAACTCAGGGACAAACCACTCATCACCTGAAAGCCAAAACCTCCAGACAAGCTTTGGTGAAAGGAAAGTTAGCTTTATTGGAGAAGCTGGCAATCTAGGGAAGGCAGTGAACTAGCATTCAAAGATCACCTCTGTCTGAGTTCTGCCTCTGGATCAGAAGTTTTTAAGGATAATTATTGGAAATGATGATTAAAACATCTTGTGCACGTGCAGTCTCAGGCAGGCAGTTAATCGTTGCTTTCTTGGTCAATGTATTTGTGGCCTTCTGCAGGTGCCATCAGCATATTCTTATATATTCTAAATATGCAATCATGTCATCTGCCAACAGAGATAATTTGACTTCCTCTCTTCCTATTTGAATACCCTTTATTTCTTTGTCTTGCCTGATTGCCCTGGCCAAAGGTCGGGTGGGTAACCCGACCTTCTCTCTGGCTGCCCTTAACATTTTTTCCTTTATTTCAACCTTGGTGAATCTGACAATTATGTGTCTTGGGGTTGCTCTTCTCGAGGAGTATCTTTGTGGTGTTCTCTGTATTTCCTGAATTTGAATGCTGGCCTGTCTTGCTAGATTGGGGAAGTTCTTCTGGATAATATCCTGAAGGGTGTTTTCTAACTTGGTTCCATTCTTCCTGTCACTTTCAGGTACACCAATCAAACATAGGTTTGGTCTTTTCACATAGTCCCGTTTCTTGGAGGCTTTGTTTGTTCCTTTTCATTCTTTTTTCTCTAATCTTGTCTTCGTGCTTTATTTCATTAAGTTGATCTTCAATCTTTGATATCCTTTCTTCCACTTGATCGATTCAGCTATTGTTACTTGTGTATGCTTCATGAAGTTCTCATGGTGTGTTTTTCAGCTCCATCAGGTCTTTTATGTTCTTCTTTAAACTGGTTATTCTAGTTAGCAGTTCCTGCAACCTTTTTTCAAGGTTCTTAGCTTCCTTGCATTGGGTTCCAACATGCTCCTTTAGCTTGGAGGAGTTTATTACCCACCTTCTGAAGCCTACTCCTGTCAATTTGTCAAACTCATTCTCTGTCCAGTTTTGTTCCCTTGCTGGCAAGGAGTTGTGATCCTCTGGAGGAGAGGAGCCATTCTGGTTTTTGAAATTTTCGCCTTTTTCTACTGTTTTTTCCTCATCTTCATAGATTTATCTAACTTTGCTCTTTGATGTTGGTGACCATCGGATGGGGCTTTTGCATGGCCGTCCTTTTTGTTGATGTTGATGCTATTGCGTTCTCTTTGTTAGTTTTCCTTCCAACAGTCAGGCCTCTCTTCTATAGGTCTGCTGGAGTTTGCTGGAGGTCCACTCCAGAACCTCTTTGTCTGGGTGTCACCAGTGGAGGCTGCAGAACAGCAAAGATTGCTGCCTGTTACTTCCTTTGGAAGCTTTTTCTCAATGGGCATCCAGCAGATGCCAGCCAGAGCTCTCCTGTATGAAGTGTCTGTCGACTCCTGCTAGGAGGTATCTTTCTGTCAAGAGGCACAGGTGTCAGGAACCCACTTGAGGAGGCTGTCTGTACTTTAGCAGAGCTCAAGTGCTGTGCTGGGAGATCGCTGCTGTCTTCAGGGCTGGCAGTCAGGAACATTTAAGTCTCAATATATTTTTCTGAACGTCAAATTTTGGTGGGCCTGGCCATGAGGGAACCCACTGTTATTCTAGGGGCATCCCCACTTTTCTAATTATTATTAACAAGAATGGCTTAATATTTATGTGAACTAAACGCTACTTTCATGGTTAGCAGAGAAGTCATTCAGATATAAAAATACTAGATCTTCCAGATACTAGATATATTTGAAAAGACATATCTATTCCAAATATAGTTTGCTGGATCTCTCTTCTCACATACCTCTGACAGAGGCTCCCTGACATCATTCCTTAGCCTACAATATGTCTGAGCTTTGTGGTTGAGGTGGAGAAGAAGATGGGTAAGGGAGGAAGGAGACATTTGACTGTCATTGGAATAACATTCATTATTTTAAATCTGGCCAATGAGAACCTCTTTGTAATTAATCTATTCTGTAAATTGTGTTTAAAGTTTGTTTTCTTTAATATTCATTGTGAAAAAGTTTTGACACTTGTAAGAACAGACTCAAGAAACATTTTTTTTTTTGTGGTAGAATAAAAATACTTACAATGGAAGAGTCTTGAGAGTAGAGTTAATTAGTTATTTTTTTAATACAGGCTTAAAGTGTTCTCACCACACAGGTAAGCTTCAGAAGAGGCATTGTCTGATTGGATGTTTGCCAAGTAGAATGAAGGTAAACTTTGATTCTCTTCTGGGGAAAAATTAATCATGAGGATGTTAAATTTTTTTGCTCTAGATTCCGTTTATGTTTTAGGTACTGAATCAAGTTAGAGGAGTATTAGTTTCTAATCTCAAAGAGAATCTACAAACACCTTGGAATTCAGGAAAGAGAAGAATTAAATTAGACACTGGAAGGCAGAGGTGGGAGGCTTCCTTTCCTCTAAGATTTCAAGAATTGCCAAAAGAATCTTGCATTTCTTTTAGCAAACACAGATTGAATATTAGAATCAAAAGCAGTTACAAAATTTTAGGATTGGAATAGACTTTAGAATTTATCTAGTCTAGTTTCTTCATGTTTCTGACGAGGAAGTTGAAAAGTCAGAAGGGTGAAAATTGTCCTCAAGATCATGCAACTTGAATTTTGCCTCTGGTGCACTTGACCCTCTACTGCACTAGGACTTATGTACTGAGGAGGCCAGAAGGGAATTCAGTGGTGTCTTCTTTACAGGAAAGGCAGACTGGTGATGCAATTGAGTAGTCAAGCCACTCAGAGTAATGAGATGATTTAGAAGATTTCACTTTAAGGAAATACCTAAGTATGTTTGCTACCCAAGATTGAAAGTGGAGGCCGACAATAAGTAGAATCAGAATTAGGGTTGTGCCTTAATATGATCTCTCTACAACTTACTAAAGTGTGTAACCCTTTGTTGATTTATGTCTTATAGAGAGTAATTTACACATCAAATCAAAATTTTTAAAAGATACTGCTTGAGTAAGTAGTCTATTTTTAGCTTGGCTCTCAGTTTGTCCTGTTTAAACTAGAAGATACCAGAATTTTAGAATTGTGTTCTCTACAAAGTTTTTGTTTATTTGCTTTTCTAATATACGAAGGTAGAAGTTGCTTATATACAATATGGCTTTCTTTTCAAAGATAGCTCACCAACTGGTCCATTACTAGCGTCTGAATGCCACCAATAAAGAGACATTCCTTTGATTAAAACTTTTCTTCTTTTGTTTTTGTTTCAAAATTCACATAACCCTGGAAGGGGTAAATAAAGGAAAAGTGAGTGTGAAAAAACAATTTTCACCTGCTTGACAATTTGCTCTGCATCCTGATGTTTTGAATACTGGCCTTCAGGCATTGCAAGATCCTGAATTAGTTTTGTTCTATGTACTTCTATTACTAAAGCAGGTTCCAGTTCTTAAATTACTGGGTTCTTGTGCTTCACAGCATATGTTTCACATGTATTTCTTTGCATATATCAAACATTAATTAGTAGAATATTTTAAAATTAAGTTGCTGGATGAAACAGAGACTTGAGAATACAGATCATTTTAAATTTTCACATGTCAGTATTTTAAACAAAGCAGTTAAAATATCTTGGTTAAAAGCACATCATACCTTGAAAGTCAGCATCTGAATAAGAAACAGTTTTCAAATCCTTCTTGTGTTTTTATCTAACGATTCTTACTGTGGTATAGTCTAGCTAATGCATTGTATCATTTAGTTCCAAGAGTCACAGTGGTTCTTAGGCCTTTTGAAATACTCCATGACAGATTTCAGACTGGATATGTGATGGCTGTTGGTTCCACACCCAAACTTGAAGTTGCAGAATATTCAAATTTTGAGAGATCTAATTCAGAGGATTAGAACTAATAATAATAGTTTATTATTATTATTTCTAATTATTATTACATGTAATTATTATTATTATCCTCAATACTATTCATTATTTATTTTGGAAACACTTTGCATGACATTCAGTAAATGTGTAGTCCTAGGTTTTAATGTGGCAAAAAATAGAGAATGGGGAGAGGCCTCTCTTGCTCTGGGTAGCTGATGTTATGGAAATGCAATGCCAGCCAAGTTCAGCTACCTCAAGAGGAATGATGCCCAGTTCCACTCTTCTTTCATCTATTTTGATCGTATTACCCAGGGTTTGAATGTTATTCATGTTATGACTATGACTTTCCCTGGGAAAATGGATGCCATCATTGGGTTTTTCTCTATATTGGTTGCATGCTTTTCTGCAAAGCAGCTGAAGTGAATCTTGTATAAGTACAAAGCATTGTATGAAACTGCCCACTAATATTACTCTTCTAGGTATGAAATATTTTATAGGCTATAAAAATGTGCTCTCATGCTTTATTTAATTGGATCCTCCATCAACTCTGATAGTTATGTGTTTCAATTTTTAAAATTTTCATCTTATAGGTGATTAAACTGAGGTTCAGAGAGCTGAAGTGACTTGCCCAAGATCACTTGGCTATTAAGTGGCAGAGCTGGATCTTGATTACATGTCTTCTGATGGCTAATATTATTCTCTCTAACTGATAAAAACGTGTTTCTGAGTTGACCACCCTGACCATATGCTCCAGTAACTCTGCATTCTGCTTTCAACTTCTAAAGGGGATTGGGGAAAGGCAGAAATGCCACGTGAACTGATACTTCTCTAGATTATTAATAAGATGCTCCATACACTTTTTGGCATCATATAATAAGTGACAAAACTTTCAGAATTTCTGCAAGTACCTAATGTAGAACCATGGAGAATTTTAGTTTATGGAAGTTAGTCTGCTTGTCCTCTGTTTTATGGTATCATTCTGCGGGGCCAGTTAAAGTGGATTTGGGCCTCAGTGGAAAAAATTGAGATTCTCCCAACAAGAGGGAGACTTTGTGCTGAAATGCAAATTGTCAATCAATACCTCTTTATCAGGTTTCTGTGTCTTCCCAAAAGTGTGAGTTCTGTACCAATATACAACATCAACATGCAGGTATCATCAAGTCCTGATAATTTGTACCTGCTTCTCTCCTAATTTGTACCTGGGTTATCTCTGGTTCCAGGGACAGTGTATGCTAGGTATATTTGTGTATCCTAAAAGACCCAAACGTTACTGCATGTCGCTTCCCGTAGTATGCAAAGGAAATCTGCTTTGATTTACACCTGTAGTCGGTACTGCAGCACTTTTAGAATCCCTGACCTGTCCTAAGTCTTAATTCCAGAAGCTCCTTGTTCTTTGTGGCCACCTGCTAGAGTGGACTGGCAGTGTTTTTTACTTCCAAGTAGACCACAGCTGCAGTGAACTGTTGCTCTTATGTTTTCCCTCTCTGTCACCAGCTTGTAGTCATTCATGACAGCTCCCCAAAGAGCAGCTGCTCAGGTCAGATGTTAGTGAGGTCAATAAAAATAACAAGAAAAATGAAACATTTAAAGGGTCATTGAACTTCTCAAAATGAAACTGTTATGTAATCACAGATTCTTTTTTATGGCTGTCATTGGGCTGGAAATGATTCGATGTATGCACAAAAAATTAAAACTATCAGACAAGCTGGGAGAATTTGACAGAGCCTTTTGGATAGAGGCTGTTTTCTCCCATGTTTAGAGTGAAAGGCTGCTCCCTACTCCTTTACATGTATCCACCTTGGGAGACTTATTTCTTTTACTTATGGTCATCTCTTGTGTCCTTCAAAAGGTACAGACAAGGTTACCAAAGTCAAATATCGACAGAGGACAATGGGTAACTTGAGAGAGCAGGGTTATCTGAACGGTGGCTGCAGTTAACTACAGAAGGCTGCCACACCCAAAACTGGCAGTGAATCCTCTCATCCAGCAGACCAATGGCCCTTAGTAATGCAGGCCCTGTGTTGTCATATCTTCTGCTTTTTACTCAAATCAGAAGTTGGCTTTTACATTTTGTGTGTGTGCGCATGTGCGCTCAGACCAACTGGAACATATCTGTAATATCTGTGGGCCAGGGTTGCTGGTGTGCAACTTCTGGATTTTGCTTTTCTTCAGACTGTAACCTTACCATATAAAATCCCTTTCTGTTTTTCTATTTTCTCTTCTCCCATGGCCATACAGCAGTCATTGATTAAACGTGCAACAGACAACTAATGTACAAGCACTCTGGACAACATTCTGGCCTTTTCTCACTTGTGTTTTTCTCATGCCTGCCTCTGCACATAGCCTAGTTTTACTTTTTGGCCATTTCCTGTTTTACCTTTGGCCTACCCAGATACCTCTCTCTCTGTGAGATCATGCCTAGAAAGTTTCTAGGTCTCAGACCTGGCAGCTGGTTAAATTTGCCTAGAGTAGCTGGAATTTTTTATCTTAATAAGCTTTTTCTCCACTCTGGAATGCAGAGCCTCTACCTGTTCCAGAACTCAGGGCATTTATCTCTGGTTTTCTCTTATTGTCACATTTTCTTCAGTCCTTCTTTATCTCTCTCCGTTTTATTTTTTTAAGCTTTTAAGTTCAGGGGTACATGTGGAGGTTTGTTATATAGGTAAACTTATGTCATGGGGCTTTGCCATACAGATTATTTCATCACTCGGATATTAAGCCTAGTGCCCATTAGTAATTTTTTTCGGATCTTCTGCCTCCTCCAGCCCTCCACCCTCAAGTAGGCCCCAGTGTCTCTTGTTCCCCTCTTTGTGCCCTTGTGTTCTCATCATTTAACTCCCACTTATAAGTGAGAACATGTGGTATTTGGTTTTCTGTTCCTTTGTTAGTTTGCTAAGGATAATGGCTTCCAGATCCATTCATGTCCCTGCAAAGGACATGATCTCATTCTTTTTTATGGCTGCATAGTATTCCATGGTTTATAGGTACTACATTATCTTTTTTTTTTTTTTATTTTAAGAGACAGAGTCTCACTCAGTCCATCAGGTTGGAGTGCAGTGGTGCAATCTTGGCTCACTGCAAACTCCATCCCCCAGGCTCAAGAGATTCTTGTGCCTCAGCCTCCTGAGGAGTAGCTGGGATTACAGGTGTGCACCACCATGCCTGGCTACTTTTTGTATTTTTATAGATGGGATTTTGCCATTTTGGTCAGACAGGTCTGAAACTCCTGACCTCAAGTGATCTGCCCGCCTCAGCCTCCCAAAGTGCTGGGATTATAGGCATAATCCACGGCACCCAGCCTCACAGTTTTTTTAAATTTTTAAAACATTTTTCCATAGGTTATTGGGGTACAGATGGTGTTTGGTTACGTGAGTAAGTTCTTTAGTGGTAATTTGAGAGATTTTGGTGCACCCATCACCCAAGCAGTATACACTGCACCTTATTTGTAGACTTTTATCTCTTGCCCCCCTCCCTCCTTCCCCCCAAGTCCCCAAAGTCCATTGTATCATTCTTATGCCTTTGCATCCTCAGAGCTTAGCTCCCACATATCAGTGAGAACATATGATGTTTGGTTTTCCATTCCTTCACTTAGAATAATATTCTCCAATCTCATCCAGGTCGCTGCATATGCCTTTAATTCATCCTTTTTATGGCTGAGTAGTATTCCATCATAGATAGATAAAGATATAGATATATATACCACAGTTTCTTTATTGACTCTTTGATTGGTGGACATTTGGGTTGGCTCCATGATTTTGCAGTCGCAAATTGTGCTACTGTAAACATGTGTGTGCAAGTATCTTTTTCTATAATGGCTTCTTTTCCTCTTGGTAGATACCCAGTAGTGGGATTGCTGGATCAAATGGGTAGTTCTACTTTTAGTTTTTTAAGGAATATTCACACTGTTTTCCACAGTGGCTGTACTAGTTTACATTCCCATCGGCAGTGTAGAAGTGTTCCTTGATCACCACATCCACGCCAACATCTACTGTTTTTTGATTTTTTGATTATGGCCATTTTTGCAGAAGTTAGGTGGTGTCACATTGTGATTTTGATTTGCATTTCCCTGATCATTAGTGATGTGCAGCATTTTTTCATATGTTTGTTGGCCATTTATCTCTCTTCTTTTGAGAATTCTGCATTCATCTCCTTAGCCCACTTTTTGATGGGATGCTTTTTTTTTCTTGATGATTTGTTTGAGTTTCATTGTAGATTCTGGATATTAGTCCTTTGTTGGATGTGAAGATTTTCTCCCACTCTGTGAGTTGTCTGTTTACTCTGCTGACTGTTCCTTTTACTGTGCAAAAGCCCTGTAGTTAATTAAATCCCAGCTATTTATCTTTGTTTTTATTGCATTTGCTTTTGGGTTCTTGGTTATGAAATCCTTGCCTAAGTCAATGTCTAGAAGGGTTTCTCAAATGTTACCTTCTAGAATTTTTATAGTTTTAGGTCTTAGATTTCAGTCCTTAACCCTTCTTGAGTTGATTTTTGTATAAGGTGAGAGAAGGGGATCCAGTTTCATTATCCCACATGTGGCTGGCCAATTATTCCAGCACCATTTGTTGAAAAGGGTGTCCTTTCCCCACTTTATGTTTTTGTTTGCTTTGTTGAAGATCAGTTGGCTGTAAATATTTGGGCTTATTTTGGATTCTTTATTCTCTTCCATTGGTCTATGTGCCTATTTTTACACCAATACCATGCTGTTTTGGTGACTGTGGCCTTATAGTATAGTTTGAAATCAGGTAGTGTGATGTCTCTAGATTTATTGTTTTGCTTAGTCTTGCATTGGCTATGTGGGCTCTTTTTTGGTTCCATATGGATTTTAGAATTGTTTTTTCTAAATCTGTAAAGAATGATGGTGGTATTTTGATGGGAATTGTGTTGAATTTCTAGATTGCTTATGGCAGTATGGTCATTTTTACAATATTGATTCTACCCATCCATGAGCGTGGGTTGTGTTTCCATTTGTTTATGTCATCTATAATTTCTTTCAGCAATGTTTTATAGTTTTCCTTGTGGAGGTCTTTCGCCTCCTTGTTTAGGTATATTCCTAAGTATTTTATTTTATTTTTTGCTGTTATTTTAAAAGGGGTTGAGTTCTTGATTTCATTCTTAGCTTGGTTTGTACGTGTGTAGAAGAGCTACTGATTTGTGTACATTAATATTGTATCCAGAAATTTTGCTGAATTTTTTTTATCAGTTCTAGCAGCTTTCTGGAGGACTCTTTAGGGTTTTCAAGGAAAATGATCATATAGTCAGCAATCAGTGACAGTTTGACTTCCTCTTTACTGATTTGGATGCCCTTTGTTTCTTTCTCCTGTCTGATTGCTCTGGCTAGGCCTTCCAGTACTATGTTGAAAAGGAGTGGTGAGAGTGGGCATCTTTGTTTTGTTCCAGTTCTCAGAGGAAATGCTTTCAACTTTTCTGCATTCAGTATTATGTTGGCTATGGGTTTTTCATAGATGGCTTTTATTACATTGAGGTATGTCCCTTGTATGCCGATTTTGCTGTGAGTCTTAATCATAAATGGATGCTAGATTTTGTCAAATGCTTTTTCCGCATCTATTGAGATGATCATGTGATTTTTGTTTGTAATTCTGTTTATGTAGTGTATCACATTTATTGACTTGTGTATACAGTAAAACCATCCCTGCATCCCTGGTATGAAACCTACTTGATCATGGTGGATTATCTTTTTGATATGTTGCTGGATTTGGTTAGCTAGTGTTTTGTTAAGGATTTTAGCATCTATGTTTATCAAGGATATTAGCCTGCAGTTTTCTTTTTCAGTTATGTCCTTTCCTGGTTTTGGTATTAGGGTGATGCTGGCTTTATAGAATGAATTAGGGAGGGTTCCCCCTTTCTCTATCTTGTGGAATAGTGTCAAAAGGGTTGGTACCAATTGTTCCTTGAATGTCTAGTAGAATTCTGCTATGACTTTGTCTGGTCTTGGACTTTTTTGTTGTTGTTGGTAATTTTTAAATTACCATTTCAATCTCACTACTTGTTCTCGGTCTGTTCAGTGTATCTAATTCTTCCTAATTTAAGCTAGAAGAGTTGTATTTTTCCAGGAATTTATCCATCTCTTCGAGGTTTTCTAGCTTATGTGTGTAAAGGTGTTCATAATAGCCTTGAATGATCTTTTGTATTTCTGTGATGTCAGTTGTAATACCTCCTCATTCGTTTCTTACTGAAGTTGTTTGGATTTTCTCTATTCTTTTCTTGGTTAATCTTGCTAATGGTCTATCAATTTTATTTATCTTTTCAAAGAACCAGCTTTTTGTTTCATTTATCTTTTGTATTTTTTTTTTTTCAATTTCATTCAGTTCTGCTCTGATCTTGGTTATTTCCTTTCTTCTGCTGGGTTTAGGTTTGATTTGTTTTTGTTTCTCTAGTTCCTTGAGATATGACCTTAGAATGTCAGTGTGTGCTCTTTCAGTCTTTTTGATGTAGATGTTTAGGGCTATGAACTTTCCTTTTAGCACCATCTTTGCTGTATCCCAGAGGTTTTGGTAGGTTGTGTCCCTATTGTCATTCAGTTTGAAGAATTTTTTAATTTCCATCTTGATTTCCTTTTTGATCCAATGCTCATTCTAGAGCCGGTTATTTAATTTCCATGTATTTGCTTGGTTTTGAAGGTTCCTTTTGGAATTGATTTCCAGTTTTATTCTAATGTGGTCTGATAGAGTGCTTGATATAATTTAAATTTTCCTAAATTTATTGAGGCTCATTTTTTGGCCTATCATATGGTCTGTCTTGGAGAGAGTTCCATGTGCTGTTGCATAGAGTGTGTATTCTTCAGTTCTTGGGTAAAATATTCTGTATATGTCTGTTGAGTGCATTTGTTCCACAGTATAGCTTAAATCCGTTATTTCTTTGTTGACATTCTGTCTTGATAACCTGTCTAGTGCTGTCAGTGGAGTATTAAAGTCCCCCACTATTATCGTGTTGCTGTCCATCTCATTTCTTAGGTCTATTAGTAACTGTTTTATAAATTTGGGATCTCCAGTGTTAAGTGCATATTTAGGATTGTGATGTTTTCCTGTTGGACAAGGTCTTTTACTAGTATATAATGTCCCTTTTTGTCTTTTTTTAACTGCTGTTGCTTTAAAGTTTGTTTTGTTTGATATAGGAATAGCTACCCCTGCTTGCTTTTGGTGTCCATTTGCATGAAATGCCCTTTTCCTCCCCTTTAAGTGTATGTGAGTCCTTTAGTATCTGAGTCTCTTGAAGGCAGCAGCTAGTTGGTTGTTGAGTTCTTATCCATTCTGCAGTTCTGTATCTTTTAATTGGAACATTTAGGCCCTTTACATTCAATATTAGCATTGAGATATGAGGTACCATTCCATTCATCATGCTGTTTGTTGCCTGTGTACCTTGGTTTTTGGTTATTGCTTTTTAAATTGCATTTTTTTTAGGTCCTATGAGATTTATGCTTTAAAGAGGTTATGTTTTGATGTGTTTCCAGGATTTGTTTCAAGATTTAGAGCCCACTTTAGCAGTTTTTGTAGCGGTGGCTTGGCAGTGGCGAATTCTCTCAGCATTTGTTTGTCTCAAGAAGACTATGTCTTTCCTTCATATATGATGCTCAGTTTCACTAGATACGAAATTCTTGGCTGATAATTGTTTTGTTTGAGGAGGCTGAAGATAGGGCCCCAGTCCCTTCTAGCTTGTAGGATTTCTGTTGAGAAATCTGCTGTTAATCTGATAGGTTTTCCTTTATAGGTTACCTGGTGCTTTTGTTTTACAGCTCTTAAGATTCTTTCTTTCGTCTTAACTTTAGATAACCTGATGACAGTGTGCCTAGGCTATGATCTTTTTGTAATGAATTTCCCAGGTATTCTTTGTGCTTCTTGTACTTGAATGTCTAGATTTCTAGCAAGGCTAGGGATGTTTTCCTCGATTATTCCCCAAAATGTGTTTTCCAAACTTTTAGATATCTCTTCTTCCTCCGGAATGCTGATTATTCTTAGGTTTGGTTGTTTAACATAATCGCAGACTTGAAGGCCTTGTTCATATTTTCTTATTCTTTTTTCATTGTCTTTGTTGAATTGGGTTAATTTTTTAATTTTTTTATTTTTATATATATACTTTATTACACTTTAAGTTCTAGGGTACATGCGCACAACGTGCAGGTTTGTTATATATGTATACATGTGCCATGTTGGTGTGCTGCACCCATTAACTCGTCATTTACATTAGGTATATCTCCCAATGCTATCCCTCCCCCCTCCCCCCACCCCACAACAGGCCCCAGTGTGTGATGTTCCCCTTCCTGTGTCCAAGTGTTCTCATTGTTCAATTCCCACCTATGAGTGAGAACATGCGGTGTTTGGTTTTTTGTCCTTGCAATAGTTTGCTGAGAATGATGGTTTCCAGCTTCATTCATGTCCCTACAAAGAACATGAACTTATCATTTTTTATGGTTGCATAGTATTCCATGGTGTATATGTGCCACATTTTCTTAATTCAGTCTATTGTTGTTGGACATTTGGGTTGGTTCCAAGTCTTTGCTATTGTGAATAGTGCCACAATAAACATACATGTGCATGTGTCTTTATAGCAGCATGATTTATAATCCTTTGGGTATATACCCAGTAATGGGATGGCTGGGTCAAATGGTATTTCTAGTTCTATATCCCTGAGGAATCGCCACACTGACTTCCACAGTGGTTGAACTAGTTTACAGTCCCACCAACAGTGTAAAAGTGTTTCTATTTCTCTACATCCTCTCCAGTACCTTTGTTTGCTGACTTTTTAATGATTGCCATTCTAACTGGTGTGAGATGGTATCTCATTGTGGTTTTGATTTGCATTTCTCTGATGGCCAGTGATGATGAGCATTTTTTCATGTGCCTGTTGGCTGCATAAATATCTTCTTTTGAGAAGTGTCTGTTCATATCCTCGCCCACTTGTTGATGGGGTTGTTTGTTTTTTTCTTGTAAATTTGTGTGAGTTCATTGTAGATTCTGGATATTAGCCCTTTGTCAGATGAGTAGATTGCAAAAATTTTCTCCCATTCTGTGGGTTGCCTGTTCACTCTGATGGTAGTTTCTTTTGCTGTGCAGAAGCTCTTTAGTTTAATTAGATCCCATTTGTCAATTTTGGCTTTTGTTGCCATTGCTTTTGGTGTTTTAGACATGAAGTCCTTGCCCATGCCTATGTCCTGAATGGTATTGCCTAGATTTTCTTCTAGGGTTTTTATGGTTTTAGGTCTAACATTTGAGTCTTTAATCCATCTTGAATTAATTTTTGTATGAGGTGTAAGGAAGGGATCCAGTTTCAGCTTTCTACATATGGCTAGCCAGTTTTCCCAGCACCATTTATTAAATAGGGAATCCTTTCCCCATTTCTTGTTTTTGTCAGATTTTTCAAAGATCAGGTAGTTGTAGATGTGTGGTATTATTTCTGAGGGCTCTGTTCTGTACCGTTGGTCTATATCTCTGTTTTGGTACCAGTACCATGCTGTTTTGGTTACTGTAGCCTTGTAGTATAGTTTGAAGTCAGGTAGTGTGATGCCTCCAGCTTTGTTCTTTTGGCTTAGGATTGACTTGGTAATGCTGGCTCTTTTTTTGGTTTCATATGAACTTTAAAGTAGTTTTTTCCATGAATTGGGTTAATTTGAAGACCTTGTCTTCAAGCTCTGAATTTCTTTCTTCTACTTGTTCAGTTCTGTTGCTGAAGGTTTCCAGAGCATTTTGCATTTCTATAAGTGTGTCCAGTGTTTCCTGAAATTTTGATTGTTTTTTGATTATTCTATCTATTTTCTTGAATATTTCTCCCTTTACTTCTTGTATCTTTTTGTTTGTTTGTTTGTTTTTTTTTTTGGATTTCCATGCACTGGGCTTTGCCTTCCCCTGGTGCCTCCCTGATTAGCTTAATAACTAACCTCCTGAATTCTTTTTCAGGTAAATCAGGGATTTCTTCTTGGTTGAATCCATTGCTGGTGAGCTAGTGTGATTTTTTGGGGGTGTTAAAAAGCCTTGTTTTGTCATATTACCACAGTTGGTTTTCTGGTTCCTTCTCATTTGGGTAGGTTCTGTCAGAGAGAAGGTCTAGGGCTGAAGGCTGTTGTTCAGGTTATTTTGTCCCATGTGATGTTGCCTTGATGTAGTACTCTCCCCCTTTTCCTATGGATGTGGCTTCCTGAGAGCTGAGCTGCAGTGATTGTTATCTCTCTTCTGGGTCTAGCCACCCGGCAAGTCTACCAGGCTCTGGGCTGGTACTGGGGGTTGTCTGCACAGAGTCCTGTGGTGTGAACCATCTATGGGTCTCTCATCCATGGATACCAGTACCTGTTCTGCTGGAGGTGGCAGGGGGGTTAAATTGATTCTGTGAAGGTTCTTAACTTTTGGGCCTAATGTGTTCTTATTTTTCTAGTTTCTTGAGGTGCAACATGTTTGAGATTTTTCTTTTTTGTGTAGGTATTTATTGCTATAGACTTTCCTCTGCTTTTGTTGCATCTCATAAGTTTTGGTGTGTTGTGTTTCCATTTTTTTCTTTCAAGATATTTTTAAAATTTTCTTTTAATTTCTTCATTGACCCATGGTTATTCAGAAACATGTTAATTTCCATGTGTTTGTAAATTTTCTGAAATTCTTCCTGTTTTAGACTTCTAGTTTCATACTATTGTGGTCAGAAAAGATACTTGATATTATTTCAGTCTTTTAAAAATTGTGAAGACTTATCTTGTGATCTAATATATAACCTATCTCACTTTTTCTTAACAGTAAGAAAGTTTTCTTACTTTTTCTTATATTTTTCTTACTTTTACCAGTGAGTTTTATACTTTTCAGATGTTTTTGTATTACTCATTGGCATTCTTTTCTTTTACCTTGAAGAACTACCTTTAGCATTTCTTGTAAGATATTTCTGTTGGTGATGAACTTCCTTAGCTTTTGTTTCTCTAAGGAAGTCTTTATCTCTCTTCCAACATTTTCTGAAGAACAGCTTTGTTGTATACTGTTGGATACTGTATAGTGGAGGAGAGATTTTTTCCTTCAGCACTTTGAATTTATCATACTAGTCTCTCCCAGACTGTCAAGTTTCTGTTGAGAATTCTATTGCCAGGGAATATTGGAATTCCCTTACATTCTTTTTTTTTTTTTTTTTTTTTTTTTTTTTAGATGGAGTCTTGCTCTGTCGCCCAGGCTGGAGTGCAGTGGTGTGATCTTGGCTCACTGCAAGCAGAATTCCCTTATATTCTATTATAAGGGAATGCTTCTTTTCTCTTGCTGCTTTCAGGATCCTCTCATTATCTTTGATTTTTGACAGTTTGATTATAATATGCCTTGAGGTAGCCCTGTTTTAATTGGATCTGATTAGAGACTTTTGACCTTTATGTACTTGAATATTTATATTTTTCTCCAGGTTTGGAATGTTTTGTTCTATTATTTCTTTAAATAAGCTTTCCATACCTGTATTTTTTTCTTCTCCATCTTGACTCCTGTGACTTGAAAATGTGCTTTTTTGCATTATGCTAAGCAAAATTCTAGAAAAGGGAAAACTCTAATTACTGAAACTGACCAGTGGTTGCTAGGGCCCAAGAATGAGAAAGGGGATTGACCTAAAAAAAGCATGAACAAATTTTTTGCAGTGGTAGAAATGTTTCTTTTTTTTTCTCTCTCTCTCTCCCTCATTTTTTTTTTTTTCTAATTTTAGACAGGGTCTTGCTCTGTCACCCAGGCTGGAATTCAGTGGCATGACCATAGCTCACTGCAGCCTCTAATTCCCAGGCTCAAGTGATCCTCCCACCTCAGCCTCCCACATAGCTGGTACCACAGGCACATGCCACCATGCCTGGCTAATTTTTAAATTTTTTGCAAAGACAGGGTCTTGCCATTTTGCCCAGGCTTGTCTTGAACTTCTGGGCTCAAGCAATTCACCCACCTCAGCCTCCCAAAGTTCTGGGATTATAGATGTGAGCCACCATGCCCAGCCTGTTCTCTATCTTAATTGTGGTGGTGTTTACATGAATGCATACATTTCTTAAAGCTCATAGAAATGTATATTAAAATTACTGAATTTTATTGTATGTAAATTGTTTTTCAATGAAGCTGATAAAATAAAACTAAGCATAAAATAAAAGTGCTCTTTTGATGTTATGCCATAAATTCTGTAAGATTCCTTCATTTCTTTTTATTCTTTATTCTTTTTTTTCCCTTTGATGGTATATTTTAAAATAATCCATCTTTGAGCTTACAGATTTTTCCTTTCGCTGGATCATTTCTGTTCTTGATACTGTTTATTGCATTTTTATATCTTTCATTGTATTTTTCACCTCTAAGATTTATGTTTGGTTTTCATTATTTCATATCTTTGTGAAATTTCTCATTTTCTTGAATTGTTTCTCTGTATTTTATTGAAGTTTGCTGAACTTCCCTAAAATAGTTATTTTAAATTTTTTGTCAACCAGTTTACATATCTCCATTTTAAGGGACAATCCCTGGCACTTTATTTTGTTCATTTGGGTATGCCATGTTTCCTTGATTATTCCTGATTATTCTTAATTCTATGGCCATTTGTTGATATTTGCTCATTTAAAAAAGTAAGTACTTTTCCAGTAAGTACTAGCAAAAAGCTAGTTTGCAGACTAGCTTTTTCTGGGAAAGCCCTTCAACCGTGAGCCTATCCAGAGAGTCTGAGCAAGCTGTCTGGTGTGGTCCCTAAGCCCAGGACCACTGTGGCTGATGAGGCACTGGGCTGGAATCTTGTGGTTGCTGAGGCTGGTGTGGAGGGAGCTAGGGCATGTCCAAAGCCCATGGCTGAAGAGGCTGGCGTAGCACTAGGTTACGCCTGAAGCCTGTGGACACTGGGGCCTGCCTGCCACTGAGGGTTGCCTGAAGGCCAGTGCTGCTCTAATTGGCCAGTGGGTATGCAGACTGGAGATTGAACCTATCTCACTGGGGTTATAGGTTACCACCTGGCACTGGGACAGGTCTGGAGGCTTGGTTTGCAGATACCAGACTGGAGTTGGGGGTCATAAGGGTCTGCTTGATGCTGGGTCTTACTGTGGTTGACCTCTTGTTATTGTCCAAGGTAAAGTCTTACCCTCACTTCCCTCTCTTTTCCACAGCTAGACAATATCTCTCCCAGTGTTGAGTTGGGAGAAGGGTGATGTGGTTAATGTAAAAGTGTCCTTTCTACCCTTTTCAATGCATCTTTCTTGTTATTTTCCTATAACCAGATACTGCAAAGTCTCCCTTGGTTTCCTTAGCAATTGTGAAGGTATTTTTGTGTGTGAATAGTTGTTTAAATTGATATTTCTATGAAGAAGTGATCACTGAAGAGTCCTGTTCTGCCATTCTGCTCTGGCTTCTTCCCTACCCAGGAAATATAGAAAGTTTCTAGTACCTTTTAAGGCCCTTCAAAGAGCCCATCCCCCTTTCTTTGGTCTCTCAGTGGTAACCATTATGCTTAATTTTGTGTTTATTATTATTTTGGTTTGTTTGAATATGTAAACATTTGTTCAGTTTTGCAGGTTTTGAACTGTGTCTTTTTTTTTTTTTTTTTTGATGGAGTCTTACTCTGGCACCAGGCTGGAGTGCAGTGGTGCAATCTTGGCTCACTGCAACCTGTGACTCCTTGGTTCAAGCAATTCTCCTGCCTCAGCCTCCCGAGTAGCTGAGATTACAGACACATGCCACCATGCCCAGCTAATTTTTGTACTTTTAGTAGAGACGGGGTTTCACCATGTTGGCCAGGATGGTGTCCATCTCCTGACTTCATGATCTGCCTGCCTCAGCCTCCCAAAGTGCTGGGATTACAGGCATGAGCCACTGTGCCTGGCCTGAACTGTATAAGTCTTTATACTATATGTATTTCTCTTGACTTACAGTTTTCCTGAATTTACTAGTGTTTTGAGATTTATCTGTGTTGATGAGGCTACCTGTAGTTAATTATTTTCTATTTCTGTATAGTATTTCATTGATGAAAAATTCTACAATTTGTCTTTGCATCTACTGCTGATGGATATTGAAGCCATTTCTTTATTTTCTCTATTACAAATGATGTTATAATGAATTACTCTACAGGTCTTTTGCCATAGCTAGTTAGGAGTAAACTGTATACAGATATGTGGTAGTAATTGCTAGATTATTTTATACACACACACACACACACACACACACACGCACACACATACATATATAAAATATGTGATTTCCCATTTTGGGCAGCAGGGGCTTCAACTCTGCTGGCTGGCAATGCAGAACCAGATCATTCATCACTTTAAACAATGCCAAATTGTTTCCCAAAGCAATCGCAAACATTTGCACTCCCACTAATATATAAATATTTATTGCTTTACATCCTTGCTAACTTTTGGCATTTCTAGAATTTTTTTTTATTTTTGCCTGTCTGATGGGCCTCAAATAATATTATTATGTGGGTCTATTTTTATTTAATGATGTTCAGGTTGAGCATCTTTTCAGGTGCTTGTATTTCCTTTTCTATAAAGGTACTGTTCCTGTCTTGGCCTATTTCCCCACTTTTGTTTTGTATATTCTAGTTGATGTATAAGAGTTCTCTGTGTATTCTAAATATGAATCCTTTGACAGTTCTATGTGTTACAAATGTTCTTTCAGTTTGTAGATTGTCTTTTTATCTGTCTGTGGTATCTTTCTGATAATACAAGTTCTTAATTTCTCTATTTAATTTAGTCAAATATGTTGAGCTTTTCCTTTATGACTTGTGGTTGAGTTTGTGCGTGTATGTGTGTGTGTTTGCCTATGTGTGTTTAGAGAAATCCATCCAGTGCCAAGATTATATTTTCCTTTTTATGGTACCTATTCCTATCTGATAAGGTGTCCATCTACCTTATTCTTCTTCTTTAGGAGCATCTTGACTATTTTTGACCTTTGCTTTTTTATAAAAATTGGCTTTATGTTTTCTATTTTGTTAATTTCTCACCTATTTAAGTTCTATTTATATTTTGGAGTGTAGTTGGAGATTTTTTTTAACCAAATTCTCAAGTCAAATGCTTAATTAATTTTGAGCTTTTCGTTTTTTCTAATAAAAGCCCTTAAAGCTATATAATTCTTTCTAAGTAACATATAGCTATATCATAATACTTTATGTAATAATTTGATATGTAGAAATTTAAACTTTTATGGTTTATTTTTAACTTGCGTGTTATTCAAAAGTATGTTTTAAAAATTTCAAACTTATGCATTTTATTCTATTTATCACTCAGTTATTAACATATAACTTAATGGCATCATGGTCTGAGAATATCCTCTGTGTGAAAGCTTTGTGCTAATAGATGTCCTGGTTTCATTTCTACTAATTTGTTTTGTGCTTTCTAGTTGTCCTTTTCTGTATTTCTTTTTTTTTCTTTCTTATCTTCTTTTGGGGTTGTCTTTTTTCTTCTTTCATTTTTCTTCTTCATACTCTAGCTTGAATATCATTCTATTTTTGTAGAGGTTAACCTAAATATGGATACTTAGCATTGTCTAAAATGAATGTCTACTCTTCTCTAGAACAATACATTAATCCAAGTATGCTTTAATTTTGCTTATCTCCCATCTGATTCATACTCCATTTTTGGATGGTATTTTAGTCTCTTCTTCTTTTAAACTTTCAGTTTAGACAATACTATTGTTTTATACAATTATTTAGGTTTGCCCACATATATGCCATGTTCTTTTTGAACTATTTCATTTTACATTTCAGACCTTCCTATTGGCATTGTTTTTTCTTTCTGCCTCAAGTACATCCTTTAGGATTTCCTTTTGAAAGTGTATATATAGGCAAACTCAGTTTTTGTTTGTCTAAAAGATCTATATTTCACCTGTGATTATTTCAAAGGAGTTTTAAATAAGGCACATAATTTTAGTTTGTGGTTCTATTCTCCTAGAATTTTAAAGATATTGCTTCATTGTCTTCTGTTTTCTATTGTTGGTATTGAAGAGTTTGATATCAGTTTAATAGTAGGTCCCTTGTAAGTAATCTGTATTTTCTCTCTGGCTCAATATTATATATTCTTTCTCATTGCAGTCCCCAAGTTTCCCTATGATATATCTAGAAGTGGAGTAAAAAAATTCTTATTTTTCTGGTAATTCAATAGAATTTCTGAACCTGAGATTTATTGTCTTATTTCAAATCTGGGAGATTCTCAACAATTCTCTCTTTCTATATTTTATCTCTCTTATTCTTCCTCTTTCCTGGCTGATATCTTAATAGATTACACTAGATTTTATCAGTCTATCCTTCATATTTTTAAACATTTGATTGATTTTTTATTATTTTGTCTATTTCTGCTATTGAAGAAGACATAAATGGAAAGATATCCCATGTTCATGAATTGGAAGTTAATCTGTAGATCATTTTGGGACATATTAACAATTCTTCCAATTCTTTTAATTGCTAAAATGTTTATACTACACAAAGCAATCTACAGATTCAATGCAATATCTATCAAAATTTGGATAATCTCTTCATATCTATCTTCTAGCTTGCAAATCTTCTCTTCAGCTGTGTCTAATGTGCCATTGATCTCATGTATAGATTTTAAGTTTTTAATTATTATTTTTATTTCTTAGTTTTGTTTTCTTCTGATTGTCTTCATTTATTTTATAGTAACTTTCTCTCATATTTAAGTGTCCTCTTTTACATCTTTAAATATTAAATGTACTTATTTTATATCTGAGCTGTCAACTGAAGCTCAAAGTCTCTGGGCTAATTAGATATCCTCTGGATAAAAACTTCCCTCAGAACTCTCCTTACTTTCCTGGATTCCAGCTTTCACTTATTATTTTTTTTCCTCTGATGAGTCCTTACTTCATTGCCAGCTCAGTGATGAATTTTAAAAGATCCTTTTAATACATTATTCAGTATTTTTTAGTTATCATCAGGGGGCTGGGTGGCTGTTTACAGTATCCATTCTACCATACTGTTGGAAATTAAGTCCAGTTATTCTTGTTTTTAAAAATGAGGAAATTCAAGTCCAGAGAGGCCAAATTTCTGCCCCAGTTCACGGAACTTGAAGGTGTCAGGGTGGAGAATTGCTGACCCCATGCCCATTGCTCTTGTGATTTAATGGCTCTCTGAAGACTTTGTCCGTTAAAAGGAATGTACATAATAAACATACAATTAGAGAAATCACTTTCTACAAGATTTTAAAGCATTTTTTCCTATATTAAAAGGTTTTTTACAAGCTGATTTTCAAACAATCTTTTATTAAGAAAACAGAATAAGCAGCAATAGTGTTTGACTTAGAAACTAACATAGCAGGAATTCACAAACAGCTAAGGGGGATCCAAGTCAATTTTGGGAAGCTTGAAAGTAGCTTTTAATTTTCAAATAACTAGACAAAAATCTTCAATATAATGTATGATGATCATTATGTAATTTTGATATTCGTTCCTGGTAAATGAATAGCAAATTATACAGGTATATTTTTTATTTATTTATTATACAAGTATTTTTTTAAAACAAATAACATGGAGATAAATTTTGTGACTTTGAGAAGTACTTCGTATTAAAGAATGTATTAGAGGACACTTTTAGTAAATTTCTGGGTTTAAGGCAAACTTTTATTTCCTTAGACAATTCTGTAAGAATTGATCAGAGCATATGAGGTGAGCAAAGGGGGATAGCCAGTTCCATATTCCTAATGTCTGGGTGCCAGTTGGTACAGTTGATATGGCTGATATAACCCTATAATATAAAAGGCAATTATAGGATAATCTGAGATGGGAACAGGTGAAGCTCACATAATTTGGAGTTGAGAAGAGATGAGCAAATGGCAGCTATTCCAAGCAGCACTGGCACTGTTACTGTGGTGTTTGGACAGGCATGTCTCCTAATGTGATTTCATTATGCTCAGGTTAAAGACTTGGGCTTTAGATCAACAATGTGCAAATTTGGTTTATCATCTGAGTTCAGAAAAAAGATGACAGAATTCCAGCAGGAGAGCTTCAGCATTTGCCAAGAGCACAAGTAGAAAATTGTTCTTTTTAGATCTCTCACATAACAAAAACTCTGACTAGAAATATGAAGTTGTCTGTATTGAAGAATAAGGAATAGCTAATATTCCAAGAATACTCCTGAAACAATATTTTTCCTGGGTATGCATCTTTGTGTGATTATATATTTAAATATAAGATTCAGTCTCCATTTGCTGATTTTATCCCTTCAGTACTTTGTGATTTTTCAGTAATTGTCCTCAAAATGAATGAATTGCAGAGAAATACTCAATGCTAATACTACCCAGCCTTTCCTGTAATCACTGGCACTGCAAAGAATAGGGACCAAATACTACAGCCCAATTTGTCCTTGTCAGAAGAGCAACAATGCTTAGGCCCACAACCCAAACTTATACATGACTCTAAAAAGAGCAATTTGTCAAGCGTTTCATTGGCACAAATTGAAATGAATGAGGTTTTGGGCTCTTGAGGTCACTTTGCAACAGGAAGAATTCATTATCTAACTATACACAGAGGAAAATGCCTCACAATTGTATTTGCTTATAAAGGATGAGTGCCCACACATAAAGCCAAAGTGGCAGAGGTCACTTACAAGAAATAAACTACATGAAAGCAGAGATGCAAGTGCCCCTTAGTTATAGCCGCCTACTTTTTCTTCCTGGTTAGGGTTTCTTTGGGGCATATTGCTCAATGCACTGAGGGAAATACTTGCAGAGCTCTTTGTTGTTTATGTAAAATCGCTTGCACAAGCCTTGCTAGTTTGTCTATTGAAAGCACAATGCAATCTTTTATGTCTTTCCCCTTTGGGGTAAGAGGAGTTTGTTCTCTCTGTATGTTCCATATTATTCTGAGGTGTATATTTTCTCTTAATACCACATTCTATTTTACGGCATTCTTTCTACTATTTGGAGAAGATGCAGTCTTGAATATTGAACAATTCATTGGGTGGTTATTGATGCGGATTTGTTTCAGTTTAAGGAGCAGGGAGAAGGGAAGTATATGTGAAACACATCAATTCTGAGAATAAAAAATTTCAATATATTTATAAATCACTTAGAACAGAGAGTTGATTTTTATGTTTTCAGTTGGTCTGAGTTGAGAAAGATAACAGAAATCAAAGTCATTTTTAATGAGAGAGAAAAATAGCATGGCTAAAGAGGATGAATTTAAATAGGGACAGATGTGTGGAAATAGATATAGAGATAGGCTCCGTTAATCCCTTCCCACACTTCAACCTTTCCCAAACTCAGATATTTAGAAAAAAGGACTAGAAAGGCTTGCATATCAAGTCCAGTGGCCATTTTTCACTCCTGTTCATTTCCTGTAATCCAATCAAGTCTCCAAGACTTTTAAGTTTTTTCAAAGTTCTTTTCTAATAATGTGGCCTCCCATTTGTCCCTTTTCTCATCTTTTTATGGCTACCATCCTTGATATGGATTGCAGTGAATCTGTAGATTGCTTTGGATAGTGTGGATATTTTAACAATATTAAGTCTTCCAATTTAAGAACGTGAGATGTCTTCCCATTTACTTTTGTCTTTTAAAATTTCTTCCAGCAGCATTTTTTTTTTGTGGTTTTCAAGTATTGTTACATAGTAGATTAACACATTTTGTGTGTCGCAGGTTTTTTTGGGTGGTGGGTGGTTTTAGACATGATGATGGTGCCCTTCATGGAGATACAGGATACATGAAGAGAGCAGAACGCAAGGCATAGCCAGGAACATTAACCCAGTACTGGCCCTGTTGAATTTCATGTACTAGTATGGCATCTTCAAATGTACTTGGAAGCAGATATCTGGAGCTAGACATTGATGATGGATAAAACCATAAGAATGGATAAAGATCCTTGGAGAATGTATATACAGAAAGAGAGAAAAAAATCATTTTTTTCATGTTCATTATCCCCAGTAACTAAACTATTTAAATGAGACAGTGTCACAGCCTGCTAACCCTGCTTCTACTTTGAGTGCAAACCACAGCAGCCAAGAGGAAAGGAGGAGAGAGAACATTAAAGAGAGAATTCAGACAAGTAGTACCACGTATTAAGGTGGCAAAAGTATGAATACCTGCTTATTGCCTCCTTCTAGCTGCCTGAAGACCATATTTAGCAATGATGTTTTATTTAGTAAGATCTCATTCTAAAGACTGTAAGTCATGTGACTCTTCTCATTTTTTTTCAATGACAGAAATAACTATTGGCTTTGAAAGTTTGGGAGGAAGAGATTGAGATCCCTTTCTCCTTGTTTAATAATCTTCTCATTATTTTCTCTGGTCTCCAATTAATTCGATGGGCCCAAATAATTTCATTAAGGGCTTTTTTTTTTTTTTTTTTTTTTTTTGTCTAATGGGTTCCAGTCTCTTTGTAATACCAGGTGATATGTTCTGACTCTGTGTCCCCACCCAAATCTCATTTTGAATTGTACTCCCATAATTCCCACGTGTTGTGGTAGGAATACAGTGGGAGATAATTGAATCATGGGGGAAGTTTCCCCCATACTGTTCTCATGGTAGTGAGTAAGTCTCACAAGATCTGATAGTTTTATCAGGAGTTTCCACTTTTGCATCTTTCTCATTCTTTCTTTGCCTGCTGCCATCCATGTAAGATGGGACTTGCTCTTCCTTGCCTTCCGCCATGATTGTTAGGCTTCCCCAGCCACATGGAACTAAAAGTCCAATTAAAAATTGCCCAGTCTAGGGTATGTCTTTATCAGTAGTGTGAAAGTGGACTAATACAGTAAATTGGTACTGAGAGTGGAGTGTTGCTGAAAATATACCCAAAAATGTGGAAGTGACTTTAGAACTGGGTAACAGGAAGAGGCTGGAACAGTTTAGAGGGATCAGAAGAAGACAGGAAAATGTGGGAAAGTTTGGAACTTCCTAGAGACTTGTTGAATGGCTTTGCCCAAAATGCTGATAGCCATATGGACAATAAGGTCCAGGCTGAGATGGTCTCAAATGGAGATGAAGAACTTGTTGGGAACTGGAGCAAAGGTGACTTTGTTATGTTTTAGCAAAGAGACTGGTGACATTTTGCCCCTGCCCTAGAGATATGTGGAACTTTGAACTTGAGATAGATGATTTAGGGTATCTGGCAGAAGAAATTTCTAAGCAGCAACACATTCAAGAGGTGACTTGGATGCTGTTAAAAAGCATTCAGTTTTAAAAGGGAAACAGAGGATAAAAGTGTGAAAAATTTGCAGCCTGACAATGTGATAGAAAAGAAAATCCCATTTTCTCAGGAGAAATTGAAGCCAAGCCTGCTGCAGAAATTTGCATAAGTAATGAGGAACCAAATGTTAATCCCCAAGACAATGGGGAAAATGTCTCCAGGGCATGTCAGAGGTCTTCACGGCAGCCCCTCCCATCACAGGCCTGGAGGCGTAGGAGGACAAAGTAGTTTCATGGGCCTGGCCCAGGGTCCCCAAGTTGTGGGCAGCCTGGGGAGTTGGTGCCCTCCATCCCAGCTGCTCCAGCCTTGGCTGAAAGGGGCCAACATAGAGCTCAGGGCATGGCTTCAGATGGTGCAAGACATGAGCCTTGGCAGCACCCATGTGGTGTTGAGCCTGCAGGTGCACAGAAGTCAAGAATTGAGTTTTGGGAGCCTCTGCCTAGATTTCAGAAGATGTATGGAAATGCCTGGATACCCAGGCAGAAGTTTGCTGCAGGGGCAGGGCTCTCATGGAGAACCTCTGCAAGGGCAGTACAGAAGGGAAATGTGGGGTCAGAGCCCCCATGCAGAGTCCCTACTGGGGCATTGCCTAGTGGAGCTGTGGGAAGAGGGCCACTGCTCTTCAGACCCAAGAATGTTAAATCCATGGACAGCTTGCACCTTGAACCTGGAAATGCCTCAGACACTGAATGCCAGCCCATGACAGCAGCTAGGAGGGAGGCTGTACCCTGCAAAGCCACAGGGGTGGTGCTGCCAAGACCATGGGAACCCCCCTCTTGCATCAGCGTGACCTGGATGTGAGACATGGAGTCAAAGGATATCATTTCGGAGCTTTAAGATTTGACTGCCCCACTGGATTTGGACTTGCATGGGCCCTGTATCCCCTCTGTTTTGGCCAATTTCTCCCATTTGGAATAGTTGTATTTATCCAATGTCTGTACCCTCATTGTATCTAGTAAATAACTAGCTTGCTTTTGATTTTATAGGCCCATAGGTGGAAGGGACTTGCCTTGTCTCAGATGAGACTTTTGAGTTAATGCTGAAATAAGTTAAGACTTTGGGGGACTGTCGGGAAGGCATGATTGGTTTTGAAACATGAGGACATGAGATTTGGCAGGGGCAAGGGGCAGAATGATATGGTTTGGCTCTGTGTCCCAACCCAAATCTCATCTTGAATTGTACTCCCATAATTCCCATGTGTTGTGGGAGGGACCCAGTGGGAGATAATTGAATCATGGGGGCTGTTTTTTCCATACTGTTCTCATGGTAGTAAGTCTCATGAGATCTGATGGTTTTATCAGTGGTTTCTGCTTTTGTGTCTTTCTCATTCTCTCTTTGCCTGCTGCCATCCATGTAAGACAGACTTGCTCCTCCTTGCCTTCCACGATGATTGTGAGGCTTCCCCAGCCACATGGAACTATAAGTCCAATTAAACCTCTTCCTTTTGTAAATTGCCCAGTCTGAGGTAAATTGCCCTATCTTTATCAGCAGTGTGAAAATGACTAATACATCACGTAAAACATTAAAAGTGGAATAGATTCTCTCTAGTCTAGATTAGATGATTTAGATGTGATTCGGCATTGAAGGATCCTGGACTGAGTGTGTAGGCAGCTCCCTCATTCAATTAGTGATGTGAGAGATGACTACACAGAGAATGAGTCCCTTCAGCTCCCCCTCACCCCTCCTTCCAAAGGAATGGTGGAATTTCTTAGTTCTTATCATTTTTTGGGTTCAATTCTTAGCCCTTTACACTGTTTTCCAGTGATTCAGATGTGATTTCAATGTGAAGGGCATGAAAGAGATGTGACTATGATAATCATTTTTCTCATAGCACTTATAATTATGGAATATTATGTTGTATATTTATTTGCTATTAGAATGTAACCTCCATAAAGCCGGGACTTTACTTATTTTGTTTACTACTTCATTATTTGACCACCCCACTGGATTTGGACTTGCATGGGCAGGGTTGAGAGTGGTGCCTAGTATTCAACAGTCATTCATTGAAGAGTTATGGTTAGACTATGTGTTGGATATGTGCTCATTTTTGTTTTGGAAAGTATGGTAACTGTGGCCATGTGATCTTGCATTAAATACATTTTAATAATTTCTTTTATAGTTGCTTTGATGATGTTTTCCTAATGTCTTAGTTTACCATTGGTTCTTGGGTCTGCCATTTGATACTGCTATCAGATGTGGAAAGGTAGCTATGTCTTTTTGGCAAGTTTGATTTAAACCTCTAATTCATTCTCACTTGCCTGTCCTACAAAGAGAACTTGGTAATTGACAGTTGTATTTAAGTCTTGAAAGAACTCAGAGAGCTGGTGATTAGGAGTGCCTTCTAGCTGTCACTTTGATTTCAGTGGGATTGTACTTCAATGCTTTGCCTAGGAGCACTAGGAGAGAGTTTTCCTTGACAGACTCCCTGTAGAAAAACTTCACCAGCATAAAAAAAAAAAAAAAAAAAAAAAGACACCCACTGACTTACTTTTCATCTGGAATTAATGTGATCAGCAATGTCTAAAGAAGGTAGATAAGGCATGTTTTCATTTCAATGAAATCAAGATTTTCAAAGCTTTTGAGCTGCTAATCCTTCTCCCTCATTTTTGCTACTTTTTCCTCTACTCCAATGCAATCTCTGCATCAAAGCTACATCACTGACATGACCAGAACAATCAGAGGCAAGGTGAACATGCAATGTATGATGACCGAAAACCATTACTCCACAAAGCAGCAGTAGATCTAGGATGGGGTTTGCAGTAGTGCCCCATCCTGATTACCAGCACACCAGGAAATGGCATGAAAGGTGACATGTTGGATTATCCAGGGGCTCCTGGAAGCCATGGAACTTGGAACTGTATACTCTTTAATGAGAGGCAAAACCTTTTTTTTTTTTTTTAAAGTCACATGCCAGAAAATGGAGGGGACGTGACTGTTTTTTCTGTGGTCAAGACCAGTTTCCATTTACACTTACATGGTTTTTGGATATAGCTTTACATTGACAACTAAGAGCAGTGCAGCTGAAAGGCTAGAAGGTGGGAAAATGCTCTGAGAATCAGGTGCTCTACATTGCTAATTAGGTTAATTTTAGGCAGTGTGGCATGTTTGTAAATAAAATACTGTTATAGTAGAAGAGGTGGCTATAATCTTCCAGCAGAAACAGGCAAACCAAAGTATTACATTGGGAATGCATAGTTGTTTAAGTCAACATTAGGCAATTTGGTCTTCTATATTGTGGAAACTGGGCTCACTATTTAAAATGAGAATACTAACAGAGTGAAAGAAAATGCTAATTCAGAAAATGTTTTAGCCTGTGCATTGTAGAAAATAATCTTTTAGAAAAGTAGCTTGTTTTTAAAAGAATAGGTTAGGGGGACAACCTCTCACTAAATTAAAAAAAAAAAAAAAGCATAGTTTTCAGCTGAGAGAGCCAAAGAGGGAGCTTGCTCTGCAGACTTCCTTAGTTTCTCTTCTTCTAATTTTCAGTTCTGGGCCTCAGGAAATCTTAACCTGTTGCTGTACCACTGACTTGGCATGCCACTGACAATACTTTGAAAAAGGAGAGAGAGATGGAGTTAGGAGAGATTCTATTAATATAAGATCTATTCCCTACAGGCAGAAAGCAGATGGCTTTGTCTTGTTTACTTAGGATTCTGTATGGCAGTTTGGAGGCAAAATCTTTATTTGAGCCATCTTCCCAATGAAAAGCCAGGCCTAAGTAAGAGAGGATGTATAGGTTGTGGTAGGAGTCTTAGGGTAAGGAGGTAGTAATGGTTAACCATAGGAGACAGCTGAGTGGAGCAGTTGGGCGAGGAGGTTCTGATGTCATTCTGCTTGCGTCTGTATCCTCACTATGGGTCCCTGGGTCCTTGGGCAAGTTAGTTGGTGTCCCAGGTTGGATTTTCCAGAAAGCAGACTCAGATGAGTTTAGTTTGCATGTCATTTATTTGGGAATGTCCTTGGCCCAATATCTAAGGGAAGGGGAAGACAAAGCAAGATTGGGTAAAGGGCTAGTCGAGTGGCCATGCAGTGGGGCTCTGGAGCTAGAATGGCCCTTCAGAATTATTCCAAGTTGAGTGGAATTACCCCCATACTGATCAGTCACTGGAACTGGGTGACTGTGGAAAGGGATGTGACTGTGAACAAGGGCACTTTGCAGCTGAAGCATTCTGGAGGGTAGGGAACCAAAGGCTCTCCATCAGCTATGTTTCCATCTGCTGCTGGGACAGCAGGTTTTTCAGAGAAGGGGGATCTGGCTGCATAAGCATCCACACTTAGCTTCTCTGGGCCTTAGTTTCTGAAGCATATTTTATTGAGAACTAAATGAGATGATACACCTAAAGTGCTTAGAGCTGTGCCTGACATGGAGTAAATATTTAGTGATCGCTGTGTACCAAGCACAGGTGAAATTATTTGCCCAGGTCTCATAGGCGGTAAATAGTGGCCTTGGAACTGAGATCTGACTCACTCCAGTCTGTTTTTAGTCACTACGTTAAATATCTTAACATGCTAGAATTCACATCAGTTCGAAAATGTTTACTTCAGCCTTGTTTGCTCAGTGAATGCATCTCACATAAGAAAGGTCTCCCTAGCCAAGCCTGGCTGCAGGAACTCTCCTTCTCATTGCTGGGCAACAGTGTGTTCTTCCCCTTTCCTTCTTCTCTTTCTCTTGACGGACCTCTCCTCCCACCTGTCGCCCCCTTCTCTGGCTTCCTACTGACCTCTAGTGATTGGCTTGGGCATGATTTGGAGCAGGAAGCTGACCTAAGTAGCAAGGATGGAAGGAGGAAGGAGAAGTGAAAACCCTGGACTGCTCTTCCAGTCTCCAGGCCCACAGCACGCTGCCCCTCTCCTGCTATTCCCCATATCCACTCGCCAAGGCTTGATTCTTTACATTTCGTGTCCTATATTAGGTCCAAAAATGAAATGCCCAGAGTATTCTTTATGGAGTGAGCTATTATCTGAACCTTAGATAAATTTTACTTTAGTGTTTTGTGTGTGCATATGTGTGTGTGTGTGTGTGTGTGCTTTTGTATCAAAAGATCTACCTTTCAGACCTTCTATAGGAAAATCTTTTCCTGTCTCCCCAAACTGACATATAAATGAATAAGTTGAACACAGTCTATCTGTAAGTTGTGGCTTCCTCTATTTTCTTCCTCCTTGAAGTACATGTTGAAGAGCCAATGAGATTTATTTTTTGTTTATTATTTTTTCTTCATGCACACATTGATGAAAAAACCTTTGTAAATAAATTATCATATGCATTGTATTCTAAGGAATGCCATGAAGTAAAAGGAGCTGTATTTTCAAGGAGCTTACAGCCTGGGTCAGGGCTGTATGACACGAAAAGAAGTAGGGTTGAACTTGATGGAATGCTTAGTTCTGGATTTGCAGCACAAACTTAAAACTGAACATTTTAAATTATTGATATTAAATGCAACTATATACATTCTACAGATAAGTGAGCAATAGGAATGTAGATCATTTGTGATAGCCAAGTGGACAACTCAATGATGAAATTTACTAGCTGTTATAATTCCTATCAAAGCCTTCTCTTCATGACTTTCTGGTTCTCATTCACCTCAGAGTACTAGCAGGGAGAGGGCCAAAATTCTATGGCCTTTACTATCTTTTCATGTACTCTTCAACAGGGGAGGAAGAGTGACTTAGTTTCATTGGTATGTTTGGAAACAGATAATGAGCATGGGCTTCCAATCTGTCTTTTCTTTTTAGGCACAGACCTGCCTATAGAGAGCCTGAATTCTCCAACCAGGGGAAAGCACTTCCTAGAACTACGTATATGCATCTGTCTAAGGGTGAAGTTCAGGTATGTAAAACTCATTGACTCACAAATATAAATCACATTCTCCAATATCAGCTTAATCAGTAAAATGGTGATACTGTGTTTTGGATTCCACCTGTCTTATTCTTGTGTTATTCCTTAATTGATTCAAAGCCTAGGTGGGGATTAGGGATGTCATTTATCAATCTTCACTCATTCCTAAAGATTAGATGTTAGAGTTTCCTAAGGCATTAACTCCATATCCAGACCACTTCACGATAGATGGAATAGCATTTATTTTTCACAATTCATCATTGTGAGTGAGTGTGTGTGGTGTGTGTGTGTGTTTCTTCTGAAGAGAAACTCTTGGGAGACAAGAATTAGGTAGAAACTGCCTATTTGGGTAGGCCCTCTTCAGTTCAACTAAACAAAACCTTATTAAGCCCTAAGATGGGCTAGATGGTGCACCAGACACAGGGCATAGGCATTAATAGGACATATCCAAGGAGCTTTGGGTCCTACTAAAGATAGTGTCATGAGGGAGGGCAACCCAGGGGTCAGTGTGGAAGAGCAATTGTTCCTTTTCTCTATTTATAATACCATTACCGAAGGAGCAGTGCTTGAGTTAGGCTGTAGGATTGAGCTTCATCCTGCTAATAAGATTAGTGAAAGGTTATCTGTTGCTCTTCTCTTCATGCCAAGTTTTGTATAGTGGATCAAGTCATTATATTAATTACACAGAGCAGTATAGATAAGAGTTAGACTATGTGCCCTGGAGCTTGACTGACTAGATTTGTCTCCTTGCTTTCTAGCTGTGTAAATTTGGGAAAGTTGTTTAACTCTTCTGTGTTCAGATTCCTCATAGAAGAAACAGGGATGATAATAGTACCTGCGTGGTAGCATTATGCTGAAGATAAGTGAGTTAACACAAACAGAGTGCTGAGAACAGTGCCTGGCACAGAGCGGTTCTCAACAGGTATTAGCTCCTGTTATTATTAACTATTATCAATAATTGGCATGTGGCATGGAAATGGGAAGGAGGGATGATAAAAAGGAGAAGATATACTGGAAAGACAAAAAGGGTAGCTCTTCACAGCTCATTGGAAGGCTTTTGGTCTAAAACTTTCATAAGTCATGGTGGGAACAGATAAAATAGCAGAAATGACTTCCACATGCAGAGAGCAAAATCAATTACTGACCAACCTGTTCATTTTACCCCAAGTTTTTGTTTTCCATCTACTTGTCATAGCAGGAAAGCTTGCTGTCTCTCATCAGTGTCAATGTGTAGCAGGGAGAGGTAGAGTGTTTTGCGGCTTTCACCAAATCCTCCTTGTTTTGGATGAGCAGTGAGATAGGAAGCCAAGCCCTAGTGTTTTTTTATTCACTTGAGAGCTGTAGATATTTATTTCAAATGCTCATTCTGACTGTGTTTGAAAAGTTGGACAAAATGCTTATCAGTGAATTAAAAAAGCATTTATTAAATGCCAACTAGGTACATAGATGAATTCTAGGAACTTGCGTACTTACTATATAGTTTAACCTCATAAAAATCATTTGAGGGGTTTACCCTGACTGGGTCTTTACATATGTTTTGCATGTATCAAAGTATCAGCTGGGCACGGTGGCTCATGCCTATAAGCCTAATGACTAAGGAGACTGAAAAGGGGCGATCCCTTAAGCCTGGGAGTTGAAGGCTGCAGTCAGCTATGATTGCACCACTGCACTCCAGCCTGGGTGATGGAGTAAGACCGTGTCTCTTAAGAAAAATCACATGTATCCCATAAGTACTCAAAAATATGTACATCTATTATGTATCAATTTTAAAAAGAAGGTTTTTTAAGCATATAGATTTTTCTGTGATACATAGTTAGGAAAAATTAGAAGTAGCCTATCTATCCTAAACCACCCCAAAATCATTTGAGGTAAATATTGTTATTTTGGTTTTCTAGATGAGGAAATTAAAGTTTAGACAGATAATGTGTTTTTCCAAAGACATTGAAATAGAGCTTGCTGGAATTTGAGTTCAGGTCTTCTGAAAATGTATTAAAATTTACACAGATTTATTGAGGTCATTAGCAAATTGTCTACTCCCTTTATGAACTTTATGAAATTTTGGGAGTACAGAAAATCATAAAGAATAAAATCAAAATCATCTGTAATATCACAACTCAGAAATAGCTACTGTTTAAATTTTGGAGTGTTTTTATCTAATTTTAATGCATAGGTGTATGTCCATTTTTTTCTCCAAAGAAAACTTCTGCTATCTATGTTATTTAAAAACCCCCCTTCAAACAATATGTTATAAGGGATTTTTATATTCTTAAATAGTCTTCCAAAACCTGATTTTAAATTGCTGCTTTTCATCATGGGGATGAAAAAAATCCTTATTGTTCATATTTACGTTTTAAATTTTCCTCTGTCTTAAACAACGATGCACTCAACATCTTTGCTCATTCTTTTTCCATATCTCTAATTATTCCCTTGGATTTCCAGAATAATAATTACTGCATAAGAGGTTGTTCCACTTATTGATTGCTGTTTAACAAACTGACCCAAAACTTAGTAGCATGAAACAACTACCACTTTATTATGCCCATGGATACTGTGGGTTAAGAATTTGGAAAGAACACAGTAGGGATGGTTGTTCTCTGCTCCATGATGCTGGGACCTCAGCTGATAAGACGCTAAGACTGGGCTTAGCTAGGACTGTCGACTGTTGTTCCTTGATATGGCCTCTCTGTATAATTGTACTTAGGCAATGGCTCAGGGCTCCAAGAGTGAGGAGTCCAGTAGTGTGAGGCAGAGGTTCACGGGCTGTATTAACTAACCTTAGAGGTCTTGTGGTATCACTTTTGCTGTACTCTGTTGGTCAAGACAGTCACAAGCACACCTCAGTTCATAAGGAAGGGATGCAGAAGCCACTACTTAATGTGAAGAGTACCAGAGAATTTATAGCCATGTTTTAAAACTACCATAGAGTATATAAACCACTTTCAGGATTTTGACATACATTATCAAGTTGCCCCGAGAAATGTAAAAATCAACACTTCTTCCAGTGGTGGCTGATAGTACACTCTCACCCATACTGGATGTTATAACTTTGAGAGATACTTGTTAATTTGATAGGTAAAAGATAGCATATCATGTCATTTTAATTTTCAATTATTTGAGTACTAGTGAGATTTTACATGAATTTTTGTTCACTTGTCAAAATTTTATGTGGATTTTCTATTTTTTGCTTATTTCTCCATTAGAGTAGTCATCTTTTTCTCATTAATTGGTAGGTGTTGTTTACATAGTAAGACTAAGTCAAGGTGTTCTGACTTAAATTATTTCGCCACTACCCTTTAGCAGCTCTAATCAATATACATTTTTAGTACTAATGATGTACAACTCTTAACTTGTAATCCCAATTCTGCCTTTTCCAAACTGTGTGACCTGGACAATTTAATAAAGCCTTTGGACCTTTGTTTCCTCCCCTGTAATAGTGGTTAATATTATTCCCATTTCATTGGTTATTGTGAGTACCCAGTAATGTCCATGCAAATGCTTCAAAGAAGGCTTATTAAATGCAAAGTGGCCAATAAATGTTAGTGGTTATTCTTCATATTATTGCTGTCACCATACCTGGATATTTGTGATATTTTAGCAATTATCTAATTATTGCCCAATCTGCAACTATATGAATCTGCTAGTCATGTCAAAATCATCTGGCTTTTGAATTTGAAAAAGCTGTGGTTGTTCTGAAAAAAGTTTTATCTCTTGCTTATTATTATAACTTGGTTCTCAAGTTTCCCAAAGGAGGTAAGTCACTTACAACGCAGGGTGGGCTGGGGAACATGGTTGTAGGGGCAACTTAGTTAATGGATGAGACACTTGGCAGTAATCACTATCCTCAATTGCCTTGCCAAAATAATTAGAAAGAGAGGAGGAAATAACTCATTTCTTTGTGAAACTCCTGAGACAAAACTAAATTTGATGGCATTTCCTCTGCCTCTTTGATTTTTGTTCCATTCAATCACACTGATCGAGCACAGAATCAAGCCTTATAGAGCACATTGTAGAGTAACAATGATGAAAGAAAAATAAAATCGTCTTCTTTAAAAGGATAAATCCCAAAGGGCTTGCCTTGCTTTGACTCGGGAGAGGCTGTTGAAACAAAAGGCCAGGGGCTTGGGTCTGAAAGGAACCTAGGCAGGGCTCAGCCCCCAGGCTGGAATTACCTGGAATTGTGGAATTACCTGGAATTACCTGGAATTGCCTTCTTCCCAATGTGGAATAGCCTCCCTGAGCTCCTTCCTTCTGGAGCCTCACGGTGGTAGTGTTGGAGCACCATGCATTGATGTATGGAAGTAATGTGGTGGGGCCTGGCTGACTCTATCCCCACCACCCTGGAGGCATTGAACATTTGTTGTCTCCAAAGAGGGCTTCCCTGGCCTCCAGCCCAGCGGTCCCTTTGTGATAACCACCATTGCTAATATTCTGGTGATGAGCCACTTTGGTCCCTGCCTTACCGCTTCTGATCACTCTGTGAAATATGAGTTGGGGGAGTTTTCTGTGACAAATGCCTGCTTGACTGAGTCCCTATTCAGGCATCCGGTATCAGCGCTTGCCGCAGACAACACTTTCAGCCCTGCCAGCCAGACAGTGACAGATTCAGCCTCCTGCTCAGACTGTCAGGGGAGTCTCCCTTTCAGGCCCGGGCTTGTCACATGAACGCCTGGCCAAATCCTGCCAGGGCTCTGGGCTGCACCTGTGATTCCAAATGTCAGTGGGCTTGAGAGCCAGGCACTTTCTACCTCTCTTCCTGTCAAGGTCAGCTGGCCGTGATGAGGGAGGGGGAGCTCCTGAGTCCAGGCTGGCCTGTCTCTTTTGTCCTTTGCCCTGCATCAGAAGACAGATCTTTCAATACCAAGGGTCCCTAGACTTGTCGAAGAAAGCATTGATGAGATCTTGGGTAAAATTTCTCCCTGGAGATCATTAGTCCAGGCAAATTTACTTCTCTGAAATGTCCTTTCCAAGTTTTCCTTAGTTTTATTTTGTTGGTGTTTGTTGAATACAAAGTGAAGGAGAACAAAACCAGTTATGGGTGGTAATGAAGAAGTGGCTCACGTTCGTGACCACTTTTGAGATTCTGTCAGGGTCAGCCATGTGGTGATCATCATGATGATTTATAAATCAGAAGTTGCAACCTGATGGTCCATGGACTGAATTTGGCACAAATGATTCTTATTTGCCCTACAGGGTGTGTTTGTTTTTAATTGAACTTGATGCTAATGTTTAGAATTCAGAAAATTTCACTAACAACTTCTGGCTTCTCTTGAAAAACTAAAAGCTCTAGCATCATTGGGCTTGCATCCTTGCATGGAGACAGTTGGGGTAAACCAAGTTGTTGCCACTGCTCGCTTTAGAGGTTGCCATCATCCTCATCTTTTCCTACTGTTATGCCCAAGCTGCTTCTCTTATTTCTATTACAGGGATGATCCTTGTAGATATTTGAGTTGGTGATCCCTGGCACAAACACTGTGCTTCATTTCTGCACTCAATCTTGAATGAACTTTATAGTAAGTTCACCCCCTCCACCCCACCACTACTAGGATTTTCAAGATTTAAATGCAGTAAATAACAGGAAAGAAGAAAAATCGTGGATTTGCTGATATGTGAGGACTGTAGTTCAGCATTGCTAACTCTTAGCTCTTGACCTTAGACAAATGTTCCGTAAGTGATAAACCTCATGACAAGTTTTGGTGTTGCTACTGAGAGGGGAAAAGAAACACATTAGTTGAGACCCATTACATTATCTCATTTGAGATCTTTATAAAAACCCGTCCAGGTCAATGATATGGTTTCTTTTCTACAAACGAGGAAATGGGGATTAGAGTTAAGAAATTTTCTCAATTTTTTAAAGCTGAAAATTAAGGGAACCAGGACTCATATTTATTCCAAAGTCCTTGCTGTTCTCCACAGCAAACTGCCCCACTCAATGGAATTCCGTGACATCTATTTAGGCTTAAATTCAGGTATTGCTAAAGAGGCAAAGTGTACCAGCCTCATTAAACAGACTGCATTTGGACTTTAGCATCTTTTATAATTAAAGAAAAATAAAAAGCTGTGCTTATCATGAGGACTTGTTTTTCTTAAGATAATTTTTTTAACCCACGTGATTTTCAGATCAAATGGTGCTTTATTGATTTCAACAATGAAAATAAGAGCAAACTTTTATAGAGCACTTACTATGTATTTATCTATTACTTTATTTAACTCTCTCAGCAACCATCTTGGGCAGGTACAGTTATTATCCATATTTTAAGGATGAGGAAACTGAGGCACAGAGAGATAATGCTGAGAGTTGTGAACAGACTGCTTGACAAACTAGCTATTAGGTAGATTGAGATCATAACTGTAAAGGCAGCTTATGTTTTTAACTTTCTGACCAATTTCTGGTGAATATTGACCAAGATATTGGAGATACTCTAGCCATTGTCTTTCTGCAGTCTATACTTAGCATTTGCCTGTTCTCCAAGGTCATGCTGGAAAAACCCCTGGAGGACTTGTTTGCCCAAAAATAAATCTTAAAAGTGTTTCTATAAATGACAATTTAGGAAGGCCGTTAGTAGTCCTAATTTCTGTAAATACGTTTTTTTTTCAAAGTGGTGGATATGTGCTATAGAAATTGTCTGAATTTTCATATACAATGAGTTTTATTGACTGTGAGAAAAAGTTTTGGATGCTCTAACTCCGCTGTGTTAGGTTTGCTGTTTTAAATTTGCATAGGTGGGGTTAGTTTAAATATTTGAATGAAAAGCATTTCTCTATCCTTACCACTGAGGGACCATAAGGGGTCACATTGCCCTGCCTGAATTGGAGAAGTCACCTCAAATAGATTGGCAGAACTAGTTCCTGATGCCCGTTTTTGAAAAAGAGTTCCTTGTCGCAATTTTCTCTTAGCAATTACAGGTTGGCCTATGTCTTATGGAGCCCAGGATCCAGTGACTGCTCTAGCCCTTGACTGTCAGAGAGAGCATGTAAGCAACAGTTATATCATCCTGCTTTTTCTGTCACTCCTTCTTGCATTTCTGGACCAATCTGAGTTCTAAGAGGTGTCCATAATGCTTGGGTGCATACAACCATACCATTGTCTACTGTACATTCCTTTGTAGGAACCAAAGTGTTCTTGTTTTGGGGGTAATTAGGTAGAAAACAACCTGAACAATTCATGGCTAAAGCTTATAAACCTCTCACTACAGATTTGACTGGCAGCATCTGATATACTGTCCTTCTCTTCTCCTCTTAAGAGACATAATGGATTAGAATCAGCAGAAAAGCTACACTTGCACTAAATCTCATCTTCAGAAAAACTATGCTTACTCTAGGTCCCATCTCAGCTGGTTTAGCAAAAGCCAGGGCTCAACTCTGTACTTTTTGTACTATTACTTGCCATGTTTCCTGTTCGACTTTTAGTGTTCCCAGGATTAGTCTTGGGCTTTTTGTTCTTCCTTCCTTTCTATTCCCTCTCAGGATGATTTTATTTAAAATCTGTAGCTATCTCTTAAAGATGTTGACTCTTAAAGAAGACAACCTCAGATTGTATGTGTCCCCTGACCTGTAGTCCTATATACTCTCTGCTGGTAGAACCCATCCCTTTGGATGTTCCTTTGGCTTCTCAAAATCAACGGGCTTTAAACTAAGCTTATTACCTGCCTTACTGTCTCACCTACTCTTCTTTCTGTTTTCTGCAGTGGGTATCAAACTTCAGCATGCGTAAATTCTGACTCATTAAGTCTAGAATGGGGCAAGGAATTAATATTGTTTGCACATATCTCTAGTGATTCTGATGTCTGTGGTCCATATGCAACACTAACAAAGGCAATGTGGTGAATCTGCTTGTCTCCATCTGGTCACATAAGCTAGAAATCTTAGGATCACCCTGGAGTCCTGTTCTCTCTCAACCCACGTCCAAAGGTCTACTGTATCCTTCTTTTTTGTGTCCTAAATCAGTCCCTTTCTCCCTATTTCCACTGCTGCTCTCTTCATTCTATTCTAGGTCATCCAAACCTACTCCTTCTTTCTCCTTGGCTTACTCTTGCCTCCTCCTATCTTCTTTCTACCATACCAGCAGAGTGATCTTTCCAAAATGCAAATATCATATGGCTACTATACGTCCCAAAGTTCTCAATGACTCTATTTTAGAGGATAAAGGCTAAACTTCTTAGTATGGCATATTAGGTCATTGGTAATCAGGCCCCAGCATTTGCATCTAGCTTCACCTCTTTGTCAGTCCCTCATTTCAACATACACTCCAGGAACATCAGAATATCTTTAAGCCTGGGCATGTTTTAGTCCTGTATTCTCCATGCTGTTGCATAGGCTGATCCTTTTGCTTCAATTACTGTTCCTCTTCTTTGGCTGGCTAGATTTTACTCTGTCATCCAGTGAATCAGGTCAAACATTTCCACTCTGGGGAAGCCTTCTATGACCTTTGTTGGCTGAATTAAAGATTTCTCTATAGAACTAGAACTCTGTGTCTATGGATATTACATAGTTTTGATTTTATTGTTTTACTTTTTTTCAAGCTAGAATGTGATTTTCTTGAAAGCTTTGACTGTGTTTTTAATCTCTGTATGCATAGTACCTACCTCAGTGCCTGGTGTTTAGTAGGCGTTTCAAAGATGTTTGAGAATGAATGGCCAAGTGTTTTCAAACAACTTGGTAAGTGTTAGCCACATTAGGATTCAAAATCAAGACGAATGTCCTTCTGTCATGGCCCTTGCAACATCAATGGCTCTCATATCTTAGGGAGGTGTATGTGAAGATCAGTTTATTACCCAGTTGCCTTTTCCAGTGTTCGTTTACCAGATTCAAGTTCCTGGAGTGAGCAAAGAAAGCTGGTGTTCCACTGCTAAAATCAAAAGTCAAGCCTGGCCTCCAAGGTGATTTTAAGATGTGGATGTCAAGCCTAATTTGTACCAAATCAAATGGAAGTTTCAAGGAAGCTGCTTTCAACTCAATATAAGCAGTTGGGTTGTCTAGAGCTAGGGAGTGGCAAACAAACTTCTTGCCACTAGAACTCACACAGAAGCCAGGCTATTGTAAAAGCGATTCCTGCTTTGGGTGGGAGTCTGGGAGTAAATGACTAATTTGGTTATGCAAATATTGTTGTAAGCATCTCTAGGATATCCTGTTTCTTATTAAGCATGGTCAATCAGCCAGCATTCAACAGGCATTTATTAAGCAATTGTAAAGCATCTGTAATTGTATAGAAATAAACAGTACACTGTCCTTGTCACAAAGAGACCAGCATGTAAACATACAACTTAGCCTTTAGAAGTCTTGTGCTGGCAATTTATCAAAATTCTCTTTCACATCAAAAGAATAAGAACAGAGAGTTGAGAATCAGTATGAAAGAAACTTCTGTTTCCTGTTGTGAAACAAAAATTCCCTAAGGGGAGGAGACATCTGTAATGTTTTAAGTGAGGGACACCTCACCCTGCGTTTTTTTTTTTTTTTTTAAGAAGAGTATTTCAGAGGGAAGGCATGTTCGATTGGTTATGATAAAGGTGCTCCTAGAAAAGACCATGTTCACAGAACAAGAAAGCCGGTGGGGTTCTGTCCATGGAACAAGAAAGCCAGGTGGCCTTTTGGTGGAGGGCACTATGGGAGGAGCTGCCTCAATGTAGAACTAGTCTTGGGAGAGTCCAGGGAGCAGGGTCAATGTCTTTCTGTGGGCAGCCCCAACAGAACTATGTGATCAAATGAGGATGGAATTCAGCATGAAAACCACAGCACAAAGAAGGGGGTACATAGCAGGATATCTTTGGTTAATAGAGAATTGCCTCATCTGTAAGTGAATCCTATTTTAGATTTTAAAACAAAAGAAGTTTTAAACAAAAGAAGTTTAAAACAAAAGAAGTTAGTTTAGGAGAAGGACATTTCTAAGCATTTCCAGTGTTGTTGTCTCCTGGGGGAAGCTGTTTTCCAAGTGACCGTGGGTACTTCGATGATGGAAGGCAAAAAACTTCTGTTTGCCTGCAACTGGGCCAAAAGGGATGGACGATGCTGTAGCCCCTTGCTAGGGAGCAAGAGAGCCAAAGGAGTGGAAGTAGGGTTCTTCTGAACTCAGGAAAACTCTCAAAAAGAGATTATTTTGAAAGGTGGAACTTTAAAAAAAAATTGATAATGAATTTTAACCCTCATTCTTGTCAATACAAGAGGATGAGAGTTGGCTCAATGGAATCCTACAGAACATTATTAAGGGCAATAACTTCTGACTTCCTGCTGAATCCAGAGGGCAGCATAATATTACTTGCCTAACAATCAGGGGCCTCTGATTGTTCACCCACTGCCTAGTATCAGGGGCACTTACCTCCCTCTGCTCTCAGGTCACTGCAGCTGCGAAAGAATCTGGGAGTTGAATTCAGCTTCCAGATGAATTATTTGTAAAATACGATCCACTCAATTTAAAGAATTTGCAGCAATTTGGATTATAACATACAATTAAAATAAATCTCCAGCCAGGACGTGGTGGCTCACACCTGTAATCCCAGCACTTGGGGAGGCTGAGGTAGGAGGATTGCTTGAATTCAGGAGTTCAAGACCAGCCTGGGCATCATAGCGTGACCTCATGTCTACTAAAAATGAAAAAAGCTGGCAGGGCAGTTTTTGGTGGTAGTGTACACCTGTAGTCCCAGCTAATTAGGAGGCTGAGGCGGGAGGACCACTTGAGCCTGAAAGATTGAGGCTGCAGTGAGCTATGATTGCACCACTGCACTCCAGTCTGACTGACAGAGCAAGACCCTGTCTCAGAGAAATTATGAATAAATAAATAACTGAACCTCCATAGGAAGCAAATGTGGTATTAGGAATTTGTTATTGTCCTACAGATAATAGTCACAAATCAACTTGTCACAAATTACTCAATAAATCCTATAATAGAACTTAGAGGGAGAGCCAAAGATTTCTCTTGCTACTCTTTAGTATGTTAAAATATAAAGGAGTTTTGAGGGTACTATGATGGCATAACAGCCTGATGCTCCTTGTCCATTCTTTCAACGTGGAGCAGGAAGAACTTGAAAGAACTACATGGACTGCTCTATGCAATATGATATACCAAGCAGAATAGGTTCAAGATGAAGTTTCTCCTAGAGAAAACACTACCACTGTGCTACTGAATTTTGACCTGATTTGAGGATAGAGCTTAAGGATCCTATTGTGAAATAAAAAATTATCCTGTTAATGATAGATTCTTTAAGTTTTTGGTGTCTGTATGAGCTCTTGCAGGGGAATTTAGGGACATGAGTTTTTCACTCAGGCTGGGATTTCAATTGCCAACCAAACTATCACTTACCTTCTCTGAGCTCCAATTCCTTTATCTCTAAAGGCAAGAGGGTTGAATTGGATGCTTTATTAGATATCTTCTTGATCTAAAACTTAGTTATAGGAAAGTTCTTTACTCATTTTTGATGCTGATTCACTTAGCTGTCATACACTCATCTGATAGATATTTAAGGCTACATACTTATTTGTCAAGCACCATGCTAGGTTAAAGGATAAGTCTATAATGGTGAATAGGACAGTCGTACTTCCAAGGACCTCAAAATACAGTGTGTATGTGGAGAGTGAGGAAAAATAATTAATAAAATAAATAACAAGCATAATATAATGCAATGCACAATAATCTATGGGAAGTATAAAGTGCTTTGGAAACTCGAATGAGGGATAGCTTACTTAGTCTTTGGAAGTGGAGCAGATAAAGATGGCTTCTCGGAGAAAATGATATTTAAATTGAGCCCTGAAAGGGTTCTGCTGTGCAAGAGAATGAGGAGTTAGAGCTGTAGAGCAGGTTATATTCAGAGGAAGGCATTTGCACAAGGGCTTAAGGTTGGGGGAGTAAAAAAGAATATCAGCAATGTGCTTATGAAGCTGGAGGGAATTCAGCATGGAAAACACATCATAGAGGAGGGTGGGGGTATAGCAGGAGACAATTGAAAGTGGAGTGAGGGCAGGTCATGCAGTGAAGCAGGGAGTTTGGATCTTACTTTGAAAATTGGTGGGGAAATGGGAGCTGTTGAAGCAGGGGAGTGAAGAGATCGATGCTTTGTTTTAGAAAGATCTTTGGCTGCAATGTGTAGAAGGGGTTAGGGGCAGGGGCTTTGGCTTGGCTGGGCAACTCTGAGCTGGAGGGTGAGACCAGTGAAGATGCTTTCATTTTTTGACAAGGCCACAGCTGTGTAATTGGAGGAGTTTTCCAGGCTGGTGGATATGGATCCTGAGGCTGCGAGCTAGGAGTGACTAATGAGAGGGTACAAGATGCTGCTCTCTAGACTTGGGCCCCCTCTGTGAACTCCTCAGCAGGCCAGAGAAGAGCTGCTCGCTGCTTCTTCTAACCTGGGCACTAACTGAGTTGAGCCTCCTATCCAGATTGGGGCTGGCATTTGCAGCCTCACCAGGAACAGAGAAAGAAGAGCCAACTCCCTTGCAGGCAGATAGGAAGGAGCTGAGGCTCCACAGGACACTATCAGTCAGGATTTGCTTGTTGCCTGGCTGGTGTTCAAATGGGTTCATATGCCCCACAGTTTCTGTCCATACCCTTGGATGACCTTGTCACTCTCAGCTTTTGTTTTGTTGCTTCATAAAATACTTGGACTTTCCAGAAAATGTGAAAACTCCTTTGTTGAAAGAGGACATCTTGGCCATTCTTGCAAGGACTATAGGCCCCTGGAGGAGGGGCCTGTCAAGCACAGAAAGATTCAGAGCTACAAAGGGAAACGGCTTGGCTTTCTGTCTCAGGGCCCTTCTGAGCTCTGGTAGACAGAAGAAACACATGTGTAAATAACACAAACATTTGGTAGCTGTACCACATCCCACTCATGTTTGGAGACCAGAAAGTTCAGAAGGCATGGTCTGGGGCTGAGGGACAAGAATTGTCAATCTCTCTATCCAAAGGAATCTGTTCTTGTGGCTCTTCTTCAGTGTGCTTTAATTCTGGGCCTGAAGCATATCCACTGGGTGTTAATGCTTGGGGAGCCCGTGCAAAGCCCATGGGAGGGCTGTGCTTTCAGAGGCATACATTTCACTCTGTAAATGTATCATCTTGGATTGTATTTTGCCTGTCATCACTGTGTATAACTATGTATAACTCTTTTAGTAGGTTGTAATTCGTTGAAAAAAGCAAAGGTACTTACCCAATCTGGTTTTCCCAGAAGCACTAAAGCATGGTGCCTTACACCCAGTAGGTGCTCAATAAGTACTTCTTGAAATAAAAGGGAGTATATGTCTAGGTTTGCTCACTCAACTTTTAAGAGTTTAGTAGGGAGGTCCTAGTTAGGGTATGCTGCCACCATTCACATAATTGAAATGATTGGATTCTAACCTTGGGCATTTTCCTGAAATTGAAGAGATCTCAGATATATAACATTCCTGGGGTGCTCCACAGCCATGGGTGGGTCTAGGGAAAGCACAGCCTTATGTATTTGCAATGGCCTTGGAGACCATTCACCGATTATTAATAGTCATATCACAACAATTCACTGGGTGCTCCCCACATGCCAGTCCTCAGTACGAGGTCCTGTATTCAGGACTTTACATCTATTGTCTTCGTTAGTCCTCACTGCAACCTGTGTAAGTCTTATTGTTATTTTTTACATGAGGTCATCTAGGCCTCTGGAGGTTATGTGATTTGCTGAAGGCCAGCTAATCATGTTAGAGCCAGGACTCATGCCTGGGTCTGTCTGACTCCATAGCTCATGCCCATTCTATAGCTCATTACATAGTTTCACTGGTTGTGTTAGTCGGGTTGGGTTCTGGGCAGGTGGACCTGTGATTATGGAAGCTTCACTGAGCCTGGAGGACTGAGGATAGCATGTATGTGAAGGGATTTTCTTCCTGGGAGATGACATAGCAAATGGAAGGCTTCCACAAACTCCAGACTCTCCTCCTGGCCCAGGTATAAGAACAGATGGTTGCCAGAACTCCCAGGTATGTCTAGATATGATCCAGAAAATAAAGAAATGAGATGTGATTCTGGAAGACAGGCCATTTATGGGCAGGACAATAGAAAGCAATGGTGTGTGAGTGTGTGTGTGTGTGTGTGTGTGTTTGTGTGTGTGTGTGTGTATTGGGGGGGCAGTTGTTGAGTGCTTATCTCTGGAGCCTCTGGCTAACAGCTATAGAGGTGTAAACAGCAACCTTGAGAGTTTGGTGAGCTTTTTAAATCTCTGAGAAAAACGACTTGCAGTAGGTGGTTCCTAGTCTATTGCAAATTGTCACACCTGAGCCACTATGCAAGGAAAAGATCATTTGGGGGAACGACAGGAACTACAGTCTATGGAGCAGAGAGACTATTCTCCTGGATGCTTTACCCAGATTTTGAGGTAGGAGGGGAAAAGCAGCAGGGTAGGAGAAGGTCCAGAAGTCAGAAAGCCTAGAAGCAAGACTACAACAGTCAGAGTCACAAATTACTTGTGTTAAGTTATTCTGTGTTTCACCTCTGGGTCTTCACAGACCCCTACTGTCTGAGGTCTCGGGCACATGGAAAAGACAATATTATCAAATGCATTTGAAGTGTAGCAGAGTTGTATGAACCTAAGATGTTATTACTGTAATGTAGCAATTTTGTTCTGCCAACAAACCTGATATTTTCTTGTGAACATGGTCAAGATGTTAAGACATAATCTTCCAAAGTTTATGTTCGAAAAGTAAAAAATGCTGCTCAATGTCACATTCATAATTCTAGTGAAAGTTCTCCTTTCTTCCCCTGCAAAGTTCCCCATGGACTATATTTTGGAAGATATAGAACTGAGCAGAGAGCTTTGATTTATCTGTTTTAATTATTTTTTCTTGGTTGGGTAGAAGGGGAATTTTTGTTTAGGAAGGATCTGGAAAACAAAACCCCAATCTAATTAAACACATTTTGCTGGTGATGTTAGATGTAGTTTTTTTGTTTGTTTGTTTTTGTTTGTTTGTTTGTTTTAGAAATCTTTGCCATTGACAGAAGAAATGTTTAGGACTTTTAGGGGATCAACCTTCCAAAAACATTGAATTGCCTGTTTCTACCAGCATAGTGAACATACATTAATCCCTGTTTCCCTGGCAGGCTTAATTTATCCAGTGAAGCTGTGAGTGGTCACTTTTAGGTATGGTTATTACATGATTGAGGCAGTCCTGACAGGGAGAAAACAAAAGGATATATTGTGGCCATGCAGCAGAGCAAATGGTTATAGCCCTACCTGGCTCCACTATATTCCCTTTAACAAAATAAATGCTGTGAGAATTGATCTGCTTACAGAGAGACACATTTTGAGTATAATGGCCCATTCCTGGCTTACCACATACGCTAGACTCACTCAATCTATTTCTCCTTTTTCTACCTTTTTTTTTTTTTTTTGAAAAAGCTCTCAATTGCACTAATGACTGAAAAAACTCAAATTAGTAACTTGGCTTTTGAGAATCTATATTATTTGGTTAGTATCTGTACAACTCATTTAATTGATTTAAATTAAAGAAAATTGCACAAGACTTAACCTTACAAAATAAATACATTTGAAACAAACCTTTTGATTAAATTTTGGTGGCACTTTTCTAATGGCATCTCTCATTTTGAAGTCTCTTTAAAACTGAACAAACCCCACAGTTTTGAATGGCAGTAGTTTTGGCAGCCAGAGCTTATTTGGATCGATTCTTATGGTCAAATGTCCATCTGTGGCCTGTGTCTGAAATCTTCCATTTGCCCTCCTTTTCTGCAGAGTAAGTACAATTACTAGCAGACTTCAAACATGGGCTTCAGAGGCAGAAAGCTGTGCTTCTGAGATGTAAAATATATTGAAGTAAGATTTTGTTCAAAGACCACTATGGGTACTTTTTAACCATTCTTTTGGAATCATTAAAATGATTCTTAGCTAAGATATGGATACACAGGAATGGTATGATTAAGTCTCACAGAAGTTTATATTCTGCTGCGTGAACTTCTGGCCTTATGTTGCTTCAAGTTCAGTGAGAGCCTTTGGACAAAAATGCATCTGTGATGTTGCCAAACCTAAAATCAAAATCAAAATTAAAACCTTTTATGCTTAACAAATGTCACAAAAAAGGGAAAGGACAGCTCACAGAAGGGGAGAAAAGCTTAAAAATCGTTTTCTGATAAGGGATTTGTGTCTAGAATATATAAAGAATTATTACAACCCAATGATAAAAAGACAAGCCAATTAAAAAAAATTGGTGGATCATGAGGTCAGGAAATTGAGACCATCCTGGATAACACGGTGAAACCCCATCTCTACTAAAAATAGAAAAAAATTAGCTGGGCGTGGTGGCAGGCACCTGCAGTCTCAGCTACTCAGGAGGCTGAGGCAGTAGAAGGACGTGAACCCAGGAGGCGGATCTTGCAGTGAACCTAGATTGCGCCACTGCACTCCAGCCTGGGTGACAGCAAGACTCCGTGTCAAAAAAAAATGGGCAAATGGCCAGGCATGGTGGTCACGCCTGTAATCTCAGCAGTTTGGGAGGCAGAGGCAGGCAGATCATTTGAGGTCAGGAGTTTGAGATCAGCCTGGCCAACATGGTGAAACCCCGTCTCTGAAAAAAAAAAAAAAATTAGCTGAGCTTGACGGCAGGTACCTGTAATCCCAGCTACTCAGGAGGTTGAGGCAGGAGAATTGCTTGAACCCAGGAGGTGGAGGTTGCAGTGAGCCAAGATCACGCCACTGCACTCCAGCCTGGGTGACAGAAGGAGATTCTATCTCAAAACAAAACAAAACAAAACAAAACAAAACAAAACAAAACAAAACAAAACGGGCAAATGATCTGAATCGACATTTCTCCAAAGGAGATAGACAGATAGCCAGTAAGCACATGAAAAGGTTAGCTATCATGAAAATGTAAGTCAAAATGACAATGAGATACTACCTAACATACACTAAGGTGGCTATAATAAAAAAGACAAATAACATAAAATGTTGGTGAGGAAGTAGAGAAATCAGAATGCTTATACAATGCTGGTGGGAATGTAAAATGATGCAATTGCTTTGCAAACTAGCCTGACAGATCTCCAAATGGTTAAACATAGAGATTATCATATGATCCAGCAATTCCACTTTTAGGTGTATTCTTAATGAAGTGAAAACATATATCTACCAAAAAATTGTACATAAATATTCCTAAATGCTGCTAAACATTTTTCATCATGGCCAAAATGTAGAAACAACCCTAATGCCAATCAACTGATGAATGGATAAACAAAATGTGATATATCCATACGTTGAAATATTATTCTGCCACAAAAAGGAATGACATATTGATACATGCTACATCGATGAATGTTAAAAACATTATATTATGCTAAGTGAAATAAGCCAGTTACAAAGGACCACATATTGTATGATTCCATTTATATGGAATATAGGAATAGATCGGTGAATTGTATGGTATGTGTTATGTTTCCATAAAGCTCTTAAGAAAAATAATGCATTTATGATGTGTCTGTATGTTCTTTTTAAATCTCCTTTGTTTTGTACTTGACTCTTAGAAAAGAAAAGGGATACATCTTAAAATTATAGAAAAAACTAATTGAAAATCTTCAAGAGAGGAAAAATACAAGAATTATGTGTGAAACCCACCAAGGTCAAACTTCTGATTGACTAAGCACAGATAAACCCTGGAGTTGGGTGAGATGCCACAGAGAAATTGTCCTTCAGTGCTTTCTGCTTTTGAGACCAAGGAAAATATATTATGGAAAATGCAACAGGTAGTCCCAGTAATAGCCAAAGCAGGTAGTGCACAGAGTAGGAACTGAAAAGAAAAACAGACAGGAAAGGACCCATTTCTAAAGTGCAAGTAGCCTTTGAATCTGATGTTTTTGTTCCATCTGGTTCACGGGTGTGTGGTGACTTTCCGTGGACCTGTTTGTCTGTCGCTAGGAGATAAAGAATCAAAGCTCTGCCCACAGCTACTCTCCTTAAAACTACACCTTACTGAAGTTTTTATGTGTCAGCTGCTGCTATAGTGTGTTTGGAATGGAAATTGTTAAAACGAAAATATAACAGAGAGTCTACAGGCTGAGGCAGCATTGGAAATTGTCCAGCCATCCTGCAGGGCATGCACAAAAGAGATGTTTAAAGCAAGGCTTCATTTTGAAAGCAAACCCTTAAGGGAACATGTTTTAAAATTCTTTAAAAAGTCTTTGTTTGGCACATGAAAGTGAAAACGACCAGAGGGAAGATGAAGTTAGAGGCAGCCAAAGTCTGAACTTCAGGGCAGTCACTTGTTTTCTGTTCTTCCTTATTGTCTTTCTCATTGGATCAGCTACCATTCACTACTTCAGTGATTAATGAGGGAGAAAAAGGAATCTCAGAAGAAAATGGCATAAAATCTCTATCAATGAGTTGGTTATAATAGCACCAGGTGGATGGCAAAGAAACAATCCAATGGCACAATCAGAAATCTGCTTTAGTTTGGAAGCCCTACTTAGGCTTAAGGCAAAAAATTCAGATTACTGAAATGTTTCCTCCCACCCTCCCTGTTTATTTGGTACAAGTGTGTATTTAAAGAGCTTAATTGAAAAAGACAAAAACAAAAGCAGTGCTGAGGGAGACTAAAACAGATGTTTTTCAGGGCCAGAGTCCAAAGCATCCTGCCCTATGCTTTCTGAATGTGCCTTGTCTATGTTATGTGTTTGTTGGCATGTTGTTTTATTAATTGGTGTTGGCTTTTCTGCATGCTAATTGTGAGCAGCACATGGAGATATTGATGTTAATTAGAGGTTATTTATTTATTTATTTTTTTAAAAAGAGCAAAAAACAAACCCCTTCCCGTGTGAGGCACCCTGCGGAATGCACATTTTAAAAAATTAAATTGGTCACTTGGGGTGATCTCTTATAACATTAACAAAAAATTTAGTTTGGTGCTAACAACTTTTATGCTGTGGATGTTTCTGCAAAGGAATTATCACCAGGACTATAGAAAAGCCAAGTGGCCTATTAAATACTTCTGATGTGCTTTGAAATAGTTGACCAAATATTGAATTTTCAGTCTTGGGGAACAGACAGCATCTCACTGCGTCTCATTTCATCCAGAACTCAGAGAAACAGGTAGACAACTCTATCCCATGATCACATTGTCATGTCCACCTTAGGCCTCTGGTGTATCTAGCACCTGCTGATGGGGCATTGATTCTGGAGGGGGATGTAGTGAACGTAGATTACAGACACTGGCACTTTGACTTAGACAAGCCTTTTAATGCTATTTGAACCATGATTTCCCTTTCTGAAAGAAGATCGGACCAGATAAACTCTCATATCCCTTTGAGCTCTCAGATTTCATTGTTCTGTGATTTATATGATGCTGCCTCAGGACTCAGCTGCCATTCTTAGAACAGTTTAGATCTAATCACATAAATTAAAATATAAAATAGGTAAAGTATGTAGGACAGGGAAATTATGCTTATTTTTTCTTAATAAAAAGTTTTAATTAAGATATAGACCTATAAACACACATATCCACATACACTAAAATAATATTATTTTCGTTAGCAACATGTCCTCAAATAACATTGTTTTGCTTAATGTTGTTTCTACAATGTTGAGGAAAAATAATCAATTCCTGCAGGGGCCACTCTCTGTGTAGAGTTTGCACCTTCATCCCATGTCTGTGTGGGTTTCTTTCATGGACTTTGGTTCCCTCCCACATCCCAAAGATGTGCATATGTGGTTAATTGGCATGTCTGAATTGTCCCAGTTTGAGCGAGTGAGTGTGACAGAGTGTGAGAGTGCATCCTGTGATGGGATGGCATCTTGTACAGAGTTGACTCCTGCCTAGGACCCTGACCTTCCAGGATAGATTCTGGCCACCTGAGACTCTGAACTAGAATAAGTACAATGAATAATGAATAATATAATAAATACAAGTTATTGTAAAATGAAAATTCATAAAGTATATGATAATCATACAAATGTACAGCAATAAATGATGCAGTAAGGAAGTGCTCAGTGAGTCGTCATATTTGTTATTATTTACTTTTGAACTGCATGGTGGTAAGAGGTAATCCTGACAATTTTCACTTTGCAAACATTTATTCTTTGATTTAACTCACCATCACTACAGCTGTCATCACTCACTAATTCACCAAAAATTTGGTAAATGATTATCTGATTTGTTTTTATTAATCTTTCTTAACTGTGTGTATAGCTCACATTTATTTTAATATTTAATATTAGAAGTACTTTGTGTCTTTATTAGAAGTTTGGTGATGTTTTCATGATCAGAAATATGATGTAGTAACTTAACTGTTGTTTAGATCAATTAGCCTATGGTAAAATTGGTATTTTCATATGTCACTTTGCTTGAAGTCATAGTTTCCAAGAACCTCTTGATGATGTTAAGTAAGGACTGACTATAATTCAACTGAGTCTTGCAGGTAAATTTTCATTCCATTAGCCCAATTGTCTATCATCCTCTTATAAATTTCACCAGCATGCAAAACAAGTAGCCCACCAAAGCCAGCTTCTAGGAATCTCTTTCTCAATTAACAAGCAATTATTGTGCATTCCGTATGTGCTCACACTGGTCTATGAACTCTAGAGTAATTGAATAAATTTAAAACTTAGTTCAATTAAGAAAAAAAAACAGTGCTGCTTTCTTTGGGTATGAATTGTGTTCATAATAGGGATTTAGGAAGGAGGAGAAAACAGAAAGTGGTTCTAGTTAGAGAAATCTTCACTGAGTATGTGACACATGAGTTAGACTCCAAAAGTTAGGCAAGGTAAGGGCATCCCAATAGAAGGATGGGAGAAAATAACATTAGAAAATAAATGGAGATGACACCAACCATTTCCACTGATGAAGTAAGTGGAGGGGGTTTACTGATACAAACTACACTGCTATGGCACATCACCATGGTGTTTAGACTTAAGGCTATGGCTAACATGAATAAGTTGTTTTGAGAAATTACCATGGAGTGTGTGCAGAGTGAATCCTCATGCCCTAAAATTATCACCTCTATGGAGCATTCTAGATGTTCCTAGATGGAATTAAATTGTCCATTGCATGTTCTTCTTCCATGTATTTTATAAGTGTTCGGTTGCAATTAAGATGGTGTTTGTCAAAAAAACCTAAAATATCTGAGCCTGAGGCCGAAAAGGGAGATATAATATACAGAGTGGTCTTTTAAAAACATAAGGCATATAACACAATATTATTCCTGTGCTAACAACATTTCAATGGACTGCCCATCTGCATTCTGATATGTAAAAAGCTTGAAAGTCATAACTCATCCTTACAACAAGAAAAAGTTGGACACACTGGAAATCAATGACTTTTCATGGACCTGTCAGAGAATTGAGGTCTTGGAACAAACTGCCATCATGAAACCTGGAGGGACAAGTACATCCAGAGAGACGTATCCAAATCTGTTTACCTCAGGCAAAAGCTGCTGAAACCATAAAGTAGAAGGAACACAAGTAATTTTGATGGATTTCTAGAGGCTGGACTAATTTGAGAGTGATAAACATTTGTGGGGCCATAAACTAGAAAAGGGGATCACATTTTCATGAAATTTGCCTCCAAGAAACTACCAGGTTCTCATGGTGAATATCTGAGGAAAATCTCTGTGTCTCTGCCAGATGCAGAGGAAGAGCAATCACTGAAAATATAACCAGAATGTTCTCTGTAACCAAGCCGCACTCTCCAGGGAAAAGGGCTTGCCTTAGCCCATCTGGGGTAAAGGCATTTCTTACACTTCAGTTTCCTCTAGCTTTCTTACTTGAGTGTGAAACAGGAAGACATAAAGGAGTCAGGGCTTTAAGGAAATAGATTAGAAATCCTGAAATTAGGAAAAAAGTAGTAAGCAGGGATAGAACAGAGCTATATTTGTGGGAAAACACTGTAAAGATCACAGCTCTAAGATAGGTCAGCCAGAAGACTGGTGAAGTTTAATTGGAAAATTATAGAATGCTCCTTTATACTGCCACACCAATAGAAATCAGTATGCTAAGAGTGGGTTATAGTTGAAAAAGCTGCCAGACAGAGACTCTTTTTGAGGAAGGGAGAGTTCTTAGTGAAATCAAAGTCAAGAGGAGAGACAACAAAAGGACATCACAGGAATTTGAAGCCTCTGGCACCTGTAGCTACAGCAAACATTAAACTTGGCCCAACTCCTAGCCAGATTACATAAATTCTTATACTAAAGATCTATTTATTGAGTCCATATTACCTAATACATGTGATACTTTTAACAAAAAATCACAAGTAATGCCAAAGGGCAATAAAAAAACACAGTCTGAAGAGACAAAGCAGCAGTCAGAACCAGACTCTGATACAACATAAGATGTTGAAATTATAAAATAGGAATTTAAAATAACTATAATTGATATATTAGGAATTCTGTTAAAAATAGACAACATAGGTGAACATATGTTCATGAGGCAAGCATGCCCACTCCTATCACTTCTATTCAATGTAGTATTGAAAGTCCTAGACAGAACAATTAGGCAGGAAAAATAAATAAAAGGTATCCACATAATAAAAGAAGAATTAAAATTGTCCCTGTTTGCAGATGATATAATCTTATATATGGAAAATCCTAAAGACCCCATCAAAGCACTATTAGAACAAGGAAACACATTCAATAAATTTGCAGGATACAAAATTAACATAACAAAACATTAACAAAAATCAGTTGCAGTTCTACATACTAACAACAAAACCTCTGAAAAGGAAATGAATCAAACAAACTTGTTTACAATAGCACTAAAAAGGATAAACTTAACAAAGGAGATGAAGAATTTGTATACCAAAAACTACAAAACACTGATGGAAGAAATCAAACAAGACACAAACAAGTGGAAAGATATCCCATGTTCATGGATTGGAAGACTTAATATTGTTAAATATCCATACTATCCATACTATCTAAAGTAATCTACAGATTCAGTGCAACTCCTATCAGAATTCCAATGGCATTTTTTACAGAAATTGAAAAAAAACTATGAAATTTATATGGAACTACAAAAGGCCATGAATAGCTAAATCAATCTTGAGAAAAAAAGAACCCTTTTTGATTTCAAAATATATCACAAAACTACAGTAATTAAAAGAGTATAGTACTGGCATGAAGACAGACACATAGATCAATGGAACAGAATATAGAGCCCAGAAATAAATTCAGGCATATATGATCAACTGATCTTCAATAAGTATGGCAAGAATATGCAATAAAGAAAGGACAGCCTCTTTAAAAAATGTTGTTGAGAAAACTGGATATCCACATGTAAAAGAATGAAATTGGACCCTGATTTTATACTATACACAAAAATAAACTGAAAATAGATTAAAGACTTACACGTAAGACCAGAAACTGTAAAACTCTTTGAAGAAAACAAAAAGAGAAGGGTAGAGCCAGATGGCAGAACAGGATTTTCCAGTGCCTGTGTCCCTGCAGAAACATCAATTTGACCAACTATCCACACATGAAAATACCTTTACAAAAAAGCAAAGAAAACCAGGTGAGGGATAACAGCACCTAAGTGTAGCAAGGAAATAATAAAAGGTATATTAAACAGGGTAGAATGTGCACTTTTACATTACTTATGTCACCCCTCCCCTAATCTAAGGCCCCACAGCACAGAGGGAGACACTCTCTACTTAAAAAAAAGATACGGAAGTGAACACTGAACTTCACCTTAGGCTTCAACACTGGGCCCACAGCAGTGAAACTCTACAATGAGCAGACTCCACTAGCCCTAGACCTCAAGTTTACAGGGTCTTTCTTCTGATTGGTCAGTTTCACTATTGATGCTCTCTATTGCACTTTTCATCTTGTGCATAGTAATTTTCAGCTTCAGGGTTTCTGTTTGATTTTAAAATAATTTTAATCTTATTAAATTTCTCATCTTGGTCTTTTATTATTTTCCTCATTTAAAAAAGTATTTCCCTGTATTTTCTTTTACTTCCTATACTTGTGGTAACCACAAAACAAAAACGTATGTTAGATAAACAAAAAATAAAAAGTAAGGAATCAAAGCTTATTACTAGAGAAAATCCCTTAATCACAAAGGAAGAAAGGAAGAAAGTAACAAAACATCTACAAATCAACTAGACAGCAACTAACAAAATGGCAATAGTGAGTCCTTCCCTATAAATAATTACCTTGAATATAAATAGATTAAATTCTCCAATCAAAAAACATAGAGTGCCTGAATGAATAGGAAAACAAGTTCCAGTTATATGTTGCCTACAAGATACTAACTTCACCTGTAAGGACACATATACATAGACAAAAGTAATGGGACAGAAAAAGATATTTCATGCCAATGAAAACCAAAAGGAAAAAAGAATAGCAATACTTATATCAGATAAAATAGACTTTAACTCAAAAACTGTCAAAAGGAAAAAGCATTATATAATGATAAAAGTGTCAGTCCAGAGAGAGGATATATAACAATTTTATATATATATATTTTATATAAATACACATATATAAACATATATGTGTATAGATATAATATATATCAGTATATAAAAATATATGTGTATATATTACATATATATACACATACATATATGCAATCAACATTAGAATGCCTAAATATATAAAACGAATATTAGATCTGAAGGGAGAGATAGAATGCAATACAATAATAGTAGGGGACATCAATACTCCAATTTAAGCAATAGATAGATAATCCAGACAGGAAGTCAATAAGGAAGTATAGAACTTAATGTGCACTTTAGGCCAAATGGACATAACAGAACATTTTATCCAATAGAGGCAGAATACATACCCTTCTCAAGTGCACAGACAAAATTCTCCAGGATATATTATGTGTTAGGTCACAAAATAAGTCTTAACACATTTAAGAAGACTGAAATAATATCAAGTATAATTTCTCATCACAAAGGTACAAAATTAAGAAACAATAACAAGAGAAACTTCAGAAAGTTTACAAATATATCAAAATTAAACATGCTCCTGGATGATAAGTAGGTCAATGAAGAAATTAAAAGGGAAATTTAAGAATATCTTGAGACAAACCAAAATGAAAACATAACATCCCAAAATGTATGGTATGCAACAAAAGCAATTTTAAGACTGAAGTCTGTAGCAATAAATCATCCTACGTGAAAAAAAGAGAGAAAGATCTCACATCTAAGAACCTAACATTACATCTCAAGGAACTAGAAAAGAAAGAACAAACTAAGACCAAAGTTAGAAGAAAAAGAAACATAATAAAGATTCAAAGCAGAAATGAATAAAATAGAGACTAGATAAACAATAGACAAGATCAAAGCAAAACAAAGAGTTGGTGTTATGAAAAGATTGACAAAACTGACAAACCCTTAGCTAGACTAAGAAAACAATCGAGATGATTTAAATAAATAATCAGAAATAAAAAAGGAGGCATTACAATGGAGACAACAGAAATATAAAAGTCTAAAAGAGACTTATGAACAATGATATGTCAACAAACTGGATAACCTAGAATAAATAGATAAATTCCTAGACACAACATACTAAGTTTGAATTATAGAGAACTGGAAAATCGAAGTAGAACAATAATGAGTAGGGAGATTGTATCAGTAATAAAACTCTTCCATTAAAAAAAGCCTAGGATCTGATGGCTTCACTGATGAATTCTACTGAATATTGATAGAACTAATACTAATCCTTTTCAAACTCTTATCAAAAATTGAAGAGGAGGAAATGCTTGCAATGCCACTTTATAAGGACAGTATTACACTGATACCAAAACCATGCAAAAACTCTACAAAAAAAAAATTACAGGTCAATATTCCTCATGAACTTAGATGCAGAAATCCTCAACAAAATATTAGCAAATTGAATTCAACAATGCATTAAAAAGATTATTCACCATGATCAAGTGGGACTTATTCCTGGTATGCAAGGGTAGTTCAACATACACAAATGTGTAAATGTGATATACCACAATAACAGAAAGAAGGAGAAAAACCACATGACCATCTCAATAGATGCAGAAAAAATACATGACGAAATTGAACATTCTTTCATAATAACAAGTCACAACAAATTAGGTAAAGAAGAATTGTACCTCAACACAATAAAGGCCATATATGACAGACTCACAACTAACATCATACTTAAAGGTTATAAGTTAAAGCTTTTTCTTTAAGATCAAGAAAAAGACAAGGATGTCCACTCTTGAAACTTCTATTCAACGTAATACTGGAAGTGCTAGCCAGAGCAATTAGGCAAGAGAAAGAAATGAAAACTATCCAATTAGGAAAGGAAGAATTTAATTGTTCCTGTTTGCAGACAACATGGTCATATATGTAGAATACCCTAAATAATTCATCAAAAAACTGTTAGAACCACTGAAACAATTTAGTAAAGTTGCAGGATACAAAATTAACATACAAAAGTCAGTAGCATTTCTATACACTAAGAGAAAATTATCAGAAAACATTCAAGAAAACAATCTCATTTAAAATAACTGCAAAAAGGATAAAATACTTAGAAACTTAAGCAAGGAGGTGAAATATCTGTGCAGTGAGAAGTATAAGACATTACTGAAAGAAATGGAAGAAGATACAAATAAATGGAAAGAAATCTCATGGTAACAGACTAGAATTAATATTGTTAAAATGTCTGTACTGTTCAAAGCAATGTATAGATTCAATGCAATCCCTATAAAAATATGAACAAATTTTTTTGCAGAAATAAAAAATATCATAAAATTCATATGGAACTATAAAAGACCCTGAATGGCCAAAGCAATCATGAGCAAAAAGAACAAAGCTGGGGGAATCACACTACCTGTCTCCAAAATATACTACAGAGCAATAATAATCAACACAGCATGGTATTCTCATAAAAACTGAAGCATAGACCAATGGAACATAATAAATAGCCCAGAAGTGAATTATGCATTTACAGCTAATACATTTTTGGTAATGTTGTCAAGAACACACAATAGGGAAAGGACATTCTCTTCAATTAATGGTGCTGGGAAACAGAACATCCACAAGCAGAAGAATAAAATTAAACCCTTATCTCACACCATACACAAAAGTCAACTCAAAATGGTTTAAAGACCTGAATGTATGAACTGAAACTGTAAAACTTTAGAAGAAAACATAGGGGAAGAGCTCCATGACGTTGGTCTGGGCAAAGATATTTTTCATTGCATAAAACTAAAATGCTGCTGTACTGCAAAGGAAATACTTAACAGAATGAAGAGACAACCTGAAAGTTTGGGGAAAATATTTGCAAGTCATACATTGGATAAGGAGCTCGCATATTAAATATTTAAGAAACTCAATCTATCTAATAACAGAAAAGATAACTCAATTAACAAATGAACAAAGCACCTGAATATGCAAGTCTCAAAAGAAGACATAAAAATGGCCGACAGATATATTAAAAAAATTTCAACATTACCAGTCAACAGGGAAATGCAAATCAAACCATAATGATCTAACACCTCAAACTTGTTGGAATTATTATCATCAAAATGATGAAAGATAACCAGTGTTGATATGGATGTGAAGGAAAGAAAACCATTTTACATTGTTGATGGGAATATGTATTAGTACAGCCATTATGGAAAACTGTATGGAAGTTTTTCAAGTAACTAAAAATAGAATTACTACATGATCCAGCAATCCTGCTACTGGGTGTATATCCCAAGGAATTGAAATACATATATTAAAGAGATGTCTGCACTCCCATGTTCATTGCAGCATTATTCATGATAGCCAAAATATGAAAACAACTGATGTACTCATTAATGGATGGATGTGTTAAAAATGTGTTATATAAATACAGCAAAATATGATTCAGCCTTAAAAAGGTAAGAAATTCTGTCATTTGTGACATTGATTAATTTAGAAGAAATCATGGTAAATGAAATAATTTAGGCAAAGAAAGACATATTTGACATGATCTCACTTATATGTGGAATCTACAAGAGTTGAACTCAGAAGTAGAGTAGATTAGTGGTTATTAGAGGTTGAGTGAGTGAGCATAGGAAACAAGGAAAGAAGAGATATTTGTCAAACAGCACAAAGTTTTAGTTAGACAAAAGGATAATTTCTGGTAATCTATTGCACATGACTATATTTAACAGTAATGTATTTTATATTTTAAAATTGCCATAAGAGTAGATTTTAGATGTTCTCATCACAAGGAGATGATAACTATGTGAAGTGATGGATATTTTAATTAACCTGATTTGATTATTTTCACAATGTACACGTGTTTTGAAACATCACATTGTAGTCCTTAAATATGTTTTATTTGTCATTAAAAATAAAATTAAATAAAAAAGAAAACATAGAGAAGAAACTTCATGACACTGGGCTGGGCAATGATTTCGTGGATATGACACCAAAAGCACAGGCAACAAAAGCAAAAATAAACATTGGGACTACATCAAACTAAAAGGCCTCTGTACAACAAAGGAAACAACAGGGTAAAAAGGTAACCTGCAGAATAGGACAAAAGATTTGCAAACCATCTATCTAATAAGGGGTTACTATTCAAAGTATATGAAAATGCCTATAACTCAATAGTAAAAAAACTAATAACCCAAAATGGGCTAATAGATATTTTTTCCAAGAAGATAAACAGGCAGTAGGTGTATGAAAAAATGTTCAATGTCACTAATCATTAAAGAAATGTAAATAAAAGCTACAACAAAATATCACTTCACATTTGTCAGGATGGCTATTATTAAAAGAAAACGAACCCCTCCCAAAACCCCAAAAAACAAGTGTTGAAGATGTGGAGGAAGTGAAACCCTTGCACACTGTTGGTAGGAATGGTGCAGCCTCCTCAAAAAAATTAAAAATAGAACTAATGTATGATCTAGGAATTCCAATTTGAATAATTATCCAAAGGAAATGAAATCAAAGTATTGAAGACATATTAGCACCCTATGTCACTAGACTCATAGCTATGGAAAGAATAAGAGAGCTTTTACATAGGACAATGAAAACTTCCCAAACTGAAATAAAAAGAAAAAAGAAAAAATAATAAAATCCAAACAGAACATCAAAAACTTCAAGAACTGTGGAGTAATTACAAAAAGTATAACCTAAGTATAGTTAGAATACCGGAAGGAAAAAAAAGGAAAGAAGCAGAAAAAATATTTTAAGCAATAATATTTGGGAACATTCCAAAATTAATGACAAATACCAAGTCACAGATCCATGAATCTCAGAGAACATCAAGCAGGATTTTAAAAAGCCATCTCATGTACCCCACAAATATGTACACCTACTATGTACCCATAAAAATGAAAAATTAAAAAAATGCCCCAAACACCCCCCCACTGGCTGCTACCCCAAACACAACTAGGCATATTGCAGTCAAATTACAGAAAACCAAATAAAATCTTTAGCCAGACTGAAAAAAAAAAAAAAGCAAACCTAAAAATACAGCACATATATAGAGAAATGATGGTAAGATTTGCAGGACATTGATCATTGGAAACCATGCAAACAAGAAGAGAACACAGTAAAACATTTAAAGTGTTGAGGGAAAAAACTCACCAACCTAGAATTCTATATTAAGCCAAATTATCCTTCAAAATTGAAAGAGAAATAAAGACTTTCCCAAACAAACAAAAACTGAGAGAATTTATTGCAAGCAGATCTGTCCTACAAAAAATGTTAAAAGATGTTCCTCAGGGAGAAGAAAAATAATATAGATCAGAAATTTGGATCTACTTATAGACAGGACAAGCATCAAGGAACAGTAAGTGAATGTAAAGTAAAAACTTTTATTTTTCTTACCAATAGTTTGTTTAAAATAATAATAGCAATAATGTATTTATGTGTGTTCTCACATATATATATATTTTTGTTTTGTTTTGTTTTGTTTTTGAGATGGAGTCTTGCTCTGTCGCTCAGGCTGGAATGCAGTGGCATGATGTCAGCTCACTGCAAGTTCCACCTCCTGGGTTCGTGCCATTCTACTGCCTCAGCCTCCCGAGTAGCTGGGACTACAGGAGCCCACCACCACGCCTGGCTAATTTTTTGTGTTTTTAGTAGAGACGGGGTTTCACCATGTTATCCAGGATGGTCTCGATCTCCTGACCTTGTGAGCCACCCGCCTCGACCTCCCAAACTGCTGGGATTACAGGCGTGAGCCACCGCGCCTGGCTGTATGTTTATATATGCTTTAATGTACATATATGTGCTTATGTATGCTTATGTATAAGTGAAATTAGTAACAGCAATGATATAATTAATGGGAGAGGATAATAGGATTATTTTATTTTTATAAAGTATTCATACTATCCATGAGGGGATACAGTATTATTAGAAAGTGGACTTGGATTAGTTGTATATTGCAATCTCAAGGGCGACACTAATAAAAATAAAAGACAAAGTATAACTGATATGTTAAGAAGGAGAGAACATGAAATCATTAATACCAGAAGAAAAGACAAAAAAAGGAACAAAGAATAAGGGCAACAAGTAGAAAAACAATACAAATATGATAGATAATAATACAACTATATCAATAATCATTTTGAATGTCAATGATCTAAATGTAATTAAAAGACAGAGTTTGTCAGATTGGTTCAAGAAACAAGACCCAACTATATGTTCTCTACAGGACGCACACTTAAAAAAATCAACTTTTGTATTAGATTCAGGTGGGTACATGTACAGGTTTGTTACATAGGTATATCGTGTGATGCTGAAGTTTGGAATATTAATGATCCTGTCACCAAGGTGGGAGCATACTGTCCAACAAGTAGTTTTCAACCATACATGTTCAACATGTATGTTCAACCATGAACATACATATGAGTGAATGTGTATTTTTGGTAGAATAATTTGTTTTCCTATGGATATATACCCAGTAATGGGATTGTTGGGTCACATGGTAGTTCTGTTTTAAGTTCCTTGAGAAATCTCCAAACCACTTTCCACAGTGCTTGAACTAATTTAAATTCCCACCAACAATGTGTAAGTATTCCCTTTTCTCTGCAGCCTCATCAGCATCTGTTGTTTTTTGACTTTTTGTTAATAGCCATTCTGACTGGTATGAGATAGTATCTCATTATGGTTTTGATTTTCATTTCTCCAATGATTACTGATGTTGAGCATTTTTTCATTTGTTTCTTGGCCACTTGTATCTCTTTTGAGAAGTGTCTGTTCTTGTCTTCTGCCCACTTTTTAATGGCATTCTTTGTTTTTTGCTTGTTGAATTGTTCCTTATAGATTCTGGATATTAGACCTTTGTTGCATGCATAGTTTGCAAATATCTGCTCCCATTCTGTAGGTTATCTGTTTACTCTGTTGGTAGTTTCTTTTGTTGTCCAGAGCTCTTTAGTGTAATTAGATCCTACTTGTCGATTTTTGTTGTTGTTGTTGTTGTTGTAATTGCTTTTGAGGAGTTGGTCATAAATTCATTCCTAAGGCCAATGTTTAGAATCGTGATTCCTAGGTTTTCTTCAAGTATTCTTATAGTTTGATGTCTTACATCAAAATTTTTAGTACATCTTGAGTTAGTTTTTGTATAGGATGAAAGGTAAAAGTCCAGTTTCATTCTTCTGCATATGCTAGCCAGATATGCCAGCATCATTTCTTGAATACGGAGTCCTTTTCCCTTGGCATATTTTTGTCAGCCTTGTCAACGAAGGATCAGTTTGTTGCAGTTATGTACCTTTAATTCTGGGTTATCTATTCTGTTCCATTGGTCTATGGGTCTGTTTTTGTACCAGTATCATGCTATTTTGATTATTGTAGCTTTATAGCATAGTTTAAAGTTGGGTATTGTGATGCCTCTGGTTTGTCTTTTTTTTTTTCTTGAGATGGGTTCTCGCTCTGTCACCCAGGCTGGAGTGCAGTTGTGCGATCTTGGCTCACTGCAACCTCTGCCTCCCGGGTTCAAGCGATTCTCATGTGTCAACCTCCCAAGAAGCTGGGATCACAGGTGTGCACCACCATGCCTGGGTAATTTTTGTATTTTTAGTAGAGATGGAGTTTCACCGTATTGGCCAGGCTGGTCTCGAACTCCTGACCTCAAGCAATCCACCTGCATTGGCCTCCCAAAGTGCTGGATTACAGGCTTTGTTCTTTTAGCTTAGTATTGCTTTGGCTTTCCAGGCTCTTTTTTTCCATTTCATATAAATTTTAGAATAGTTCTTTTCTAATTCTCTGAGGAATGACATAGGTAGTTTGACAAGAATAAAATTGAATCTGTAGATTGCTTTGGGCAGTATGGCCATTTTAATGATATTGATTCTTCCGTTCCATAAGCATGGAATATTTTTCCATTTGTTTGTGTCCTCTATGATTTCTTTCAGCTGTGTTTTGTGGTTCTCCCTGCAGAGGTCTTTCACCGCCTTTATTAGATGTATTCCTAGATATTTTGTGTGTGTGTGTGTGTGTGTGTGGCAATTGTAAATGGGATTGCATTCTTGATTTGGCTCTCAGCTGGAATGTTATTGGTGTGTAAAAATGATTCCAATTTTTGTACATTGATTTTGTATCCTGAAACTTTACTAAAGTCATTTATCAGTTCCAGGATCCTTTTTATGGAGTCTTTAGAGTTTTCTAGGCATAAGTATAGAATCATATCATCTATGAAGAGAGGTAGTTTGACTTATTCTTTTCCTGTTTGGATGCCTTTTATTTCCTTCTCTTGCCTGAGTGCTCTGGCCAGGACTTCCAGTACTATTTGAATAGGAGTGGTGAGAGTGGATACACATCCTTCTCTTGTTCCAGTTCTCAAGGAGAATGGTTCCAGCTTTTGTCTGTTCAGTATGATGTGGGTTTGGCTGTAGGTTTGTCATAGATGGCTCTTATTATTTTCAGATACATTTCTTTGATGCCTAGTTTGTTGTGAGTTTTTATCATGAGAGATGGAACTCATTTTAAATATAAAGACACATATAGACAAAAAATAAATGGGTGAGGAAAGATGTACCATGCTAACCCTAATCAAAAGAAAGCAGGAGTACTTGTATTCATTTCAGATGGGGCAGACTTGAAAGCAAGGAAAGTTATCAGCGATTATAAAAATATTACATAAATATAAAATAGTCAATTATTTAGGAAGACATAACAATATTTAACATGTATACACTTAATAACAGTGTGTCAAACTATGTGATGCAAAAACTAATAGATTTGCAAGGAGAAATGGATAAATCCCCTATTACAGTTGGAGACTTTAACCTCTCTCTATCAGAAATGAATTCAGCAGGCAGAAAGTCAATAAGGACAGAGTTGAACTCAACAATACCATCAACCAACTGTATAGAATTAACGTCTATAGATTACTTCATCCAACGACAGCAGAATACACATTCTTCTCAAACTCACATGGAATATTGACAAAGATAGGCCACATTCTAGGTCATAAAATACAGCTTAACAAATTAAAAAATATAGAAATTATACAATGTGTAATCTCAGACCACAGTGGAATTAAATAAGAAATCAATAATGGAATAACTAAATAATTCCAAAACATTTGGAGAATAAACGACATCCTTTTAAATAGCACTTAGTTCAAAGAAGTCATCTTAAGAGAAATTAAAAAAGTATTTTGAACTAAATAAAAATGAAAACAATTTATTAAAACTTGTGGAATGTAGAGAAAACAGTACTTAGAGATACATTTATAATATTAAATGCTTATATAAGAAAAGGAGAAAGAGCTAAAATCAATAACCTAATATTCCACCTTAGGAAACTAGAAAAAGCGGAGCAAATTAAATCCAAAATGAGAAGAAAAGAAGTATAAAAATTAGAGCATAAATAAATTAAAGCAAAAACAGGAAACCAATACAGAAAATCAATAAAACCAACAGTGGTTTTTGAAAAAACAAGAACAACAAAAAACCCTGGTAAGCCTCTCTCAAGCCAAACTAAGAAAACAGAGAATGTTAAATGATAAACGTTAAAATGATAAGACAATATTATGAAAAACAGCATCTCCACAAATTTTGTAACATAGATGAAATGGACCAATTCCTTGAAAGATAATCTGCCAAAACTCACACAAGAAGAAATAAGCAATCTGAATAGGTCTATATCTATTAAAGAAATTAAATTATTAATTAATAACTTTCCAAACAGAAAGCATGAAGCCCAGAGAGATTTCTTGGTAAATTCCACCAAACATCAAGAAATAAATTATATAAATTCTCTGTAATCTCTTTCAGAGGATAGAAGGAGATGAATGTTTTCTAACACATTCATAGATCAGCATTACCTTGATACCAAAACCAGGCAAAGACATTACAAAAAAGATCAATACACAGATCAATATCACCCATGAATGACTACAGATCACTGTCTCTCATGAATGTGGATGCAAACATCCTCAACAAAATATTAGCAAATTGAATCTAACAGTGTCCGAAAATAATTATGTACTTCCCAAAGTGAGATTTATTTCAGGTGTGCAAGGCTGGTTCAATATTTTAAAATCAAGTAATAAAATTCCTCACATCAGCAGGCTAAAGAAGAAAAATCACATGATTATATAAACATATGTAGAAAATTTATTTGACAAACCTAACACTCATTCATGATAAAAACTCTTAGTTAACAACAAATAGAGGGAACCTTTTCAACTTGAGAAAAAATAATCTACAAAAATCCTACAGCAACATCATACTACTGGTAAGGCACTAGAAGTTCTCTTACTTACATTGGGAACAATGCAAGGATATGTCCTCTCACCACTCCTTTTCAACTTCATGCTGGAAGTTCTGGCTAATGCAATAAGACAAGAAAAGATAACAGGTATACTAATTGGGAAAAAATAAATAAAACTATCTTTGTTTGCAGATGATTTGATCATCTATATAGAAAATCTGAATGACTGACAAAATATTCTCCTGGAACTAATAAGCAATTATAGATATGTTCCAGAATATAGGGTGAACATAATGAAGTCAACTGCCTTTCTGTGTAACAGCATTGAACAAATGGAATTTAAAAATAAAAACACAATACCATTACTCTAGTACCAAAAAAGAGAGAAACACTTAGATATAAAGCTGTCAAAATATGTATAAGGCCTGTATGAGGAAAACTACAAAACTCAAATGAAGGAAATAAAAGAAGACCAAAATAAATAAATAAGCAAATAAATAGATAGATAGATATCCCATAACCATGGATAGTTAGACTCAATATTGTCAAAATGTCATTTCCTTCCAACTTGATGTATAGATTCAAAGCAATCTCAAAACAAATTCCAATAATTTAGTTTGTGGATATTGACAAATTACTTCTAAGGTTTATAAGAAATGACAAAAGACCCAGAATAGCCAACACAATATTGTAGGAGAAAAACAAAATTGGAGGACTGACACAAAAGTAAACATACTTTTATAATATGATTCAGCAATATGATCAAGTTTTTACCTGACATCAAGGCTGACTATAAAGCTACAGTAATCAAGATATAGAATAGAATTGACAAAAGAATAGACAAATAGATCTATGGAACAGAATAGAGAGCCTAGAAATAGACCCAAGTAAGTATAGTAAACTTCTTTGACAACAGAACAGAGGTAATACAATGGAGTAAAGATAGTCTTCTCAGAAAATTGTGGTGTTCTTCTCAAACATACATGGCACAATCTCCAAGACAGGTCACCTGCTAGGGCACAAAAGAAGCCTTAAATTTAAGAAGACTGGAATTGTATCAAGTATATTTTCTGATTATCATGGTTTGAAACTAGAAATCAATAACAGGAGGAATTTCAAAAAATTCACAAATGGGTGAAATTAAACAACACACTCCTGAACAATCGTTGCATCAATGAAGAATTTAAAAGGGAAATAAAAAACATCTTAAGACAAACAAAAATGGAAACACAACATACCAAAAGCTTATGAAATACAGCAAAAGCAGTAAGATCAATGTTTGTAGCAATAAATGCCTATATCAAAAAGAAGAAAGAGCTCAAATAACATAATGTTACTCCTCAAGGAACTAAGAAGAGAACAAACTAAGACCAAAGTTAGTAGAAGGAAGGAAATAATAAAGATTAGAGCAGAAATAAATAAAATGGAGAGTAAAAGAAATAGAAAAAATAAAAAAACTGAGTTGGTCTTTTTAGAGTTAAATACAATCAACAAATATTTAGCTAGACCAAGGAAAAAAAGAAGACTCAGATAAATTAAATTAGAAATGAAAGAGGAGACATTACAACTGAGACAGCAGGGATACCAATGATCACAAGAGACTATGATGAACAATTATAGGCCAACAAATAGGATAACCTAGAAGAAATGCATAAATTCCTAGAAATATACAACCTACCAAGACTGAATCATGATGAAATAGAAAACCCGAGCCACCAATAATTAAATGAGGAGATTGAATCAGTAATAAATAGTCTCATATGAATGAAATGCCCAGGATCCTAATGACTTCAACTGCTTAATTCTACCAACATTTAAACATAAACTAATACTAATGTTTCTCAAGCTGGTTCAAACACTGAAGAGAAAGAAATACTTCCAATATCTTTTTAAAAGGCCAGCAGTACCCTGATACCAAAATTAGACAAGGCCATTACAAGAAAAGAAAATTATAGGTCACTATTCTTGATAAACATAGATGTAAAACTCTTCAACAAAATACTAGCAAACCAAATTCAACAACACATTAAGAGGGTCATCTACTATTATCAAGTAGGATTTGTCCCTGGGATACAAGAATGGTTCAACATACACAAGTCAATAAATGTGATAGACCACATTAACAGAAAGAAGGACAAAAACTGTATGACCACCTGATTAGATACAGAAAGAGCATTTGACAAAATTCAACATCTTTTCATAATAAAAGCTCCCTAAATAAGATGCAGAAGGAATGTACCTCAACACAATAAAGGCCATCTATGAGAAGCCTACATTGAGCATTATGCTCAATGGCAAAAATTTGAAAGCCTTTCCTCTAATATCAGGAACAAGATGAGGATGTCTATTGCTACCAATTCTATTCAGTGTAGTGTTGAAAGTCCTTGTCAGAGCAATTAGGGAAGGAAGAAGTAAAAGGCATCCAAATAGGAAATGAAAGAATGAAATTGTCACTGTTTGCTGATGACATAATCTTATATATGGAAAACCCTAAAGACTACCAAAAAACTGTTAAAACTGATAAAGAAATTTAGTAAAGTTGTAGGATACAAAACAATATACAAAAATCATCAGTGTTTCTATACACCACCAACAAACTGTCTGAAAAAAGAAATCAAGAGAGCAACCCTTTTTACAACAGCTGCAAAAATGAAATGGGATACTTAGGAATAAATTTAATTAAGGAGATGAAAGACCTGTACACTCAAAACTGTAAGACATAGATGAAGAAAACTGAAGAAGACACAAATAAATAGAAAGATAACTCATGTTTACAGATTGTAAGAATTAATATTGCTAAAATGTTCATACTACCAAAGTGATCTGCAGATTCAATGCAATCCCTATAGAAAAACCAATGAAATTTTTCATAGAATAAGTGATTCCAAAATACAGCTGGCACTATAAACCTTCAAATAGCTAAAGCAATTGTAAGCAAAAGGTACAAAGATGGAGGTATCACATCACATGATTTAAAACTGTGATGCAAAGCTATTGTAATTAAAACAACACAGTACTGGCAAAAAAAAAAAAAAAAAAGACAAATTGACCCAATAGAACAGAATGGACATCCCAGAAACATACCCATGCATTACGGTCAGTTGATTTTTGACAAAGGTGCCAAGAATAAACAATAGGAAAAGAATAATCTCTTCAATAAATGGTGCTGGGAAAACTGGATACTCACATGCAAAAGAATAAAACTGAGCCCTTCTCTCACCATATATACAAAAATAAAATGGATTGATGACTAAAATGTAAGACACAAAACTGTAATCTAATCTAAGAAAACAAAGGAGAAAATCTCAGTGACATTAGTCTGACAATGATTTCCAGGATATGACCCCAGAAGAGCAAGCAACAAAAGCAAAAAGAAACAAATGGGATTTCATAAAACTAAAAATCTTCTGTGTATCATAGGAAACAATTAACAGATCGAAGAGACAACCTACAGATTGGGAGAAAATATTTGTATGCTATATATCTGATAAAGGGTTAATATCCAAAGTATATAAGGAACTCAAACAACTCGATAGCAAGAAAACAAAAATCCTAACTAAAAAGTGGGCAATGGATTTGAATAGCCATTTCTCAGAAGAAGACATACAAGTGACCAACAGAGATATGAATAGAAGCTATCATGGCTAATTATTCAAAAAATGCAAATTAAAACCACAATGAGATACTATTTCACACACATCAGAATGGTTATTACCCAAAAGATAAAAAGTAAGTGTTGGTGAGGATGTGGAGAAAAGGAAACCCTTGTACATTGTTGGTGAGAATGTAAATTAGTGCCACCTGATATAGTTTGACTCTGTGTCCCCACCCAAATCTCATGTCGAATTATAATTCCCAATGTTGGGGAGGGATCTGATGGGAGGTGATTTGATCATTTGGGCAGATTTCCACCTTGCTGTTCTCATGATAGTGAGTGAGTTCTCATGACATCTGGTTCATTGGAAGTGTGTAGCACCTCCCCCTTCACTCTCTCTTTCTCCTGCCACTACATGAAGACATGCTTGCTTCCCCTCACCCTTCCACCATGATTGTGAGTTTCCAGAGGCCTCCCCAGCCATGCCTCCTGTACAGTCTGTGAAACTGTGAGTCAAATCTGTTTTCTTTATAAATTGTCCAATCTTAGGTAGTTCTTTATAGCAATGTGAGAAGAGATTATTGCAGAAAATTGGTGCAAGAGAAGTGGGGTATTGCTACAAAGATACCTGGAAATGTGGATGCAACTTAGAAACTGGGTAACAGGCAGAGATTGGAATAGTCTGGAGGGCTCAGAAGATCACAAGAAAATGAGGGAAAATTTGGAATTTCCTAGAGACTTGTTGAATGGTTGTGAGCAAAATGTGGATAGTGATATGCACAGTGAAGTCCAGGTGGAGGTGGTCCCAGATGGGAATGAGGATCTTATTGGGAACCAGAGTAAAGGCCACTCTTGCTATGCTTTAGCAAAGAGACTGGAAACATTGTGCCCCTGCTCTAGGGATCTGTGGAACTTTGAACCTGAGAGAGATGATTTGGGATGTTGGGTAGAAGAAATTTCTAAGCAGCAAAGCATTAAAGATGTAACCTGGTGTTTCTAAAAGTGTATGCTCATATGCATGAAGAAGGAGATGGTCTGAAATTGGAACTTATATTCAAAAAGGAAGCAGAGCATAGAAGTTTGGAAAATTTGTGACCTGAGCATGTGGTAGAAAAGAAAAGCCCATTTTCTGGGAATAAATTCAAGCTGGCTGCAGATATTTGCATAAATAAAGAGAAACCTAATGTTAATAGCCAAGACAATGGGAAAAATGTCCCCAGGGCATTTCAGAGACCTTCTCAGTAGCCTCTCTCATCACAGGCCCAGAGGCCTAGGAGGACAAAATGGTTTTGTGGGCCAGGCTCTGGGACCTGCTGCTCTGTACAGCCTTGGGACATGGCATCCTGTGTCCCAGCCACTCTAGCTCCAGCCATGGCTAAAAGGGGCCAAGGTACAGCTCAGGCTGTGGCTTCAGAGGGTGCAAACCATAAGCCTTGGCAGATTCCATGTGGTGTTGGGCCTGCAGGTGAACAGAAGACAAGAGACAAGAGTTTGAGGCTTGGAAGCGTCTGCCTAGATTTCAGAGGATATATGGAAAGATCTGGATGTCCAGGCAGAAGTCCATGGAGAACGTCTACTATGGCAGTGTGAAGGGGAAATGTAGGGTTGGAGCTCCTACACCAAGTCCCCACTGGGGCACTGGCTAGTGGAGCTGTAAGAAGAGGGCCTCTGTTCTCTAGACCCCAGAATGGTAGATCCACTGACAGCTTGCACTGTGTGCCTGGAAAAGACGCAGACACTCAATGCCAACTCATGAAAGCAGCCATGGGGGCTGTAACCTGCAGAGCCATAGGGTTGGAGCTTCCCAAGGCCTTGGCGGCACAGCCCTTGCATCAGTGTGGTCTGGATGTGAGGCATGGAGTCAAAGGAGATTAGTTTGGAGCTTTGAGATTTAATGACCACCCTGCTGGGTTTTGAACTTGCATAGGGCCTGTAGCCCCTTTGTTTTTGCCAGTTTCTCCCTTTTGGAATGGAGGCATTTAACCAATGTCATACCCCAGTTTTATCTTGGAACTAACTTGTTTTTTATTTTTTTAGGCTTATAAGCAGAAGGGACTTGCCTTGTCTCAGATAAGACTTTGGACTTGGACTTTTGAGTTAATGCTGGAATGAGTTAAGACTTTGGAGGACTGTTGGGAAGGTATGATTGTGTTTTGAAATGTGAGAAGGACCTGAGATTTGGGAGGGGCCAGGGGCAGAATGATAGGGTTTGGCTCTGTGTCCCCACCCAAATCTCATGTTGAATTGCAATTCCCAATGCTGAGGGAGGAACCTGGTGGGAGGTTATTGGATCACGGCGATGGATTTCCCCTTTGCTGTTCTTGTGATAGTGAGTTCTCCCAAGATCTGGATGTTTAAAAGTGTGTAGCACTTCCCCCTTTGCTCACTGTCTCATGCTGCCACATGAAGATGTGCTTGCTGCCCCTTCACCCTTCGCCCTTCACCATGATTGTGTTTCCTGAGGCCTCCCCATCCATGCCTCCTGTACAACCTGTGGAACTGTGAGCCAATTAAACCTCTTTATAAATTACTCAGTCTCAGGTAGTTCTTTATAGCAATGTGAGAACAACTAATATACCACCATTATGGAAAACGTTATGAAAGTTCCTCAAAAAGATAAAAACAAAACTGTCATATGATCCAGAAATTCCACTTGTGAGTATTTACTCAAAATATTTGAAATTACTTTGTCAAAGAGATGTCTACACTCTCATGTTTATTGCAGCACTATTCACAATAGCCAAATTTTGGAATCAATGTAAGTGTCTATCAGTAGATGAGTGGATAAAGAAAATATGGTACATATACACAATGGGATTCTATTCAGCCTTTAAAAAGAAAGAAATTGTCATTTGTGACAAATTGATGAAATCGGAGAACATTATCCTAAGTGAAATAAGCCAGGCCCAGAAAGACGATACTGCACTGTTCTCACTTATATGTGGAATCTAAAATGTTTGAATTCATGGAAGCAGAGAGTGGAATGATATCTGTAGAGGATGGGGCTGGGGGAAACGGGGACATGATAGTCAAAGGGGACAAAATCTCAGACATGAGAAATAAGGTTTTGTTTTTTGAGAATTGTTACACAGCATTGTGAATATAGTTAATATTAGTGTGCTGTACTATTCTAAAATGCTGAAAGTTAATTTCAAATTTTCTCAACACAATGAATAATACATATTTGAGATGATGCATAGATTAATTAGCTTGATTTAATTATTCCACATTTTATCACAAATTGGTAACATCACTTTGTGCTCCATAAATATATGCAATTATAAATAATTTGCAATTTAAAAAATTGTGATTGAATAGTTGGATATCCATATTTGAAAAAGTGAATCTGGACGTAGACCTTACTCTTCACAAAAATGAACTCAAAATAGGTTACAGACTGAAATGTAAAATATAAAACTGCTAGGAAATAGCATAGGAGAAACCCTAGATGAACTTGGTTATTTCAATGTAATATTCATATTAGATACAGCACCAAAGACAAGAGCCATGAAATAAATAATTGGTAAACTGGACTTCATTAAAATTAAAAACTTCTGCCCTGCAAAAGACAATATCAAGAGAATGAGAAGACAAGCTGCAGACTGGGAGAAAATATTTGCAAAATACATGTCTGATAAAGGACTGTTATCAAAAATAGACAAAGAACTCTTAAAACTCCACAGTAAGAACTCAAACAACCCAATTTATGAAACGGTTCGAAGACCCTGACAGACACCTCACCAAAGATTTACAGATGGTAATTAAGCATATGAAAAGATGCTCCTCATTACAGATCATCAGGGAAATACAAATTAAAACAACAGTGAGATACCTTTGCATACTTATTACAATGGCCAAAACCCAAAACACTAAAGACCAAATGCTGACTAGGCTGTGGAACAACAGAAACTCTCATTCATTGCTGGTGGGAATGCAAAATGCTATGGCCACTTTGGAAGACAATTTGGAGGTCTTACAAAACTAAAAATACTCCTACCATATGATCCAGCAATAGTGCTCCTTGCTATTTACCCAAAGGAGTTGAAAACTTATGTCCACACAAAAACCTGCACACAGATGTTTATATTATGCTTTTTTTTTTTTGTATTTGCTAAACCTTGGAAGCAACCAAGATATCCTTCAGTAGGTAAGTAGATAAACTGTGGTACCTCCAGGCAATGGAATACTTTTTAGCGATAAAAAGTATCACTAGTTGAAAAAAGAAATCTGAAAAGACTACATGCTGTATGACTCTAACTATATGACATTCTGGAAAAGGAAAAAGTATGGCTACAGTAAAAAAATTAGTGGTTGCCAGGGATTGGGGGTGGGAGGTGGGGGAGAGGGAGGAATAGATAGAGCACAGATGTTTAAGTCAGTGAAATTACTTTATGTGATAGTGTAATTATGGATACAAGTCATTGTATATTTGTCCGAACTCAGAGAATGTGCAACATCAAGAATTAACACTGATGTAAACTATGGACTTTGGGTTACAATGTGCCAGTGAAGGTTTATCAGTTGTAACAAATGTACCACTCTGGTGGGGGAGGCTGATAATGGAGGAGGCTTTGCATGTGTGCAGCAGAGGGTATATGGGAAATATCTGTACCTTTCTCTAAATTTTGCTGTAAACCTAAAACTTCTCTAAAACATAAAAGTTATTTAAAATGTTTAACAACAACAGAAAGATTTACCCTCCCAATGGTGACAAAAATCATATTTTAGACCTTCTTCAACTAGAGCAGAGAAAAGAAAACTCAAGTCACACTCAGCAGACTATCCATTTACACTTTCATTTTCTGCCTCTAGGCAGGGAATGAATCTACTTTGCCTTTCCATTCCCAGGATCTAGCACAACGTTTGCCACATAGAAGGTCCAAATAAGCTTTTATTCCATTCAGTTACTAGTGCATGCATATGTACAGAAGTCCTTACAGACTATCCTGCCTCCCAGCTGAGGGACATCCTTAGATTGAAAAGACTCTGGAAACCTTTCTTGGGCAATCTACAATAGAATTCAGTTTCTGAGAAAGATCTTTAAATGGCCTAGGAAAATCCAGCTTTGCTTCTTCTCAGCCTTCTAAAACTATCACATGCTAAATTTCAGTATCACTTCTTGGCATAGCATGAGTATATTCATTCCAGCATTCTTTTTTTGCTGCTGAAACGTTACAAATGTCTCTTTTAAGTGATAATAAACTTCCTCCCAATTTCTCTAAGAAATTTTCATGTTCATTTTAAGTGTGTAGGTAAAACCAGCTACCTGTCATGGGGCTGGTCACAGATAAAGCACCTCCCTGTTTCAGCATAAAAAAAGCTAGCAGTAAACATCATTTTTCCATCACATGGTAGAGCCCTGTTACTGCTTTCAGGGGAGCACCCCTTTCAAATGGCAGCTTTTTGGCTCTATATTTGCCCTCGAAGGTCCCACTGACCCCATGAAAGCTGTTACTTTTTATAATCCCAGATGATCAGATTCTGTTAAAATCTAACCAATAGGCGTTTCCGGCATCAGAACAAATTCAGTTCTCAGAGTTGCTAGATTCTTTATTTCTAGTCCACTTCATTCTCCAGCTCAGGAGCAATGATCTTTGTAAAGTGTCTTAAGAGCCTTAGAGTAAATAAAAATGATAAATGTTGACCTTCCTGGTCTCATTCCAACCCTAAAATTCTATGATTCATTTCTTCTTAAGGCCTCACATTTTCAAGGCCCAAAGAGGTTTAAATAACAAGCCAATGTAAATAGCAAGTAACGGGCCCTGATAAGTGTCCTGAACTGAAGGAATAGCTAAAGGAAAAAAAATGTAAGAAAATGAAATACAATAGGAAATATCTTTATAGTTGCCATCAGAGATGGTAGGAAGCCTCAAAAACTGCCCTTGAGAGCAACTCAAAACTAAGCAGGCTGTTAACGACAACAAGCAGATATCATTTACTGCCTTCCCCAAACTGTTCTTTCAGAAGGTCGATAGTTTTAACTTCACCATTCCAAGTGTCATGATGAGGCATTAGGCAGCCAGCTGTCCCCAGCACACTATGCTGTCAAGACCTGGGTTTGCTAAAGGTGCGTAGATTGTTAGCAGCCCACGGGTGAGTTGTATTCTGGCCAAGCATTCAGCCTGGCAATAAGAAATGCATTTTTATTTTTCCCCCATCACAAAAGGAAGTTTTACCTAGAAATTGGACAAAACAAAAAAGTCAAATCTATATTTGGCTACTAGAGTCTTCCCACAGCTTCCTTATCTTTCCTCAAGCCATCTTCCTGGCCAGTCTTCCCTTTAGATATTTTCAGACGCATAGCTAACATTGTCATTCTACCTTTTTGCATCTGCTAAAAATAAAATTGTCCACCAACACCTTGAACAATGTCTCTGAAGTTCCCATAACATGCTTTCTTTGCCGTACTTCCTGCTTCCATTTTCCTGAACCTTTCACACTCAGAATCTATAACTAATACCTCATATTTGGGGACAGCTTCATTCTTGGCTTTTTATTTTCCTCCATTGTCTTTTTTCTTTTGTAGATATTGCCCAGGGTGCTCACCAATGGTCAACACTGATAGAAGTCAATAAAAGTAGTAGTAAAACTGTCCGCTGTTTACATTTCAAATATTCATACCACAAGCCAGGCTGTGCAGAGGGTACAAGAATATTTATTTTTTTCCTTCCGTTTCAGGTTGAAATGGAAACAATGGCCTTAAAAAACAGGCCTTTTGCATGCTGGTCCATGTTTTTGCTTAGAATTATCACTATGACATCTAGAATATTGAATATTTTCCTGTCATAATTTTTATTTAAAGAGCTAAAAAGTATAATAAGCAATATTCATTTGGCAACTGATGTGAAGTGAGTTTCTAAATTCCGTGTGTTTTTGATTCAACAGAGCAATTTTTTGTTTGCAATTTTTTGGTGCAATACACACTCAAAGGGCTAATGTGCTTGGTGTTTAATCTGCTGATATTATCTATGTTGCTCTCTTTTATCCTTTAGTATATGTCTTTGGGTCAGGGAGAGCATGATGTGCTGTCTTCCAGCTTTCTAAGTTTTATTTCCCAAGGCACCAAAGAGTAAATAACTTAGAAGAAGAGAAAAGGCTGCCACAGTATCTTACTAATGAAGAGGATGTTGCCTGTTTTCAGAATGTTCTTCACAATAAGATACATCAGATTAAGTGTGCCATTTCTCAATAAGCACATAAATACAGCTTGGCCTTATTAATCCTATAAAAACAGCAACACAGTCTTCTCATATGCTATCTTTCTCCCTTTCAGTTTCCAGTCTTCAGTGCATAATAACATTATATACATATCAGTCCTTTCATGAGGCCAATTTATTCCCTATTAATTAACCTCGATGCTAATTAGCTTATTTGAGCTCTACTGGTAGAGTTTACAGAAAATAACAACATATCCATTATGTCAGCAATCAAAGCAAAACAAGATTGGGATGATCCCAGTGATCAAAGCTCATCAGCGAGATTCAGGGACAAGGAGAAGAAGGTGTTTTGACTTCAAAAGACTTTTCATGATAGTGTTAGCAGTCATTTACTTATTTTAAAGAGCCATTTCAGAAGCAATTATCTGAAAGATAAAATGAAGGGGGAAGCTTTAGCTTTACCCAGTGTCACTTTACCTTGATCCTTCAAGCCATTCAACCTCCACTCCTCCCAAAACGCTGAGTCTGGAGACCGGTGGAATTGTTTGACTTACCAGAAATGTCCTGATTTGTCTGGAGTAGAAAATTTTAAAAAAAGATGACTGCTGCTCACTTTTGCTGAGGACTCAACAGTGGCAGGCAGCTTTTTAGAGAAACTCCTTCCCCTGGTAAGACTTACAAAATGCTGATGTTTAAGCAGGTTCATGTAATCAATAAGGTGATATTACCTAATAGTCCGAGGTCAGCCTGCAGTTCTTTCCCAGTGTAGGGTGGGGTGGGGCGGGGAACTATAGCAATTACTTTTGAAATCCTACTCTTCTTAAACCCTTTGCCAAAAATACTCCTTATATCACTAGCCATCCCCAGATATCAATGTTAACAATTTCAAGTACTCATCACTCCACTAAATTCCACAAGGCAAACAGGAATAGTATAAAGTATGGTCTCTACTGATCTTGACTGGGTAAACAGCAATTAGAAGTGTGTGTGTGTGTGTATGTGTGTGTGTGAAGTAGTGCTATCTCATATCCTTGATTTTGGTCACCCATCTATATACTCACCTGTTTCTAATATCCGTAGAGATATTCCTTCTAGATTGCCTCCTCCACACTTATCCAGCTACAAACATTGATTGTACAGAGCAGTGCAGCAACACAAGCCAGATGAACAGCCAGAGAGTGGGGGAATTTCAGACACAAATCATATTCCTCTGAAGTAGCCTAATACTTATACTTTCACATTGTACGGTCAGCATAGCTCAGATTTAATTAAAGCACTCAATCGCACCATTACCATTTTTGGTGACAGCTGAGGTATAAATATATTAAGCACAATTCTTCCCAGGCCCAGCTTGTCAGCACTCTCCTTAAATGCCCTTTTGTCTTCTCTAGCCTTTTTCGAAAGCCCTGAACTTTTAGCTTATAAATGATTAGTACCTATACACTTCCACCTCCAATTCCTAAGTTAAATTACTGTCTTCAGCCTTTCTCTGGATTCCTCAGGAGTAATAAGTCTCTTCCATTGGACCAAATTTTTCCATTTTAACTTTAACCAAAACTGCATTGACATCTCAACCTCCTTCCTCATAGCTGACTTCTTTATATTTCCTCTGTCATTGGCATGGATATAAGTTTTCTCTCTCTCCATGTATCTTATTTTCTCCATATTATGCTCTTATTGCTTAGTTCCATAGTTTCTTACTACAGCATCATTCTCTGTGTTTCTTTAGTTTCTATTGAAATTCTTTTTCCTCGTTCATTTATTTAAAAAATATTTTTTGAGTACAACCTCTGTGCCAGGATCTGTCCTGGGGGTTGAGTTACTTCAGTGAACAAAACAAAGATCTCTGCTCTTGCAGGACTTACATTCATTCTAGCAGCTGGAGTAAAAAGTCAAAAAAATGAAACTCTTATGTGTTACCATGTTGTGGTTAGTACCTTAGGAAAAAAGAAGTAGAGAACAGTAAGGGGAACAGGAGCATGGTGGGGATCACCACATGGAGAAAGACTTGCATTTGGTGAGGGAGATAGCTCAGTAGACATCTTGGGGAATAGCAATTGAGTTGAAGAAACAACCAGCTGGATCAAAGGCCTGCAGGCAGGAGAATGCTTGGCCTTGCCTGGAATGTTTACAGAGAAGAAGGTGGTCACTGTAGCTAGAGCAGTGTGAATGAGGGGAAAAAAAGCCGGGAGTCATTGACTCCTCTTGAAAATCACCTGCCTTCTCTACCCGCTGATGGATCAGTGTCTCCTACTCAAAGTAGAATCATGTCCCTTTAAAACCTCACAATACGCATCTATGTCTAGGTAGCTCCTATACATATAAAAAAGTAGCTGCTGATTAGTGGGAATGTAAATTATACAGCCATTATGGAAATCGGTATGACGGCTCCTCAAAAAATAAAAAACAGAAGTACCATGTAAGAAACAACATCAGTATCTCAAAGAGATATCTATGCTCCTATGTTCACTGCAGCATTACTCACAATAGCCAAGATGTGGAAACAAACTGTCCATCAATAGATGAATGGGTAAAGAAAAACACACTGTAATATTGTTCAGCTGTAAAAAGAAGGAAATCCTGCCATTTGTGATGACATGAATGAAACTGGAGGTCATTATGCTAAGTGAAACAAGCCAGACAGAAGGACAAACACTGCATGATCTCATATGTGGAATCTAAAAAAGTCAAGCTCATAGAAACAGAATAGAATGGTAGTTGCCAGGGGCTGGGAGTTGGGGTGGAGAAAACGAGGATGTGCTGGTCAAAGGGTAAAATCTTGCAGTTTTATAAGTTCTGGGTATCTAGAGCACAGCATGGTGACTATAGTTCACAAGTTTTATATACTTGACATTTGCTAGGAGATTAGATCTTAAGTGTTTTCACCACACCAAAAAGAATAAGAAAAAAAGGTAACTATGTGACGTGACAGATGTGTTAACTAACTTGATTATGGTAATAATGTTACAAGCATAGCAAACCATCACATTGTATACCATATATATATGCAACTTTATTTGTCAATTATACCTCAATAAAGATGGAAAAAAGTAAAAATGCAAATAAAAAGTAGTTGCCCACATTAAAAAAAAAAAAAAACTTGGCACGGACTACTTTGTACCACCTTCCTCTGGCTGTGGGCCATTTTCTCAATTTACAACACCCACATTGCTGGGGAATATGGAACAGTCTTACTCTGAACGGAATATACTGTATATCCTATAGGATGTATTAGGCGAAGGCAGAGACTGAAGTGGAGCACAACACAAGGGTGAAATTCACGAAGGAAATGGGTTAACTATCAGGGAAGTGAGACGATGGATGAGGCAGTTTTCCTCTCCCACTGAAATGACTCAGTCCTTCTCTGTGCCCTCTCTTGATGCCTCTAACAAGTTTTTAAGGGTCCACAGGCATTAGAAATATTTCATTCATCATGTAGAGAACAGTGTTGAGATGAATTGTGTAAACAAGAGTGTTTTTAAAAAAGTGTTTATTCATGCATTAAACAAATATTTATTACACATTGTCCTGTGCTGAGAAAGATAAGCAAAATATGGCCCTGAACTTGAGGAACTCTGTCTTTTTAGGTTGAGAAGAACACACACAAACAGAATATAAATTAAAAAGTCCATGCAGTTTTAAAGATAGGAGGCCAAAATTAGGGGTGCTCTTTCACTGGAAATGTTTTTATAAACACACTTGGATCCCATCCTGAAACCGCTAACAGTGTTTTTCAACCTTGACTGCACATTGGAATCACCTGAAGAGTTTTCAGGCCAAGACTGCCTAGATCCCAGCCCAGAAATTCTGATTTAATTGTGCTGAGATGCAGTCTGGGCATCAGAATTTTTAAGCTCTCCAGGTGACTCTAGTGTTCAGCAGTGTTTAAAAACCATTTGTGGTAGGTTGTATAAAGGTTCTGAAAGTATCCATGCCCTAATCTTCAACACCTGTGACTATTTTACCTCGCCTGGTAAAGGAATTTTGCAGATATGATTACGTTAAGGACCTGGAGGTGAGGAGGTCATTCAGGTGAGCCCAGTGTAATCACAAGCGTTCTTAAAAGAGAGAGGGAGGAGGCTCAAAGTCCATAGTGGGAGATGTGGTGATAAAAGGAAGGCGCTGCGGTGATATGAGGAATGGTCTGCAAGGCAAGGAACATAGGTGGCCTGTAAATGCGGAAAAAAGCCTAACAAAACAAAACAAAACACCCAAAAAACAACAACACAAAGAAAAACCCAGATTGTTTCTCGAAGCCTCCAGGAAGAGGAACATAGCCTTGCTGACACCTTGATTTTAGACTCTGACCTTCACAACTGTGTAAGAATAAGTTTTTGTTCTTTTAAGCCATTAAGTTCGTGGCAATTTGTTACAGCAGCAATAGAAAACTAATATATCAGTGCTTTAACCCAGTAGGTCCGAATGGAACCCCGGTATTGGATGTTTGCGTGTGTGTGTATTTTAGGTTCCCCAAGTAAGTCAAAATTCATGTCCTCCTTTGCTATGTAAGAAAGAGAAAATTCCTCCTGCCTTTTTTCTGCCCCCACTGCTGGAGTAGTAAAACAGCAGCTCTCCAAGCCAGGGGAGGGAGGGGAGCGTAGAGGTGTGGGGATGGGGGGCGGGGCAACACTGATTTGTAGAGTCTGCCACTTTCTGTGATGTAAATAGTCCCATCATGGTCCAAACTGACTCTGGTATACCACTGGTGGGACACTGGGGAAAAAACAATGCAGATCTCATGGCCTATTTGTTCTGAGCCTATCTGAGGCCAGCCCTGCTTAAGAAAAGGAATCCTCCACATGGAGCAGCAGCCTAGCTCACTTAAGTTTGCTGGAGTTTGTCTCCAAAGCTCAGCTAATAAATAATGCGGTGTTACTTCCACTCATTCAACAACTTTCTTTCTTTTTTTTTTTTTTAGCTCCCATTCTTCTAGGTATTATTTTAGGCACTAAGGAAACAGCATTTAACAAAACAATTTTTCCTTCAAACCTGCAATGCACACTTACTGAGACCAACTCTGTGCCAAGCACTAATCTAAGCCCTAGGGATATAACATTAGAAATGTTATATTCCTTTTCTATATATATATTTTATATATAGCATTATTTATTATATACAGGATTAGAAAAATTATATATTATATATATTTCTGAAGAGATATATAGCTTTTTCATGGACTTTTATTCTAGTTAATAAAGACCTTTATAAACAAAAAAGTAAAATGTAAGAACATCAATTAGGTTATAGCTATGGAGAAATGAAGCAGAGTAAGGACATATGTGGCGGGGGCAGTTAAGATTTTAAACAAGGGACTATGAAAGGCCTTCTGAAAAAGTAACATTTGACTAATGATCTAAAGGCAGTGATGGAGCAAGTCCTGACGACATCTGAGCATGTCAAGTGAAGGGAACAGGGTATGGAAAGGTCAGAAAGTGAAAGTATGCCTAGAAAATTCCATTTTGGAGCAGAATAATAAAAGGCAAGAGCAATAAGAAATGAAGTCATAAAGATAGCAGGGGCCAGACAACAGGACTTGTAGCCCTTAATAAGGAATGTGGCATATTATTCTAAGTACCATGAAAAGTCATTGAAAGGTTTTAACATGTCTAAGTCTATATTTGAAATGGATTTCTTGTAGAAAACATGCAGTTGTGTCTTTTTTTTTTTTTTTTAAGACAGAGTCTTGCTCTGTCGCCCAGGCTGGAGTGCAATGGCACAATCTCTGCTCACTACAACTCTGCCTCCTGGGTTCAAGCGATTCTCCTGCCTCAACCCCTCCTGAGTAGCTGGGATTACAGGTGTGAGCCACCACGTCCAGCTAATTTTTGTATTTTTAGTAGAGACAGGGTTTCACCATGTTGGTCAGGCTGGTCTTGAAATCCTGACCTCGTGATCCGCCCACCTTGGCCTCCCAAAATGGTGGGATTACAGGCGTGAACTACTGTGTCGGGCATTCCTTTTTTAATCCACTCCAACAATCTTTTTTTTTTAGGTTGGTGTATTCAGACCATTCACATTTATTTTTATTTCATTATTTTTATTTTATGTTCAGAGGCAGATGTACAAGTTTGTTATATAAGTAGATTTCATGTCTTCTTTTCTTTCTTCTTCTTCTTTTTTTTTTTTTTTTGAGACAGAGTTTTACTCTTGTTGCCCAGGCTGGAGTGCAATGGCACGATCTCTGCTCACTGCAACCTCCACCTCCCGGGTTCAAGCAATTCTCCTGCCTCAGCCTCCCGAGTAGCTGGGATTACAAGCATGCACCACCATGCCAGGCTAATTTTTGTATTTTTAGTACAGACGAGCCTTCTCCATGTTGTTCAGGCTCATCTCGAACTCCCGACCTCAGGTGATCTGCCCGCCTTGGTCTCCCAAAGTGCTGGGATTACAGGCGTGAGCCACTGCGCCCGCTGGTAGATTTCATGTTACAGGGGTTTAGTGTACAGATTATTTCATCACCCAGGTAATGAGCATAGTACCTGATAGGCAGTTTTTCCATTCTCACCCTCCTTCCATTCTCTACTCTCAACTAGGCCCCAGTGTCTGTTGCTCCCTTCTTCTCATCCATATGTACTCAGTGTTTAGTTCCCACTTGTAAACACATTCGGCATTTGGTTTTCTGTTCTTGTGTTAGTTTGCTTAGGATAATGGCTCTCAGCTCCATCCATGTTGCTGCAAAGGGCATGATCTCCTTCTTTATTGTGGCTAAGCAGTATTTCATGATACCACATTTTCTTTATCAGGTCTACCATTGATGGGCATGTAAGTTGATTCCATATCTTTGCTATTGCGAAAGGCACTGTGATGAACTTTGTGCATACGTGTGTTATTATAGACCATTCACATTTAAAGGGATAATTGATGTAATTAGATAAATAATTTCCATGTTTGTAGCTGTTTTATATTCATTGCATTTGTTCTTTATTTCTTTACCCTTTCTTTTTCTGTCTCTTTTTAGTTGAGCCTTTATGGGATTGTATTTTATTTCCTCTCACAGAGTATCAATTATACTTCTTTTTAATAGTTTTCAGTGGTTTCCATAAAATTTGAAACATACATTTTTAATTAATTGAAGTCACCTTTAAATAATACTATATTGCTTTACATGTAGTACAGGTACCTTAGCAAAGAACATTCCCAATTCCTAATTTCTATTTCTGTGACATTGCTTTCATTAATTCCACTTATCCATATGTATAATCACCCAATGCATCGTTATTATTGTCACTTAAAACATTTCAATAGGTTTTTGGGCAACAGGTGGTGTTTGGTTACATGATAGGTTCTTTAGTGGTGATTTCTGAGATTTTGGTGCACCTGTCACTGAGCAGTGTACACTGTACCAAATGTGTGGTCTTTTATCTCTCATCTCCCTCCCACCCTTTTCCCCAAGTCCCCGAAGTCCATTGTATCATTTTTATGCTTTTGTGTTCCCATAGCTTAGCTCCCACTTATAAGTAAGAACATACGATGTTTGCTTTTCCATTTCTGAGTTACGTCGCTTAGAATAATGGTCTCCACTTCCAACCAGGTTGCTGTGAATACCATTATTTCATTCCTTTTTATGGCTGAGTAGTATTCCATGGTGTGTGTATATATATCCACTTGCTGGTTGATGGGCATTTGGGCTGGTTCTATATTGTTGCAATTGTGAATTGTGCCACTATAAACATGCATGTGCAAGTATCTTTTCATATAATGACTTCTTTTCCTCTTGGTAGATACCCAGTAGTGGGATTGCTGAATCAAATGGTGGATCTACTTTTAGTCCTTTAGAGGATCTCCACACTGTTCTCCATATGGGTTGTACTAGTTTACATTACCACCAGCAGTGTGAAAGTATTCCCTTTCATAACATCCACATCAACATCCGTTATTTTTGATTTTTTGATTATGGCCATTTTTACAGGAGTGAGGTGGTATTGCATTGTGGTTTTGATCTCTGATCATTAGTGATGTTGAGCATTTTTTCATAAGTTTGTTGGCCATTTGTATATCTTCTTCTGAGAATTGTCTGTTCATGTCCTTAGTCTACTTGTTGATGGAATTGTTTGTTTTTTCTTGCTGATTTGATTGCGTACCTTGTAAATACTGGGTATTAGTCTTTTGTCAGATGCATAGTTGGTGAAGATTTTCTGCCACTCTGTGGGTTGTCAGTTTACTCTGCTGACTATTTCTTTTGTTGTGCAGAAGCTTTTTAGTTTAATTAATTCCCATCTGTTTATCTTTGTATTTGTTGTGTTTGCTTTTGGGTTCTTGGTCATGAAGTCTATGCCTAAGCCAATGTCTAGAAGGGTTTTTCTGATGATATCTTCTACAATTTTTATGGTTTCAGGTCTTAGATTTAAGTCTTTGATCCATTTTGAATTTATTTTTGTGTAAGGTGAGAGATAAGGATCCAGTTTCATTCTCCTACATGTGACTTGCCAATTATCCCAGCACCATTTGTTGAAAAGGGTATCCTTTCCCCATTTTATGTTTTTTTTTGTGTGTGTGTGTTTTTGTTGAAGATCAGTTGACTGTAAATATTTGGCTTTTTTTCTGGGTTCTCTACTTTGTTACATTGGTCTATGTGCCTATTTTTTATACTAGTACCATGCTGTGTTGGTGACTATAGCCTTATAGTATAGTTTGAAGTTGGGTAATGTTATGCCTCCAGATTTGTTCTTTTTGTTTAGTCTTGCTTTGGCTATGTGGAATCTTTTTGGGTTCCATATGAATTTTAGGATTGTTCTTTCTAGTTCTGTGAAGAACTAGCAAAAAATACCATCGTGGTATTATGATGGGAATTGCATTGAATTTGTAGATAGCTTTTAGCAGTATGGTCATTTTCACAATATCAGTTCTACCCATCCATGAGCATGGGATGTGTTTACATTTGTTTGTGTTGTCTATGATTTTCTTTCAGCAATGTTTTCTAGTTTTCCTTATAGAGGTCTTTCACCTCCTTTGTTAGATGTATTCCTAAGTATTTTATTTCTTTTTGCAGCTGTTGTAAAGTGGTTGAGTTCTTGATTTGATTCTCAGCTTAGTTGCTGTTGGTGTATAGCAGTACTATTGATTTGTGTATATTGATTTTGTACCCTGAAACTTTACTGAATTTATTTATCAGTTCTAGAAGCTTTTTTGATTAGTCTTTAGGGTTTTCTAAGTATATGATCATATTATCGGTGAACAGCAACAATCTGACTTCCTCTTTACCGATTTGGATGCCCTTTATTCCTTTCTCTTGTCTGTTTGCTTCGGCTAGGGCTTCCAGTACTATGTTGAATAGAATGGTAAGAGTGGGCATCCTTGTCTTGTTCCAGTTCTCAGGGGAAATGCTTTCAACCTCTCCCCATTCAGTATAATGTTGGCTGTGGGTTTGTCATAGATGGCTTTGCTACCTTAAGGTATGTCCCTTCTATGCTGATTTTGCTGAGGTTTTTAATAATAAAGGGATGCTGGATTTTGTCAGATGCTTTCTCTGCATCTATTGAGATTACATAACTTTTGTTTTTAGTTCTGCTTATCTTGTGTATCATATTTATTGACTTGCATATGTTAAACCATCCCTGCCTTCCTGGTATAAGGCCCACTTGTCCATCGTGGATTAGCTTTTTGATATGCTGTTGGATTAAGTTAGCTAGTATTTTGCTGAGGATTTTTGCATCTATATTCATCAGGGATATTGGTCTGTAGTTTTCCTGTTTTGTTATATTTTTTCCTGATTTTGATATTAGAGAACTGGCTTCATAGAATGATTTAGGGAGGATTCCCTCTTTCTCTATTTTTTTCTGGGATAATGTCAATAGTATTGGTACCAATTCTTCTTTGAATATCTGATAGAATTCAGCTGTGAAGTCTAGTCCTCGACTTTTTTTTTTGGCAATTTTTCAATTACCATTTCAATCTTGCTGCTTGCTGTTGGTCTTTTCAGAGTTTCTGCTTCTTCCTGGTTTAATCTAGGAAGGTATTGTGTTTCCAGGAACGTATCCATCTCTACTAGGTTTTCTAGTTTGTGCGCATAAAGGTGTTCATAGTAGCCTTGAATAATCTTTTGTATTTCTGTGGCATTTGTTATAATAACTCCCATTTCTTTTTGAATTGAGCTTATTTGGATGTTCTCTCTTGTTTTCTTGGTTAATCTTGTTAATGCTCTATCAATTTTATCTTTTCAAAGAACCATCTTTTTGTTTCATTTATGTTTTTTTGTTTCAATTTTATTTAGTTCTGCCCTGATCTCTGTTATTTCTTTTCTTCTGCTGGATTTGGGTTTGATTTACTCTTGTTTTTTAGTTCCTTGTGGTGTGACCTTAGATTATCTATTTGTGCTCTTTCAGACTTTTTGATGTAGGCATGTAATGCTATGAACTTTCCTTTTAGCACCATTTTTGCCATAGCCCAGAGGTTTTGATATGCTGTGTCACTGTTATTGTTCAGTTCAAAGAATCTTAAAATTTCCATCTTGATTTCATTGTTGACCTCATGATCATTCAGGAGCAAGTTATTTAATTTCCATGTATTTGCATGGTTTTAAAGGTTACTTTTGGAAGTGATTTCCAGTTTTATTCCATTGTGGTCTGGAAGAGTGGTTTGATATAATTTCAGTTTTCTTAAACTTGTCAAGACTTGTTTTGTGGCCTATCATATGGTCTATCTTGGGGAAAGTTCCATGTGCTGATGAATAGAATGTATATTCTGCGGTTGTTGGGTAGAATGTTCTATAAATATCTGTTAAGTCCATTTGTTCTAGGTTATAGTTTAAATCCATTCTAGGGTATAGTTTAAAATCCCTTCTAGTTTGTAGGGTTTCTGTTGAGAAGTCTGCTGTTAATCCGGTAGGTTTTCCTTTATAGATTACCTGTGATGCTATTGCCTTACAGCTCTTAAGATTCTTTCCTTCGTCTTGACTTTTGATAACCTGATGACTATGTGCCTATGCAATGACCTTTCTGCAATGAATTTCCCAAGTGTTCTTTGAGCTTCATGTATTTGAATGTCTAGATCTGCAGCAAGACCAGTGAAGTTATCCTCACTTATTCCATCAATTATGTTTTCCAAACTTTCAGATTTCTCTTCTTCCTTAGGAACACCAATTATTCTTAGGTTTGGTCATTTAACGTAATCCCAAACTTCTTGGAGGTTTCATTCATTTTATTTTTACTTTTTGATCTTTTTTCTTTGTAGGATTGGGTTAATTCAAAAGCCTTGTCTTTGAGCTCTGAAGTTATTTCTTCTACTTGTTTGATTCTATTGTTGATAGTTTCCAGTGTATTTTACATTTCTCTAAATGTGTTCTTCATTTCCAGAAGCTGTGATTATTTTTTATTTGTTATTTGTTTCTGTGGAGAATTTTCCATGTATATCCTATATCATTTAAAAAATTTCTTTTAAGTTGGTATTCACCTTTCTCTGGTGCCTCCTTGAGTAGCTTAATAATCAAACTTCTGAATTCTTTTTATGGCAATTCAGAGATTCTTCTTGGTTTGGATTCATTGCTGGTGAGCTACTGTGATCTTTTGCAGGTTTTAAAGAACCATGCTTTGTCATTTTACCAGAATTGCTTTTCTGGTTTCTTCTCTTTTGGATAGACTATGTTGGAGGGGACATCTGAGGCTCACGTGCTGCTATTCAGATTTTAGCCCATGGGGGTTCTCCCTTGGTGTGGTGCTGTCTCCCTTCCCCTAGGGATGGGGCTTCTTGAAAGTCAAACTGCAATGCTTATTATTTCCCTTCTGGGTGTAGCCACCCAGTGGAGCTACCAGGCTCCAGGCTGGTACTGGGAATTGTCTGCAAAGAGTCCTGTGATGTGATCTGTCTTCAGGTCTCTCAGCCATGGATACCAGCATCTGTTCTGGTGGAGATAGCAGGAGAATGAAGCGGACTTGTGAGTGTCCTTGTAGTTTTGTTCAGTGCATGCATTTTGTGTTGGTCAGCCTTCAGCCAGGAGGTGGCACTTTCAAGACAGCATTAGCTGCAGTAGTATAGGGAGGATACAAGCTTGCCCCAGGGTCACCTGGATAAGTATTCGGGTTTCTCAGGTGGAAGGTGGGGCCTTGGATCTTCCAAGAGATATGTTCTTTGTCTTCGACTACCAGGGCAGGTAGAGAAATACCATCAGGTAGGGGTAGGGTTAGGCATGTCTGAGTTCAGACTCTTCTTGGGCAGGGCTTACTGTGACTGCTGTGGGGAATGCACATGTGGTTCTCAGGCCAATGGAGTTATGTTCTGAGGAGGATTATGGCTGCCTCTGCTGTGTCCTACAGGTGGCCAGGGAAGTAGGGGTAAGTCAGCAGTGACAGGCGTCATCCAATTTCCACACAACCCGAAAGGCCAGTCTCACTCCCACCATGCCCCAACTACAGCACTGAGTTTATTTTCAGGCAGTAGGTTAGCAGGGCTGAGAATCTCCTTCAGGCTGCAAGCCCCCTGCTGAAAAAGCAAGCAGGGCTTTCGGGTTTTGAGCCTCCCTGCCTGCCATGGCTTCTGTGCTAGTATCTCCACTCGCTGTTCACCCCATTACAAAGTTCAGCTGGAAGTTTGCTTGTCCCTGTGGTCATTCCCTAATTCCACTGGTAGCCCTCCACAGGGACCCCTGTGAGACAAAGTCATAAATGGCTTCCTTGGGGACCAAGAATGCCCACAGGGCTCTTAAGGATGTTTCCTCTACCCCTATATTTCTCTTGGCTTTCTAAATTTGTCTTGGCTCCAGGTGAGGTTAGATCCTTCTCCCGTGGTCTGAACTTTCAGGTTCCTGGTGAGGATGTGTGTTCAGAGGTGGACTTTCCCCCTTACACACTTTGAGCACTCACAGCTTTTTGGCTGCAGCTCCAAGCCACTTCTTTCAAAGGACCTATTGATTCTCTTGGCTTTCCTGGTGTGTTCCTTGCAGTAGTTGTTGGAGCAAAAGTTCACGATGTGAGTCTTCCTATGCTTCTCTGTCTGAGTGGGAGTTGCAAATTAGTCCAGGCTCCTATCTGCCATTTTTTCCTATTATCACTTTTTGCAAAAAGCTTTTAAAGAAAATTAAAAAAAAATGGTTTTAGGTAAACAGCAAAATTGAAGGAAGGTACAGAGTTCTTTGTATTTTAGATAAGTTTTTTATTAGATGTATCTTTGGCAGATATTCTCTGCCAGCCTGTGGCTTGTCTTCTCATTCTCTGGGCATCATCCTTTTTAGAACAGAAGTTTTCTATTTTAATAAAGTCCAGGTTATTAATTATTTCTTTCATGAATTGTACCTTTGTTGTCATATCTAAAATATTATTGCCAATCCAAGGCCATGTAAATTTTTTCTCTTATGATGCCTTTTAGGAGACTTATAGTTTTAGATTTTACATTTATATCTGTGACCCATTTTGAGTTAATTTTTTGTGAAGAGTATGAGGTCTCTGTCAAGATTCACCTTTTGTTTTGTGAAAGTGGATGTCCAGGCGAGGTATAGTGACTCATTCCTGCAATTCCAGAAATTTTGGAGGCTGAGGTGGAAGGATCACTTGAGGCTAGAAGTTTGAGACCGTCCTGGGCAACATAGTGAGATACCATCTCTACAAAAAATGCAGATAAAAAAATGAGCTGGGTGTGGTGGTGTGTGCCTGTAGTCTTAGCTACAGCTTAATCTGCTGGGGTATTATCAAAACCTAACTGACCTGAGGGAATGGAAATATCCAACTATACCCCTATAGCTTTCACTTGGGAGAGGAGAAATAACAACTTCAGCTTATTCCAGCCTTCCCGTTTCACCTAAGAGGGCAAGTGAAAAGCAAGTATGGAGTTCACTCTCCAGAGACACAAACTTCCTAAAAGACTGAGATGTAATCATAGACCCATAGAACACTCCCAGCACCACCTTACCACCACATTACTAAAGGACTATTTGCAACAGTTCCTTTTACCCAGTATATCATGTCTATCTCTCAAGAAAAAAATTAGAAGACATACTAAAAAGCAAAATATATATATATACTTTGAAAAGACAGAACAAGCATCACAAGTACATTCAGATATGACAGGGATGTTGGAATGATCAGACCAGGAATTTAAAACAACCATGATTAACATACTAAGGGCCCTAATGGATAAAGTAGACAGCATGAAAGAACAGATGAGCAACATGCGCAGAGAGATGGAAATTCTGAGAAAGATCCAAAAAGAAATGCTAGAGATGAAAAACACTGTAACAGAAATGAAGAATGCTTTTAATAAAATTTTTGAATTATTTATTTATTTTTAATTTTGATGGCTATATAGTATGTGTATATATTTATGGAGGATAGGAGATATTTTGATACAGGCATGCATTGTGTAATAATCACATAATGGAAAATGGGGTACCCATCACCTCAAGCATTTATCCTCTGTGTGACAAACAATTCAATTATACTCTTTCAGTTATTTTTAAATGTATAATTTAATGATTATTGACTATTGCGACCCTGTTGTGCTATCAAATACTAAATGTTATTCATTTTGTTCTGACTGATTTTTGTACCCACTTATCATCACCCCTGCTTTCCCCTCACCCCTGGCAACCCTTTCCAGCCTCTGCTAACCATCCTTCTACTCTCTATCTCCATGAGTTCAATTGTTTTAGTCTATAGCTCCCACAAACAAGTGAGAGCACATGAAGTTTCTCTTTTTATGCTTGGATTATTTCACTTAACATAATGACCTCCAGTTCTATCCATGTTATTGCAAATGACAGGATCTCGTTTCTTTTATGGCTGAATAGTACTCCACTGTGTATACATACCACATTTTCTTAATCAATTCATCTATTGATGGGCACTTATGTTGCTTCAAAATCTTGGTTATTGTGAATACTACTGCAATAAACATGAAAGTGCAGATAACTCTTTGATATACTGCTTTCCCTTCTTTTGTGTATATACCTAGCAGAGGGATTGCGAGATCATATATTAGCTCTATTTTTAGTTTTTTGAGGAACCTCCAAATTTTTCTCCATAGTGGTTGTACTAATTTACATTCCCACCAACAATGTAAAGGGTTCCCTTTTCTCCACATTCTCTCTGGCATTTATTAGGCTGGTGCAAATGTTATTGTGTTTTTTTTTTTTTTTTTTCAGTTGCTTTTAATTGCCTGTCTTTTAGAAAAAAGCCACTTTAGCTGGGGTAAGATGACATCTCATTGTAGTTTTGACTTGCATTTCTCTGATGATCAATGATGTTGAACACTTTTTCACATACCTGTTTGCCAATTTTATGTGTTTTTTTGAGAAATGTCTATTCAGATCTTTTATCCATTTTAAATCAGATTATTAGATTTTTTTCCGATAGAGTTGTTTAAGCTCCTTATATATTCTGATTATAGATTCCTTGTGAGGTAGGTAGTTTTCAAATATTTTCTCTCATTCTGTGGGTTGTCTCTTCACTTTGTTGATTGTATTCTTTGCTATGCAGAAGCTTTTCAACTTGATGTGATCCCATTTGTCCATTTTTGTTTTGGTTGCCTGTGCTTGTGGGGTGTTGCTCAAGAAATCTTTGCCCAGGCCAATGTCCGGGAGATTTTCCTGAAACTATTGTTTTAGTAATTTCATAGTTCAAGGTCTTAGATTTAAGTCTTTAATCCATTTTCATTTGATTTTTGTATATGGTGAGAGAAGTCTAGTTTCATTCTTTGGCATGTAGCTATCCAGTTTTCCCAGAACCATTTATTGAAGAGTATATGTTCTTTTCCCAGTGTATGTTTTGGCAGTTTTGTCAAAAATGAGTTCACTGTAGATATATGGATTAGCTTCTGGATTCTCCAGTCTGTTCCATTGGTCTCTGTGTCTGTTTTTATGCCAGTGGCATGCTGTTTTGGTTACTATAGCTCTGTAGTATAATTTGAAGTCAGATAATGTGATTCCTCCAGTTTTGTTAATTTTGCTCAAGATAGCTTTAGCTACTCTGGGTCTTTTGTGATTTCATATAAATTTTTAAGATTGCTTTTTGTATTTCTGTGAAGAATGTCATTTGTATTTTGATAGGGATTGTATAGAGTCTGTGGATTTCTTTGGGTAGTATGAACATTTTAACAACATTGATTCTTCCATTTCGTGGACATGGAATATATTTTCTTTCTTTGTGTGTCCTCTTCAATTTCTTGCATCAATGTTTTATAGTTTTCACTGTAGAGACCTTTCACTTCTTTGGTTAATTCCTAGGGATTTAATTTCATTTGCAGCTGTTATAATTGGGATTGCTTTCTTGATTTCTTTTTCAGATTGCTCATTGTTGGCATATAGAAATACTACTGATTTTTCTACGTAAATTTTGTATCCTGCAATCTTACTGAATTTATCAGTTCTAATAGTTATTTTTTTTGAAGGAATCTTTAGGTTTTTCCAAATATAAGGTGATGTAATCTGTAAATGAAGATAATTTGATTTCTTTCTTTCCAGTTTGGATGCCCTTTACTTCATTCTCTTGTCTAATTCCTGTATCAAGAACTTCTTGAAGAATGCTTTTGATAGGCTTATTGGTAGACTAGACAAGGCTGAGAAAAGAATCTCTGAGCTTCAATATATATCAGTACAAACCTCCAAAACTGAAAAGCAAAGAAAATAATGACTAAAAACAATTGGAACAGAATATTCAGGAACTGTGAGACAATTAAAAAAGGTGTAAATACACATAATGAGGATACTCAAAGAAGAGAAAGAGAAAAAATAGAAGACATATTTGAGTAATGACAACTGGGAATTTCCCCCAAGTTAATGTCATACACCAAACCACAGATGCAGGAAGCTCAGGAAATAATAAGCAAGATATATGCAAAGAAAACTATGCCTAGACAAGTCATTTTCAAACAACAAAAAAGTTAAAGAAAAAATCTTGAGGGAATCCAGAGGAAATAAAAACACCTTATTTATTGAGGAGCAAACATAAGAATTTCATCCAACTTCTCAGACCTGCAAATAAGAAGAGAGTGAAGTGAAATATTTACAATGCTGCGGAAAAAAAACTCCCACCTAGAATTCTGTTCCTGCAAAATAATTCTTCAAAAGAGGAGAAATAAAGACTTTCTCAGACAAACAAAAATGGAGCAAATTTGTTGCCAGTAGACATACCTTGCCAGAAATGTTAAAAGAAGTTCTTTAGAAAGAAAATGTTCTAGGTCAGAAATATAAGGAAAATATGAACATTAAAGAAGGAATAAGTGAAGGCAAATAAAAACCTTTTTCTTATTGTTATTTGATCTAACAGGTAAGTTTGTTCAAAACAGGAGTAGCCACACTATATTCAATTACACACACACACACACACATATATATATATGCTTATATATGCCTACATATAAGTAAAATGAATAACAGCAAGAGGGAAGAATTAGGATTAATTTGTTATTATAAAGTGCTCACACTACCTATGAAGCACTATAATGTTATTTGAAAGTGGACTTGGGATAGTTGTAAATGCATATTGCAAACTCTAGAGCAACCACTAAAAAATGTTTAAAAAGAAGTATAACTTATATGCAAAGAAAGGAGAGAAAATAAAATTATAGGCTATGTGTTTCTGCTTAAAACAAGGCTATGTATTGATCAGTTGATAGAAAGGTAACCAGAGGCTCACAGGAACCTAATCCTGTATTTCCTCTAGGATCAGTGGTTCAGTGTTCGCTAATTTACTGTTCCTGACACTTTATAGAACATAGCTAGCATGAATAATGAGAATGAACTGTGCTTTGTTTTTTTTTTTAAGTTTGTGAAATAAGATAGGACTATATTAATACATTTAAGTTGTGGAAATGTTTATAAGGTTGGTTAACAAGAAATATTTATAGATTCTCTGACAGAAATTATACAGCCAGGTATATAATTATACTACCCTATCATTTTTAAGAAAAGAGAACAGATGGTGCCTCCACCTGCCCCCCACATTCTCCTCTCATCCCTAGCTCCATACTATGCCATGTAGAACCTTGCATCCATATACAGACACTTCAAATTTCATGCTTAATTTTATTCCTCTTCTACCCGTTAGTCCAAATAATTAGCCCTTTTTGATCCCTGTGGCTGAGGGATGAGTATGTTGATAGTAAGGGACTCTTGGGAGTCAGATGAAAAGAGGCCTTTGCAGGCTCTGGAAGAGGGATCAGGACCACCGAGCAGAGAATTCTGAGACCCAAGTTATTGTGTCTACAAGGTAGGCAAGACACAGGTTTCTAGTTCCGTGTTGCTCAAGTCCTTGTTTCTTGTCTTGGATTCCTTGCTCCATGGGGAAGATCACAGTCAAATGAAAGACAGCGTAGTACTGGGCCTGGCTCAGAAACCTTAGTTGGCTAGGTCTAAGGTAAGTACTGTGTATGGAGTATAGTGTATGACACAAAAAGTAGTTGTTTCTCTTTCTGAATTAGGAAGAGGAAATGGGTGTTGGGGGAAGTAACGGGAAATTCTTAATAGAGGAAATATCTTTCAAAACTCAGCTCATAAGTTAACTAGGGAGATTTCTAGGTGTGCTGAGATAACGACTGAGTTGGAAGAAGGTATTTCAGGCCGTAGTAGTTCCTTTACACACTGCTGATAAAGATATACCAGAGACTAGGTGCTTTATAAAAAAGAAGAGGGTTAATGGACTCACAGTTCCACGTGGCTGAGGAGGCCTCACAATCATGGTGGAAGGTGAAAGGCATGTCTCACATGGTGGCAGGTAAGACAGAGAATGAGAGCCAAGTGAAAGGGGTTTCTCCTTCTGAAACTATCAGATCTTGTGAGACTTATTTACTACCACGAGAATAGTTTTGGCAAAACCACCCCCATGATTCAGTTATCTCCCACCAGGTGCCTCCCACAACATGTGGGAATTATGGGAGCTACAATTCAAGATGAGATTTGGGTGGGGACACAGCCAAACCATATCACAGGCAGAGGCAGAGGCAGGAGTGTGAACAAAATCACCGAACCAAATAATATATGCTCTTTTCAGCAAGCTGTGAGTAATTCAGTAGCGCTACAGCATAACATGAGAGGGATGGGAGATACAAATAATAGAATAGGCTAAGTTATGGAGAACCTTGAATGCTGTACTGAAGGGTTTGTCCTTTGTCTTGCTAATGCTGAGGAATTATAGAGTGACCCATCAAATCTCTGCTTTGGTTTAGCAATATGCAGCTTGGATTGGAGAAATGGGGTTGGAAGGAGGACTTTGGAAGTAGCTATGCGTGTGCTATAATTTGTTCAGGTGAAAGATGAAGAGGGACTGAACCTGTCATAGCACCGTGGTGGTGATAAAAAAGAACATGAACAAGAGTGATAAAAACTTACATTTATTATGTAAAAGGCACTGTTCCAAATGCTTTCAGGCATAAATTTAATTCTTATATCAACCCTGAGCAATAGGTACAGTAGTCCCCTTATCTGTGGTTTTACTTTACTGTGTCAACCATGGCCTAAAAATATTAAATGGAAAATTCGTAAGTTAAACATTTCTATATCTTCAATGGCATGCCATTCTGAACAGGGTGATGAAATCCTGTGTCATCCCGTTCCGTCCCACCTGAGACATGAATCATCCCTTTATCAGCAAATGTTCAGCATCCGTGTTCCCTGCCCATTAGCTGTCCTGGTTATAAGATCAACTATTGTGGTATCACAGTGCTTATATGTTCAAGCAACCTTGATTTACTTAATAATCCCAAGGTACAAGAATATTGATGCCGGAAATTCAGATATGCCACAGAGAATCCATAAAGTACCTCCTTTAAGTGAAAAGATGAAAGTTCTCAACTTAAAGAAAGAAAAAATATTGTGTGCTGAGGTGGCTAATATCTATAAGAACAAATCTATCTGTGAAGTGGTAAAGAAGGGAAGAAAATGCATGCCAGTTTTCTTATCAGAGTTCAAACTGAAAAAGTTACAGCCATAGTGTGTGATAAGTGCTGAGTAAACATAGAGAAAGCATTAAATTTGTGGATGGAAGACATGAACAGAAACGTGTTCCGATTGATGGCAGTGGGCTTCAGTACAATCTGCAGTTTCAGGCATCCGCTGGGGGTCTTGGAACGTATCCACTGTGGCTAAGGGGGAACTACCGTACGGTTATTTATTCTTATTTTACAGATGGAGAAGCTAAGGCAATGGCAGGTTAAATGAATCACTCGAGGTCATATATCTAGGAAGCAGTGGAGTCAGGATTTTAACTAGTTCCCGTTCTAGAGCCCATATTCTTAACCCTTAAGTTGAACTGAAAGGAGAGATGAGTCAGAATGTGAGAGCTTAGAGAGAGGTTGATTCTATAGGACCTGATGACAGATTAGATGTGGAGGATGAGAAACCAAGGATGGTTCTAGGATTAATTCTGGGTATGGCTTGAGAAGATGCTGGTGCCAATTAGAAATGGATAACACAAAAATAAGAGTGATTCTGGGAGGAAGAGGCTGTGTTGATCTTGCAGCCTGCCAAGTTGGATGTGTTGATGGCACATTCAAGTGGAAACATCCCTCAGTGAGGTCCTGGAGCTCAAGGGAGAGCTCTGTCAGAGGTGTGGGCTCACTGAAAGGTGAAGGCTCATCTTTGATGAGCAAACCCTAGCTAACAGAGGTAAAGTGGAGAAGTGGACAGATTTAGCCTAGAAATGACTTATTTTACTAAAGAAGGTATATAGAGTAGATGATAAGAGTATAAACCATGGAGCTTTGCTACATACCAGCTGTACAATCAGTGTAGCTTAACCTTTCCTGACATCACTTTTTGAACCTGTAAAATGGAGGGTATAAATTCTCTCTCGTGGGGTAATTATGAGAATTTAATGAGTTCATTCTTGCAGGTATTTAAAACCGTGCTTGGTACGTATTAAGAAATAGGCAATACTTTAAGTCATGGCAGATTTCTCTACAAAGAAACTTTAATGCCAAAGCAGGGTCTCTCTCATTCTCTCTCTTTCTGTGTGTGTCTATTTGTCTATCTTTGTCTTTCACTCTCTTTCTCTCCTTTTCTCTGTGACAACATGACAATCTGAGAAAATGCCTTTATAAAGTGGGTCCCTTTGTAGGGCAGATCCCATTTTGCCACAGGAAATACTGAATTGAAGTAACAAGAACATTCAAATCACACACATACCAAATGTAGCTTATTTTTTTTCTGTACATTTCTTCTTTCTCCTGAGCCCTTCCCTGCTGAATACATGAAGGCAAGTAAAATGTAATCCAACGTAAAAATTATAGTCCTTTTCAAAAATTTAAAACAGTGGTAACTCAGTCTCTTTCAGATAAGTGCTAACAACTTTCAAATATTCTTCCCCTTCCAGTCTTGTCTCCAAGATGGAGTCAGTGTAGGGCATTTGGGGTAGAATTTGGAAGCTTTAGAAGTGACAGAGAAAAGGGTGGCCTGAGACCCATGCTTCTAGGGCTTTCTCCTTTCCTCTGGGCCTCTGGTTTCTGAGGTTGTCCCTGTTTTCCAGGTGTGCCATTTGATCCTCACATCTGTGGCTGGTGAATTCCTGATGGATTCTGTCAGCCTCACCCAGCCCCAGCTTCATCGTTGCTGTCTCTTGCCCTCTGCCTGAGGTCTCATTGTGGCTCCTTTCAGTCTCCAGGCTGAGTAACTTACTTTCTAGCCCAGAGTCACAGGGTCATATTACTCCATCAAGACAAAACCTCAGGTAGGCTCCAGAGATAGACTATCCTTGACCCCCACTCTCCAACCCCGCAGTTTGTGAGACTATCCAGGCTCTTTGATGCCACACAGGAGCCCAGGGTGCCTGGGATTCCTCACTCACACAAAGCTGTCACTCTCCATCTAGAGCAGCAGGTCGCAGTGTGGGCTCATGTGTTTTACAAAGCAGTCTGCTCTCTTAGTCACAAACGGCGATGTGGCCACAGCTCCTCTCTCCTTTGCGTTTTCTCTTAAACCTAATTAACAAAAGTGCTTCTCTCTGATTTGAGTCTGGAGAATGTGGTCAGGAAGGCCTGGCCTCACTACCTCCTTTCTTTACATTCTTCCCCCTATTCTCCAAATCCACACGGGCTGGAAGGAAATAGCCTTTTCACCTCCCCCTCCCCTTCTTGTTTGATGGGATATTCTCCATATCACATTCTCTTCCCTAATAAGGTCATCTTTCCTGTTCCCCTTTCCCTGGAGCAAAGGGGGAAATGAAAATATATTAATTATTCCAGTGATACTAGTGATCAAAGACTTGGCCACTTATATAAGCCATCACAATCCTTGAGGAAAAGGCAGAAGAACTATAAACCACTACAAAAACTTACATAGTAAAGCCTGTTCTAAATCTTATAAAATCATTTTAATGCACTTCTTAGTTGGCATATGTAAAGAATTCCATGTATCAAAAATATTACTTTAGCATATAAAATAAAGCTCAATTGTGTCATAAATTGGGCCTCTTTAAAACCAATATGCTTACATATAAGCTTTCATTAAATATTTAATTCGCTAAAATTTAGTCTGCTTTTTAGAATGTGGTTAAGTCTCCTATGGGCAGGATAGTAATTAATCCATAGTTTATTAACAATGTGTTCCTAAAAATGTTACTTAACACTCTGTACCTCAGATGCCCTGTTTGTAAAATGAGAGTATTTGCAATACCTACATCATAGAGTTATTGTGGGAATTAGATTAGGTAGCACCAGGCACGTAGTAGATACTGTGTGAACAGTTGCAACATTCATTATGATTTGAGTGGGCTGGGTCCTATGTCTTACTCATGCTTTTCTTTCACTGTTGCAAACATTGGTGTTAAAAATTATTTCTTTGATCATTATTCTTTGTATCATTTGTTGTTATATACCATTGCAGTAGCTGAACATTTGAGGTCACCTTTGATATCTGTAGTTGTGAGGATTTGGAAAACAGAAGTACCTTGCCTTTGTGTAGCAGCTTTATTTTCATTCCTTCATTGTTTTTTAGATGTCCCAGGTCCTTTCAACTCAGGTATGCCATGGTTCTTTCTGCCTGTCTCTCTTGAAATTCTTTGAGCACGAAATAATTCAGGTATTACAATAATTGTAGTTATTTTTGAGTCCGTTTATACACAGAATTCTTCCACATGGCAGAAGATATGATGTCAGAGTACCTGCTAAGCATTGCCACACCCACAGTGGTTCTATCAAAGAGGAGAAAAATGAAAAGAGATCAAGAAGACACACTGGCATTAGCGATGGCTGAGGAAGAAAGGAACATTAAATAGCCTTGTTTAAATATACATTTCTGGGATTACTAGTGAGGTGGGTTTTACATGAGCTACTCAAAAAGATTAAAATCCTGTTTGTCATATTTTTAGCAAATATTTGATCTTATCAGTTGTCTTTTGACTTCAGATATGAAAAAGTTTTGAAATTTTACATCATCAAATCTATTGACTACATGTTTTGAGAATTATGTTGCTTTTAATGCTGGAGTTTTTCTTCCCTCTGTAGAGATTTGGCAAAGGACCACTTATATTGTTTTTGAGTCTTAAAGTTTTGACTTTTTAAAGCATTTGACTCTTATCTCCTTGGAGCTTATTATACTGTTTATTGTTTGAGATATGTGTAATAGCTAAACTTTTATTTTTTCTCTTTTCAATCAAAGGAGAAAATTGCTTTAATATAACTTACTGAACTTATTGTACTTCTTTTATCACGTATTAATTTTCTTTGTACTTGCACTGTAGAGTAGTTGCTACCAGTACCTGGTTGTTGAGCATGTGAAATATGGCTAGACCAAACTGAGGTGTGCTGTGAATTTAAAATACATATGGTAGATTTCAAATACTTAGAACAACAATAAAATGTAACTCATCTCAATAATTTTTGGTGTTTATAACATGTAGACATGATAATTTGTCAATATATCAACATGATATATGTTATATAATGATATATAATATACTATATATCATATTGATATGTAAATATATATTTTATATATGATATGATATATGATATGAATATATGATATATTTATATGATATGTAAATAACATAAACATGTTATTTCACTTTGTTTTACTTTTAAAAATGTTATTATTACAAAATTTTAAATTATATATGGCTCATATTACATTTCCGTTAGGCAATTCTACACATTCGGGTTTATTTCTATGCTATTGATTCTCAATATTGTTTGCAGATTTAATTATTATACCCTTATAATATGTTTCTGGGTCTGATTGAACGAGTTTCTTCGTTTCTATTCTTTATCAATTTTCTTCTTATTTATATTTGCCTATTTATTCTTCCAGATAATTTAAACATTTTTGCCAAGTTCCAATAAAATTAAATCCCTCATTTAAATTTTGATCTAAATCACTCAAAATTTATAAATTGATTTGGAAAGAACTGACATCTTTATAAGATTAAGCCTTTTTTTCCCAAGAAAATAGAATTTCTTTTTATTTTTTGTCTTCCCTTTTTATATTTTTTGAAAACTCAGTTTTTCATCATGTAAATTATACACATTTGATCTTTCAATTATTGCTAGGTATCATTTTTGTTTGTTTGTTTGTTTGTTTGTTTTTGTTTTTTTGAGATAGAGTCTCACTCTGTTGCCCAGGGTGGAGTACAGTGGCATGATCTCGGCTCACTGCAGCCTGTCTCCCTAGTTAAAGCAATTCTCCTGCCTCAACCTCCTGCATAGCTGGGCCTACAGGCATGCACCATCATGCCCGGCTAATTTTTTGTATTTTTAGTAGAGACGGGGTTTCACCATGTTGTCCAGGATGGTCTTGGTCTCCTGACCTCGTGATCCACCTGCCTCGGCCTTCCTAAGTGCTGGGATTACAGGAATGAGCCACTGCGCCTGGCCAGGTATCATGTTTTTTATTGCTATTGTAAATATGAGTTATTATTCCAATATATTTTCTGACTAGTTTTTGGCGGTTTAGGGAGGATGATTTTTAAAAATGTATCTTGTAACTAGAGATTTTTACTGAGCTTAAAAAAAATTAATTTTAATAGGTTTTCAACTGATTCTGTTGTGTTATTCTCCTTTTCAAATTAAAATGCAAGACCACAGTAAGCTCCAAATAAGCTTCTATAGCTCTCTCCAACATTTTAGCTCAAAAAATCTAATTTTTGCAAAAAGAATAGCTAGGTATAACATACTGCTGTTTATTTTAGATGAAATTTTCTCAGAATTTGACTGTAATATTGGAAATCACAGAGTTAGGATGTTTTTCTTGTATGTCCTTTAGATGCAAGGACTAGGGAAAATGGTGAATGATTCAAAGAGCACAGCTACTAATACATTTGGGACACTATGTGAGTGTGAGAGCATGTGTCTCTGTGTAAGACCAGTTGTAAGGAAAAACTGTTGACTCCTGATAGTTGCCTTTTGATGGGCATTTGAGGTTGCATTCATTACCCTAGGTGGTTACAAGGTTAGCTGAATATCTTCTCAACTGGGATTACGCCTTGAAACCCTCAGCCTTTTTCTCGGATCTCTGAGAGCCTGGGGCTTAAGTGTCATTCTTGCTACATGATTATAGGAATTCAATTTTTATTTGGTCTTAAACATCTTTTCTTTCTGCTCTCTGCCCATATGTTTTTATTAATGCCTTTAAAAAGCCTTCTTTCTTTTCAGGTAGCACAAACAATATTTTTATTTTATTTCATTAAAAAGTAGTATGTTTATTTTTAACAAAAATATTTGAACAGAAAAATCTCTTAAGTATTACAATGATTTAGTTATCTTTGACTCTACTTATATATGGAATTATTCATAATCACAGAAGTTATGATGTCACTACATTCTGTAACAGTGACTGCACCAATACCAGGCAAAGTAAGAAAGGAAGGGGCCTGCAGGAGGGATATTCCCTCATTAAAATGAGTGTTGTTAATCAACACATCAAAGAGCAAACCAAATTAATAGAAATCAAGAGGCAGTCCATATTTGTAGATTAACCTCAACACTTGCCTAAAGGGGAAGAATAATTATCTCTAATGATGTATTCAAAGGTATCTGTCCACAACAAAATGTTTTCTCTCTAGGTCAACTTACAGGACAAAATACAGGCTCTAGACTTTTGTTGTGCTCTTGTGGGCAGGCACCACCTCCCCTCCTGCCACACCAGAATTTCATCAGGGGACTATCCTGCTGGCTGGCAGAAAACATGAATATAGCATTTAGAAACATGAAATTGCTGTTATGCAAATTACATGTGCACACACACACACACACACATTTAATGTGGAACGGAAATCTTTACTGAAAAATGTCATATTGACATGGTATGTCTGTGTGTGTGTGTGTATGTGATGGTGAAGCTGTGCCTTCTAACCTATTGGGACTTTTATGTAAATGGAGATTATTTGTATGTCGTTGGGATGTGGAATGTGACTCTCTTGCCAAGCACTCCAGTTGTTTAGCTTATTTCCTGGGTAATATAATCAGAAAAGCAAAGACCATAGAATTTAAGGTGTTAAACATCTCTTTAGCCCTGAGTGAGAAGTCACTTTAAATGAGACAAGAATATGTTCATTTGTATTCCAAGCAAAGATGGAAAAAATCTTATAAATTATTAATCTACCAAGTAGCATGTATTATCCTGAGCTATTATCCTGGGTCAGGCTGCATTTCATGCCTGCTCATTTTCTATTTGGAAGGGAAGCTGCCATGATGCAGAGGACAGAGCCACCACCCCTCCCCATTCCCAACCCCAACAAATGCCAAGACAATAAATTGTAATGAAAGGATAAAATCATTGAAGTTCATTCTTATCCATATTCTATTCTAGCAGTAAGTTGTACTGAAACAGTGTAGATTTAGCTTTTTCCCCTCAAACCAACAGTGAAATAAAAATGTATTTAAGCTGAAAGAAAAAACATCTCTTAACAAAGAAAGGAATATATATGTATATGCATATAAATATATACTCACATACATACATACCTATTTTAAAATAGAGAATACTTTAACACAGAATGTATTACCACAACAGCAAGACTTATGACCTTGGGTTTGAAGTATGAAATACTAACACAGAAGTGTAAAAATGGAAAGAAAAACATTTATTTGAATGCTAATATATATTAAAATACATATTTTTACTTATTAAGTACTGTTGCAAAAATAAATATTTGTCAATTAAAATTAAAAAGCTTACAGTATAAATTCTCAAAGCTATTAAAATATATTTAATGTCAAATAGGTAATTAATTTTCTTTTTTTTAATTATACTTTAAGTTTTAGGGTACATGTGCACAACGTGCAGGTTAGTTACATACGTATACAAGTGCCATGCTGGTGTGCTGCACCCATTAACTCGTCATTTAGCATTAGGTATATCTCCTAATGCTATCCCTCCCCCCTCCCCCCACCCCACAACAGTCCCCTGAGTGTGATGTTCCCCTTCCTATGTCCATGTGTTCTCATTGTTCAGTTCCCACCTATGAGTGAGAACATGCAGTGTTTGTTTTTTTTGTCCTTGCGATAGTTTGCTGAGAATGCTGGTTTCCGGCTTCATCCATGTCCCTACAAAGGACATGAACTCATCATTTTTTATGGCTGCATAGTATTCCATGGTGTATATGTGCCACATTTTCTTAATCCAGTCTATCGTTGTTGGACATTTGGGTTGGTTCCAAGTCTTTGCTATTGTGAATAGTGCCGCAATAAACATACATGTGCATGTGTCTTTATAGCAGCAAGATTTATAATCCTTTGGGTATATACCCAGTAATGGGATGGCTGGGTCAAATGGTGTTTCTAGTTCTAGATCCCTGAGGAATCGCCACACTGACTTCCACAAGGGTTGAACTAGTTTACAGTCCCACCAACAGTGTAAAAGTGTTTCTATTTCTCCACATCCTCTCCAGCACCTGTTGTTTCCTGACGTTTTAATGATTGCCATTCTAACTGGTGTGAGATGGTATCTCATTGTGGTTTTGATTTGCATTTCCCTGATGGCCAGTGATGATGAGCATTTTTTCATGTGTCTGTTGGCTGCATAAATGTCTTCTTTTGAGAAGTGTCTGTTCACATCCTTCGCCCACTTGTTGATGGGGTTGTTTTTTACTTGTAAGCTCTCAATAAATTAGGTATTGATGGGACATATCTCAAAATAATAAGAGCTATCTATGACAAACCCACAGCCAATATCATACTGAATGGGCAAAAACTGGAAGCATTCCCTTTGAAAACTGGCACAAGACAGGGATGCCCTCTCTCACCACTCCTATTCAACATAGTGTTGAAAGTTCTGGCCAGGGCAATCAGGCAGGAGAAGGAAATAAAAGGTATTCGATTAAGAAAAGAGGAAGTCAAATTGTCCCTGTTTGCAGAAGACATGACTGTATATCTAGAAAACCCCATCGTCTCAGTCCAAAATCTCCTTAAGCTGATAGGGAACTTCAGCAAAGTCTCAGGATACAAAATCAATGTGCAAAAATCACAAGCATTCTTATACACCAATAACAGACAAACAGAGCCAAATCATGAGTGAACTCCCATTCACAATTGCTTCAAAGAGAATAAAATACCTAGGAATCCAACTTACAAGGGATGTGAAGGACCTCTTCAAGGAGAACTACAAACCACTGCTCAAGGAAATAAAAGAGGATACAAACAAATGGAAGAACATTCTATGCTCATGGGTAGGAAGAATCAATATCGTGAAAATGGCCATCCTTCCCAAGGTAATTTACACATTCAATGCCATCCCCATCAAGCTACCAATGACTTTCTTCACAGAATTGGAAAAAACTACTTTAAAGTTCATACGGAACCAAAAAAGAGCCCGCATCGCCAAGTCAATCCTAAGCCAAAAGAACAAAGCTGGAGGCATCATGCTACCTGACTTCAAACAATACTACAAGGCTACAATAACCAAAACAGCATGGTACTGGTACCGAAACAGAGATGTAGACCAATGGAACAGAACAGAGCCGTCAGAAATAATGCCACATATCTACAACTATCTGATCTTTGACAAATCTGACAAAAACAAGAAATGGGGAAAGGATTCCCTATTTAACAAATGGTGCTGGGAAAACTGCCTAGCCATATATAGAAAGCTGAAACTGGATCTCTTCCTTACACCTTATACAAAAATTAATTCAGGATGGATTAAAGGCTTACATGTTAGACCTAAAACCATAAAAGCCCTGGAAGAAAACCTAGGCAATACCATTCAGGACATAGGCATGGGCAAGGACTTCATGTCTAAAACACCAAAAGCAATGGCAACAAAAGCCAGAATTGACAAATGGGATTTAATTAAACTAAAGAGCTTCTGCACAGCAAAAGAAACTACCATCAGAGTGAACAGGCAACCTACAGAATGGGAGAAAATTTTTGCAATCTAGTCATCTGACAAAGGGCTAATTTCCAGAATCTACAATGAACTCAAACAAATTTAATTAATTTTCTTCTGCCAACTTCTTCATGGCCAGAAGCAGGAGATCAAAAAATCTGGGAAAGCTTTGTAGGTAAATATGAATATATCTTCCAAACAAAGACACGAAGGTGAGGACGTAAGGTTCTGGGATTATTCTTGGCTAGGATTCTTTAGGTATTTCAGGTATGGAGTTTGTGTACTTCAGGTAGTGTCTATGTATTTTAAATATAGTTTATATATTTCAGGTTTAGAGTATTTAGCCAACTAGTGTCTGTAGTTAACACTACAGTTAAAAAAAAAAGATCTTAATAGTCAAGTGGCTAAAATTCTCTTAAATTCTGTCATATACCAAATTTTCCATAGTGATTGAGTGACTTAGGGCATAGTCTAGTGCTAGCATGCTTAATGATTCAGGCTTTTACTGTCAGAGATTCAGGATGTATTCAGAGTGTGGAGAAGTGTTTCTCTGGGAACAGAAATGAAGTGGGAGCCAGAATGAATATTTTCTGCTTCAAATGTCTTCTTGAGTGATCCTGCCACTGAAGTTCATTCTGTGAGCTCTGATAAGGGCAGCCGTTAGAAAAACATGCTTTTGTTATAGTGTGGTTTTCTTAAAAAGAGAATTGTAATAATAATAGCATTTGGCAGTAAAACTCAATGTGCAGTAAAATATCTTAAAATTGCACTGACTAAAGTTCAGTGGGTATCATGGGTTATGACATTCCTCTCTGAGAGAGAAGGCCAGAATTTCAATGGTGCCAGAAATGAAGACCTACTGAAGTGTTAGGTCATGGGAACGGCCTGGTCCACAGTAGGAAGGGGAACCCCCTGATGGCCAAAAGGGTCTTTGATGTTTTGCCTCCTCCAGGCTCTGCCTCACCTCTACTTCTGATCTTAAACTGAGTAACCTTCTAAGTAACCTAATTGGTGGTCCAGCACACTTCTCCTGCTGTTTAGTCCCAATTCTAATGAAAAAGTCTGGATAATTAAGCTCTTTCTTAGTTGCCTCAAGCCTGGCTTCTCTGACAGCTTTGGTCAGCAGGCCGGCTGACCCTGCAGAGCCCTGTACCATCATTCTCTTAGCTCGTTGGGGCAGGTTTTCAGCATCCTGAGTCGGGTTTCCTCATTGGGTGATTTCATTAGCCCCTGTCTGGTGCCAAGCAAACAGTTCTCTTAACACGCGACATGCCCAAATTATTAAAGACCATAAATTACACCCCATAGCGGTCTTACACTTGACTGCCTCTTCCCCTTACTTTGTTCACCCCCTTTGACCCCATTTGAACTGCAGTTCTTCACACTACATTCTTAACGAGGTTATTTACTCTGCATGCCCAATGAGATTGTGCCTTATGTAATAAGGTCTCAGCTCTGAGGTATGTCCAAGAAGGCAAACTTTTCAGCTGCTAAAAGAATTAACATTTTAGCTGAAGATGACACTTTATTGCTAGATGTGCTTTCATAGCCCAAGTTTGTGACCATTTAAGAATGTCACAGTAACATATGGAGATTTTTACATCTTCACATAGATCAGTTTTGCTAGTCAGAGTAAGCAAAGGTAAGTAACAATCTATGCCAGCTGTGTAGTTAAGAATGCCAATTTATTTTTAAAATGGCTCTGTGCAGTCAACTCGATTATTTATGAAAATGAGAGAAAGGAGTGACTATGGTAATCAAAGTTCACTTGCAATTTCAAACCTCATTTAAACAAGCTGTTTAACCTGCTCTCTGTCTGCTAGTGGGAAGGAGAAAAAGCAAATGAGTCAGACAGTGGACCCACTGGATACTCAGGATATTGAGATTCTTGGGTGTGAGAGAAAATGCTTCTTAGTTTTATAAATGTTTACTGAGTTGTTTACGCTGATTTGATAAGTATATCTGGGACTTGGTGCAGGTAGGTGTTTCAAAAATTTGAATTTACTTCACCCTCAATGGTTCCTGCCTTCTTTATATATGTATGCTGGATGCATTTATTCACATTGATAGTCCCTGCATCCCAAATACTCAGATGCTGCCAGACACTCTCTCTCTCACAGCCCCTTGTTCCCCAACACACTCCACTTTAGGTTCTGTGCACAAAGGTGTCACTCTTACAACCCTAAACACTATCCTTCTGTCCTCTTCTTGTCTCCTTTTGTCCCCATGTTTTTCACTTGTTATTTCCATGTAGTAGAGGGCTTGGCCCAATGAATAGCATTGAGAAAGGGGGATGACAAATGGCAACAAGAAAATAAGAGCCTTAAAATTTGATGAAGCTGAAGAATTTTTATCTTCAAAAGATACTCCTTAAATGTAGATCAAGTAGTAGTTTTATGCTGCTCTACTTTTGATGCCACTTGGGGATATAATGATGATTTCAGGATAAAGGGGGTGTAGAAAAGTCAAATATGGCAGATACAGAACAATGTCAAACACAGCCTAAGAAAACAGTGATTTCACAATATTGCATCCTCCACTGGGCATGAAACTCTAGTATTCCGCTATGGAGCTCTCATTTAAAATGGAAGAAAAACACAGATCCTTGAGCTCTCTGAGCTTTCACTTGCCCCTTTAACGCTGAAGCACAATTATAGGATTGAAGCATTGCTAAGAGGGGGGAAGGCCAGGCAGGGCTGGTGGAAGGCAGGAAGGAAGACCTTATCTCAGTGCTGCTGTAGGGAAGGGACTGTATTGGAGTGGTTGCGGGTTCCCTGGGATTCTGTTTCCACTTACTCTCCCTAATAAGCAGCTTTTCATGCTAAAGACAATTGTGGTTTCCCTAATTTCTATGGAAAATTACTTAATGGATAGAAATTGAAATTGTCTTAAATCTTTGGCTTCTGCTGCTATTTATCTATACTAGAATCTGGAATAATATGGTATATAAATTAACCCTAAAAGACAGCATTTTAATTTCCACAGGTTGCCATTGTGCAGTGCACAGAGAGCGCTCCCTGCCACCCTGAGTCCTGCCATCTTGGAAAGCAAGATGTTATAGATGCAAGATCATAAATCTTAGAGTCCTGGTTTTATCTTTCCACTCTTCTGCTTACTACCTTGCTTGTGCTCAAGGTAGCTCACTTACCTCTCTGGATCTCAGTTTTCACTGAGAGTCTGCAAATTTGGATAATAACCAAAGCGTAGGATTGTTTTGCTATTAGTTGTAATTATGCATGTTAAAGCACTTGCTCTTTGCTGGGGTATGTGACATATATATATATGCCCAATATATGTTTTGCCTTTTTCCTTTCTTTACTTTTCTTGAATAAGTAGGAAAAACACAAGTAGAGGAAAAACACAAGTAGAAGAAAAACAGCTTTCTAAGCCATTTTGATTTCTCACAAAGTAACCTAGATCAGTGTTTTCAGGCTTTCCTTAAATCTTACCTATGAACCAAATATAAAACAGATAAAAAGTGGAGCTTGAGTAGGAGCTTGGGGCTTCCACTCTTCAGTTTCCCAAGCCTCATTCCTCTTGTGTCCTGAGGGAATGGAGCTCCCAATTCCAAGTAAATAGTGACCTCTGGAGCTGTGCACTGAGATATATGCCCTGGCATCTCCACGGGTTATGACATCTCTGTGCCTTTAGTAAATTATTAGAATTACCTTTTCCTCCTAATTTACTGACTTATCTGAGCTATTTTAATGATATCGTATACTGGATTCACAAAGACTATGTCAGAATTCTGCACCATGCGTTCTCAGCAAAGAGAGAAGCACATGCTTAAGGGATTCTGAAGCACAAAGTGTTTGGAACTGAGATATGCACAAAATTTCCTTGAGGCATTTCATTGTGAGAAAGGATATTCCATTTTTAAGCAACATGATCCAGCTATCTGCACATTTTCCAAGGATTATTACTTGTCCTTGGGTGTACTCTGATGCCTGGTGTCAAGATGAACTAGAATATTTACTGAACTCCTTGGCATATAGTGCATTTCCTCCTGATAATTTATAAACATTAGATTTTAGTAGAAAGTTACCAAAAAAGTTTCTTGAATAACTGAGCTCCCTTATTCGTGCTCATTGATGCTTAACTGGATGGAGCATTGGCACCCAGAATATTAAATCCTTTTCATACAATTAGGTTATGTGCTTATGCATACTAACAAGTATGTGAGTGTGGGATGTTTATCTTCTTCCTGAAGATTATAAATTATTTTGGCAGGTACTGTCTTTTTCTATTTCACTGTGTAATATGTGCCCAGAGGCAACTGTGCATCCTCCAAACAGAAATCGATGAAGTTAGAGAATGTCCTGAAATGTATGTCTCAAATATGTTGCATTTTCCCTCACTAGTACATGCATCAACCACTTGGTGGCTATCCTTCTGCATCTGTTATATTTATTACATTAGTTTTCAAAATAGATTCTTTATTTCATAATCATTTAAATAAAAGAAATTAAAGTTGGTAAATATAGAATGCCATCCTAATTTTTGATTTGGTACAAATACTTAAATGACTAATTCAAGAACTGAATTTTAAACCTAAATTGCAGTTGAGAATATTTTGAGATTTGGGAAATGTCATTATGCTATCATTGTATTTGTTTTCTTTTGCCCATCTTGTACCTACCAACTGAAGTAAATATCTTGAAATACAGGGACAGTAGTACTGTTGCTGTTTCCAATCCAGTCCATTTTGGCATTGAATGAGATGTAATACCATTGGAGTCTGATTGCTGAATCAGAGAGAACTGAACCTATTTTTGTTCTCAGGAAGGGAGAAATTTGAAGGTTACACTGAGATAAGGAGTAACAGGAGGAGGAAGAATAAGAAATTTTTGTTTCTGGATTTTCCAAATCAAGTGGCCCATATAACTACACCAACTGTTTTCAGGTGGTCAGTCCCACATTGTGGATGTATGTCGCCATCCACCAGAGTAATTCTATTTTTTTTTGTCATCTTTATAACCAAGTATGAAAGTACTGGCATGCTTTGCCCTCTCCTGGCTTGATTATTACATTAATCAAGATGTGATAATTGTCTGATAGGCATCCAAGGTTGGGCTCCCATAGCTGTGGTAGGGGTTGTGTACTTACTACTTCCAGCACATCAGTTTGGCATATCAGTTATCTGCTTCCTCTACCCTGCTAACCACAGTACACTGTAGTCGTTATATGTGAAACCAAGAGGAATGACGTGAAATGAAAATGAATATTAGTAACCTATCACATGGGTGGCCATGGGCTGTAGTTCATTCTGAATAGTGCTAGTTAAGACTCTGAACACATGTCTGAGAAACCAGATAACTGGTTTTATCACATAAAGTCATCCATGAGAAACTGCACCCCAGAAAGCTTCAATGTGGGTTGTTTACATTTTTATAGGCACATAAGCATTATAGTCTAAATAGCTCACTTAAGGTCAGCCTACTAGTATTTAATAATAAGTTTAATCAAGAAAGGAACCAGATTGCTCTTAGGTGTATGCAGTGCTATAATATTTTTCTGTAAGAGTAAAACAGTGATATTGAATCTTGGCTATATTTTAGAATCACTTGGGAGCCAAATGATTCTTTAAAAAGTGGTGCCTGATCCTACCCCACGAATACTTTATAATTCATGCCGGGATGTGACTTGGGATTTTTGGAAGCTTCTCATGTGATTCTAATGTGGTAACCAAGGTTGAGAACACTTGCTCTGAAGTACAGATTCTTCTTTAAACACCATTTGATTTCATCATTTAATTTAATCATAATTTGTGAGCATTATATTTGTTGACTGATAACTTGTTTTATCTGTCCCTCTCAGAAGAATGTAGGCTCTGTCAAGGCACAAACCATGTCTATCTTATTCGCTTTTGTATCCCCAGAGCCTGGTATAGTGCTGGATAAATGAAAATGAGTAATATTGTTTCTCTTTGAAAACAGTTCATTACCAATGAGAAGTACAGGCTTCAGTTTTCCTAGGCAGCATTTAGCACTTTTACTGGAATAGTAATTCACTTAAAATGTGAGGGTGATAGCAATTTCTGCGGATAAGTGGCCGCATAAGAGAGTCAAGTGGAGGAGAAGATGGGGAGGAAGAGAAAGAACAGGTCAGTGGCATGGAGCTGTGCTCCTGAGAGGAGCGTTCTTTACATGAGGAATTTTCAGGATGATAAGTTGGCTTTTCTTTGGCTTAAAATGACATTTTAAACTTCAATCTAATTTTTGATTCAAACTTAAAGTCGGTGTAAACGAGGAACCTTGATGGACAGTACAAGATGAAGGAAGACAATCTGGAGTGGCACCTTGTTTTACCCAGCATTTCAGGAAAAGAACCGGCTTTCACAACGAGTAAGCTGGCCTGGGCTGGGCTGTGTAGGGCTGTGCAGGGGATTGTCAGAAGCAAGGCTCTCTCGTGTCTACTTTAGTTTTGGACTAGGTGATTACTACAACCAAAAGTCATCTTTAACCTGGAGAATAATTCAGCCCGCAACAGCTCATCAATCTGCTGTTGCTGTTCAGCAGCAAAAATTTAATACATAATAAATAATTTTTCACTGGCTCACAAGGAATAAAGATTTCTTTGTAAAAATATTTCCCATTTTAAGGTTAACTATCATCACACACCATTAATGCTTAATCATACACTTAATTTGAAATCCAAATACTGAAGATTTAAACTGAAATTTTACCCACAACGTGAAATGATTAATTTGGTAAGTTGTGATCTCTGCATGTGGTTCCACTACTTATAAAGATAGGATGTGGAGGAGGAGTTGTAAGAAAGCTGAGTGGGAACACATTGAGTCAGGGTATGTGTTTATATAATGCGTTTCACAGACTACTTTAAATTTTATATAACAGACGTTTTAATAATACTTAGTATATACCAGGCATTGTTATTAGCATATAACAAATATTAACTCTTTAAATCGTTATATCCACTCTATGAAGTAGATACTATTGTTATCATTTCTAGTGTGCCGACAAGAAACAAAGGCACACAAGAGATTATAACCTCTGCCTGCGTTAGTCTGTGCTGAAGATCACAAAGTGTATTAGTGATACAACCAGGAACCAAACCTGAATTGTCCAAATTAGAGTCTGTGTACTTAATCCATAAGCTAAATTACCTCTCTAGGAAAAAACCTTCCACCTCTATGTGCTCTCTTCTTAAACCTAAGGAAGGAGGCCATTCTCACCACTGCAGTTAGAGCTGTTTCATGTCCAGGAGGAAGATGACTTTTGTAAGATTGTTGACCAGTGGCAAGGGGCACCGTAAGTGCATTTTGAAGGAGTGGCTGTTCTGATCGTTGGACCTGCACTTACCTGAGCAGTCCCAAGAGAGGTGAAGACCAGAAAGGCCAAGTTAAACATTTTGTATTAAAAGAGAAAGAAAACATGTGTGAACTTTCTCATGGATATAGAAGTAATGGCCTCTAGTAAGTGGGCCTCTAGTAAGTGTGGTGAGTTGGAGACTCACTTTTCCTCACATGTCTTCTGTGCTACACAGGCGTTTTCCATACTGTGCAACTGTTAGTTTCATAATATTTTCCACGAAAAGAAATATCATTTTCCTGTAATCCCCAGCACTTTGGGAGGCCGAGGTGGGCAGATCACGAGGTCAAGAGATCGAGACTACCCTGGCCAACATGGTGAGACCCCATCTCTACTAAAAATACAAAAATTAGCTGGGTGTGGTGGCAGGCACCTGTAGTCCCAGCTACTTGGGAGGCTGAGGCAGGAGAATCGCTTGAACCTGGGAGGTGGAAGTTGCAGCGAGCCAAGATCGTGCCACTCCACTCCAGCCTGGCGACAGAGCAAGACTCCATCTCAAGAACAACAACAACAACAACAAAAATATTCTGTGTATATACCAATTAGTATAAGCCCGAACTCAGGGAGGTCTTTGCTGTAGAAATTCATGTAGAAATTACAAGTATCTGAGCAAAGGTAGATCAGGACAAGGGAAGCTGAGTTTGGGGGCTCTTAGGGAAAAATAACCCTTAGGAACTGGTGACTTGTGAGTTCTACCTCGTTGAGCTAGGTATCCAGTGATGGGAAGGGGAAGCATATCTGACAGGTTTCTACCATGGCCATGAGAGCTAATGATAACAGAGCAGATGGAGGATGAGGAGATTTGGGAGGAGAGGGCACATGAAGTTTAGGTTATGTTGCATTGGTGCGGCCTGTTGAGCATCTAAAATACCAGGAGAACCAAGATGCATGATCCTAATGCCTGCTGTGGCATTGATGCTTTATGCACATATGCTTGATGGGACTCTGAATCCTTGGAAGGGCCTTATTTTGACAACTTGCCAGTTGAAAATGTCAGTAGGGGCTAGTGCACATGTATCTAGGCTGATATTTTTGCATTATAGACATGTCTTTAAATCTAATAGCAGAATTAGGTGCCATGAGTTAAAATACATATGATTAAGTCCGGATGTGCTGGCTCAGGCCTGTAATCCCAGCACTTTGGGAGGCCGAGGCTGGTGGATCACTTGAGGTCAGGAGTTCGAGACCAGCCTGGCCAACATAGTGAAACCCCCTCTTTACTAAAAATACAGAAAATTAGCTGGGCGTGGTGGTGGGCGCCTGTAATCCTAGCTACTCGGGAGGCTGAGGCAGGAAAATTGCTTGAACCCGGGAGGTGGAGGTTGCAGTTAGCTGAGATCATGCCACTGCACTCCAGCCTGGGCAACAGAGTGAGACTCTGTCTCAAAAACAAACAAAAAAAACCCACCAAAACCCAGAAACATACAATGAAGTGTTTTTTAGAGCTGTGGTTAATCAGATCATGATAGTCAAATGAATAAATTTTAAACCCTTATTAATGTTTTTAATGCTAAGAATTTACAGTTAAAATCAATATTTTTCTCAAAGTAATGACTCTGGATATTGGATTATATCATTTAGGCATGAAACTTTCTGATAAATATGCACTGGGAAATGATTTCACGTCTAACTTTTCTTTCAGGGAAAGTGGAAAAGTTAAAGGGTTTGGACAAAACCACGTATACCAATGTATTTTATGTAAAAATATTTTTTAAATAATAAATGTACATTTAAAACATTGGGAAAACTTGGTTTCTATAACACTGTATGAATTCTAAGAAGGCAATAAAAAGTATTGTTAATCAACTGTTGGATTAATGTTTATTATAACCAGAAATTTTTATTTAGAATTGTCAAAATTATTATAAAGTAGAATTGCATATTTTATGTGCTGCAATACTTTGGGGCCCCTCATAATTAATGTGTGGACTAATAGGAACATAATTTTAATATGAGCTTAACTATTTTATTATTCTCTCCATTCTTTGCTTCACTGAGGGTCTAAAGTACAAGTTCTTTCTGCTTTCAAGGAAAGGGGGATTTAGAAAGTTTGTTTAGTGTGATAATTAAGGGCATGAGCCCTGGAGATAAACCACACAGGTTCAAATCCCCTCTCTAGCACTGATTAGCTGTGTGGCTTTGGGAAAATTATTTTTTCTGTGCTACAATTTTATAATCTATAAAAGGGGAATAAAAGTTATACCTACCTCTGATAGATGTGGGTATTAAGTGAGTTAATACATATAAAGCAACTAAAGCAATGTATGCATATACTAAATATTTAATTAACATCAGATATTAGTTTTTGATTGGCTCTACATCTGGTAGTAATCAAGGCCTTGCACTGTCAAGGCCTATTATAAAAGACTACAGAGAAAGAATAATAACCGCTTGCTTGTTGAGTGCTTACTGTGTGTCAGACACTTTTCAAGGCACCTTTTATGTACTAAAGAAAAGGGAATTCATAGGCATAGAAAAATTGTTTTTGATAAGCATAGAGAAGAAATTTTCCCTGTGTCTGAAAGATCCTCTAAATTGGCGAGAGAGACCATGGGTCCTAGGAAAAGAATGGGTTTGGGTCATGCTTTCTAACAGCACAGCCCCGAGAGAAAGTTAGGGGTTGGTGCTTCTGGGACAATGGGATCATACACACTTTTGTAAAGAAAAATTCCTGATGAGAAGATTTCTATCATGGAAACAAAGGTCCATCAAGAATAGACTGCGAAGAGTAGTGTCATTGTTTCAGCACCCAGAATCTTTGTGGTTCTTGTATTGACCTGCAATATTGGTCAGCTGTCACTAGAGGGTGCCCTGTCCACATCTGCCCAAAAAGACTAGATTATCTCTCCTTCCTATGGACATAGAGGAGATATTTTATTAATGGCAGCTAGAGTAGTCTCCTTTCATCAGGGGAGATACCTGTCCAGTATCTGACTTACTCCATGTGAACGTCCATCCTCGTATCACAACACTCCAGCATATCTGCAAGACCAGAAGATGGTAGCGGGGTGCCGATCAGTCAGATGGATGGGACGGTGATATCGTGGAGCTGAATTGAACCCTCTTAAAAACCTCTGTGCTGTGGCAGCAATAAATGATCCCTACATTGCATTAATATTCAGTGTATGTTTGGGCTTATTTTAGAGACTTAATAAAAGTATAGTGGCTGGACATGGTGGCTCATGCCTGTAATCCCAGCACTTGGGATTAGGAGGCAGGAGGGAGGTGGACTGCTTGAACCCAGGAGTTTGAGACCAGCCTGGGCAACATAAGGAGACCTCATCTCTACGAAAAAAGTATGTCCTATAGCAAGATAGAAGAGGTAGATTCTATACATTCTACACTTAGATTTCCCCAAATCTGTGTGAGCCTATGTGAACCCAGGCAAGTCATTTAATGTTACCCGTTTCCATCATCTGAAGAATCAAGGGGTTGGTTTACAAGATGATACATAAAATTTCTAATAGTTTCTCTAAGATTTGGAACTCAAATGGATGATTGTGAATGCCTATAGAAGACCATGGTGAAATCTTTGAAGCGAGCTGGTAATGTAGTACTAGTATTTGCAGATTGACAGGCATGAGTGCTGATAAAAGGAGAGAGAGGTTATTGGAGCAGCCTTTGATGATGGATGTGACTAGTTAACCAAGGGAAGAAAAACAATAGGCTGGAGAATGGAAACAAGATGGTGACTGCTGGAGTAAGTAATTAAGATTCTTATCCTCTGGTGACATTAGGCGGGGTTCTGGAAATCTTCATGCCTTGGGTGGATTTGCAGACTGATTTTTTGTGGGCTAAACACAATAATTTATTGTTCATTTTTGTTCTCCTTACGTTATTTGAGCTCCTTAACCCTGAGAACTTAAAGAAGAATGGAAAGCTATGCATTAAAGATAGAAATAGTGGCAGGAATATTTTCTTAGCTTCTTGATCTCCTGTGCTTGGCTGCAGGATGCGGACTTTCACAAATTCAGGCACACTTTCTTTAGGGAGGAATGTGGCTTAGAGTTAAAAGATGTTAACACTCCTTGGGGACTATTCTTATAGCTGCCTGAGTGGCAGGGTACTGTGAGCTTGAAAAGAACCAAGGAGAAAGAACAGGTTTCAGAGATAGGTATCATGCCAGCTGTAGCAATTGTGACCCATCCAGCTTCTGTGCATCAGAGTTGAACCATCTTTTCACTGGTTTCTGTCCTTGAAAACGTTAAAAGTGAGTATTTATCTCTCGTTGGCTTATTTACTCCTCAGACTCAAAATGGAGAATGCATTGAATTACTTTCTCTGACACAGAGATAAAGTTTTTATACACTTAGAAAGCTTTTTCTTTGTTATTTTTTTGGTTTCAGTATATCAGTAGAGAGTTATCTTTTCATATATAATACTAACTTTTTAGATTTTTAACATTGTTGTGGTAGTTTTAGTTTTCTTTTTTTTAACAAAAGGGGGAGATAAATCTGTGGATGAATGTTTCCTTACCTAGGCTGAAATCTCTTAGATATTTTCTTTTCTCTAAACCTCTGAGGCAGACGGTTTCAAACTTTCTCACTTTCAGAAACTTAGTGCCCTTAGTGATTCAGTATATTTTTCACAGTCACGCCTAGGCCAAAAGAAAAAGCTAACAGTTGTGTTTATTAAGTACATAGGTCCAAACAATTTAAGTATTTATACCTAACAACAGCTATATGAAAAAATAATATACATAAGTTACTTGTGAGATTACTGTAGCATCCCAGAACACCTTGACAAACAGTTTGGGAACCATGACTCTCAGAATAGATAACCGCAGATGGAATTTAAAGAAATTCCCACTGTAGTAGAGAGTTAGGTGGACAACTAACAACTTCTATATGGCCTGTCATTATGCAGATGGTGGGAAGTTGAGACATTACAATCTGGGCAACTAGAAAGGCAGGTGTGGTAGTAGCAGGAAGGAAAGATGATGGCCCTCTTGGGAAAAAGCTGAGAGAAAATCCTTGGCTAATTCTAACTCAAGGAATGCAATGAAGGTCCTTGGAAGACAGAGTCAAGATCGTTCCAGCGTCCCACCTCAGTGATTGCTGGTGAGGTGAATGGATTTTATACATGTAAAGTGCCCAGATAGTCTCAAGTCTTAGTCTTTATGCAGTCTCATAATGTAATGTTTGATATATGCATTATATAAATTTTGCTGCTACTTAAACTCATTGATGAAACTCTGTGGAGTGTGAGTCCTACCCCTGCATTTCATATAACACCAAGAGTGCAAGAACTGGGGCAATATGCTATCTATCAGTGTTCCTTATGGAATTTGGGTGTTACATCTTTTTTTTTTTTTTTTTTTTTTTTTTTTTTTTTTTTTGAGTTGGAGTCTCGCTCTGTCGCCCAGGCTGGAGTGCAGTGGCGCGATCTGGGCTCACTGCAAGCTCCGCCTCCTGGGTTCACGCCATTCTCCTGCCTCAGCCTCCCAAGTAGCTGGGACTATAGGCGCCCGCCACCACGCCCGGCTAATTTTTTATAGTTTTAGTAGAGACAGGGTTTCACTGTGTTAGCCAGGCTGGTCTCGATCTCCTGACCTCCTGATCCACCCACTTCGGCCTCCCAAAGTGCTGGGATTACAGGCGTGAGCCACTGCGCCCAGCCTGGGTGTTACATCTTAATAATACTTGCTATTATAACATTTCCCAGAGTGTGTTCCATGGGAATTAATTGATGCTACTTGAAAATAATGTTCTGCAATTAGACATGTTTGATGAATACTGGGTTAAAACAAATTATGCTGGGCTTCACAGAGCCTTTAATATGTTAGTCTACATTGTGAAGCTTGGGGAGGAGAGATAATAGCATAATTTATTCCCTAAGCTTCATTGATCAAGGAAACTTTTTATATTGAATGAAACATCTTATAGATTCATGTTTCATAGAATATACTTGGGGTGAGTAGTTCCAAAGGATCTTTTTAACCTATTTCTTTTGAATTATTTGAATAGATATTTACTGATCAGGGCTCTGATTTATCTGATATTGTCTTCCACGTTGGGATTACAAATTGAACCCTAACATTATGTTTATGAGAAAGGACAATGTATTTTAAATCAGTTCTTTTGCACACTAGTTTTCTTCAATGCACCATGGTTTAGGTGTGAATCATCTGTATAGTGTTATTGCGTTTCCAACATTCTAATGCTGAATTATGTATATAACACAATTCATAATTTATTAACAATTTCCTTGCAGATGAGTGCTTCTAGTCATCAGAATATAAAAATGCACATTTATTTCCAGTTATCCATAAAGTCTTCAAGCCTAATAATACATGTTTTTAAAACATGTATTATTTAAAGGGGGAATCTTTTAAATTCCTAAGTATATGCTGTATCACATAAGTTTGGTCCCCCATTAAAAACATAACAAACCCACTTGCCTTTCTAGGTTTTGGATAAGTTGGCAAAAAACCAGAGAAAATGTAGATACCAAAATATCACAAAATATAAAGTCTGTTATTGAAATGGTCAGGTTAATATTGAACTCCAGAATTAGGCAGACATAACCATTGAGTTCCAGTTAGTATTAGAGTGAGGTAGGCCTCCGCCTGCACAACTTATGCCAAACATATGCTTTCCTCAGATAAAGCCAGTTCTACAAAAGAAGGAAGGGGGCTGAGTCTTGCAGCCTTCTACTGCCCCCATTTTACCTGGTCCCTAGGAGTAGTGTGAGACTGGGACAAGAGATCTGGGATTACACTGATTAGCGTGCTTCACAGGAGGGAAATATAAGGAGAAAGGAAAAAGTATTTCTCAGTAACATCCGAGTTAGCCAGGAAGGCTCAGGAAATCCCTGTTTGGTGATGAGATCATTGTGTCATTGTTTAGAGATTTCTAATTCATGATGCAATGTATTTTTAAATGGTAAGTTTTAGCTTGTTTTTATAATTCTAAACTCTTTCAGACACCAGTTGTGTATCTAATCTTTTGTTTACAGGACCTATTCAATCTAAATCAGAAAAAGAACAGGCTCAAGCTACAAATCAGATAAAAAGAAGTAGAAATGACTGTCTTGTGTTTATAAAATGGCGATCAAGAGATTTCATGTTAATGACTGACTACCGAGGCATGCTATTTGGCTATATGTGTCTGTTTCCCACAGAAAGGATGTCGGGCCTGGTGTTGATGGGCAAGCTCTCCAGAACATGGTACCACACGTGCAGCACGGGCTCGGGCCTCAGAGTCAGGCACGCTGGAGCACTCGTTGCAGCTCAGGTGCCACCCACAGGGCGAGCTCACACATGCTCGCTCTAGTGAGTGCTGGTAGCAGACGAGGATGCCTAGGCTCTCCTTCTATATGAAGAAATTAAATACATTATTTAGGACTAATTTTAAATTAGCTAGGTCTCTTTTTTAAATGAAAAAAAAAAACTGGGAGAAGGGTGATTTGACATTATGAAAGCAGTTTGTAAGGGCTTTTCATGTAAAGCAACTCTAGAAGAACTATAACTGTGAAGACACCCAGGCAAAGTTTGGTCTCCAGGTTAATTCAGGGCAAGTTAAAAGAGGAGTCTGTTCAAGCCTGGGGTAGAATCCCAGGGTGAGAAGCAGTATTTGAGCTGTTGACACCTAATAACAAATAAAACTAATAGTAGTGCAGATATTTGTATTTATTTAAATCTCTTTTTAACTGAATGTCTTTAAAACACAGTATAAAGAGATTAGGAATACTTTTTAAAATAAATTTTAGTGATCTTAATATTGAGGCTTTATTTTTTTAAGTGAAAAGAGTTAGTAAGGTAAAGGTATCCCTTCTTCTTTCCTTCCTTTTTTTTCTTCTGTTGAATTCACCACATTTATGGGAGAACTGAATATCTAGTGTTGATGTCATAACCATGCATTCCTCTTTGTGATAGTTGTATATCCGAATAATAGGTCAAATATCTCAGAGAAAATAGCCATGTTCTTAAGTCTTGTGTTGTTGTGTCTTAAATATATACAATGTCTTAAATATATACAATGAAATATATATGTAAGGGTTTATAGAAGTTTAAATACCAGCTGTGTAACTATGATTATTTTTCTAGAAAAATCTAGGCAAAATTGATAGGTTTCATTTTTAAAAATGAGAAAAAGTTATAAAGGGATTTCTATAAGTAAAATATTTTATTTTAAAACATCTTGTTTAAGGTAGAAGAGGTAAGGACTAACAGTTTAGAACTCGAGAGGGTCTATTTCTGAAGTAGTGATATTTCAGAGTGCAAGATTGCCGCAGGAAAAAAGAAAGGTGAATTTTTTCCTACCTAGATTTGGACACAGCAGCAGTTAATTTTGGTAAGTGAAGGACTTCATCTGAAGCAAAGCTTGACTGATAGGGGACTGGAGTAGAGCTAGGAGGAACAAGAGGCTGCACTCAGCACAGCTGAAGGAACCTCAGTTCTCATACCTGCTGGTCAGTGACACACAAAGTCAAGTGTGAAAACAGGAAAAAGTGGGTTTTGAAGCCGAGGCAGTCCAAGCCACCCACGATGACTTTGAAAAAATTTTCAGCATTCACCTTAGGAAATAAGCCTTCACATTTCTTGCTCACATTCTGCATGGCAGCCCAGAAGTGGGGGATGGAGGAAGATGATTTTACAATTCATAACTTGGCTGGGTGTGGTGGCTCACACCTATAATCCCAGCAGTTTGGGAAACTGACACAGGAGGATCACTTGAGGCCAGGAGTTTGAAACCAGCCTGGGTAACACAGAGAGACCTCCTCTCTACAAAAAAAATAAAAAAAAATTATCCCGGCGTGGTGGCACGTACCTGTGGTCCCAGCTACTGAGGAGGCTGAGGTGAGCGGATCGCTTGCGCCCAGGAGGTTGAGGCTGCAGTGAGCCGTGATAGTGCCATGGCACTCTAGCCTGGGTGACAGAGTGAGACTCTGTCTCCATAATAATAATAATATAATAATAATAATAATAATAATATAATTTTTAAAATGTTTAAAAATTAATAAAATTCAAAAGTGCTTAAGTAAGGCTAGATTAGTTTGCAAGTCCAATACTAAGTTGGCTCAGTGGTGGAGTAGGGTAGAAGTGATGGGGAGGACATGAAGGAGAGTTGTCATGATGATGATTTTTTTTTATTAAATAGTGTTTAAATAATCTTTTAACGAGTTTATTCTGACTAATTGAAAGGAATTTTCGAATGCTTTAACTTTGATATAGTATTGGAACAATTTGGAGTAAGATTGGTAGAAATGTTAAATCTGTGGGTTCTAATGGCCCAAGGGGAAAACAGTCACGGAAAATTAACTTAGGATGCACTCTACCCATAACCCAGTTCAGCCAATATACTCTGCAGTTGAGGAAATCCTATCTCAGAAAAGTTCACTTTCCAAAAATGGAACAACCAAGACTAGCACCTGAGTTATTTATTTTCATATTTGGTAGTGTTCTTGTTCTAAAAGTCCTAAAACAATTATTCCATAACATTGCATTACAAAATAAGACATGGGATCTACCACAAGAAGCTGATGTCTTGCTGGATACAAATGAATTTGATTGCAAGGTTCCCCAGTCCCTATAAATGTAAAGGGAATACTTTAATAGGATTTCTTTGGGTAAATTTTTAAGAAGAAAGTTTTTGAGACCACTTAAAGCACTTTTCCCAAAGTTAAGTAGATTTTTTTATTTTTATTTTTTTATTTTTATTTATTTATTTTTAACAGAGGGTCAAACAGGTCATCTGGAATAGTAGTACCTTTTCGAACAAGATAGCATTTCTGCCAGGCCCAGTTAGTTTACACTGAGCTGTAACTGTCTTTGGCTGGAAGTGATAACTAAAAGCCCCCTGTGAGCCTGTGATTAGCTCATAGGAGTATTCATTTGTGTGGATCCCTGGGTCTGTCAGTAAATGTGTCTTAATTCATAGCTTTGGGTTTGTCAGAATAGCCCAAACAACCCTGACTTTCATGTAGGGTCAGGATATGAATTTTGTGTAAAGAAGAAGCATCCTCACTCTTGGCTCATACAACAGACCCAGTGGATAATAATGAATTCTTTCTCTCCAGGAATCTGAACAAACTGCCAAGTTGTAGGTTTTCTTTAAGTAAAAGTAGAGCCTATTCATATTTATTTCTGATACTTTTTACTCAACTCCAAGAATTTTGGCTTTAGTACCTGTGAACTGCAAGCCTGTTTATATTGGTGATTAGTATATGAGGGAACTTGAAGCTGGGATAGAAAAAGATGTTAAAAGTTATATTAAAGTCAACTCAAGACCTTGAGAAAGATAGCTGAGGGAAAAAGAGGAGCATAAGGAAGGGGAAGGAGAAGGGAGAATAGGCGGAGGAAAGGAGGGGAGGAGGATGAATGGAAAGGCACAGTAACTGTGGTGGTCATTATTGATTGTTCGCTGAGTATTTCTAGCCCTCCTTGCCTGTGAAAATAGACAATGATGTGAAAACAGATAATAATACTCTCTCTATTCCTGAAGTTAATCATGGCCTTGTAACCTACTTGGCTAAAAATGCATGAATGGACCTGATATGTGCCACTTCCAGGCAGAAATGTAAAGAGCCAGTGCCAGTTAGTGGTTCTCCACATTTCCTTCTTTCTACTGTAATTGTAGAAGTACCTGCTAAGATGTAGCCCTGTTAGGTTGATCCCTGAGTGAAAATGATGAGCAGAGTCCCTCTGCCAACCTGCACTGATATTTCATGTCAGCTAGGAAATCAACTTTTATTAACATTGAGAGTTTGTTCCCATAGCGTAACGTAATTTATCCCATTAAACACAGAAATTAGGACCTAAGAAGAGGGAGTCGGCATAACAAAACTATGAAATAGGTAGCATTGGCCTAGCTGCTCAGTAAAGGGTGGCAAATAAACTTGTCAGAGGCTAGAATGATGGTGATTCTTATCATACAGTGGCAAAACATTTGGTAAGAATGTTGGTTGGAATAGCTTTGAAGGCAAATCATTTACCTAATGATTTTGAAGGCAAATCATTTATCATTTGTAACCTTATGAAAAGAGGTTGAAAACAGAATCTTAGTAGCATGTTTTGGTTGCTACTGATTATTCATGGCAAGCTCAGGAAAAAACTGGTTAGTGCAAGCAGGAGTACAAGCGAAGAGAGGGAGTCCAGAAATTTGGAGAGACTTGTGGGTTTGGAAGAGACTACTGCTTCTCAAACTCAAGTTGTAAAAGAGAAAATTGGACAACAAAGGCTGAATAAACCCATCCTCATGGCAAATAGCAAATCAAGAGTATGGTTGTCATACATTGTTAAAAGCTTTGGATGGATTAAGATGTCTTGGAATAAGGGTCCAACTGATGAGGCAGTACCCCCAAAATCCTTTTGATAAGGTAAAATGGCATGGAGGAATGAAAGCTAAAGTTATGGTTCTCACTGTCTAGCAAGATAGACCTAAGGTATGTGCAATTCAGAATACATATGTGTATATATATATATATGTGTGTGTGTGTGTGTGTGTGTCTATATATATGTGTATATATATATACACAGAGAGAGAGGGAGAGAGAGAGAGAGTAGGGGGGACAGTGAGAGAGAGAGGCAGAGAAAATGAAGCGGAGGCATGGGGATGGGAAAGCAAAGAAATACAGCAAATCTAAGTGTATCTAGTAGAGAACCATGAGCATAGCTGCAGGCACAAGGAGGCTACAGGCCTCAAATAGCCACAAAGTTAAGTTTTCAGGAGAGTTGTATTGTCATAAGACCCAATAGCTTGAGCTAAGAGAAATCGACTATTGAAGACCTAAAATGACTTTTGGTCAGAAGTAGATCAATAAAGTTTCTCAGCCTTCACTGAGGGCATGTTCTTCAACATCTGTATTAGAGATCTGTATTAAAGATAATAGAAAAGAAAAAAACTGTCTAGAGGGTGGGAGTCAAGGGCTATGGACAGTGATGTTTGGAGAGCTTCTCCTATAAAGCAAAACTGCAGCCTATTTAAGGAGCATTCTCCACCCCTGGGGTGGGGAACCTTTGCTGTACCCACTCAGAGGAATTTTAGGGTGGCTGCAGACCAGTGACTGCTGTGGGTCTCCCATGCTTCCTCGTATTTCACTTTTGTATATTGGTGTGAGTTGGGCCTACAACTTACTGTCTAGATCTCCAGATCAAGAAGAATTACACCCATATCTTATACAGAGATTCCTATGCATCACCTAGAAATTCTAGAGATGCTTCTAAATGGGAAGGACATCACAAAGTAAGCCAAAGATTTAAACCGACTAAGGAAAGATAATTGCAACACGTGACAGAAAAGGTCCCAATCATTATTATATTAGGAATGCCTATAAATCAACAAAGAAACATGCAATGGGACAATAAAATGATGAGCAAAGAACAGCTAATGTGTTGTTAGTCTTGGTCTAGTGAGAAATAGATGCCAATAGGGGATTAAATGTGCAAGGGGAATTGAGAGGAAATGGGGAGGAATCTGTTAAAGGCTGGGAAGGTTCTTAGACCACGATGCAAATCTGACCCTAAGTGAAAGAGAGAGGGAAGGAACATTGAGTAAAAGCATTTCAGACCAAGGGTACAGTCTAAGGAAACTTCTGCAAGGTTGTTGAGGACCCTTGAGCCAATGTAACCCTCTGAGGAGTCTTGTGTCTCTCAGGAATGGGCCTGCCTAATATCTCTGCCATGCTCAGTAATGGGCAGGGAGCAGAGGACAGCAAATAGGACTCTTGGTCAGTTGTGCCCCTTGTAGTTGGAGGTCTGCAAGACATAATCTTATGGCCATCACTGTTAACTTTAACAGTGATATGAAACACATGAAGAGATGGACAACTATTCTCATAATAACTGTATTTCAAAATAAAACAGTGACAAGAGATTACTCTTTTTATCCCCCACATAGGTAAAAGATTTTGAGAAAGATACTAGACCCTATTGGTAAAGATGTGGGAAACAGCAAACTCATCCTTCAGTTTTGAGAATGTAAGTTGATATAATTTTTCCACAAGACATTTTGCCATATCCCTTAAAATTACAAATGCACACACCTATAGCCCAGCAATTCTATCTTTGTGATGTATCCCACAGATACATTCACAAGTGCACAGAGAAGTATGTCCCGGGATATTTATTTAATGAGTGCTTGTAATAGCAAAAGATTGGAGACAACTTAAATGCCCATCAGTATGGAACTGATTATGTAAAGTATGTCTATCCATAAAATTAAATTCATGCCTTTAAAATAATGAGGCATGTAATGATAAGTCACACTATCTGTGATATATGTTAAAGTTGAAAAAGAATATGCAGAACAATGTGTAAAGTATGCTAAATTTGTGTTTTAAAAAGAGGGAGTCCCTATATATGTATCATTTGTATATGCCTAGTGTACCCCTGAAAGGCTACATGAGAAACTAATGTCACCTGCTGCCCCTGGGAGAGGATTTTAGGGGACAGAAGTTGGAAGAAGACTTCACTTTTCACTGTGTTTCTTTTAGTACTATTTGAATATTTTACCATGAGTATTTTTTTTTTTTTTTGAGATGGGGTCTTGCTCTGTCACCAGGTTGGAATGCAGTGGCGAAATCTCAGCTCACTGCAACCTCTGCCTCCCAGGTTCAAGCGATTCTCCTGCCTCAGCCTCCCGAGTAGATGGGACTACAGGCATCCACCACCATACTCAGCTAATTTTTGTATTTTTAGTAGAGATGGGGTTTCACCATGTTGGACGGGGTGGTCTCAATCTCTTGACCTTGTGATCCACCTGCCTCAGCCTCCCAAAGTGCTGGGATTACAGGCATGAGCCACCACACCCGACCCCCCATGAGTATTTTTTAAGTAAAAAATTTAACAGTTTAAAACTAAGCAATACAGTAAAAACAAACAACAAACAAACCTTTCTTCCCTGGCCCCCGCCACCCGTAGCTACCATGCATGCATCAATTTCATTTCTTATCATCCTGTATTATATGGTCATGGAGAACGGTCATGGAGAACTGTCCTTGGCTGGCATCAGTACGTATTATTAAGTTGAAAAAAATTCAAATGTTATTTCAGTCACATTTGAATCTTGTGCTGGGACAATTTTGCCTAAATTGAGAAGATTTGTTTTCTACCACAATCTGCCCTATAATGAACATTACTACAACATCTGAAGACAAGCCAGAATACAGTGTGATAATCAAGTTTGGGCATGATTTTATGCTTTCATTTATCACTTTGCAAAAGATATTTTGAAATGAGAAAAATAAACCCACATTTCTCTTGGAGGTTATGCATTAGTATGGGAAGCTATGAATGAAGAACATGATATGACACACTCTTTCTCTTTTAAAGGAAAATCAGAAATATAAACATTATATTTTTAATGGGATGCCTGTTATTTGCATTTATATATTTGAATTTATATATTCTTGGCTCCCATCTGCATCTCTGAGATACAGTATATGGTATCACACAACTGAAGGAATCTTAGAGATCATCTTTTTTTTTTTTTTAATGTTACAGATGAAAAAACTGGTGCCTAGAGAGATTAAATTTCTCAAGGTCACATAGTCAGAATTAAAACCAAATTTTCTCACTTTCTGGCATCAGAATATTTAATGTGAGCATGACTCTGTCTTCACAAATGCAGTGTCTCCGACCACTCTACCTAGGGCTCAGGAAACACTTTATGTGGGCTTCTTTGTGTACGCTCTCTTTTCTTTCAAGTGCTTAGGCCTTCCCAGAAAGATGACTTGTTGGCAAACATTTGTTGGAGAGCCAGATAGCAGGGTTGGCGTGAGAACTGAGATTGGTCATTTTTCTCCATTTAAAAATTTATCTTGAGCTTTTTTCCTTTTCACAACTACCATATGAGTATTGATTTTAATTAGTTCTGTCTATTAAGATTCCCCTTAGGTTCAGAAGCCAGCCTGGTAATTAACTGTTCAGCTTTCCTCTTGCTGATGGCATTGTTGGGTGAGTTGCTGCTACCCTCAGTCAAATACTGGGATCAGTGTTCCTCTATGGATCCACCCTTAAGAGTTCAGACTCAGATAGAGTTCCTGTCTCAGGTGGTTTCCCCTAATTCTTATAGACATGGGAAGAGAAAAATAAGACTCCTCAGATTGTTGACATTTTCCCTATTCATTATGGTGAATACACTTATACCAAAACCTCGAAATGGTGTGCCTGTTGTAGGCAAGTAATGTGTTGATGTCCAGATGGATTACTTGAAGCTTGCTTGATGGATTAATATCAAACCATTTCCTTTTGCATTTCTGAATGAATGTGGTACTTCTGTTGGGTAGAGCAGGGCCTGAAATTGTGTAGTCAAAAGTTTTCTTCTGCTTTCATTTTATTCTGAATTCTGGGAAAGGTAGAGATTGTGCCTCAATAATTTATTGGATATATGAAATTTAATCTCCCAGAAATATATGTGATGTTCAGACTTTTAGAATAAAATTTCTGAGACTGAATTCCTGAAGTGCATATTCTGTATTTATGCAGATTTTTGTGACCAAATTTGTATTTGAGTTTGTAGTTACAATGTAATAGGTGTTTGAGATAATGATAGTAATTCTGGATTTGTTTGTAGATAATTAATTAATAATTGGGTACGCACCATGACAACAACCTTTTAGATTAAATCAAAATCATTGCCATTTTCTGGGGTGTTTTATTGAGTACAAAACAGCTAAACAGTTTAATGTATCCTTTGTGATGTTCACAAGCTCTGGATTTACTGTGATTAGGATGACATTACAAAATTCTCTGTGTTCAGTTGAACAAAAATTGAAGGTAGAGAATGTCCAGGCCCATCTGTTTCTTGTGTGCCAAGTGCCTTTCCTTTATGACTACTCTTCCCTCCCATGGTGTCCCGTCTGCCTCAGCAGACTCTTTCTTGGGTACCTTGAAACATTTGCAGTCAAAATTTATTTCCTGAATTTGGTAGCCAAGACTGTTAGTCATAGCTGAGGATTTAGTTCCTTTGTGATATTTTTATTCTTGCCTGGTCAATCTGGGAGAGTTAGACTTGAATGAAAGTTGAATTCACATCTTGAGGGCTAGCTGGAACAGAGGACTTAGAGTGGTCATTATAAAACAAATCATATAATTAGATGACTGTCTTTGCTCATCTACTCCTGGATAATATTTTAAAGCGCCTGTCATATGGCAGACTGAAATGAAGCACTTTGCGCCCCTTGTCTTGTGCTTAGCAAAGCATCACTGGGCAAGAAAAATGTAGGAATGCACTAAAGCATAACACAAATTTGCAGCAGTGCCATGGACTTTTAGAAAGAAATGATAGATTATCCACCCATGAGTAGTAGAGTTAAACAATTTATTCATTCAATCGTTAGTTATTGAGTGTATAGTATTTACATAACATCCTGAGATCCATAAAGTAAACTCTAGATTTCCTGCCCTCAAGGAGAATATTTCTAGGAGTGATTTAGTCTATCAAAGATATTGTGCTTTCTGTGAAACAAATGAACTGAAGTGGGTACAGTGACAGAGCCTGTGAGCAGCTGTCATGTAACTGAGCCAGAGGAGAGGGTATTCATGTACTCAGCTCAGAAAAGACTTGGGTCACACGTAACTATGTGTAGGAACACAACTCACAGCTGGATTTTAAGGGCAATTATGCAACTATGACAATACTAAGCAAGATCTGATTTCCCTTTAGACTTGAGTCCTGCAGAATAGAATGTGTTATCTATCTTCTTTCACAGCAACACTTAATGATATGTCTGTGCAGCAACAGAACAATCCTTTAAGCAAGAAAGTGAGTGACAGTCATTGACAAAATTTGCTGGGAATTAATTTTCTTCAGTTCCCTAGTGAGCACATGCATTTTATACTTCCGGTTGATTGTTGCAGATGAAAGCAATGTAGAATAAAATGGGGCTATATTCAATACATGTTAAATGCAATACTTTATACTTTCAGGAGAATAAATGTTCCTATTTCTTCCAAGGAGGGTTATATAGAGGCTAAAGTTGCTGGTGATGAAACATTAAATGTTTGAGTACTAACCCACCTTGAGATTACTTAATAGTGTTATATTCTGAGGCCATTACTTCAGGTGTCTGATGTATGGTTATTTCCAATGTTCCTCTTCTGGAAGATGGTGCTCTTGGGAAGAATAAACAGGACTAGGAAATAAGATTTTTTTTTTAAAGCAGTTTCTTTAAAGTTACTCACAGTTTATCCTCTGAAAGGATTGCTTTGTAAGAATCAACAGAATCATACACGCTAAATTGTATTTAAATGCAAGTTTGCTATTAACACACATCCCCAAGATAGCATAGAATGAATAAAGGCATACCTCTGGGATCAGACGGCCAGATTGATTTGAGTCCTGGCTCTGACATTTATTAGCTGTATGACCGTGGCCGTGTTACTTAACCTCTCTGTGCCTTAAAGGGTATCTAGCTCTTAAAGTTGTTGTGACGACTAAATAAGTTAATAATAACTCGAGTTGCATATCTAATACATGTTTAACATGTATTGAAAATCATCCTATGTATTCCTGGTGTAGAGCATGTGCTCAAAAGGTGCTTGTGGTTGTATTGTCATTATCTCCAACCTTAGCCATTTGCTATTGTATCATACCAAGGGCCACCAAACTTCATGTCTGTCAGTGACTACTTGATTGTGTAACCCCAGAAACATTTTTAGTGATCATAGAGTGATTATGATTCCTTAGCCTAGGCTAATTCCTAAGATCCACTTCTTTTCGAAATGCTATATGTTGGATAAATTTCTCTTTATTTACTTTGTATATGATTTACTGCCTATTTCTAAAAGGGATTCGGTGTCAATTTGAAGTCTGAGTCCTCCAATTGCACTGGCGTTTCTTGGGAGGTCATTTCAAAGTTGTATACAGAGACCTTATTGTTCTCTGCTACCACATGACTGAACAAATGTGACACAATCATTTTCTTGTTGGAGGCAAATTTGCTGAGTGTGGAATTTCTATTGAAAAATTTAATATAGGATCTAAAGGATCCTCCTTGGCTTCACATAGATTGTAATTGAACTGATGTCAGAATGTTCTGATGATACAAGAACTAACTCCCATCCCACCAGGACTGTAAATGTTTCCTTAGCACCTGCTATGTGCAAGGTAGAAAATATTAGCTTATCACTGTCACTTACCTTCACAATATCAATTTTCAAATCAATAAGCATGGCATGTCAAATTTTCCAAGTTTCAGGCACCAGAATAGATCCAATGGGAACTTTCTGAGTACTGTGTTGAAAAACAAAACAAAACAAAATTGAGAAGAGGGTGAATTTCTCTCAGTCTCACCAGCTAGAAAATATCCAAATATATCAGAGTACTAAGAATAGGGCAGCCGGAGAAAGGAGAAGGAAACGTAGTGTCCAGGCCACACCACTGTGAGAGGCTGTGTGAAGACAGGGAACATGGCTGCTCTTCATTCTTTTCTCTCTGCCTTGTGGTTTCTGTCAGTTTTCTACCTGCCAGGAGGAGCCTGGGGTCTAAGCCCCTGCCTTCCATTTTGCCTCCTGTCCCTACCCCTGATCTTGGGGAACCCAGTGCTTTTAGACTCGTCTTTTCCAGTCAATCCAAATCTCCTTAGGCTCTGTCCCTCTGCTGTTTCATTCTCTGACAGTCACCAGAGAAATGAGCAATGGTACTCACTCTGGCCATCTTGGGGTCACTTTAATTCCAGGGTAGGCATGTGTCCATGCATTTGTATGAGCTGGAAGAGGTAAGGATCAATATATATTTAGGAAACAATGTGAGTAACTCTCATGCAGCTTCTAATAAATCTAGGCACCTTAGCTATTAATTTTTTTATTGAATAAGCCAGGGCATTCAATGTTGACTGGATTTTTAAGAATACATTAATTTATGTATGTATTTTATGTGTCTATATATTTATATATGATATAAATATAAAATTTTTATCACTATACTATATATTAATATACATTTTTATATGTATAATGATTAAACACAGTTTTTTATTCTACTGATGGGCTAATTTGCTTGTTTTCAGTAAGAAATATTTAAAGAAATGTACAGATGAAGTAAAGTATATAAACATGCATAAGTTAAAACACATCACCATCAGAATATTGAAAAAGGAAGAAAAGGGAGAACTGTATCATTATTTGATTTTTTAAAAAAAACTTTATAATTTGTAGTATTGTGTGTTAGTTATCTTGCAAAAGACAAATAAATTATTTGCCCAAGAGTGTGCAGGGACGTGCCAGTGTGTGTGAAGACACATGTTGGTCTGTATTTCAGTGCATACCCTAGTTTACACTCTTCAGAAGCCATGAAGCTGGGGCTCCTGGTCATGCCCTCCACTCTCTCTCCTCCCCTGGCCAAGGTGAGACTTTCTCATTGTCACACCCACCCAGGCGCAGGCTTGTGACCTTCAATTGCTCTAAGGACCAGTGTCAAGGGCCTTCTAGCTTCCACTCCTCTGGCAAGGAATTCTGGCAAGGGGACTGTTACACCATGTAAAATAAGAACTATCCTACAAAATCCAGGGCACAGAGAGCAGAATATGTTGGAATGTACTGTTTAGATGACCAACAGCCACCAAAGTTGGAGTGGGGAGGAAGGATACCTGTCATGTATGTTTTCAGCATAGAGTCCCCCTCCGCCCTGACAGTGTTTCCATCACTGTACATTGACAATTCCATGTAGAATTATTTACAGGTGCAAATGACCTCTTTGCTGGCTCGTTCATTTTGCTTTGACAGCTGGCTTGTGATATAGAAGTTATTTTATATAAGTATATTACCTTTTTTGTTTAAAGTTAGTAGATTTGTGTATTTAATTGCAAATTATTTTTAGCCTTATCATTAAATGGAGAGGGAGAGAATGCAAAACTGAAACAACAGAGGCATGTGGAAGCAGGATTTATGGAGGAATCATGGGAAGAGGGTTGGACTGAAGTCCCAGAGTTTGGGTTTGAGTCCTGCTGTCCAGGATCCCATCTGATGGGGCTGGCCCAAGAACATGTGGGGCCATGCCCTGTGCTTAACTCATTTTCTGAAGTTCTTGCATATCTCTTCTCTTTTCTCTGGTCAGGCCACATGTTGATCCTCTTCTCCTCATTCCTTGCCAAGCAGAGTCAAATCTGTATTTTGGTTTTGGTCTTATTCTTTCTCAAGGATGCCAAATAGGAGAAGTAAACCAACATTTATTGCAAATCTTCCATTTGTCAGGGACTTGATTTATCACTGATTCATCACTGAATCCTTGCAACAACCCTGAAAGTTGGGACTGATTATTTACATTATTTTAAATATTTTCATTTTTAAAAATTTTATGGGGGAGGAAACTGAACATAAGACATGTTTAATAACTTGATGAAGACCACATGGTTAATATTGCAAATCCATATCTATCTGAATCCAAAATCCTATGATATTACCATTCCAGAGCATTGCCTCTCCTTGAGAATGTCCTGTCTCATGGGGTCTCCATTGCTTTGAAGAGGCGACTACCCACACTCATGTAGGCAGCTCTGATTTTCTTTTTAGCCTTTTCAAAATAAGTGTGGGTCTCTTCATCTGTAGAGATCAGGACTCTTAACTTTTTATAGGTCAGAGAGGTACAATATCTGATGAAAGTTTTACATTCTCTCAGAAGTCATGTACATACACACACACACACACACACACACACAAACATACATGTTTGCATATTATGTAAGGGGATTCAGAGGCCTCCTGAGGTCTAACTCTGGTCCTCTGTTAAAGACTGCTTAATCTGGAAGATTACTTTTCACTGGTTAGGGACTGGGAAAATGTCCAGTTGTCTCCATCCTGGGCAGGCAAAGTAAGTCATTTTATAGCACCATATGAGGCATGGTGCATGCCTCATCCCAGCTGAAGTTTTTTCAAGATAGATGATTATGTGTCTGTGCCTGGTTCCTTTTGACTGGCCCCTGGAGGACTCAGTGGAGCAATTAACTAAAAGATGGTCAGGAGAGCTGGGTTCCTCATCTGTACCTTGCTTTCTTCACCTGAAATACTGACATGATTTCTGTTTTCTCTGCTTTTCAGGGTGAAGGTAAAATGAGAAAATGGGATAAAGTACTTTGAAAGTAAATGTCAGTGAGTCCCTGAGGAAAACCTGGGCTTGGTCATTTTTACACAGCTGGCCATTTCAGGTCTTCTCCTTGGAATATCCTGTAGCTGTAGCTGATATTTCTCAAACTTTGTGAAGGGAGGGAACACTTGGTATTTTCCACCTGAGGCTTAGCTGAGGATGAGCCCCCTGCTGGTGTACTTCTAAGCTGCTCAAGCCCTTCATTTTAAATGAACTTTGAGCCTGAAATTGGGCAGACTCTTCTATTTAGCATTTTATCCGAGAGCTGCTCAGTTCTGGTGGCAACTTTACAGCTGGATGGTTTGATTAATCTGAAAAATAATCTGATGCTTAAAGATTTTATTAGACATAGAGCACTACAAAGTAAACATCTGCTAAGTTTTACAATCCACCCAAGGAAATATGACACCTGTCCTTAAAATGGCTGATGTAGCAATTTTTTTATTATTAATTTGAAGTTTGGGATGTGCCATGGTAGTCTCCCTGTTGTTCATTTAGGTAGAGACCCAACTCAATAGTACTCAAGCCATAACATGGTCTTATGGTAGGAAAGGCTCTGGTGTCTTCAACTGAGTGAGCAATTCTGATTCATTTTCTCGGTGTGATGCAGAAGATACTTGCAGCTTTACTGCTGTCTTTGCTGCCTGTTGGAGCCTTTTTTTTGGGACTAATCATTTGACTTTGCACTAATGAGATTAAACCCAGCAGGGGCAGATATTTTCTTTTTTAATTTTCATTCCTGTTATTTAATTGGCATTACACGCACATAATGAGACCAGAAAAAAAACACCCTGTAGCAATCTGTTCAATACAAATAACTCAGGCAGATGCAGCCAGATGTATCCATGGTGACCTCCTTGACTGTGTCACTACACACACATTACGGAAGGTGGCCCAGTATGCTTAACTCCCTGTTTGCTGAATGTGTCAGAAGTGTACTTTCTCCTTTTCTTCTTCCACAAGAAAGGACATTTCCCAAGCCCATGCATTTGCCCCATATTGGGAGTTGTCTTCTCAGCATCTGTGGGAGTGACAGAGATGTGGATGGTTGTCCCCGGTGTTAGTGTTGGCCCACTGCTCTGTGGCTTCGGTGTTGTAGACAAAGACATTCTCCATCTGCTCCCAAGGCTTCATCTTACAATATTCCTAATGGAGGAGAAATATTGAACCATATGAGAAGCCAGCAGAGCAGGTAACAAACAAATGGAAATTTCCTTCCCATGCTCTTGATTTCTGTATCAAACTAGCCTTCTGTTCTGAAAAAAGATAGTTTTTAGGGTCATCAGGAGTTTTTAGGATCATCAGCATCTTTCCCTGGATTCTGTTTTCAGGGTCAGATTCTTGATCCACAAGTGTCCAAAAAAGCACTATTGCATGGTCATGACCACAAGGCTTCCTTCAGTATAACTTACAAGAAATGATGAATATCTCCTTCTTTTCAAAACATGAGGTGAAAACTACAATAAACCCCACCTCCCATGGAGCAAATTGGGTGATTCTGCCATGTGTCCTGGAACTTTCCTTTGTTTATGAGGTACATGGAAAATGAAAGTCTCCATACCTGTAATATACAGGACATTAACATGCTATTGTCCTTCTGCCATTGAAAGACGGGCACGGAGGAAGGAAGTCTCACTCCACCTCAGTTATGCTCTGACCTCTCATAATTTTCTCCACCTCGAAGCTGGTTGTCTCCCAGTGTTCCCTATCTCAGTGACATGCACAAGCATCCTGGTAATGCAGAAATCTAAGAGGCATCTGTAAAACCTCCCTCCTTCTCTTCACTGCATTTACTTGTCTTCATTTCCATTGCTACCCCCATGCAGCCAGCCTCTGCCTGTAATACAGGACCAGGGTGATAACCTCTCAATTATCTTCCCCTTTTTTATCCTTCCCTTTTGCCAATCAATCCAGCAACTAGATTGTTGCTTTTAAAATGTAAGTCAGATCATTTCACTGCGACCTTGCGGTGGTGCTCCCAACACACTTAAGCAAAACAAAACACAATAACCAAAACTAAAGCCAAAACCAAATCGCATTAAATTCTTTCCGTGGCCTGCAGGGCACTGTGTGATCTGGGATCTGGCCATCATCTACTAATTTGCCAACATCTCATGTTTGGTCCACTTGTAATCACTACTTCTTTATTAGCTTCTTTTCACCCTTACATGAAGACAAATGATTAGCATCTCTCATGGCTCTGAAATGCCTCCAGCTTCATCTTGCTCCACACTCCCCTTCTTTCCCTTTGCTCCACAACCTGCTTTCCGTTCCCAGCGCCGGCCTCTTTCTGCCCCAGGACTCTGTGCCTGCTAGTTACTTGGTCTGGAACAGCCTTCCTTTTCCCCTTTGATCTTGTCAGAGCTTAAGTAGCATTTCTTCAGAGAGCTTTCCTAGATTCCAAGGTCAAGTCATGTTCTTTGTCATTTGGAATCACATGACTCTGATCATTTCCTACTACCTGCTTACTGTAAGCCCTATCCATAAAGTGACCTTAATCTTCTGGTTTCCTGATGAGAAGATGGAACAACTTGTTTTTCAAACTTGAATAAATAAACATTAAGAGATATAGATAAAACAACCAAGAGCATAGTTGTTATATTTAATTTAGGTGTGCTAAATGTTTAAAATTACGTTAGATAAAATAATGTGCATTTAGAAACCTGCTTCTTTTTTTAACTTTCATTTTTTTTCATGCTCTTCACATTTATCTTTGACATCCATGTCTTCATCATCACTATAGCCACTTTTTGAATGCTCTAATGCAGTTTTGTTAGGCATGTCACCTTCACTTCCACTGAAGTTGTTTGAGATACAGTACTTTTTGAATCATGCATGATCCTGTCACTGGAAATTTATCCCAAGCCACTAGAATCCATTTGCGTAACATTAGGAGAGGTTTTTTTTCTCATTTGTCCTGTGGGTATGTATTTATGATCTCTACACTCTAACCACTCACTGTATTGCTTTAAAAGTAATCTTTACAATTTAAAAGGCTTGTTTACAATGACATCCAACATTTGCAATTGTTAGGTCATCCCTCAGGGAAAATTACTAAATCTTCGTTAAATTCCATTCCTTCATTACCAGTTATGTCCGTTATGGGTTAATTTGCTGAAAGACAATTCACTGAATGGCCAATTTGCTTAATTTACCTGTTTCTTTTCACAATTTTAGTCCACTCGGCTATTATTTTGTCTTCCTAACAGTATTTTTAAAATGTTAATTGTCCTCTGCCTCAGTTCCCTGCTACTTGAACTAAACATTGTGTTTGCCATTTCTGAACCCATAATCTCCCCTTCTTCCCCACCATGTCTTTGCTAATAGAACCTCCGTTTTCTTTAGGTATCCATGGCTTTCTCACAGCCTTGGGACTCTGAGGAAAAAGGACCCCATTCTGTTTTTTGTTTGTTTTGTTTTTTTTTTTTTTTTTGATGGAGTTTTGCTCTTGCTGCCCAGGCTGGAGTGCACTGGCACAATCTCAGCTCATGGCACCCTCCGCCTCCCGGGTTTAAGTGATTCTCCTGCCTCAGCCTTCTGAGTAGCTGGGAGTACAGGCACCCGCCATCATGCCCAGCTAATTTTTTTTTTTTTGTATTTTTAGTAGAGACAGGGTTTTGCCATGTTGTTCAGTCTGGTCTCGAACTCCTGACCTCAAGTGATCCACCCACCTTGGCCTCCCAAAGTACTGGCATTACAGGCATAAGCCACCATGCCCGGCCCCCTGTTTTAATCGTATTATCTTGGGAGAGGTATGATGAGGTCAGATGCAGATCAAGAGAGAGAAACTGGAAAGAGTTTCCCAGTTTTATTATACTCACAGTTCCCTGGGGAGGACATAGCAGGCCATACAGGGTCACTAGGAGGAAGTACCAGGGTCTTTCGTGAGGCAGAGAGAGGGGACAGGATGATGAGCAAATACCATTATTGTGGTTTCTGTGGGAGGGGTGTGCAAGGCAGAGTATGTGGACTTAGGGTTGGCTGACTGTGTTTGAACATGGCACCCCTATGAAATTTGCGTTCACTGCGACTGTTAAGGTATGTGGTTTGGGGTTATCTGAAGTCTCCAGATATTTTGGGCAAGCCAGGGTTTTATAACAACTAATAGCTATTTTGTAAATGTTAAAAGAACATTTACAGAAATAAAAAGTGTGGTTACTATCATCCCCACTTTGCAGTTTTTATAGAACATCTTGAGACTCTCTCCATTCTAGGCTTTCCTACCCAGCAGCTCTTACCTCATTTTAAGTCATCCCTGGAAACAGATTTCCCTTCTCCTGAGCAGCAGGAGAGGTGGTGCGTATATTAGAGAAAGGGTTGTTCCTGAGGAGTAATGATACTGCTCTCTGTACTTTCACTCATGGGGGACAAAGTCATGATCCACATTCACACAGAGCTGCAAAGAGCCATTTCAAGCAAGTGGAGTTAGACTGTGACATGAAGCATGCTTGCTGCCTCTATGGTTTATCCTCTACTGTTTTCTTCTTTCATATTTGGTGAAGTGTAAGAGATTGGCACAGTGCCCTAAGGCTTGGGATACCAACATGAGGACCCACTGCAGATAAAGGATGGTAGAACAGAACCAGCCATTGAACAAGATTTCATCTGGGCCCTTGCGCACAGGATTACCTGCTGTTTCCTTCAGACTTACTTGTTTGTATTTTTGGACGTTCCGCCTACTTGTCCATCCCAGCTTGCTTTGTGCTTTGACTGTTGATAGTCTTTGGATTTATCAACCTTGGTTTGAACATTTTGGCTTTGGGTATCTGCATGTAGATGTGGTTCTTGCTTCACCTTAGATGCCTAGTTAGCCTATTTACATAGCATAATGCCAAATCCATATATACCACACTGTGTGTCAGGCTAGGAAAGGATTGGCAGAAGGCGAGCAAAGAGAAAACCCAAACCTAGATAGCCATAAACTGTGTAAAATGTAGGGTGCAGAGCAAAAATGGAGTAACGGCAGTCATGCAAAAGAACTCAGAAAATATTTCCTAAAATCAAGATTACTGGGTTAAAAGCACTCAACATTTTAAGACTCTTGATACATATTGCTATATAGGTTTCTAGGGGAATTTGCTGCTCCACTAGCAATGCACAGTATATCTAGCGCTATACAAGCCTATATAGCACCCTGATGTGAATTAGAAAAGGCATCCAGTTGAATGCAGCCCTGTACCACCGTGCAGCATGGCAAACAGTAGGCAGCTGGATTTCAACCCCACTCACCTCCTTGCCCAGGTATCCTTGTCTAGGACACTGCCTGAGTGACAGTCATGATAGCCCTGAGCTTGCCCCATACTTGTTAGGGTGGAGTATTTTTGTATTGTAATCATTTCAGCCAAATTTTTGTTCCATCTGCCTTGTTTTTCTGAATCTTTAACTCAATCAGCTCTCCTTTCTTGTCACTGGTAGCTACATTACTCCTTTTTTTCTCCCTCAAAACAGTCTTGTAGAAGCTATCATACTTTAATAAGATGTAAACTCAGTAGGTTAATATTTAGTAAAGTTAACAGAGTTTTCAACCCCACGCTTTCTGGTTCCTTGGGTTCTAAGGGCTGCCCCTGCCACCCAGATCTCATTTTGACAACATTCCTCTAACGGCCCATTTGTTCCAGCCATGCTGGCCTTCCTGGTGTTCCTTGAACACAACAGGTACCTCATTAACTCAGAGCTTTGCACTTGTAGTTTTCTCTGCTAGAAAGACACTGACCAAAAAATTAACATTGTTTACTCCCCCAATCCCTTCAGGTCTCTACACAAACTATTACCTCCTTTGAGAGACATTTCCTAACCACCAGGAACCCCTTCACTGGACACTTTCCCTGCTTTGTGTTTCTTCACTTGCTACTCTCATATATATATATATATATACATATATATATATATATATATGTATATATTTATATATGTATTTGTTGCCATTGCCACTCTCCCTCCCCCAGGATGTTAGGTCCATATAGGTAAGGACATATCTTTGTTTACACTTGTATCTGAAACAGTGCCTGACATGAAGTAAGGCCTCAATAAGTATTTGTTGAAGAAAATGGATGAATGAATGGAAGATTTGAGCTACTTTTGCTCTTCAGTATGCAACAGTAGCTCACTATTCACGTTGCCCTGTGGAAGCTATAATACTGAAGTAATAAAAAGTCCCAAGAGTCCAATTCTTGGCTTATGAGTTTCTAAAATATATTTTTGTAAATTTGGGTAGGGAAGATAGCATTGAGAGAAGAGACTTACTGAAAATCAAGAACCCAGGTCCTGGCATGAACAATGGGGTTAGAAGACTATCTCTGGCCAACTTTTCCTGCCATTCAGAAAGAAGGTCAAATTGACCAATAGGAGAAGGAAAGTCTAGTGAAAGACAAAGTGATGGAATAAGTCCTTGGCCATACTCTCTGTGAAGGGAGTCTGGGATCCATTTTTGTTTGTTTGTTTTTGTTCCCCCCCTTAACAGCTCCGGGCTAAAACTGTCAAACAAGTTGAGAGTGGGGAGGAAAGGAACAGAAACCAAAGATTAAATTTGTTGGAGATTTTTCAAGAGCGGAGTAGCCCAGGGATATCCAGGCATATGCAAGCCTCTGAGAGCAGCCGCATCTTCACAAGGTGCTAATCAGTGGACTGGCACTGACTGAGGGAGGTATTTTTAGGCTGAATACCTTGAGGGTCACAAGCTGAGTCCTCCATGCCACCACCTGAACACAAGGGGAGCAGCTGAAAGTGCCTGTGCTAGTTTTCTAGGGTTGCTATAACAAAATAGCACAGATTGGGCAGCTTAAACAACAGAAATTTATTCTCTCACAGTTCTGAAGACTAGAAGTCCAAAATCAAGATGTCATCAGGGTTGATTTCTTCTGAGCCCTCTTTCCTTGGCTCGTAGATGGCTGTCTTCTCCCTGGGTCTTCACATTGTCTTCCCTCTGTGTCTGTTGGTGATAAGGACACCCCAGTCACATTGGATTAGGACCCATGGCCTAATTTTACCTTAATTCTCTCTTTAAAGGCCCTATCTCCAAATACAGTCACATTCTGAGGTACTGGTTGTTATAACTTCAACATGTGAATTTTGGAGGGACAGAATTCAGCTCATAACAGTGTCCAAGTGCCCCTATGTGAGGTACAGAACAATCAAAAGATAACAGCTGGGCTCCATAGATCTCATCGTTAGGCTGAGAATGACTCAAACAGTACGACCTGGCCATCTGAGGCTACTTCAAGATTGTAGACTTTAATACTGGATACAACTGGAGACCCATATGAGGCAAATTATATCTCAGTGGAAGCCAGTGTGAGCAGAGAATTTAGTGAACAAGATAGCCCATTCCTCCCGATGCCAGGGTTCTACAAAAGTCAATGTCTATGCAGCCCATGGATCACACCAAGGGAGAAAGGAAGAAGGAAGGTGAGAGGGGATCAGGACTGTGTGTTTACCCAAATGAATCTGAGTATGTTGGGGAGGAGAGAGAATAAACCTCTGTGAATGGCCCGGTTCACTTGAATTGACATGCTTAGATTCCCAGGAGGAAGAGTTGAACGGAGATGTTTAGAAATAAAGGAAGTTAGACTGTCAGATTCATCCATGTTCTGTAGCAAACATTCTATCTTGACATCTTTAAATAACATTTTATGCAGATGTTCATAACCGTATTTCTCATTTGTAAGTTTGGTTTTTCAGTCTTTCAGTTTGGTTTGACCTATTCTTTCATCTGCTTACTGTTCTTTTAATATAATACCCCTCATGGGTGTTGTGAAAACGACAGGGGCCTAAGCCAACTGTGAATTGTGTTACATTGGATCTACTGACTTGGACGTAATAAGTGGAAATTGACTAAAGATGGCCTTTTCAAATTATTCATATTTATATTGGATTATTTGGCATTAACATGTCCAATGTAAAATGATTTCATTCTTCTAGACTTAATACTTCTAACCTTTAGGTGAGTGTCAGAAGTGATCTGCCAATTACTTTGCAAGTATAGATAATCTCAATCTCTCTCTCGCCAACAGATACCTGGATATATAACAATAGTGTTCAAATTAGGTATTCTCCTCCACATTTTAAAGTTGTCACTTAAACATTTTCATTATATATTTAAATGTTCCGAGGATATAATTTCTATAATAGTATTTGGTAAATATTGACATCTTGAAATAAAACTTTCAGATCACTCTTTTGAATATAACAAATATTTGAATTCCAAATATATGAATTCCATAGTGATTTGATTTCCACCATCATCTGTTTTAAAAATGCATGAAGAAGCACCTTTTTAATACTAGAAACTCTTGCATCATTTTTTCTTAGTCTAGCTATCATATTTCTGTTTTCCTTCTATACAGTGATGCATTCTAATGTAACATATTGTTACGTTTGAAAGCCTTTCACTTCACCATAGTTCTCTAGAACAAAAATAAATATATAAAGTTAAATTTTAAAAAATTCTTATGATCATAGGGTTCTAAAGTGTCAACATTTTTTTTTAAATTCACTTACTACAGTTATTTCTCATATACAATGGGTCAAACAATGTACATTTGTTACAAACTATAATAAATTATTACCCATGAAAGTAAAATCGTAGGGGGAGTGCATTCCATAATGAATTGGATTGAGAGAGGTTGTTAGGATGACTTGCTTGTAAGACCATTTATCTTCTCTCTTTGTACAACCACTTGAGAAAATGCACCAGCATTAAGTAAGAAAAGGTATATTATAAAAGGGGTGAGGACCCATATGACCTCCAGCACTATTTCAAGAAAATCAGTTTTAGGAATGTGTACATAAAGAAATTGAGGATCTAAACATAGGCTTCACACTCCCTAGATATTTTTCTGTTACCTCAGAGGTGACCATGCCCAATTTTGAAGATCACTATCACTCAGTCGGTAGAGGGGATGTCAGGGGTATATTTTACCAAACTATCACCTCACTTTCAGGCTCACACTTGGGAAAGACAGACCCCAGACTGAACTGTGGTCTGCTCTTCAGTCTGGGAATGTTCATTATGGCAGTTAGATATCTGAAGTACAATGATGATTCTGCGTGGCTGAAAGAGCAAACATGTATTTTTTTTTTTAAACACAGAAAATAACTGAAAAGCAAGTTAAACATGATAGATGACCATTCCTTAGAGAACAACTGAAACTCTCAGGTGCTATGAAATTAGCATAACTCAGTGAATGCTAAAATTGAACTTATTTTTAGAAATTTGTTTTGATACAAAACGACCGCATTATTATGAAGGGTAAAATAACCCCAGAAATCACAAGATCTTCTGAGGTTCAAATTAACAAAATATCAGAGTAGATATCAAAGATAAATCTGAAATGATTTATTACAGAAGGCAGGAATAACTTCAGGGAAGGTTTTCCCCCCAGGTTAGCTAATATACAAGCCAAGTGGATATGTCAAATGTAAGACAAATAATGGTCTTAATAGAATTGCAGAACTGAACAGCTTTGATGGAATTGGATCAAGAGAAAGCAGGAGAGGGAACACATTTGTACGGGGTAAAGTATTGTCTTGGATTGCAGTGTCTCATGAAATATGGCTTTGAAAATGGGCTCAATTTAATTTTCAGAATAGTTATTTAAATTAAAAATAAGCCTTTAGGCTGATATCCAGAATCTACAAAGAACTCAAACAAATTTACAAGAAAAAAACAAACAACCCCATCAACAAGTGGGCAAAGGATATGAACAGACACTTCTCAAAAGAAGACATTTATGCAGCCAACAGACACATGAAAAAATGCTCATCATCCCTGGCCATCAGAGAAATGCAAATCAAAACCACAATGAGATACCATCTCACACCAGTTAGAATGGCAATCATTAAAACGTCAGGAAACAACAGGTGCTGGAAAGGATGTGGAGAAATAGGAATACTTTTACACTGTTGGTGGGACTGTAAACTTATTCAACCATTGTGGAAGACAGTGTGGCGATTCCTCAGGGATCTAGAACTAGAAATACCATTTGACCCAGCCATCCCATTACTGGGTATATATCCAAAGGATTATAAATCATGCTGCTATAAAGACACATGCACACGTATGTTTATTGTGGCACTATTCACAATAGCAAAGACCTGGAACCAACCCAACTGTACAACAATGATAGACTGGATTAAGAAAATGTGGCACACATACACCGTGGAATACTATGCAACCATAAAAAGTGATGAGTTCATGTCCTTTGTAGGGACATGGATGAAGCTGGAAACCATAATTCTCAGCAAACTATCGCAAAGACAAACAACCAAACATCGCATGTTCTCACTCATAGGTGGGAATTGAACAATGAGAACACATGGACACAGGAAGGGGGACATCACACACCAGGGCCTGCTGTGGGGTGGGGGGAGGGGGGAGGGATAGCATTAGGAGATATACCTAATGTAAATGGTGAGTTAACGGGTGCAGCACACCAACATGGCACATGTATACATATGTAACAAACCTGCACATTGTGCACATGCACCCTAGAACTTAAAGTATAATAATAAAAGTAAAAAAAAATAAGCCTTTAGAACCTGAAGAGGAATAATAATAGCACTGAATTGAGCTGTGGACAGTCTAGGGCTTTATTGACACTGGGTGGCAAGTGTGGTTTTATCTGCCTCTTCTATTTTCCTGGGCCAGGGCTGGTGTCTCTACCTGTGTTTGCGACAGGTGCACATCCTGGACCACCATGCCAGACCACCAAACCAGCCAGACCTGGTCCCAATCACAGGACCAGCTCTTTGATAACTTTGCTACTCGGCAAACAATTATACACCAGCAAAGATCGCCAGTGACCTTCTGCTTTCACCTTGGTCTCTTGGCAGGTGTGATATACCATTTTAATATAGAAAGAATTAGAGAGTATGAGGCTCTGGACACTTCAGCACATTTTTTTGAGGGCAAGTGGAAGGGTTTTCCTCTGCCTTTATTTATATTCTGACTTCTTGATGATGTACTTTTATTGAAGATATGTAAATATCTCTGTTAATTTATTTTCTGATATCTCTGATGGTAGTGAGTTTTTTTTTTTTTTTGTTCTGCCTCTAAGGGAGATAATTGTTTTGAGACTGTTATTTTCTATCCTTGGGGTCTCTGGTAATTGCAATGATATCATTAAGGACTTGGAAGAAAAATAGGTCATTATTTACATTTAAAGGGATATACTTTGAAAAATATAATTCTAGGCAGTTTTTCTTTAACTTGAACCAATATTATATAAAAATATTCTAAAACTCAGAAGTTTGCAAGTGAAAAATGGGTTTTATTTTCCTGATACTGTATTTTGCAGAGTCTAAGTTTTTGTTGTTTTTGGTAATGCCATAAATATTGTATGAAAATATCATTGATACAAATAGTATTTACTGATTAATTTCATGAATATTCTAGGTACATGTGTGACAAGTATATAGTATCATTATATTTATATTCAAACTAATCATGAAAGTCATATATATAATATAAAACCCAAATTACTCCACTCAATATTTTGCAAATTCACACCTAAAAATCATCTTGAGCAATATAGTCATAAGAACATTTCATTTGCTCCTTCTGTAGGTACAGACCACAAACTCAAGTAATACCAAGAAAAATAAAGGGACTGAGGAAAGGGTTGGGGAGGATGGGAGAGCTTACTATTTAGCAAAATGCTTATTTGGGATTAAATGACCTTTCCTATAAATCAGAAGGCAAACTGTCAGCCAGGTACTTTCTCATTTGCAGCATGTACAAGCAGCAGGAAAATGAGCCAAAGCATCCTTTGAAGCAAAACATTACATAGAATGCAATTCGTTCTCACTGTGTCTCTCTTCTCCTGGAAACTATTACTGAAGATAAATCAGGTGAGGCTGCAGTGCATCTTGCTCCTCCATGGGCAGGTCCTATTAGTAGCATCTTTATTTTCTTACCTGAAGCACCCTTGCCCTTCCAAGCGACACGAGTCAGATAAAGTGAGTGTGTGCTGAGTTAGCTCCCTGTGATAAAAAAACGGAAACGTTTTGCGATATTAAAAACAAGAAGTGTTTGGGCCATACTATTCCAGAAGATGGTTATGAAATTCATCAATATTTCTCTGAAATAATTCCAAAGGAATGATGCTGTGCTCTTTTGGAAATTCTGCCTATTGGCTTAGAGTCATGGGTACTTTCCTAGTACACTCACAGAATCACATTAACTCTGACCATCTTGTCAGACTTATAGAAAAATGCCAACAATCCCAACGACATGAGAAGTGCCCAAAAAATCAGACTGCCTTTTTCCTTTTTTGAAAAAAAAATTAAATTATAATTTACTGGTTGTTTTCCTCTGGCTCTCCATATTGTCCAACTTTATTTTTCCAGACACCAAATTTATTCCTTGTCAGGCTGTCCTCTTTTCTGGGTGGTTCACTTGTCATGTTCTGCCTCTCCAGTGCTCTCAATTATCCAAACTTAATGCCCTGACCCTTCTGCTGACTGCAGGTGTGTGCCCCGGGTTGGTATTTTCCTCTCTGTCTGTGATCACTGTCTTTCTCAGTGTGCCTCAGTTCAGGATGCCTGGGGAGAAAAAATACCTCTAGAGAGTTTCAGGCGAATCTTACCAAAAGGGAACAATAATAAGATGTCATGGTGATGGCCACAATTGGATTTTTCACTTATCCTCCCTGGGTGTCCATTCTGTTTTTGAAATTGTGTCCTTGAGTCTTTGAAGCCTTGCTCTGGCAATCCAGAAATAGAAAGAGCATCTGAATGACACACTCCTTCTAATGACCCTTAATACCTAGGGTAGTCATTTTGCCTGTATTTTTTGGCCCTAATTTTTGAATAATATTTGGTAAGAGTACTCATGTCCTGAGGCAAGCAAGATGCTCAGTAATATAAGAAAATCAAGCACAGGTCTTATCTCCTAGGAATCCTCTCATCTCATTCCTATAAGTATGTGATCTGTGGTTGGGGCAAAATGAGAGAGGGCCTTCAGGGACCCTGGCTGTGGTCTGGGTGGCATGTGGAGGTCAGGGTGTGTGTTCAGCATGTGGGGTGGTATGCAGCTGAACAGTATGGTTGCTGTGCTGCAGTTAGAAAACCTCAGAGTTGCTCCTCTCAGCTGCTACTGGCAGGACTTCTGTGATTCCATTTACTCTTTGGTTTGCTTTTGTCCATGGACAGGCCCCCAGGACTTAAGTTTCTGCCCCACGTTTTTGACAGAAGACTATAATCATGAATTCCTTTTCAATAAGGAACTGGCACAAACTTCTAAAAGTGTGGAGTTAAAAGAATACCATAGCTCATGTTTGTTGAGTGCTTATGTGTACTGGCATTTGTTTGTATTTTCTCCTTTCTTGTTCTGAGGCACAGAAAGGATAAGTGATTTGCCCAAGGTCACAGAACCATTGAGAAGTGGAGCTGGGATCTACCCCCATTAACCTAACCTCAGAACCCGTTGCTCGTACCCACCGAATGATCTTCCTATGTTATGTAGTTGGTTGTTGGAATTAGTTTCGTGATCCAGACACTTCAGAGCCAGCGCTGCTGCCAGTCTCTTGAGTTTTTCCTCCAAGATGGTTGCTGTAGCTTGAACTGCCACATTCTACCTTCAAGACAAGGAAGAAGGGGGAAGGCTGGTACTGTCAAGATTTCCACTTAGATCTCCCTGGCTAGCATGGTACCACATGGCTATCATTAGCTATAGGGGCAGCTGGGATAGTAAGGGTTTAGCTTTTGTAGTCTGTGTAGTAGAACAGGCAAAAGAACAGTGGTTTGGGACTGGGGAGAAGCGGTCAACAGTGCCTTCCACAACGAGTGATTTTATGGAGATCTCTCTTACTTGGCTTTGGGGAAGGTGCTGGAAAAGGACATTTTCTTTCCATAAACACTATTATTCTCTATAGTAGGCTAAGTAATAAACCCCCAAGATATTTAGTTTCTAATCCCAGGAGGCTGTCCTCAAATCCTTGTGGCTCTTATATGGCAAAAGGGACCTTGCAGATGTGATTAAGGATCCTGAGATGTGGAGATTATCTGGATAATCCATGTGGGCCCTAAGTGTAATCACAAGTGTCCATATAACAGGGAGCAGAGAAAGATTTGATTGCAGACATGGGGACAATGTGACAACTAAAACAAAGTAATATGTTCCTGGCTTTGAAGATAGAAGATGGGGCCATATGCCTAGCAGTGCAGCTCTAGAAACTGAAAAAGTCCAGAAAGTAGGTTGTCCCCTAGAGCCTCTCAAGGGTGTGCGGCCCTGATGACACCTTGATCTTGGTCCAGTGAAATCAATATTGGATTTCTGACCCCAGAAATGCAACAATAAATGGATACTGCTTGAAGCCACAAGTTTATAGTAATTTGTTATAGTAGCCCCGGGAAATGAATACATTCCTCCAGCCAAGCCGTCCCTCCCAGTTCTGTTGATATGGTGCCCTTCACTAAGCTGTGTGTGTGTGTGGGTGTGTGTGTGTGTGCACGCACGCACACGTATGTGTGTGCATGAAAGAGAGATAGAGACAGGAGAGGAGCATAGGGAGAGGAGAGGGAAGAGAGAGATGGCAATGTGACCTGGAGCTGGCCAAAATAATAGTAGTTCTGTGCACTGAGAATGTGAGTTGTGAGTACCTTTGTTCACAGCTATAGCCATTAGTAATCATAGTTGGAAAAACAGAAAAAAAAATCCCATTAGATCCCCTTAGCCACCTGATGCTACACTGTCATATCTGTAATAGATCTAAAATAATTGGGCCAGAGGCCTCTTTAAAGGCAAGGACTTTCATGTATAAGTAGAAGGGGTTGTTATGTGAGTAAGACTTTCTCTTTGTCACTTTCTTTGGCTTGAGTAAGGGATTCATTTGATAGCAGAGCAGTGCACTGACTGCATAGCCAGCTGTCCAAATGGGATTCTTTGTCTCTTGGTTTTGCCAAGGCTGAGAACAAAATAATAGAACTCCTACATTCCAAGTGAGTGCCAGATCATGTATGTGGAACCGGCAAAGGAAATGGTCAACAGTTAGTTTTGTAACCTTACTTAGAGGATAAGTAAGAGATTAGGGCCAAGAAGGAGAGAATGCCTTAGAAAAAAGATGGTTGGAACACTGTGGATTTCTCCTCCCTCTTCCATGTCGTACTGCCCTCAGCTCAAGGTGAGAGAGGGGCTTTAGGAGGTCCACTTGCAAAATTCACAGCTCTTTGATGGAGTTTATAGAGGCATAGGGAGAGATGTCAGACACATTCCTGAGGAGGTGGCTAGCATTATGGGCCTGGCAGCAATGACAAGAAGGAAAAAAAAAAAAAAAAAAAAAAAGACTGCACTGGCAGCCAACTAATCTCCTTAATAGCAAGACCAACATGTGTGAAATTTCCTGTGGGGGGTGTGTGGATCTGTAATGATGGTGGTGGAGAGGAGCTGACCTATACTTGGCCCAAGAAACTCAAATTGATGTGACCACTCTGGAGAGCCTTTCTGGAGAGGCTGCTGGGGCACAGGAGCTGTGAGGGTCAGAATGGGCTGGTGGAGGAGGCAGCACCCATGTCCAGGGAGCCTTGTTTGGAGGTCACCAAGAGGGAGTTCTCCAAGTCACCCTCCAAAGGCTCTTGAAACAAAGAACTGGGCTAACATTTGCCAAATGTTAGCACAAATCAGCCATGCTCAATTGTATCCTTTCCCCTAATGCTGTCCTCTTTTAGGCTCAATCCTGGAGGGGTCAGACCTTGGCTATGAACTAAAGGAGAAGCAATGGAAGAATACAGCTGGGAAAAAAGAGAAGCAGCTCCATATGCCTCCTCCCTACATCGTGTTTCTAGGCCTAAAACAGTAACATGCTGGAGGAGGAAAGAAAATCTAATTTAGGCAAGAGTTTGGGGCTTTTATTTTCATGTTTGACTGGGCAATTATTTCTAAAATGAAACTGTTCTTGTGCCTAAAGCCAGCTGAAAGAATTAAGGCATGTGCCAAAGATGTCATCCAGGAGGCAAGGAAGAATGAGTCTGTAGACGAAGTCTGAATGGGTAGTAAACAAAAGAATCAAGTTGTATTCTACTTATACCTTCTGGTGTGTGGCTTGTTCCATTAAATGATTCAGCTGGGCTGGGAGTGGTGGCTCATGCCTGTAATCCCAGCACTTTGGGAGGCCGAGGCAGGCAGATCACGAGGTCAGGAGATGGAGACCAGACTGGCTAACATGGTGAAACCTCGTCTCTACTAAAAATACAAAAAATTAGCCGGGCGTGGTGGTGGGCTCCTGTAGTTCCAGCTACTCTGGGAGGCTGAGGCAGGAGAATGGTGTGAACCCGGGAGGCAGAGCTTGCAGTGAGCCAAGATTGCGCCAGTGCACTCCAGCCTGGGCGATAGAGCGAGACTCCCTCTCAAGAAAAAAATAAATAAATAAAGGAGTCAGCTGTTCCTGTCCAACTCCTGGTAGATCAGAGCAGAGTAACTGGGTCGCTTTAGATAGGAAGAGTACTAGGTAACTTTTAAAAATATGCTTAGTTAGTCTTAACTTAGTTCAGGTAAAACTGCTATGCATGTGAGGGCTGCCATAGCTGCACTCCTGTCTAACTTCGCATTAGAGCAGATCAGAGCCCAGGGCAGGGATATCTTGACTTGGCTCCTTCACCAACCCTCTCATCACCCAGATCTGGCCTCTTTCCTCCTGGTTTATCGGAAGGCAAGCTCATGGTGCTGGAATGGGGTGACTCTGATTCCATTAGCATTCTCCAGACCCAATTCCTTAAACATTACTTTTGTTCTGCTTTCCACTTTGGCCCCACGTTCCTCTCCTCACCCTCAATCCCCTCTTCTAGTCATTGCCTGAAGTGTTCTTTGGATACAACAGCAAAGGTTGCAGTGAGAATTGGTAGCCAGGTCAGAGGTCACCTTCAAGGCCACAGCCTGAGTGAAAGGTGAAATTCCTTTTCCCCTGTTTTGGGGGCTCTTACTGAAATAAAGAAAGGAAAGTATGAGGAGAAATGGAAGAGACATTCAGTATACAAGGGGGATCAATTTTTGGCTCAAATTTTGGGTGCATCTCAGGAAAAGATGAACTCCCTTGTTTTCAAGCTGTACTTTTTGAAGGAAAAGAGATTGATTTAGTGAGTCATTTTTGAAATCCACTGAAACATGCATTGGTAGGCTCAGAACTGTGCGGTGGATTGATCCCGACTTAATGCAGTTCGACAATGCTTGTTGTGAAGCAATCACCGTTAAAAGGATACACTAGCAATGCTGAAAAGCTGAAGGCCAAATGGGTTTCAACTTTCCTCAGCACTGAGCCAGAAACTCCTCATTTGTTTTCCTTTTCTGAGAATCACCTCATGCTATTCAGACAAGGTGACAATCATGCCTGAAGAAGCTCTGTTAAGCCAATTTACGTCAGGTGTGCGGGTGCAGATTTTAGAGGAAAGCTATGCCTGATGAGAGATTGTTTTCCCAGCTCAACAGAGCTTTCCAGTGACCAAATAACTGAGCTATTCTTTCAAAAGAGTCGGGAGGGGACTCTAGTTCCCCTTCTACCACTCACAGGCTGTGGGACCTTTGCCAGTCATTAACCTGACGGGTCTTCACTTATACAATGGTGGAATGCAGGCTGAAAGCTGGGGGCTAATGTGTGCTACAATTCTGCTGTTTTCTGAATTTTTTTCTGTTGGTGGCCAGTTGGTGTGCATATGTGGGTGATTTTAGCCTTTCTCCGGGTCTGGCTTTATGATGTCACTAACAAGCCCTGGTGGCCACAGTGGTCTGACTGCCAGGTCTGGCCTTGGCATCTGAAGACAAAGCCAGGCTTCAGCTCCCTTACCTGTCACTACTGATAGATGACCAGAGCTATCCTCTGATTCCTTATTAAAAGAAAGAAAGTGAAGAACACCTAGTTTTGGAATTAAAAATAGATCATGGACTTCCTGTTTCTAAGTATTGAATATTTCAATATAGTAGTATAATGTTTCTATTAATTCTTAAAAAGAATTACCGGACTCAGCTCGTTACTCTTAGATAGGCTATCAAGACTGTGTGTATCATTGGCTTTGTGTAATGCACCTATTGTTCTCAGCCATTTTATTATTTTGAGTGAAGGTGGACAAGGGAGGCTATTTTCTTCCTTTACTGCATTGGGTTGTGTGGCTTGTGAAGAGGGAGATAAGACACAACTCCTGTTCTAAAAGAGTTAACAAGACAGTTGGAGATATGACATATGAATAAGAAAGAGTTAGAAAAGGAGCTTCATCATCAGTAAATATGAGGCTCCCAGGTGTGGAGATCCTGGGTCAAGACTGGATGGAATATGGAAATATACTTTATAGCCTGTCTCATTACATATGGTATAGAATTTGTTTGCAAAGCTTTGGTTTCCTCTGCCACTCTGCCTGTTGAGAGTACCTGTGGTCTGTCAGAGCAGTTCAGTCTAGAAGTCCTACATTTTTATTCCTCATGGCCCTCTCTGGATAAGAGGAAATGCTCTTTCTACAAATCACCAGTTACTTCAGAGGGGAGCTGTATATCCTTAGTTCCTTATTTAATCATCTCTCTTTCCAAATTTCTGGGAGCCCTACGCAGGCAGGGGTCAGGTCTATTTTGCTTACTATTATTTTCTCAATAACTGGCACTTATTAACTGAAAAAAATTGATAATTAAAATAATAATAATTTGCCACTCTTGGGAGACTAAAGTTTACAGTATGGGTTTAATGTTTTTCTTCTACTTGGCTACTCTAGTTATAGTCTACTCTCCCATGGTAGATGTGGAGCATATTAGATGCTATTTATTAATTCAATGGAAAATGATTTTGCATTATGATTTTTGTATGTCAAGAATAGTTCTGGGTTCTGAGTTTAGAGGGGTAAACAAGACAGAAAAGATTCTTGCTGTTCCAGGATATACATGCTATAGAAACAGAAAGTAAATCATAAAGACACATGCATGAGTATGTTCATTGCACCACTATTCACAATAGCGTAGACATGGAAACAACCAGAATGCCCAATAATGACAGATTGAATGAGGAAAATGTGGTACATATACAATATGGAATACTATGCAGCCATCAAAAAGAACAAGATCATGTCCTTTGCATGAACATAGATGGAGCTGGAGGCCATTATCCTTAGCAAACGAACATAGGAACAGAAAAGCAAATACTGCATGTTGAGAGCACAAGGACACACAGAGGGGAATGATAGACATTGGGGCTTACTTGAGGGTGGAGGAGTTAAAAATAGACGGGAGGATGGGAGGAGGGAGAGGATCAGGAAAAATAATGGGTACTAGGATTTACCCAGGTGACAAAATAATGTGCACAACAAACTCCTATGACTCAAGTTTACCTATGTAACAAACCTGCACGTGTACCCCTGAACTTAAAACAAAAGTTGAATAGAGAATAAAATAAAAAATAAAGAAATGAAAAAGATGATTTCAGATAGTATTGCATACAATTAAGTAAATGGCAGCATGATCATCTAGAGATTGGGGGTGTCTGGAAGGCCCAAGGAGGGACAGTTTTAGCTTCTCCCTGAGTGATTAAAAGGAGCCAGCATGAAAACGGCAGTGGGGGGAAGGAGATAGTCTGGGCAAAGACAAAAGCCCAGATATAGAGACAGGCTTGGGTTATTTGAGGACTGGAGAAAAGGCTAGGGTGTCTGGGAGTAAATGAGTGAGAGTGGGTTTAATAAGACAAAGCTGAAGTGGGAGGCAGAAGTCTGATCATTTAGAGGGCACATAGGCTACATGCACTGGCCAGAGTTCTGGCAGGAAACCAAAGACATAATCAAATTGGGTAACCTGGAGAGTGTTTTGACATGGGCCGTGTTTTAGGAAAAGCAACAGTTAGTGCAGTACCCCAGAGCTGGGGATGGGAAATGGGCAAGGGAAGGAGTCAGTTTCTGATCGTGGAGGGAGGCAGCCAAACTGTAGTGAACCACCAAGGAGGAAGCTGGGAAAAACCAGACCTTTATTTACTCCATGTTCTGGAACTCCCATAAGGTACCTCCCACTGGCCAAGCCAACCAGAAACAGGAATGCAGAGGAGCCCAGTGATGCAGACCTGTGGGCCAGCCTACCGGGGTGTGAAGAATAATCCAGCTAATTCTGCTGACAGGTTTGAAGTTTAATCCTAAGAATAATGGAAAGCCCAAAATCCCCATTGGGAAATTTTGACAACGGGAGTGGCATGAACTAGTGTGTACTTTGAGTATCATGCTCTGGCTGCTGTGTGGAGACTTGAATGTATGAAACAGAAGTGGAAGCAGGCTGCCCTGTCAGGAGACCCTGCAGTGTCTGTCGCTGTCACCTGTCCTCCACACATGGAATTCAGCCACTGTAGACTGGCTCGTGGCCCTCCCTGATATGGTAAAGTCAGCTGACCATTTGCTTAGGACCACACATGGGTGTTCCCTGCTGGGGTGTTGTTGGAGGTTCCCTAGTATGATATGGTGAGGGTGAGTGGATGTGAGTCTCACAGGTGTGCAGGGGTTTTCAGTTTGGTCTGAAATGGAAGCTGGGTTGACTAGCTAAGGATGGCTCTCTGATGTAAAACTGCATCACGTGCTTGAGTGTTGCTATGTGAAGCAGGTTCTATGGTAATGACTGGCAGTGTTCTTAAGGAGGAGCATGGCTTGTATGGCTTCCTCTTGTGCTGTACAGAATACTTGCAAGGCCAAAATTGCATCTGAGAGAAACTTTCTAAGAAAGCTTCATAATAGGTTGGTCATCCTGGGAAGAAAGTATATATTTATGTCTATGTACATGTATGTGTGTACGTGTGTGTGTGTGTGTGTATTTATGGGGAGTGAGTAGGGAAAGGGAGGGAGAGGGGAAAAGGAAAATGAGAGAAAGTGAGAGGTTTTGACAACATTTTGATGGGCCCCGCTTGTCTTCTAAAATATCTTTCAGAAAATGATCTAAGATCTATTCTACCCAAATTTAGGATAAAGGTGAAAGTCCTGAAACTGAAAGAACCCAAGACTTTCTCTTCTTTTTGTGTTTCTTGTGTTGAGCTTATCAGCCTGAGGCATTGAGATGCTGTATATACTTTCTGAGGCATATATAGTTCTGACTCTGAGTGAGGATCACACTAAAAGTCTGTAGAAAGAGTGTGGATGTTGAGTCAAAACCCACTTTATCTTTTGACTTCATCTCACATATAGGGCTATATAATGTGATTGGATGCTTGAAGCTGGAATAGTATATTCCTATTGCCTGTCAACTATACTTTTGATAGCATGGTAGGTACAGGAATGAATGATTTTAGTTTTCCAGTAATTATAAGAAGATGTTTTTAAAACATTATAATTTTGCAGTTCGAAATTGCTAAGGAATAAATCAAATGTTAGTGTTGGATAATATTTTAATATTCTGTTAAAAGTGTATTGATCTAAATTGTTCAGAAATCATTGAATTGTTAGTTAGTATTCAAAGGATGACTATCACGTAATGAGATGGCTTTTAACAAACTCATTAAAACGCATTCAATTGACAAAAAATAAATTGAATGTGGACTATTTGTAAGGCAAGTGAGGAAAACTAAAATGCATAAGACATAGTCTCTGCCCCCAAGGAGCTTACATATTGTAATAATTTTTTCACTTCAGTATAATCAGTTGGGAAGCTATCATCTTTTTGCAATGAAATCACTCCTGCTAAATATGCAGGAGCTTCTTTGGAATTGTCTTCAGATTTCGTTTAACACATTTGTATGTGTGCATGCACGCACACGTACACTCATGGTCAGTCTCAGTTTTTTAGGACAGGGGTCAGCAAAATTTGGTCTGTGGGTGAAATCCAGCCTACTGCCTATTTGGCATGGCCCCAGAGCTAAGAATGATTTTTACATTTTTAGATGATTGAAAATAAAAAACAACAACAGAGGAAGAGCAATATAGGGGGACACATAAAAATCATGTGAAATTCAAATTTTAGTGTTAATAATGTTTATTGGGACATAGCAGTATTTACTCATTTATGTGTATGAGATAAATAGGTGCGACTTAATTAAGCTATTAATTATTTTTTAATAAACTTCTTAATTTCTACTGTTCTCCCTTACCTTTGCCTTTGCTATTGAATTCCCAAATTAACTCAAACTGTATGAATGGCCTTTAAGTGGCCACCACCTTCTGCCCCACCAGTTAGTTACTACCCAATTGTTCCTCCTCATGAGAGAATGAAGGCTGGGCGCAGTGGCTCATACCTGTAATCCAGCACTTTGGGAGGCCAAGGTGGGGGGATCACCTGAGATCAGGAGTTCGAGACCACCCTGGCCAACATGGTGAAACCCTGTCTCTACTAGAAATACAAAAATTAGCCAGGCATCGTGGTGCACACCTGTAATCCTAGCTACTCGGGAGGCTGAGGCAGGAGAATTGCTTGAACCTGGGAGGCGGAAGTGAGCTGTGATTGTGCCACCGCACTCCAGCCTGGGTGACAGAGTGACACTCTGTTTCAAAAAAAAAAAAGGAAAAAAAGAAAATTGCAAAGGTATGCTGTATTAGTCAGGGTTCTCTACAGGGACAGAATAGGACAGATGTATACATAAAGGAAAGTTTATTAAGGAGAAATGACTCACATGATTACAAGGTGAAGTTCCACAATAGGCTGCCTGCAAACTGAGGAGCAAGGAAGCCAGTCCGAGTCCCAAAACCTAAAAAGTAGGGAAGCTGACAGTGCAGCCTTTAGTCTGTGGTCAAAGGTCCAGAGTCCCAAAGCTAAAGGACTTGGAGTCCCATGTTTAAGGGAAGGAACCATCCAGCATGGGAGAAAGATGTAGGCCAGAAGATAAAGCTGTCTAGTCTTTCCACATTATTCTGCCTGCTTTTATTCCGGGTGCTCTGGCAGCTGATCACATGGTGCCCACCCAGATTGAGGGTGGGTCTGCCTCTCCCACTCCACTGACTCAAACATTAATCTCCTTTGGCAACACCCTCACAGACACACCCAGGAACAATACTTTGCATCCTTCAATTGAATCAAGCTGACACTCAGTATTAACTATCACAAGTCTACCTCTTGTCAACTTGAACCCATACGCATCTGCTGAAATCATACATAATCTTCAAATAAAGACAGTAAGGTCATAATTTTGCCTAACATAATACAGCTATCCTTCATACAACTGGAAGCCCACTAATCCTTAACCTAAATGCTATTAGATAACAACATGTACATGGTGATATAAAGTCAATAAATCTTATGTCACATGATAAAAGAAAAAGAAATAAAATGAAGATATTTTCATATTACAAGTGTATACATGCACAAACATGTTCTTAACAAAATAAGGAGGAAATACTCATGACAATTACAGTTCTTGTTTCTGCAGCTGGTCATGTGGTCATAGCTGGTATTAATGACTACCTTCTTCTACTACCCATTCTGTATTCCCTTTGCCTTCAGCAAGCACCTCAGCAGGTTGTGGTTTTTTACCTGATGGAGTGACCCAAACTTTCATCCTGAAGGGTTTGAGCCGTTTGTAGTCCTGCCTGGATTGCGCTGATGTAGTTTCCCACTGACGTTAATCACAGGGTATGGTAATACTAAGAGATGCCCTAAGGGATCTCCTGTATTCCACACATACTCTTCCTTACCTCCTTTGTGGAGTAGTAGACTGATTTCATCTTGATAGTCCTGGTCAACCACCCTAGCTAACACTGTAACTGCCTTCTTAGCCTGTTGGCTTAGAGGTGAGAGGAGCCCAAAGTGGCCAGGTGGCAATCTTAACTTCCAGTGTAATGGAAGTGTTGTTGTGTCTCCTGGTGGCAACGTTCCTCCCTCTGGAGCTAAGACCTCTAGGCCAGCAGAACGTAATATTGTGGGAACAGGAAGCAAAATTTTGCCGGTGGGTCACTAGGGGTGATGGTGAGTGGTGCCACTTCTTCTTTCACCTCTTGAATCCTTGACCTGTGAATCCTGGCTATGGGAGAAACAGTACCAGATATCGGATGCTGATGCAGAGCATAAACGGCCTTCTGGAGAACTTTGCCCCAGGCCTGCAAAGTATTGTCACCTAGTTGGCATTGTAACTGTGACTTTAAAAGGCCATTCAACTGTGTTATCAATACAGCTGCTTCAGGATGATGGGGAAAATGGTAAGACCAGTGAATTCCACGAGCATGAGCCCACTGCCGCACTTCTTTTTTTTTTTTTTTATTATTATACTTTAAGTTTTAGGGTACATGTGCACAATGTGCGGGTTAGTTACATATGTATACATGTGCCATGCTGGTGTGCTGCACCCATTAACTCGTCATTTACATTAGGTATATCTCCTAATGCTATCCCTTCCCCCCTCCCCCCACCCCACAACAGTCCCCAGAGTGTGATGTTCCCCTTCCTGTGTCCATGTGTTCTCATTGTTCAATTCCCATCTATGAGTGAGAACATGCGGTGTTTGGTTTTTTGTCCTTGCGATAGTTTACTGAGAATGATGATTTCCAGTTTCATCCATGTCCCTACAAAGGACATGAAGTCATCATTTTTTATGGCTGCATAGTATTCCATGGTGTATATGTGCCACATTTTCTTAATCCAGTCTATCATTGTTGGACATTTGGGTTGGTTCCAAGTCTTTGCTATTGTGAATAGTGCCGCAATAAACATACGTGTGCATGTGTCTTTATAGCAGCATGATTTATAGTCCTTTGGGTATATGCCCAGTAATGGGATGGCTGGGTCAAATGGTATTTCTGGTTCTAGATCCCTGAGGAATCGCCACATTGACTTCCACAAGGGTTGAACTAGTTTACAGTCCCACCAACAGTGTAAAAGTGTTCCTATTTCTCCACATCCTCTCCAGCACCTGTTGTTTCCTGACTTTTTAATGATTGCCATTCTAACTGGTGTGAGATGGTATCTCATTGTGATTTTGATTTGCATTTCCCTGATGGCCAGTGATGGTGAGCATTTTTTCAAGTGTTTTTTGGCTTCATAAATGTCTTCTTTTGAGAAGTGTCTGTTCATGTCCTTCGCCCACTTTTTGATGGGGTTTTTTTTTTCTTGTAAATTTGTTTGAGTTCATTGTAGATTCTGGATATTAGCCCTTTGTCAGATGAGTAGGTTGCGAAAATTTTCTCCCATTCTGTAGGTTGCTTGTTCACTCTGATGGTAGTTTCTTTGGCTGTGCAGAAGCTCTTTAGTTTAATTAGATCCCATTTTTCAATTTTGGCTTTTGTTGTCATTGCTTTTGGTGTTTTAGATATGAAGTCCTTGCCCATGCCTATGTCCTGAATGGTAATGCCTAGGTTTTCTTCTAGGGTTTTTATGGTTTTAGGTCTAACGTTTAAGTCTTTAATCCATCTTGAATTGATTTTTGTATAAGGTGTAAGGAAGGGATCCAGTTTCAGCTTTCTACATATGGCTAGCCAGTTTTCCCAGCACCATTTATTAAATAGGGAATCCTTTCCCCATTTCTTGTTTTTCTCAGGTTTGTCAAAGATCAGATAGTTGTAGATATGCGGCGTTATTTCTGAGGGCTCCGTTCTGTTCCATTGATCTATATCTCTGTTTTGGTACCAGTACCATGCTGTTTTGGTTACTGTAGCCTTGTAGTATAGTTTGAAGTCAGGTAGCGTGATGCCTCCAGCTTTGTTCTTTTGGCTTAGGATTGACTTGGCGATGCGGGCTCTTTTTTGGTTCCATATGAACTTTAAAGTAGTTTTTTCCAATTCTGTGAAGAAAGTCATTGGTAGCTTGGTGGGGTTGGCATTGAATCTGTAAATTACCTTGGGCAGTATGGCCATTTTCACGATATTGATTCTTCCTACCCATGAGCATGGAATGTTCTTCCATTTGTTTGTATCCTCTTTTATTTCATTGAGCAGTGGTTTGTAGTTCTCCTTGAAGAGGTCCTTCATGTCCATTGTAAGTTGGATTCCTAGGTATTTTATTCTCTTTGAAGCAATTGTGAATGGGAGTTCACTCATGATTTGGCTCTCTGTTTGTCTGTTATTGATGTATAAGAATGCTTGTGATTTTTGCACATTGATTTTGTATTCTGAGACTTTGCTGAAGTTGCTTATCAGCTTAAGGAGATTTTGGGCTGAGACAATGGGATTTTCTAGATATACAGTCATGTCATCTGCAAACAGGGACAATTTGACTTCCTCTTTTGCTCATTGAATACCCTTTATTTCCTTCTCCTGCCTAATTGCCCTGGCCAGAACTTCCAACACTATGTTGAATAGGAGTGGTGAGAGAGGGCATCCCTGTCTTGTGCCAGTTTTCAAAGGGAATACTTCCAGTTTTTGCCCATTCAGTATGATATTGGCTGTGGGTTTGTCATAGATAGCTCTTATTATTTTGAGATACGTCCCATCAATACCTAATTTCTTGACAGTTTTTAGCATGAAGCATTGTTGAATTTTGTCAAAGGCCTTTTCTGCATCTATTGAGATAATCATGTGGTTTTTGTCTTTGGTTCTGTTTATATGCTGGATTCCATTTATTGATTTGCGTATATTGAACCAGCCTTGCATCCCAGGGATGAAGCCCACTTGATCATGGTGGATAAGCTTTTTGATGTGCTGCTGGATTCGGTTTGCCAGTATTTTATTGAGGATTTTTGCATCAATGTTCATCAAGGATATTGGTCTGAAATTCTCTTTTTTGGTTGTGTCTCTGCCTGGCTTTGGTATCAGGATGATGCTGGCCTCATAAAATGAGTTCGGGAGGATTCCCTCTTTTTCTATTGATTGGAATAATTTCAGAAGGAATGGTACCAGTTCCTCCTTGTACCTCTGGTAGAATTTGGCTGTGAATCCATCTGGTCCTGGACTCTTTTTGGTTGGTAAGCTATTGATTATTACCACAATTTCAGAGCCTGTTATTGGTCTATTCAGAGATTCAACTTCTTCCTGGTTTAGTCTTGGGAGGGTGTATGTGTCAAGGAATTTATCCATTTCTTCTAGATTTTCTAGTTTATTTGCGTAGAGGTGTTTGTAGTATTCTCTGATGGTAGTTTGTATTTCTGTGGGATCAGTGGTATATCCCCTTTATCATTTTTTATTGCGTCTATTTGATTCTTCTCTCTTTTTCTTTATTAGTCTTGCTAGCAGTCTATCAATTTTGTTGATCCTTTCAAAAAACGAGCTCCTGGATTCATTAATTTTTTGAAGGGTTTTTTTGTGTCTCTATTTCCTTCAGTTCTGCTCTGATTTTAGTTATTTCTTGCCTTCTGCTAGCTTTTGAATGTGTTTGCTCTTGCTTTTCTAGTTCTTTTAATTGTGATGTTAGGGTGTCAATTTTGGATCTTTCCTGCTTTCTCTTGTGGGCATTTAGTGCTATAAATTTCCCTCTACACACTGCTTTGAATGTGTCCCAGAGATTCTGGTATGTTGTGTCTTTGTTCTTGTTGGTTTCAAAGAACATCTTTATTTCTGCCTTCATTTTGTTATGTGCCCAGTAGTCATTCCGGAGCAGGTTGTTCAGTTTCCGTGCAGTTGAGCAGTTTTGAGTGAGTTTCTTAATGCTGAGTTCTAGTTTGATTGCATTGTGGTCTGAGAGACCGTTTGTTATAATTTCTGATCTTTTACATTTGCTGAGGAGAGCTTTACTTCCCACTATGTGGTCAATTTTGGAATAGGTGTGGTGTGGTGCTGAAAAAAATCTATATTCTGTTGATTTGGGGTGGAGAGTTCTGTAGATGTCTATTAGGTTTGCTTGGTGCAGAGCTGAGTTCAATTGCTGTGTATCCTTGTTAACTTTCTGTTTCGTTGATCTGCCTAATGTTAACAGTGGGGTGTTAAAATCTCCCTTTATTATTGTGTGGGAGTCCAAGTCTCTTTGTAGGTCACTCAGGACTTGCTTTATGAATCTGGGTGCTCCTGTATTGGATGCATATATATTTAGGATAGTTAGTTCTTCTTGTTGAATTGATCCCTTTACCATTATGTAACAGCCTTCTTTGTGTCTTTTGATCTTTGTTGGTTTAAAGTCTGTTTTATCAGAGACTCGGATTGCAACCCCTGCCTTCTTTTGTTTTCCATTTGCTTGGTAGATCTTCCTCCATCCTTTTATTTTGAGCCTATATGTGTCTCTGCACGTGAGATGGGTTTCCTGAATACAGCACACTGATGGGTCTTGACTCTTTATCCATTTTGCCAGTCTGTGACTTTTCTTTGGAGCATTTAGTCCATTTACATTTAAAGTTAATATTGTTATGTGTGAATTTGATCCTGTCATTATGATGTTAGCTGGTTATTTTGCTCGTTAGTTGATGCAGTTTTTTCCTAGTCTTGATGGTCTTTACAATTTGGCATGATTTTGCAGTGGCTGGTATCAGTTTTTCCTTTCCATGTTTAGCGCTTCCTTCAGGAGCTCTTTTAGGGCAGGCCTGGTGGTGACAAAATCTCTCAGCATTTGCTTGTCTGTAAAGTATTTTATTTCTCCTTCACTTACGAAGCTGAGTTTGGCTGGATATGAAATTCTGGGTTGAAAATTCTTTTCTTTAAGAATGTTGAATATTGGCCCCCACTCTCTTCTGGCTTGTAGAGTTTTTGCCAAGAGATCCGCTGTTAGTCTGATGGGCTTCCCTTTGATGGTAACCCGACCTTTCTCTCTGGCTGCCCTTAGCATTTTTTCCTTCATTTCAACTTTGGTGAATCTGACAACTATGTGTCTTGGAGTTGCTCTTCTCGAGGAGTATCTTTGTGGCGTTCTCTGTATTTCCTGAATCTGAATGTTGGCCTGCCTTGCTAGATTGGGGAAGTTCTCCTGGATAATATCCTGCAGAGTGTTTTCCAACTTGGTTCCATTCTCCCCGTCACTTTCAGGTACACCAATCAGACGTACATTTGGTCTTTTCACATAGTCCCATATTTCTTGAAGGCTTTGCTCATTTCTTTTTATTCTTTTTTCTCTAAACTTCCCTTCTCACTTCATTTCCTTCATTTCGTCTTCCATCACTGATACCCTTTCTTCCAGTTGATTGCATCGGCTCCTGAGGTTTCTGCATTCTTCATGTAGTTCTCGAGCCTTGGCTTTCAGCTCCATCAGCTCCTTTAAGCACTTCTCTGTATTGGTTATTCTAGTTATACATTCTTCTAAATTTTTTTCAAAGTTTTTAACTTCTTTGCCTTTGGTTTGAATTTCCTCCTGTAGCTTGGAGTAGTTTGATCGTCTGAAGCCTTCTTCTCTCAACTCGTCAAAGTCATTCTCCATCCAGCTTTGTTCCGTTGCTGGTGAGGAACTGCGTTCCTTTGGAGGAACGCAGAGGTGCTCTGCTTTTTAGAGTTTCCAGTTTTTCTGCTCTGTTTCATCCCCATCTTTGTTGTTTTATCTACTTTTGGTCTTTGATGATGGTGATGTACAGATGGGTTTTTGGTGTGGATGTCCTTTCTGTTTGTTAGTTTTCCTTCTAACAGACAGGACCCTCAGCTGCACATCTGTTGGAGTTGGCTAGAGGTCCACTCCAGACCCTGTTTGCCTGGGTAACAGCAGCGGTGGCTGCAGAACAGCGGATTTTCATGAACCGTGAATGCTGCTGTCTGATTGTTCCTCTGGAAGTTTTGTCTCAGAGGAGTACCCGGCCGTGTGAAGTGTCAGTCTGCCCCATTGGGGGGTGCCTCCCAGTTAGGCTGCTCAGGGGTCAGGGGTCAGTGACCCACTTGAGGAGGCAGTCTTCCTGTTCTCAGATCTCCATCTGCGTGCTGGGAGAACCACTGCTCTATTCAAAGCTGTCAGACAGGGACTTTTAAGTCTGCAGAGGTTACTGCTGTCTTTTTGTTTGTCTGTGCCCTGCCCCCAGAGGTGGAGCCTACAGAGGCAGGCAGGCCTCCTTGAGCTGTGGTGGGCCCCACCCAGTTCAATCTTCCCGGCTGCTTTGTTTACCTAATCAAGCCTGGGCAATGGCGGGCGCCCCTCCCCCAGCCTGGCTGCTGCCTTGCAGTTTGATCTCAGACTGCTGTGCTAGCAGTCAGCAAGACTCCGTGGGCGTAGGACCCTCTGAGCCAGGTGCGGGATACAATCTCCTGGTGCGCTGTTTTTTAAGCCCGTGAGAAAAGCACAGTATTAGGGTGGGAGTGACCTGATTTTCCAGGTGCCGTCTGTCACCCCTTTCTTTGACTAGGAAAGGGAACTCCCTGACCCGTTGCGCTTCCTGAGTGAGGCAATGCCTCGCCCTGCTTTGGCTCACGCACGGTGTGCTGCACCCACTGTCCTGCGCCCACTGTCTGGAACTCCCTAGTGAGAAGAACCCGGTACCTCAGATGGAAATGCAGAAATCACCCGTCTTCTGCATCGCTCATGCTGGGAGCTGTGGACTGGAGCTGTTCCTATTCGGCCATCTTGGCTGCCCACCCACACTTCTTTAGCTGTAAAGTGTGTGCCTTGGTCAGAGGCAATGTTGTGTGGAATACCATGATGTTGGATAAGGCATTCTGTGAGTCCATGAATGGTAGTCTTGGCAGAAGCACTGCATGCAGGATAGGGAAACCCATATCCAGAGTAAGTGTTTATTCCGGTGAGGACAAACTGCTACCCTTTCTATGATAGATGAGGTCTAATATAATCAACCTGCCACCAAGTAGCTGGCTGATCACCCCGAAGAATGATGCCATATCAATGGCTCAGTGTTGGTCTGTGCTGCTGCTGGCAAATTGGATGCTCAGCAGTGGCTGTAGCCAGGTCAGCTTTGGTGAGTGGAAGTCCATGTTGCTGAGCCCAGGCTTAATCTCTGTCCCTGCCATCATGGCCACTTTGTTCATGGACCCACTGGGCATTGGGTGATAACAGGGGTTGCTGGGGAAGAGGCTGAGTGGTGTCCACAGAACAAGTCATCCTATTCACTTGATTATTAAAATCCTCCTCTGCTGAGTTCACCCTTTGGTGAGCACTCACATGAAATACAAATATCTTCACAGTTTTTGACCACTCATAGGAGTCCATCCACATACCTCTTCCCCAAATTTCTTTGTCACCAGTTTTCCAATCATGATTCTTCCAAGTCCCTGATCATCCAGCCAAACCACTGGCTACAGCCCATTAATCAGTATATAATCGCACATCTGGCCATTTCCCCTTCCAAGCAAAGTGCACAATCACGTGCACTGTTTGAAGTTCTGCCCACTGGGAAGAAGATTCCCCTTCTCTACTGTCCTTCAGGGATGTCCTAGAAAGGAGCTATAGTGCTGCAGGTGTCTACTTTCAGGTGGTGTGTGCATATCATGCACAGCCATCTGTAAATCAGGCCCTAGTCTTCTCTTCCTCTGTCAGCTGATCATAGGGAACTCCCCACGAGGCCATTGGTGCAGGCTGAGGGAGAGAAGGCAGTGTAGCAGGAGTGGAGACCATAGGCATTTGAGCCACTTCGTCATGTAACTTCCTTGTGCCCTCAGGACCTGCTTGAGCCCAATCACGTATATAGCGCTTCCATTTGATAATGGAATGCTGCTGTGCACAACCCACTTTATGGCTAGATGGGTCAGAAAACACCCAGTTCATGATAGGCAGTTCAGGTCACACAGTGACTTGATGACCCATAGTCAAACATTCAGTTTCTACCAAAGCCCGGTAACAGGCCAAGTGCTGTCTTTCTAAAGGAGAGTAGTTATCTGCAGAAGATGGCAGGGCCTTTATCCAAAATCCTAGAGATATCTGCTATGATTCACCTATGGTGGCCTACCAAAAGTTCCAAACAACATCCCTATTTGGCACTGACACCTCAAGCCCCACTGGATCTGCTGGATCATATGGCCCGAGTGGCAGAGCAGCTCGCACAGCAGCTTGGACCTGCTGCAGAGCCTTCTTCTGTTCTGGACCCCAGTCAAAACTGGAAGCCTTTCAGGTCACTTGATAAATGTGCCAGAGTAACACACCTAAATGCGGAATGTGTTGCTTCCAAAATCCAAATAGGCCCACTAGGCGCTGGGCCTCTTTCTTGGTTGTAGGAGGGGCTAAATGCAGCAACTTATCCTTCACCTTAGAAGGAATATCTGGACAGGCCCCACACCACTGGACCCCTAGAAATTTTGCTGAGGTAGAAGGTCCCTGAAGTTTATTCGGATTTATTTCCCATTGTCTGGCAAGCAAATATTTCACCAGTAAGTCCAGTGTGTTTCCTACTTCTTGCTCACTGGGTCCAGTCAGCATAATGTCATCAATGTAATGGACCAGTGTGATATCTTGTGGAAGGGAAAAGTGATCAAGTTCTCTCCAAACAAGATTATGACACAAAGCCAGAGAGTTGATATACCCCTGAGGTAGGACAGTAAAGATATATTGCTGGCTTTGCCAGCTGAAGGTGAATTGCTTCTGGTGGGCCTTATGGACAGGAATGGAGAAAAAGGCATTTGCCAAATCAATGGCAGCATACCAGGTACCAGGAGATGTGTTAATTTGCTCAAGCAATGAAACCACATCTAGAACAATACTCTGCATCCTTTAGTCGACACTCAATATTAATCATCACATACCCCCTTGTCCATACCTGTGTGTGTCTGTAGGAACATTCTGGAAGGCAGCAGCTGTGGTAAAGCCTGTTCCCTGGGTTGTAGTCCAGCTTAATGTCGTGAGGACTGCAGTTAATTAACCCATCCATATAAGAGACAGAAGCAAGAAGCATATTTCTGAGCTCCAGACAGTTTTGAACATCAGAATAGTTTTAGAGAGAGTAAGATATTTTGAAATTATACAGTGATCTCTATTAAAGTGATAATGGCTGGTACCAACTTGACAAATCATGGAATTTTTTAAGAAAGATAAACTGCACGCTTGTGAAACCCAGCCAGACTAATATCATCAGGGATTATAGCAGAAGCACTTACTACTGTCAAGTCAACCCATAGCCTAGTTGACCTTTTATATATGGATGAAAATAAGTTTAGCAAACCCCAGCAAGATATATTGAAAGATAGGCTGGAGGTGAATGGTAGGAGGTCTGAGCAATTTCACTAACTCAGCCAATCAGCAGTAATTGGTAAACTGCCTTCTCCCTTGAGAGCCTGGGGAGATGTGTGGCTGCCCATTGGTGAGCTGGTGATTGCTTGGAGGGTTTTTATCGACTGTCTTTGCTGCTTTTTGGGTGTATTTCTCCCACGAGCTTTAACAATAATGCCCATGAATCTGAACCTCGTGACTGGTAAATGTTCACTGGCCTTGACAATAAGTGTTTCAGCTTTGCTTCAGTGTTTGTTTTCTGCCAATGCTGTGGCCTGGATGCCCTGCAGTATCTATCTTGCAGCCTGAGGCCATTACTGGGCAGCACATTGCCATTTTCTCCAGCATTATTTCTTTTGAATATTTCTCACTGAAAATGAGCCACTTTGAGATGATTACACCATAGTCATCTGTGGGAGCCATAAGCAATTTTGTCAGTGTGTGTCTAGTTTCGGTCTCCCGTTCTTTGTCCTATGTAAGGCGTATCTACAGGGCCCATCTTTCTCTGGTATTTGGATACAATTCTTTAACCAGTGATTTTGCTTTTTTCTCTGCTCACTCCCAGCCAAAAATCATCATTTAATTAGATCCCATGGTATGAAACATGTTTCACAAGTGTGAACCTAAGCTTAGTACTTTAACTGAGCACACATCTCACAGAAAGCCCTGAGTGGCCTCCCAGGAGACTGAAATCCAAGGGCAACACGATCAAGCCCTCACAATGAAATGGGACGCAGGCTGGCCCATCTTTCTCTTTGGCTCAGTAATGATGCTTGTTATTTAGAGTGCCCTCTTTACTTGCTGACTCTGTTAGCGTTTTTCTTTTCAATTTGGATCTCGGCCCACATTGTGCCCCTCTCACGACGCACGTGCCATTTTGATTTTGAAATAATAGGAAGAATACTCCATCGCTGCTCATTGGTGATACGACTTTCAAACTGTCTACAGATTGCCGAGTAAGTGAAATGTTTTGACAGAGAGAAATACGTGTTGTCAACATTGCTTTACCCATGGTTGAGAAGAAAAATGGAAACAACTTCGGCAGGGTTCAGATGTTGATGACTGGAATGATCTCCTTGAAACAAATGACTACAGACCATTTTGTTTTCCTTTATGCCTCATTCTTCTCTAATGAAATGCCCAATTAAAAGCATAGCTTATGTGCTTAAAAGAAAAAGCTTAGAAAGGATTCTTGGATGGAGCAGTGACAGCAGTAATCCTTCACCACAGGAGAAAATCATAGTATCTTTGTAAAGAAACAATATCATGTTGTGACTTCCAATGGCCTGCATGGCAGTTTTAGAGGAGACCCAAAATGAATGTAACCTTTTTAAGATAGAAAGGTTGTGTGTGTATTTCTGTGTTGCCTGTGTGTGTGTGTGTGTGTGTGTGTGTGTGTGTGACAGACAGAGACAGAGAGAGAGAGAGAAACATGATTTATTTGTGATATATCAAATGGCAGACACTGGTTGGAAATAGAAAAGAAAAAAGAGTTCCCAGTAGAGTGATACATTTAGGACAACTTGTGAATTTGTCTCTGGGATTAAGTGGATTATGGAACTGTGCAGCTGTATGTTGTCTCCTAGCAAAATGAGGTTCCCTCTGTTTCTCTGGCAGGCACGTTCCTGTCGAGAGCTTATTGGGAGTGGGAACTCAGACAGCTTGCGGAGCCCTGCTGACCATTATCTTCACGTTCAGGTCTGCGTTGTGGGAGCTACTCTCTATTTTCTTGCTTAGTGCACACTCTTGATAAAAGAAAATGTTGACAGCTTTGCCTTCTTGAGAATCACTAAGGAAACATTTCATCTTGTCAATCTCCTTTCATGTGCTGTGCAGGAGAAGAGAAAGGGAATATTGCTTTGGAGCATAGCCTTGACTTTCAACATGCACTTAACAATCAATATTTTCTTGAGCACCTACTATGTGCTGGAGTATTTGCTAGTCATTACCAGTCAGATAAAGATGAATGGAGCTAAGTCCCTGTCCTTAGAGAGCTTAGCACATTCTCATTTTAAAATCAGTTGCCTCATTAGAAGGGCTATAAGAGGGATACAGATAAAGTAATAAGGGAATTTGTATCATTTGGACTTCCTCACGTGAGTCACTCCATGGCTTCTGGAACTAGGCAGATCTGAGTTTGAACATTGTTACCCATGACATTGGCTGGCATAGTGTATTTTAAGCTATGTCTCCATTTCTCTCAGTTTTTAAATGAGGATAGTGACACCTACCTTGCAGGGCTGTTGGGATGAGTAAATGAGATACAGTGTGTACAGTGTAAAGCAGTGCTTGGCACAGGTGAGTTCACCCGGAATGGCAGCTTCCTTCCTACCTCCTTTATGCCACACTGCATCCCCTGTCAGTCATACAGATGCCTCTCACAAACCTGCCTGCACCTTACAAGTGAACCACAAGCATTAAGATGGCTTCTTAAGGCTGGGTGTGGTGGCTCACGCCTGTAATCCTAGCACTTTGGGAGGCCATGGTGGGTGGATCACTTGAGCCTAGGAGTTCAAGAATAGCCTGGGCAATATGGCAAAATCTCAGCTCAACCAAAAAAAAAAAAAAAAAAAAAAACAAATTAGCCAGGCGTATTGGTGCGTACCTGTAGTCCCAGGTATTCGAGGCTGAGGCAGGAGGATTGCTTGAGCCTGGGAGGTGGAGGTTGCAGTGAGCCGGGATGACAACACTGCTCCCCAGCCTGGGTAAAAAAATAAATAAATAGAAATAAAAATAAATGGCTTCTTCAACTGTGTTGTAGCTCTGGCATGTAAAGAAATCTAACACATGGTAGTGACCATATAATAGTGAGGATTTTTTTAAAAAACTAATTTTCCAAAATTTACATGCAAATGATTCTTGTCTTCTTTAAAGAATGTTAACACATGAGAGGGGTTAGTCAGAGGCTACCCACCAATATTCTGGCCTTTCTCCTGCCAAAAACCTGGCAGGGTTCTACTCCTCCAACCCTTTGGAAGTTGGGTATGCCGTGTGACTTTATTTAACTAATGGAATGTGAGCAGAAGTGACTTGTGTCACTCCCAGGAGAAAGCTTTAAAAGATCCACTTACACTGCCACCACCATCATGGAAGCCAATGTTGAGATGGGGCTTGTGTCAGCCTAGGCCTGTGTGATATCACAAGGAGTACAGTCCTTGTGATAATCCATGTGAAAAATACAGCAGGGGTGACAAATGGATTTTTTTTTTTTTTTGCATTGTACCACTGAGATTTTGCAGTCTTTTGTTCATGTTCTGCCTAGACTAACATAGGAGATTATACACCTATTTCAACAATTCTGTTTTTGCTTAAAACATTGAAGTAATTCTTCTGGTGGTATTGCTGTCAGGGGCAGCATTTGATAACCACACTCTCAGTGTAAAGCCATACTTGCTTTCTGCCCTATAGTAGTATTGCCAGGCTTGACCCTCTGTTTTATTCATTAGATTTGACTCTGCATCTGGTGAAAAGAATAGATTGGACATCATTGAGCCTATTGGGATGAATACACCCTTCAGAAACAGTGGCATGCAGAGGCTGGGCAGCGGGGGATATGAAGGCAGTTTACCTAGGGTGCAGGCAATAAGAAGATATATTGTCTATAGAAATGTTTAAAGAAATAGAACTGATTAAGATACAGTGTCTTTTGTATTACCGTCACGAGTCTATAATTTTAAACAATTTTAGGGAGAAAATACTCCTCCCTTCCCCACTCCTGTTTTTCCCCCTCCTTGTGCAACTACTCAGAAAGCAATTACAATGAGATTTCAAAACTTGAAAAACAGAACTGTGAATTAGAATGTGTTGCCTTATTGTGGTGAGTGTTTTGAAATAGATAACTTTCAAGTGGAATATTTATTTAAAAGAAAAAAGAAAAATTATTCTATTTTAGGGTTGTTCTTGGTACATTAATTTGGACGTTGGGTTATGAATTTGTAGCTAGTCATATGAACGTTTATGTAAATCTTTCTGTCTAAATTGTTATATCCATGAGGGCAGGGCTGGGTCTCGTTCATCCTTAGGTGTTCATGGGGTCTGGCCAGTACTGTAGTCTGGTACGCATAATTGCCCCCTATATATATATATATATAGACTCAAACTAGGCTAGCAGTGAAATGATATTTTTCTTTTGCTTTTTTTTCAGTCCTGTGTATGAGAAGCAGGGCGATATCTCTGGCCCACTTCTTTGACAGGTTCTCTTGTTGTTGATGCTGAGAAACTCCAGGAGCCTGCTATTTGGAGAGAGAAATGTGTTCCAGCTGCTGGTGCTAACAAAGATCTGAGGTTATACACACATGACCTATCACCCACACCCACCCAATTGGGAGGGGCTGCCTCTCCCTGTGTCCACACATAGGCCTTGAGTTGCTCTTCAGTGAATATCACTTTTCCTTTCATGTTTTTTCTACATGCTATTATCTGTATGAAACGAAGGCCAAGAAAGGATGGGAAGAAGGAGAAGAAAAATTTTGATTTATCTCAGAAACTATACTCCGAAGTGAGAGTCCTGGTTGCAGGTAGGATTTTGTTGGTGATCATTAGAGGGTTGGGGGATGAGAGAACAATTTGAATGTTGCCTATTACTCCAGGCTGGGGTTGGAGTGGGAAATATCAAGGCAATTTGCCCAGGGTGCAGGCAATAAGAAGATATATTGCTTATAGAAATATGAATGAATATAACACTTGTAAAGATTATATAGTTTGGATTGGCCCACAGTAGTTGATAATAACGAGAAGTTCTTGGAGACTAGATCATAGTGAACTTGGCCTTAGGGAAATAATTATCCCCTTGAACTCTGATTGTTTTATGGATAAGTTATGGTATTGAGAGGTGTGTGAGAGGATGCTTAGGCCAGAAGGAGTCTTTTTACCATTTTGAATGTCCACCTTAATGTTTCCTGTGTGAAGTTCCAAGATTTGAAGGGAGCATGCACAGCCTCTGGCCTGTATGGAGTCCATCCCATCTTCCAAGGGGACTTGTAGATGGAGATTAGTCTTGGGTAGGCCATCTTGTGAATTGGAGCCAGTGTCCAGTGCTGGACAGACGTCAACTGGAACTTTCAGATATAGCCCAAGTTCTGGGACTATGAGAAGCCAAACAACCCAGGAATTTTCCTTTGTACTATTTTCCAGAAAAGGGTAGAGTCATTTTTGAGCTCCTGGGGTAAGATGGTAGAATGCAGAGAAACTAGAAAGTATCTACATTTCTCTATTGCAAGCTCTGTACATCTAGATTTGACAGTAAGAATTTGGTTGACTGATATGTAAGTGCTTTTGCACTCACAGACTTGACATGACATTCAAATGAAAGGGACACAAATGTTTGGTTTTGCTTTTACTCCTTGAGAAGAAATCCTGGACTTTACAAATATCCTTTTTAGAAAGAACAACTGAGTGAGAAACCCTAAACTGATACTGAATAAAGCAATTATGTCTCACAGAATATCTGATTTAAAAAAAAAAATCCTGCTTTAGGAAATGTGTGTATGTGTGTGTGTGTGTATATATATATATATATATATACACACATATATATACATATATGTATACACACACACAATCATACATATATAGATTATCTATCTATGTATCTATATATATTTCTTGGATGTCTTATATTAAGCTTTGGTAGATAAGTGGACTTAGGGGCCATAATTACCACCATTTTCCATGTAGAAAGTCTTTGAGTAACTTAGACAATGATCTCTTTTGTTTTTGTCCATTTGCCATTTGTTATTCAGGCAATACAACCCCAAGCATGACCTTGGGCACGTTACTTAACAGTTTTAAGCCTGTCATCTATAAAATGTCAGGGTTGGACCCAGTGACTTCTGAGGTCCCCACTTGCACCAGGAGTCTCTGATCTGGTTGCGTGGGGAAACAGCTGTCACAGGTGAAGCCATGTGTGCCTCTCCCACATCATTCCCTTTCTAGAGCTTGCATTTTCCTTAGTGCCTGAGAAGTACCATTTTATAGATGCATGCCTTAGAACAGTATTTTCTCTTTCCATTGTGAAGGAAGGTTTTAGACTTTGCAACAAAAGTTCTGGATAGAATGGACAATTAAAAACATGATTGAAACATGATTTTTAGGTCTCCACATTATTTCACAAGCTCATTCCTTTCATCTCTACTTTGTCGAGGATTTAGGCAGCTTTTTTCTTTGACTTTCATCAAATATCTTTTTTCCTTCCTGTTCAAAATAAGCTCTGTTTCCTTTTTCCTGGCTAGATGAAAGCCTGTGGACTCTGTGCTTCCTGATATCAACTCAACGGTGGTGGTAGAGGGGTTCACATCACTCCAGATAGTCAGTTTCAAAGAATAGTAGTTTGGAGACTGCGGGATGAAAAACAAGCTTGAGTTTTCCTTTTCAGATCTCTCCAATACACACTGTCTGTGTATTATTTCAGAACACCCATCCAAAAGTAGACTGCTTCCTTCCCTGACTCGGCACCAAATCAAGAAGTGGCACATAATGTATTGTTGTGTTTATTATGCATCATTTTGCTGCTGACACTGTGGCCATCAAATATTGGAAAATTTACAACCACAGAGGTCCAGCCATCATGCCTGAAGTGAAGGACAAAGTACTCTGTTATTCATCTACAGCTCTGGCCCTTTATGATCAGACAGTGAGCTATATACTTATCAAAGTCAAAATAACCTTCACTTTGGAAAACATAGTTGTCCTTAATTGCCAGAATAGGAATGCATAAACAGCCTCTCTCTTGATAATGGAACAGAGGCTGAATTGATGTAAGTTTTAAGTATTTTGTAATTTTCCAATTGTGGTGTGCTCAATTAAGTTTTAATTCACAAATTATGCATGTATTATACTGGCAAAGAGAAAAAATATTTGTAGTTTTAAACTATACAACCTAAATATGTTATACACATTTGTGGTATGTTTTTGTTTTTTTTTTTCCTCTGAGTCAAAGCTACGGCTGGTAGTCCTATTTCTATGCCCTGGTATGTAGCAGTTTAGAGCTTGGATGCTGAAATTGGAAAGATGTAAGTTTGAATCCTTGGCTATCCCTGGAACACAGGCAAATGCCTTAGTTTATTCCTCTGTAAAATGGTAATAATCATAATAGTACCTACCTTCTAGACAGGTGCATTAAGAATTAAGTGAGATTGTGTATGTTGAAAGATGCTTAGTGCAGTGCCTGGTACATTATGAAAACTCAAGGAATATTTGCCATGATTGTTATTACTCCCTTCTTTCTATTATTGTTAAAAATAGCAGTCCATATAAAACATATATTTCCAAGACCTTCATATCAAAGAGGCAGGAATGAAATGTTACTAGCATTTTACAAATATATATGTATGTTATGGTACTAGGTGGCTTTTGGGAGACATGTAGTTATAAGAGTGAGACAGAGATGACTCAGAAACCAGAAGGCAGCATTGAAAATAGTTCTTACTTGAAAAGGCATTTGTTTAATGTGCTTACTCAAGATATATCTTACACAAGATATAAGATATATCTTAGAATTAGTTAAATCTATATAGTGGCTATATGAGCATTTAAAGTTACAGATGTTTATTTGGAAATAAGCAAGTTTTAATATGTGAATAGTAACCCCGTGTCTACAAGTTGCAGTGTGGCCAAATGTAAATGACAGAACAAATTTAGGAAATGAGCTCTAACTCCATTCTGGGAAAGACAAGGGGAATCTCTGGAATTTGGTGTTTGTTCCTGCTAAGACCTGGAGGTGACTTTAATTGACAAGTATCTTCTGAGCAGTAAAGTCAGGATGCCAGCATTTGCTTTCCTGGGTGGTCAAAAATCCTCTGTAATAATGGTGGGTGAGTTGTTGGTGAATGAAGAAATGGGCTTGAGAAATGCTGGGAAATAAAATGACTGGCAACTTTAGTTTCAGAGCAATAGGCCTGAGAGTTTTCTTTGTTATTTTTGCTGTTCTTTCTGGTGTCATTGTAAAATTAAGTATAGACAAATGAACTGTTAATGGGCTAGAATTTCAGACCAATAGTCTGCTCAGAAACCACAAGACAAGCAATAGGGGATTCTATTTGATATGAAAATTACAGTAGGATTATTTTTATCTCTTCTTTTCCCCTCTTTTTTCTTTACCTCTTTAATAAAGACAGGTAAAACTGATACCAAAAAACAAAAGTCTTACCCAAATCCATTGTAAAGTTCTCATTCAGGTGTGTATTACATAAAAATTGCTTAGCTTTCACAAGAATCACCATTCTGAGAAGAAGAACCATGACGCCTATTAATAGGTGAAGAGATCTTCCTTGGGAAGGACCATAAACCTTGAAGGCCATAAACTCTGGAATTGGATTCCAGAATGAAAGAGCTATGAAAGCCCAGAGGGCAGGCTAAGTATGTGTTGGGACAAGTAAATAAAACGTTTTGTCCTGAATTGCAAAGTACGGTCAATTAATCGTCTACTGGGCTCTACCACCTCCACCCCTGCTTCCTTCTTAGAGCCTACTTGTTGCTTTCTGAGTGTGACCCTGTAATTAATGAAGACTATAAAATTTAATGAAATGCGGTAAAATTTTGGCTGGATACTTTTTTTAAAAGTTTCATTATAAATTTTAAAGGGATGTCCTTGGCCAATGTTTTGAACTGAACAAGAAACTGTCATCAAATTAATGTGTTCACCTTCAGAGGTGCAGCTCTCTCCAGAAGGTCATGCCTTGTGGGCACAGCTGTCTTGTGGGGCTGTAGGTGAAACCCTACTCTGGCTTTTTCTACGTATACCCAAGAAGCCTAGAAGCAGTTGAAAATCAGCAATATGAAAGTCAGCTTTCCAAATGGCCTCCCTCTTTCCTGACATTGCAATCTTAAAATGCCTTTGTCTTTCACAGTCTTCATAAAGTCACAAAGGAGTGTTTGTTACCAGATTTATAGCTCTGATATGTTCACATACACACTGGGTCCCAACTAGAGGTTCTGCCAAGCTCTGGGGGCCCCACATAGGCCTCCCACAGTTCAGTCGCCGCACACATGTTTTCTGAGAAAACTCGGAACTGGTGTCTATGTGCTCGCTTTCAGTCTATAAATCCTCCGCACTCCTGTGACTGTTTGCTAGGCCTCCAGCCAGTACTATATTGTATGTGTGAATGCCACATTTCCCGAGAGAGCTGAGCAATCCTGCCTGGTTGGTGTGGACAAACCCCCAGGTGCTGAATGGGGTTGGGCTTTAGCTTGTACAATGCTTTCCTTTGACCAGTGTTCCAGGTAAGAGCCCAGGCTTTTTGTGTACAGATGCATTCAACTGCCCCAACAGTGGGTATATGAACGTTCTGCTTTAAACTACGGAAGAGGGTGATGTGTTTAATTTGCTTAGGGTTTAATTAAGCTGCAGACACTTAAAAAAATTCATTAGAATGACTGGGCTTCCCACGGTTGGCAGTTAACACCGTGAAGTCATTTTCTCTGGAAAGTCAAGGCATTGCTTTAATGAAGAGTTGACAGTTTTGGATGAGTCCTTGGAGACAGAAGAGAGAAAGGCCACATATTAGTTTTAATCACATGATTCATTTTTCCACTGAGATTTTAACAATTAGTAAGCTCTTCACATTTAACATCCTGAAAGCAGAACAAGCCAGTAGGGAACTTGGGGTTGAAGGGGAAGAAATAGATCATGCCAGTTTGTCCCATCATCAATGTAGGACAGGAAAGTTAGCGAAGTGGAGGTGAGGGGTGCTAATCAAGGGGAAAATGAGGCATCCCTGCTTTGAATTCCTCACTTAGACATAGAGATGGTACCTGTGCAAGCTGAGGAGGGCAAGAGGAGGGCGGAAGGGAAAAGGGTCTCCAGGATAGATCCTGGACCTATAAATAGTGCTTATTACTCTTGAGTAAGACAATAGATCTCCCCTCCTACTTCATTCAACAAGTCCTTATAGATTTCTTGTTGTGTGCCACAGATTGTGTCCTGGAGATCCTGGCTGGTCATTTTCAGTCACATCTGCATCTTTATTAAATGTTTCTATCAGTCCACATGTGCTAGGTGCTCCAAGAGAGTTAACTGGAGCCAGCAGTGGCCCCCCTGAATTTTGCAGAAAAGACGAGATGGATATACTTCTATTTCAGTGTTCAGTGTTTAGAAATGAGCAGTCTTGCATTGTTATGCAAATTCCAAGGTAATAGAATGTTTATAAATTACAATAGCTGCAATTACTCACAGGAAAATTTGTTGGCACTTAGTTATGTTATTGCGTTCACTGAAGATTATAGCTTGTTACTTTCTGTTCTGATATACTTTACCCACTTAAGTCTTGAAATAGAAATGAAATGCTGGTGTATCATTTTGCAAGAAAGATATATATGTTTCTTATATTGCATTAGACAGGTTAATATGTTTTTGCATTTTATAACAGGGAACTTTATTAGCATGATGAAATTAATGCATGCAGGGCAATATCTTCCGAACCAGTTGTTACCAATAGATAAAGTCTGATGTGGTAATTGCTAACTGAATGTTGGATCAGGATTATTACTGAAGTAAAATCATTCACTGTGGGATGATCAGAGCTACAATATTGTGAATGACAAAAGAGCCATAGCCACTCTCTGGTTTTAATTAGCTAAAGAGGTGTCCTGGGTGGTTTCGAAAGGCTTATCTTATCAATATTGTTACTTAGAAATGATTTACAATATTCTTACAGGGTCTGCTAATATTTCTATCATTAAAGGTCTATCATTTCCATTATGAACTCTGTTGTTGAAGGCTTTGCAGGTATGGCTTAAATATTTATTTCAATACTGTATGTGTGTGTGTGTGTGTGTGTGTGTGTGTGTTGTGTTTGTGTGTCTGTTTACAACATTTTCTAAGGTCTTGATGGCCACAGTGTCTTGAAATTCCAGGAGTGGCTGTTTATGGATGTACCATTATTGATCTTATTTATTCATATGACAGTGCCCAGCATCAGTCCCATAAAAAGATATAAGCCTAATTTTTTCAGAGGAAATGACTTCTCTGCTTTATCCATTGATTTTTTAAAAAATGTTTGAAAGTGAGTCTTGATTACCTGAAACTCTGCATGAGCAGATCTGATGTAATATACCTTCTGCCATTTAATTATTTGGTTTGTTCTAACAGTAATGCTTCAAATGTTAACAAAATTTCCAGAAATGTTTATTTTCTGAGGTGGTCCTAAGTGAAATGTTCATACTTTCAATTCCTGAATAAACAGAAATGGAAACATTTTTGAAGGAAAAAAAAATGTTCTTTAAAAGGTTACTGCTTACATTACAATGACTACATGCCTGAGAAACCTGTTTGCCAAGTAATATAATCATGTTTCCTAGTCCCTGCATTTACACCATTACATTGTTTCCCAGGTGCAAGTGAAGGACTATGGCTATGGTAGCTGCCCAGGAAGACTAGCCGTCCGATTCATGCTTGTGCAGTCCTTGGACTTTTAGATCTACCAGGTACCCACGCCTCACAAAGGTCTTTTTCTAGGGAAGTGATAAACTTTCACAGAAGTTTTGTTTTGAATCTGAAGGGACCATATGAATTACCTATTCTTATTTATGGCACACAAATGAGAAAAATGAGACCAAAAGAGGTTTAGTATTTGTCTAGAGACAAGTATCTAGTTATTCAAAAGACCATGAATCAGAATGCAGCCTGGCCTAGCAGTGTTTCTTTGTGATAACTGCTTGCCTTGCCTTGTTATTGCATAGATGGGAAGGTTTCTAGTGGTTTTCAGAGCGCTGAAGGCCATCAGAGATTCTTTTGCTCTGTTGCTAGCTTTCCTTGATACTGACATAGTGTTACCATAAAATCTCCTGTTTTTCTTCCTGGTTCTCAGGTAGAACTCTCTCCCAGAAAAGGAATCTTATTGGCAGTATATTGAATTTTAATGTGTATATTTTCATATAAATTTTTTTCGCATTTGGAGAAGCAATAGAACATGACTCATTTATTTTTCTTAAAATAGATACTGTGTTAAAATGATTCTATGAAAAAATCTGAAAGAATACATATGAGGGAATATATACCATATTTAAAACTACAGCGGTGAGCTAATTTCCAGTTAACAGAAGATATAAAACCAAATTTTCACTTTGAAACAAGTTAACTCTAATTACTAAACTCAAAATTTATTTTCATAAGAGATTTAAAACATCTGAGTAAGAAACACTTTTATTCTTTTTAAATATATTTATGCTTCTAAATGTCAGCTATTGCAAAATATGCCTTCCCATTAAATCTCTTATTTACAGTTACTGGAAGTCACACATTTCAGACCAGTCACAAGAAAGTTTTTGAAGAAGTGTCACTCAAAGGTTTTTTATCAGTTGTAATAGGGACAGATATAGCATTTGCATGAGTGTAATGCTAGCTTCTGTAAAAACACTTAATGTGCATAGTGGTCCAAAGATTATAGAAATGTATTCCTCATTCAATAAAGTCCAAAATAGATATCCTTGGCTTATGAGTAGCCTTCTTGCAAGTAGTGAGTCAGGAAACCTAGTCTTTTCCCATCTTGCAGTTCTATCATCTTCAATATGTGGCTTCCCATGTCTGTGTGCACACTCTGTGGAAAGAGTGGTTGGAGAAGTCACGTTGACTCCTCAACCACATTGGCCCCATTGCCTCACACACATCCCATTGGCAAGAATGAGTCACAGGGTCCCACAGAGACTCAGGAATGTCAGTTTTGGCTGGGAAGCTGCTACTCATTAACAACTCTGTATTTTGGAAGGGGGAGCAACGATTTGGCAGAGTCAGTTTCCTCTGCCATAATAACTCACCCACAGTCGACATTCAAGACACATGATAGTTAAAGACTAGTTTTAGAAATGAAGGTTTGGATAACTTTGTTCCGAAAGTGCAGGCATCCGTATTCATTCATATGACAGGTTTTGGCAATGGCTAAGAGTGGATTGACTCAGATGGACAGCCTAGGCAGTCTAATTGTGTAGTGTCCGTTCAAACTGATCATCTTTAAATATTTGTTTAATAACTACTTAGCATGGGTGATGAAAATTGTTTACTTTTAAAAATGTATGCTTATTTATGTTCAAAATATGAGCCTTACTATATATAATATCCACAGTAGATAGCCTGCTGGAAGACTTATATATGACATATACAAATTTGAAGGCATATATTAAAGTATACATATTATATACATACTTACTTTTATATATAGCTATAATAAAGTAAATTAAATAATTAATTAACTCAGTCCAAGGTCAAAATTCCACACCTTCATTATTCAGTTATGGAATTTGAGCAGGTTGTGACTGCCAGTTTACTTGACTGTCAGTGGGATGAACTGTCAGCCTTCAGGGATGGTGGCTTTCTGCAGGAAGGTACAATTTACATCACAGAAACCTCAGAGATAATGGGTCCAAAGGAGCTGAGAAAAGATTTTCTTGCCACTTAAAGGAACTATCAATTTGAGTGCAAGCATTTTCATTCCAATTTAGTAGTTACTATAAAAAGATGTTGGAAATCCAAAAATAACTTGTACCATAGTTCCATTTCATCCCAGTGACACGTTAGAGTCAAGACTGCCCGCCAGGTATTCCAGTTTGGCACTTCGACACTCTTTGCCGAATTATTCCACAGGTTTGCAACTTGACAGGATTCACTAATGGCTTCTGGAGAGGTATATTACTTCTAGTACTTACAGAGCTAATCACTGCCTGAAAGAACTATGAATCTGTCTCTACATAGCAAAGTGATGCCTGGAAGATGTTTTGATGTCACAGTTCTCTTGAGGTCATAGGGTGCCTAAAGTTGTATTATGTTGGCTGTTTACATTCCCTAAAGCAATGCTCCTTAACTGTGGTGGTACCTTGGAGGACCTTGTATAAAGAACTGATGCCACCCCTCTTCCTGCCCCTGTGGCTCTGATTATCCTGAGATGAGACCTGGACATTGATAGTTTTTTTTGTTTGTTTTTATTATGTTTTTATTTTTTAGTTATCTTCTTTTAAAAAATTCTCCAGGAAATTCAGCAGAGATTGAGCATCCCTGACCCACAGTGATGGTTTCTTGTACTATTGTTTAATGGAAGGAGATCCTTTTAGCAGAAATCACTCATGATTTAGCAGTCTAGGAGCCATCATGCGGAAAGAGTTGGAGTGGACGGTTTTAATGCAGATGGTCTCAATATGATGGTAAGAGTATCTCTCAGATGTTCTGCTCTCAGCCCTGGGGACTAACTCTAACATCATAGCTTATGTTCAGCCTGACACCAGGGAACATATGAAAAGCAAATACACTCCAGCACTCCAGCAATGTATATATTACCCCAAAATATGAGATATTAGTTATTTCTCTTTAACCAATACGATTTAACCAATATTGAGTGGCCTCTGCTTATGTTATAAGTGAATACTTCATCATTTACTCATTCATTGATTCAAAATATTTATTTATCCTTTTGTGTATCAGGCACCAGAACAGTCCTATAAGCCAACACGTCAGTGTCTTTATAGCCAAAATTTACTGTGGAAACAGGCAAATCATTTTTGTAGAGTTATTGTTTGTACGTCAACATCTTTGAGACAAATGCTTTAAAGCATATTTTTGAATGGATTTTTTTGACAAAGGAAGTCTGCCAGTTTTAACTTTTTGGGACAAAATGTATTTGTGAATACTGGCTGTAGTTATTCTAGAGTTTCTATTATAATTACAAAATTCTGCAGTGGTTGTTAACCCTTTGTACTTATGACACACAACTTCCAAATCAGAAATTTCTGGCTCTGTACATGAAGGCAATAAAAGATGAACAATAGATAAAAAATCAGTACAGAATTATTTATAATAGAGAAAATTAATGAAGCAAACATACCCCCAGAAGGGGATTACTTAAAAGGTATGGTACATCCATATGACAGAATAGTACAGAATGGATTAAAGCTTTTTAAAAGGAAATGGAAAAATGCTCATAATATACCACTTACAGAAAAAGCTGAATGTAAAACAATAGCAGTAGTATGATGCTTTTTAAAATGCATATATATTCACATTGACTATTTTTCTCCATCCCTGGGCACTTCAGGGTGGTAGCACAGTAAAGGAAAGCAATAGATTGCCTCAGTTGTCCTGAATGCTTACCCAAGCACAGGGAGTCTGAGTATCTGCTTTTCTGAGACCTGAATTTCCAATTTCTGGTGATTTCTTCCAAATATAATGCTGGAATATCCTGGGAAAAACAATATGGATGTGTAACTAAAAGATGTACCACCTGGCAATGACTCAAACCAAAGTGATAGGTCACCAGCTATTTTACTTAGAGGTCATTTCCACTTACCACATCATTCCTGGTGGCACAAACCCCAGTGAAATCCCACAATAACTTTTTCCCAGGGGAAACTCACTAGCCCATATATACTCCCATTCCTTATTAGTGTTTTTCTCATTTGTGGTTGGTTTTTCTCTTATTTAACATAAGGTGGTGGTTCTCAGAATAGGGCTCCCTGGACCTGTAGCATCAGCATCACTTATGAATTTTAACATTTAAAAATTTTTACTAGTTAGTAATGAGGTGTTTCTTTCCTTTTGAATTCTCCTAATACTCTTTTCACTCAAAAATGTATAGGATTATGATAGCTAGAATGTACATAGCTCTTAATTTATGTTGGACACTTCTTTAAGTGCCTTCCAAATTTTAACTTATTTAATCTTCATAATCACCATGTGAAATAGGAACTACTATTTCCCTATTTTACAGAAAAGGAAAATTGAACACCAGGAAGATGAGTAACTCATCCAATGTCATACAACTATAAACATGCTCATAGGAGAAATACTGGAAGCAAATATAAAATGTTAGCAGTGATTATATCTGGTTATTTCCAGGTATAGGACCACAGATGGCTTTAAATTTTTTTATGTGCCTTTCTATATTTTCCAAAAACAGATACATATTACAGTTGTTATCAGAAAAAAATCCAAAATGTTATTGAAAAGAACTATGACAGACATTTCAGAGAAGACCAGGAGTAAGGGCGTACCAGAACAGGAGAATAAAGAGCTGTAATAGCAAAGACTTGGAAGCAACCCAAATGTCCAACAATGATAGACTGGATTAAGAAAATGTGGCACATATACACCATGGAATACTATGCAGCCATAAAAAATGATGAGTTCATGTCCTTTGTAGGGACATGGATGAAATTGGAAATCATCATTCTCAGTAAACTATCGCAAGGACAAAAAACCAAACACCGCATGTTCTCACTCGTAGGTGGGAATTGAACAATGAGAACACATGGACATAGGAAGGGGAACACCACACTCTGGGGACTGTTGTACCCTAAAACTTAAAGTATAATAAAAAAAAAAACAAAACAAAAAACAGCTGGGTGAAAAAAAAAAAAACTTCTTCCTCATGACTGGATTCTGGAAGCTACTGAGCAACTGAGGAAATGAAGAGCCCCAGGCGCGGGTGCAGGGAGCATCCAAACTGGAAATCCAGGGAGGGCATGACATTGAGCAATCTAATCTTTCTAATGTCTTAACAGGTTTTGCAACTTATTATGTTTGTAGGTAGCTGTGGATAAGTGCATTTTATCACAGTATTTCCAGGAGACATTTGATAGAACAGAACCCAGCTCTCTGTATCCAGGGTATAAAAAGCTTGGCCATAAAATAATGCCCTGACTCATCTTTAATTAGGTGTGCAGTGTGGGAAAGAAATTAGTGTCTTCCTGTGTGTGGGAGGTATGGAGAAACAGCTATAAGTTTTCAAAATAGTCCATTATTAACAATCTGCACTGAATCGATTGGTACCCACAGCTCAGTCAGTGCTTAAACAAGCTGGACAATAGCTGAAGTAATTATTTGGGGTAAATTATTGCCATTGTAAAATGTAATCAATGTTTTATTTCAACAAAAAGAGATCTTTTTCTTGATTTCTCTTTTCACCCAACCTTTCCTCAGCTTTATCTCCTTGCCAGAGGTCTGGAAGAAAGATTTTTTTGTTTTCTCTCTCTTATTGGCAAGAGTGCTTCAGCCCCATCTGAACATAGCAAGACAGGACACATCTTGTAAAGGTTTTCCATTTTAATATTCCTTAATGACCAATAATGAATTCTTTATAGTTAATCTGCTGTTCTCATGAAAACAATTTAGATGGTTAAAAAAATCAATCATTAATGAGCAGTAAATGACAGCTCCCCAACAACACAGCTGTATTTTTGTAAAAGTGATTAAACATTGTCTGCATTCATAATTGCATGCTTAATAAGAATGTTGAGCACTGAGTCAAGGATTGTTGCTAATGATGACAGATTACGATGCTACAAATGCTTTGGAGTTATGGGGCTAAATTTTCAAAGGCAGTCCCTGGAACAGAATGCACACAGACCCACTAAGTATTCAATTTGCATGGGCCATTACCAGGTTTGTGCATGGCATTTGGGAGCTTTGCAGTTGAGACTCTTTTGAAAATCTGGCCCATTATGACAGAAAGCATCTGTAATTAACAGTAGCTGATCTCCCTCTGCCCAGCCTTGGTAAAAGGTATAAAATGCTCTGTGTGTGGTTTCTTGGAGCCCAACACCCCTTTGATGAAAAGCCCTGAAGCCTGAAAGGAAGGCAAAAAGAGTCTGTAGGGGCTTAATTCAGCCTTACAGGCAGGTGTGTAAATCTTAGCAGCAGGTAAGAGACAAGTCATTCAGAAGAGGACTTGGTGAAGTCTCATCTCTGAGCTCCTTTCACATATTACTTGCTCCTCTCATTTTGGCTATAAATTTGCTTGCTAAACCTTGGAATTCCTGGATTATTATTCATAGGATTCATAGGACTAACTATTTAAAATCTGAGATTGTCCCATGGCCCAGTGTGGATTGTTAACTGTGCTGAGGTATGAATTTCAATCTTTATGAAGCTATGAGCAGAGTGAGTCACTCAGTGATTGAGCAAGCCCCATCTGCTGCTCAGTTTGTCTGTACTCTGATCAGGTATGAGGCAATTCCATCTATGAAGCTATGCATAGCTACAATTTCTGAGAAAAATTGCATGCTTTTAGAAAATTTATGAATTTCCTCAATTTTTTTCTTGGAAATATCTTGTATCTGTCTGGGATGTTGAGGATCTGTTGTACTGTTTGGTGACATTATATCTTGTGCTGTTATTTATTGCAGTTTATATGGATATCTTATTTTGGTGATACCTTAGCTTAGAGAACAGGGATCATTTGTATTACGCCTTTGACTTCTTCATAGCATCTCACTCACTGCTGTTTTTTCTGGATCAGCCATCCCTTGTCTGAACAGAGGATTACAGAGTCTCATAGTCTGCAAATCAGACTGGCATATGGTTAAGAACATGGTTTTAAGATGCCTCATTTGAAATACCACTCTGTCACCCAGTATGACATTCTACATTTCTTAAGAGCCTTGCTTTTTCTCATCAGTAAAATAAGAATAAAATTAGTAGTTACATGTGGGAGTTTTTTTTGCGAGGATTCAGTGAGATAAGTATATGAAACTCTTAGCAGAGTGACTAGGACTTAGTATGTGCTTGATAAAAGTTCGTTGTTCTTGTCTTTGGTTGTTAAGGCCACAGCAGTTAAGTTCTATAGCTTAGGCCAGAATCTCTTTAGCTGGGCTGAGTCATTCTCCACAGAACTAAGGGTCAATAAGGTGCTGCCTTTAGTCCACATGATCAATGACTGTAGCAGGCAAATGGTAACCTATATATTATGGGCTGAAATGTGTTCCTCTCACACCTAGGAAGGTACATGCATATCATATAGAGGAGAAAGAGAGAACACCAGCTCAGTCAGACAGGTCAACCCAGAGGCATAACATGTGTCACAGTCAGAGAGGCCTACAACCCTAGTCCTACCATCAGAAATCGCATACAGAGCTGCTGCTGTAGGGCCACATTCAGGACTGGGTTTGACATGTTAATGGGGCAGAACATTTTGGAGCCTATGCTGGCAACAGAGAGTCAAGCATCTGACTTCTACCAGGGACTTCTGCTCTCTTAGGGGGCCCTTTCTGTTTCCAACTCAAGCTTCTTGTGCCTCAGTCTATGGGCAGTGGAATCTTTCTTAATTAAATAGCAGAGCCTGCATATAATTTAAACATTGTACAGGCTCTGGTACTGCCCTGCCCCCTCTTCCCCTTAGGTTGTTTGTCCTCTAAAGACTTAGGGCCCTCGTCACAGTCCACAGTCAAACAATATGTGCAGAATGAAGGTGAACCATGAAGGGACAGTGGACTTGTGTGTTTGGCTCAGTTCTTTTCTACCCCAGTACCCTTTGGATTCTTCAACATAAAAAGTATAAGAGAATTAAAACTAAAGGCAGAAATGCAGGTGTTATACATTTTAAATAATCTCATGAACGTTCAAAATTTTTAAATCATTTAAAAAATGAAGTGGTAGTGGAGGGTGTGTGGCTTCTGGGATTTAGTGAAGAATTTGAAATTATAATTTTCATACCTATCTTTGATTTAATGCCAAATGTCTCCATCTGACAAATGAAAACTATCTGATTATTACCTACTTTCTCTTTCCAGATGAAGAGTAGTAGCTGCTAAATTATTGTCAAATATTTTGGAAATATGAAATGCTGTACAACAATAGTAATTTGCATGGTAATGGGCAAGAACCAGGTCTTTATACCCCATTACCACAAGTGATTAACAAGAAGATTAGGCAGGATAGTCTGTCTTTGGGGGCCACTGTGGAGACTGGCAAATGCCTAGTTTTGCAAATCTCCTTTTTCTCTGATTGATAATAGAATAACCTCATGTGTTGTTATATGTGGTTATTGCTGCACAAGACAGAACTCATAATTCGCTGCAACCCAATAGTAACTCTGCTCTTTGAGTAGCCCAGGCAATGTCCCTCCTTAGCCCACTGCTCCTACCTCATTTATCCTGCTCCCTGCTACTTCTTGCCTTTTTTTCATATTGTCCCCCAAGCTAAGAATGGGCCCTTTGTTGTTCTTAGTTATGGCAAATTTCGCACAGAGAACCCATCTCCAAACAGTTCAATCTTGTGCTACAACCTCTAATGTGGCAACAAAACCTATAAGACTAACCATGGACCTGGGGCCAATTTTTTAAAACTCTGAGGCTCAGCTTCCTGATCTGCAAAAAAAAAAAAAATGAATGTGATATTTACTGCTCAGGATTAATATAAATTAAATAAAATAATGTGAACAATTAAGAGTCAGTAAATTTTCTGAGTCTATGGACTCTCTTTGACTAATGGGACCTTTGATGACACCTTCTTTGTTTGAATTCACATTATACTTACAAGATTTCAATGTGTGACACATACCTCAATGCTTGAACAAGAATAGTTTCATGTTATCCTCTTACTGTGTTACATGTATAAAAAGCCCACATCCTGTGTTTCTCAAATTGCCTTCTGGAGATCAGAGGAGACATTTTAATTGAACATCTACTGGGAATCTAAGTAAGGCATAGAATCAGATTTTTAGAACTAAAAGGGAATGCAGGGATGTGTTGAATTTTCCAGATGGCCACCACGATAACTTCTATCCTTCGTGCTTTCCTATGACGTCAGGAACATGATCAGAAAGTGAAGTCAAATTCTTCTCCCTTGAATCTGACTGAACTTGTAACTGCTTTAACCAGTAGAGTGGAGGGGATACTATATGATTTCCAAGGTTATAGAATGCCATGCTCTTTCTGTCCTATCAAACAGGATCATCACATTTTGGAGTTCTCAGTCCCATGTACAAAGTCCAACTATCTGAGGCCACCATGCACTGAGGATGTCCAGTCCACCTGGAGAGGCTACCAGATATGTGAATGAAGAAGTCATCTTGAAAGTGGATCTTCCATCCCATGTTATTCTAGCTATGGCTGTTTGAGTCTCCTCGTGCAAGCCCCAGACATCATGGAATGGAGAAGAGCTGAGCCACTGTGTCCTCTCCAAATTCTCAATCCACAAAACTCATGAAAATAATAAAATGATTGTGTCTTTGTGCTACTAAATTTAGGGAAATTTGTTATTCAGCAAAGATGATTAGAACAAGAGACCACAATTTGACTATCACATTTCAGAAATGACACAGATCCAGAGAGGTTAAATAAATCATTTTATTCAAATGAAGACTTAGTGGTAGAGTCATTCTTAAGTACTGGCTTTAAGATCCATGCGCAATTCACTACATCATGTACCTTCTTAGCTCTTGACATCAGCCCTGAATATTTGCTTGTTAAGACTTGACTTCAGGCTTCTATACTCAAGGGACACACATTCTAAGAAGTATTATACTCATATAGTAAGCTATGAGGAAATTAATTACATTATAAGCCTAGCAGAGAGGATTCTGCTGCAGACTTTAGGTAGTGAGAGATATTGGAAACTCCCAGAGAAGGGACAGAGATGAAGAAATGGAAATAGAGAAAAAGTGAGAGTTCTGCAGAGATTGAAGCCTTGCAGGGGAGGGAGGGGTAAGCAGCAGAGCATGGGGGTAAAAGTCATGAGACACTGGTGGAAAAAGAAGGGTTGAAGTTGCTTGAACTCTATTCAGGCAAACAACTGTGCACCATCAAGAAGAAGGCTGATGAGCAGCTTTAGACTGTCTATAGCTAAAGGGGAAGTGAGAGGCAGGCAGCATATGGAGCAGGAAAGAACAGAGGGAGCCAGCGTGAGGGGAGAGAGAAAGTTCAGGAGAGAGATGGGGAGCCCAAGCAAAGAAATAGGAAAACAGTTGGCCCTAAGTGTCCAAAGAAATTAGGAAGAATTGGAGACAGTGGGAGATGATGAGAGAAATAAAATAAAACCACAAAAAAGTTCAACGAAAACATTTGGAATGCAAATGAAAACAGTAAAGTGTGTATAGAAGAAATGGAAAAAAATAGAGGTTGAACTACATTTGAGGTGAAAACAGTAATTGATTCAATTTTTGATAAAAGAAAACAGTTTGGATGAGAGTTTAAGCAGCATGACACATTTTGAGTTACCTGGTTACTAAGAGGCCACACTGTATTTCTAAGATGTTTCTAAAAGTGGAGTTTGATTTGTCTTTTTATTGTAAGGGAAATTATACATATAGAAGCTTAAAAAATGGATGGGCTAGGAAGTGGATTTTCTTAGACTCCTAGAAGAAAAAAAAATAGCATTAAGGAGTTAAAGTCTCTAACTGTAAGGAAGCAATAAGTTCAATAGAGGAGTGCATATGACCATTGCCTGTATTTGAGATCAAAGAAGACCAGAAACACCAGATGGTTATTTGTCCATTGATATCCTGGAGCTCCTCCCGATATGTAGAGACCTTCTAGCCTTTATATTTATTAGTACTTTAAGCCTGAAATATTGATAGTGATGAAGAAGAAGATGGTAATGATGTTGGTGGTGGTAAGGATAATGTTTTCTATAAGCCAGACATGGTGCTAAATATATATATATATAATATATATATATATATTTAGAACTATATATAGATATATACTGCAATATATATATACAGTATATATACAGTATATAGTGTGTATATATATACTGAAATATATATAGTATATATATACTGAAATATATATATACTGAAATATATATATACTGAAGTATATATATATACTGAAATATATATATATATATACTGATATAATTCCCCAACAATCATTTGAAGTTAGCTAAGTACCTTTAATTATGACCATTTTATGGATGAGGATACTGATGCACAGTTCTCTTTCTTTCTCTTCCTTATATCTATGTCTATGTCTTTCTAAGTAATTGGGAAAAATTAGAAAGAAAACCTATATCATGGCCAGTAATAAATAGCTGTCTGCAAGATCCTGGTCATCTTCAGAACCTTGTCAGCCCTGCTTACCAAGGCTCTGCTTAGCAGCGAATCACATGTCGATCTCCATGTCCCATATTCCTAGTGTATTTGCTTATTAATGGAAGGATTGTTATTAATTGAATGGTTGTTATTTCTCATTGTGAGAGAGCAGAACATTCATTATAAGCCCACCTAAAAACAGGGTTTTATTCTTCGGTGGCTATCTGGTATAAAGGACAGAATAGGAAACTTGTATTTGAGCATGGCTTTGAATTGAGTCTTGGCTCCACTTCTTACTCTCCATTTGACTTGGCAAAACTTATATATACTTGTTTTATTCATTTCTAACATGGAGATAATACCATTCCCTTTGAAGGGTCATTGTGAAGATTAATTGAAATGAGAGATATAAAGGGCCTGGGAAAGTGCTTGGGAATTCGTCAGAGGTTCAATACTTGTTACTTATACTTTATTATAGGACTGAGAATTGGTGATTACGGTTATTCAATATTAATCAAATAAAATGTTGATAAGGCCTTTGTAGGTGAGGCTTAAAATTTCCTTAAATGTACAATAATTATACATATACAATGTTTATATATGTATAATTATGTACATATTTAATTATACACACATAATTACACATATGTATAATACATATATACATATAATAGGAAATTACATATGTATAATTTTATGCATTTATAATTGTATACATGTATATGTATAATTATTAGAATAATTAATGGAAAATTATGTATGTATAATTTTTTTCCTATTTTCATGTGCACATGGACTATATATCTCCATTATAAAATGACCCCTGGATGAAATACTGGAAAATTGTTATGAGATTTAGGCAAATAAGAAAAACACACCTGAAAGTGAAAACTGTAAAAATATTTTAATTTCAAAAACCCTTCTGTGATAGACAGAATAATTACTTTCCAAAGATGTCCACATCCTAATTTCCGGAATCTGTGAATATGTTAACTTACATGGCAAAAAAGGTCGTGCAGATGTGATTAAGTTAAGGTCCTTGAGATGGGGAGATAATCTGGACTATCTGAGTGGTCCCAATCTAATCACATCGGCCCCTAAAATCAGAGGACTCCTCAGACTGTGGCCAGAGAAAGGGATATGATGACGGAAGAATGGTCAGAGAGATGCAACTTTGCTGGCTTTGCAGATGGAAGAAGGAGCTATGTGAATGGCCTCTAGAAGCTGGAAAAGGAAAGGAAATACTGTGTATTCTCCCCTAGATGTGTAGACTTTCTCCCCTGCTAACACCTAGATTTTAGCCCAGTGAGACCCATGTTGGACTTCTGATCTACAGAATTATAAAGTAATCAATGTGTGTTGTTTTAAGCCACTAAGTATGTGGCAATTCAAGATGCGTGTTGGGAAGAGTCTTCAGTCTGCTCATGTGATGGTTAATACTGAGTGTCAACTTGATTGGATTGAAGGATGCAAAGTATTAATTCTGGGTGCATCTGTGTGGGTGTTGCCAAAAGAGATTAAGATTTGAGTCAGTGGGCTGCGGAAGGCAGATTCACACTTAATCTGGTGGGCACAATCTAATCAGCTTCCAGCCAATATGAAGCAGGCAGAAAAATGTGAAAAGGAGCGAGACTGGCCTAGCCTCCCAGCCTACATCTTTCTCCCGTGCTGAATGTTTCCTGCCCTCAAACATTGGACTCCACGTTCTTCAGTTTTGGGACTCGGACTGGCTCTCCTTGCTCCTCAGCTTTTAGACAGTCTATTGTGGGACCTTGTAATCACGTAAGTTAATACTTAATAAACTTTATAAATATATATATACATGTATATATGTGTGTGTGTATATATATCCTATTAGTTATTAACTGACATGATCTGTCATATAAGTTCTGTCCCTCTAGGAGAAACTTAACACAGGTCATTTCTTAACCTGTATGAGAAGAGCCTCCCTCCTAATAGAGTCCTTGTGAAGATGTTATTGCAGCCTCTCTCTGGAGTGTCTTCACAATGACCTTATTTTCCCATGGTTGCCCCTTCTTGACTCACAGATGAATTCTTCACAGTTATGTTTGCCCTCTTGTCACAGTTGATTTGAATAAAGGAGGTTACTTGGCCCAGTGTGGGCTAATCAGAATCTCTTTCCCAGGACTTTGGATTTGGTGGAGGGGGTGTTAGTTTCAGCCTCTACACATGGCTTGAACTGAGATACTATAAACCAGGGTGCTGGGTGGTGGCCTTAGGCAAGGAGAATGTAACAATCCCTGAAGCAGATAGAGCAGAGCAGAGCAGGGAATCTAAGAGCCAAGATCAAGAGAGTGGGTGGCCTTGTTCCTGCTGGCAACAACATTTTTACTCCTACTAGGGCTCAGGCACCTTTGTGTCCCGGATTCCACAAGATAGCATTATTCCGTTATGAAAACTATGCTATTTTCCCTTAACCATACTAAGAGGGTTTCTGTTACTTGCAAACAAAAGAGCCTGGACTAAGACAACTACTGTGATGGGAGTGAATCAAGAGGATGGAAAAGAGACTATATTAATGTCATCTTGGGTCCTCATTCATGCCTCATTTCAAGGAGGCAAATAGAAATTCAGAAAATTTTATTATCCAACAGGACAGGGAGCATTTTGTACATCTTTGACTGTAGCTGGAGCTGCTGGTAGGCCTGCCTTTGTGGGAGTTGAGGTCCCTGGCCATATAATGCTCCTTTAGGCTCTAAGGTATCTAATTCTCATGTCCAAAATTAATGTTGGCAGAGGAGTATTTTTAAATCAGAATTTTGCAATTCCAGCTGACCTTTCTTCAGCAAGCTTAAACATGCAAGTATAGCACCCCATTCAGCTTTCGTGTTTTTCAGTAGTTACTTAATTTTGAAAATATATCTGGTGAATATTATGGTTTCTTGCAGGAGAGCTTTAAACCAGAAGTGATGACTTTCCTAATTATCATTAACTTATAGAGTTTCAAAAGAAATCATAAAAACTATGTTATCCAACTCTTTAATTGTACAGACAAGGAAATACGCTAAGTAGTGTTAGATGGCTTGTTCTGTGGTCCTTCATTGGGTCCATTTGTGTATTTATATGAAGAATTCCCAAACTTAAAAATTTAGAGAATAAGTTACCAGTTAGAGAACACAGAAATCTTTGGACTAAAATATTTGTATGAATGCCAAGTACTTTTTATAATGCAAAGAAAATGTTTTTGCATGTCTCTTTATGAATTGAAATTCTTTCTATAACCCCAAGTGTGCCCAAAGAAATATAATTTCTTTGATGGATTGGATGTTATTAATAGGAAGTTAGATAACTCTGAAGATAAAGTTTCCATGCACCCATTAATCTTTTTCTTCTTCCCTTCCTCCTTTCTTTCCTTCCTCCTTTCTCTCTTCTTACCTTATTTTCTTCCTTCAAGTTATTATTCACTGAGTACCTACCATGTGACTAACAATTTCCGAAAGCTGGAGATGCAATAGTAAATGATACATCCTCATGGAATCCTCCTCTTGTGGAGACTCTGCCTTCATGTTGCTTACATTTGACTTGAGGAAAATAGAAAATAGATATGTAAATAGATATATAAGATAATTATGGATAATAATAGAGTGCTATGAAGAAAATAAAACATAGTAATGTGAGAGAATAATGGACTAGGGTGACAGAGTATGTTTTCTTAGAGTAAGAAGGTGACATTTAGTTGATCTACTTATTCTACCCATTTATCATCTACATATTCTCTATATTCTGTGATTACATAAGACAACAGACGACTCTAACCCACAGAAAACAGTGATTAAGTTGCTTTCCCTGATGACAGAGTTCATGATTTTAAATCCAGTTTTCTTTCTGTTGCCTCTATTGCCACCTCAAAAGAGGATTGAATTGAAAACTTGTTCTCAAATAATTTGTATTCAACTTGGGGAGAGAAAACACAAATTGTGGGGCAATAAGTCAAAGTACTGATTGGTTTCTTCTCCTTTTGCACAATCCTTAACAAATCCATCCATTTGTATCTCAAGGACTTCTCTGATGGGTTCTGCTCTCTCCCCTGGATCCCCCACACATGGACATGAGACCAATCAGAAACATATCCTGTGAAAACACAACCATTTTTCTGGGAAGCTGCTGGTCAGTGTAAGAGAAAGATTCACATACACACTTTTAGCATTAATTTTCCCAAATTGAGGGGCTAGACTGTAAAACCTTAACTGTTTCTGCATTGGACACCTTCTGTCACCAGTTCTAGCTGTAAGGAAACTGAGTCACTGCTTACTTACTGGTGTCATCACAAAATGTTGAATATCACCAATTACCAGGAATCTTCTCTTCTCAAGCATGTGGAAGAAAGGTCTATAGTAAAGGTCTGTTCAGATCTGATCTATTCTGTCTGCTAGCCCAGGGGCACATAAACCCTACAAATAGGAGGGTGGAAGACTCAGGAACTAGATAGATGGTGACATGAAGGGGAAGCTTTGATTATGAACAGGATGGGCAGAATATCTTTTGAAATAATCTTGTTGTATTGTGTGTTGTCCTATTGGCTATCTGTTGCCACCATAATGTCTCATACCAAATCTCCCCACAAAACGGTAGCTTAAAACAATAAGCATTTATTTAGTGTGTTGGTGAGTTATGCTGAACTTAATTGAATAGTTTTGGTCTCAGCTGGGCTCACTCATGTGTCTGGTGTTGGGCTTTTGGCTGGTATAAGGTTGCTCTTGCTGGAGCTCCCCAGATCTTCACGTGCTTCTCATACAGTAGGCCAGCCCATGAATGTTCTCAGGGCAATTGTAGAAGCGCAAGAGTAAGCAAGGTCAGTTTGCAAATCTTTCTCAAGTAAGCATCTTATTGGCCAAACAAGTCTCATGACCAATTCGAGTCAGTGTGAAAGGGAACTGCAGATTTACATGGTAAAGGACATAGATTCAAGGAAAGTTGAAGAATTGGGACCATTAATCAGTAACATCCACCTTATTCAGGATTGAAATGTTAATGGTTAGTTATTTACCAAACAGCCTAGGCATAGTTTGAAGGGTACATTGGAGTGATGAGAAACTGGAGGCAGGAATCACAGACAGGAACCTGTGAGGGGGACAAGGTCAATGCCTGAATCTGGGTGACTGGGGAAATGGGAAGTGGAGGGGTGGGAGACAGCTTGGCTGGATGTGGACGTGGAGAGGAAATGAGGAGAAAAGGTTGCCTCTGGAGTCAGTGACCTGGAGGGGCAAGTAACCCACCCATGCCTTGTAGGTGCGAGTCTGGAAATTACTTGTGTAAGAAAAGAGAAGCTTGGTGATACGGGGAGGTCAGGTATGTGGGAGAAGGAGCAGCAAGAATACAATATGGTGGGGGTGGTGTCTGATTAGAATTGCAAGGCAGGTGGAGGATAATGGCTATGAGTGCTGGGTGGGGGCATAAGCTTGGGCATATTTCAGCTTGTAGACAATAATTTGGATCCTCCATATTGGAGAATTTGGAGTTTCCCAGGGCTCTAAGGAGGGTGTGTATGTGTTACTGGTTACTCTCCAGTGGTCTCTAGACTGGAGCCTTATCCAAGTGTCATGCTCGTGGAGACCCCTAGGTAGATGGGAGCATTATGGCATGCCAAGACCGTAACTCCCTCCCCCCACCACAATTGCCAGGCCCTGCTGCAGGTTTAATCAGCTACCAAGTTGGTTTTATTTTTATCCCCAGTCTCCTGCCCCAGCTGACATTGAGGTACTCTCTGACTGCCTTTTTTTTTTTTTTCAGTCCCATCTGATTAAATGAACAATTGCAAAACCTGGCAATCAGGATGAAGCCAAGCATTCTGAATCTTAATTTATTTTTCTGTTTCTCCAATAAAAAGCTCTTCTAAAGACTCACAAAGTGGAAAATATTTTTAATTACTTTCTTTGACTGACTGTGCTTGAATTTCTCAGGATCACCATTGATAACATTTAGAATGATTTCTGGGACACGGCACTAGGCTTAAAGTAGTTTGAAGGCTTCCAGGGCAACTCCCTGATAAAGAGAAGTGATTTGTTACCTGTGTTAAGGAAGAATCAGATGTCATGTCATACAAGGTTAATAAGCGACAACTGTTTTGTAGCTTGAGTGTAGCCCGTACCTCATACCCTAGTTTCTCCTTGCTCCAGAGAGAGCCACAGTGTTGTAGGTAAAATAGAAGTTATTAAATACAGTTATTATTTTGTCTAGGTCTTAGATCTGCCCAATCCATCTTTGTCTCCTTTGTTCTTGTGAGGCAACTCCTGCCATTTGAAATTATCTGAGTCTCTGCGAAGGGCCAAGTTGTTTCTGCAGTGTCAAGGAGACGAGAAAATAGAACCTAGACAGCAAAACAAACCCTTTGTTGGAGTGGGTGTATGCTTGAATGTGGAAAATCTGAAACCACAAAGATTTCCTGCTCCTTCCTGGAGCTGACTTCTGCTGGGTTTTGTGAGGAGGCTGTTGGACGGCTGATGCATTTCTCCTCTCTCCAGTCTAACATTTAAGGAGCCATTATATAATCACCAGTCATGAAATAACTGTGGTTGTATGCCAGTATTTCACAAAGTATGGTCTGTGGGCCTGAGGCATCAGAAGCACTTATGTAAAAATTACTGGGTCTGGGTCCTGGGAATCTACATTTTTAAAAATCTAGTATTCATCCCAGGTGATCTCATATTCCCTGATGGATGAGAATATACTATCCTTAGGGGCAAATTATATTTATTTGTTATTATTTGTATACTTTGGAAGACTATATAGCAGCAGGATCAAATAATGTTTAAAAATATTATGCTTGTTTGTGGCTGTGTAAAACAATTTAAGCTGGCTCCTGACTTTAAGGGTATTATCTCACAGCCATTTTTTGTTTCATGATTGGTTATGTTAGTAGGGAATGACAGAGATAACTAGCTATTCACTTATAATTCATGCTCTGCTTTTCATAGTGTAGAGCTGTTCACGTGAAGTGGCTGCACAGCCATGTACCACATGGCTACTGGCATCCAGGAATGGCCTGTGACTAGTTCTCCCAGTAGAATGAAACTGAAGTGATGTATGTCCATTTTTTTCCCCTTTGCCTGGGTGCAGAGGCCCAAGTGAAGGATAAATGAAACCTGGATCTTTGAATTACCATATATCTACAGTACCTGTTTTGAGCTTTCACTTGGGTTAGAAGTAAGTCTTCATGGTGCTGAGCCATGGAGATTTCGAGGTGTCAACAGCTTTTGTTACCAAGATAACTCAGGGGGATTGGGCTATTACTTACAGGTTCTAGATGGGAACTGTGTCGTTTTCCAGCTCAAATTTTAAAAAGCATGTGGTTTACATAAATCTAGTTCTCTTTTGAGAAGTACGAATCATCTCTTAGAGGAAAGAGCACCATTCCCAGAATTAGGGAAGTAGGTTGAAGTCCCAGTTCTGCCACTTACTTGCTGTGCAGTTTTAGACAAATCATTCAATTGCTCTGAGCCTCAGCTTTTTCTATTATTTAGTGAGGATACAAATACTGTATGATTTGCCTTTGAAGGTATGTTTGTGAAAGTCAATTTAGGGGAATGCCTGTGAAAACACTTTGTAATTTATAAAGTTCTGGTATACAAATGCAAACGATGACTTGTTTCTTTTTTTTTATAGAGTTAGTGCTAAATGCTATTTCTGGCTTTAATACTTTCATCAGCTTCCTAAGTCTCAGCTTTTTCCTCTAGAAAATGGGGATTTTCTTGGATTACTGTGGTGATAAAATGAGACAATGTATGTGATGGTGAAGATCCCAAGACCCAACATATTTCGGGAATTCAGAGGAATGTTGATTTTCTTCCCTGAAGTGCTGTGTGCTCAAGGGAGGCAATTTAGGGAGAGTCCATGTAGGATGAGGATAAGCATGAACAGTGTTCTCCTGTTGCTTATATTTTACTCACCTCTGTTGATTGGTGGGGTGATTTTCACTGTATCTTCTATCCTGTCCTACCCAGAGCTTGATCATGACCACACATCAGTGGGAAAGATGGCTGCAGAGGAGCTAAGGGCTTGTTTGTGATGTTGTGGGCTTCTATTTCTTCTCCTACAAAGATGGAAACTGGAGTCAGTGTGAGTCTGATGGAGCACTTACTGGAGGCGCTGGCCAGTCAGTTCCCTGATGTTCAGGCATCTGGCATTCTGGAGTGCTTTGTCAAGGGTAGTTATTCCCCTTGGAACACTTTGTCTTCTTTTCTCTGTTTTATCTTCACTTGGCTTATTCTTTGCCCCAGAGTCCTTTTTACTTGGAGTGTCCTCAAGCTAATTTACTTACTACGAGTTCAAGACATGAAAAACTGGTTCTGCGATACATTTTTAACAAAGGGAATGATAACTTCTTCAGTTTATTTGTATACTGTACTGCCTTTTTCAAAGTGCTTTCACTGGAGTTACTTTGTTTGCTCATTGTAGGTTTCATAGTCTTCCAGCAGCCACTCTTCCTTTTGCTTATCCGAGGTGCATTTATTGGGCAGGTAAAGCTGCTGGGAGGATGAGGTAGAGGGGGTAGGGAACAGAGAGCTAATATTTATTAATCATGCATTTTTGCCAAGCTACTTTTAATGGAGTTTGGTTAATTTAATTCCCTCAGTTTTTCTGAGGTATCTCTAGTGCCTAGCCAATACTTACGGGTGTTTAAAGGCTTAGCAACTGTAAAGTTCAACAGAGTTTAAAAAACTTGTTCAAAGTCAAAAAGCTATTTGGTGATGGAGATGGGATTTAAATCCAGGTCTCTTTGTTTCCAAAGCTCTTGCTCTTTTCCTAGTGTTACTATCTCTAGGAAATAGATCCAGGGACATAAATAGTTGTTCTCCAATTAGCCTACACATTCAGTTATTTGGGGAGCAAAGACACCAACATTTGAGTAGTAAGACTAGGAAAACTTCCTTTTTTCTCTCTCCTTTCCTCCCTTTCTTTCTGCTGTAACATTTTTTGAGTGTCTACTATGTAGCTTCCACTGTTCCATGCTCTGAGATGCAACATCCCCATCTTGCAGCTAATATTCTAATGGGTGAGACAGAAAAGTAATTTAATGTGAAGTATTAATAACTGCTAAGAGAAGCAGTGAAGCAGAGGATGACAGTGATGTGCGGTCAGGGAAGACCTCCCTGGGTAGGTGACATTTGAGCAGAAACCTGAATGAAAAGAAAGCCTGCCATTGGCGGGGGTTGGGGTGTGGACAGCAGGTGGGAGCTGGCTTAGTGTTTTGTGAGTTCAGAGTATGCCTTGGTTGGAGTAAGCACAAGGAGGGTGATGAAGTGAAGGTGGAAAGTTCAGGAAAACTTGTGAATAGTTTAGATTTTATTATGAATGAGGGTGGAAGCCATTCAAGAATTTTGAGCAAAGAAATGATAGGATTTGACTTACCATTTAAAAAGACTAACTGTGGATATTATGTGTGGGTACGATTACAAGGAGAAAAAGCCTAAGCTGGGACCACCCCAATTCAGAATCGATGGCAGTTGTCCACATATGATGATCGTGAATGGTATCGAAAATGAGTACTTCAACAACATTGCATTCTTTCACTTTCAGTTCTTATCTTTGAATCTTTTATTTCAATTCATTATAAATCTCTTTAAATTTATTAAACTCATACTGAGCTCAAGAGACGGAGAAAAATCCCATTTGTGTCTTTATCTCTTTCTTTAAGCCTTTTCCTACAATCTATATTTTTCCTTTTTCTTTTTTTACCTAAACCAAATTACACATTGTTCCACTTATCTAAACAGCAGGAGAAAGGAATCAATTGCTTTGGTTTTCTGATAGCACAAACTTAGCTGCAGATCTGAAACAGAATGAACTGGCATTAGAGTGATAGCAGGGCAGCCTGCCAACAGCACCCTTTCTCAGTGACAGTTAGCCGGTGCTGGGAATGGTCTGCACAAAGGCCTGAGTTTGTAATCAACTTCAAAGTAGGACTCTTTCTATTTGGATAGCACTTGCTCTCCTCCAGCTGAAGTGGGTGGTTGGATTGGGACTATTATCTATCAAATGCCATGAAGAGCTATTAATATAGGTGGAATAATTGAAGAAACAGACTTGTTGGAAAATGTAACTACTTTACACATCATTGTAAATTGTTTTCCAGGCTATACTGGTCTCCCTTCAGCCATGAAAACATTCGGATGTTAAAAAAAAAGATGCTTCTGGAATACTTAACCATAAAAGTAAATGAGTTTGCTTTAGACTGCTTTGTTAACACTGGAACTATCCACACATGGAAATTATTACCTACCCTGTGTTTGCTTGAATGTTGGTAGATATTGTCGTGCCAGCTCTGCTGTCTGTTAGTCTAATGTGTACTTCCGTGCAAACAAGTGAACAGCTCAATATCATTTTTCAGGAACATTCTTTCATTAAAGAATGAATCTTTTCTAAATACCATTACTACTATTTTACATTTTCTCTCTAATTTACGAAGGAGTTTTGAAGCTGGATTATGTTCATGTATAATGACTCTCACATTGCTCTGAGGGGCGAGTTGTGGGAGTGATAGAGCATCTGAAAGCTGGGTCTTAGGTACATCTGGGAAGAGTTTTAAGCAGGTCAGCTGCCTTCATTACAGCAATTTCTCCGTATGGATGGCACTTTGTATAAACATCTATCTGTCCAAATTCTTCTTGCTATTCAAGGTCAAGCTCAAATCTCACCTACTTTAAGCAGTTATACTTGAGTAATTTAGTACATATAATCACTCTCCCTTCTCAGTGAAGAGGTATGAGAATAGATATTTTCTTTTTTTTTTTTTTTCTTTTATTGTAATTATTATTATTATTATTATTATACTTTAGGTTTTATGGTACATGTGCCCAATGTGCAGGTAAGTTACATATGTATACATGTGCCATGCTGGTGCACTGCACCCACCAACTCGTCATCTAGCATCAGGTATATCTCCCAATGTTATCCCTCCCCCCTCCCCCCAACCCACAACAGTCCCTGAAGTGTGATGTTCCCCTTCCTGTGTCCATGTGTTCTCATTGTTCAATTCCCACCTATGAGTGAGAATATGCGGTGTTTGGTTTTTTGTTCTTGCGATAGTTTACTGAGAATGATGATTTCCAATTTCATCCATGTCCCTACAAAGGACATGAACTCATCATTTCTTATGGCTGCATAGTATTCCATGGTGTAGATGTGCCACATTTTCTTAATCCAATCTATCATTGTTGGACATTTGGGTTGGTTCCAAGTCTTTGCTATTGTGAATAATGCCGCAATAAACATACGTGTGCATGTGTCTTTATAGCAGCATGATTTATAGTCCTTTGGGTATATACCCAGTAATGGGATGGCTGGGTCGAATGGAATTTCTAGTTCTAGATCCCTGAGGAATCGCCACACTGACTTCCACAAGGGTTGAACTAGTTTACAGTCCCACCAACAGTGTAAAAGTATTCCTATTTCTCCACATCCTCTCCAGCACCTGTTGTTTCCTGACTTTTTAATGATCGCCATTCTAACTGGTGTGAGATGGTATCTCATTGTGGTTTTGATTTGCATTTCTCTGATGGCCAGTGATGGTGAGCATTTTTTCATGTGTCTGTTGGCTGCATAAATGTCTTCTTTTGAGAAGTGTCTGTTCATGTCCTTCGCCCACTTTTTGATGGGGTTGTTTGTTTTTTTCTTGTAAATTTGTTTGAGTTCATTGTAGATTCTGGATATTAGCCCTTTGTCAGATGAGTAGGTTGCGAAAATTTTCTCCCATTTTGTAGGTTGCCTGTTCACTCTGATGGTAGTTTCCTTTGCTGTGCAGAAGCTCTTTAGTTTAATTAGATCCCATTTGTCAATTTTGGCTTTTGTTGCCATTGCTTTTGGTGTTTTAGACATGAAGTCCTTGCCCATGCCTATGTCCTGAATGGTATTGCCTAGGTTTTCTTCTAGGGTTTTTATGGTTTTAGGTCTAACATTTAAGTCTTTAATCCATCTTGAATTGATTTTTGTATAAGGTGTAAGGAAGGGATCCAGTTTCAGCTTTCTACATATGGCTAGCCAGTTTTCCCAGCACCATTTATTAAATAGGGAATCCTTTCCCCATTTCTTGTTTTTCTCAGGTTTGTCAAAGATCAGATGGTTGTAGATATGTGGCATTATTTCTGACGGCTCTGTTCTGTTCCATTGATCTATATCTCTGTTTTGGTACCAGTACCATGCTGTTTTGGTTACTGTAGCCTTGTAGTATAGTTTGAAGTCAGGTAGCGTGATGCCTCCAGCTTTGTTCTTTTGGCTTAGGATTGACTTGGCGATGCGGGCTCTTTTTTGGTTCCATATGAACTTTAAAGTAGTTTTTTCCAATTCTGTGAAGAAAGTCATTGGTAGCTTGATGGGGATGGCATTGAATCTGTAAATTACCTTGGGAAGGATGGCCATTTTCATGATATTGATTCTTCCTACCCATGAGCATGGAATGTTCTTCCATTTGTTTGTATCCTCTTTTATTTCCTTGAGCAGTGGTTTGTAGTTCTCCTTGAAGAGGTCTTTCACATCCCTTGTAAGTTGGATTCCTAGGTATTTTATTCTCTTTGAAGCAATTGTGAATGGGAGTTCACTCATGATTTGGCTCTCTGTTTGTCTGTTATTGATGTATAAGAATGCTTGTGATTTTTGCACATTGATTTTGTATCCTGAGACTTTGCTGAAGTTGCTTATCAGCTTAAGGAGATTTTGGGCTGAGACAATGCGGTTTTCTAGATATACTATCATGTCATCTGCAAACAGGGACAATTTGACTTCCTCTTTTCCTAATTGAATACCCTTGATTTCCTTCTCCTGCCTAATTGCCCTGGCCAGAACTTCCAACACTATGTTGAATAGAAGTGGTGAGAGAGGGCATCCCTGTCTTGTGCCAGTTTTCAAAGGGAATGCTTCCAGTTTTTGCCCATTCAGTATGATATTGGCTGTGGGTTTGTCATAAATAGCTCTTATTATTTTGAGATACGTCCCATCAATTCCTAATTTATTGAGAGTTTTTAGCATGAAGGGTTGTTGAATTTTGTCAAAGGCCTTTTCTGCATCTATTGAGATAATCATGTGGTTTTTGTCTTTGGTTCTGTTTATATGCTGGATTCCATTTATTGATTTGCGTATATTGAACCAGCCTTGCATCCCAGGGATGAAGCCCACTTGATCATGGTGGATAAGCTTTTTGATGTGCTGCTGGATTCTGTTTGCCAGTATTTTATTGAGGATTTTTGCATCAATGTTCATCAAGGATATTGGTCTAAAATTCTCTTTTTTGGTTGTGTCTCTGCCAGGCTTTGGTATCAGGATGATGCTGGCCTCATAAAATGAGTTAGGGAGGATTCCCTCTTTTTCTATTGATTGGAATAGTTTCAGAAGGAATGGTACCAGCTCCTCCTTGTACCTCTGGTAGAATTCGGCTGTGAACCCATCTGGTCCTGGACTTTTTTTGGTTGGTAAGCTATTGATTATTGCCATAATTTCAGCTCCTGTTATTGGTCTATTCAGAGATTGAACTTCTTCTTGGTTTAGTCTTGGGAGGGTGTATGTGTTGAGGAATTTATCCATTTCTTCTAGATTTTCTAATTTATTTGCATAGAGGTGTTTGTAATATTCTCTGATGGTAGTTTGTATTTCTGTGGGATCGGTGGTGATATCCCCTTTATCATTTTTTATTGCATCTATTTGATTCTTCTCTCTTTTTTTCTTTATTAATCTTGCTAGCGGTCTATCAATTTTGTTGATCCTTTCAAAAAACCAGCTCCTGGATTCATTTATTTTTTGAAGGGTTTTTTGTGTCTCTATTTCCTTCAGTTCTGCTCTGATTTTAGTTATTTCTTGCCTTCTGCTAGCTTTTGAATGTGTTTGCTCTTGCTTTTCTAGTTCTTTTAATTGTGATGTTAGGGTGTCAATTTTGGATCTTTCCTGCTTTCTCTTGTGGGCATTTAGTGCTATAAATTTCCCTCTACACACTGCTTTGAATGCATCCCAGAGATTCTGGTATGTTGTGTCTTGGTTCTCGTTGGTTTCAAAGAACATCTTTATTTCTGCCTTCATTTCGTTATGTACCCAGTAGTCATTCAGGAGCAGGTTGTTCAGTTTCCACGTAGTTGAGCGGTTTTGAGTGAGATTCTTAATCCTGAGTTCTAGCTTGATTGCACTGTGATCTGAGAGACAGTTTGTTACAATTTCTGTTCTTTTACATTTATTGAGGAGAGCTTTACTTCCAAGGATATGGTCAATTTTGGAATAGGTGTGGTGTGGTGCTGAAAAAAATGTATATTCTGTTGATTTGGGGTGGAGAGTTCTGTAGATGTCTATTAGGTCTGCTTGGTGCAGAGCTGAGTTCAATTCCTGGGTATCCTTGTTGACTTTCTGTCTCGTTGATCTGTCTAATGTTGACAGTGGGGTGTTAAAGTCTCCCATTATTAATGTGTGGGAGTCTAAGTCTCTTTGTAGGTCACTCAGGACTTGCTTTATGAATCTGGGTGCTCCTGTATTGGGTGCATATATATTTAGGATAGTTAGCTCTTCTTGTTGAATTAATCCCTTTACCATTACGTAATGGCCTTCTTTGTCTCTTTTGATCTTTGTTGGTTTAAAGTCTGTTTTATCAGAGACTAGGATTGCAACCCCTGCCTTTTTTTGTTTTCCATTTGCTTGGTAGATCTTCCTCCATCCTTTTATTTTGAGCCTATGTGTGTCTCTGCACATGAGATGGGTTTCCTGAATACAGCACACTGATGGGTCTTGAGTCTTTATCCAATTTGCCAGTCTGTGTCTTTTAATTGGACCATTTAGTCCATTTACATTTAAAGTTAATATTGTTATGTGTGAATTTGATCCTGTCATTATGATGTTAGCTCGATGTTTTGCTCGTTAGTTGATGCAGTCTCTTCCTAGTCTCAATGGTCTTTACATTTCGGTATGATTTTGCAGTGGCTGGTACCGGTTGTGCCTTTCCATGTTTAGTGCTTCCTTCAAGAGCTCTTTTAGGGCAGGCCTGGTGGTGACAAAATCTCTCAGCATTTGCTTGTCTGTAAAGTATTTTATTTCTCCTTCACTTATGAAGCTTAGTTTGGCAGGATATGAAATTCTGGGTTGAAAATTCTTTTCTTTAAGAATGTTGAATATTGGCCCCCACTCTCTTCTGGCTTGTAGGGTTTGTGCCGAGAGATCCGCTGTTAGTCTGATGGGCTTCCCTTTGATGGTAACCCGTCCTTTCTCTCTGGCTGCCCTTAACATTTTTTCCTTCATTTCAACTTTGGTGAATCTGACAATTATGTGTCTTGGAGTTGCTCTTCTCGAAGAGTATCTTTGTGGCGTTCTCTGTATTTCCTGAATCTGAATGTTGGCCTGCCTTGCTAGATTGGGGAAGTTCTCCTGGATAATATCCTGCAGAGGGTTTTCCAACTTGTTTCCATTCTCCCCATCACTTTCAGGTACACCAATCAGACGTAGATTTGGTCTTTTCACATAGTCCCACATTTCTTGGAGGCTTTGCTCGTTTCTTTTTATTCTTTTTTCTCTAAACTTCCCTTCTCGCTTCATTTCATTCATTTCATCTTCCAGGGCTGATACCCTTTCTTTCATTTGATCGCATCGGCTCCTGAGGCTTCTGCATTCTTCACGTAGTTCTCGAGCCTTGGTTTTCAGCTCCATCAGCTCCTTTAAGCACTTCTCTGTATTGGTTATTCTAGTTATACATTCTTCTAAATTTTTTTCAAAGTTTTCAACTTCTTTGCCTTTGGATTGAATATCCTCCCGTAGCTTGGAGTAATTTGATCGTCTGAAGCCTTCTTCTCTCAGCTCGTCAAAGTCATTCTCCGTCCAGCTTTGTTCCGTTGCTGGTGGGGAACTGCGTTCCTTTGGAGGAGGAGAGGTACTCTGGTTTTTAGAGTTTCCAGTTTTTCTGCTCTGTTTTTTCCCCATCTTTGTGGTTTTATCTACTTTTGGTCTTTGATGATGGTGATGTACAGATGGGTTTTTGGTGTGGATGTCCTTTCTGTTAGTTTTCCTTCTAACAGACAGAACCCACAGCTGCAGGTGTGTTGAAGTACCTGGCTGGCCGTGTGAGGTGTCAGTCTGCCCCTGCTGGGGGGTGCCTCCCAGTTAGGCTGCTCGGGGGTCAGGGGTCAGGGACCCACTTGAGGAGGCAGTCAGCCCGTTCTCAGATCTCCAGCTGCGTGCTGGGAGAACCACTGCTCTCCTCACAGCTGTCAGACAGGGACATTTAAGTCTGCAGAGGTTACTGCTGTCTTTTTGTTTGTCTGTGCCCTGCCCCCAGAGGTGGAGCCTACAGAGGCAGGCAGGCCTCCTTGAGCTGTGGTGGGCTCCACCCAGTTCAAGCTTCCAGGCTGCTTTGTTTACCTAAGCGAGCCTGGGCAATGGCGGGCGCCCCTCCCCCAGCCTCGCTGCCGACTTGCTGCTTGATCTCAGACTGCTGTGCTAGCAATCAGCGAGACTCCGTGGGCGTAGGACCCTCTGAGCCAGGTGCGGGCTATACTCTCCTGGGGCACCGTTTCCTAAGCCCGTCGGAAAAGCACAGTATTCGGGTGGGAGTGGCCCGATTTTCCAGGTGCCGTCTGTCACCTCTGGAAGGGGAACTCTCTGACCCCTTGCACTTCCCGAGTGAGGCAATGCCTCGCCCCTGCTTCGGCTGGCGCACGGTGCGCTCACCCACTGACCAGCGCCCACTGTCTGGCACTCCCTAGTGAGATGAACACGGTACCTCAGATGGAAATGCAGAAATCACCCGTCTTCTGCGTCGCTCGCGCTGGGAGCTGTAGACCGGAGCTGTTCCTATTCGGCCATCTTGGCTCCTCCCCCCCGAGAATAGATATTTTCTTAGCAACTACTGTGATGGATTGTCACATCTCATCTAATGTTTACACAGCTACTCAGTGAGGTGGGCACTATTGGGAAATTGGCTGAGGTATGTATGCTCACACAGCTGGGAGGTGGAAGAGTCAGGATGTGAATTCACATCTGTCTAACACTAAAACTCTTTCTACTATACCTTGTGACTTCATAGAACTTTCAGTGTGGACAGAGCATGATACATATACTTTAACATTTCTTTTTATACTGTTTCTTTGTATTTGTAGTTGTTTTATATATAGGTTTTCTATTTCTAGCAATGTTTTAATGTCCTTGCAGACAGTTCTGAGAGATACAAAGAAGAAAACGTGGCCCCTGCCTTATTGTAGGTTAATATAGAGTATAGACCTGAAAAGAAAGATATCTCCAAATCCATTATAAGAGGTCTGATGGTGGCGGGGCATAGTGGCTCACGCCTATAATCCTAGCAATTTAGGAGGCAGAGGTAGGAGAATCACTTATGCCTAGGAGTTCAAGAACAGCCTGGATAACATAGTGAGACCTTGTTTCCTCAACAAATTTTAACAGATAAAACAATTAACCAAACATAGTGGTGGTGCATGCCTGTAGTCCCAACTACTCAGGAGGCTGAGATGGGAGGATCACTTGAGCCCAGAAGTTTGAGATTACTGTGAGCTGTGATGGCGCCACTGCACTCCAACCTGGATGACAAAGGTCGGATGGAAGGAAGTCTATGGAGGATACTGAGGCAACACAAAGGAGGAGATGGTCTCTTCTACCTGTGGAGACTGGGGTAAGAGTGCGTGGGAGTGGAAGAGAAAACACTCCAGGCAACAAGAAGGCATTGGAGGTATGAAACAGCCAGGTGTGGTGCATAAAGGCAAAAAAGCTAAGATTGGTTGGATCATGCATTAAAATGGCAGGGCTAGGGGGCTAAAGAGAAGAGGCTAGAGAGAGAGGGGTGGGAAGAAGACAGGAAATGGGTTTCTTTAGTGCTTACTGAGTTTGAATTTTATTCATTTCTATGCCATCAAATGATTTTAATCAGGGAAGCAATATAATCCAAACAAAGAATTTTGATTAAGTCTGTATATGGCAGGGATATTATTTGAAAGGTGTTTGACACCTTTCAAGTAGACAGGTGGGCAGTTGAGAGACTTTTGCAGTTGTCCCGGCAAGAGATGATGAAGGCCTGGATTAGATGAGGAGCAGTGGGAATGGAAGGTAGTCCCTACAGTCAAACTCAGTGTATTGTTCTACTGTCAACTACCTTGAATACTTCTTGTGGGCAGGAATCATTTCATATTTTCAGTTAATGTCACAGTTCAATTCCAAGCACATGAATCCCCCTTTTAAATTTCCCCTTTTTAGTGCATTTACTGAAAAAATTCTGCAAAGAATCTGAGTGGGTATGACTTCAAAGCATACAAATGTTTTTGCGTTTGAACTGCTCTATGGTAGGAAGTGAAATTTAGCCCTGTTTCCTGCAATATCCCCATGTGGGCAGAATTACTATCATCATTATTTGGTTTTGGAAGCAGTGATTCACAGATGAAAATAACCTTGGAATTCGAAAGAAAAATCAGGAGGAAAATCAGAAGTATTACCAAAATAACTTTTTCTTCTAGCAGGACTCTAGCTATTTATGTTTTCATATAAGTAAAACTGAAATATAGTAGCAAGTGTTAAAGCAATTTAAGTGTTTCAAGCTCTTAACTGAGTGTCCTTGAAGCCTATAATGTTTGTGGTAGGTAGTTCCATTGCTGTAAATCTGTGTTGATAGGTGCAAATTTATACTGATAAATTAATAACACAAGTAAGAAAAACAAACCCCAGCTCCAAAAACATCACATTAGCTATAGAACTAATAATGTCAAGAAAAAAAAACAGATCAAATGCTTTCTGACCATTTTCTCTCTTGATTAGACTGAGCTGTGTATAGATGAAATTATAACACTTGGTATTTTCCTCGTCTGTGTTTTTCACTTGTGAAATTTATTCATCACATCTCTCTGTGATTCGTATATCTAGAGAAAGATTTTAAAGGTGAACTAAAAACTTAAACAAATATACAGCTATGACAAGCCTTCACATTGTGTCTCTGCACTGTGACACTTTAAACCTCCACAAGCTATTTATCACCCAGTTTCCAGTTTCTAGGTTTCTTCTTAAGACTTGTGATAGCTCAGTAAGTGAATATTTTCTTGTTTTATGTCCTCCATAGTAGATCTCTTGAATCCTTGAAAGAAGGGATTATATCCTGTTCATCTTCGATCAGTTTTTATTAATAGTAGAATGTTTTGGCATCTAATAGGGTCATTTAATCAATACTGGTTGAATAAGAACAGATGTCTACTCTTTTAGAAAAGGGAATAGTTGTTTTTGAGGTGAGGTTGGGTGAAAAATGTAGGTATTAGTAAACTGAATTGACAGAAATCATTGAGAAAGTAGGAAAATGCCTGGCATGATGTATGATATGTTGAATTTTATGTTTACTGAGTTAGGCAAAAACACCATTAAACAAAACCATTTTGATGTGGATCTTAAGGTTTTTTGACTTCCGAAGTTCTAGATGAGGAATAATTCTTTTTAAAAAATAATATCACTTAAAAATTCAGATTTGTAAGAACAACTGCTTATACTTGAGAAACCCTACAAAACCTTAATTATATGTACAGATGGCTATGTGTGAGCTCTGATGGCTCACACGCATATCTCACGGGTTATGTTGTTACCTCTATGTCTGGTAGGTAGAGGTGAAACAGCTAGGATACCAATCATCCCCTTGATCAACTGGACTACACTATCTTTTCAGGCTGACTAGACTACACTATCTTTTCAGGCTGACTGGACTACAGTCTCCATCCTCTCCTCCTGCTCCATGTGCAGTCTGCCTGTGCTAGTTTCTTACTGCTGCGGTGACAAATGATCACAAACACTCTGGCTTAAAACAACACCCACAGTTCCGTATGTCAGAATCTTTGTAGGTTTAATAGGGTTCTCTGCTCAGGATCTCCCAAAGGCCAAATCAAGGTTTCAGTCAGGCTGGACTCTTTCTGGAGGTTCTGGGGATGAATCAGTTTCCAGGCCTATTCAGATTGTTGGCAGAATCTTTTTATTTTTTATTTTTTGCAGTGTGGGACTGAGATTCCCATTTCCTTACTGGCTGTCAGCTAGGGTCCACTGTCTGCTACAAGGGACCCATGAGTCCCTTCTCATGTGGCCCCCTCCATCTTTCATCCAGCAGTATTACACTGAATTCTTCCTCTACTCTGACTCTTTCTGACTTTCCCTTTGCCTTCCTCCCTGTCATAAGCCAGAAAACGTTGTCTGGTTTTAAGGGCTCGTGTGATTATATTGCGCCTACCAAGATAAACCAGTATAATCTTCCTATCTTAAAGTCAACTGACAAGTGGCCTTCATTACATCTGTGAAGTCCCTGTTGTCATGTAACAAACATACTCATGTGTGTGATATCCTGTAGTCACAGTCTCTAGGGGGTCCGGCAGGGCATTTTTAAGAGGCCTTCTTAGAAATCCGTCTATTGCACCCCCTAAAAAATAAACAAACAAACAAACAAACAACAAGAAAAACGTTGCCAGATAGAGGCCAGTCAGTCTTCCATAGAGGGTATCTATAGCTAACAGTCCATTAGCAAAATGCTGTCACTGTGTAATGCCCCAGTGAATTCCCCTTAGGTCTATGTTTCAGAGTAGTTCCTGGAATTGAGACATTCTATTATATTTTATTAATATCAAAATAAATTATCTAGCTAACAATAAGAGGACTAAAACATAGGGCACATTTTCTGTGAATATATGAACTTTTTCATGCACAGAAGGTATCAGTTAATTTTATGGTCCCTCAGCTATGTTACTGGTACTGATAACACCATGTGCCATGTAAATACCTTTTGAAAATGTCATACCATGGTGTAGCACTGAATAAAAACATGAATGCAGATGACTGTCCAATCCTAGGCAATGGAATTAGGTGGTGGAAATTACCACTTGTGGATAAAGCTTCTTTTTTTTTTTTTATCACAAGCTAGGACAGTTTTCAGGAACAATTCATATTTTATGAAGAACTGTCACTGAATATCCACCACCATCATCAGCTTCCAGGTGACAGTCAAGAGAAGTTGTTTGACTTTTAGTAACTAATTCAATAAGGAAATAAAAAAAACCCAACAATTGTGATCACATGAGAAGCGCAGATTAAACACTTGAAATTATACTATCAATACTAAAGTTGCTATATAGAAAAAGATTTGAAAGTATGGCTTAAAAAGTGTGGCATGTTGTCGGTATGATGGCCAAAAGTGATGATGAAGAATCTTTAGACTTTTGAATTGGAAGAGCATTTCTACTCAAACTGATTTTTTTAATGTAAAAGGCATCTTCTAGATTTATTGTTATTATGAGTGAGACAGAACTAATTTATATATGAAATATCCACACGGCTCTTTATGAATGGTTTTCTGTTGATTTTCAAATTAGGAGTTTTATTACTGATCAAAATGATCTTCATACTGAAGAATAAAAGGGTTACTAGTTGTTTAGTATTTATCAGTTAGTTTTAAATTTAATTGTGTATCCATTCCCCCAAAAGGTGTTGTTAAGTTGCTGTGTCTTACAGTTGATGGGAACTGAGAAGTGAATAAGAGAACACAAAGCCACACATTAAAAGTGCCTAAAGACAGATACAGGTAGTATCTGTATAAAATATTTGACACAAAGTAATTTATGCTATTTTATACATTTCCCACCCCCGCCCCACCCCCGCCACCCCATTGTCTGTTTTCCAGGCTTGTTTGTTTTTAGGGTATGTATTTTGGAATGAGAAAGGAATTTTATAACAGTAAAGAAGACATTTTCCTGATTTACTAAAATTTAAAAATAAACTGTAAGTGGTATAATATGGATGATTGAATACTGACCTGAGAAGCAATTTCCATATGTAACTTTTAATGACATTGATATTATGCCCATTGGTGAGATACTGTATTCTGCAGACATTTTTCTGTCTCCAACATTGGAGATGATGGAATCTTCTCTACATCTTCCTGCATGAGACTACTTTTAAGAACAAAGGTGGTTGGTGCTCATTTAATGCACCGAGCTCTTTTGTAGGGCACCTTTAAATCACTATTTTGATTTAATTCTGAATCAGCTTTATTCTTGAACTGGGAAATCAGATTTTAACATGAACTTGCAAATAGTCCAGTGCTTCACTCCCAATTCCTATTTCAGCATCCTTCACTGAAGCACGAAGCAGAATCAAGCTGTTGCCATGAAGCTTGTTTCAAGAGCTCAGAAATACTCCAGGGACTCCTTTACTACTGCTTTTCAAAGAGGCCTTTTTTTCTCTCTTCTCCTTTTCCTGCAAAGAGGGTTATATCCAGTACTCAAGGACGTGGTAAGGCCAAGGACTGGAGGAATCTCCAGGACTATGATCTCTTGAATTGTGAAATATGACATTCTGATTGCTAGCCTGCCTTTCTTCCCACTCCACCAAATTGTAATACGTCTTTTCATGCTACAGTTTTGTAAAACTTTACTGTGTAATAGAAACTGTATATTCATTTTTAAAGAACTACAGTCCCAGGGCAATTGACATTTGTTTTGTTTTAAGTCTTCTGTGTTGTGTAAAGTTTCATCAAATTATCATTAAAGTAACATATTTGGACTATATTATCTGTTCAAAGATCTTAATTGACATAAAAATTTCCTAATTAATGGGCACCAAAAAGTGTCTTAATCTGTCGGTAAAGTTGACTTTTACTTCAAATATACCATGTTTAAATTTTTTTCCTCTGTAAGGTAGGAGCCAAAGATTAAATATTTAAAAAAAATTTTAAAAGCCTGTATTGATATTACTACTACTAATTATAGATAGGGATGTAGGTCCAAAATTAGTACATGGATTTAATGCATTTTCAGTAAAGTTAGGAATAAAAATAACATCACATATTTCATTTTATTTGAGGTAGCAAAGAATACCTATTTTCCTTTAGAAACTTCAACAAAAGGAAGCTTTTCAACTTCACAGCATTCTTAGGGAAATATAACTGTCCTGTTTCATAGAGGATGTGGAGTAAGAGAAAATAAGCTATTTTTTTTAAGCAGGCAAAAGGAGGCAGACTTTGTCAATTATATTTATTATGTTCCATCCACTAGATCGTAAGATTTTCTTCTGAAAAGAATATTAATCTCATTCTACATGGATTATCAGCCTAAGGCATGAGTACATGCTGTGGGAACAGAAATATGTATGAAGGGATGTATGAAACCACAAAATAAATGGAATCCACATTCTTGAAGTAGCTACAACTCTACTTGAGGGTGAGTAATTAAGTATTTTAAAATGCAAAAAAGTATATATTATGAGGTAGAAGCTAAATCTTTATTTTTAGGATAAAACATTTGAATTCAAAGGGATTTTCAGCATGTCGGGAAGCAAGTCTGACACAGGAATTATGTATTTTATCGTCCTCTGAAGCAAAGGCTTTTTCAGTGGCAAAGCTTAAGAATGCTGATCTGCATGATGGGGAAATTTAATGTTGGCACAATAAATTAACTAATATGTTTTTGTATTGTCTGAAAAGGAAAATAATGCTTGGCTTCAGGTATTTGGAAATACCGCACATTCCGGCTAAGAGTGAGATGACCATTTTCTCATTTTCAACTAATTATTTCAAGATACCAAAACAAAACAAATAAATGCCATTGGTGAGTACCTGCTATATACAAAATGAGCTGTATGTAGTGAAGTGGCCAGCAAAGGCAGAGTTCACAGCCATATGTAGGGCAGGCCCTGGCCACCCTTTAGGGGAGCAAGAAAGGTAAACCAGGTGGATGAAACATATCCTATAGCATATTGTAATTGGTAAGTGGATGCAAGTGGTTTCTTAGCAAGTCAGAGGCATCGGGCTGTCTAAAAGAGGTAAGAAGATTATATTGACAGAGAGGTGGATCAAACATTGAGGTGTCTGGGAGGAAGCATTTGAAGAGCTGCAAGGAGGTCTGATTTATGGTAGAAAAATTGAGTCCCCAGGAACTGGGGAAGTGACTGGCAAGAAGAGGACAGGGCTTCTAGTCTAGAGGAATCAAGGCATAGGACATATTGCTTACCTAGAGATTCAGTCAGGGGTATGGGATGCAGCCTAGGTATAGTTTTTGGAAGCCTGCTTACTTGATTGGGTTGGAGTGGGACTAACAGCAAGTGTGATTTGATGCTGACCCTTCAGTACTGGCCTGCGTAGCTTACAACAGTTACTCTGTCTAAGAAGGAGATTGATTCCAGAACCCAGAATAAAGCAGAGAATGCAGATGGTGGTCACGTGGGTTCAGGTAAGGAGTAAGGAAAGTCACTGGCCCTTCTCCAAGTGTTGTGCAGATGCAGAAGTTATTTAATTTTCTGTTTCTCTCTTGAATGAATATGCTACCTATTTGGTGGTATAACACGTAAACTCATTCATATTAAATGTCAATACATGCTTTAATGTTTTAATCAATGAATGTACTAAATAATTTAAATTTACAAGGGATTTTGGAAACAGATCCAACTTTAAGCATGGCAGGAAATTGATATTTGGACAAGGAATGTTAGCACATTCTTAGGTCATACTCAGATTTAAGGTAAGACTGCTCTATTTTTCAAACCAATCGAGGTATATAAAACCAAATCTAGTTAGAACGAGAATACTAAATTAAAAATAAGTTTGTTAGAATGGAATTCAGATATTCCAGGTAGAACTGTGGGATGAAGTGCAATCAGCTGTGACTGGTTGGAATAAGGACCTGCCTTATCCCATGGAGAGTTAGAGAATCTGTTCCAACAAGGACAGAAGGTCCAGTTGGGAAGAGCTCTGGAAAACAAAACTCTCTGACAGCGCTCTTGAAAGCTCTGCTGGCAGTAAGCATGTACTTGCTTATGCTAGATTCGAGCTTAGTGTGGGAATCAGGTTCTGAACACAACTCACCCCCTTCCCTGTCCCATTCAGTTGATGCTCTTGGGATGTAGCATGCTGCTTGCTGCACATGAGTCTGCGTTTTGCTCATGCCTGGAAATAGCTGCTTGAAGCCTCACCTCTGAAAGCTGATGATTTCGAGTATCCAGACCTGTCATGATGCTGTCCAGGAGGGGGGTCAGGGTGTCATCATCTATTAGACAGCCCCCAGCTGACACACACAAGACCAGTTACTGAGTGCCCTTTTCTCTCAAGCTTTTGATTTGCATATCTTGGTAGGAATTGGGATAAGACACACATTCAGAATCCAAATTGAGGCATTCAGTTGCTCTCCTATGCACTTGGTTTAATTTGTTTATTCATTATCTATTGGCAGAACTTGCGAAGATTTTACAAGTTCATGAACTTGCATGGAACCATTGCTTTCTTCAGAAGGACTTTTCCATGGGTCATAAAAACTGAGCGACTGGGCACTGTCTCCTCATATTCATTGACAAGAAATTTAAGTAAACTGGATGAAGCTAATCTTTCTTACTTGGGACCCAGTTTGAGTCTTCAGCAGAAGAATATCAGGCCTGCCTCTGAAGTGCTCCTCTTGCCATAAATCGGGTACATGACCATACCTTTACGAGAAACTAAGACAGATCCTGACCTTTACATCATGGAGTTATGGAGTTTTACCTAAATCACTTCTTGCTGTTACTCTGCCGTTGACTTTTTGTCAACGTTGTAGTAACTAGGCTTCAATCTTGTGGAAAATTTTGACAAAATGATTTTTGTCTTCTGCTCTTCTGGGTTCTCCTATCTTTGTTTTTTGTCCATATACTCACTCTCCCAGCACTGGGGCCCAGTATGATTATGTAGTGAGTATTTATAGGTGTCACTTACCCACTTTGCCTTCTTCAGTAACCGCATCCCATGCCTTCCCCACTTGCAGGGATGGAACACATGACCCAGTTCTGTCATTCATGTTTCACAAGCCCTTGTCATTGGTTTAAGGCTAGGCATGTGACATAGGCAGGTTCTATCGGAGTCAGAAGGAGAGCACTTTTGTGGCATCTACCAAGAAACCCATGCTTTAGTTTATGCAGGCTAAGATAGAAGAAGCTGCATGGTCTACAGCTTCAGCAACCATTTCTGTGACATTGAAGGTAGCTGTTAAAAAATGAAGCCAATATGCAGAGGAGAGTAGAGCCAAGCAGAGGAGGACAGATGGAGAACATTTGGTAACATCATTTGGGTCCTTTCATGCAGCCATGTCTTAAGCCAACTCTGAGCCAGTTTATTTTCTACTTTGCTTAAACAAATTTGCATTGAATTTTCTGTATCTTCAATTTTGAAAAAGGCTTAACTAATGCTCCCTGCCAGTGATTAGAGTCTTGGCTGAGAGTTTCAAAAAAACATGGCTGGGTTTGGCTACTTGCTGACAGCCTGCTTGATACCACCTGTGGCCTGGTTCTCTGACCATCCCTACCTTCATATTTTCTGTGCTGGGTTTATCCCTATTGGGGCATCCTGATATTTCATATTCAACCCTGATGCTCTTTTGCAATCTGGATAAAATTCCAAGACATAGTAACTATGTTGCCCCCCATGAGTATTTTAAAAAGGCTTAATGACTCAACCAATAAATTGTCCCTTTAATAACTCAAAGTGGGGAAGTTTCAAGGATTTTCATGTAACTAACCCTGGGATACATAAATGTATTAAGGTCAGTAGCTCATTAGTTTTTCCTTTTCTATTATGGATGTTGTTACATCATTTTACCTTCTTTGATAGTGGCCTTTATGACATTCTACTTGGCTGGCAGGCAACACGGTAACTGCTTTTAAATATAAGAGATGATGAAAGGGATTTCTGTAATAGATTTTATTATAACGGGATCAGAATGGCAGGGAGGGCAGAGAAGAAGTTAAAGGCAAGGCAGCCACATTGTTCTCATTGCCTGTAGGTAAGCATTTCGTGGTTTTCTGAGAAACTAAAAATGACCTGAGAAGTAGGACTTAAAGAAAGCATATTGAGCTCAGTAAACTCTGACTCTGGTGATAAGATGAGCAAAGACAGGCCTAAGGATATTCTCCTATAGACCTGGACTTTGTGAGAATGGGTGTTGGTTCAGGGAGTTGGGCCAAGATTCAATCTATGTACCAGACTCAAGGACAACTTTAAAACTTATAGGAATACCAAAAATGCCCTGTAGGGACAGTTTCCATTCTACTCCATGTATTAAAAGTGCCTCTTTTAATCCTAGTTAGACTCTTTTAATTGGAATGATCTTCCCTCAAATTCTTCCTCTTTATGGTTTTTTTTCGATCCTGAAGGGATAAAGAGTCTTCATGGGTTAAAACAAAACAAAACAAAACTCCTTACAGTGAATTGAGAAGTAACTGAAGTACTCTTCATTCCCTGACCTCTTTGCTGATTGCTTCCACCTCTTTCTCTTGCCCTATACCAACGTCTTCTCTGCTTTTTGATTCTGATCCATTATGTAAAACATTTCAGCCTCAGTGATAACAAATCTAGGAAAGAAGCTTGCAATATGAGGGGCAGAGGGGTTCCTGGGTAAATGGGGTGGCAAGGGCTTGATATTCTTAATGGAGAAAGTCTTAATAGACAATATGAAATATAAAGAGTTTTGAGAAAAGGATGGTCATTGTGATTTGAATAGAGAAAATGAGAAGGATTTTTTGAATTTTTGCATTTTGGAATATTTGCATATATATACATATAATGGATATCTTTGGTTGAGTCCCAAGTCTAAACACAAAATTCATTTATGTTTCATATATATCTTATACACAAAGCCTAAAGGTAATTTTATTCAATATTTTAAATAATTTTGTGTATTTATCACATGAGGTCAGGTGTTGACTTTTCTACTTGTGGCATCATGTTGGCACTCAAAACATTTTGGATTTAGGACTATTCAGATTTTGAAGAATTTCAGATACAGGATTTCAAATTAGGGATGCTCAATCTGTACTCGGAAGATGGGCCAGGTAGAGACGAGAGTCTACCTTTGTTTAATCTAGCTAAAGATTTGTCAATTTTGTTTATGTTTAAAAAAAATACAACTTTTTTTTGTTGATCTTCTAGATTGTGATTTTTAGTCTCAGTTTTGTTCTTTTGAAAAGATAAACAAAATTGACAAACCTTTAGCTAGATTAATAAAAAAAGAGAGATTACCCAAATAAGTAAAATCAGAGAAGAAAAAGGAGACATAATAACTCAGACCACAGAAATACAAAGAACCATTAGAGACTATTATGAAGAACTGTACACCAACAGACTGGAAAACCTAGAAGAAATGGGTAAATTCTGGTAAACATACAGCTTACTAAGATTGAACCATAAAGGAGTAGAAAACTTCAGCAACAGTAACAACAAAAAAATAAGCAACAAGATCAAAACCATAACAAAAAAAACTCCCATCAAAGAAAAGCCTAGGATCTGATGGCTTCACTGATGAATTCTATCAAGCATTTAAAGAACTAATACCAATTCTACTTGAGCATTACCCTGATACCAAAACCAGACACAGATGCAACAAAAAAAGAAAACTACAGGTCAGTATCATTGATGAACACAGATGCACAAATCCTCAACAAAATACTAGCAATCCAAATCCAGCAACGCATTTGATAATGTTTGGACATGTGTTCCCCCCAAATCTCATGGTGAAATGTGACCTCTATTGTTGGAGGCGGGGTATAGTGGGAGGTATTGATCATAGGGTGGATTCTTCCTGAATGGTTTAGTGCCCTCACTTTGGTGATGAGTGAGTTCTTGCTCAGTTGTTCACTCAATATCTGGTTGTTAAAAATAGTCAGGGATCTCCCACTTTTCTCTCTCACTCCCACTCTCACCATGTGAGACACCTGCTCCCTCTTTGCCTTTCATCATGATTGGAAGCTTCCTGAGGCCCTCACCAGGAGCAGATGCCAGTGCCATACTTCCTGTATAGCCTGCAGAAACATAATCCAATTAATCTTTTACCTTATAAATGACCCAGCTTTAGGTATTTCTTTATTGCAATGCAACAAAACAAAACAAAACAAAAAGCAGACTAATACAACATTAAAAACATCATTCACGATGATCAAGTAGTATTCAGTCCAGAAATACAAGAATGATTCAACGTATGTAAATCAATAAATATAACACATCACATTAACAGAACCAAGAACAAAAACCATATGATCATTTCAATAGATGCTAAAAAGCATTTGATAAATTTCAACATCGCCTTATGAATAAAAATCCACAACAAACTAGGTATAGAAAAAACATACCTCAGAATAATAAAGACCACATGTGACAAACCCACAGCTAACATAGTACCAAAAAAGGGGAAAATGGAAAGCCTTTCCTCTAAGATCTGGAGTGAGATAAGCATGCCCACTTGCACCACTTTTATTTAACGTAATACCCAAAGTCCTGACCAGAGCAATTAGGAAACAGAAAGAAATAAAGGGCATCCAATTATAAAGAAGGAAGTCAAATTAATATTGTTAAAATGACAACACAAACCAAAGCAACTTACAGAGTCAATGCAATACCTATCAAAATACTAATGACATGCTTCATAGAAATAGGAAAAACAAAAGAATTATATGGAACCACAAAAGACCCTGAATAGCCAAAGCAGTCTTGAGCAAAACCAATAAGCTGGAGGCATCATGTTACCTGGCTTCAAAATATACTACCAACCTATAGTAACCAAATCAGCCTGGTACTGGCATAAAAACAGACACACAGACCAGACCAGTGGAATAGATTAGAAAACCCAGATACAAATCCTTACATTTATAGCCAACTCATTTTCAACAAAGATGCCAAGAACATGAAATAGGGCAAAGGACCGTCTATTCAATAAATGGTGCTGGGAAATCTGGCTAACCATATACAGAAGAGTGAGACTGGACCCTTAGCTCTCAGCATATACAAAAATCATATCAAAGTGGATTAAAGACTTAAATTTATGACCCCAAACTATGAATCTACTAGAAGAAGACATTGAAGAAATGCTCCAGTGCATCAACGTGGGCAGATTTTTTTGGAGTAAGACCTCAAAAGCACAGACAACTAACCAAAGCAAAAATAGACAAATGGGATTATGTCAAGCTGAAAAGCTTCTGTACAGCAAAGGAATCAATCAACAAAGTGAAGAGACAGTCCACAGGAGGGAGAAAATATTTGCAAACTACCCATGTGACAAGAGATTAATAACCAGAATATATAAGGAGTTAAAACAACTCAACAGAAGAAAACAAAGAATCCTATTTAAAAGTAGTCAAAAATATCTGAACCGATATTTTTATTTATTTATTTATTTTTGAGAAGGAGTCTTGCTCTGTCACCCAGGCTGGAGTGCAGTGGCACGATCTTGGCTCACTGCAACCTCTCTCTCCTGGGTTCAATAGATTCTCCTGCCTCAGCCTCCCAAGTAGCTGGGATTACAGGTGGGTGCCACCAAACCTGACTAATTTTTGTATTTTTAGTAGAGTCAGGGTTTCACCATGTTGGCCAGGCTGGTCTCGAACTCCTGACCTCAAGTGATCTGCTCACCTTGGTCTCCCAAAGTGCTAGGGTTACAGGCCACCACCGTGCCCGGCCAGAAGTGACATTTTTAAAAAGAAGACATTTAAATGACAAACAAGTATATGAAGAAATGCTCCGTATCACTAATCATCAGAGAAATGCAAATCAAAACTACAATGAGATATCATCTCGCCCCAGTTAAAATGGCTTTTATCCAAAAGACTGAGGTTGTGGAGAAAGGGGAACCCTTATACACTATTATTAGAAGTGTAAATTAGCACAGCCATTATGAAATGGAGGTTTTCCAGAAAAGTAAAAATTGAACTACTATATGATCCAGCAATTTCATCACTGGGTACATATTCAAAGGAAAGGAAATCAATGTATTGAAGCACTATCTGTACTCTTATGTTTATTATAGTCAAAACATGGAGGCAACCTAAGTGTCAATCAATGGATGAATGGGTAAAAAAAATGTGGTTTATATGTATATACAATGGAATATTATTCAGCCATAAAAAGAATAAAATCCTGTAATTTGCAGCAGCAGCATGGACGGAACTGAAGGTCATTATGTAAGTGAAATAAGCCAAACACAGAAAGACAAATATCAGATGTTCTCACTCACATGTGGGAGCTAAAAGAGTGATTTCACGAAGATTAAGAGTAGATTGGTGGTTACCAGAGAATAGGAAGTGTGCAGGGAGGGAAGAGAAAAGAGAGAGTTTGATTAACGGGTACAATTATGCAGTTTGGTAGAAGAAATAAAACTTAGTGTTTGATAGATCTGTAGAGCAACAATAGTTTACAACAATCTATTATGTATTTCAAAATATCTAGAAGAAAATAATTCAACTGTTCCCAGCATAAAGATAAATTTTAAGGTAATGGATATCTTAGTTTTACTGAATTGATCTTTATATATATTACATGAACGTATTAAATTATCACAGGTACCCTGAAAAATCTACATCTATTATGTATCAATTAAAAAATTAAAGTAAAAAAAGAGCATCTGAGAAGTGTAGTTTTTTAGCTTCTTGCCTTGACACCCAAAATAAACATGGAGGTTTGTAACTAAGGAAGCAGGAGTGAATGGTTCATGGAGAGTCATTTTTAGTCTCTGTTAGGACAGTCTTTAAAACCAATGACTGCTCTTCAGGAGATGAACTAAATTGTTAGAAGATTGATAGGTTTATAAAGAATATAAATGTTCTTATTTTCAATGTATGAATTGGTTATGGAGAGGCTTAGATAGAATATTCTAAGATATCCCTTCTTCTACTAAGATACTCTTTATTCTTTTCTAAGATATTTATTTTATTCTTTCTGACTATAACAAGCTAGGTATAAAAGAATGAAAACTGTGATTTCTGAGAGAGGGTTTATATCATTTGCTTATATATGTATATATTCTATATTCAATATTATAATATATAATATTCCTCTGGGTGTATAATGGGCGAATGGATATTGGAAAAGCACCTAACAGCTCTACTACTATAAATTATATTTGTTTTTATTTAAATATAAAATACTCTAATGGTTCTATGGTTGTATTATATATTATAATATTATATATGTTAAATTGTAATTATTATAATATATTGTATATTATGTATTATTATATAATATACATGTAGTACATGAATGTATACTATTATGCAATAGACATGTACTACATGTACGTATACTATTATGCAATAGACATGTATTAAATGTATGTATACTATTATGCAAAAGACATGTATCACATGTATGTATAGTATTATGCAATAGACATGTATCACATGTATGTATACTATTATGCAATACACATGTATCACACGTATGTATGCTGTTATGCAATAGACATGTATCACATGTATGTATACTATTATGCAGTACACATGTATTACATGTATGTATACTATTATATAATGTACATATATTATGTGTATGTATATTATATATTATATTACATAATATGTAACATGTAATATATATTATGTATAATATATAACATGTAATAAATATATTATATACATTATATATAATGTATATAATATATAATATATAATGTATTATATAGTAAATATATTATATATTATATAATATATAGTATACATTGTATATATTATATAATATATGTAATATACTATACATTATATATATACTATAATATATATAATATATTATATACACATATTATATAACATATAATATATATAATATATAATATTTATTATATATTATATTTCACACATTATATATTTTATATTATATATTATACAGTATATTATATATTAAATATTACATATTATCTTATATTACTATATATTATATTACTATATACTATTATATACATAATATTTTACATAAATGATATATAATGTACTATATTATGTATTATATATAATATATCATATATTTTATTATATATTATATATTTATATTATTATGTATTATATATTATACAACTATATATCATATATTATATTTATTATAAATTATATATAATATCTAATTATATATAACCTAATCTATAATACATTATATATTATATATAATATCATATTCTATAATAATATAATGTATAATGTAATATGTTATAATATGTGATATGTAAACTTATAAATTTATATTTACATCTATTATAATATACATTATCTATAGTATTATAATATATATTATAATATATTGTATATAATATGATATGTATAATATATTATATTTATAAGTTTATAAGTTTATAAACTTATAAACGTATAAATTTCTATAATATACTATAATATATGATATATAAACTTATAAATTATATTTATAAGTATTATATCTTTTCTATAATATATATTTATAAATATAATTTATAAGTTTATTTATATATTTATAATATATGATACATAATATATTACATATTATAATTATATTTGTAATTAATCATATATTATAATTGTATTATATATTACATATTATCACATATTTTCTTATATATAATGTTATATTAGTAATATGTTATCTATTATGTATATATAAATACTACTGAATAAATTCATTACATATTATGTATAATTATATTATGTATAATACGTAATAATATATATTATTAAATATATAATATTTAATATATATTTTTACATATTATATATAGTATACATTATATACTATATATAATATATAGTATGTAATATATATTATGTTATATAATATGTAAACTGTTATATATACTATATTATATCTTATATATATAATACATATTATATATTAAATATAGTATAATACATTATATAATATATAGTCTATATAATACATATTATATATTATATATAGTATATATAATACTTATTATATATTGTATATATAATACTTATTATATATTATATCTAGTATATATAATTCATATTACATATTATATATTATATATTAAGTAATGTATAATGTATTATATAATACATTATATATTATAATTATTCTATTATATATTAAAATATGTATATTATATTATATATCATAAGATATATATTACATTAGAGATCATCTACTATAATATATTATATATCATATTATATATAATATTATATTACATATAATATGTCATATATAATATAATATTACATATAATATATCACATATAATATATTACATAATATATATTATAATATACTGTATGTTATGTATTATAATATAATATATTATGTATTATAATATGATATATATTATATTATAATATGTAATATGTTATATATTGTATTATATATCATAACATATTATATATCATAACATATTACTCATTACATATATTACAATATATATTACATTATATATTATGTATTATATATCATAATATATTGTCATAACATATAATGATATACAATATATGTTGTATATTATAAAATATAGAATATATGTTTTATGTCATATAATATATAGAAGATATTATATATTCTATAATACATACTAGAGACTATATATAATATAGTCTCTAGTATATAATACAGAATTTATGTAATATATTTTATAATACATAATATACATAATATATTCTATAATAAATAATATTTAATATATTCTATGATATAGAATATATTCTATAATATATAATATACATAATATATTCTATAATATATAATATATATAATATATTCTATAACATAGAATATATGATGTATTCTATAATATATAATATATGATGTATTCTATATATAATATATAATATATTCTATATATAATACCTTATATATAATATATAATAGATCACATGTAATCTATTATATATTATATATAATACCTTATATATATAAGGTATTATATATAATATATAATAGATTATTATATATTATATAATTAATATATTAATTATGTATAATATATTTTATATATTAATATAATATATAATTCTATTGATATATAATATATAAGATATATTATATATTAATATAGATTAATATGAATATATGAATATATTAATATTAATATATATTAATTAATATATATTAAGGTGTATATATACTTTATATATATGTTTATATATTTTATATGTATATTTTTTCATAGATATAAAATATATGTATAAATACAAATATATATAATATTATATATATAATATATAGTACTATAATATATAGTAATATAAGATAATACATAATATATAATAGATAATATATTATATAATATATAAAATCTATAGTGCCTTATATATAATATATCATAGATCACATGTAATCTATGATATATTATATATAAGGCATTATATAGTTTATATATTATATAATATATTATCTATTATATATTTTATAATATATTATCCATTATATATTATGTATTATCTTATATTACTATATATTATAGTAGTATATATTATTATATACAGAATATATGTTATATATTATATATCATATATTGTATTATATATTATATATTATACATCATATATTATATTATGTATTATATATTTATATTATGCATTATATATTTTATATTATATAAGTATATATTTTATATTTATCATATATTATATATAGTATATAATTATATTCTATATTCTATATATTATATATCGTATATATAATAGTACATATAATATATTAGGTATCATATATAGTATATATTATATATAGTACATATACTATATCATATATAAAATATTACATATCATGTATTATATATCATATATTATATATCACAATATGTATCATTATATATTATTACATGTTATATATTAGATAATAATATATAAGAATATATAATATATAATAATATATAATAGATATCATTATATATCACAATAATATATTATGATATATAATACATAATATAAAATGTAATGTATATTGTAATATATGTAATGTGTAACATGTTATGATTTATAATATGTTATGGTATATAATAGATAATATATAACATATTATATATTATAATATAATATGTAATATTATAATATAATATATGTTGTAATGTAATATAATATACAATATAATAATATAGTATATAAGAATATAATATATAGTATAATAATATAATATATAATATTATGATATAATATATAATATTATAATAGAATATATATTATGTGATGTAATATAATATATATTATAATGTGATATATATCATGTTATAATACATAATATATATTATATTATAATACCTAATATATATTTCATTATAGTATATATTACATTAATATATAATATATTATATAAAATATTATATATAACATAATATTATATATTATATTGTATAATATAATATATTATAATATATGATGTATATTATATATTATAATATAACATATTATGATATATGATCTAGAATATAATATATATTATAATATGTAATATAGTATATATTATAAAATATAATATAATATATAATAACATATAAGATAATATATATTATAATATATAATAGAATATATATATTTGACTATATAATATAATAAATAATTAGGATATTATGTAATATATGATATAATATATAATATATGATATAATATATAATATATTACATAATATATAAAATATGATGTGTAATATATACAATATATAATATATAATATGTATAATATATATACGATATATAATATATAATATGTATAATATATATACGATATATAATATATAATATGTATAATATATATACTATATATAATATATAATATGTATTTTATATATACTATATATAATATATAATATGTATTATATATACTATATATAATATATAATATGTATTATATATACTATGTAATATATAATATATACAACATATTATATATTATATAACATAATATATATTACACACTATACATACTATATATAGTATGTAATATATACTATATATAATATATAGGAATACGTATTAAAAATTACATATTTAATAATATATATTCTTACATATTATACATAATATAAGTATACATAATATGTAATAAATTAATAATACAATAGTATATATATACAGAATAGATAATATATTACTAATAGAGTATTATATATAATAACATAATATGTAATAATATGTGATATATAATACAAGCATAATATATGATTAATTAGAAATATAATTATAATATGTGATACATAATATATTACATATTATAAATATATAAATAAACTTATAAATCATATTTATAAATATATATTATATAAAATATATAATATTTATAAATATGATTTATAAGTTTATATAGCATATATTATAACATATATTATATAAATTTACAAGTTTATAACAAACTTATAAACTTATAAAGATAATGTATTATAGACTATATTATATGTATTATATATGATATAGTATAATATATATTACATATAATATATCTATTATATTTAAATATAAATTTATAAGTTTATATATCATATATTACATATATTATATTACATATTATATTATTATATAAAATTATGTATATAATAGATTATATGTCATATATTATATATGATATATAATATATATTATCATATTATATATTATATAATGTATATTATAGTACAATATTATGTATTACATTATAATATATAATATGTTATGTATTATGTATTATATTATAACATATAATATGTTATATATTATGTATTAGATATCATAATATATTATATATCATATCATATTACACCTTACATATATTACAATATATATTACATTATATATTATGTATTATATATCATAGTATATGATTATAATATATAATGATTATATATTATACATAATCATCATATATTATATGTTGTATATCATCATATTTAATTATCTAATATATAACATGTAATAGTATATAATGATATATAATATATAATATCTAAGATTTTGTATATTAGATATTATATATACTATATATAATATATACCATATATGATACATAATATATTATATATACTATTATATATACCATATATAATATAATATAATTATCTAGTATATATAATATATAATAAATACAATATACAATATATAATTATATAATATATAATACATAATTATATAAATATATAATATATTATATAATAGATTATATATAATATATTTAATGTATTATGTATATAATAATAGTAATATAATATGTAGTAATACAATATATAATATATAATGAAATATATAATGTATTATATATAGTATATAATATATAATATACAATGAAATATATAATGTATTATATATAATATATAATATATATTATAAAATATATAATGTATTATATATAACGTATAATACATAATATATACTATGGTATATATTATATTTACAAATATTATATATTATATAAAATACATAATATACATTATATAATATGTATATATTTTAGATAATCATATTTATGTAAATATGAGTATATAAATAAATATGTTTTTATAAATATAGATAAAACATATATAATACATAAATATATTAGCTTACATGTTATATCATTTGCAAGTATGGAGAGAAGTAAAAACAAGATGTTAAAGTTTTGGGGATTTAGCTATGATGATAATTGTCTAACGGAATTTAGAAAGGTTTGAGTAGCTCAAAGAAAGAAATGAATTTAATTAATAATGAGAAATCTGAGATAGACTTGAAATATATGCTTATGGTCCTGAACTAAGAAAGGCAGGAAGCCAGAAATATTGTAAATTATAAGGTACATTTAGAAGTAAAACCAGTGCATTGTTTTGCTAGAGTTGGCCATCTGATTAAGAAGTAAGTCCTATAAAATAAATGAATAAAGGGGAATACTTATAATACCATTGGGTATGTTGGGAATTGTAAGAAACAGGAGAATACAGGCCTTTCCTAAAGGGGCAGCTGCTGCTTGGCTGCAGTCAATTATTGTCATCAAATAAATCAGGCTTGGATATTCTACTTTTTTAAGACAGAAATCTAGAGTTTTACATAATCTTCCAGATTTTTAAATCATTATGTAGGCCAAGCAAATATGTCTGCATGTTGGATTTGTCCAGTGGACAACCAGTTTCCAGCTCTTGATCTAGTTCAAGATCTTTATTTTACTAAAACTGTGAGAAATATAGTGACGTGTTCCCGACCACATAGCTGATCGTTGACAAAGCTGGGACAAGAACACTACCCCTTCACTTTCAGTTATCTCCCTACTGCACCACATCTGAACTGTTTTTTGTTAGAGCGTAGAATATTATGCGGAACTGTTTGGTGGAAAGGAATAATCAAGGAAATTAGGCATATTATATTTGCGGTTAACTTCAAAAATGCCTAGCACAGAGTTTAGCATTCAGAAGGTATCAATCAATGTTAGCTCAATCTCTATCAGAATTGTTAAACTCATATAAGGCAATGAATAAAATAGAAGGAAAGGTAAAGAAGAAAAAGAGTTATTAGCAAGCCTTGGGGAGCCACATAGTTAACAGTGGAAGCAAGATAATGAATTAGCAAAGACAGCATCCAAGGAGCAGTCAGAAGCAGCCAGGATTGCTATGTGAATCTCTCCTTTACCTTTGCCCTAATTACAGCTCTAGGCTGTAAATGTTTTAATTTGAGAATAATTTCTAGACCTTTAATAAACTTTTTTTTTCTAATTATACTGCTGCCTTAAACTTATAGCCTTATAAGAAAGTGTGGTCTTCGGAGAACTTTTTCTTCTTCCTTTAATAAAAATTAGATAGATTGATTAATTTTGACTTAAATTTCTAAAACTGTTCAGTTATATCTTGAGATTATCCCAGCATTAGTGGTTAAGTGTCTCCATTATAAGTAATTATTGTCATTAAAAATAGTTTAACAAGAATAAATGTCCTTTGAAAGTCCCCTTTTTGGTGTGCTTGTGGCCCTGTATGTCAGAAAAATTCGCTGGATTATCCCAGTACCATAGATCACAAGGTAATTTTTGAAGTGACCAATTCTGTTTTTCCTGTTTTAAAGAGATTAGGCTTTTATTACCATCTCTGATGTAGGTTTTAGTGTGCATAGTGAAATGCATATCTGAGACACTGTTTAAAGTTCTGAGGAGAGAAGTCCCTGGCAACATAAATTTTTGATTTAATGCTCATGTTAGAATTTTGACTAGTGAACACAATGGAAGGACCTTAGGGATCTGGTGGATTCCTTAGGTAATTTGTCTCAGAACTAACTGCCTTTGCAGTGGATTTTGCTTACAGAAGTAACAACCTATATTTATAATTTGTTCTCCTGGTAATTATCTCAGCAGAACTGAAATACCTACAAGGTTAATGATGCGAAGTTAAGGTCACCAACTGGTAATTCTTAAATATTTTATTGGATTTATCTTTATATAAAATAGCCCAACTGAATGGTGAAGAGAGCTAGAATATGGTCATTAGAAAAAGAAAAAAAAGTCTGTTTTTTATGTTTAACCATGCCCTTATGCCTTTTTTCTTTTCTTTTTAGTTCCAAGGCACGTAGATAGTACCTGTACATCTCATCAAGAACATGATGGTTCTCTGCTATCAGCTGAAGCTGCTGTGACCACAAAACTGAAAATTCCCATTCTGTATCCTTGCCAATAAAGAATGTCCATCAGAGCAGGCCCAGTATCCTAGCTCCTTATCCAGACAGTGCTTCTCAGTAAGTACACAGAGCCTGATTTTAATGTCTTCACTCAGCCCTGGTTTCCACCATTTTCAGTGAAAGAAAAATTCTTATGGAAGGGTAATAAATGATGTGCAAATGGCTAATATTCTTGCAATTTGTATTGGTTGTCTTTTGGACTCTGTTGAGATTATTTTGGGTAGACTGAACATAGCTCTGTACTGCAAGTCGGGGACAGAGGAGAGAAATATATGACCCCAGTACGTAGATGGGAGTTTCTGGCATTACAGGGGCAAATATTCCGAAGATCAAAGATATCCTTGATCACAGATTTTTGAAAACAAGTCCAAAGCTCTCAGAGTAGACCAACCTCCACCTCCCTGCCCTGCCAAACAAAAACAGAATCATTTTCTCTCTCCTCTGGGTCCTAAGAAGTGAGATATCTGTTTGGGATGCTGCAAGACATATTCTGGGTTCTTAACATTTTTGGGATCAGATTCCCATTTGATAATCTGATAAAAATTATGAACATTTTCATTAGAAGAAATATCCATAAAAACACGTACACAGAATTTTGAAAACATGTGGGTTTTCTTACAAAAACATGAGTGTTCCCTAAATATTATCTAGATTGTTTAGGGATCCTGGACTCAGGTTAAGAATCCCTGGGACTCTGAGGATAATTATGGAAATTTGCCTTGGACTTCTATGTAATTCATGTTCCCCAACTACACCTACCTAATCTTATATATGGACATTAACAATATTAATGGTAATAACCTGTACTATGTGGCTTTTGTGTCATTCTGCCAACGCAGGAGTTCTATCTCCTGTGAAGTCCTTTCTCTTACCCGACTGGTTATATCTAAAGTCCTCAAGATGCTTCAGTTGTGTTTATGAACAAGCCCAGACAGTGGTCACATAGTGACCTCTGGGTACTGATGCCCCCTCTGCTGGGTATCTCTAATTCCCCTGTGTACTGCCAAATCTGTCAGGAGTCCATACCCAGTGTGCACATTTTTGCTACTTCTGCTGGGGCCCATGGTGTTCTCCGTTTGCTGATGTGTTGGAGTTTTGGGGGCCAAGGCTGTTTTTCCATAATTTCAATAATTCCAGGAACAATTTTGGAGAAAATGCTTTTCTCCTCTCTGTGGAACTGTTATCACAAAGAAATAATTAAAATTATTTATCTTTATATAAAATAAACCATCTAATAAAAAATCAGCCAGTTTCTTATGAGTTCTGATTTGAATGCTTTCAGCAAGACAGGACTTTTGACTTTTACTTCCAATTTCTCCCTCCTTGCCATAGACCCTTGCTGCTGGACTGAAGGGCAAACCTCAGATTGCGCTCAGAATCCTCAGTCTTCTCCCATGGCTGAAGTTTGTCTCTGGCCCAGTGGTGTTTGCCTGACTCACACTCCCTTTGGGAGCTCCTCATGCAAATACTGTTCCAGAGATCTGCACATCAATTTATGGAGACACTCAGAATTGCTGCCCATCAAAGAATGGACTCTGCATAGGTTTAGATTAGGAAACTCAGAAACATCAATACTTAAGCGTAATTAGACAACAGTTGGAGCTTAGGCAGACTATTTTGAAGGGATCTTTTGCAGAACTCTTCCAGATCTCTGTGGTGTCCCTCCAAAGACAAACTCTTTATAATTCTACTCTGTCATACATCCAAGCCAGTGCAGCACTGAAAAATGGCATTAACAAAACTCTAGGCTTTTACTGGAAACAAGCACCTTCTTTATTGTAAATAACTCCACACAGACCTGTAATAAGTTAGAATCAGAATGATCTTTCTGTCATGATTCCATTTTTTATACAACTCATGTGCCTCAAACTCCACAGGAGTCAATAAATTATGACTCTGAAATAATGCTGAATTTCAAAGCTTAGTATGCAGTATATGGAAAAAATGCCTCACCATTTTTCTTGCTGTCATTTGAAGGCCCGGTAGCAGATGCATCACAACATTGGAGACATATTCTGAAAATGCCAATATCTCCATCAGTTATAGATTTGTCATAATTAATGCTGACGGCTCCTGCTGTACCATTGTATTCTTCACTCATACCATTAGTCCTCTCTTTGACATCCTGGGCTGTGTTCAGCCACCTTGGTGTGTTTCCCTCCCAATGGTTCTACATGCCCTCTCCTTCAACTTTCTCCCATGTCCACTGACTAGTCTTCAGACCAAGCAGGGAATTTCCAGACCAGTCTCTATGTCTCATGAACTTTCTTTCTCTTTGCTGCTTCTCCCCTTCCATGTCAATTGCATTTTCTCTCATAAACAGACATGATAATGTTGAAGATATATAACATTTTGAGGGAGTCTTAGAATACTAATTTTTGGGGTCAACTTGGATGTGAAGATAAAATGAAAATTATGCCTTTCCTGCAGTTGATATAATTTTCTCATGAGGCTTGTCCCCTTTAGGTATATGTGTAGGGTGGGGTCAATGTTGCTGGAAGAGGGGAATTCTAAAGTGCCAAAAAATTATTTGTCTCCTTAATGATCTCTTTTGTATGTCATTCTCTTACAGGTAAAAGCTCCATTTTCAGATTTTTGCTCCCTCCTCCAGCTCCTTTCTAAGATGGCATGCTGCTATATGTAGGAGGAGGGTCATCTGACATTTCATATCATTGGGACAGGGGACTGCATTGTCTGCCAGGTATCCTCTGGATCCTCCCTGTTCTGATTGGCCTGTTGTACACTGAAGTGCCTCTCATGCCACCCGGAGTTCTAGAAATATGTGTTGTTACTGATTGCTGAAATCTGCAATCTGGTCATTTTCTTTTGATAAAGAAATCCCCACCTACTTCAGCATGTCCTGACTCCATGTCTCTGCCAATCCAGCAGGTCTCCGAGTGCCTGGGCATGCTGTCCGCCAGATATGCAGAACTCCATGATCCCTTGAAGCCATGTGAAGGTGGAGGAAAACCGGGAGCAGAACCTCAGGCTCATCTATTTTGTCATCTCTCTCTGCCAGGGCACCTTACTCCTGTGCCATGCTGGATGTGGCACGAGTCACATGCGAGGTTGCTCCTAGAAGCTTGCAGGTTTTCTTGGGCCTCCCAAAGGAGGCCAACCACTGCCTGAGTGTCCTTGTGTTCCTCCCACCCCACCATCACCTCTGTCTTCTAGGGTTTTCACCTTCAGTTGGGAAGTAGGTCACATGCCTCTGGCTGTGTCTTCCTGCTTGTCTTCTCCTTCCCTGTTTTCTTCCTGCCGTAGAGGGTTTCTTTTATTTTCTCTCCCAGTCTGGAAGGAATTTTCTCTGGGGTGATAATGGCAGAGAGGCTTCCAGATATCATGATTCAAGGTGGTAGAGAATGGGGAGAGACAAAGAAAAATCCTATTATTTAAAAATTTTCAAAATAGCACCGCTGAAAATAAAATTATATACCTGAAACTAGTGTTCCCCAAACCACTTATCATCCTTGAAGACAAATGGGGATCATATGAATAGTAATAGTACTCTTGTTCTGGCTCTCATCTTTATCTTTGATTTGCGGCCTCTAACCCCACGCAAAGTTTTCTGCATTTATTTCTATGATTCTTCCTCACATATCCCTCTAAACAGTGTGAGCATGTGGCCAATCCACCTCCTTATCTTTTGCTACCTGAAAAGCCCTGAACATCCCTTCATGTGGATGCAGGTGATTTGGGTGATGATGCTCTTGTCAAGGACACTGCTTCTAGTCACTTGAGAATAGGCTGCCCAGCCAGGCACGGTGGCTCACACATGTAATCCCAGCACTTTGGGAAGGCAAGGCAGGCAGATTGACTGAGGTCATGAGTTCAAGGCCAGCCTGGCCAACATGGTGAAACCCCATCTCTACTAAAAGAGCAAAAATTAGCTGGGCATGGTGGTGGGTACCTGTAATCCCAGCTACTCCGGAGGCTGAGGCAAGAGAATGGCTTGAACCCAGGAGACGGAGGTTGCAGTGAGCCGAGATCATGCCACTGCACTCCAGCTTAGGCAACAGAGTGAAACTCTGTCTTAAAGAAGAAAAAAAAAAGAAAAGAAGAAAAGAGAACAGGCTACCCTCTGCTGCTCTGGAAATGCTTGGTGCTGGGTCCCTGGGGAACCTGACTACTGTAGTTGTGCTGCCACTGCTAATGGGGAGGGCCATGCCTTCTTTCGTGGCAGCTTCTTGGCTGTCATGGCTGCACTTATGATGTGCAGGGCCCTGCCCACACTGGGCTGTCAGGAAGTGGCAAGGAGGTCTTTCTCCCTAGTGTACTAGTCATACTTCTCATAAAGTCTCTTGGGAATTTTTGAGTGTAAAAAGCTTATTTTGTGTTAACTTGCCACTCTTTTAGTTCCATTTTTGGGCTACAGTAGAGGGGAAACACAATTTTGTTATGCTAAAAATGTAAGCTTGTTGTTCCTCTTTCAGTGACTGGGATGCTGCTTTTGGGTTAAGCCTGCGACCCATGCTTTCTCTTCCAGGATACATTTTTGTGTGTGTTTGGTCTTGGGAGTGCCCTTTATTCCTTATGCAAATGTGTAATTTGCAGGCCTTTCCAGCCAACTTTTCAGACACTATCACAGTGGTGGTAAAATTTATGCTTAATATGAGGCTCCTACTTCCACATATAATTTAAATAATTTAAAGATTTACAGTTTTTTATTTAATTCTGTAAATGAACCAAGTAATGTCTTGTAAATCTTCTGGTCTCTTGTTTCTTGGGTTGCCAAATGGTTTCTGCAAATTATAGAAACCCTTGAAATGTTTGAACCCTTTTATTGCTCCCGCATTCAATAATAACGAAAGTGGTTGGATATAAATAATATCTTTTGTGGAAGAGTCTCTTTTAGGTAAATGCTTGTCTTTCAGATTTTTTACCCTACTTTGTATGACTTTTATATGACTTTTCAAAAAGTTTTTTGCTTTCAAATTAGAGAAATGTAAATTAAATATGAACTACCCTCCTTCCTATTTAGGATCCTAAATGATCTTTTGAGAGATTGTGCCATCTATCCTGGTTAACTTGCACAGAGCCATTCTCAGCTAATGTATGGGCTCCTGGCCATAAAAGCAGAAACAATTAAGAGTCAAGTATTCTTTTAGCAAATGATGCCTGTTATTTCTCAAGATTCTAAAGAAGTTGCTTTAAAATGATCTAGATATGAGGAGCATATTGTCTTCATGTGAGACTAGTACATTGAGCATCCCTAGAATAATTAATTAATTAATAATTAATTAATTTCTACTTGGATAAGATGTGCTTGCCCTTAGGGAAAAAATAAGAACAAGCAAGGACTATTTATCTAGAGCTCTCTATAACAAGGGAGTCATCCACCATCACTTGCATCTTGGCAGAGAAACAAAAGGCAGCAGAGGAGTGGGAAAGTTTTATAGTAGAAAAAAAAGAGAAGTCTTCAGGTATTTCCTGACTGAAGGTTGTTGGGAGGGAAGCTGTAGGCAGGTAACTAGAAGTGGAGATCATATGTAATTGGTTGGGGGTGCCTATTTGACTTTCTCTGGTTGATTCTAACTTGGAATCAAGAACAAAAATTAGGGAAGCAGTCAGTTTTTAATCAAGTTCTGGGCTATTACTGGGGTGATTGTTTGGCTTCCTGAATTGGCTGCTAGAGATAGTGGTTTGATTTTCTACAAGTCTGACTTATAGTTGGCTGACTTCCTGGCTGGTTACTATAGATAATGGATGAGTTTCCTGAGCTGATTTTTTGCAGATTGCAGGTCAGTGTTCTATTTTATATGTGGTCTGGCCATTTTTGTTTTTGTATTCAGTTTCCATTCCATTAGTGGGCATCAAACAAAATCATACTACATACTGATTCCTTTTACACATTTACAGTACCAGAGCTCATCCATCTTCTTTGGAGCCAGCAAAAGCTTCAAGCAGAATAAAATCTACATGAACTTCCAGCTGAGGTTGAAACCATCAGAATTTGCAAGAAACAATTAGGAATCGAGTGCTGATATTACTCAAATGAAGCAGGGTAGGGTTTCCTGGAGGAAGGAGGTGCAATGCTTATCAGGAGACAGTTGCTCATAGATAGGCTGAGAGAAGATGATGTGGAAAAGGTGGAGAGATGAGGGAATCAGTGAGGTAAGAAGCATACACAGGGGGAATTCTCCCAAGTCTTAAATCCTAACTGTCTGGATCCTCCTTGAGTTGCTATGAGAAAATGGGATAGGAATAGAGCTGCAACTCCCAATCTTCTTCTTATTTGCTTTGTGCTAGTTTAATGCCTCAATACAAGAACTGATCATCCCTGCATTTCAGCGTGGGTTCTAAGAGGATGGCTACGGTGATGCTCAAGAAGAAAAATGTCCTGATCAGCTGGTTGAGCCCGGATAAGGAAGGATTGAGGGCTTTCCATAGTTCTTCAACTAATGAAGACTATTAAATGGAAAAGTCTACAAGAAAGCAGGCATCTTTGCTGAGCAGGAGACAGGCTCCTTGCCAAAGCAAGGAGAAACCAGACCATGTGGGCAATATTAAGACCACCCTCTAAAACAGGCCAAACCAATAAATAAATTAACAGCCCCAATTAAAGCTAGTCTAAAGATCAAACTTTCCCCATATTGTGACTCAGCACTTCTTGGAGCATAGATTACCCACACACACTGATGATTTCTCAACTCTAACTTTGATAGAGGAGTTGAAACAAAACATTGAGCCAGATTTATTAACTTTTGATGGTGTGTTAGGCCATTCTTGCATTGCTATCAATACCTGAGACTGGGTAATTTAAAAGGAAAGAGGTTTAATTGGCTCATGGTTCTACAGGCTTTACAGGAAGCTTAGTGCTGGCATCAGCTTGGCTTCTGGGGAGGCTTCAGCAAGCTTACAGTCATGGCAGAAGGTGAAGGGTGAGCAGGCACTTCACATGGCCAGAGCAAGAGCAAGAGATGGGGGAGAAGTGCTACACACTTTTAAATGACCAGATCTCCAGAGAACTCACTCACTATTGCACCAAGCCATGGGGGATCTGCCCCCATGACCCAAACACCTCTTACCTGGCCCCACCTCCAGCTTTGAGGATTACAATTCATTTGGGTGGGGACAAACATCCATACTATGTCACAAGGGTAGGTTTTCTTTGTTGAATATAGTTTTTACTGATAGAAAAATATCTTTCCCTGGCCAGGTGCAGTGGTTCACGCCTGTAATCCTAGAGCTTTGGGAGGCCAAGGCAGGTGGATCAACTGAGGTCAGGAGTTCGAGACCAGCTTGGCCAATATGGTGAAACCCCATCTCTACTAAAAATACGAAAATTAGCTGGGTGTGTTGGTGGATGCCTGTAATCCCAGCTACTCGGGAGGCTGAGGCAGGAGAATAACCTGAACCCAGTAGGCAGAGGTTGCAGTGAGCTGAGATTGTACCACTGCACTCCAGCCTGGGTGACAAGAGTGAAACTCTGTCTCAAAAAAAAAAAAAAAAAAGTGGGGAAGAAAAAGAAAAAGAAATATATCTTTCCCTACGTAGAGTGGCCCTAATATCTAAAGCACTAAACTTCTCACAAATAGATTTTGTAGGATGATCTTTTTCATGGTGAAAATATTTATTTGATTTACTTAATCAGAAGAAGATTTCTTGGGATTAGTCAAACTTTTTTAGGGTTTGATACATTGAATTATTAAAAGACCCCAGTTATTTAGATATTTAAGGGCTCATGTTTATACTTTCAGTGCTTCTGAAATATGGTTGTTAATTTATATAGTCCTATTGTGATGTGACTATAGCTTTAACACCAAAAAAGGTCATACTTTTTTATAGCTCAAGGAGTTTTCATACTAGATTAAATAAAGTGTAATTCAGATGACAAACTTGAGAGTGAGGACAATGCTGTTTGAACAGTACTGTTAAAAATGGAACTATTCCATACATAAGTTTGGAATACATATCTGGGAGTCATCAGCACAAGTTACCATAAATACCACACAAATAGGGGTGGAGCCAAGATGGCCAAATAGGAACAGCTCCAGTCTACAGCTCCCAGCATGAGTGATGCAGAAGATGGGTGATTTCTGCATTTCCAACCAAGGTACTGGGTTCATCTCACTGGGGAGTGTCGGACAGTGTGTGCAGAACAGTGGGTGTGGTGCACAGAGCGTGAGCTGAAGCAGGGCGAGGCATTGCCTCACCCAGGAAGTGCAAGGGGTCAGGGAATTCCCTTTCCTAGTCAAAGAAAGGGGTGACAGACAGCACTTGGAAAATCGGGTCACTCCCACCCTAATACTGAACTTTTCCAATGGTCTTAGCGGGAGATTATATCCTGCACCTGGCTCAGAGGGTCCTACGCCCATGGAGCCTCGCTCATTGCTAGCACAGCAGTCTGAGATCAAACTGCAAGGCAGCAGTGAGGCTGGGGGGAGGGATGCCAGCCATTGCCGAGGCTTGAGTAGGTAAACAAAGTGGCTGGGAAGCTCGAACTGGGTGGAGCCCACTGTAGCTCAAGGTGGCCTGCCTGCCTCTGTAGACTCCACCTCTGGGGGCAGGGCCATAGCCAAACAAAAGGCAGCAGAAACCTCTGCAGACTTAAATGTCCCTGTCTGACAGCTTTGAAGAGAGTAGTTGTTCTCCCATCATGTAGCTTGTGATCTGAGAATGGACAGACTGCCTCCTCAAGTGGATCCCTGACCCCCGAGTAGCCCAACTGGGAGGCACCCCCCAGTAGGGGCAGACTGACACCTCACATGGCCGGGTACTCCTCTGAAACAAAACTTCCAGAGGAATGATCAGGCAGCAACATTTGCTGTTCACCAATATCCGCTGTTCTGCAGCCTCTGCTGCTGATACCCAGGGAAACAGGGTCTGGACTGGACCTCTAGCAAACTCCAACAGACCTGCAGCTGAGGATCCTGACTGTTAGAAGGAAAACTAACAAACAGAAAGCACATCCACACCGAAATCCCACCTGTACATCACCATCATCAAAGACCAAAGGTAGATAAAACCACAAAGATGGGGAAAAACAGAGCAGAAAAACTGGAAACTCTAAAAAGCAGAGTGCCTCTCCTCCTCCAAAGGAACGCAGCTCCTCACCAGGAATGGAACAAAGTTGGACGGAGAATGACTTTGACGAGTTGAGAGAAGAAGGCTTCAGACAGTCAAACTACTCTGAGCTAAAGGAGGAAGTTCCAACCCATGGCAAAGAAGTTAAAAACCTTGAAAAAAAATTAGATGAATGGCCAACTAGAATAACCAATGTAGAGAAGCCCTTAAAGGACCTGATGGAGCTGAAAACCATGGCAGGAGAACTACGTGACTAACGCACAAGCCTCAGTAGCCGATTCGATCAACTGGAAGAAAGGGTATCAGTGATGGAAGATCAAATGAATGAAATGAAGCGAGAAGAGAAGTTTGGAGAAAAAAGAGTAAAAAGAAACCAACAAAGCCTCCAAGAAATATGGGACTATGTGAAAAGACCAAATCTACATGTGATTGGTGTACCTGAAAGTGACGGGGAGAATGGAACCAAGTTGGAAAACACTCTGCAGGATATTGTCCAGGAGAACTTCCCCAATCTAGCAAGGCAGGCCAACATTCAAATTCAGGAAACACAGAGAACACCACAAACATACTCCTCAAGAAGAGCAACCCCAAGACACATAATTGTTAGATTCACCAAAGTTGAAATGAAGGAAAAAATGTTAAGGGCAGCCAGAGAGAAAGGTCTGGTTACTCACAAAGGGAAGCCCATCAGACTAACAGCTGATCTCTTGGCAGAAACTCTACAAGCCAGAAGAGAGTGGTGGCCAATATTCAACATTCTTAAAGGAAAGAATTTTCAATCCAGAATTTCATATCCAGCCAAACTAAACTTCATAAGTGAAGGAGAAATAAAATCCTTTACAGAAAAACAAATGCTGAGAGATTTTGTCACCACCAGGCCTGCCTTACAGGAGTTCCTGAAGGAAGCACTAAACATGGAAAGGAACAACCAGTACCAGCCACTGCAAAAACATGCCAAATTGTAAAGACCATCGAGGCTAGGAAGAAACTGCATCAACTAACGAGCAAAATATCCAGCTAACATCATAATGACAAGATCAAATTCACACATGACAATATTAACCTTAAATGTAAATGGACTAAATGCTCCAATTAAAAGACACAGACTGGCAAATTGGATAAAGAGTCAAGACCTATCAGTGTGCTGTATTCAGGAAACCCATCTCATGTGCAGAGACACACATAGGCTCAAAATAAAGGGAGGGAGGAAGATCTACCAAGCAAATGGAAAACAAAAAAAGACAGGGGTTGCAATCCTAGTCTCTGATAAAACAGACTTTAAACCAACAAAGATCAAAAGAGACAAAGAAGGCCATTACATAATGGTAAAGGGATCAATTCAACAAGAAGTGCTAACTATCCTAAATATATATGCACCCAATACAGGAGCACCCAGATTCATAAAGCAAGTCCTTAGAGACATACAAAGAGACTTAGATTCCCACACACTAATAATGGGAGACTTTAACACCCCACTATCAACATTAGACAGATCAACAAGACAGGAAGTTAACAAGGATATCCAGGAATTAAACTCAGCTCTGCACTAAGTGGACCTAATAGACATCTACAGAACTCTCCACCCCAAATCAACAGAATGTACATTCTTTTCAGCATCACACCACACCTATTCCAAAGCTGACCACATAGTTGGAAGTAAAGCTCTCCTCAGCAAATGTAGAAGAACAGAAATTATAACAAACTGTCTCTCAGACCACAGTGCAATCAAACTAGAACTCAGGATTAAGAAACTCACTCAAAACTGCTCAACTACATGGAAACTGAACAACCTGCTCATGAATGACTACTGGGTACATAACGAAATGAAGGCAGAAATAAAGATGTTCTTTGAAACCAATGAGAACAAAGACACAACATACGAGAATCTCTGGGACACATTCAAAGCAGTATGTAGAAGGAAATTTATAGCACTAAATGCCCACAAGAGAAAGCAGGAAAGATCTAAAATTGACACCCTAACATCACAATTAAAAGAACGAGAGAAGCAAGAGCTAACACATTCAAAAGCTAGGAGAAAGCAAGAAATAACTAAGATCAGAGCAGAATTGAAGGAAATAGAGACACAAAAAACCCTTCAAAAAATCAATGAATCCAGGAGCTGGTTTTTTGAAAAGATCCACAAAATTGATAGACTGCTAGCAAGACTAATAAAGAAGAAAAGAGAGAAGAATCAAACAGATGCAATAAAAAATGATAAAAGGGATATCACCACTGATCCCACAGAAATACAAACTACCATCAGAGAATACTATAAACACCTCTACGCAAATAAACTAGAAAATCTAGAAGAAATGGATAAATTCCTCGACACATACACCCTCCCAAGGCTAAACCAGGAAGAAGTTGAATCTCTGAATAGACCAATAACAGACTCTGAAATTGAGGCAATAATCAATAGCTTACCAACCAAAAAAAGTCCAGGAGCAGATGGATTCACAGCCAAATTCTACCAGAGGTACAAGGAGGAGTTGGTACCATTCCTTCTGAAATTATTCCAATCAATAGAAAAAGAGGGAATCCTCCCTAACTCATTTTATGAGGCCAGCATCATCCTGATACCAAAGCCTGGAAGAGACACAACAAAAAAAGAGAATTTTAGACCAATATCTCTGATGAACATCAATGCAAAAATCCTCAATAAAATACTGGCAAACCGAATCCAGCAGCACATCAAAAAGCTTATGCACCATGATCAAGTGGGCTTCATCCCTGAGATGCAAGGCTGGTTCAACATATGCAAATCAATAAATGTGATCTAGCATATAAACAGCAGCAATGACAAAAACCACATGATTATCTCAATAGATGCAGAAAAGGCCTTTGACAAAGTTCAACAACGCTTCATGCTAAAAACTCTCAATAAATTAGGTATTGATGGGATGTATCTCAAAATATTAAGAGCTATCTATGACAAACCCACAGCCAATATCATACTGAATGGGCAAAAACTGGAAGCATTCCTTTTGAAAACTGGCACAAGACAGAGATGCCCTCTCTCACCACTCCTATTCAACATAATGTTGGAAGTTCTGGCCAGGGCAATTAGGCAGGAGAAGGAAATAAAGGGTATCAATTAGGAAAAGAGGAGTCAAATTGTCCCTGTTTGCAGATGACATGATTGTATATCTAGAAAACCCCATTGTCTCAGCCCAAAATCTCCTTAAGCTGATAAGCAACTTCAACGAAGTCTCAGGATACAAAATCAATGTGCAAAAATCACAAGCATTCTTATACACCAATAACAGACAAACAGAGAGCCAAATCATGAGTGAACTCCCATTCACAATTGCTTCAAAGAGAATAAAATACCTGGGAATCCAACTTACAAGGGTTGTGAAGGACCTCTTCAAGGAGAACTACAAACCACTGCTCAATGAAATAAAAGAAGATACAAAGAAATGGAAGAACATTCCATGCTCATGGGTAGGAAGAATCAATATCATGAAAATGGCCATACTGCCCAAGGTAATTTGTAGCTTCAATGCCATCCCCATCAAGCTACCAATAACTTTCTTCACAGAACTGGAAAAATCTACTTTAAAGTTCACATGGAACCAAAAAAGAGCCCAAATTGCCAAGTCAATCCTAAGCCAAAAGAACAAAGCTGGAGGCATCACGCTACCTGATTTCAAACTATACTACAAGGCTACAGTATCCAAAACAACATGGTACCGGTACCAAAACAGAGATATAGACCAATGGAACAGAACAGAGCCCTCAGAAATAATGCCGCATATCTACAACTATCTGATCTTTGACAAACCTGACAAAAAGAAGAAATGGGGAAAGTATTCCCTATTTAATAAATGGTGCTGGGAAAACTGGCTAGCCATATGTAGAAAGCTGAAACTGGATCCCTTCCTTACACCTTATACAAAAATTAATTCAAGATGGATTACAGACTTAAATGTTAGACCTAAAACCATAAAAGCCCTAGAAGAAAACCTAGGCAATACCATTCAGAACATTGCTTTGAGTTCACGTGATTGTTACCACTAGGTAGATCAGGACACACTGTTGTCCTCTCTCATGTCCAGTTCCACCAGCTGGCTCGCTGTTGATTTCAAAATCACAATTTCCCTACCCAAACACATCTTTTCTTTCACTGCCCACCTAATTTTTCAAACTCTGATGTGATAAGCTTAAGAGGTTGGTTAATTTTTATTTCTATTCTTTTGCATCTATTTCCTAATGTATTAATTCCCAATCACTTATTGTATTTTTTAAATTTGTCCTTTGCAATATTCTAATTGTCTCTACTCTGGTAGCTAGTTAAGTTACATTAAGATCATTACAGTGGTCTCCTGGTAGGTCCTGCTGCTGGCAGTATCTCCCTAAAATAACTTTTATTAGGACAATTTTCTGCTTAAGGTCCAGAATGCATATGGGTTAAATCAGTTGAGTGTTGTATTCTTGATCTCTCACTAATGAACCCCACTGTTGAGCTTGCTTTGTTTCCCTGCCACCTCTATTCTGACCCCTGCACCTGGATAAAACTTTTCTTGACTCCATGCCCCATAGCCTGAGATGTTCTCCCCTCTGCTCTGCTATTATAATCCCACCAGCCAGGCACAGCCCAACCCAATGCTCATATTCACCAAGATCTCTTTGCAGTCAAAATCTAGTCCACGTAAGTCTCTTCCCTACTCCAATTTTTTATTTCACCATAAAACCAGCACTGTCACAGAGCTTCACCAATTGGAGAAATACTTTTATATATGGTCCACGCTACTACCTAGTATTACTAGAATGCCTTCAATGGATTTCTTAGGTGTCTATTTGTCCTATGTCCACAACTAATGGTCAAACTTTTTTTTTCTATTTGTTAATTTTACCTGAATTGCAGAGACTTTTTTCCTACACTTTGAGTTGAAGTGAGTGGTCAGTGCAGGACTAAGCACAGATTAGATTTTTATTTAATATTTAAGGGACAATGAATTCTTCATCTGGAGATAAGAGATTCAATTGGTGACAGAAATGATAATAAAACAGTTTTATATAATGACAGAAATAAGTTAAGCTAAATGATTATACTTGAATCAAATCACTGAAACTCAGGAAAAAATACAAGATTATACTTGAATCAAATCACTGAAACTCAGGAAAAAATACAAACTGTAGTAAATCAACAGTGACAAAATACATCATGTATCATCTATTTCATGGATTAGAAAATGAATCAGTTGGATTATTTTGCTTTGTTTTCAGAAAATATGACAAGCAATAATTTTCTATTTGTGAGAGATATTCAGTTCTGAACTTTCTGATTTATTTGTCATACACTTGTAAAAATATGCTTATTGGCTTGGTTGAAAAAATATTAAAGAAGTTTTTAGTCAAAAACGGGTTCTTGATAAGACTTTAACACATAAACATATGAAACCATTTTATAGATTTTTAAAAACCAGCCTTGTGGAAATCAAAAAGTTGTTCAAATGGGAAGGTCTATAACTCAGTATTTCTAAAAATATGTTAGGCTCCTCCACATTACAAGGAACAAAACATTTTCAGCAATCTCATTTAGTGGTGTTCTCTGGGAAGGATAGATACAGAAGTAAAGGAGGCAATGAATGGTTTCTATGAGTGAAGATAGGCCCAAAGGAGAACTAGGGTATTGTGCAGTCTCCAGCAGCTACAGTCATCCTTGCCAATGCTACGGTGTCTCTGCCATTTCTGTCTGCCAGTCACTACCGAACAGTATCTCTCAACTCTCTTCTCTAACTTATGGATTCTACTTACTGATAACTTCTGCTGCCTATTTGTCTCTATTGCTTCCTGTCTTCTGTCTACTCTGTTCTTCCTGTATCTCTCCTCTTTCATCTATGCTGGTAGCCACTGACTGTTTTTGAAGTTGTATTGAAATTCTCTAAGAAAAATCTAACTGACTGTATATTTTATTGCCCACTTTTTGTGCTTAGGCCCTTTGTAGCTCAGTACAATTTGAGTGCCAATCCTTGGTCTGATTAGCTATGGCCAGAGTGTTAGTGGTCATGATATTCAAAGTAGGTCCTCACCAGGTTGCATTTTATTGATAAATTTATCCCAGGCTGGATTTTTTTTTACTACTGGCTTTGCAGGATCTGGAACTTTGTCTTACCAGAGTGGATAGATGTAGGGATATTGCAACTTCATGCTGAGAAACAAGACTGATCTAAAAGCCAGAATATCAACTTATTAATTTAAAATAAGAAAGGTAGATATCTTACAAATCAGATATTTATGACTGCCTGTCAGATTCATTTTTTCCATCCTGTAGGCAGAGCTGGACAATGGGCAGATTAGTTAGACAACTGGCCAGAGTACCAAGCTATGAGGTGGCCTAAATAGCTTTGGAATAAACTGGAAGTGTGGTCCCCCTCAGTCAGCTCAGCTTTCTGCACATGACTCCTCATGTAAGCGGCCAAATGGAAATTGGCTCCACTTCTGATTCAACAGGCTGGTACTTGGTGGAGATTTATTGAATGTTAAAGTTCTCTCTCTACTGAACCTTTTGGTGAAAATAAAAATCAGTTCTTCAGAAAACTGAATACCACATGTTCTCACTTATAAGTGGGAGCTAAATGATGAGAACACCTGGACATATAGAACAGAACAACAGACACTGAGACCTGTCAGAGGGTGGAGGATAGAGGGTAGGAGGAGGGACAGAATCAGAAAAAATAACTAACAGGTACTAGGCTTAATAACTGGGTGATGAAATAATCGGTACAGCAAACCTCTGTGACACAAGTAACATGTAACAAACCTGTACATGTACTACTGAACTTAGAGTTAAAAAAAAATCAGTTCTTGCCAGCACCAATCTATTTCATTTGAGTTCTTTTTTTTTTTTAACTTTTACTTTAGGTTTGGGGGTACATGCAAAGGTTTGTTACACAGATAAATACGTGTCACGGAGATTTGTTGTACAGATTGCTTCATCGTTCAGGTATTAAACCCAATACCCAATAGTTATCTTTTCTCTCTCTCCCCCCTGCCACCCGCCCCCTTCAAATAAACATCTATGTTGCATTGTGGACTTACAGATGGAATCCCAAACTTTGAGACTTCCTAAGCCCTTTTTTTTTTGTTTTTTTTTGTTTTTTGTTTTGAGATGGAGTCTAACTCTGTCACCCAGGCTGGAGTGCAGTGGCGCGATCTCGGCTTACTGCACGCTCTGCCTCCCAGATTCATGCCATTCTCCTGCCTCAGCCTCCTGAGTAGCTGGGACTACAGGTGCCCCCCACCATGCCCGGCTAATTTTTTCTATTTTTAGTAGAGACGGGGTTTCACCAAGTTAGCCATGATGGTCTCGATCTCCTGACCTTGTGATCCACCCGCCTCGGCCTCCCAAAGTGCTGGGATTACAGGCGTGAGCCACCGCTCCCAGCCGAGACCTCCTAATCTCTTAAGGCATGTGGAAGTAACCATTTACTTCCGACCCTTCACCTTCTCTATCCTTTTTCTTTCCTCTATCCTAGGCCTCCTGGCTTAAGATGTGTTAATACCTTAATTCAAATAAAATGAAGCTTTCTAAAAGTCTGCTGTAGGATGGCAATGGTGGATGGTGGCACATTCAATATCAACGTCTTCCTGAAATGCTTGACATTGATTTAATAGCACCATTAATTTAAAGTTAATCTGATCTGAGGCATTAATTTACGATTTTGATTCTCTCACAATACCTTGAATCAATCATGCATTTCTGGCCTAGAATCCTTCTGACATTTTAAGAGGATTTGACATATTTCTGATTTGATGATTCAATATTAACATGGTTCTAAAAGCAATGTTCAAATATGAGACCCTGTGTTGATTTCAAGGCCTACTTTTTGGATAAACAAACTATTTTCCACTTCTTCACGATACCCCTTATCTGTCTGTCACTAACTTGAGGCTTTGGTGGAGTCTTAGTGCTAGGATCCAGCATTCTGTCTGACACCTTGCTGGTACTTAACTGCAGAGTAGAGCAGGAACCAGGTGGGTTGAGCTTGGTGTGGACATGGTTGGTATTTAGTTGAAGTTTATTGAATGTGAAAGTTCTCTGTTTTCAGCATATCCTGGTAATTTTCTATAACTGCCTGTAAATGCAGATTACAGATAGATTAAAGGAGTTAGTGAATTGAACAGAGGAGTTAGCTTAAATCCTTAATGTATGGAACTAACTCTGTCACTGTGAGAAACACATCTTCCTTTTTTGTTAAGGATATGATTTCAACATTGATTCAGTTTCATATCTGAGGGTAAATTTTCAGAGTATCAGCCTACAAGACAATGTTATAATATATTCTTTAAGTATTTGGATTTGAACTTTTGTCAAAAAATATAAAATGATCACCAGGCCAGCTGATGCCATGCTCTGTCTGCTTACTGCGGTTGAACAAAAACAAAAGCAAAAACACAACAAAAAATAAATAATGCTCCTTTTGACATACTTGCTTTATGTGTGTGTCAATGACTTATCCCAATTTGAGATTATGTGTAATTTCTAAGGAGATGATAATCTTTGCTTTTTGTGGGAGAACTGCATCTCGATATTTTTGTATGAAGTCAAGTGTGTGTGTGTGTGTGTGTGTGTGTGTGTGTGTGTATATTTCCCTGTTTAGCCATCACAGAGTAAGGCAATTGCTCTCTTTCTAAGAGCCATTATCTACTATTAGCTGCAGTGCAAAGTGTGCTCTTCTATATTATCTGGTACACTAATTAAATTGAATGGGATAGTGAGAACGTATTCACAGTGTTGGAGCTAATGACCCAGTGAATTAGTAGTGATAGGGAAGACACATTCAAAGATAAATGTCTTGTTTTAATTGCACTATTGTAGCATTTGAATAAAGAGAGTGACATTTCTTTCAAATTGTCTGTAAGTAAAGTCTGTCATTATATAAATGGTAACGTATCATCTATGTCTTCAGACTAACTAAAGTTTAGTGAACACTTTTCCTTTGTTGATTATATCCATTTGGGGACTGTAAAATCAGTGCTGCTAATGTAATTCTGAATTAGTATTGATACCAATTACAGTTATTATACCACTGAAAAATTAGGCAATATGGGAGCCTTAGAATTACATTAGAAAAGATAGTCTATACATACTTTTTAAAAAGTAGCAGTACCAATTAACAACAACTACAATCTGCACACAAGAGCTCATGACAAAATACACATACAAATGACTTATTCAAGCATGTGAGTTCCCCAAAAGGGGGGTTTTGTTTGCTTTGTTTACAGCTGTATCTTCAGCACCTAGAAGAATGTCTGGCCCATAACATTTCTTAGTAAATATTTGTTGAGTGAACAGAAGTCATAAACATTATCCTATGACCCATCTTCTCATGAGTACTTAAAGTTTATTTCCAATTTACTTACTGGCTTAGCTCATTAGGATAGGGCTTAAAATAGAATATTAAAAATCTACCTCTATCCATTCCATGGTCCTAGTGCCTCTTCTCAAATATTAAGCAGTATTAATTTTCTGTTACAAATTTGAGAACTTAGGTTCTAAGAAGTTAGGAAGGCCGGGAGCGGTGGCTCACACCTGTAATCCCAGCACTTTGGGGGGCTGAGGCAGGCAGATCACAAGGTCAAGAGTTCAAGACCATCCTGGCTAATATGGTGAAACTCTGTCTCTACTGAAAATACAAAAATTAGCTGGGCATGGTGGTGGGGACCTGTAGTCCCAGCTACTTAGGAGGCTGAGGCAGGAGAGTTGCTTGAACCTGGGAGGTGGAGGTTTCAGTGAGCCAAGATCATGCCACTCTACTCCATGGCAATGGTGGATGGTGGCACATTCAATATCAACAGACTCAGTCTCAAAAGAAAAAAAAATGAAGTTAGGAAATGTAGCCGCTGTCATATGCCTGTGAAATCACATAGCTATCCTGTGGTCCTCTCATAACTTTTAGCTGTTACCTCTGTGCACACCATCACCGACCCACATCTAAGAGAACTAAACACTGTCTTGGCTCTATTTGTGTGATAAATAGAATCAGAATATTACACAAGTAACGTAGGAAATGAATAGGTTTACTAGAACTGTAAGCTAGGTTAGTATTATTGAATTTTATACAATAAGGAAATAGAGGTAATTTGCAATAAGCAGTTGAGTACCAGGGCATTGTGAAAAGAGATGTTAAATGCCAATGTCTAGAGCACCCTTCATAGATAGAATTATTTTAATGATTATGATGTCAATCTGCTAGCAAAAACACTAGCCTTGATGGAGAGGAATTCTTTCTGTCTGAATTGATTTGAGACCCTAGCTTTGCTAGGTTTTATTGCAGTAAGAAACCACTACAAATCTCTCCATAATGATTTCAATAATGCTAATGTGGCATGTGGGCTGGTTGTATCTCAGCTATACATCGGCTAAAGGACTGATCCCTACCTGGAACATTCTGTTCTCCTGGCAGAAGGAAAGAGACCTAACAGAAACACCCAATGGTTCTTAAAACTTCTACTAGTATATAATGTACATCACTTCCATTCCCATTGTATTAGCCAGAGCAAATCATGCAGTCAGGCTCAACTCCTGTGAAGCAGTGAGCTATATTCATTCCCACAGGTATTAAAAGTCAAATGGCAATAGGAGGTGAGGTAGGATTGATTTTATGGCAAGGAGGTGAGTGAGTTATTAAAAACATAATACATTCTACTACTCCATCTGTATTTGTTTCCTAGGGCTGCCTAACAAAATACCACAAGCTGGGTGGCTTAAAACAAAAGAAGTTTATTCTATTACTGTTCTGGAGGCCAAAAATCAGAAATTAGAGTGTTAACAGGGTCCTGTTACCTCCAAGACTATGGGTAAAATTCTTCCTTACCTTTTGGTGGTAGCCATCAATCCTTAGCATTTTTTTGGCTTGCAGCTGCATAACTCCAATCTCTCCTTCTCACGTGGTGTTCTCCCTGTGTGTTACTCTCCATATGGCATTTTCCTCTTCTTACTAGGACACCAGTCTTATTGGATTAGGAGCCCATTCTATATAGTATGACCTCATGTGAATTTGATTCCATTCTTGTAGAATCTATTTCCAAATAAGGTCACATTCCTAGGTGCCAGGTTTAGGACTTAAGCATATCTTTTTATGGAGACACAATTTAACCCATTACACTATCTTAGACTACTTCCCACCTCTTGTAATATATCCAGGATCTTCTGCACATTCTCATTCTAATATACATACTTTGTTCTGCTATCTCTAATTTCTGCTTTATTATAGATTAATATCTTGTTTCCATCTCTGCCAGTGTCTTCAGTTTCATAATCTAATTGGACAGTTTTGATCAAAGTATAACCATTTAAATTTATTCTTATCCTTATATAATCTAACAGGACTAGATGCCAGATAGATCAATGGATTTTAATAGAATATGGAAAGTACATTGACATGATTTCAGATTCCTCATTGAAACTAGTATTTCAGAATCTACCATTTGTCCAGTTTTGGTTATGTCAAATAATATCTACAGTTATCTGGTAAGGCTAGCAAAATGTTTATTTTCCCAGTTGTGCTATCTGTGTAAGGCTGGGTTTTCTTCATATATTTGAACCAAAACAGCATACTGCAACAGACTAAATGCAGGAGCAGATATGAGAATCCAGCTGTTTTATATTAAGCCTAGTATTAAAAAAGCTTTGCAAAAAAAAAAAAAAGAAAGAAAAAAAGTAAAACAGTGCACTCTTGTCACTAAATTTTTTTTCGTTTGGAAAGTTTTCTTTCATAAAATATGTTCGTATGTTAACACATAGCAGGTTTACTATTATTTTAAATAAAGTAATGTTTTTCAATGTCTCAGTTTTAATCTCTTATGTGGTAAATACAGATAGATATAACTCACATAAATAAATAAAAGCTATTTGGGATCATCATCAATATCAAAAAAGTTTGAGAACCACTGATGTGGAAAATCAAGGGGGCATTTGGGATGAAATGGGACTATAGCCTTTCCTCTTGATAGAAACAATAGAAACCATTAGGCCAAAATATTCACCACCAAATATGGAAATCTTCCTACAACTTCCCCCTTCAATCCTCCTTCCACTTTTAAATAAGGGATGAGATATCCTGTTTCCTAGGTAGGATCTTCCTCTACTTGTGCCCTGAAACCAGCAGACTACCATGGGCCTGGCCTATTGCTTGTCTCCTGTTCCTTTATCTTGCATGACCCATTCTTCTCTACTAGCTGTATTCTTACCAGCCTTTACATGGGTTTAGTTCGTTCACATTAAAAACAATGGACACTTTTAAATTCTCACAGTCATACCCACCCCAAGATTTTGCTGTATTACTGAAAACAATCCTAGACAAATAGAATGTATCAGTGAATGTCAGCTGTTATTTTCTACTCTGTTCCTCCAACAAGAAACCTGGGTGCCATTCTTAAAATCTCCAACTCCCTAACACCCTCCCATTTACATCCAATTAATCATCAAATTCTAGTAATTTTTTCTGACTGAAGATTTCTAAAATCTACTCATGTACCACCATTGCCATTACTGCAAACTTCACCCCGTGTTTGAGCTGAACATAACCCCACTAACTGATTTTCCTAGTTTATTCCTGTCCCTTCCTAGCCATTTCCACAGTACAGCCCAAACTATTCTGAACAACAATCTGATCATGTAGCCATCATTCAGAAAGCCCATTAGTGGCTCACTCGTTAGAGCTCATGGGGGACTGAGCTCTTCCAATATGCAGACAAAGAGAAGAGAGACACTGGAAGCCACTGTTGCTGATCTGCTGCAGTATTCCCCCAAGGAGAGAAGTAGAGAAAGCATCTGATTCGATCCACAATCTCAGCATGAGTTTTCTTAGATCTGAGGAGGAAAATCTGTCTTATATTATTTTTTCTGATGATTTTTTCAAGGAAGTTCAGAAACTCTGGATGGGAGCTTGGAATAATTATGGGAAGTCAAAATAGAAACACACAGATAACCAGGTGGAAGGATGTGGTCTGGGGAAACAAGAAAGTTAAAGGTTAATTATATTATCTCTTTTCAAGATTCTTGCTCAGTGATAGTGATCGCCAGTGTCACTGTGGGCAAAACTTGAATTGAAAGACTGATTTCTAATTTTTATTTGGTTACGTGTTAGTATTGTAAAACAAAATGAAGTCAAATTAAAAAAGGTTTTTCAGCTGAGAATTTTACCTAGAGCCTTGTGTCCACTCAAGGGAAATACTTCAGAATGAAATAGACCGAAGTGTTTGGCTTCCTGGCATGCTTTCCTAACTTAAACTGGGCTGTTTTAGCAAGACATTTCAAAGACATTTTCTGTTTGAAGTAGTCTGCTCCCTTAGTGTAAGAGGATGTAGCTGATTATCTTTCTATAAACAAGGAAAAACCTTCAGGCGGTCTGGCTTGGATGGAAAATCTGGCTCTGGGAGAGAGAAAATGCTTTGGGGCTAAAAGGAAAAGGCGTGGGACAAAGCCAAGAGAAGGAAATTTAGAGCATGGAATGAACCGGAAAAAAACCCAACCAAACAAGGTGCAGTGGGAAAGTGCTGCTGGTATTACTTATTCTGGGAACACTGGCCCCCCCTTCTCCGGGTGAATGACTGAAGCCACTCACCTCATTGAAACAAGCTGAGATTGTGTGCTTCTCAGGGAGATGTCAGACTAAAGGTATACTAACTAAACACCTTTTATTATGAAAGTCTTGAATATTTTCTGTAATGCCTGGTTTTCTAAAGCAGAATGTAGAGAGGATGAGATCCTAAGACATTACCAAAGAAAAATTGCACTTTATGGAGTTAAACAGGCAAAGAAGACTTTATTTAAGGCCCTAGCAATAAGGAAGACTGAACTCAACTCCCCTGGAACAAAAGGGAGGAGGGTTCTTTAAGCACTGGGGTGAGCTGGTGGAAAGTACTAAAGGACATTGGTGGGGAGACTGGCTCATGTGATGAGGGCAACTGTGCTTGCTAATTGTCCGTTACTGAAGTTGGGCTCCTAGCCTTTATGCAGTCCGGGAGAGAGGAGCACTATCAACTTTAAAAGTTACATTTTACAGGATTGCTCCAGGTCCTTGAGCCTCCAGGTCCTTCCTGGGTTGTAAAAGTGACTTTTTAAAAGACTTACTTCTCAGAGGGGAAGAGAAAAAATTTATAACTGAAAGTTTTCTAAAGCAAATGCTCTGAGAAGAAAAGGGAAGTCATGGGAAGAAGCCTGTCTAAATTTTAGTGAAGCTGAATGAACGCTAAGGACGTCTTTGCCAATATAGGTTAGAACTAAGCTGATGTGTTTAAGAAGCCAGTGAGATTAAAGATTCAAATAATTGCTTCTGTGCTAGTAACAGAAAAGCCTTCAATAATATCTATAATATGTAATAAAAATATAATAATGATAAATAGTATGAATAAATAACTGGCTTAAATAATAAAAGGAATATATTGGTTTATGTAAATGAAACTTCCAGGTAAAGTTTACAAATGATTTGATCCAAGTAGAAGAAGATTCTTTTTTTTTTTTTAGGGTATTTTAATTTTAATTTAATTTCATTTTTCCATAAGTTATTGGGATACAGGTGGTATTTGTTTACATGATAAATTGTTTAGTGGTGATTTGTGAGATTTTGGTGCAACTATCACCTAAGCAGTATACACTGCACCATATTTGTAGTCTTTTATCCCTCACACCTCCCCCACTCTTCCTCCCAAGTCCCCACAGTCCATTGTATACTTCTTATGCCTTCAGTCCTCATAGCTTAGCTCCCACATATCAGTGAGAACATAACGACGTTTGGTTTTCCATTTGTGTTTCCATTTGTTTGTGTCATCTATGATTTCTTTCAGCAGTGTTTTGTAGTTTTCCTTGTAGAGGTCTTTTGACTCCTTGGTTAGGTTTATTTCTAAGTATTTTATTTTATTTTTTGCACTTATTGTGAAAGGGGTTGAGTTCTTGATTTGCATTTCTGCCTGGTCACTGTTGGTGTATTGAAGAATGACTGATTTGTGTACATTAATCTTGTATCCGGAAAATTCGCTGAATTATTTTATCAGTCCTAGGAGCTTTCTGAAGGAGTCTTTAGGGTTTTCAAGGTAAATGATCATGTCATCATCAATCAGTGACAGCTTGACTTCCTCTTTACTGATTTGGATGCTCTTTATTTCTTTCTCTTGTCTGATTGTTCTGGCCAGGACTTCCAGTACTATGTTGAAGAAGAGTGGTAAGAGTAGGCATCCTTGTCTTGCTCCAGTTAGCAGAGGGAATGCTTTCAACTTTTCCCCATTCAGTATTATGTTGGCTGTGGGTTTTTCATAGATGGCTTTTATTGCATTGAGGTATGTCCCTCGTATGCTGATTTTGCTGAGAGTTTTAATGATAAAGGGATGCTGGAATTTGTTGAATGCTTTTTCTGCATCTATTGATATGATTAATATGGTTTGGCTATGTCCCCACCCAAATCTTAACTTAAATTGTATCTCCCAGAATTCCCACCTGTTGTGGGAGGGACCCAGGGGGAGGTAATTGAATCATGGGGCCTGGTCTTTCCCATGCTATTCTCATGATAGTGAATAAGTCTCAAGAGATATGATGGGTTTATCAGGGGTTTCCACTTTTGCTTCTTCCTCATTTTCTGTTGCCACTGCCATGAAAGAAGTGCCTTTCACCTCCATGAAATCAAGTGCCATGATTCTGTGCCTCCCCAGCCATGTGGAATTATAAGTCCAATTAAACCTCTTTTTCTTCCCAGTCTCAGGTATGTCTTTATTAGCAGTTTGAAAACAGACTAATACAGTAAATTGGTATCAGAAGTGGGGTGGTGCTGAAAAAATACCCCAAAATGTGGAAGCAACTTTGGAACTGGGTAACAGGCAGAGGTTGGAACTGTTTGGAGGGCTCAGAAGAAGACAAGAAAATGTGGGAAAGTTTGGAACTTCCTAGAGACTTGTTGAATGGCTTTGCCTAAAATGCTGATAGTGATATGGACAATTAGGTCCAGGCTGAGGTGGTCTCAGATGGAGATGAGAAACTTGTTGGGAATTGGAGTAAAGGTAATTCTTGTTATGTTTTAACAAAGAGACTGGCAGCATTTTGCCCCTGCCCTAGAGATCTGTGGAACTTTGAACTTAAGAAAGATGATTTACGGATCTGGTGGAAGAAATTCCTATGCAGCAAATCATTCAAGAGGTGACTTGGGTGGGTACTGTTAAAAGCATTCAGTTTTATAAGGGAAAGAGCATAAAAGTAGGAAAATTTGCAGCCTGACTGCAATAGAAAAGAAAAACCCATTTTCTGGGGAGAAATTCAAGTCGGCTGCAGAAATTTGCCTAAGTAGCAAGGAACCTAATGTTAATTCCCAAGAGCATGGTGAAAATGTCTCTAGGCCATGTCAGAGACCTTCATGGCAGCCCTTCCCATCACAGGCCCAGAGACCCCGGAGGAAAAAGTGGTTTTGTGGGCCAGGCCCAGAGTCCCCATGCTATGTGCAGCCTAGGGACTTGGTGTCCTGTGTCCCAGCCACTCCAGCTATGGCTGAAAGGGGCCAATGTAAAGCTCAGGCTGTGGCTTCAGAGGGTGCAAGCCCCAAGCCTTGGAAGCTTCCACATGGTGTTGAGCCTGCGGGTGTCCAGAAGTCAAGAATTGAGGTTTGGGAACATCCGCCAAGATTTCAGATGTATGGAAATGCCTGGATGCCTAGGCAAAAGTATGTTGCAGGGGTGGGGCCCTCATGGAGAACCTCTGCTAGGGCAGTGCAGAAGGGAAATGCGGGGCCAGAACCCCCAAACGGAGTCCCTGCTGGGGCACTGCCTAGTGGAGCTGTGAGAAGAGGGCCACCATCCTCCGGACTCCAGAATGGTAAATCCACCGACAGCTTGTACCATTGGCCTGGAAAAACCACAGACATTCAATGCCAGCCCTTTAAAGCAGCCAGGAGGGAGGCTGTACCTTGCAAAGCAACAGGGGCAGAGCTGCCCAAGACCATGGGAACCCATCTCTTGCATCAATATAACCTGGATATGAAACCTGGAGTCAAAGGAGATCATTTTGGAGCTTTAAAATTTGACTGTCCTGCTGGATTTTGGACTTGCATGGGCTCTGTAACCCCTTTGTTTTGGCCAATATCTCCCATTTGGAATGGCTGTATTTACCAAATACCTGTACCCCCATTGTATCTAGGAAGTAACTAGCTTGCTTTTGATTTTACAGGCTCATAGGTGTAAGGGACTTGCCTCATCTCAGATGAGATTTTGGGCTGTGGACTTTTGGGTTAGTGATGAAATGAATTAAGACTTTGTGGGACTGTTGGGAAGGCATGATTGGTTTTAAAATGGAAGGACATGACATTTGGAGGGGCCAGGGATCAAATGATAGGGTTTGACTCTGTCCCCACCCAAATCTCAACTTGAATTGTATCTCTCAGAATTCCTATGTGTTGTGGGAGAGACCCAGGGGGAGGTAATTGAATCAAGGAGACTGGTCTTTTCTGTGCTATTTCATGACAGTGAATAAGTCTCATGAGATCTGCTGGGTTTATCAGGTGTTTCCATTTTTGCTTCTTCCTGATTTTCTCTTGCTGCTGCCATGTAAGAAGTGCCTTTCACCTCACACCCTGATTCTGAGGCCTCCCCAGCCACGTGGAAGTGTAAGTCCAATTAAACCTCTGTTTCTTCCCAATCTCAGGTATGCCTTTATCAGCAGCATGAAAACAGACTAATACAATGATCACATGATTTTTGTTTTTTATTCTGTTTATGTGGTGTATCACATTTATTCACTTGCATATGTTAAGCCATCCCTGCATCCCTGGTATGAAACCCATTTGATCATGGTGGATTATCTTTTTGATATGTTGCTGGATTCAGTTAGCTAGTATTTTGTTAAGGATTTTAGTATATATGTTCATCAAGGATATCAGTATGTAGTTTTCTTTTTTGATTATGTCCTTTCCTGGTTTTGGTATTAGGCTGATGCTGGATCCATAGAATGAATTAGGGAGGGTTCCTTCTTTCCCTATCTTGTGGAATAGTGTCAAAAGGATTGGTACCAATTCTTCTTTGAATGTCGGGTAGAATTCTGCTGTGAATCTGTCTGGTCCTGGATGCTTTTTTGCTGATAATTTTTAAATTTCCATTTCCATCTCACTGCTTGTTCTTGGTCTTTTCAGGGTATCTAATTCTTCCTGATTTAAGCTAGAAGTGTTTATTTTTCCAGGAATTTATCCATCTCTTCTAGGTTTTCTAGTTTATGTGTGTAAAGGTGTTCATAGTAGCCTTGAATGATCTTTTGTATTTCATTGGTATCAGTTGTAATTCATCCTGTTTCATTTCTTAATGAGGTTATTTTGATTTTCTCTCTTTTCTTCTTAATCTTGCTAATGGTCTATTAATTTTGTCTCTTCAAAGAACCAGATTTTTGTTTTGTTTATCTTTTTTATTTTATTTTGTTTAAATTTCATTTAGTTCTGCTCTGATCTTGGTTATTTCCTTTCTTCTGCTGGGTTTGGGTTTAGTTTGTTCTTGTTTCTCTAGTTCCTTGAGCTGTGACCTCAGAATGTCAGTTGGTGCTCTTTCAGCCTTTTTCATGTAGATGTTTAGGGCTATGAACTTTCCTCTTAGCATTGCCTTTGCTGTATCCCAGAGGTTTTGGTAAGGTGTGTCATTATTGTCATTCAGTTCAAAGAAGTTTTTAATTTCCATCTTGATTTCATTTTTTACCCAGTGCTCATTTAGGAGCAGGTTAACTTCCATGTATTTGCATGGTTTTGAAGGTTCCTTTCAGAGTTGATTTCTAGTTTTATTCCACTGTGACCTGAGAGAGTGCATAATATAATTTCAATTTACTTAAATTTATTGAGGCTGATTTTATGGCCTATCTTATGGTCTATCTTGGAGAAAGTTCCATGCACTGTTGAGTAGAATGTGTATTACTGTTGTTGGATGAAATCTTCTATATATATCTGAAGTCCATTTGTTCCAAGGTATAGTTTAAATCTATTGTTTCTTCGCTGACTTTCTGTCTTGATGACTTGTCTAGTGCTGTCAGTGGAGTATTGAAGTCCCCCACTATTATTTTGTTGCTATCTTATTTCTTAGGTCTATTAGTATTTGGTTTATAAATTTTGGAGCTCCAGTGTTAGGTGCATATGTGTTTAAGATTGTGATATTTTCCTGTTGAACAGGGCCTTTTACTTTTATATAATGCCCCTCTTTGTCTCTTTTAACTGCTGTTGCTTTAAAGTTTGTTTTGTCTGATATAAAAATAGCTACCCCTGCTTGTTTTGGTGTCTATTTGTATGAAATGGCTTTTTCCACCCCTTTACTTTAAGTTTATGTGAGACCTAATGTGTTAGGTGAGTCTCCTGAAGGGAGCAGAGAGTTTATTAGTGAGATCTTATCCATTCTTTTAACTGGAGCATTTAGGCCATTTACATTCAATGTTAATATTGAGATGTGAGATACCATTGCATTCATCATGCTATTTGTTGCCTGTGTACTTTTTGTTTTTTTGTTTTTTGCTTTTTATCTTGTATTTTTGTTTTATAGGTCTTGTGTGATTTATGCTTTAAAGAGGTTCTGTTTTGATGTGTTTTTAGGATTTGTTTCAAGATTTATAGCTCCTTTTAGCAGTTCTTGTAGTGGTGGCTTGGTAGTGGCAAATTCTCTCAGCATTTGTTCATCTGAAAAAGACTGCATCTTTCCTTCATATATGATGTTTAGTTTCACTGGATACAAAATTCTTGGCTAATAATTATTCTGTTTGAGGAGGTTGAAGATAGGGCCCCATTTCCTTCTGGCTTTTAGGGTTTCTGCTGAGAAATCTGCTGTTAATCTGATAGGTTTTCCTTTATAGGTTACCTTGTGTTTTTATTTCACAGCTCTTAAGATTCTTTTCTTCATCTTAACTTTGGATAACCTGATGACAGTGGGCCTAGGTGATTATCTTTTTGCGATCAATTTCCCAGGTGTTCTTTGTGTTTCATGTATTTGAATGTCTAGATCTCTAGCAAGGCCAGGGAATTTTTCCTTGATTATTCCCCCAAATATGTTTTCCAAGCTTTTAGAATTCTCTGCTTCCTCAGGAACACTAATTATTCTTAGGTTTGGTCATTTAACAAAATCCCAGACTCTTGGGAGGCTTTGATCATATTTTCTTATTCTTTGTCTTTGTTGGATTGGGTTAATTTGAAGACCTTGCCTTTGAGCTCTGAATTTCCTTCTTCTACTTGTTTAATTTTATTGCTGAGACTTTCCAGAGGATTTTTCATTGCTACAACTGTATCCAATGTTTCCCGAATTTTTGATTGTGTTTTCTTGAAGCTGTCTGTTTCCTTCAATATTTCTCCTTTCACTTCTTGTATCATATTATGGATTTCCTTGCATTGGGCCTTGCCTTCCTCTGGTGCCTCCCTGATTAGCTTAAAAACTAACCTCCTGAATTCTTTTTCAGGTAAATCAGGGATTTCTTCTTGGTTTGGATCCATTGCTGGTGAAATAGTATGATTTTTCAGGGTTTTAAAGAGTCTTGCTTTGTCATATTACCAGAGTTGGTTTTCCGGTTCCTTCTCATTTGGGTAGGCTGTGTCAGAGGGAAGGTCTAGGGATGAAGGCTGTTGTTCAGATTATTTTGTCCCATGGGGTGTTCCCTTGATGTAGTACTCCCCTCCTCCCTTTTTTTTTTAATGGATGTGGCTTCCTGTGAATTGAACTGCAGTGATTGTTGTCTCTCTTCTAGGTCTAGCCTCCCAGCAAATCTACCCAGCTCTGGGCTAGTACTGAGGGTTGTCTGCACAGAGTCCTGTGATGTGAACCCTCTATGGGTCTCTCAGCCATAGGTACCAGCACCTGTTCCAGTGGAGATAGCAGGTGGGTATGATGGACTCAATGAAGGTTCTTAGCTTTGGTGATTTAATGCTCTATTTTTGTGCTGGTTGGCCTCCTGCCAGGAGGTCATGCTTTCCAGAGAAAATCAGCTGTGGTAGTATGGAGAGGAACCAGTGGCAGGTGGGGCCCTAGAACTCCCAAGATTATATGCCCTTTGTTTTCAGCTACCAGGGTGGGTAGGGAAGGATGATCAGGTTGGGGCAAGGCTAGGCTTGTCTGAGCTCAGACTCTCCTTGGGTGTGTTTTGCTGTGGCTGCTGTAGGGGCTGGGGGTGAGGTTCCTAGGTCAATGGAGTTGTGTACCTAGGAGGATTACGGCTGCCTCTGCTGAGTCATGCAGGTTTTCAGGGAAGTGGGGAAAAGCCAGCAGTCACAGGCCTCACCCAGATCCCATGCAAACCGAAGGGCCAGTCTCACTCCCGCGGTGTCCCCTCAACAGTCCCGAGTCTGTTTCCAGGCAGTAGGTAAGCAGGGCTTGACAACTTGTCCCAGGCTACCTGCCTCCCAGCTGTGAAAGAAAAGGGGTTGGCTCTTCCCCTGCCTGTGGAGTCTGCACACTGGATTTGCACCCTCCCCTGAATTCTGGCCAAGAGGATTCTCACCCTGTTCAAATTGTTACAAAGTGCAACTAGAGATTTTCTTCTCCCTGCAGTGTCTCCTCTGTGCTCCTCTGGCTGCCCTCCCAATGGATACCTGTGGTGCCAGGCAGGAATGGCCTGCCTGGGGACCCAGCAAGCTTCCAGGGTCTTTCTGCTGCTTCCTCTACCCCTGTATTTCACTCAGCTCTCTAAATTGACTCTGCTCCAGGTAAAGTTGGAAACTTCTCCTGCAAACATATCTTCATTTTCTCCAATGCGAGTGTGTGTTTGGGAGAGGAGGCTCTCCCTTTCCCACTTCCACAGTTGGGGCACTCACCATATCTGGGGTTTCTCTCAGGTCCTACTGGAGCAGGCCACTTCCTTCAGAGGGTCTGTGGGTCCTCTTGGGATTCAGAAGTTCCTTTTTCTCAATACTTCCACTTTGTTTCCTTGGACACAAGTGTATGGAAGGTTCTCCAGTTGTAAGATGGCTGCCAGCAGTTTCCAGTGCTAAAATATTCTTTCTCACAACCAATAAGAAAAGACAGTTTTGAAAGCAATTCAGGAAAAGGAAGAAAGAGTCTTTTCTTTCCTAGAAGCCCAAATATATCCTGAAGTCCTGTTGACTCTTATTGAATCACATGTTTATCCCTAAAGTAATCACATGGCTAGGGATATAGACTGAGCTGATCAAGGACTGCATCTTGAGCTACTGATGAGTTTTATTCTACCTAAAGGATTTGTCTGATAATCAATGAGGTGTGTGTAGAAGTTTGCTGGGGATGCTATAACAAAGTACTGCAAACTGTATGGCTTAAAATGGAAATTTATTCTCTCACAGTTCTGGAGGCTAGAAGTAGAAAATCGAGGTGTCAGCCCGCTCTGTTAAAACCTCTAGGGGAGAATGCATGCCTTTCTCTTAAATTCAGGTGCCGCCAGCAATCCTTGACGTTTTTTGGCTTGTAGCTGCCTAACTCCAATCTCTGCCTCTCCATCATATGTCATTCTCCTTCATGTGTCTGTGTTCAAATTTCCATCTTCTTTTTTTTTTCTTTTTTTTGAGATGGAGTCTCACTGTGTCACCAGGTTGGAGTGTAGTGGCACCATCTTGGCTCACTGCAACCTCGGACTCCCTGGTTCAAGCGATTCTCCTGCCTCAGCCTCTGGAGTAGCTGGGATTACAGGCACCAGCCATCATGCCCGGCTAATTTTTGTATTTTTAGTAGAGATGGGGTTTCACCATGTTGGCCAGGATGGTCTCCATCTCCTGACCTCGTGATCCGCCCACCTCGGGCTTGCAAAGTGCTGGGATTACAGGCGTAAGCCACCACGTCCGGCCCAAATTTCCCTCTTCTTATAATGATACTAGTCATATTGGATTAGGGCCTACCTAATTATTTGATTATACTTTATTTAATTGTATCTGCAAAGAGTCTATTTCCAAATAAAGTAATATTTGCAGATATTCGGGGTTAGGACTTCAGCTTATCTTTTTGTGGACACAATTCAACCCATAAGAGGGTGAATGTCCTTATTAATTTTTTTTGTTGTTATTAGAAGAAGGGAATGCATACTGTAGAGGCAATTGAAAAATAGTTATGCATTGTTAATGCAAAATAATTATTTGACTTCACAATTGATTTATCCAGTGGGATCCACTGGTTCTTCACATGTAATGGAAAAGTGGTTTTATCTCATGATCTGCAACAAAAGCTGCTCTAGAAACAGGGCTTGCCTCTCAGTCCAAAAGCAGAGAATGAGAACAATTATGCTAAATGGGGTCTTCTGTGTTATTCATCCATAAAGAGGACACGTTGCAAATATTGTTAATAAGTCCAAACGAGTCACTTTCCCCTCTAAAAATGATTGTCTTGATTTATGAATACCATGGCTTATTTTTCAGGACTGTCCATTATTTTCCTACTTCATCTCCTAAAAGAATGAAATTCTTATGTCCTTCTTGCAACAGAGTCACAGTCGAATGCATGTCATTTTATACACATACACCCAAGAATATGACTGTCTTTCTGACACTTTCTGCGGGCCAAAGTTGAGCATGAATTACCTGATATCAGTTTGCCAGCCGCAGTGACTACAAATCTGCTGATTCACTTACTTCTTGAAGAAAAATCATTTGTGTCAAATCATCTTGTGGTATGATAGGAAACATCGTGGGTGCAAGTCAATTCGATGTTAATTTAGTACTTTGTATTTGACACTGCTTGGCACTGAGCTAAATCTAAATTTCTTGCCCTATAAACCGTCACAATGGGCTGCACCTCTATCATTTTACTACTACCTACTACTATTTCTGCCACCTCCACTGCTGCCACCACTGTAAGGGCTACTGCTACTTCTACAACATTAGGTAATATAAGGCACTCAGTATGTAACAGACAGTTTTCTGATTATTTTCATTTAATACTCAAAATAGCTCTTATGATATAGGAACTATTAATATGTCTGTTTTATAAATGTACAAATGAAAGCACAAAGCAGGTAAGTAACTTGCCCAAAGTCACATTGCTAATAAGTGGCAGAATGAGGATACAAATTCTGGCTTTCTAGCTCCAGAACTGTGCAGTACCCTGTATAACCACCATTAATTTAATTAACAACACCAGGTATGGGATTAATGCATAAAGGAACATTTACTTTGTGTATTTTAATGTGTTAATGTGAGAAATATGAGTTTCTTTGCCAGTATAGTTGCAAATATGAGCATATCTTTTTATTTTTTTAATTTATTGCAAGAGACCCACCTATTTTTATTTTTTTATTTTTTATTTTTTATTATTATTACTATTATTATTATTATACTTTAGGCTCTATGGTACGTGTCCTTTGTAGGGACATGGATGAAATTGGAGACCCACCTATTTTATTAGCAGTGCTATCTTCTTCTTGAGGTCTTCACTCCCAACTTTCCTTGTTAAAGAACCTAAGGGGTGTTCTCAGTCTCATAGGTTTGGTTCATCTTCCAAACACCAGATGGACAGCTGGTTTATTTGCTCAGTGCCCTCCTGCTGTCACAGTTTCCCTATGATGACCAATTCCCCACTGCTCCACAGTGCCTGTCTACTGTGGTAATTATGTCTTGCTAGTTCATTCATTCAGCAAATGTTTTCAGTGACCACATAATATAGGCAGGCCCTATGCTTCACTACTAGCTGGACTACAAAGAAGATCAAGAGAGACATAAAGAGCCCCTCTTTAAGGAGCTTACATTCTGGTGGGAGAGGCAAACAACAAACAAGGAGGCCAATAACTAAGGAAAATAACTACAGATTGTTATGAGTGTCCAAAGGAAAGAAGTGAGAACTAAAGAGTGTAGTTCTATTAAGGATAGGCAGGTAGAGCATCTGTAAGGAGGTGCCATTTAAGACCTGCAATTATAAAAATATCTTAAAATCAGATTATGATGATGGTGCACAACTCTGACTATACTAAAAGTATCTTTGAATTGCTCACTTTAATCAGGTGAACGTTATGATATATGAATTACATATCAATAAAGCTGTCAAAAAAACTATAACCAGGTGCCGATATCCAGCAGAGTTATGATGAGAAGTAGACTACTTTGTATTTTCTGCTTTTGTGCCTATTGAAAATTCTGTTATATAAATTGGGTAAATTATCAGTTTTGATCTGAGATTTGGCTCTCTTGGGTGGATTATCACTTGTTCATCTGTATTACAGATTTTACACTTAACACTGGTGTTTTCTCCTTCATTGTTTCCCACCCTTGAGAGTTTAAACCTTAAAAAAAATTCCCCTTGCTATAATTTTGGTACAGTTTAGGAGGGAGAAAACTGAGATCTCATTGTTCAAGGAATAGATATTAGTTTAATCAAATCATTGTAATTCCAGTTGCTGTATATTTTCAATAACTAAACTTAAGCCAATCAGTGCATTTCCCTAGGTGACCTTCATTAGTGAAGGGTGTCCACATGGCCTAACAACTCAATCATAGTTAACTGAGGTACTGTTAGTTCATGACTGGTAATAAGGTTCGGCTGTGCTCCTATCCAGACTCTCATCTTGAATGGAAATCTCAGTCATCCCCACGTGTCAACGGAGCGACCAGGTGAAGGTAATTGAATCATGGGGGCAGTTTCCTCCATGCTGTTCTCACGATAGCGAGGGAGTTCTCACGAGATCTGATGGTTTTATAAATGTTTGGTAGTTCGTCCCGCATTGTTTCTCCCTCCTGTCACCTTGTGGAGAAGGTGGTTTGTTTCCCCTTTACTACTCACTGTGCTTGTAAGCCTCCTGAGGCTTCCCCAGTCATGCGGAACTGTGAGTCAATTAAACCTTTTTCCTTTATAAATTTCCCAGTCTCTGGTAGTTCTTTATAGCACCATGAGAACAGACTAATACAATTGGGAAAATTTTCTCTCTCTCTCCTTTCAGATGTGACAAGGAAGACTGCAACCCTATTTGCTTCTGATAACCTTCCTATGACTAAGGTAAGATAGCCTTGGGATAAAGCAAGTTTTGTATGTGGCATAAAAGGGAAAGAGAATGAGCCTGGGCACATCAAATACTTCTGAAGTCTCCTTTACATCTGAACTTATGAAAATGTGAGAACGTACATTTCCCAATTGCTTGAGGCAATTTGAGACAAGATTTTGGTATGTTTGTTTGTTTGTTTGGCTTTTTCCACCCTAAGTCCTTTATCTGGCACATATGGGTTGGAGAGATTAGTAACTGTAATTGACATTTCTATCGGATGCTGAAACAATGAATTAGAAAGCCAGGAATATGAGAAAATTGTCTGGAGAAGGGGGAAAAGTGGAGGTTGGTGCAAAAGGCACCCTGTGTCTCAAGAACCTTAGCAACAGTTAGCCAGTACAGTTTCACGGTTGCAGTAGGTGGGGAAACGGTAAGCATATGTAGTGTTTGGTTTAGAGGGTAGAGAAGAAATGCAAGTAACTAACATTTATTAAGAATTTAGTTCTTGGCACTTTTCCATTTCAGATATGTTACTACATTTTTGCCTCTCAACAGCACTAAGAAGTAGATATTTAAAGAGATAGAAACTTGAGACTCTGAGATATTAATATTCCCACAATTACTCAGCTAGTATAAAACTCCTCTCCCATCCACAGTGCCTCTAAGTTCCTCACCATCTATAGCATGGTTTAATAATTTAGGAAGTCAAAAAAGTACAGAATACATGTTTAAAAGGGGTCCATCAAAGGTGCTAACATGAAGATGATGTATAGTTATCTCCCAACTCTAAGGAATATTTGCTAATTCAGAATAAATCATTCCTGAAGGCTTCAGGGTTTTTGTGCTAATTGTTTTAATGTACTCATAGCAGAACACCCCAGAGATTCTAAATACTTATCTCAGGACTGAGGAACAACTCAGTTATCTGAAAAGTCTCATCACGAAGACCTGTACATGCTAATGCTTGGTAACTCAGGGAAGCCTTCTTAGGTTACCAACACCACAAAGCCAGGTGGAAAAGATCCCAGAGGTCTCTGGTGCTTGATGTGTTTCTCTAAGTTTTGCTGAAATAATTAAAAAAATAGATGAAGTGGGAGAATTTAGAGATTATTACTTATATAACATCATAATTTATCTCCTTTGCCAATATCCTCTTCTGCAAAGCAAAGATTTTTAAAGACGAGTGAATAAAGATTGATTATACAAGGTTCTGGAAAAGGAGGGTCAAGATGGTATGGTTTGCATTTTGTATCACTTTTTTTCCCCCTCAGAATCATTTTATTTACTTCTAGGAAGCTGGGAGTGTGATTCTAGAACAACACAGATTTAAACTGTGTGAGCTCACTTCTAGGCAGATTTTTTTTTTTAATCAAAGTTACACCCCATGTGCCTGCCTCTCCTGCCTTCCTTTCCACCACCTCCATATCTCCATATACAACCCGAGGCAGTAAGACCAATGCTTCCTCTTCTTCCTTATCAGCTATTCAGTGGAAAGATGAGGATAAAGGCCTTTCTGATGATCCACTTCCATTTAATAGTAAATATATTTTATCTTCCTTATGATTTTTAAAATGACACTTTACTTTCTCTAGATTACTTTATTGTGTGAGCACAGTATATAACACATATACAAAAGATATGTTAATTGACTGTTAATGTTATTGGTAAGGCTTCCAGTTAACAGTAGGCTGTTGGTAGTTAAGTTTTTGGGGAGTCAGAAATTGTATGCAGGTTTTCAACTGTGCAGGGGAAAAGTGCCCTCAACCCCAAAGTTATTTAAGGTGTCAACTGTACTTTCTTCTTCTTCCATAAAATGTCTGACAAAAATAAAAATCTAAAAATATTTACTGTCAAGTTTTTGGGTACTTAATCATTGACATTGTAAGGAGAGAAAACTTTCCCTCCAAAGGTTGGATGATTAAGTTTATGAAATAAACTGACAGTAGACAGACTAACAGAAGAAAAGGCATACAAATGTATTATGTGCCTGAGGGCATCAAAGGAAAGAAAAGTGAGTACCCCATAACCTAGTAAAATTTGAAAGCTTATATGCCCTCCTCATAGGGAAGAGGGGAGGGGCATGTAAGCAACATAGAGAAAGTTAACGATTTTGGGGGAAGATAAATAGGTAATAGTTTGTTACAAAGATTTGTTTGTGACGCTGACCTCCAAACTCTTCTCTTGTGATACAATTAGTCTTCTCTGGTTGAGATTCCTGGGGAGGACACTCATGACAATTGAGGTTTTTGGAGGATCTATCTTTAGGCAGCTAAAGGAAGTTCAGAGAAAGCCCCTTCCTGTACTTTGCAGGAGAAAAAAGAGTTAAGAGGCTTTGGTTCTTTTTTAGTTCCAAGCACTTGGTATGTCAAAGCACCATACTTAGGGGTATTGTTTTCTGAGTCTTAACAACATTGAATATTTCTTTGCAAATGAATCATCTGATGTGTTTCCATTCTGGTGTCCTATTTTAAAGAACATCTTCTTAATATGTTATTTTCTTTCAAAAACTTCATGGTGCAATTGCATGATGAATTAACAATAAAATGTTTCTCCCTGATACATATAATTTGTTGCTGGTGTTGAGATGCGGTCTCACTCTGTTGCCCAGGCTGGTCTTGAACTCCTGGCCTCAAGCAATCCTCCAGCTTTGGCCTCCTAAAGTATTGGGATTACAGGCGTGAGTCACTGTGCCCAGCCTCCTTGACCTTTATTTTATAAGCAGCATTAGTCGAATTCAATTTTGAATGCACTGGAAAGTTGTCCTAATTAATTTGGATTAAATATTGCCTGATCGTATATAAATAACCTCTTACTATGTTTGAATTATGTTAAAAACTTACTACAAGTAAATAATGGTTTATTAGATAAAAAAGTAGTATGATGTCAAAATAACATAAAACAACTACAAAACAGATTTTAATTCTGATTTATATGTGCTTTTTTAATATACTGGGAGTAGGTACTTAGCAATTTTTGGCCCTCTGGAGTAAAATATAATAATTCATTTAATCACATGCTAGTTTTTATTGAGGTCTAGAAAATGTAAAGTACTTGATCATTTGATTTTACTTTTAAAATTGGTTCTTTTTAAGTGCTCAGAGTTTAAAACATTACTATCTGCGATGATAAAAACAGGTCTTGCCATCTTGATATTGATTGTTTCAGTGGAAGTGGGTAGTGTCTTGTAGGTTACTGAAAATGAGGCAATAGCAAAGAATACCTGCCCTTAAAGGATACAGATGGTTGTAAATCCTCCCAGGGTGCACTCAACATATCCATCTTTTAAAAGTCTGCTTCCATCCTGACCTCCCTAAGGGGCCCAACAGTTGTGATGTTTCTGTGTGGGAATTGTATTCCATTTTCCTTTCTGCTGGCTCCTCCCCTTCCCTTGGCCACTTCAGATAGAGGTGCAGGACATTGCTGAAGTGAGCATGCTCACTGGTTGGTACAGCATAAGTTTCCAGGAGCATAGAGAATTTGAACAAAATTTTAAGATTCATTTTTCCTATTGCTAAAGTCACATTTAGATCATGAGGATCTTCTTCCTTTTTTTATTTTCTCCCTTATTCTTTTTATTATCTTCTCATATTCCTCTCCACCTCATTGCACCTTTCCTCTTTAATTTCCTTGAAATTACTTGGTAAGGCAGTTGGTACGTGGAATATATGTTTTACAATAAAATTACAAATGGTAGTTAAATTCTATACTAGGTCATACATGGATTTTTTTCAATGTTTTTTGGAAGTGAGCCTTATTTGGTTAGACTAGAAAATTAATTCTATGCAAATATATATATCCCAGTTACTGGCTGGCTAGTAATTTTAGGTATATGGACATCCCAGAAAGTGCTAGTTCCATGGGGCAGTAAGTGTCTTTGTCAAATATGAGTAAACTGTCTTAAGCAAAGGAGGGAAGGAATTGAGGAAAATGCTGAAAATAAAAGGAGGTAATATTTTTAGGTGGAATGATACATTAGTAGATGGTGTTTAAGGTCTTCAGAATTTATTGCCTATGTAACTGTAACAACCTTAGTAGTGCTGCTGAAATATTATATTATACAATATTATAATACTAGTAACTAAACAGAAAACATTTAATTAAAAAGCTTTCAAAGAATTTTAATTTTTATATTTTATATTTCATTGGTTCTCATTTTAACTTAGTTTTAGGGTTCACTATAACTTCTAATTTAATTCTGAGGTTCTAATTTGTTATACCTTTTCCCCCACTTAACTTGATTTACAAATAAAAGTCCATGAAGGAAATTTTACCAATAAATCTTTCATTGAAGCAATAGAGAAAGAAATTAAGAAGAGTAATTTTTTAAGTAAATTATTTCCATCATTAATTAAATGAGAGACAATTTTAAAAAATTCTGCTAGGCTAGTAATTTTCTCCTTCTCCATTTGTGTTACCTATCATATTACCACCATCTTTTCATGTCTCCTGGGCTAGAGATTCAGAGATATTACGTGGTGATCGGGTCACCACATAATGTTGAAATTTTAGCATGTAAAACTAAACATTTTTAACTTTTTCTACAACTGAACTTCATTTTTATTCTGAGCAACTATTTCCTTAGAGTGGCAGAAAACTATTCTCTGACTAGGGTGTCTCTTTTTCTGCTGAATCTAAGTTCTTGAAGGCTTCTACAAGTGCCTAGTGCTAGTGGTGAGGTGGATTTATCTGACTTACTGTCAGATAAATTGACATCCTATCTGGCAGAATTACATCTGCTGTCATACCCATCCTGTTGAGTAACTGGTCACTGGCACAAGCAAGTTACCTGACAAAGTCCCAAGCTCTTGTTTGGAAGGCCCTTGCCAGCCCATCATTTCTCTCTCCTACTTCTCTGTACTCTTGGACACATGGGAATCATTGAGCTGCTTTTGCCGGGACTGAGTCATGATGAACCCTTACAGTTGATTAAGAGCTTGTTGGTCTTGCAAGGCCATGCTTCTATTTCTGATCTGCAGATTCTCTGCGTTCTTTTACCTAGGAAAAGGCCCACAGGTTCTTGGAAGTTCTTGGGACAGCCACAAGGCAGGGTCCATTTATTAGGGACCAATGTCTAGGTTCCAATAGATAATACTCCAACTTTCTCTTCTCCCAGTCCAGGGGAATCTTGGGTATGTTTGCATGATGGAGTATGGAAGGGGTATAGCCTGATTTTTCTCTTCCTGATTTCTTCCAAATCTATTTACTTTTCTTCCCCAAGTTTTGAGTTTCTCATGCCTCAGGTTTTTGAAATTCCAGCAAAAGACAATCTAACTGGCTGAATGAGAGGAGAGGGAAGAAGAAAGGGCCAAAAGATGACAGAAAATGTGAGTGGAGACCAATGTTATTTCAAAAAGCATCCCACCATTTATCATTAATTCATTCTCCTCACTAACCATATCTAGTCAGTCATGTTCCTATGGATATGAACACTATTACCTCTCTTGGATTCATTCTGTCCATTGCAAGGCAGATTTAGGGAAACCTTCAGTGGCTTCATATTTTCTGCAGAATAAACTTCTCAGAGCAGCAATGAAATTTCTCCAAAATTAGATACTAAACTAGAACATTTGTTTCAGCTTTTCCTGCATCCTACCCACCTAACACTTTATACTCTCCCATTTTTGGAAAATGTCATTCGTATATTTGTATCTTTGCTCATGCTAATCTCTTTACGTAGAACTGTTTGTTGCCTTTTAAAACTACTTAATATCTAGCATGCAAGGCCCAGGCCAAATGCTCCCTCATCCAAGAAGCCTCGTTAAGTTTCCTGAGGAAAAAACTGCTTTTTTTTTTTTCCCTTCAAGTTTCCTAGCTTTTTTGTGAGTGGTGGAGGTGGATTCTTCCTTGATTAAAATTATTTGTTTAAATGTTCAATATCTCACTGGATTTGAACACCTCGAATGGAATAATCATGTATCATTCTAACATTTAACAAGATTTCTAATGTTTTTCTGTTAATTGTACATTGCCCTTTCAGATGTTCTAAAATGGCTAAAATAGCAGTGACTCCTATTTTGTAACTTGGTGATTCTTAGTACAGTTTCCATTTAATGATCTAAGATTAGGAGACCACAAGTCCCTGGAACAACAGGAGCAAATGTGTGTGTCCTAGATAAACCAGGCAATATGGTCACTCTATGCGAATTGGTTGTTCTTTTTAAAGGGATGACAAGTAGGATAGGGGGAAGGGAAGAGGAAGGCATGTTCCTTTCTTACAAAGGCAATGCCTGCAAGTTGTCCTCATAATTTTCATTATATCCTAAAAGACAGAATGTAGTCACATGGCCACATTTAACTGCAAAGGAAGCTGGAAACATATGGCTAGGTGCCATGTTTCCAGTTAAACTCAGGGTTTATTAGTAACAAGGTAGGGAGACTAGGTATGGTGGGCAGCCAGTAGTTTCTGCTAGACAGAATGAATTTGAGCATTTCCTTTATTCCTGAGATAGTACGTAAGTAAAATTTCTACAAACTCACAGAATGGAATGCTTTATTTTGGGATACCAGGGAAATGTATTTTTTTTTCACACTATTTAATAACAAGTAGATCATCTCCCTTTCAAGACAAGGTACATAATATAAATTTTGGAGGAAAATGTTTTTAGAAAGCAGCTCAGAGAATGTGATTTGTTTGTCTTTTGAGTATAGTTTTGTTATGCAGTTAATTGAAAAATGATATTCAATAGATGGTCTCAGTAAATACACTTTAGAGGAAACTGGTGAGGAAAACTGACTGTTAAACTGAGGGTTCTACATCAAAGAATTACCAACTTGCTCTTCCAGCTCTGCTCTGGTAGATTTGATATAAGAGAGTGAGCGTCCCTGCTTTTCATACTGGCATTACATCAAGGAGGACTAAGTCTTCAGCTTCCTTCATTAATTAGACATGCCATCCAGTGGGCAAACCCATCTTAGAGAAATTTAGCCGTAGGCACCCATGGTGTGTCCACAGCAGGAAGGTGTAGGCCAGTGTGTCTCCAAGTGGTTTCTCTGAAGATTTCACAGGAGGTGAAAAGCTCCCTTACAGATCTATCTCTTTAATCAGTGGTGACCTCAATATGTCATCCCACATTTTTTGAAAAGAATCTGAAGTACAGGAGCTATTCCTTAAATTTGAACGTATACTCTTTCCTCTTTCTGCAACCCCCAATTTTGCTATCAGTCATGGTTGCTAATATCCCTGCTGTCTTCAGCAGAGCTTCCAACTGTCAGTTTCTGAAATATTGTTTATGCAGGAGCAATTTATTTTTTAGGGAGATGAAAAGCAGATTGCAAAAGCAGTCTATTGCCAACTTGTTGGAATGTATGTATTCTAGTTCAGAACACTTCAATATAACTATTGAATTATTATTTATGTTGATTGGTAAAGTGCTTCTCAAATAATTGATTCATAAAACAGTCTATGCTTGATATAATTAACAATGTTTCCTTATTTGTGTTTATAAGATACTATGTTCTTCAAAATACTGGACATATGGAGGATGAATTGTAACAATGCTTCGGTGTGACTTTTTCATATGTGCTATGCTTAATTTTTGTGGAGAAGCATATTTTTACTGTACTTTCTCATTTAAAATAGTTAATCATTTGTTTCAAAACTTATTACATTTGCTTCTATATTAAAAAATACTTGTGGGAATTCAGGTATGGCAAAAATAGCTCCTGTTTTATTTAGTGCTCTTATTTCTAAGAAAACACAAACAACTATAAACATTTCTACTTAGAATATGTTGAGTGTTGTAGGGAAGAAAATAAAAGTGGACTTTCTAAGGAATGCTTATATACTGTTGCTGGCAGTATAAATTAGTTCAGCCACTGTGGAAGACAGAAATACCATTCAGCCCAGCAATCCCATTACTGGGTATATTCCCAAAGGAATATAAATCATTTTATTAGAGACACACACACGCACATGTTCATTGCAGCACTTCACAATTTCAAAGGCATGGAATCAACCTAAATGGCGATCAATTTTAGACTGGATAAAGAAAATATGGTACATTTACACCATGGAATACTGTGCAGCCATAAAGAATGAGATCATGTCCTTTACATGGACATAGATAGAGCTGGAGCCCATTATCCTTACCAAACTAACACAAGAACAGAAAGCCAAATACTGCATGTTCTCATTTGTAAGTGGGAGCTAAACGATGAGAACACATAGACACATAGAGGGAAACAACATACATTGGGAACTTCTTGGAGGGTGGAGGGTGAGAGGATCAGGAAAATAACTAATGGGTACTAGGCTTAATATATGAGTGATGAAATAATGGGTACAACAAACCCTCATGACACAAGTTTACCTATGTAACAAACCTGAACTCGTATCCCTGAACTTAAAAGTTTAAAAAAGTAGACTTTCTGCCTTTCATTTTTTTTCTTTTTAAATCTCACACTGCATTCTAACTTTCTATCTCTCCCTTTCATTCTCTCCCCTCACTTTTTTTTTTTTAAAAAAGTCTGATCTTTTTAAACTCCTCTATTCTCTCTCCCTCTTTCCCTCTTGTAGAACTTAGGGAGGTTCTAAGTTTTTCCCTTCCAGCATTGATTATCCTGGGAAGTGATTCCCTCACTCTGACTACTATTCTATGCTTAGGAAATCCAAAATGTTAATGAGTTTTAACCTGGGTGGCAGAAATGGAAAGTTGGTGACTTTCTAGCTCATTCTTATTCACTATTACTCTCTTCTATTAGACATTTTATAAACAGATTAATATCAAACATCATTATAAATTTTCTTGAGAATAGAAAAACAACAACCAGGGCCTTGTATTTCATAACGGCAGTTATTATTTCTGCTTCCAGGAATAGTGACCATTGTTCAGTCTGACCTCTATTAACTTGTTGAATAATTCTGTTGTAAAGTTGTGTTTTTTATTTCTTGACTCAAAATGCAATTAACCTACATGCTATTTGAGAATAAACCTCTATTTTTAATTGAGATTGTACCAAATGGTAAAATATTTGGTTCCCCATTCTCCCTCTGGACAGAATGAGACAGGCATTCTTTTTGGTTTTTAAAGTAAAAGTATTTTTAAAAAATAGTAAAAGGAATAAAGTAACTGCTTGAATAAAATACATAACTCAAACATTTCAGAAAGTAGTTTTCAATCTTAGTTTTTGCCTTAGGTTTCCTCAGGATTGCATAGTAATCATCACTGTGGTTACAAAGAACTAGTTACAGTTGGATCTATGTGGCTGTAATTGTTACTCATTGTTTAAAATAATTAGAGTTTTATATATACTGAGAAATTTATATAGGAAATAAATGTCTTCTAATGTTCACCGTTTGGTTTTTTATTAGTTGTTTTATTCGCCACATAAAATATCTCCCTGTATTAGCAAGCAATATCTTTAGCAATGGTATGCAGATCACTTTATTATATATGATATAATTTAGTGTCTGGATTTGTTTATGAATCAAAAACATGACTAAATAGCTATTAAAAAGAATACATTCATTCTTATTTTTCTGACTATGCATTTCACGTTGTATTACTCATTTTTCTGACCACAAATTATTTTATTTCAAATGGTCACTTTAGACATTTACCAAATCAGTGGCATCTACTAATGTTAGAAAGAGCTAGGTGCAATTATCATTTTATATTTTCATATCAGATAGTGTGAAATGCTTCCTGATCATGTATTGTGTATGCTATGAAATAAAGTTTGGGATAGATGATAATGAGACTACTGTAAAAATAAACATGAGCATAGTAATCATGCTGTTTTTTGAAAGTGAGACTTACTTAGACTTAAATTGATTCTGTGCATATATATGTATATCAGTTACTGGCTGGCTAGTAATTTTAGGTCCATGGACATCCCAGAAAGTGTCATTCCTGTGGGGCAGTAAATAACTTGGTCAAATATCTGAGTAAACTCTTAAGCAAAGGAGAGAAGGAACTGACAAAGATGCTCCAAATAAAATAAGTTTTCTAGGATTAATGATACATTAGTAGTAGGCATTTGTTAAGGTCCTCAGAATTTATTGCCTATGTAACTACAATAACCTCCTAAACTAGTTTATCTGCCCACAGTCTGCCCCCTCCAATACATTCTTCACATAAATTTTGTCCTTGAATGCAAACCGATTATAACGTGCCCTTATTTCGAATCTCTCATTTATTCACTTTAACCTGTAAGATAGTCTGTGCTTCTTGGTGTGACGTTTGAGGACCCCTTTGTCTAGTCCTGGTTAATAGCATCATCAGTTTTACCCTGACTGGCTCACCCTCTCTGTCCCTTCTACTGAATAACTCAATTTGCTTGGATGCTCCAGGCTTTCCCTTGCCTCTGAGCTTTTAATGTGTCTCTTCTTCCATCTCAGACTCTTTCACTGATGTTTGCTATGCTCTTGTGCTTCTGGGCCAAGCTATAAGTAGTAACATTCCTGGGAAGACTTCTCCAATTCTAAACCAACAAAATACCTCGGCTAGGAGTCCGTATACCTTTCCAAATACTCTGTGCATGATGCTACCATATCACTCATTTACTTGTCTGTCTCACCACTAGACTGAATGACTGAGGCTGACTAAATGTGTGTCATGGTTATCAACCAAAATGGCATTGAGATTCCAACAAATTGGCTTCTTTCAGAAGATACATTGGGAGCTCTTTTCCTCCTAGTCTCAGAGACATTCTAGTAGATAGGGGCTATTTTTCACCTTACTACTCTTCTTTGGTATCAAGGTGGGTTATCAATCATTTCTGGATTTACTCTGAGTCACTGCAAAAGGAAAAAGATTATTTTCCTATGGATATAAGTTATTCTATACTATATAGATGGCAATGATAACTATAGTCTGTTTTACTGGAGAAAATAATTAGTCTCTTTATAACAAAGGCATGAATGAATAAATGGATTAATAAATGCCTTAGGGAATCTCTGAATTGTTACATTGATTTAAATATCCACATCCTATCAGAAACCTATTCAGTTCTGTCTTGAACATATAAAAGTTACATTAATTATCGTGATATCTTTAATGTCCATTCATTCATTTAATTTTATTCATTGATCACACAATTATTGACTCCTTACTATGTGCCAAGAACTGTGCTTGGTACTGACAGTGACTAAAACGTGATCTCTGCTCTCAGAGAGCTTGTACATGTAGAGGTAGAAGCTTCATCTCCCTTCAAAGGACTGGAATATAATTAAAATGATCTGATAATAATGGTTCTGAGAAATGCTTTATATTTTTACAGAAGAGCTATTTTGGAAATATTTGTTGAATAAACAAGATAGGAACTTAAAATTTTCAATTTGAAAACAAAATTAAGGATAACCAATTACCAATAAACAATGTACTATATTCACTTTGATAGTATAATGGCAAAAGCTATGTCTTATTTTCCTATTGATAAATAAAAATATACCCTGAAAAAGAACTTCTACAGAAAAAGTTAAACTTCATTCTCGCTTGATTATTTTTTAATAGCTTCATATTTCACATGGTACCACAGGCTATTACAGTGGTGACATTCAATAAATCTGAGGCAGCAATAGAAATAATTAATAACCTATTCATATAAATGATGATAAAATACTTTGGGAGGCCGAGGTGGGCAGATCATGAGGTCAGGAATTCGAGACCAACCTGACCAACATGGTGAAACCCTGTCTCTACTAAAATTACAAAAATTAGCCAGGCGTGATGGTGTGTGCCTATAATCCTAGCTACTCAGGAGGCTGAGGCAGGAGAATCACTTCAACCCGGGAGATGGAGGTTGCAGTGAGCTGAGATTACTCCACTGCACTCCAGCCTAGGCGACAGAGTGAGACTTGGTCTCAAAAAAAAAAAAAAAAAATTAAAAAAACACAATCTGATTGTGTAGTAATAGAAAATAAAATGGTGTGAGCTGAGTGTGGTGGTGTGAGCCTATAGTCCCAGCTACTTGGAAGGCATGGTATGAAGACAGTGACAAATGAATAAAGAATGATATGTGCCTTGTATTTCCAATTTTTATTTTTGAATGTTTGAATTTCTTTAAAATAGTTACATTTAGTTCTAGAAAATAGATTTAAAAAATTTTATGGGTAAAAAACTTAGGTTTTCATTTACCAAATTCTAGAGTAAGCATGCTTTGCTTTATGACTCATTTTGCTCACAATGCAAAGTTCCTAAATATTGGATAAATTAGAATTCAGGAAGTAACCTTAAAATCTTGGCCCTTTCCTACATCGGTTTGTGATATTTTCTTTCCACTTGGTGTATAAAGAGAAGAAACATGTATGAATTCATTCTCACTACTGCATGTGCGATTCTGATAAATTTTTGAAAATTTCAGACCCAGCTTAATTCTTTTGTCACTGGGAAAGATTTTTGGGTCTGTTTTTGATTTTCTACTTTTTGTAAGCTATTAACCTCTTCTATTAAGCTACAGGAAGGATGGGGGCAGGAGGAGAGTGTTGGGAACAAGAAGGGGCACGGGGTGGGAAGAGGTTTGAACTGAGGTTATGGACAAGATTCTGGGCTTCAAGTGTTTTCTCAGTTGCTGTTCAACAAGCACTCAAGAAGGACATTGTGCTTCTTTGAGAAAAAGTGCAGATTGATGTCTTTCTGTGAATGCTGTGCTTTGTAATAGGCCCCGATGGTTGGTTAAAGGTATCTGGGTTTCTAAAGAGACTGTTTGATTTGAAGCCAGCGGAGTCATGGGAGTGGATGGTAGTTGACACTTCTGTATAGCCTTGGAAGAAACTTAGTTCCAAGGATTCTGAAATATGAGTTGGTTCATGAGGGTTGCTTGCAAAAGGTTTCCTGAAAGAATTTGAATGGTCTCTGTCAAAGGAATTGGGCCCTGTGGATCTGTTAACAGAAAACTGCACAGTTGCATAGTGATTTGGGTAGATTTATATATAAAGGAAAGTGAAAGGAATCATGGGCACTTCTAAGAACAAGACTATTATACAGTCCCTTTGTTTCTGCAGCAGTGTCAGCTGGTATCAGGTTTCTTATTATCTCTGATGCTAAGAAGCCTCCAGAGAGGTTGTGTGGAATAATCTGTACTGCAAGTAGTTTCTTTTCTTTAAAAAGACAAGATTTTACAGATAAATATGTGAAAGGATATATATCACACTTTGATCACTAATTACCTTGCTAGTGGGGTGGTAGTGGGAATATAAAGGAGTTGGGCTGGTAATGCTGAGAAGATCTTAAGCTTTTTTAATTTATGCATTTCTTATGTGAATACCAAGAACACTAATTAAAAATTTAAAATAACAGGTTTTTTCTTCCAAGAAGATTTATTTTCAAGTTTATTATTGGGATTATACATCCTTGACTCTTTGAAAACAGTGGGATACAGAAATGTATAGATACAACAATTTAAAAGAAACTATCTTCTCAATGAATGGAACAGAGCCATCTGTGGAGTGCTAGCCTTCCAGCAAGTTCTCAGTGCTCTGTAGTCTTGTCTTCTGGGTTGTTACTTCATTCTTGAGCACAGGGAAAAGGAACAGATGTCATTGTTTCCATTTTAGAAAGGAAAATTTCAAGATGGAAAGTTGCCCACTGAGAATAGTTGAATAAGTTTTGAAACATTCACATAATGCATTAAAAAAGATGGGTATGTTTTGTGAAAATGTCCACAATATGCTGTTAAATTTAAAAAATGGATTAAAAATGTTACATACACTCACAAACATGCATATAAACACTATTGTGATAAAAGTGATTATATGTGTGATTGGATTATAAATGATTTCCACTTGTTTTAATGTTGTAAAATTTAACATATAGAAAAGTATAATACACATATATACCTACATACACTCATATGCATTAGTCCATCCTTACACTGCTATAAAGAACTACCTGAGACTGGGTAATTTATGAAGAAAAGTTTTGACTCAGTTCTACATGCTTAACAGGAAGCATGACTGAGAACCCTCAGGAAACTTACAATCATGATGAAAGGCAAAAGGTAAGCCTTATTCACGTGGTGGCAGGAGAGAGAAAGCTACACATTTTTAGACCATCAAATCTCAGTGAGAACCTACTCATTATGAGAATAGCAAGGGTGTAACCACCCTCTTGATCCAGTCATCTCCCACCAGGGCCCACCTTCACGTGGGGACTACAATTTGGCATGAGATTTGGGTGGCGATACAGAGCAAAACCATATCAACATACATATGCACACACCATATATATATATTTAAATTACCAAAAGGCTTGTGTGCCCACCGAGGGCATCTCTCAGGATGCTCTCATCCTGTCCTCTCTTTTCCAGGTAGCCACTGTCTTTTGCCTGACTCATTCCTTGGCTTTAAAAAATGATTTACTTTCTATGTGTTTTCTCTAAACAGTATATTGCTTGGTGTGGAAAAACTAAGCAGTGAGCACAAATCTATTACCTTTAGATGAAGACTCGCAGGAGAAGATGAAGTGAGCAGTCTCTGATTCATTGGCTTCAGGCACTGTTACTGTTTCCAAGAGTGCCTTCTTGGAGAAGTCATCCTACAGAGTTCTGACTGAGGCCCTCTCAGCAATCAGGGTATCCAGCAGGACTGATATTGAATACCCAATAGCAATGTAGTCAGAGAGAGGACTACGTTCTGTTTCCTTTTAAGGTCGCCGGCTTGCTTTGCAGGTCTCAAGCTTACCAAAGACAAAACGTTTTGTGCAATGAGTGAAGTTGGCTGCTTCAGAACACAGGGCGTTTAGAGGAGAGTAGGAGAGTCATCAGCATATAATCAAGGCTAAAACGGCAAATGTGTAAGAATCTCTGCTAGCCTGATCCTAGCACCTGTCCTTAGGGAAAATAGAACTATTTAATTAGGACTATTTGACATCTGTTTCTTAAGTGATACTTTTCCAGCCTGTGCTGCTGGTCATACAGGTCTGTGCATGACTGACACCCTGGGATTTTTCTCTTCTCTATCTTGAGGATTTTTCTGGCCTTTTGCCTCTTTCCTGGGCTCCTGTTTTCTAATACTCAAGTCTTTTTGTTTGCTTACTTACCCTTTCTTATTTTATTAGTATATACCCTTTAGTAGCTTTTCGTGAATGAGTGGGTGGAATGATACTTTTAGAATGTATTTCTGAAATGTCTTTACTTGACAGATAATTTGGCTCAGTATAGTATTCTATTTTAGAAATTATTATGCTTTTGAATTTTGAGGTATTTCTTCAGTCCTCTTGCCTTCAGGGTTGCTATTGAGAACTGCAAAGCCATTCTGATTCCTCGTACTGTCCATTTGATGGATTCTTCCCTATTCTTTCTCACGGTTTTGCTAACAAGTAGAATTTTCTTTGTCATCATTTTTCTGAAAAAAACAAAACAAAACAAAACAAGTTATGTTTTAGAATAAGCATCTTTTGACCTGCCGTGCTGGGCACTCAGTGCGCTATTTCAATCTGGCATTTTAGGTTGAATGATGTTGGTTATTTCCATTCTTCCTCTTTCTTTGTTCTCTTTTTAGAAAACTTATTTGGATGCAGCATCTCAGGAACTGTTCTTCCTAATTCTCTTATCTTTTGAAGCTATTTTTCATTTCTTGGTCTTTTTTCTACTTTCTAGAAAAGTTTCCTCTTCTTGACCTATTAATACTTACATTGAGTTTTCATTTCAGCCATCATGCTTTTTAAAATTTTCATGAGTACTTTTTTTCTACTGGATTTTCTATTTATCTGTCTATTGATCTATCTATCTATCTATCTATCTATCTATCTGTCTATCTATCTTTATTATACTTTAAGTTCTAGGCTGCATGGGCACAACCTGCAGGTTTGTTACATATGTATACACGTGCCCTGCTGGTGTGCTGCACCCATTAACTCATCATTTACATTAGATATTTCTCCTAATGTTATCTCTCCCCTCTTCCCCAACCCGACGACAGGTCCTGGTGTGTGATGTTCCCACCCTGTGTCCAAGTGTTACTATGTAGCCATAAAAAAGGATGAGTTCATGTCCTTTGTAGGACATAGATGAAGCTGGAAACCATCATTCTGAGCAAACTATGGCAAGGACAGAAAACCAAACACCACATGTTCTCACTCATAGGCAGGAATTGAACAATGAGAACGCTTGGATCTTCTTTTTATAGTGTCCAATTTGTGCTGCAGTATCTTCTTCCATTTCTTTGAGAATGTAAATGAAAATAATAATTTAAGATTTTCTTCTCCTATCAAGTTTCCTCCTGTTTTCTTCAAGTCATTTTTAAATGTAAGTTTGTTTGGTTTCGACCTTCCAGATTAGAGCTTTTCCTCAGATGTCTGATCATCCTTGAGTACGTGCTAATGATTAAGATGACCATCCCCTCGCTTTCTCCCACCATGTGTAGGCCTTGTTAATGTTATGCTTTATTGCAGGGAGACTTGAGTGGGCTGTTTGTGGGGGCAATCTCTAATGACTGTATCTCTGGTTTTTCCTCTTGTGGTGGTCAGATTATATAGAAAAAAGCCTTCCATCAGCTGTTGGGATTCTGGAAGTGAAGCTATTTTTGCTTTTACAATTGGGAATGAATACAGACACAGTTTGAAATTATAAATAGGCACTTATATTCTTAACTGTGCATAGCATCCCTCCAGCCAGAGCGCCTCAGATATTATATCCAGAAATTTAAGCTGAGTTGGGGTGAGGGAAGTTGCCCAGAAACATGGATTAGAAGATCTAATTACCAATCTACTGCTTCGCAGTTTTTCTACAGTCCTTTTGATTATAGTCCCATTTCCTTATTTCTTCCCTGGTTCCAGAGCTATTGAATGATACAAGATCCTAAACTTGTAGGGCTTCTGTGGTCTAAATAAGGCTGTTTCAAAATTTTCTCAATTGGCTTGGGACTTAGCTTTCTTCCATCACCAAGTCAGTTACTACACATCCATCTCCTTTGAACCATCTACTGTTTTTATTGCTGTCCTCTTAACTCTGTCCTTATGTGTTTAAGTCTTTAAAAAAGACTCATTTTACTCTGGTTTCAGTGAAGTTTGGGGAGAAAGCAAATACCAGTGGATGATTTTCACCCTTGTAAACCAGAATAACTTCTAAAAGTTTTCTGTACTTATGTATATGTTTAACAATTAATATATCTAATGCTACTAAAGCCATGTTTATTTTGACAAAAATGTCAAAATAAATGTTATGATAAGAAAAAAGGAACCAGACATTTTTGTGTCCTTCTAATATCTACACAAAAAAATTGAGAAAAGTAGAAATTTCTCCAAATTCCTGATGGACTGGTTAAATCTGTCCATTTGACAGATCTACAGGTGGCGAAGGCAGAAGAATCACACGAACCTGGAAGTTGGAGATTGCAGTGAGCTGAGATCATGCCACTGCACTACTCCAGCCTGAAACACAGAGCAAGACTGTCTCAAAAGAGAAAAAAAGAGACCGGTGTAGTTGTGAGTGACCTGGACAGTAAATGTACCAACTGACATAAGACATGTGTGTTTATAATAGTTAAATAAATGTATAGATGTATGATATACACATATATTTCCGAGAACAGGTGGTATCATGAAAGTAAAGAATGGACTTGTAGAATAAGCTTATAGGAAGCTAAACCAAATCCAGGAGTAGAGACTTAGAGACTCAGTGTGCAGCTCTTGATCTTGCTGGCCTGCAAAGTATACACTTTGTATCTGTGGATTAGGGTTACTCTCTCCAGCACACACTCTGCTTCCTCATATAATCCCGTATCCCATTGCTTCAGATCTTTCCTGCCTGACCTTTTGGAAATCAATGTTGCTAAGATCTCTAGAGTTGTCAGTGATTTAATGTATTACTATTTGTGGTTTACAGATTTGGAAATTTCCAGGGATTTCCTGGAAATGACACTTTAATATTATCTCCAGTAATATTCATGTCAGGAGGCAATATGGGAGGGTCTTAAAATGGGCTAACCTGTGCTGTGAGGACTAATTCCAAGAGGTCTAGAATTAGACTTCTGTCCGAATGGATTAAAATATGTACCTCAATAGCACTGACCCCTAGTAAAGGCATAAAACATTGACTCACAGTATTGTTTTGTAATTAAGGGGCAGTATTCAGGGAGGTTTATACCAGCTTATCAGCATTTTTTGCTGATAACGGTGAGATTCATGATTTCTTCCCAGGGGATTCTGCTCTTGAGTCTGCATATTCCACAGTTTATGTATTATACTGATTATAACTGTTTGGAGAGTTTCCAGCTTGGAGCTATTATGAAAGTACTACTCTGAACATTCTAGTTACATGTATTTTGGTGAATAAACGTGTTTATTTTTGTTGGATATATACTTAGAAGGAGAAGTGTTTGGTAATAAGATAGGCATGTTTTCAGCATTAGTAGATGTTGCCAAAGAGTTTTCTGAGGTGGTTGTACCAATTTACACTTCCATGCAGATGATATTTAGGTGGTTAGAAAATATTGCAGACTTCTTTGGCAAATGACAAAACTCCTTTCTTGATGACTCTGTCTATATATAAACTAAATATTTTATTTTTTAAATTTTTATAGGTTCATGTGCACATTTGTTACATAGATATGTTGAATAATGGTGAGCATTGGCTTCTAGTGTGCCTATCACTTGAATAGTGAACATTATACCCAGTAGGTAATGTTTCAGCACTCACCCTCTCAACCCTACCTCCTCCCTTGTGAAGTCCCCATTGTGTATTATTGCCTTCTGTATGTCCATGTGTAACCATTATTCAGCTCCCTCTTATAAGCGAGAACATGTAGTATGTAATATTCTGTTTCTGAGTTATTTCACTTAGGATGATGGCCTCTAGCCTCATCCATGTTTCTGCAAGAGGCATGATTTTATTCTGTTTTGTTGCTGCATTGTATTCCATGGTGTATCTATATCACATATTCTTTATCCAGTCATCCATTGAGGGAGTCTTAGGCTGATTCCATGGCTTTGCTATTATGAATAGTGCTTCAACAAACACATGAGTGCAGATGTCTTTTTGTTATAATGATTTCTTTTCCTTTGAGGAGATACCTAGCAGGGGGGTTGCTGGGCCTAATAGAGTTACATTTTTAGTTCTTTGAGAAATCTCCATATTGTTTTCCATAGACGTTTTATAAATTTACATTCCCCAAAACAGTGTATAAGTGTTGCCTTTTCTGTGCATTCTCATCAACATCTGTGGTTTTTTGATGTCTCAATAATAGCTGTTCTGACTGGTGTGAGATGGTATCTCATTTTGGTTTTAATTTGCATTTCTCTGATTAGTGATGTTCATCATTTTTTCATATATTTGTTGGCTGCTTGTGTGTTGTCTTTTGAGCCCAAACAGCCAAAGCAATTCTAAGCAGAAATAACAAGGATGAAGAAATCATATCACCTGACTTCAACTTATGCTAAAAAGCTATATTAAAGAAAGTAGCATGGTACTGGTATAAAAATAGGCACATAGATCCATGGAACAGGGCAGAGAATTCAAATAAAGCCACATACCTATAGCCAACTGGATCTTCAACAAAGTCAGCAAAAATATACAGTGGGGAAAGGACTCACTATTCAATAAATGGTGCTGGGAAAAATGGATAGCCATATACAGAAGAATGAAGCTGAACCCCTATTTCTCACTATATAGAACAATTAACTCAAGATGGATTAAAGACTTAAATGTAAAACCTAAAACTATAAACATCTTAGAAGAAAACCTAGATAAAGCTTTTCTGGACATTGGCCTAGGCAAATTTTGACTAAGACTCAAAAGCAAATGGTACAACTGCAGAAATAGACAAATAATATTGAAACTGAAAAGCTTCTCCACAGCAAAAGAAATAACAGTTTAAACAGACAACCTACAGAATGAGAAAAAATATTTGTAAACTACTATCTCCAACAAAGGACTAAGATCCAGAATCTATAAGGAACTCAACTCAAAAACTAAAAGGCAAATAACCTTATTAAAAAGTGGACAAAAGACATTAACAGACATTTCTTAAATTAACTAATTATTTTAAGTGTTACTTAACTATAGGTTTTACCTGATGGAAGACACTAGCTTATTTAAATGATTTCTATGACTCATTTACTTTTCTTAACTGAGTCTTATTAATGATTTATGTGTCCAAATTCTTTTACCATTCTATTCATTTTAGAAAACATAATTACTAGAGGAAGGTACAATATAATCTTGCAACTGTTCATTGCTGTAGATTTTTGTGATCAAAATTGGTAAAATCCTAGTCTGTAAACTATTTTGGAATCTTCTGGTTATTGTAGATTTAAAAAGTTTTAAACGTTTCCCCTCCACCCCCCTTACATTAGCTCTTTTGTAAATTCCCATGAGAGAGAGAATAAAGAAACTTCCACAGAGCCATGGCATCTTATTTTTCAAAGAGAAGCATGATTAAGACAAAATTTGAAGTATATCTAATTTGAGGTATATCTAATTCACTTTGGAAGCTCAAGGAAGTTTAGATAAGTATGAGAATGGTTTAGAAAATTAAACTTGTAATACATGACAATTTAAAGAAGATGACGACTCATTTGGAATTAAAAAAAAATAAAAGACATGCTTAATTTGAGAGCCAGTTTTGCTGTTGGGGCACACCAGAAGGGCAGACAGGGTAAGACAACTCAAAGCAACAAGCTTGAAATACTCATTGGAAAAACTATTCCTTTGTCTCTGTAAATGGATGTTCCTTTGAAATGTCCAGCTTTCAAATGTCAGTTAGTGCATTTGATTAGACTTAATCAGTAACAACCCCGTGTGCAGAGTAGGCAGGAAAAGTAATAAGGAGACTGGGTTTGCTTGTGTGCACTTTTACCTTTTTCTACACTTCTACAAATACAGCATTTTGTCCTTGACATACTGTGATCTGTAAGTCACAAGGCTTGGCATGGCAAGCTACTAATTTATAGACCTTGTTTTTTTTTTTAATCTCTTAAAAATTATTTATTATGGAAATTTTTAAACATTTACAGAAGTAGAGAGACTGCTAAAACATATCTGATGTACTCATCACCCAGTCTAAGCAATTATCATGATTGACAAATCTTATTTTATCTGTATAGACACTCACTTCGTCCTTCTTCTACTCATATTATGGTGAAGCAAAGCCCAGACACCATAATTATTTCATTTTTAAAATGTTTCAGGATATGGCTAAAAAGTAAAGTCTTTTAAAATATGCCATTATTCCCATCTAAAACAAATTTTCTTGATTTGTGTTTAACACTTTTCTGTTGTATTGACCAGGGAAAATTTGAACATAAGACTTGAATCAAATAATTATGTCCCTTTTTCTTAAAGATACCATTATATTTCATCAAAGATGAGCATGAATTATTTCATGTTAAAATCTGTTTAAGCTCATGACATATTTTTTGTTCAATAACTACTTCCTTTATGTTAGTATATTAGTATATATATATATTTTACTTACATCAACATTTCTCCATCAAATGGCTTTGCCTCATGGAACAGATACCTGAATGGATCCTTTTCTATTACCACATACATGTCTTAATTGGAGTATGGCATCCTCTAGCTACAAGTATTTAGAAAAGAATACAAACATGGCATTTTGTTAAGCATTTGAATTATTCTCAGCATAATATCAGTTAAACCTCTGACAAGGGTACCTAGTGTCCTTGTGTTTGAAATAAATGTCTTAAACCCTAGATTGGATTTTCTGAGCCCAGCTCTATTCCAGTGATACCGTCAGAAGCATGGTTGGTATCATTAACTATGGTACAGTACTATTTAGTGCTTTGAAAAATGAGGGTAAGCTTAAGGTCCACTTCTGACTCTGGTAAAAGTCAATGAGTGGTGGTTAATGAGTAATCAATAAAAACTAGTATGTATAACTGTACTCTTACTAAATAGGTACATTCATGTTCTATAGGAAAAGCATAGACTCCAGTGACATCCTTGCTTTATAGAAAACCTGTGGAAACTTATAAGCACATCAGAAACAGATGGGTAAACTTACAACAAATACAAAGTAGTATATTTGGGTATTTTTAAGAAAATGGGAAGGTTCTGAATTACCTTACAGCCTCTTCATTCTTCCCTAAACCAAGAGAGAACGATTGTCCTATTTCTAACAGGCTTTAAATCAAGATATTATATTCCATTATGGAGCTGTGCCATCCCAAATTTGAAGGTAACAGGAAATTTTCAAGTTATGCTAGGTATTATAACATGGATGCTTCTATGCAGATGCTGGACTATGCCTATAATAAGCTCCTTAGCCCTCTATTGTTCAATGGGTAAATGTTGCTTTTCTCTACTTCATTTTATTTATATATTGTCAGTTGTGTCAGTCAGGAGAGGTGAGGTTATGCTGCACTAACGAAACATTTCAGAGGCTTATGTCTCATTCACTTAAAACACCCTGAGGGTCAAGGCATCACTCTTGAGGCAGCTGTCCTCCATTTGTTGGCAGAGTTACTTTCTAATTTATTTCTTTGAACATTGTTAAAATTCTACACTTTATGTTCGCTATTTTGGCAAGGAGCCAAAAAATGGCACTACTTTTTCTTTCTTTCTTTCTTTATTTTTATGTTACAGCACTTCCACGTCAACATAGACTTCCATGAACACCTTGGCAGTAGAAGCGAGAGCATGGTGAATGGTGTACCAATTCCTAAATGTTTTCACATGGAAGGGGCACATGACCCTTTCATTCTCATTTCACTGGCCAAAGCAAGCTACCCAGCTATACTCAAGCTAAGGAGGCAAGGAAATGCAATCTTTCTACGTACCTTAAATGAGAGACTTGAAAGTTTTAGTGGGCTTATTGATGTCAATCATGACAGTTCTATTCTGATTAATTTCTTTGAGTATTGCTGAAAATCTCTTCTTTAGAATAGTTATGGTGAAGAAACAAATCAAAGACACAATGTTTTCCTCCCAGATATTATATATTACTAAAGATATTTTGATAACTCCATATCATTGGTGTTCAAGCTTTAATGTGTATATAAATCACCCAGGACCTTGTTAAAAATGCAGATTCTGGTTCAGTCAAGCTGAGGTAGGGCCTGGATTCTGCATTTTTAAAGGCCTGAGGAGCATACTTTGAGTAGCGTGCCTCTGGTCTATCATTCTATTTTGAGAGCAAGAGGCATCATGATTTTAGTTGTATTCAAACAGAAATTTAGGCCATTCTTCCTCCCCACCCCCATCTGAATTAAGGACGGTGTCTCAGGGTGATAGTTGCCAAACATGTAGGAAGAATGTCAGCACAACTCAAAGCATGCTTCTGAATGATAATTGGCTTTGTGTTCATTCATATTAAAACAGGACTGCTAGGAAGAAAAGAAACCTAATTGAACACTCAAAGCATCCCACTAAATCCAGCTTCTAATTATGGTGGGGCTCACACAGCAGGGACACTAAAAAGAAGAGGAGATACTGAAAACATCTTTATACTCTTTTGCTCTTAAGAGCCCTTCCTGAGATCAAATGCAATTTGTGCGAAGGAGGCAGCAACTGACAAGCTTTACCCCCAGCAAGCAAGCATTGCAGAGACAGGGCATCAGAGCACTTGTCATTATGCTTCAAGTTTATCTAATTATTAATAGAACACTTATTTTTTCCTCTGATCCTTTACTAATTAAGATTCTTGCATGTTTTAAACATTTCACTTAGCACTTAGGATTCCAAATGAGTTGGCATTTGTCTCCAAGATGCAGATTGGCTTCAGAGGGCTGTATTAGAGTCGGTATGAATGCGCGTTTGGGTAGAAACAAGGCTGGACTGGGTGAGAACCTTCACAGGCAGTTCTCATTTTACCCAGAGGCTGTTTTCTTCCTTTGCTCATTTGTAATGCTAACCTGTGATGGTGGAATGGGTATATTGCTATAAATTAACAGCAATGCCTCATACTTCTTTTTCTGCAGGTGTAATTCAAAGAAGTGTCACAAGAAATAGCAAAGCTATATATTCTTGAAAAATCCCAATTACTTTAAATTACCACAAAGTGATTTCAAAATCAACCTCAGAACTGCTGCCCTTGATTTTCTTGCAATTAGTTAAAAGGGCAGGAGATAGAGCAGTAAGTATTGTGGTATATTACACAGTAGTTACATTTTTTCATGATCAAGGAACTTTTAGTTTATAGCTTCTTTCCTTTGAACTAATTTATTGAATGAGATAATAATTCTAGGCCCATTTCCTTATTATGCTGACACTCAATTTCTGGGGCTTGGGCATATTTCACTTCCCTTTTATCATTAAAATATTTAAAACTATAATTTAAAATCTTAGCAAATGCTAATTTTTTTCATGTGATAAACTGAAACTTCTTGGTATTATCCCAGGGAATCCAGCAATGCCTGAATCCTGCCTAGGGAAAGCTGCTCTTCTTCAGGAGGCTCTGATGAAGACAGATGCACAACAGGCGATGACAAAGGCAAATGCCCCTTGAGTCCTCATACTCGATTTCCCAATGCAGGATTCTTTGTTAAACTAAGCTGCACCAGGAGGCTCAGGCTGGAGGCTTGAGAATATTTCTTTTTATGCCATCAAGACTAAATCCTTATTTTACCATCTACAGATTGACATAGAAAGAGCAACCAAAGAGATCAGATAATTTCAGGATGTGTGAGTACATACAGTGATGTGTTAAGGACTACTCATTGGGAAAGGATCTGGCACACTTATTTGCTATGTGGAGGGGAGTGGGTGGTTCTCATGAGCTTAGGCACCTTGGGAGATTGAATGACTTTTTGGGCAATGCTCCTTTATTGATCAAAATGGTGCACTGAAGGGAGTTGTTCATAGACCCTGGGGAAGATAGGGAAATAGCAACCTTATATCCTACAGTTCTCTAAGGTCTAGGAATCAAGGAGGCAGAGGAAGAGGTTTAAGGCTCTGGAAAATATAGTCGACAATATATTTTGAGCCCTAGTTACAGACCCAGGGGTAGTGATAGGCCTGGGATATGCTATATGGATGCCTCTTGTGTTCTGTAGAGTGAATGCTGAAGTAGTAGGTATGCCCTAAAGGTTTAGTAGGAGCTGAGAGCATTTGGTAGGAGTCGTTGAGGGAGAAAGAGCAAAGATGTAGACAGGTGAAATATGAATTGTGGGATGGTGAAGCCAGGAATACTGGCAGCTGCTCAGCTATAAATTCAGGGCCCTCAGTCATAATCTTTTGATCTCTTTTTACTATTTGCAAATTGCAAATAAAGACACATCAAGTTCTAGTGCAAATATAGAAACTATCCACGGATTCATCTATTATTCTACTGATCAGTCTATTCACTCAACCTTGTATCAAGAGAAAAAGGGTGAGTAGTGATCATTTCTGTTTTTTCTTCTCTGGCTAGAATCTCTGTTCTTGTGCCTTTTCCACTGTTCCCACAAAGAGCATTCACGTATACAGCAATTGCTTTAGAAATTACAAATATATTTTAAAAATATATTTAAATGGGAGAACGGATGAATGGAGTCATGCAAAGACCCCTATATCGAACACATTTTTCTAAAGACCCTGTATTTCTCAATGCCAAATCAGTTGATTTTACCCTGTATTTGGAGTACTGGACGTATTATCCATGGATGCAATTTTTAAGACTTATTCCAGCTTGCAATGGACTGAATGTTTGTGTCCCCTATAACATTAATAGGTTGAAGTCCTAATCCCCAATGTGGTGGTATTTGGAGATAGGACTTTTATGGAAGTAATTAAGGTTAAGTGAGGTCAGAGTGGTAGAGCCTTGATCTGATAGAATTTGTGTTACTTATAAGAAGATACACCAGAGAGCTAACTTTTTCTCCCCATGTGTGTGCAAAAATGAGCTCACATGAACAACAGTGGAATGGTAGCCACCTATAAGCCAAGAAGAGAGGTCTCAGAATGACACCTACCTTGCTTGCACCCTGATCTTGAACTTTCCAGCCTCCAGAATCTTGAAAAATGAATTTTGTATTGTTTAAGCCATCCAGTCTATGTTAATCTGCTATGGCAGCCTGAGCTGATTCATATACCACTCTTAGTCTCCACTCATATGAAACGTATATGGAGATGGTCTGTAAGTTTAAAAGTTTTTTTCTTAATGGAAAAATTTTCAAATTTCAAAAGCTATTTCTCCTTGAATATTGTGAAATACCTAATCAGATGCAACTTACTTCAGGACAGTTTCCTTTTGGTTATTTTCTAGATTCTTTCTTGGTCATTCTATCCATCACCATATTTTGACATCTCAAATCTGCTAAAGACTCCTGCTGAGAGCATTTCTAACACTAACATTACTCAGAGTAGTTGACTTTCTCAGAAAACTTTCACATTTGATTATCTCTTCTCTCTGATGTGTAGTCAACCTCTTCTTGCCAACAGAATGCTTCTCTTTGACTTATGTTGTGGTTATTTGACCTCCTCCCTCATTACTGTTTAGCTACTATACTATTTTTCTTTTCCACTTGCTTTTATACAAAGTCTCAATTTTATCACTTAACACTCATCCAGTCACCTAATGTCATTGGCCTCTACTCCCATTCCTTTACTGAAACAGTTCTTTCTAAACTCATTAATGCGTTTTTTATAGCTAAACCCTAAGAATGTCTTTTGGTCTTTCATATGTGACTTTGAATTGCATTCAACACTTAGTCACTGTCTCTTCTTGACCCAGTCTCTTAGCTTGCTTTTCACAATATAAACCTTTCCTATTTGCACCCAACTTCTCTGTGTGTGCTTCTCCTTTGCAGACTCCTTCATCACCTTTTTCCTGGATTGTAGAGCTTCTCTAAGCTTGTTCCAGAGTCCGCTCGTCTTCTCACTCTGTAGTCTCTCCCTAGGCAACAGTATTTATGCCTAAGGTTTTAATCACTTCTTATAAATAAGTGACTCACAAATTCATACTTTTGTTTGAAACCACTCCTTTTGGCTCCAGGGTATGCATTCTCTTTCTTGACTGCTCTGTTAGATGACTTAAAGACACTTTAAGATCAACAGATTAAAAATAAACTAATGAACCCTTACCTCAATCCTGGCCTTCTTGAGTGTTTTATCTTTGCCATGGAATCATCATTTATCTAAGATATTCTACCTAGAATCTCAGCAGTCATTCTTGGCACCTCATTTCCCTCATTCTTGTATTTACTCATTTAACATTTATTCCACAAATATTTATTAGGTGCAGTTATGTACCAGACATCGTTCTTAGTGTTGGACATACATCATCAAGTGAGTTTATATCTAATTCATCACCCAGTCCTGACAATTTTATATCCTATGCATAACCAACTCCCTTCATTTCATCCCTTCTCCTCGAAGCTATTATCATTTCTCTACTGCAATAACCTCCCATATAGTCTATCCACATAGTTACTGGAACAAACTTTCCAAAGGCTGTAAATGCCACTTCATCTCACCCCTTCCCCGGCTCTTGATTAAAACCTCCCAGTTCTTTTAGAATGAAAAAAAGTCATTAGTGTCACTTAATGGACTGTGTCAGCTGTTGTCCCTGCTATCTCTCCAGTCTCATCTATCATTACACTTCCACATTCTCCTTGTACTTCAGTTACTTTGCATCCCTTTTGCCACACATTTTTTGAATATTGTTCTGCCCGTTTTATTCATGGTTAATATCACTTCATAGCTCAGCACAATTTTCACTTGTACAGAGATAATCTCCTTGCCTTCCCAGACTAGATCTAACCTTATTACTTACTGTACACACCCATGGAGCAGGACCAGGTCTTTGTTTTCACCCCACAGAATCTACAATACTCAGTGCAATGCCTGGCTTATATTAGGGGTTAATTAGTATTTCTAAATGAGCGAATAAGCTTTTTCACTGAATTTTTAAAAAAATGTATAGCCTAAGCCTTTTGCTCATTTGCTCATCATAATGGAGTCCTTTGGTTTGCATGGGCCTTTGCTGCTGCTTTTCTTAGGCTCTCCTTAGATTATTTATCTCTGTCCTAAAGTGACCTTTTAACCAGTTCCATGTAGGCACTGCCATCTCTGATTATTTAAGATGCAGTAAAGATTCTCAGACTGTTTACCCTAAACCAATGGCAATCATTGGGGAATATGCAAATTAACGCCAATTACTTGCATTTATCAAAATTTTCATTTAAATCTCATAGCTGAGCTATACACAGTCACATAAATGATTTTAAAAACTGGTATTCACAGGAGAAAACATTGTAATTATGCTGGGGTGGGAAAATGACTGACAGAGGAAGACAGAACTATTTTTGTTGCTTAATTTAGAAAAGTGCCCTAACAGTTCAGTTATGGTCTTATGACTCTGCCAAAGTCAGATGCAAAAACTTGGCATGTTTAAATTTACATTTTCTTTTGTTTTCTTTATCCTGCATGTTTCCTACAGTGCTAGTGAGGGGTAAAGAGGAGAAAAAAGTGGGTCAAAGAGTAATGTGGAACCTGTATAAGCCATCAAATTGAAAGTTAATCCAAAGATTAATAAGTTACCAAAAAAAAAAAAAAAACCTCAGCTGCTGCTGTTATTTACCTGTATTGGGCACCCAATCTTGGGACAACCTCTTGACTTCTTAATAACATGGGGTCAATAATACACCTCTCACAGGGAGGTCAAAAGGATCAAATGAGGTCATACATATGAATATTCTATGAATTGCTATGCCACACAGTTAGCTTCTGTGATAATTATTTTTATTGCTAATAACCAGGACTCTGGACTCCTTGGTATTTATGTCCAAGATTTCTTGACATAGCCAACTCTTTTTAGTGTGTTGTTCCATGTGTCAGACACTAAGTACCTTACAAATATTCATTTAATTACTATAACAACTTTATTATAAAATAAGTACTGTTATTTTCTCACATGCAGATTAAGAAACTGAGGCAAAGGAAGGTTTACTAGCTTGCTAAAAGTTAATGTCGCATGACTAGGAGGCAAAATCTTCTATTTGGAAAATAATGATCTCATTCTGGAAAAATTCCACCTCTTGGCTTAAATGCTACTTCTTTAACTTATCTTTCACCCATGGAGTGCATGGAAGACGTGCACTGTATGTGTAGGACTTAGCTGCCATGAAGGAAAGTTATTTTCTCCACTTTCTGTTTGAGTGTCCCACTGGCTTTGCTTTGTATCTCACGTCAGGACTGTGATACAGGCTTTTACTTCAAGATAGGATTTACTGTTTTACTTTAATTTCCTCTCAGGATACCATGCCAGACTGCTTTTGAAATTTTGTTATTCTCTGCATCGATGATTTGTCCTTTGAAATAGAGAAATAACATTTGTCATCCTGACATTTGGAGATCTAGACTGTGCCATTTGTCCCTTCTTAGCCTTGTTTTAGGTAGTAAATCAGGCAAGGTATTGGGGGTGTCTTGGTTGGAGAAGAGATGGTATCCACAATAAGAGTTTCTCAGTGTCAGGATGTTGTGGATACAAGATTTGGGATCTTTTGTTTCAGAATATTTTTACCTGATGCAGAAATACTGTTCTTTATTGTTCTTTTCTTTTCATAGATGAAGTTTTGTTTTTGTTTTTAACCTCTTTCCTTCTTACATAGCACTGAGTTCAGTTTGGCATTTATCTTCATTAGTGGTGGATGTTGGAGCCCTAGTACTTCTGACATAATCTCAAGATTATCCACATTTATTATTTCTATTCTTTCTTCAAGGTAACTTTGGAGATAGAAGTCTTTGGACTAATAATTTGATCTGATTTTTAGAATGATATGTTTAAATTATCTTTTAATCTTTGCTGTGTAAACCATAGTTATCTTTTTATGTGTGTTACTGTGTCTAATTCAAATTTAGTAAATAGTTGTTAAGTCTGTCCACTTAAATTTGAAATGATTTTGAATCTCAAAGCAAAATCCTAAAGGTGCGAATAAGAGAATAGTAAGACATTTTGTCAACATTAGTTTTGAACTGTTGTAAGAGTCACCTTTTTAGCTATGTAGAAAAAATGTTTAGAAATGGAAAATGTCTAGCGTCGTCTAGTATTCTGGTTCTTTCTTGTGCCTTGCATACACTTGAATTATACTATTTTGACATAATTAGGTTGATGAATATAATGGGAGACAATTCTTGTATGTTTTACATATAAAATCAGTGGCAAACAATGAGAGGTAAATGTGTTGCTGTTTTAGACTTTCTGAAGCCCTAAACTATGGTTGCCAGTTACATATAGGACAACAAGTTAAATCTGAATTTCAGATAAACAGTGAATAATTTTCTAAATATAAGCATGTACCAAATATTGAATGGAATATATTTATACTAAAAAATACTGTTTACCATGTAACAGGGTGTCCTGAATTGTTATTTGCTAAATTTGGCAACTTTATCCTAGGTCTCGTTAGTATCCGTTGACTCTGATTGGACACTGATTTTCATCTCTAGTCTTTTAAGTGTAGCTAAGAAGTTTATATCTCAAAGTCAAATCTGCCTAGAAATGGGATTTCATGCCATTATGAAAGTAATCAGACAGATAGGTAAATAGGTAAAAGAGGACCATGCAAGGATTGTGATTAACCCACCTCCATCCACTTAAGGCCCATAAAGAAAAGCAATAAAAATCACCCCTCATGCCAATCTGTCCTAGAAACAGGTAGCAGGCTAGAAGGAAGCCCATTAAACTTTATCCCAGCAGCGTGGCAGGCCCTCATCCTGTCTATTCTACAGTTCTCAGAATGGGTGAGCCTTCTTTGTTTTTTTCTGTGACGGAGTCTCTGTCACCCAGGCTGGAGTGCAGTGGTGCAATCTCAGCTCACTGCAACCTCCGCCTCCCTGGTTCAAGCAATTCTCCTGCCTCAGCCTCATGAGTAGCTGGGATTACAGGCATGTGCCACCACGCCCAGCTAATTTTTGTATTTTTAGTACAAATGGCATTTCACCATGTTGGCCAGGCTGGTCTTGAACTCCTGACCTTGTGATCTGCCCGCCTTGGTCTCCCAAAGTGCTAGGATTACAGGCGTGAGCCACTGTACCTGGCCGAGGCTTCTTTCAGGTTGACAGCAATACTGCACAGATGTAAAAGCAGCCGAGAAGCACCACAGGGCTCCAACTAATTCCTTATTCAGTGCAGGCTCTGCATGCCCTCAGCCTTGCTCCCTGGCTTCCTTCCTGTCCTGCCTTTTGTTCCTCCCAGCTCTGTACAACTACTTTCTGCTTCAGTCATCAAACCCTGTTGAGGTGCCCCCACTTATTCATAATCTACTCTTTAAACTCATCCGCAATACTTAGCACAATATTTTGGACCTTGTAGATATTTAACAAATTGTCACACAGAACAAGATGCTACAATTCAATCACAATAAAGGCAAGTGAAAAGAAAAACTCCAAACTGCTCAGATCCTATTTAGCTTGTTAGATTTTTAAATTATTTGAGAAATCTTATTGGAAGAATGTTGTTGACAGGGCTTATAATGGTATTTGCAGTGACGGAATTGACCTCTATCATGGGCATGGGTCTTTTCTATGAACCTTAGATTATCAATCCATCCCCATGCTAATTTATGTAAACAATGGTATTACAACACCATTGTGATAAATATTCACTTTCCCTTTTAATCACAAATCACACATAATAAAAGGGTCTTCATCAGGAATAATAAATAAGGGGAAGCCTGTTTAATTTGATTCACTTTCTCTATTTCTTTTCTGTTTACATAACATACTTTTCTTACAAGTTTTCCAGGTTTTGTCTTTCAATTTTCCTGGTTGTTGATATAACAACTTATTGTTGGAGAAATAAGCTGAAATTCATCTTGATATAAAAAGTATAATTTCATTTGATGGTTCCTATTTTACTAATCTTTTTATATTTCAAAGTGTCATTTTTCTGTGGCTACAACAAAGGGTTGTTTGAGCTTTGATTCAGAGACTTGGTCATTCAAATCTCCATATTCTTAATGACTTTTAGGGAGATGGTTGTTACCCAGAATGCTTCTGCCTCCTGCCTCATATACTTCTCATCTTCAGGAATACCATTGATCCAGATATTCAAATCATCTGTAACTCTTTCTTAAAAATGGAAAGTTTGTTGATACAAGAGGAAACTTCTTAAAAATCTGGGTCTCTTTTTTGCCCCAGAAATGAATGACTAACCACTTATTTAAAAAAAACCTGAACTAAGGAAAATATGCTCAAAACACTGACAGTTCAGTCAGGATTGCTATTCTAACAGAAAAATATTTGAACTCCAGGCAAGGGTTTTGACCTTTGTGTTCTTCCCCAAAGCAGGCTGTCTGGCTGTCAAGCACTCAGATAACTTTTTCCATCCTATGACAGCTTCTGCAGTGAAAGTGACAGTCTATCTGCAGTGGGACAACATGTGGCTGCTTGATGTAGTGTAGCAGAGGGGGACATCACTGTTTTTCTAAGGCTTTCATATGGGACTGATTAAGTTAATCGTGAGAGTAAGGTAGATCCCGTCACTCCCCAGGGACCAGAGAGTTCAGGACAACACAGTTTTGTTCAAATCAGCTAAAGTAATGACAAACAGGGTATTTAAAAAAAATTTAGTTATTCTCAAATGCCTCCTCACAAGGTTAGCTTGTGCCAGATACCTGAGTGAGCATCATTTCCATCTTACTTCCTTACACATCAAAGTTCTAGGAAGTGTCTCTAATCAAACAAGCACAGCTGGAAGAAAGATCAGTTATCATGGCCAGTATTCTACTGGTTTCATTTTTGGTTAGAAATTCACTACAGTCCAAATGCTTTTAGATCCTTTTCATCTTAAGAACAATATATGAAACTTATTGCTTATAATTATCATTTTTGTCAACATATTTGTGTAATTATTTCGTGTAAAAATATGGTTGGTTCTGTGATTTCTACTTGCGTTGTTGTCTTTAGGAAGCCCAGATTAAAGCTTAGTAGCTAGACCATCCTGGCTAACATGGTGAAAACCCATCTCTACTAAAAATACAAAAAATTAGCCGGGCGTCGTGGCAGGTACCTGTAGTCCCAGCTACTTGGGAGGCTGAGGCAGGAGAACGGCATGAACCCGGGAGGCAGAGCTTGCAGTGAGCTGAGATTGCACCACTGTACTCCAGCCTGGGCGACAGTGCGAGACTCTGTCTCCAAAAAACAAAAACAAAACAAACAAAAAAAGGCTAAGTATCTCAGCTGACTTCTGATTGAGTAGATAAGGACTGGTAAGGGACAGAAATTCATAACTGGATACTAGGCTCACAACAGGGGACTGAGTTTCCTGTTCTAGTTCTGTCACATATCTCATGTTTTATCCTGAGGAAGTTACTTAACCCTGGATCTGAATTTTCTCATGGTTAACAAACAAGAGGGGTCAGTTGAACGCTCCTTAAAGGCTACTCTAAATCTACAATTTAGTGATGGTACGTGACCTGTCAGTCAAAGGGCTTCTCATGATTATGAGAGTGCGGTGACCTTCACTTCAGGCCCTTGTGTGTGTTATTCTTCACATATGACTTTTTTTCTCTTGTTCGTTAGGGATTGTGCTGTGTCTGCACAACATTCTCTTTCAAAAGACACACTCATAACAGCCATTTATCAGTTTTAGTCTAGAGACACTATTTTCTAAGCATGATATTTGTGGCTTTCTCTCAAGCTCCAAAGTGTAACATTACTCAGAATTGTCTGCTCATAAATAGGCAGGGTTCAAAAGATATAGATTTTTTTTAATAGAACATGGCTCGATGTGGTTTCAGACTGCTCTCAAGTGTTTGTCTTGAGAGCAAGTGACATCGAGTCTCTTTTTGTTACCCTCAAATGGCCTTACTCTCCTTGTCGCTATTTTGAATAAACAGTAACAAATAGATGAGAGTACTTCATTTTTGGAGGCAAGGAGGGGGACAGAGGGAAGGATAAGGATATGTAGGAGTATGTTTGTATGCACTTAGGGAGGTTCAGGGAGGAATATCATTTGGAAAATGGTTTCCTGAAGGAGCAGTTTAGAATTTGTTTTGGTGTAAATTGAGCCAGAAGTTTGAAAATAAAAAGAGACTTCATAAATGCTTGCTCTTTGTATAACCACCTTGTTAAATAAATGCAGCATTTGGACCAATTCTGTTTTTCTAATTCCATTGCACACTCGGGAAAGCAGAAGGCATTTTGCATTATACAGAATCTGGTGTTTGGTTATTTGGAGAAGAGGGTTGCTTTACCCACTAGGTCACAGTAAATGACTACAGATGCTAAGAATATGTTGATGGTGTCAGCAGTAAAATCTTTGCCACACAGATTGTGCAAAATTGCAAGAGGGCAGGAAATAATTCATTTTGCTAACAGTCTATTTCCCATCTGCAATTTGTACCTGTTGAAGCTGAAAGTGCTCTCCTTGTTTTGAGGCTGTCTTTGCTTCCCCTCCTTGCTCTCTGTCTCCTTTATTTGACAGACGTGCAACTCTTAAAGCCTTAAGTTCAGATAAGTGTTATTAACAGCAACCTTTACAGTCCACTGGGGATTAATGTAATTTTTTTGGTCTGTGTTTTTACAATCGTTTCAAGATGCTGGAATGTAGATGGAGTTGTTGTTTAAAAAAATGTTTAGACAGGTTGATTCATTTAGCTACCCAGCAGGATCTGAGCACTTTTTCTAAAGTTAAATTCCAAAGAAGAAAATTGATTACACACCCTCATCCACATACACAACCACCACCCACAACACACAACTACATACAATCAGTGTGACAGTGATTTACAGATCAGGCAAGATGTGTTTTCTTAGCTATGAATAGATTGGGTATTATTGGTAATATTTAATAAAATATTTTAAAGCACTTTTACTTTGGTTTATTTTTCCTTTGTATGAGACATTAAATAGATGTTCATATGATCATATTCTTACAGAATCTTCATTTTTCAATAATTGAACCCACCAGATTCTAGTAGAAATTAAGAGGTTTACTTTATATGTTGAGGGTGGGTGGTTGTATTTTATTTTACTATTTTACTTGTTTGAGTTTAGCTGACACAGTTGAAAAAAACTCTTTTGTCCTGTTTTTTTTTTTTTCCCTATGGGGGAAAAAAAATATATATATATATATTTTTAGATGGAGTCTTGCTCTGTCACCCAGGCTGGAGTGCAGTGGCGCGATCTTGGCTCACTGCAAGCTCCGCCTCCCAGGTTCATGCCATTCTCCTGTCTCAGCCTCCGGAGTAGCTGGGACTACAGGCACCTGCCACCACATCTGGCTAATTTTTTGTATTTTTAGTAGAGACGGGGTTTCACTGTGTTAGCCAGGATGGTCTCGATGTGACCTCGTGATCCACCTGCCTCGACCTCCCAAAGTGCTGGGATTACAGGTGTGAGCCACCCTGCCCGGCCAATATATTTGAGAGATACAAAATGCAGTTTGTTACATGCATATATTGCCTGGTGGTGAAGCCTTGGCTTTAATGTAAGTTTTCCCTAGTACTCAATGTCTCATTTGGCTTTATGAGGACTCAAGCTTTGTACAGAAAGACAGGGGTCAAAAAGAGCTCTGAGGGTATTGAATTAGTACATTTGGTGGTGTGGAGGTTAGAGGGCAAGTGGCCTCAAGATTTCTCACGGTCTCCTAACAGCTTTAATGCTTTGCAAAATGAACTCAATTTAGAGCAGCTAGACTCAAGTCAAATAATAAAAAGTAGGAGACCTTTATACTGCATATTCCATTTCAGTCCCTTCAGGCTACTTTTTTCTTCCAACCTCCAAATAATACTCTGCACTTTTGCCTGCCATACACAAACACACAAAAATAAAATGAGACAGACCCTAACCTCTATTTCTGTTTGAGATCTTATCAGGTTTGCTAGCTTATTGTCTATTACCTTCCTTCCCTAAAAGATTAGCTGATGTTAGTTAGGGTGATCCATTTCTTACGGTGGCTGCATTACACAAGATTATAGGTCAGGTAAAGAAATGATACACAATGAGGAAGATACTCTGGGCTAAGTGTCCTTTCAAATACTATCCTACACATAACGACTTTTTCTGTTTGGAAAAAGACAACCATTACACAGTCAGCATTAATAGAGATACAAAAGATGCTAGGTAAATAAAACATGACTTTTTACTTCATTAAATGTAGGCTTGTATTAAAGTCCTTTTTTGGGTCATATTTAGCACTTAAACTGAATGATATAGGAAGAACTGAATAATTAGATGTAAATTGAAAATATTTTAAATGTTAATTTTCACGGCTATGACATAAATTGAGAAGCAGTGGAGCATTATAATAAGAAAAAGAACACTGAAATCAGAGGAACTGAGCTTTTATATTAGTTCTGCTCTATATTTACTGGGTGACCTTGAGCAAGGCACCTAGCCTCTCTGAACATTTTCTTTTTGATTATAAGATAGCTATCAAAAGATCCCAGAGAGATGGGTCAAGTTTCTCTAAACATGGAAGGTGGGATTGAATGTTAGGTATCATTACTAACAAGTAGTTTCTAATCTTTTTTAGAAATATTACTTGCATATTCGGCCAGGCATGGTGGCTCATGCCTGTAATCCCAGCACTTTGGGAGGCCTAGGTGGGCGGACCACCTGAGGTCAGGAGTTCAAGACCAGCCTGGCCAACGTGGTGAAACCCCATCTCTACTAAAAATACAAAAAATTAGCTGGGCATGGTGGTGGGCACCTGTATTCTGAGCTACTCGGGAGGCTGAGGCAGTAGAATCGCTAGAACCTGGGAGGCAGAGGTTGCGGTGAGCAGAGATTGCACCATTGCACTCCAGCCTGGGCAACAAGAACGAAACTGTCTTAAAAAAAAAAAAAAGAAAAAAAATACTTGTGTATTAATTAAAAACCTATTAACTATGACATGTGTAGTAGAAAAAAGAGATAACAGGGCATGGCAAAGCAGACTTCTAAAAGATTGGGATGATTATGTACATAGCTTGAATTTATTGATTTAATGCTAATTATTTTTAGCTTGAGTGAATTTGTCAGACATATAATATTACATGAATATATCTTAGCTAGTTGGATTAGTTTATTTTTCCATGTACTTTTCAAGGTAGTATTAAACCACTGATAGCTACCATATGGGATATTAGAGAATATTACAGTTACTTTACTTTAAAGTATTATTTTGGGCAATGCTTTTAGATAAAAGTATAGTAATAAGTGCACTCTTAGATTTGTATTTTTTTAATCCATTAGAAGAGATTGAAAGGAAAATAAAAGAAGTATCAGCAACCCTAATGAAGTCAGTTTAATACTATAATGGAGAAAACAGTAGACTGTCATTTCACTCAAGAAGAGTTAGAGTGGTATGAAATCCCCATTTGTTGAAAACAGCAGAACCACCCATTTATAAGGCTGGTACCCGGAATATCCCTGACCAACATGCCTAGAACCTAGTGATTGAAATTCATAGCTGGAATAGTAAATTTTTAATGAAACTTTGTAAATCCCTGGACTTCTTGGCAACATACGTAGCCTACGAGAAATAAGAAGAAATATAAGTGAACTATTTCTGCTACTACGTTTAAAAGGAGGTTTTAGGGAAGCCCGTGAAAGGCTATAATTGATCATGAGACACCAACTAGGGGCACCCAGGGAATTGCTCTGGTGACCTCTGAGGTACCTGTTGTTCTTACCTTTCTGCGGAGAAACTCCCAATTATGTGCAATGACATGTGGCTGGGTTCCTGTAGAAGGAGGTGAAGGGAACATGCCTTATGCTCACAGAGTATTAGAAATTCAAGGCCCTTTAACATTATCTGGTTTAAACTTGCTTTTGGTGGATGAAGTAAGTAGAATAAAGTAGCTTGTCTGAATTCCACAAACACTGATTGCCCCAAGGAAACAGGATGCAGGTAACTAATATATATTGAATATCTGTTATTTTCCAGATTATACATTCTATATCATAAATCTACCTTTGGATATTATTATATCTATTTTAAAGATGAGAAAATTGAGATTCAATAAGGATAAGAAATTTTATAAAATTCACTTGCTTGTTATTTGCAGTATTTAACCCCATAATGATCTCACCTTTTCACTGGTCACATTCTGTCCTCAGAACTGTAACTAATAATAACAAAAAACTTTCACCTCGCTCTTTTTCTTTTGTATTATGATTTGCCACTTCCAAAAGTGTTGAACATGTTTAGACAAGGTGTAATAAATAATCCAAGAAAGGAGACAGGAAGAAAAAATATTTTATGCAGATGAAGCAAAATCAGTGCCAAGATGAAGAAAGTGGTAAGTGGATAAACGTGGAAAAACAGCGTGAGAGAAGGAAAGTACATTCACTACTTTTGGAGCTATATAAAGGTCTGAAAGCCTAGAAAATGAAGCTGTACTTTTATCAGAAGATGGAAGAAACTAGACTACATGAAATCCTAAGATGCAAGAAATGGATAAGTTAAACACGACTACAAATGTTAGAATTAATGGTAGTTAATGCCTTTCAGCTGAGGACTCCAGAAAAAAGTAAACTGACATGCCTATTCAGGAACTGAGCTGTTTTCTGGTGGGGTGGGGGGAGGCATACATCTAAGCCATAAGTGAGACCTGGTTAGTCTCATTAAACCCACTAATCGGCCGCTTGCAGTGACTCACGCCTGTAATCCCAGCGCTTTGGGAGGCCGAGATGGGCAGATCATGAGGTCAGGAGTTTGAGACCAGCCTGGCCAACATGGTGAAACCCCGTCTCTACTAAAAAAAAAAAAAAAAAAAAAAAAAATTAGCCAGGTGTGGTGGCAGGCACCTGTAATCCCAGCTACTCGGGAGGCTGAGGCAGGAAAATCACTTGAACCCGGGAAGTGGAGGTTGTAGTGAGCTGAGACTGCACCACTCTACTCCAGCCTGGGCAAGAGAGCAAGACTCTGTCTCAAAAAATAAAAAATAAAAATGAAAAACAAAAACCCACTAATCAATTAAGTCCAGTTGGGACTGAAGGAACAAACAAAAAAAATTTGTTTTCAAACCATGTTCCAAATGAAACTTCCATAAAATGGGAAGAAAATAATGTGCTAAAATAATCTCATACACCATCACATGTTAAATTTTTGCTTTTAGGAAAGAAACTTAGTAGACTTTGTTTAGTTCAAATTTTCCAAGGACTTGACCTATGGAATACTTTTTTGGTGACATGTATATCAATGTATGGTGATACCAATTGGTTTATCAAGGTTTATCATGTGATGTGATATTTACAAAGAAAAAAGGAAAGAAATGTATATAAAATATATATAACTTTATATTTAAAATGTATATAACTTTACAACTTTAAAATAGAAGATTAATCGTAAGATTTTCAGAAGTTCCATTACTTCCTTACAATCTTATTAAGTGCAACAAGTAGTAAATTGGGCAGTTTGTCTTGGCTTACATTTAGTTTTCAAGGGACAGCTTGTTTTGATTAAAATATTTGTGTATCATTTACTTATTGCTTAAGCTTTCTAAGTTTGTATTCTATTATTATAGTTGTTTTGCATTTTAGCCCCAAATCCTGAAACACGGATCATTGGATTAAAATGTTTTATAAAAGCATAAAAGCGATAACAACTGTCAGGTAATGCATCATTTAAGAATAATCATGTGAATATAGAAAATCTGCATAGTTTTAGAAAAATAATAAAGTATAATAGGTTAACATAAGCAGCCAAAATAGAAAACTTTAGGTAAGAAATACAATGGATTATTCAGATGAATATGTGAAAATTAAATTTTATGGGATATGCAGTCTATTTATTTTGAAAACTGTATCAAATAAAGACTAAAAGCTGCATTTGTTGTGATGCTATTTTCAGATTACTTGTAAATCAAATCAATTGAAATTTTTCTAGAGTAAGAATAAGAATAAAGTTTTGATTTTTTTTTCCTTTTTTTAAATTTTTTAATTTTTTAAATTTTATTGTTATTATACTTTCAGTTTTAGGGTACATGTGCACAATGTGCAGGTTAGTTACATATGTATACATGTGCCATGCTGGTGTGCTGCACCCAATAACTCGTCATTTAGCATTAGGTATATCTCCTAAAGCTATCCCTCCCCCCTCCCCCCACCCCACAACACTCCCCAGAGTGTGATGTTCCCCTTTCTGTGTCCATGTGTTCTCATTGTTCAATTCCCACCTATGAGTGAGACTATGTGGTGTTTGGTTTTTTGTTCTTGTGATAGTTTACTGAGAATGATGATTTCCAATTTCATCCATGTCCCTACAAAGGACATGAACTCATCATTTTTTGTGGCTGCATAGTATTCCATGGTGTATATGTGCCACATTTTCTTAATCCAGTCTATCATTGTTGGACATTTGGCTTGGTTCCAAGTCTTTGCTATTGTGAATAGTGCCGCAGTAAACATACATGTGCATGTGTCTTTATAGCAACATGATTTATAGTCCTTTGGGTATATGCCCAGTAATGGGATGGCTGGGCCAAATGCTATTTCTGGTTCTAGATCCCTGAGGAATCGCCATACTGACTTCCACAATGGTTGAACTAGTTTACAGTCCCACCAACAGTGTAAAAGTGTTCCTATTTCTCCACATCCTCTCCAGCACCTGTTGTTTCCTGACTTTTTAATGATTGCCATTCTAACTGGTGTGAGATGGTATCTCATTGTGGTTTTGATTTGCATTTCCCTGATGGCCAGTGATGGTGAGCATTTTTTCATGTGTTTTTGGCTGCATAAATGTCTTCTTTTGAGAAGTGTCAATTCATGTCCTTCGCCCACTTTTTGATGGGGTTGTTTGTTTTTCTTCTTGTAAATTTGTTTGAGTTCATTGTAGATTGTGGATATGAGCCCTTTGTCAGATGAGTAGGTTACGAAAATTTTCTCCCATTTTGTAGGTTGCCTGTTCACTCTGATGGTAGTTTCTTTTGCTGTGCAGAAGCTCTTTAGTTTAATTAGATCCCATTTGTCAATTTTGGCTTTTGTTGTCATTGCTTTTGGTGTTTTAGACATGAAGTCCTTGCCCATGCCTATGTCCTGAATGGTAATGCCTAGGTTTTCTTCTCGGGTTTTTATGGTTTTAGGTCTAACATTTAAGTCTTTAATCCATCCTGAATTAATTTTTGTATAAGGTGTAAGGAAGGGATCCAGTTTCAGCTTTCTACATATGGCTAGCCAGTTTTCCCAGCACCATTTATTAAATAGGGAATCCTTTCCCCATTGCTTGTTTTTCTCAGGTTTGTCAAAGATCAGATAGTTGTAGATATGCGGCATTATTTCTGAGGGCTCTGTTCTGTTCCACTGATCTATATCTCTGTTTTGGTACCAGTACCATGCTGTTTTGGTTACTGTAGCTTTGTAGTATAGTTTGAAGTCAGGTAGCACGATGCCTCCAGCTTTGTTCTTTAGACTTAGGATTGACTTGGCGATGTGGCCTCTTTTTTGCTTCCATATGAACTTTAAAGTAGTTTTTTCCAATTCTGTGAAGAAAGTCATTGGTAGCTTGATGGGGATGTCACTGAATCTATAAATTACCTTGGGCAGTATGGCCATTTTCACGATATTGATTCTTCCTACCCATGAGCATGGAATGTTCTTCCATTTGTTTGTATCCTCTTTTATTTCATTGAGCAGTAGTTTGTAGTTCTCCTGGAAGAGGTCCTTCATGTCCCTTGTAAGTTGGATTCCTAGGTATTTTATTCTCTTTGAAGCAATTGTGAATGGGAGTTCACTCATGATTTGGCTCTCTGTTTGTCTGTTATTGTTGTATAAGAATGCTTGTGATTTTTGTACATTGATTTTGTATCTTGAGACTTTGCTGAAATTGCTTATCAGCTTAAGGAGACAGGCTGAGACAATGGGGTTTTCTAGATATACAATCATGTCATCTGCAAACAGGGACAATTTGACTTCCTCTTTTCCTAACTGAATACCCTTTATTTCCGTCTTCTGCCTAATTTCCATGGCCAGAACTTCCAGGAAACCCATCTCATGTGCAGAAACACACCTAGGCTCAAAATAAAAGGATGGAGGAAGATCTACTAAGCAAATGGAAAACAAAAAAAGGCAAGGGTTGCAATCCTAGTCTCTGATAAAACAGACTTGAAACCAACAAAGATCAAAAGAGGCAAAGAAGGCCATTACATAATGGTAAAGGGATCAATTCAACAAGAAGAGCTAACTATCCTAAATATATATGCACCCAATGCAGGAGCACCCAGATTCATAAAGAAAGTCCTGAGTGACCTACAAAGAGACTTAGACTCCCACACAATAATAATGGGAGACTTTAACGCCCCACTGTCAACATTAGACAGATCAATGAGACAGAAAGTTAACAAGGATACCCAGGAATTGAACTCAGCTCTGCACCAAGCAGACCTGATAGACATCTAAAGAACTCTCCACCCCAAATCAACAGAATATACATTTTTTTCAGCGCCACACCACACCTATTCCAAAATTGACCACATAGTTGGAAGTAAAGCTCTCCTCAGCAAGTGTAAAAGATCAGAAATTATAACAAACTGTCTCTCAGACCACGGTGCAATCAAACTAGAACTCAGGATTAAGAAACTCACTCAAAACCACTCAACTACATGGAAACTGAGCAACCTGCTCCTGAATGACCACTGGTACATAACGAAATGAAGGCAGAAATAAAGATGTTCTTTGAAACCAACGATAACAAAGACACAACATACCAGAATCTCTGGGACACATTCAAAGCAGTGTGTAGAGGGAAATTTATAGCACTAAATGCCCACAAGAGAAAGCAGGAAAGATCCAAAATTGACACCCTAACATCACAAAAGAACTAGAAAAGCAAGAGCAAACACATTCAAAAGCTAGCAGAAGGCAAGAAATAACTAAAATCAGAGCAGAACTGAAGGAAATAGAGACACAAAAAACCCTTCAAAAAATTAATGAATCCAGGAGCTGGTTTTTTGAAAGGATCAACAAAATTGATAGACCGCTAGCAAGACTAATAAAGAAAAAGAGAGAAGAATCAAGTAGACGCAATAAAAAATGATAAAGGGGATATACCACCGATCCCACAGAAAAACAAACTACCATCAGAGAATACTACAAACACCTCTAAGCAAATAAACTAGAAAATCTAGAAGAAATGGATAAATTCCTCGACACATACACCCTCCCAAGACTAAACCAGGAAGAAATTGAATCTCTGAATAGACCAATAACAGGATCTGATATTGAGGCAATAATCAATAGCTTACCAACCAAAGAGAGTCCAGGACCAGATGGATTCACAGCCGAATTCTACCAGAGGTACATGGAGGAACTGGTACCATTCCTTCTGAAACTATTCCAATCAATAGAAAAAGAGGGAATCCTCCCGAACTCATTTTATGAGGCCAGCATCATCCTGATACCAAAGCCAGGCAGAGACACAACCAAAAAAGAGAATTTTAGACCAATATCCTTGATGAACATTGATGCAAAAATCCTCAATAAAATACTGGCAAACCGAATCCAGCAGCACATTAAAAAGCTTATCCACAATGGTCAAGTGGGCTTCATCCCTGGGATGCAAGGCTGGTTCAATATACGCAAATCAATAAATGGAATCCAGCATATAAACAGAACCAAAGACAAAAACCACATGATTATCTCAATAGATGCAGAAAAGGCCTTTGACAAAATTCAACAACCCTTCATGCTAAAAACTCTCAATAAATTAGGTATCGATGGTACATATCTCAAAATAAGAGCTATCTATGACAAACCCACAGCCAATAACATACTGAATGGGCAAAAACTGGAAGCATTCCCTTTGAAAACTGGCACAAGACAGGGATGTCCTCTCTCACCACTCCTATTCTTTTTTTTTTTTTTTTTTTTTTTTGAGATGGCATGTGGCTCTGTCGCCCAGGCTGGAGAGCAGTGGCACGATCTGGGCTCACTGCAAGCTCTGCCTCCAGGGTTCACGCCATTCTCCTGCCTCAGCTTCCTGAGTAGCTGGGACTACAGATGCCCGCCACCAGGCCCAGCTCACTATTTTTTTGTGTTTTTAGTAGAGACAGGGTTTCACTGTGTTAGCCAGGATCGTCTTGATCTCCTGACCTCGTGATCTGCCCGCCTAGGCCTCCCAAAGTGCTGGGATTGCAGGCATGAGCCACCACGCTCGGCAAAATTTTGCTTTTCATAAAAAGTTATTGAATCTTGCTAAACTAAAAACCACAAAAATTACCGTGGAATTTTTTGAGATTTTATTCTTAAAATGTGTTAGTCTTGATATTGCCAAAAAATTATAAACTAGTATAATGAATGCTGAAAAAAAATTAAAACATTATTTGTAAGTTATGATTTTAAAATCAAATGACACTGTTGGATGTTGCCTAATACCAAAGATAGTTGATTTGGACAAGCAATTATGTTCATGTGCTTACTAAATATTAAGCAGTTTCATTTGGACAAAAAAAGTGATGTGCCTAACATGAATGCATTTTTGATAAATATGCAGAGTGTACGAGAGGAAAGTACTCAATGACTTTGTTTTAGTTATCACTAAATCTTATGCCACAGAAGAGATTTTTAAAAAGTACTAATCATTATATTTGAGTGGTGCTAAATGTAAAGGTGTTTTAAGATTGATACGGCAGAGTGTGAGCCATTTGTACAGGAAAAAATAGTGTTACTGTCCAGGCACGGTGGCTCATGCCTGTAATCCCAGCACTTTGGGAGGCCGAGGTGGCCAGATTCTGAGGTCAGGAGATCGAGACCATCCTGGCTAACATGGTGAAACCCCATCTCTACTAAAAATACAAAAAAAAAAAAAAAAAAAATCCGGATGTGATGGTGGGTGCCTGTAGTCTCAGCTACTTGGGAGGCTGAGGCAGGAGAATGTTGTAAACCTGGGAGGTAGAGGTTGTGGTGAGCTGAGATCGTGCCACTGCATTCTAGCCTGGGTGACACAGCAAGACTCTATCTCAAAAAAAAAAAAAAAAAAAAAAAAATTAGTGTTACTGGCAAAATGAAGTACTGAGTATTATGAATATGATGAAATTACTGTCAGTGTTACTACTTCTTTTCCACAAGTTTTAAGAAGAAATAGACAAAAACTTTTAAGACATGTTTTTCACTGAGGTGCTCTGGCTGTTAATGGGAAACAGTAGTTTTCAGAGTATAACATCTTCGCTTCAAAAATTACTGTTTTTGAAATATTTCTTCTTGATACTTAGGATACTTAGTATGTTAACTTCAGTGGCTTATTCAAATGATAAATCTTAGTGATATGTTTGAATCTTGAAAAGGCTAAATTTACTGCTTAAAAATAGAAATATCATGACCTTATTTATTTATTTATTTTTGATTAAAGTATAACAGGACTTAAAGTAAGGCTAAATTATGGAGCAAATGGCTCCAACCATGAGTCTGACTCTTACCCAATACTTGATGATTTTATTCACTCATCAGAAAAAAAGCATTGATAATATATAATGGTTATATCTACATTGATATCTAAGTGTTACTACAAAAATACTTTTCAGGGCCGCATTCAGTGTAGCAAATGAAAAATCTATTTGCAACAATCTTCCAAATTTAAATATTTCAAAGTGGTGTGGTTGCCAATGTATATTCTAAAGGAGCATTGAAAATATTATTATTTAAAAAATTTTTTTGTAGAGACAGGGATCTTGCTCTGTCACCTCAACTGAAGTGCAGTGGCATGAAACTGCATTTTCAGATTGCTGGGCTCAAGTAATCCTCTCGCCTCAGCATCCTAAATAGCTAGGACTACAGATACCATGCGCAGCTAATTTTAAAATTTTTTGTAGAGACAAGGTCTCCGTTTCCCAGGCTGATCTCAAACTCCTTGCCTAAGCAATCCTCCGACCTTAGCCTCCCAAAGTGCTGGGATTATGGGCATGAGTCATTGTGCCCTGCTCTGAAAATTGTTTTTGATGTGAAATTTCTTCATAATTTCTCATCGCTGTTTAACTTTCCAGCCATAACTATCTAAATTTGTTACCATTATGGTTGATCTTTAAGACAGAAAATAAATCAACACAGATGTGTACCTAACCTATAGCTAATTTTTACTGTATACCACTGCCATTATACAGAGACCTCAGCAAAATGTTAGAAGTATTATTATCCCCATCATTGATATAAAATTAATGAAAATACTGATTTTAATGTTTTATTTTTATAACTTAAAATATGGCAATTTTTACTTGAAATTAGTGATACTGATTTACGTTGAATAAGGAGTGTTTTGTAGATAAAATGTTTGAGAAACATTGATATAGAGGAATATTTTGAAAATTGGTAGATGAGAAACTCAAGGGTTTGGAGGTATGGAACAGAAAAACCATCAACAAGAGAAATTCTATGACTTTATAAATAAATAATAAATTTATTTAATATTTATTTATTTATTTTAAGATGGAGTTTCACTATGTTGCCCAGACTGGTCTTGAACTCTTGGGCTCAAAAGATCCTCTGACCTTGGCCTCCAGGTGACTTGGGTGCTGTTAAAAGCATTCAGTTTTTATATATTCACAAAGATGTTTGGAATTGGAACTTATGTTTAAAAGGGAACTTATATTTAGCTGAGACTACATGCTGTACTCACCATACTTGGCTCCAGAAATCCCATGGATTCTATTGCCAAAATTGAAACAAGAGAGGGGAGAGTCAGATGCTCAGGTTATTATATAAAAACAGCTCTGTTCCTGAGAACAGATGTGACAGAAAAATATTGGAAGAAACACTAGTAGGGTTTGGGAAATAAGGAAGAATGGAGGGAACAACACGCTTGGATGCAGATTCTCAATTCATTCGATTAATAATGATGATGTTTTCTGGAGATAGGTAACAAGTTGAGATGGAACTGAGTTAAGTGTCTGATATGGCTTCATGTCCCCACCCCAATCTCACTTTAAATTGTAATAATCCCCACGTGTCATGTGAGGGATCCAGTGGGAGGTAATTGAATCATGGGGGTGGGTTTTTCCTGTCCTGTTCTCATGATAGTGAATAAGTCTCAGGAGATCTGATAGTTTTATAAAGGGGGGTTCCCCTGCACATTCCCTCTTGCCTGCTGCCATGTAAGACATGCCTTTGCTCTTCCTTTGCCTTCTGTCATGATTGTGAAGCCTCCCCAGCCATGTGGAACTGTGAGTCCATTAAACCTCTTTCCTTTATAAATTACCCAGTCCTGACTATGTCTTTATTAGCAGCATGAGAATGGACAAATACAGAGTGTGAGGTAAGATTAGAGCCTAAGTCAGTTCAAATTATAACTGGTGCTCTGAACCCACGGTGACTGCCACTGGCTGAATAATACAATGGACACAAAGGCTATTTTTTGAGGAAATATCATGAACTAGATTTTGCTTGTGTAAAATCAAAGTCCTGTGAATTATCTTCCTGGGATATTAATTATGCAGTTGGATATGAGGATTTGGTGCTCATAGGAGCTGTGTGGGCTGGGCGTATCAAATTAGGTGGCATCGCGTTACATGCAAACCCTGGAATCAGTGAGTTTACTTAAGAAAAAAGTAGAGAGTGCAAAGAGAAAAGAGTCTAGAAAAACATACTTAAGAATCTAAATATTTAAAACCTAGAGGAGAAGCAGTTAAAGACCAAGAAAGAACCACTAGTAAGGCAAAAGGAGAATCAGCTGAGTGTGAAGTCACAGAATTCGAAGGAAAAGAATGTATGAGGAAGATAGTCAACTATGTGGAAATCAGCTGAGAAGTCAAGAAAAAGAGGAAAAATTCCACATAAGCTTCAATGTATAGGTGTATTGTTCAGGTTCATAAGTCACTGGATTCCTTATAACAAAGCACTGAATATGGGCCCAAAAAGGAAGTATATATAATTAATGGAAATCTAGACTCTGGATTCTAGCAAAAGTTGTTCATGGAATCTGGACAGAGGTAGGTTTAAATGAATTTGGATTGTTACATGCACCTTCTAAGGTCCTTCATTTAAGAGTGACTGGGGAAGTGAAGATTAGCAGAATCTTCATATTTGCAGGATATCCAACATTTATATTCTGGGTCTATAAGTACAAAGTTCAAATATGGTTTATTCAACCTTTGTTCCTATTCCTTTTATTTCCTTTTACACACCAGTATCTTCCTAAAGGTCACTTTTCTCTCACAGCGAAAGGGGTGTGTGTGTGTGTGTGTGTTTTTGGATGGACAGAATTCAGGGGATCCTGGGATAATCTTAGTGTTGGAATACGGAATTAGGAAAAAAAAAAACTCTCTCCAGTTTATTCTGTGAGGCAGTGTAATGATTTAACTGAATTTAAAAGCAGATTTTGAATAATTGTCACAAATGAATGTTTATGATTTGATAAGGGAAGTGTTTAATTTTATCCTAAGATTATAAACAATCCTTTGAAGCTCTGATTTCATGAAATTATTTATTTTTAGAAAAAAATTGCAAAAGTCTATTTCTATGAAAATTTTATATGGAAAGGAGCTTACTCAAAAACCCTTCACTTTTGACCATTTTACCAGACATGTAAATAAGTACTTATTCTATATTATATTTTGCAAAATAAAATTAATACTACAAAAGGAATAAATGGTTGGGGAAAAAACATTGTAATATTAGAAAACTTTTTTCTTATAAGTCATGGGGCCAGGCTCAATGGCTCACGCCTGTAATCCCACCACTTTGGGAGGCCAAGGCAGGCAGATCACATGAGGCCGGGAGTTTGAGACCAGCCTGGCCAACATGGTGAAACCCCATCTCTACTAAAAATACAAAAATTAGCCAGGCGTGGTGGCAAGTGCCTGTAGCCCCAGCTACTCGGGAGACTGAGACAGAGAATTGCTTGAACCCAAGGGGCAGAGGTTTCAGTGAGCCAAGATTGTGCCACTGCACTACAGCCTGGGTGACAGAGCGAGACTCTGTCTCAAACAAATAAAGAAAAAAACCAAAGTTATTTATCCTTCACTAGCTCTTTATGAAGTATAAAGTTTACACCATAGAAGTATCATCTAGGTATTAGGAGTACAAACTAGAAGATTGTTTATTTTGTCTTCATTCATAATTATAATAGATAATTACAAATAATACATAGTAAGTAGCAAAATTTATAGAGTTTGCCAGGGTTTTTTTATTATCATTTAAAAAAATAATTTTATTGCATATATTTAAGGTATTGTGTATATTTAAGGTAAGCATGTTTAAGGTATTACATATGCTTAAGGTTGCATATGTTTAAGGTAAAGTATGTTTATTGCATATGTTTAAGGTATTGTATATGTTTAAGTTAAGCATGATATAATGAGATACACCTAGTAAAATAATAACTATAGTGAAACAAATGATCATATCCACTATCTCTATACCAAAACTGTTAAGAGTTTTTATCAAAAAAAGGATATTGACTTTGTCAAATGCTTCTTCTGCATCAGTTGAGATGATCATGTGGATTTTGGCTTTCAGTCTGTGATATTTACGTATCAAATTGATTTTGTGTATGTTAAGCCAGCCTTGCATGCCAGAGATAAATCCCACTTGATTATGATGTGCAATATTTTTGATGTGTTGTTGAATTTGATTTGCTAATACTTTATTGATGATTTTTGCATCAATGTTCATCAGAGACATTGGACCATAGTCTTCTGTGTTAGGTGACTCTGGCCTCATAAATGTGTTAGGAAGTATTCCCTCCAGCTCTATTTTTGGAAGAGTTTAACACATATTAGTATTAATTCTTCTTTAAGAGTTTGATACAATTCAGCTTCAAGCCATCTGGTCCTGGGTTTTTCTTTTTTGGGAGGTTTTAAATTATTTAGTCTCTTTGTTGTTAGTCTGTTCAGGCTTTCTATTTTTCTTTCTTTTTTTTTTTTTTTTTTTGAAATGGAGTCTCACTCTGTTGCCCAGGCTGGAGTGCATTCGCGTGATCTCTGCTCACTGCAAGCTCTGCCTCCCGGGTTCATGCCATTCTCCTGCCTCAGCCTCCCGAGTAGCTGGGACTACAGGCGCCTGCCACCATGCCTGGCTAATTTTTTGTATTTTTAGTAGAGACGGGGTTTCACTGTGTTAGGATGGTCTCGATCTCCTGACCTCGTGATCCGCCTGCCTCAGCCTCCCAAAGTGTTGGGATTACAGGCGTGAGCCACTGCTCCTGGCCCAGGCTTTCTATTTTTCTGATTCAAACTTGTTAGGTTATATCTTTCTCTAAACGTAACCATTCCCTTTAAATTACCAAATTTGTTGCTATATTGTTTTTCCTTTTTTCCATACAGAAAGTAACATTACTTAATATTTTACTTTAAGTTGCAGGGTAAATGTGCAAGTGCCGCAATGGATAGTATCTCATTGAAGTTTTGATCTGCATTTCTCTAATAATCAGTGATGTTAAGCTTTTTTTGGTATGTCTGTTGGCTGCATAAATGTCTTATTTTGAGAAGTGCCTGTTTATGTCCTTTGTCCACTTTTTAATTTTTTTTTTCTTGTAAATTTAAGTTTTTGTAGATTCTGGGTATTAGACCTTTGTCAGATGGATAGATTACAAAAATTTCTCCCATTCTGTTTGTTCTGATGATAGTTGTTCACGCTGATGAGTTTCTTTTGCAGTGCAGAAGCTCTTTAGTTTAATTAGATCCCATTTGTCAATGTTTGCTTTTGTTGCAATTGCTGTTGACATTGTCAACAAAGATTTCAGCATGAAATCTTTGCCCATGCCTATGTCCTGAAGGGTATTGCCTAGATTTTCTTCTAGGGTTTTCTAGTTTTGGGTTTTACATTTAAGTCTTTAATCCATCTTGAGTTATTTTTTGTATACAGTATAAGGGAGGGGTCTAATTTCAATTTTCTTCATATGGCTAGCCAGTCTTCCCACCACCATTTATTAAATAGGAATCTTTTCTCCATTGCTTCTTTTTGTCAGATTTGTTGATCAGATGATGGTAGATGTGTGCTCTTACATCTGAATTCTCCATTGTGTTCCATTGGTTTATGTTTTTTTAGCAGTACTATGCTGTTTTAGTTACTATAGCCTTGTAGTATAGTTTGAAGTTGGGTAGCATGATGCCTCCAGCTTTCTTCTTTTTGCTTAGGATTGCCTTGGCTATACAGGCTCTTTTGTGGTTCCATATGAATTTTAAAATAGCTTTTTCTAATTCTGTGAAGAACATCAATGGTAGTTTAATGAGAATAGCATTGATTCTATAACTTTGGGCAGTGTGGCCATTTTCATGACATTGATTCTTTATATCCATGAGCATGGAATGTTTTTCCATTTGTTTGTCATCTCTGATTTTTCTGAGCAGTGGTTTGTAGTTCTCCTTGAAGAGGTCCTTCACTTCCCTTGTTGGCTGTATTTCTGTGTATCTTATTCTTTTTGTAGCAGTTGTGAATGGAAGTTCATTTATGATTTGGCTCTCTGTCTATTGTAGGTATATAGGAATGCTTCTGATTTTTGCACATTGATTTTGTATCCTGAGACTTTGCTGAACTTGCTTATCTGCTTAAGAAGCTTTTGGGCTGAGATGATGGGGTTTTCTAAATATACAGTCATGTCATCTACAAACTGAGACAATTTGACTTCCTCACTTCCTATTTGAATACCTTTATTTCTTTCTCTTGCCTGATTGCCCTGGCGAGAATTTCCAATACTATGTTGAATAGGAGTGGTGAGACAGGGCATCCTTGTCTTGTGCTGGTTTTCAAGGGGAATGCTTCCAGCTTTTGCTCATTCTGTATGATTTTGGCTGTGGGTTTTTCATAAATGGCTCTTATTATTTTGAGGCATGTTCCTTCAATACCTAGTTTAGTGACAGTTTTTAACATGAAGGGAGGTTGAATTTTATTGAAGGCCGTTTCTGCATCTATTGAGATAATCACGTGGCTTTTGTCTTTAGATCTGTTTATGTGATGAATTACATTTATTGATTCACATACTGTGAACCAGTCTTGCATCCTGGGGATGAAGCTGACTTGATTGTGGTAGATGAGCTTTTTGATGTGCTGCTGAATTCAGTTTGCCAGTATTTTATTGAGGCTTTTTGCATCAATGTTCATCAGGGATATTGGCCTGAAGTATTCTTTTTTTTTTATTGTATCTCTGCCAGGTTTTGGTATCAGGATGATGCTGGCCTCATAAAATGAGTTAGGGAGATGTCCCTCCTTTTCAACTGTTTGGAATAATTTCAGAAGAAATGGTACCAGCTCCTTTTTGTACCTCTGGTGGAATTCAGCTATAAATCTGCCTGGTCCTGGACTTTTTTTGTTTGGTAGCCGATTTATTACTGCCTCAATTTGAGAACTTGTTATTTGTCTATTCAGGGATTTAACTTCTTCCTGATTCAGTCTTGGGAGGGTGTATATGTCTAGGACTCTATCCATTTCTTTTTCTTTTAGGTTTTCTAGTTTATTTGCATAGAGGTGTTTATAGTGTTATTTGACAGTTGTTTGTATTTTGGTGGGGTCAGTGGTGATATCCCTTTTATCATTTTTATTGTGTCGATTTGATTCTTCTTTTTTTTTCTTTTAGTCTATCTAGTGGTCTATCTATTTTATTAACTTTTACAAACAGCCACCTCCTGGATTTGTTGATTTTGTTTGAAGGGTTTTTGTGTCTGTCTTCTTCAATTCTACTCTAATCCTGATTATTTCTTGTCTTCTGCTACCTTTGGGGTTTGTTTATTCTTGGTTCTTTAGTTCTTTTAGTTGTGATGTTGGGATGTTGATTAGAGATCTTTCTAGCTTTTTGATGTAAGCATTTAGTGCTATAAATTTTTCTCTTAACACTGCTTTAGGTGCATCCCAGGGATTCTGGTATGTTGTCTCTTTGTTCTCATTAGTTTCAAAAAACTTCTTGATTTCTGCCTTAGTGATTCTCCTGCCTCAGCCTCCTAAGTAGCTGGGACTACAGCCATGCCACTAAGCCTGGCTAATTTTTGTATATTTTTTAGTACAGATGGGGTTTTAACATGTTGGCCAGGCAGGTCTCGAACTTCTGACCTTAGGTGATCCACCTGCCTCAGCCTCCTGAAGTGAGTTGTTCGCTTTTGAGTGAGTTTCTTAATCTTGAGTTCTTTTTTTTTTTTTGGTACTTTAAGTTCTAGGGCACATGTGTACAATGTGCAGGTTTGTTACATATGTATGCATGTGCCATGTTGGTGTGCTGCACACATTAACTTGTCATTTACATTAGGTATTTCTCCTGATGCTATCCCTTCCCACACCCCCTACCCCGCAACAGGCCCTGGTGTGTGATGTTCCCCACCTTGTGTCCAAGTGTTCTCATTGTTCAATTCCCACCTATGAGTGAGAATATGCGGTGTTTGGTTTTCAGTCCTTGTGATAGTTTGCTCAGAATGATGGTTTCCAGCTTCATCCATGTCCCTACAAAGGACAAGAACTCATCATTTTTTATGGCTGCATAGTATTCCATGGTATATATATGCCACATTTTCTTAATCCAGTCTATCATTGATGGACATTTGGGTTGGTTCCAAGTCTTTGCTATTGTGAATATTGCCGCAATAAACATACGTGTGCATGTGTCTTTATAGTAGCATGATTTATAATCCTTTGGGTATATACCCAGTAATGGGATGGCTGGGTCAAATGATATTTCTAGTTCTAGATCCTTGAGGAATCGCCACACTGTCTTCCACAGTGGTTGAACTAGTTTGCACTCCCACCAGCAGTGTAAAAGCATTCCTATTTCTTCACATCCTCTCCAGCACCTGTTGTTTCCTGACTTTTTAATGATTGCCATTCTATCTGGTGTGAGATGATATCTCATTGTGGTTTTGATTTGCATTTCTCTGATGGCCAGTGATGATGAACATTTTTTCATGAGTCTGCTGCATAAATGTCATTTGAGAAGGGTCTGTTCATATCCTTTGCCCACTTTTTTGATGGGGTTGTTTGATTTTTTTCTTGTAAATCTGTTTCTTTGTAGATTAATTTGATTGTGCTGTTGTCTGAGAGACTGTTAGATTTCAGTTCGTTTGCGTTTGCTGAGTGTTTTACTTCCAATTATGTAATTGATTTTAGAGTAAGTGCCATGTGGTGTTGAGAATAATGTATATTCTGTTGTTTTAATGTGGAGAGTTTTGTAAACATCAGGTCCACTTGATCCAGAGCTGAGTTCAAGTCCTGATTATCTTTGTTCATTTTCTGTCCTGATGATCTAATCTTGACAATGGGGTGTTAAAGTCTTGCACTAGTATTGTGTGGACATCTAAGTCTTTTTGTAGGTCTCTAAAAACTAGTTTTAGGATTCTGGGTACTCCTATATTGGGTCTGTATATATTTAGGACAGTTAGCTCTTGTTGAATTGAGCCGTTTATGATTATGTAATGCCATTCTTTGCCTTTTTTGCTCATTGTTGGTTTAAAGTCTGTTTTGTCAGGAACTAGGGTTGTAAACTCTACTTTTTTCAGTTTTCCATTTGCTTAGTAAATTTTCCCCCATCCCTTTATTTTGAGCCTATGTGTGTTTTTGCCCATGAGATGGGTTTCTTGAAACAGCACACGGATGGGTCTTGACTCTTTATCCATCTTGCCATTCTGTGCCTTTTAATTGGGGCATTCAGCCTATTTATATTTCAGGTTAATATTGTTATGTGTGAATTTGATCTTGTCATCATGATGCTAGCTGGTTATTTTGCAGACTTGTTAATGTAGTTGTCTCATAGTGTCTTTAGTCTGTGTACTTCAGTGTGTTTTTGCAGTCACTAGTAATGGTTTTCCTTTCCATGTTTAGTGCTTCCTTCAGGAGTTCTTGCAAGGCAAGCCTGGTGATGATGAATTCCTTCAGCATTTGCTTTTCTAAAATGGATTTTATTTCCCCTTCACTTATGAAGCTTAGTTTGGCTGGATATGAAATTCTGGGTTGGAAATTCTTTTCTTTAAAGATGCTGAATAATGACCCCAATCTCTTCTGGCTGTAGAGTTTCTGCTGAAAGGTCTGGCATTACTGTGATAGGCTTTGCTTTGTAGGTGACCTGGCCTTTCTCTCTAGAAGCTTTTAACATTTTTTTCTTCATTTCAACCTTGGAGAATCAGATAATTCTATGTCTTGAAGTTGATCTTCTCTTGGAGTATTTTACTGGGGTTCTCTGGATTTCCTGAATTTGATTGTGGGCCTTTCTTGCTAGGTTGGGAAAGTTCTCCTGGATGATGTCCTGAAGTATGTTTTCCAGTTTCATTCTGTTCTCCCCATCTCTTTCAGGTACCCCAATCAGTCATAGGTTTGGTCTTTTTACATAATCCTGTAGTTCTCAGAGATTTTGTTTGTTCCTTTTTATTTTATGTTACTTTAATCTTGTCTGTCTGTCTTATTTCAGCAAGATAGTCTTCAAGCTCTGTGATTCTTTCTCCCACTTGGTGCATTCAGCTAGTGATAATTACAGTTGCATTGTGAAGTTCTTGTGTTGTGTTGTTCAGCTCCATCAGCTTATATATGTTCCTCTCTAAATTGATTATTCTGGATAACAGCTCCTATGGTATTTTATCATGGTTATTAGCTTATTTGCATTGGGTTAGAATATGCTGCTTTAGCTCAGTGAAGTTTATTACCCACCTTCTGAAGCCTACTTCTGTCAGTTCATTCATCTCAGCCTTGGCCCAGTTCTGTGCCCTTGCTGGAGAGGTGTTGTGATCATCTGGAGGAGAGGAGGCATTCTGGCTTTTTTTGTTGTTGTTGTTGATGCTTTCTCATCTTTGTTACTTTATCTACCTTTGATCTTTGAGGCTGCTGATCTTTTGAATGGGGTTTTTGTGTTTTTATGTTGTTGTTGTTGATGATGCTGTTATTATTGCTTTCTGTTTGTTTTTCTTTTAGCAGCTAGGCCCCTCTTCTGTAGGGCTGCTCAGGTTTGCTGGGGGTCCATTCCAGACCCTATTCTCCTGGGTTCCTCTTGCACCTGGAGGTGTCACCAGTGCAGGCTACAGAGCAGCAAAGAAGGCTGCCTGCTCTTTCCTCTGGGAGTTCTGTCCCAAAGGGGCACGAGCCTGATGCTGGCAGGAATACTCCTGTATAAGGTGTCTGATGACCCCTGTTGGGGGATGTTACCCAGTCAGGGGGCATGAGATCAGGGGCCTGCTAATTGAAGCACTATGGCTACCCCTGGTTGGAGGGTGTTCACTGCTTTGGGAGGAATCCCCCTCCTCTGTACTGCTCAGTCTCTTCGGAGCCGGCAGGCAGGAAAGACTAAGTCTGCTGTTCCACTGAGACTGTGGCCACCCTCCCACAAGGGGCTCCATCTCAGGGAGTTCACAATTCTGTCCTTAAACTCCTGGTTGGAGTTGATGAAATTCCCAAAGCGGGAGATCCCATTCGTGAGGAGGAATGGATCTGGGTCCCAGTTAAAGAAACAGTCTGGCTATGATCTGCCATAGTTGCCGTTCTGCACTGTGGGGAAATCCTCCCAGTCCTAACTGTCCAGTCTCCCTGGTACCAGCAGGGGAAAATGGCAGGCTGAAGCCACAATGATTGTTGTTGCCTCTCCTACTGGAACTCAGTCATCTTAGGCAGTGTCCAGTGTGGTGCTTCTGGCTGCAACCCGAAGGGGCTGCTGAGCCTCTGCACAGCTCTGTGTTTGGGACCTAAGGCCCCGATGGTGTGGGCTCACAAGGGGATCTCCTGATCTATGGGTTGCACAGATCTGTGAAAGAAAGCGTGGTTTTCTGAGTGGGGTAGCACAACTACTCACTACCTCCCTTGACTGGTGGTGGAAGCTCCCCTTGAGGGGTGTGGCTCCTGGATGGGGCCATTGTTCCGCCCTGCTTTTCCTCGCTCTCTGTGGGTGGCACCAACTGCCTAGTCAGTCCCAAAGAGAGAACCTGGATACCTCAGGGGAAGGTGCAGGATTCACTTGCTGTTTTCATTCTTCTCAGTTGGAGCCTCCAACTGCAGCTGCTTCTAGTCGACCATCTTGGCCCCTCCCCTATATTGTTTTTCATAATAGTTCCTTATGATCCTTTTTATTTTGAGGGGCCTGTTGTAATGTTTTCACATTCATTTTTGATTTTATACGTTGGAGTCTTCTTTCTTTTTTTCTTAGTCTAGGTAAAGGTCTTAAAATATTGTTTATTTAAAAAAATTTTTAGTTTTGTTGATTTGTTTTTGTGGTCTTTCTGTTCTCTATTTGATTTATTTTTGTTCTGATCTTTATTATTTCTTTGTGCTAACTTTAGGTTTAGTTTGTTCTCCTTTTCCTAGTTCCTTGAGGTGTATGCCTGGGTTGCTTTATTGTTTTACCCAAGGTTTATACAATTTTATTTTTGATGTGGTTGCAATGATACTGCTTCACATGATCTATTTATCTATTTTACCCCCAAAATTTGAATGCACTAGGTAAGTATTATGATTGCAAAGCATAAATCAATTCTGGTTAAATAACAGATAACTCCGTAGTATACATACATTCAAATGTAACTGGTTCTGTGTGCTCATTTTTGAGAATTCTGACAACTGTACGCTAAACTTAGAGGTGTTTAAATGCTGAGGAGACTAAAATCACAAATTTTTTTAACAAAATTGGTTAAATGTGAAGATTTAAGCTAAATTAGTTCATAAAACCAGTATTATAATACAGTTTACCCTTGAATAACGTGGGTTTGAGCTGCATAGGTCAACTTAAACACAGATTTTCATCCTCCTCTGTCACCCTCAAGATAGCAAGACCAATCCCTCTTATGCTTCCTCCTTCTCAGCCTACTCAACATGAAGACAATGCGGATGAAGACCTTTATGATGTTCCACTTCTACTTAATGCCTACTAAATATATTTTCTCTTCATGATTTCATTAATAACATGTTCTTTTTCCTAGTTTACTTTATTGTAAGAATACAGTATATAATACATATAAGATGCAAAATGTCAATCACCTGCTTATGTTATTGATAGAGCTTCTGTTCAACAGGAGGCTATTTAGTAGTTAAGTTTTTGATGAGTGAAAAGTTACATGTGGATTTTTGACTACACAGGGTGAGGTGCGGGAGCTGTCCGTTACCCTAAACCCTATGTTGTTCAACTGTTAACTATATAGATGTACAGTTGTCCCTTGTTGTCCATGGGGGATGGGATTTGTTTCAGGACACCCCGCAAATACCAAAATCCATGCATTCTCAAATCCTGCAATCGGCCCCATGGAACCCATGTATATTAAAGTCTGCCCTCCAGATAAGAGGCTTTCACATCCCGCAAATATTCTATTTTTAATTGGTGTTTGGTTGAAAAACTCCATGTAGAAGTGAACCTGTGCAGTTTAAACATGTATTACTCAGGGGTTAATTGTATATAAAGGTCTGTAGGAGAACATCTGAGAAAGCAAATTTATTTGTTTAGATTAGAAGTTGGATGGAGATTTTTGCAAAGCTGCAGAGTGAGTGGGAATTTTGAGCTGGGCTTCAAATGAATAGGAGTTTGCCAACTAAGAAAAAAAAGGAGGAACTTCACTCAGAAAGAGTGACGTGGACTAAGAAATAGAGTCACAAAATGACCGTCATGAGTTTGATGTGGTTTGCACGACGGGTTTAGGTGTGTGAGAAGTGATGAAAGATGAGTCTGCAGAAGGAGCATGAGGCAAGGTTGAGAAGTGTTTCATGTAGTAGAAGAAACAGGGATCCTTTGGGTACTTTTGAATCAGAGTTGGGCTGTGAAACCTTGCTTTAGTTGCAAAACTACTAAGCATGAACTTGATCTTGGTTTTATATGATGTTAAGTATCTTGAGTCCTCAAGAGAAAAAGAATTACTTTAAGTCACTCAGTTTTTAAAAGTATGCTTGTTCGTTGGGAAGTCTATCAGTGTCTGGTTTGTGGGGACTCTGAAAGGGTGGCGTCAAACCAATTAGACCCGTTAAAAATATGAGACAGGAAAGGAACCTTTGAGTTAACAAGTGAGTCAAAGTGCATTAGATTTGTTTCAAGTTAATTAGGTTGTGAATGAATAAGTATAATGACTTTTTGAGACTTTTCTTTCAACAGCTAATCTATCCACTTTCCCTAGGCATTAGAAAAGAGCAACCCTTGAAATTAAGTCACAGTTTTTACTCAAGATGAAAGTATGTTGTGATGGAATGCACGGTAACTGTTTTATTACTTTGTGATTTTTTGTTTTAATTCAGGGAAAAGACTCCCTGTGTCTAAGTTGACAAGGAGTGAATATTTGTCCATTATTTTTTTAAGGGAAATAAGTAGATAATTTTTGAACAGCTATGCATGCCAAGACAAATTCACTTGTCCCCCAGTTGGCTTGTAGTCTGAGAACTTAAATCAGATAGGAATGTAATCTCAAAACCTTTTTCCATGGCTTAAAATAATTTTTAGCACATTAGTTTTTGCTCCACTCAATTGTCATTTCATTAGTCTTAGATGTATCTCAGGCACTTTGAGTCACATCAAGCCTGAAGACTTTTTGATAAATGAAATTAAGTGCTTTCTTAATTTTACTTTTTTTTTGGCCTGTTCTACATATTGGAGTTTTTTCCCTAATTTCTGAGTATATATGCTATTTAAAAAAGTCAGAAAAAAGCAGTAGTGTAAGATTTTAAGTGGCTTTTAAAGAGAAACTACTTGATTACTTATAAATTATGTTACTTATTTTTAAATCTGCTTCTGCCTCCCACATTAATATATGATAATGGGGATTTGGTGCATGGAAATACTGAATAGGCCCTGTTCATATTTATGCATTAAGAGATTTACACCATTGTGTTATAGGAGATGTACACACACATACACATATATATTTATACACATCTGCACATATACAATGCAAATGTGCATTTTGAGAAATGATATTTTATAAGGAGCCAATAATAGCACTGAACATAAATAATGTAGAAATAGGCAAGCTGAGACTAACTTTGGGAAACAGTAGAAAGTGTGCATTGAGATAAAGAAGGACTAACAGAGGTAGAAACAAAACAAAACTGAATATAGCAGAAAGAAATGTTAAGAGAAATATTTGCTCTAACCTGACTGGGCTGGGTGTCTAAAAACAAGGACCGTGTTTCAAAGAATAACCAGAAAAATGAGCAGAAATAGAGAACCATTTTGAGGGTGTTAAGGGGATGCTACATAGGCATTTTTTTTGGCTTGACAAGCAATTTTAGCTATTATATGGCCAGAAAGACCTGTGTTTTCTTAGTTCTAGAACCTCACTGACTACAGAGTAGTGTTCTGGAGATGAGGAAAGGAGCTAGCTTCCTATTAGTTAAAGTTATATTCATTCCAATAAAGTTCTATAATTTATCCGTGGAGAACATGAATGCCTTTTAATATACTAATGCCTATATACTTTATATGCTTTGATACTATGATACTGTAAGATGAATTTTTCTCTTTAATTAAGTTTTCATGTAGTGTGCTGCTCTTATATAGAAATGCAAATGACTTTCCTATACCCAGCCACCTTGTCAATAGATCTACAAATTGAGTTTTTCAATCCAATTGATTTTATCATTTGCAAATAAGGAGGATTTTATTTTCCCATTTCTAATTTTTATTTCTCCAATTTTTATGGTGCAAGTTAGGGTCTCTAGCTCAGTATTGAATAGAAATGGAAATAGGCTTTTTTTTTTTTTTTTGAGACGGAGTTTCGCTCCTGTTGTCCAGGCTGGAGTGGTGTAATGACGCGATCTTGGCTCACTGCAACCTCCGCCTCCCAGGGTCAAGCAGTTCTCCTGCCTCAGCATCCCAAGTAGCTGGGATTACGGGCATGCACCACCACGCCTGGCTAATTTTGTATTTTTAGTAGAGACGAGTTTTCTCCATGTTGAGGCTGGTCTCGAACTCCTGACCTCAGGTGATCCGCCCGCCTTGGCCTCCCAAAGTGCTTGGATTACAGGTGTAAGCCACCGCGCCTGGCCGATAATAGGCATTCTTGTAACATTCCTGACTTTACCAAGAATGTGGCTGCATTTTCCCCTTTAAGGTGGAATTTTCTTTAGTTTTTTAAAAAAATGGTTACTGCTTCTCAGGTTAAATGAATTTACCAAGTTTTTTTATTTCAATATTTTTATTTTTTTCTAGTTTTATTGAGATATACTTGACAAATAAAAATTGTACATATTCAAGGTGTATAACATGATGATTTGAAATCTGTAATGATTACCGTAATCGCTTTAATCAACACATCCATCACCATACATAGTTACACTCTGTGTATGGCCAGGGATGAGGACACTAAAGACCAACTTTCAGCAAATTTCAAGTAAACAGAACAGTATTATTCACAATAGCCTCCATGCTGTACATTAGAGTCCCCGAACTTATTTATCTTATAACTGAAAGTTTGTAATCTTTGGTCAACATCTCCTCATTTGCCCAACCTCCCAGCCTCTGGCAACCACCTCTCTAGTCTCTACTTCTAGGTGTTAGCCTTTTTTAGATTTCATATATAAGTGAGATCATACAGTGTTTGTTTTTCTATGTCTGACATTTTGCTTAGCATGATGTCCTTCAGGTTCATCCCTCTTATCTCATATGGCAAGATTCCTTCTCTTTTATGGCTGAATAATATTTTATGTACATATACCACATTTTCTGTGTCCATTCATCCATTGACACTTAGTTTGTTTCCATGTCTTGACTGCTGCGAATAATGCTGCAGTGAACAAGAGGGTAAAGACACCACTTTGACATAATGATTTTATTTCTTTTGGATATATACCCTGCAAGGGACTTCTGGGTCACATGGTAGTTCCATTTTCAAGTTTTTGAGGAACTCCATACTGTTTTCCATGATGGCTGTAGTAGTTTACAATCCCTTGTACACTAACAGTATACAAGGGTTCCCTTTTCTTCACACCCTCACCAATACTTGTTATCGCTTGTCGTTTTGAGTAATAGTCATCCTAACAATCTGCTTTGCCATCTCTTGTGGTTTTGATTTGTGTTTTCCTGATGACTACTAATGTTGAGTTTCTTTTCACATATCTGTTTGCTATTTGCATATCTTTAAAAAAAAAGTCTATTCAGATTGTTTGCCCATTTTTTAATTCAGTTGTTTTGTTGCTATTGAGTTGCCTGAGTTCATTATATGCTTTGGATATTAACCACTTATCAGATATAGGATTTGCAAATATTTTCTCCCATTCTACAGTTGTCTTTTCATTTTGTAGATTGTTTCCTTTGCTGTGCAAAAACTAAGTTTGATGTATTTCCAGTTGTCCATTTGTGCTTTTTTATCTGTGCTTTTGATGTCATACCCAAAAATGATTGCCAAGGCCAATGTCAAGGACTTTTTATGTTTTCTACTAGGAGTTTTATGATTTCGGGTCTTACATTTAAGTCTTCATCTTGAGTTAATTTTTGTATATGGTGTAATCTAAAGGTCCACTAAGAAATTTTTCAAAATCACAAATGAGAGTGAATTTTATTAAATCCTTTTTATGTATTAATTGAGATGATAATGTTTTTTCTCTTTTAATATATTGAAATAAAATATAGATTTTTCTAATAGTAAGTTATCCTTACATACTTGAAATATACTGTTGCATTTGATTTGCTGTTAATTTTAGATTTTTGCATCTATTGCCATGAGTGCAGTGAGCCTGTAATTTTTTTAATATATTTTTTTGATATTGGTATCAGGGTTATATTGGCTTCATAGAATGAGTTTGGAATAATATATTTTGTTTCTATTTTATAAAATTGGTGTACTTTGTGTTCTTTAAATATTTGTTGTAAATTTCTTATAAAATCATCTGGGCCTGTTTACATTGTAGAAATAGTCTTCAAATACATTTTAAAATAGTTATTGGACTATTTACACTTTTTATTTCTTTATTGAGTCAGCATTTTAAATTATATTTTTCTAAAATTAGTCCATTTTATCTAAGTGTTATGAATTCTTGGCATATAATTCTTGATAGTATCTTTTCTTTCTTATACTTAATATCTTTCTGTAGTTATTAGTAATACTTCTTATTCTCTTGATCAATTTTGCTAAAAGCTTCTTTACTCTTTTTTTTAACAAATTTTGTTCTTTGCTAATCTAGTATATTTTCTAATATGTCCTTGCTTATTTTTATTTTCTACTGTTTTATTTTGTGTTTGTTTTTAAGATGATATCATACTGGGGATTTCACAATTATCTGTATTTTGGTTCTCTAGTTCTTCCAGCATTGATCTAAGCCAAAGGATTCAATACTATTACTAAGTTTACACTGAATTACATTAACTTACATTAATAACTAAATTATTTTGAAGCTGTCTTCTAACAAGTGTTTGTAACTATTAACACTACAACTATTGCTTTTGCCTCATCCCACTAATTATTACCAAAGGGGTTTTTTATTATTAGTCAGTTAAAAATATTTTAAAATTATTATGATTAAAAAAATTCCTGAGTTATTTAGCATTGCATTTTAAAATTTCCAGTTATGTATATGCCTGAGAAAAATATGTATCTTCTATTAATAGTTTCATTAGACCAAACTTGCTTATTATGGTTTTTGGGTTTTATATAGCTATGTTTTTTTAATGCTCTGCCTACCAATAATTGAGAGAGATGTGTTGAAGCCTTTCACTATGATAGTGAGTCTATCAAATTGTTGCTGAAATTTTGTCAACTTTTGTATTTTGAGGCTATGAGATACTAACATACGTGTTTTAAATTGTTACATCATTTTGGCAAATTGAGGTCTTCATCAGTATATAATGACACTCTTCATTCTTAAAAAATACAATTTCTCTAAGAGTCTATTTTATGTGTTATTATAATATAACCATACCATTTCTTTTGTTTTTGTTTTTGTTTGGTTTATTTTTTAGATGGAGTCTCATTCTGTTGCTCAGGCTGTAGTACAGTGGTGTGATCTTGGCTCACTGCAATCTCTGCCTCCCAGGTTCAAGCAATTCTCTGCCTCAGCCTCCTGAGTAGCTGGGATTACAGGTGCCCACCACCATGCCTGGCTGATTTTTGTATTTTTAGTAGAGATGGGGTTTCACCAACTTGGCCAGGCTGGTCTTGAACTCCTGACCTCATGATCTACCCACCTCAGCCTCCCAAAGTGCTGGGATTACAGGTGTGAGCTACCTGTGCCAGGCCAACCATACCAATTTTATTTTGGTATTTTGCTGATACATCATTTGCTCCCAACATTTAACATCATTATATTTTTAATGCATTACTTATAAGTAGTATGTTTCTCTCAGTCGTCTTAATTTTCTAGTTTATTGCATATATTTTAATTACTTATTTACTTGGATCAACTTTTTTTCTTTTTTTACCAACTTTACCAGTTGACTTTGTTCCATTTTATGTTTCTTCTAAGTTCTTGATTACTTTATGATTCGAGTTGATATCTATACCTCTCTCCTAATAAGACAAAACCTCAGCACTTTCTCCATCAGTGAGCTTCCCACTCCTAAACCCAGGCAAAAGCCACCTGCTTTCCCATGCCTTCCACATACATACATAAACACTAGTTCAAAATAGCTCATCATTATTCTGAGGATTTAAATTTTCTGCATTTTCATTTTTGAGGTACTGATCTTGGCAAAAAGATTCAACAGTTTTACTAGATTTATATCTTATCAGGACTGAAGCCCTATTTTTAGAGTCGATATTTCTTCTACAACTGTTGTCAACTGCAATTTGTGTACTTTGGTGTGGCTAGTTCTCTGAGATTACTTACGTCACAGTTAAGCAGATTTGGAAATATAATCAGGATGTTTTGCTTTATATGTGGCCCTTTTGATGGAAGGTAGAGATGGTCTAATTTTTCTTTTTTTTGGGGGGGGTGACAGGTTAAGTTTAATGTTAGCTTTTTTTTAAAAGTTTAAAATTTGATCCTCTTGGTGAAGTTCATAATTTTTTAAAAAATGATCTTTATTTCAAATGTTGAAGGGATAGAGATTGACTGTTTCTAAATTGGCCAGTCTGTTCTCACCCCATTTGGAGAAATATTTCCAGCTGCTCAAAACCATTGGTGTACTTCAGATGCACAAATGCTTCTCAGCTTAGAGTTATCCACAAGCACTGTAATACATTGAGTAGATACTGATATGGGCTTTCTCAATCTCATGGCCATATTTAGGTGTTGGCATCCATTAGCTTGGATTTTTTACTTTTCATGATCTGTTATTTGATTCTGTGTATCCTTAAGTCTAACTTTGCCTACTCTCTAAGCACTTTTCTCAGAAGTGAACTCACTTTAACACCTTATCTCAGGACTGATATTTTAAATCAGATTATCTATTATGCATATTTTAAGGAAATATTACTGCCATAAAGATGAGGTTACACTAAGGTATTTGGGTTGTACAATCTTAAAATTCTTTCAGTCAGAAAATACTGAGAGTGTGATATGTATTAGATTTTGTCAAGGTAATGGAGGAGGTAATAATACACAGTTCAATTATTCCTGTCTCTTTAAATAAACTTGGACAGAGTTTATATCCTAAAAGATTAAGAAAATTTATTAATTCACTATGAAAATTTACTACCCAAGCATATGAATTTTGAAGTCTAAGATACTCGCCTTCTATTTTAGGTGAGCACTTGAGCATTATCAGCAGATAGTTGGTGTGTATCGATTTAGAAAAGGGACTTTGTGTGACAGCTGTAGGCTAATGCATATTGATTGCAATAGGAATTGTCCTGTAATTTGCTGCTTTTTCTTTTTTTGACCAAGCATACAAGAATGGCCATTGTCAACATATACTTTGATCAACCCTCTCAAATAGAGAAACATTTTTCTTTGATATCAAATCATGTGATAACTCAGTCTTATTGGCTTTGGAGCCATTCTGCTTCATTTAGATGAATTTGTATCTGAATTTGTTTTGATCATTTTGACATGAGTTACTATTAAGTGCTAAGATTAGTTCTCAAGAAGGTATTCTCATTCCTATTTTCCAGGTTTTTTTTTTTTTTTTTTGAGGGGAGGGATAAATCCCCAGTAGAGGTTATAAACTGTATTTTCTTTATTTCAGAAGCACTAATAATTTTAGCTTAATTCACAATAAAATCTTTCAAATAGTATTGTAATTTTAATTTACTTTTAATTACCTGATGTTCTAAATTTATTTTTGTCTTTAAATTTTAGATAAGCTGATAGAGTATCCTATGTAGAGAGTTTTGGGTATGCCAGTCTTCTGATAAAGTATTTGCAATTGGGACACTTTTACCTATGGAACATAATTTACACTTAATTTCTTTCCTACATTCATTTCAGAAGCTACATATATAGAATATTTGGTATATCTAGGCTCTTGTTTGTAGGCCAGTTGTAGTCCACCTTGCTATATGAATACCCTGGCTAGTATTAGAATATGGAAATAAAGCTTAAGAAAATTCATATTAACTCAGGCTTTGAGAACTGTAGTAAAAATTAATATTAGAAACTTTAATATTTTTCAGTAATTTTTTTTGGTGTTCAATCTTTATTTCAATCTTCTTCACTTCCACAGTGTCATATTTGTGTTCCTTATTTATCACTAAAAATCCCTGTATTTCAAACATGTAGATAAGAAAAATTTAAAAATATAGAATAAAACACATGTATTAGAACACTGTGACATAAAATTGGGCTGTGACCATCACATAATATTCCTGTTATACAATTTTTAGTTAGGTTAAAAAGATATATGAACACCTTTGGTATAGAGCAAATGGTGTTTTATTTTATTCAGCTGGAATCAATGGCTATACTGTTAAAGAAGAAACTTTGACAGAGCATCAGATTTGGTGGTACTGTCAGAGGCTGTCCTCTGACAGAGTGAAAAACCTGATTTATTAACTGAAATAAGGTCCTAAAGAACACATAATAACAGATACAGTTGAACCCAAGCCTGTCAAGATTTGATGGCTAAGCTCACAAAGTTCCAAAGTAACCTGTGGATAAAAGTTTAATTTTTCCCCCAAAATGGACTTACTGTGTACATCTAACTTTTGTAGTAGATCAAAAGGAAAATTGATTTTTTTCTACATGAGTGAAATAGAAAATACAAGTTATGGAATTTCATAGAGTGAAAAATTTTATGAGAGGAATGAAATTGAGGTTGGTATTCCTCATTTGCACAGTTTCTAGAAGGACTGTAGAGAAGAGAAAACAAAGCAAAACAAATTAGTAAAGCTCCACTCAGAAAAGCCAGAATACTGAAGGAGCAAAACAGTCTCAGCTGTGCTACGAAGTTGCACAGAACTTCTGCATTTGCTGCTGGGAGTTAACTTCACCTTGACTTTCTGAACCTCAATCTTTTCCTATCTTTTCTGCTGATGCTTTATTGGTAAGACATGTTCTTAAAATTCAGTTTAAATGTAATCTGTTGGTCAAAATGTCTAAGCAGAACAGCAATTTATGCCATGAAATGCAGTGATGGGCTGGTGGTAAACCTATCTGGAACTGCAGAGCTGTTTTTCAATCCAGACAGTCTAAGGGGGAAGTCAATTCTAAAGTTGCTACCTGCGAGATGAAGAGAAGTGAGGCCTTAAGTAGTGAATATTCTCCCTATTTGCCCTCATTCGTTTTATGTGAAGACATCTGTATTGACATTGAAATGACTATCTGGAGAAACATTCCCCATGTATGTTGTGTGTGTTGTATGTGTGAAATGGTAGATTGATAAAAATAAAATCGAGAAAAAGCTTAAATGTTTATCTTTTGATAAATACATGCTTGTTTTGGGGAAGAATATAATATACATCCTGTTCAAAAGCTGGCAAGATTGAGGTTTTGTAATGTGGGTTTACAAAAAAAGATTTGTGTGTGGAAGCTTTGGACTGTGAAAAGAATCTATAGCCTTCTTTGATCAAAATAGCCCCTTAGTCACTCTGAACCTTAGTGTTTTTTTTTTTTTTACTTCAGCTATTTGATTTCCCAATTTAGGCCTCCTTGAACAGCTAATGCATTCTAATGCATGGCTACTGTCTACAGGCCCATCTTTTGTGGAATGTCTCCCGTTAATTGAGGGTATGTCCCCACCTCCCCCATACACAAACACACACACACACACACATACACATACACATACACAGTTCTCTTTACATCTTCCAATTTAGAGACTTTAAGCTCAATTGCCAGGTGGAGAAGCTAGCCAAACAATCCAAAACATCCTAACTCCACTTGCTGTGGGAATTTAGGGGACAGAATACCCGAGGGAAACATCTGGTAGCAAAGATGAACACCATCTGTTCTGGATGTTTCCAATTTTAGGAGGTGCAGAGATTGGAAGAAGCTGATGAGAACTGTAAGGAAGAGCCTCACAAGCTAGTGAATATATTGGAATAAAATAGGGGTATCTAAAAATTCTGCTTTTTTGAGATGGAAAGAACAGTAATAAAGGAAATAAAGAAGCAGGATCTGTGAGATGATGGAGCCAATGGGTATGAATGAAGAAAGAAGGAAAAAAAGGAGGACACTTGGCTGTCCAAAGGCTTAGCAGAAGTAGAGGATAGGGCTTGGGTTTGTGGAAGACATGGGCAAACAGAGAGGGCGAGGCAAGTTCATTCCGAAGTTGGAAGCCTCCAAACACTCCCCTTGGAACTAGTAGAATGATGAAAATATGCCTTGCGATAGCCTTAGAGTGTGACTTCTGTGCCACTCTTGTTTCACTGGGGGAGTGTGGCTATTGCAGGCTGACAGCTGCCATGTAACCAGGACTAGGGAGATGCTGAGTTTAAGGGGATATAATTCTAGGATATGAAGTAGTTATGAAACTCTGTAGTAGCATGGTCCTTCCTTTTATTCTTATGTATGATGAGACTGTTGGGCCTACAGTGAAACCTAACGAGCAGATTTGATAGGTTTTGTTCAGACACAGCATTTAACTTTGACTATAAATTACTCCCATTTGTTACACAAAATCAGTGTACAGAATTCAGTAACATTTCTATATCCCCAAAATGTTTAAGCAGAGAGCCAAATCAAGAACACCGTCTCATTTACAAGTGCCACAATAAAATGAAGTACCTAGGAATACAGCTAACCAAGGAGATGAAAGATCTCTATAAGGAGAGGTATAAAACATTGCTGAAAAAAATCAAATGAAACAAATAAATGAAAAAACATTTCATGCTCATGGATTAGAAGAATCAATATTGCTAAAGTGGCCATAGTGCCCAAAGCAATCTATAGATTCAACACCAGTCCTATCAAACTACCAATGTCATTTTTCACAGAATTAGAAAAAAATATAAAATTAATATGTGACATAGTTTGGATGTCCCCTCTAAATCTCATGCTGAATTATAATCCTCAGCATTGGGAGGTGACTGGGTCAGGGGGCCAGATTTTTTATGAATGGTTTAGTGCCATCCCCATGGTGCTGTCCTTGTAATAGTGAGTAATTTCTCATGAGATATGGCTATTTAAAAGTTTGTGGTATCTTCCCCCTCTTCCTCTTGCTCCTGCCTCACCTTGTGAAGTATCTGCCCTCACTTTGCTTTCTGTCATGCTCCCTGAGGCCTCCTCAGAAGCTGAGCACATGCTAGCACCATGCATGTACAGCTTGCAGAACTGTGAGCCAATTAAACCTTTTTTTCTTTATAAGTTACTCAGTCTCAGGTATTTCTGAGACTTCCTATAACTTGTGTTATAGCAACACAAGAATGGCCTAATACAATATGGGACCACAAAAGAGCCCAAATAGGCAAAGCAATTCTAACCAAAAAGAACAAAGCTAGAGGCATCATACTACTGGACTTCAAACTATTAGGTGACAGTAATCAAAACAGCTTGGTAGTGGTACAAAAGCAGACACGTAGACCAGTGGAACAGAATAGAAAACTCAGAAGTAAAGCCACACACTACAAATATCTGATCTTCAACAAAGTTAACAGAAGCAAACAATGGAGAAAGAGCTTTCTATTCAATAAATAGTGCTGGGACAATTATCTAGCTATATGAAGAAGAATGAAACTAGACCCCTACCTTCTACCATATACAAAAGTTAACTTAAGATGGATTAAAGATTTAAATGTAAGAACTCATACTACAGGGGCAGGGCCAAGATGGCCAACTAGAAACAGCTACAGTCAGTGGCTCCTACTGAGAAGAACAAAAACAGCGAGTGAATCCCATACTGGCAATTGAGGTATGCAAGTTCTCTCTTTGGGACTGACTAGGTGGTTGGCACAACCCACAGAGATGAAGGAAAAGCATGGTGGAGTGATGGCCCCCTCAGGAGCCCCATGGGGTAAAGGGGAGCTCCCATTCCCAGCCAAGGGAGGCAGTGAGTGACTGTGGTACCATGCTGGGAAACCATGCTTTTTCCATGGATCTGGGCAACCTGTGGATCAGGAGATACTCCTTGTGAGCCCATGCCACCAGGGCCTTTGATTTTCAAGCACAGAGCTATGCAGATTCTCTGTGGCTGCTGGGCTGGAGACTACCTAGACTACTGAGTTCCTGCGGGGAGGAGTGGCCATCATCACTGCGGCTTCCTGCTTCCTAAGATGACTGAGCTCCCCGCAGAGAGGTGTGGCCACCATCACTGCAGCTGCCTGCAGTGTGAGATGACTGAGCTCCCAGGGAGAGGGGTGGCTGCCATCACTGCGGCTGCTTGCTGTCTAAGATGATTGAGCTCCCTGGGAGAGTGGCAGCCACCATCACTGTGGCTGCCTGCTGCCTAAGCTGACTGAACTCTGGGGGAGAGGAGCGGCAGCCATCACTGCAACTCCAGTCTGCTGTTTTCCCCTGCTGGTGCTGGGGAGGCTGGGCAGTTTAGACCCAGGAGGAATTCTCCACAGTGCAGCACAGCAGCTGTGGCAGATTGTGGCCAGACTATCTCTTTAGGCTGAACTTGGGCAGTGGCTCAGGCAGTGGCTCACACCTGTAATCCCAGCACTTCAGGAGGCTGAGGGGGACAAATCACTTGAGGTCAGAGTTTGACACCAGCCTGACCAACATGGTGAAACCTAGTCTCTACTAAATATACAAAAATTAGGCGAGCGTGGTGGCTTTCACCTATAATCCCAGCCACTTGGGAGGCTGAGGCAGGAGAATTGCTTGAACCTGGGGAGCAGGGGTTGGAGTGAGCCAAGAATCAGGCTACTGTACTCCAGTCTGGGTGACAGAACAGGACTCTGCCTCAGAAAGAAAATAACTTGGACCCATCCCTCCTCACCTAATGGGGGCCTCCTTGAGGGAATTTCAGCAACTCTAACCAGGGGTTTACAGACAGAACTCTGATCTCTCTGGGATGGAGCCCCTGGGGGAAGAGATGAGACAGTGCAGTGTCTGTGCATCAGTGGACTTAAGCTTTCCTGCCTGCTGGCTCTGAAGAGGCTGGACACTCTGGACAAGGGACAGCCAGAGTGCTTCGTTAAATGGATCCCTCATCCCGTGCCTCCTGACAGGGTGAGACCCCCCAAGAGGGCTTGCCAGACACCTTATACAGGAGCATTCCTACCAACATCAGCTCGGTGCCCCTCTGGGACAGAGCTCCCAGAGGAAGGAGGAGGCAGCCATCTTGGCTGTTCTGCAGCCTCCACGGGTGACACCTCTAGATGTGGGAGAAACCCAGGAGAACAGGGCCTGGAGTGAACCTTCAGCAAACTGCAGCAGCCCTAGGGAACAGGGGCCTAACTGTTAAAAGGAAAACAGAAAGCAACAACAACATCAACAAAAAAGTCCCTGCAAAAACCCCATCCGTAGGTCAACAGCCTCAAAGATGGAAGGTAGATGAAGTCATGAAGATGCGAAAGCATCCACAAAAAAATGCTGAAAACTCAAAAAACCGGAGTGCCTCTTCTCTTCCAAATGATCATAACACCTCTCCAGCAAGGGCAAAGAACCGGGCTGATGGTGAGATGGATAAACTGAAAGAAGTGGGTTTCGGAAGGTGTGTAGTAACAAACTTCCCTGAACTAATGGAGCATGTTCTAATCCAAGGCAAAGAAACTAAGAACCACAATAAGACACTACAGGGGCTGTTAACCAGAATAACCAGTTTAGAGAGGAACATAAATGACTTGATGGAGCTAAAAATCACAACACTAGAACTTCAAAACGCATCAAATATCAATAGCCAAACAGACCAAGTGGAGGAAGGAATTTCAGAGCTGGAAGACTATCTTGCTGAAATAAGACAGGCAGACAAGAATAGAGAAAAAAGAATGAAAAGTCATGAACAAAACCCCCAAGAACTATGGAATTATGTAAAAAGACCAAACCTGAAACTGATTGGGGTATTTGAAAGAGACAGGGAGAATAGAACCAAGTTAGAAAACACACTTCAGGATATCATCCAGGAGAACTTTCCCAATCAAGCAGGACAGGCCAACATTCACATTCAGAAAATCCAGAGAACCCCAGTAAAATACTCCATGAGAAGATCAATCCAAGACACATAATCATCAAGTTCTCCAAGGTCAAAATGAAGGAAAAAGTGTTAAGAGCAGCCAGAAAAAAAGGCCAGGTCATAGACCAGTGAAACACAACAGAGATTTCAGATACAAGACCACACATCTACAATTATCTGATCTTCAACAAACCTTACAAAATCAAGCAATGGAGAAAGGATTCCCTATTTAATAAATGGTGCTGGGAGGAGTGACTAGCCATATGAAGAAAATTGAAACTGGATGGATTAAGACTTAAATGCAAAACGCAAACCTATAAAAACCCTAGAAGAAAACCTAGACCATTTAGGACATAGGCACAGGTAAATATTTTATGACAAAAAATCAAAAGCAATTGCAACAAAAGCAAAAATTTACAAATGGGATCTAATTAAACTAAAGAGCTTCTGCATAGCAAAAGAAATTTTCAGTGTGAACAGACAACTTACAGAATGGGAGAAAATTTTTGCAATCTATCCATCTGACAAAGGTCTAATATTCAGAATCTATAAGAAACTTAAATTTACAAGAATAAAACAAATCCATTAAAAAGTGGGCAAAGGACATGAACAGGCCCTTCTTAAAAGAAGACATTTATGCAGCCAACAAACATGAAAAAAAGCTCCACATCACTGATCATTAGAGAAATGCAAATCAAAACGGCAATGAGATAACACCTCACATCAGTAATAATGGTGATTTTTTTAAAATTATTTTTTATTATTATACTTTAAGTTTTAGGGTATATGTGCACAATGTGCAGGTTAGCTACATATGTATACATGTGCCATGCTGGTGTGCTGCACCCATTAACTCGCCATTTAGCATTAGGTATATCTCCTAATGCTATCCCTCCCGCCTCCCCCCTCCCCCCACCCCTAGCAAAGACTTGGAACCAACCCAAATGTCCAACAATGATAGACTGGATTAAGAAAATGTGTCACATATACACCATGGAATACTATGCAGCCATAAAAAATGATGAGTTCATGTCCTTTGTAGGGACATGGATGAAATTGGAAATCATCATTCTCAGTAAACTATCACAAGGACAAAAAACCAAACACCACATGTTCTCACTCATAGATGGGAATTGAACAGTGAGAACACATGGACACAGGAAGGGGAACATAATGATGATTTTTAAAAAGTCAAGAAATGAGATGCTGGTGAGGGTTTGCAGAAATAACATGGTCTTTATGCTGTTGGTGGGAATGTAAATTAGTTCAACCATTGTGGAAGGCAGTGTGGTGATTCCTCAAAGACCTGGAACCAGAAATACCATTTGACCCAGCAATCTCATTAATGGGTATATACCCAAAGGAATATAAATCATTCTGTTATAAAGATACATACATTCATATGTTCACTGCACACTATTCACAATAGCAAAGACATGGAATCCACCCAAATGCCCATCAATGATAGACAGGATAAAGAAAATATGGTACGTTTACACTTGTATATGCATGTTTGGAATACTATGCAGCCATGAAAAGGAAGAAGTTCATGTGATTTGCAGGGACATGGATGGAGCTGGGAGGCGTTATCCTCAGAAAACTAACACAGGAACAGAAAACCAAACAGTGCATGTTCTTACAAGTGGGAGCTGAACAATGTGAACACATAGACGGGGGGAACAACATACACTGGGGCCTGCTGAGGGTGTGTTGGGTGGGGGAGGGAGAGCATTGGGAATAATAGCTAATGCATGCTGGGCTTAATATCTAGGTGATGGGTTAGTAGGTACAGCAAGCCACCATAGCACAAGTTTTCCTATGTAACTAACCTGCACATTCTGCAAATGTATCCTGGAACTTTAAAATGAAATATAAAGAACTCAAACTATAAAAATCCTGAAAGAAAACCTAGGGAATACCTGCTTTGACATTGGCTTTGGCAAATAATTTTTGGCTAAGTCCTCAAAAGCAATTATAACAAGAACAAGTGAGACCTAATTGAACTAAAGATTTTCTACACAGAAAATAAAGCATTCATAGTGTAAACAGACAACCCAGAGAATGGGAGAAAATATTCACAAACTATTCTTCTGATAAAGGTCTAATATCTAGAATCTATGAGGAATGTAAACAAACTAACAAAAAACAACCCCATTAAAAATGGGCTTAATACCTAGGTGAGAGGTTGATAGATGCAGCAAGCCACCATGGCACAGATTTACCTATGTAACAAATCTGCACATCCTGCACATGTACCCAGTAACTTAAAATGAAAAGAAAAAAATAGGCAAACAATATGAACATTGTCTTCCCAAAAGAAGACATACAAGTGAGCAAACACATGAAAAAATGCTCATCATCGCTAATCATCAGAGAAATGCAAATCAAAACCACCAGTCAGAATGGCTATTGAGTCAAAAAATAACAGATGTTGGCAAGGCTGTGGAGAAAAGAGAATGCTTATACACTGTTGATGGGAATGTAAATTAGTTCAGCCAACCCGGGAGGAAGTCCGGAGATTTCTCAAAGAACTTAAAACAGAGCTGCCATTCAAGCCAACAATACCCATGGTGGTATACTCTTAAGAAAATAAATCATTCTATAAAAAAGACAAATGCACTTGTATGTTCATAGCAGTGCTATTCACAATAGCAAAGACATGGTATCAACCAAGGTGTCCGCAAATGGTGAATTGGATAAAGAAAATGTGGTATATCTACACCATGGAATAACATGCAGCCATGTAAAAGAACAAAATATATCTTTTGCAGCAACATGGATGCAGCTGGAGTCCTTTATCCTAGGCAAATTAGTGTAGGAACAGAAAACCAACCACATGTTCTCACTTGTAAGTGGTAGCTAAACATTGAATATGAGGACATAAAGACGAGAATAGTAGACTCTGGAGACCACTAAAGAAGGAGGAAGGGAGAAGGGTGTGAGTTGAAAAACTACCTACCAGTGCTCACTACCTGGGAAATGGGATCCATACCCCAAACTATAGCATCATGTGATATAACCAGGTAACAAACCTGCACATGTACCCTTGGCATCTAAGATAAAAGTTGAAATTTTTTTAAAAAGTTACTCCCATTTGTTTTTCAAGTCTTTATTATACTTATCTGTTCTTTAATACTGAATTTAGGTAAATTCTTCCATAAAACCTGACTGACATGTCTGTTGAATCAGTTTATTTCCATGAATTCTCAATGAATGCTCTATAACATGTAATCCCAATGTTTGTCCAATTTTTACCTTATCTTCTGTTACACTGAGTGAACCTAGGTAAAATAATGAATTGCTTTTAAAAATAAGTAATCAGTTGGAGCTCCTATTGTGAAACAAATCAATTTTTTAAATATAATCTATTTCTTTGAGGGGAAAAAACATATGCTGTGGGGTGATAGGAAGGGGTTTTTCATCTTCTGGTCAGTGGTTTCCCTATACTTCTGCATCATCACCAGTGCCCTGGATGATCGGCCTTTCAACTGCAAGCTCGCCATCACTCCTGTAGGCTGGTGTTTGTGTTTACCATAACTTGAGGGCAGGATGGGTCCTTGAGGACTCATATGCATCTTACCAAACAGCCTGATGGATGCCATGGGCCATCTCCTGCTCTCTACGTCTCCCACTGTAAGCATTTTAGCAGAATGACTTGCATACGTTTTGAGCTGTGGTTTCTTATACTATTATCTGTCCTCTAGTTTATAGGATTTCCTCATAAGTTTAGGTCCTTTTTGACACTTCTTGATTTGAGGGGCTGTTACAGATTTAACTTATGTATAATTTAGTGTCATTTCTAGGGACTTTGACATGTGGGTGTGGCTCAGTCCATTATTTTACTCCTCTCTTACAGGTAAGATGGGTTGTTTTTCTCTAGGTGGAAATCATCTTTTGATGAAATAGGTTTACATTTCTGATAATGTCCATGTGCTCGTACATACACAGTTGCTGTTGTTGCCTTTATTTTGTATATAGTTTGGCACCCTTCTCATTTCTGGCTGGAAGAAGAATTATCTACATTAGCTGCACTCCTCCAAGGAAGAGAAAGTCCAGTAAAGAAGTAGAACTGAAAGAGCAGATGGCCATTTGTCTTCTGAATCACTTGCATTCTATTTATTTCTCCATTTCCTGAATTTCTTTGAAGACACATGAGGGTGAATTGGCATGTCATCAGGTAAACAGCCACAGAAATATAGATGGCATTTCCATTTTGGGTCAGCAGAAATGCACATTCTAGATTAGCATCCTGGAGTCAAATCGTATGATGTTAGGATTGATAGTAGTTTTCAAATCAAAAGAGCCCTTTGCATATTGAACCCAGACTATTGCATGAGAGCAGAATTCATCCTACTTAACATCCTATTTAGGCTCTCTCTCTCTCTCTCTTTTTTGGTCCTTACCAAGAGACCCAGTTTGCTCAGAACTAAATATTCTGTGTCCTAGAAAGCATCTCACTGTATGCACTGGCAATTGGCATTTTAGATTTATCTGGGACTAAGCTACTTTGTTTTCAGCCTTTCACTAAATCTATAAAAATGTATTTTCTGTAATATATTTTCTTAATATATTTCAGGTAGCAATAGAGAAATAGAGTTATAGAAACACTAGGCTAGATGTATCTGTTGGTTTGAATATTCAAGTTCTTTTTTTGCTACATATCAAATTGTGGGAAGTGAAATAGATAAACAATGAACTTCTTATTCCTGTATTTCTGAAAAAATAACACTGTAAAATTGGCAGCAGAATTACTTCAATCTATTACTTTAAAATTTGTTTTTTGAAATCATAATAGAAAAGCTTTATTTTGACATTTTTTAGTGTTAGAAAATATTTCACAAGGATGAGTATATACCTTTCAGATATGTGATTTTGTATGTGATTATTTTTTATTGTTTATTACCTTTTAACTGTATTTGAAAACTTATAAGGAAATTTGACCAAAGAATTAATATGTGAAAGGAGTTTATACTCAATAACAATATAAAAAATAAATATAATAATACTGATATAATGGAAAAGAAAATTGGTAATATTTTCACATAAGCAAATATTTATTGGGCGTGTCCCTTTGGGAAGGCCCTGTTGTAAAAGTTAAAAACAGAACACTTGGACACGGGGTGGGGAACGTCACACACTGGGGCCTGTTGTGGGGTCTGGGGAGGGGGGAGGGATAGCATTAAGAGAAATACCTAATGTAAATGATGAGTTAATGGGTGCAGCACACCAACATGGCACATGTGTACATATGTAACAAAACTGCACATTGTGTACATGTACCCTAGAACTTTAATAAAGAGGATGGGGGAAAACAAACCCCAGAAGCATAAGAAAATGTACTTATACCTTAATAACCTAATGCTCTATAGAGAAGAAGTGAAAGATAAACACATGAAAAATAAGATAATATGAGGGTACTAATAACATAAAACAAAGACATTTATCAAAAAGTCAATACTGACTACATTAAGTTGAGGACAATCTTTACTTCAGTTTCTAGGAAATCTCTTGCTTGTATGTCAGAATTCTATAGCTGTCTTAAGGGATTTACACACTACTGACATCTTTTTTGGAGGAAAAAAATTACCCGAATAAGCATATTAAGAAACACTTCATACATTTTAAAAACTATACTGAATTGGTATTAGGCTTTTTGATTTATCAGTTTCCCAAAATTTTGTTGTATCTTGATGTTATTATTGTAATAATAACTAATATTTGTTGGGTGCTTACTATAAGCCACACAGTATGTTAGAAACTTTATATACCTAATCTCAGTTAATCTTTGTGCATAATCACACAAAAAGGATGGGTGCTGTTGGGAATTTAATCATAGAAGATTTCTGTATGCTGTTTCAAGTGTCTGATGGGTCATCCTGACGATTCCAATCACATTTTAGTTGACTACGCTGCTGTATAACATGTGGACGCTCAGTGTCCACTTGATGATTGACACCTGACTGCTGATGACTCAGACAGTCCAATGCAACTTTCAAATAATCTGTTTCATTTTTAACACTTCATCTGTGTTCATTTTAGCACAAGAAATCTAATAAATCTTACTGACTAGCCTTGGCAGGCCCTGAAAATCAAATTGGAGAGCAAGCCTGGGAGATATCTAGTTTCAAGGTCTTGGGACTATGTAAAAATGATTGAAAGTGATACCTTTCCCCACTTTCAGTATCCTAGTTCCCTCTTGAAATGTCTCTAAGTCTCATCTCAGGAGATGTAGCCTCTTATAATTGGCTGATTCTTCTATATTAACCCATATGTCCTGAAAACTCAGTTAACAGTCAGTTCAGTCATAAATTTTTGATTGATAATCTGTGAGTTCAGTCAGGAAAGTCAAGCTGAGTGTACAATTGACTTAATTATTATATCAGTATATATATATTCACATGATCTTTCATGTGAGCCATGGGCTCTTCATTAAACTTTAACTCTGATCTTAGCACAGCTTGTCCATTGTGTACTTAGAAGTAAAAAAATCACCAGATTCCTAAAGTAGATTGAATTCATCATGTGTATGTCGTTCTTTTCTTCAGATGTTCAGTGACACAGCAGTGGAGATGGCATAGTCATAATAGCATGCAAGTGCAGATCCTTACTACTTATTATCAAAATAGAGTATTTCTTCCAGGCCATGTTTTCCCATTCATCTTGAACTGCTAAACATACAAGACAGCACATGAAGCGTATTTATGCAGCTGGAGTTGTGATTATTGTCATTTTTTCCCTAATGCCTGCTATGCAATCAGTCTTTTTAGAGAAACTACAATCACCTCCTGCTTTTTTATCAACATATTGCAAAATCTGACTTAAAGTTATTGAAGTAGACATACTGACTCAGTTTAATCACATGGAAATATGGTCTTCTTGATGTAATGAAGATGCTTTCTGAAGTTAAAAACCTGAAAATAAAGATAGAAGCTGTAACATATCTTACAGCTAAAGAGATCACTTCTTGAAGGCCGGCCAGTGAGAGTTTAATTTCTGTCAAGCCTAACCACACATCATCATGATACGAAATCGAAACAATAAGCACAATTCAGAGACACAGATAATGGAGAGAAAATAAAAAGGTTCAGATGTACTTTTGCTTGTGTGTTGTGTTATTTTAATAATTTCTAAATTTTTCCAGACATCATGATGGTCAAAGAGTGTGGTTTGGTTTTAAGAACTGTAGTTAGTAGATCTAAGGCAGTTTGAAGACAAATGGAAACTTTAAATTCCCAGCATGAAATTTCTACCACAATTTTAACATTTTCAATATAGACTGAATAATATTAGTAGCTCAACAAGCCACGGAAATAAAATATTACACACACACACAGTCTTCCCACTCCCCATCATCAGAAATGGAGCTTTTGGATGGAGTTGATGCTATTTTTGAACATCTTGTGAAGTTGAGGAGCTTCTTCCCATGAAAACAGAAGATAGCTCTTTCATTTAAGTTTAGGAAAATCAATTTTATTAGGCTCTGTATTTCAACAAATTTGGGGTCCACTTGGAATCAAGTAACCACTATTCAGTGTTATGTAATTGTACATGCGTAGTCATATTGTTCTAGGATTGTTACTATCTAGAGCACATCATTAATCTAAATTTGTTTCTTGAAAAATGAGAGTAATAACTGCACTTAGCTAGTAGAGTTGAGAGGATTTAAAGAGTTAAACTTAATAAAATATGCAGCAGAGTATAAGTTTGAAATAAATACTAGTGACTGATCTTGTTTCTGTGGTCTCAACCATCAGTTTAGGGAAGCTCTTGCTATAATTTTCAGGCCATTAGGTGACTATTTTATTGAACTCATACCAAAGAGTACATTAAAAGAGATTTCAGAGCTGTTCAGGTGTATTATCTTATTTAATCCCAGATCCTATTACTGAGGTCACAGACAATATTAACATTGGGTCTTGAACTTATTTGGTTGGGGTAAAGTACCAAAGAAGCTAAGGTTAAAGATTTAATTTTTCTTTGGATTGGTCACCCATGAAAACATAATTAAAATTTATCAATCGTGTATTATGTGTCATCAATTGCCTAAGGAATTTTATTTTTGCGCATTATCGCAGGTGAGCCTCAGAACTATCTTGCAATCTGGAGCTCAAAGGTGAAGTGAACTTTACCAAGTCAAGCAGATAATGAGCAGGGAAGCCTAAATTTCAACTTAGATCTTACTAATTTTCAACAACCTGTATTCTTTGTAGTATGGTCTTCTGGCTCTATGACCTCAGACTAAAATTACAAACCATGTGCATTTGAAAATTTTACAAATGCAAGTTATTTAGCACAGAGGTGACTATGTAAAAGGATTTGAGTGGATATTTATATTTTTAAATTTAAAATAGATTTAAAGAGCTAATCCTAGATAAGAAAGTACCATCAATTTATTCTCCAATTCTCTTCTGTTTGTCAGAGAAGAATTCAGTGCTGTTTGTTGGTAATAGCCTATATTAAAAGTCTCAGAAGAAATTTGGAAGTGACTCTAAATTATTCAAACAATTTAAAGTGTAAAATTTTTACTCAAGTTTTAAAAGGGTTTTTGTTCAAGGTTGGGGTAATTTCTTCCCATACTACAAATATTCTGGGTTCTTTCGTGAAGATTGTATTCCTTTAAATTAGGTATAAGAATGTTTACCTTTAGTACAAATTAGTAAGAAATCCAAAGACAGACAGATACACACACACACCACAAACACACACGCACATTTTTTTTTCTTACATTTGTTCCTCGTTTCAAAATTTTAGATCAAGTTTACTCTTTATGAGCTCTCAAATTTTATAGATCAAATAGTTCCCTGTCTTTGGACTCTCTTTCATTAGGGATCACCAACCATATGGAAAGGTTTCAACCTATTGAAAGAATCATCATGAGGGCTGAAGAGAGATTCAACCCAGATTCAGAGCTTTGTTTCAGTAAAGGGCACCCATCCTGTTCCTTCACTGTGGTTTCACTGACATTCTGTCCAGTATTGCATCTAACAAGTGCATATGCAACCTCTCTTTACTTAGGAGATTCCAGGTGAGGTGTGTGAAGTAAATACAATATTTAGAGCTGATATTGCCTGTCCTGCCATCTGGTCCACCATCTGATTTTTCTTTTTCTGCTTTATTTCTTAAGAAAGAGACCTCTCTGAATTTTACCAGAGCCCTGCCTAGTTGGGATACACATAGATGGGGATAATATGTGAGCAATTTTCAAAAGCCAAGAGATGTACCAGTAGGGTGCCTGTTACAAGGAAAAGTCTGAAATCTTGAAAGAGATAAGAAATGAAAAATATATTTAAATGAGGTTTTTCAGTTTTGTCTTTGATATTAAACTGATGAGGTAAATTGCTTTCAGAAGTAAAAATAGAGATCTAAAGGTTATAATAATATCAATGCAAAAATAGCCCAGAGAGAGTAAGATGGGGATTTCATTTAAATATGTGAATGATTTGTGGAGATGTAATGGCTCTATTAATATTAATTATGCCATTATCATGCACTGCTCTCCAAATGGAAAATTGCCAATCTATAGCTTACTGGCAGAGATACTAAAGTGCAAATAGAAGTTGACAGCCTTGCTTCTATGCATACAAGTTGTTCATGATTTCTAGTTTAAAAAATTCTGACCAATCTAATGTTTAAAAAAAAGAAAGTCTAGGTTTGGCAGAAAACTCTGAATATGAAGAATTTACCTCTTAAGTATTGCTTTCCATTGGTATCTTGTGCTTCAGCTTCAGTTAGTTTTTTTTTAAGATTCCTTATTTTATATTTTATTTTTTATCGATACGTTATAGTTGTACCCATTTATGTGGTACAAAGGCGAAACCTGCCTTTTCTCAGGTTTTGGTTTATCCCTCACACATCTATGTAAACTCCTTGAGAAAGGACAAAAGAAGAAAGAGCTCCACTAAACCTTAATGGGGGGGGGGGTCTCTTTATAGCAAGGAGACAGCAAAAGGGACTAACAGTTTCTGACTAGCTGGGATAGAGGAGGTGGCTTGTTTTAAGAGCCATTCCTTAGACCAAAAGTTTTTATTTGGAGATGGGTGAGACAAAGACTTCTGTCTGAAAAACTCTCTCATCAGGGAGAAGGTTGTCTTTTAACTCCACCCATTGGCATTTGCTTCTTGAAGCAACTGACATTTAATGAGAAAGAAAACATTTTGAAAGTTATATTTACTTTTTTAATTGTGTGACTGTCTTAGTGTTTGGAAGATAATGTTTTTATGTGCAGTTTAAAATGTTTATCATTTTGAGTCCCAAACAGATACATTTCATTAAATTCTCAAGACTGGTTTTCACCCCATTAAGTTCTATTATCAAAATTACCAGGCAATATCTTAAAGGCTTAAAAGTTATATCACTGATAATTGCACAGGTCTCTTCCTTCTTTTTAGATGTAAAATGCTGTTTTAAATGAATCATAGTATGTGCTTTGCTGCCAATTTGAATCCCTACATCTGGGAATCGTCCCAAGATTACCCGCTTCCTGTCTGTAGGAGGTAGCATTCTCATTATGAGCATCAACAGCAATGATTTGGTGCAGCAATAAAAAGAGGCACCCCAAGTGATTCCATGTGACTAAATGTGGAATAAGGGGGTATGAATGTCTTGGGTCCTCAACATATGAAGATAATTAAATCTCTGAACTATAATTTCTTGTCTTCTTTTTATAACTATGCCTGGACTCCTAAAGTTTAAAGAAAACACACACAGACACAAAAGATTTGAAATATGGGCAGAGGGGTGTGGTGCCATATGGCAGCACAAACAAAATTACCCAAACACTTCAAAAACAAGCAGGGCACGTTCCTCCCTCTGTTCAGTAACCATATGTGAGCTCCACACGTGAGAAACTGCCTTCAAGTTGATTCAAGCAGACTCTTTGTCTTTGTGCCTCCAGTGTGTTTCCTTGAAGCGGGGGGAAAAAAAGCCAATGGTTTTTGGAGGGGAGCGGCAATGAGGTCTCTGCAAGATCCAATCCCAATATTGCCAATATTGTAGAATGATTTTTGAATTGAAAGGACTTTGGGAAGAGGGAATATGGTATACAATAAAAGAATCCTTGTCACTAAGTAAAAGCAAGCTTATCTTTGGCATGTAACTGTTCTGGGAGTTGTTTGGAGAAAATTAAAAAGACATATTCCTGCCCTAATGTGATTTATCATTAGAGAACAGTTTTGGCTATGACACACAATGGGCACACAGACATCGTTATAAAATCATGAGAATCAATTGATTAAATGAAAGAGGAATGAACTATACGGGGAGTATTAGTAAAATGTGGATATAGGTTATTGGTGGATCCTTGACTCCTAACCTTTTGAACCCAACCTTTCATTTTCTTCTTTCATGGTTTATAATTGCACATATTTTCTCACTGACTTCCATCACAACACCTCCTTTGACCTTTTACTTTGAAGTTACCCATTTGGCTGATTTAAAACATACATATTGCCTTAGGGCCAGGCAACCTTGTGCCATCTGTAGGATTATATATACAATATACAAACTATATAACATTTGAGAATTTAATATAAATCATAGGAAAGAAAATCTCAAAATATTAGACATTAGAGCACAAAGGTGATTTCTGGAAGTCTAGAAATAAACCTTATAAAGCTGAGGAGATAAAAAAAATCCTATTTCTACATTCCAGTTTGTATGTTCAATATAAGATGACTGAGTTTTAGTTAAAGTAATTATGTGGAAATGAATATTTGGTGAAAGCTTTCAAAGGCCAAGTTAATGAATGACATTAATTGTGGAAACATTTTTGAATACCTAATGCCTATTAGAAAACCAGTTTGGTAAACATTTTTAGTGGCCTCACTCCCGGGCAATTGGAACAGAATGAAAGTACTAGTTACTAAGTTTTTGTTAGCTACACAATTACCTATGTAATTAATTATATTTGGGGTTTTTATTATAACTGATTAATCCCTAGTTCTTTAAACCATTTAGTGTATATAGCATCGTGCTAGTTACTAAGATAATTGAATTACTGTAACACATTATTGAAAGATTAGACTCTTGGCAACCTCAACTCTATTTAGGTTTGTAATAGATTAAATTAAAAAATATACCATACACTGATACACAGCACAATATATGTACTTGGGTCCAAAAGTCCACTGATATGTTTATATTGTTAACTGCTTTAAGATGACTTTATTTAAAAATTAAGAGCAAAAAGGGCTTTGGAATATCTGCTGGTCCAGATTATTAATCACTAAATGCTCATTTTCTTTTCAAAATGTCTTGCCTATCAATAGTAACTTCTGTTGACAGTGAGCTTTTGAATCATTTCGGCCTCTGTAGCATGACCTAACCCTAAACTTCCTGGGAACTCAGAGTGAAGCATTCTGTGACGCAGAAGAAGCAAATTTGACTCTGAATCCCTAATGTGTACCCTCAGGACCCAGGAGCAGAAAACGTCTTTCTTCCCTTGCCTGTTTATTTTTAAATTCCTTTTATAAAATCAAAATTTGCAACAACCAAAGTAGTTCAACAGCTAACTAATCCATAGTTCATTTCAATTGATCTTAAAGTTCACAAAGATTTACTTTTCTAAGTGACTGGCACCCATTTACATGTCAGCACAAATCAGTGTAGATCAGACAAGTGAACCAGAGCTCCCAAGGAAAAGCTCTGCATTGGCCATCTAAGAAGTTATTGGAACAGACTTGCCCTTTGGTAGAAATGCATTGGAATGGAATAATGTTTCTTTGGCCTAAAGACAAGCACTCAAGTGATGTCAGCTGTGCTTGAAGAAAACATTAAAGCATCTTCTATTTGAACAAATAGGGCAACAGATCTAACAGCAAAGTAAAGTTACTTTCTATGACTCCAATATGCTATATTAATTGATGCTCCGTAATTTGCTTCCCTTAAGATTATATACCGATACAACTTTCAGTGTGACTTCAAAATGTCCATACTTATTAGTTGATTTTTTAAATGATGCATTTAATACATTAATCTTTTTGGAAAAAGCAATATAAAACAAAGACATATTGATCAACTGTGGAGGGCCTCCAGCAATAAAATAATATGCTAAATGCTATTTCTCAGTAAAAGACTTAAGGGACAAACACACTGGGTAATAATCATGATGAGTTGTAGTTGATAAGGTAGAAGGTTACCTAAATTGAATAAGTAGTGCAGTACAGGTGATATAGATCTTATCTGCAAGTTTACTGTATGACAACATCATCTGTATCAATTGATACTATAATGGCTTATTTGAAAATAAATGTTATTGCCAAGGTAGTCAAAAGAAGTATCATGTGCCTATCTCAAGCACTGGCCATGTATTGAGAACTTTGATAGTAGCATACAAATTCTCTATTGGAGAACTCTCCTTTCTAAGTTATGCTTATTTTTGCTAACCTTATCTAGGCTATTGCCCTCTTGGTTAGAATTTAAGGAAAATACATTTTGAAATCTTTTAGTCACCTTATAAATGAATAAAAATTAAAAATATCAGGTAAAAAGAATAAAAGTAAAGGTATTAGAAATTATACATGACATCTACTCTAGCTTTGTTGGTGTAAAAAGAAAAAAAATGATACATGACAAAAGACTTAAAATCTCAGAGAGCACTGTATTTATTATGTGCCTGCTGGTCATTCCTTTGTACCTTACTGCTCTGATGCTGGGTTTTAAACTTTTAAACTTACAGGTCTTTGTGACTGCCATCTTGAAAGTAGTTTAATATGTGCTGAATTAGCCTGACCCTTAGAGTTGTACTTACATATTTATACAGGTGGTGGACTACAACCCCTAAGTCTGTGCACATCAAGAATCTTAGGCTTACTGTTAATTTACTTTGAATTCTTCAAGTAAGTGCGTTTTCTTCTTTGCTTTTCCTCATATAGTCACCCTTTCTCAGTGGAGGGAGAAAGAAAGCACAAGCAGAGAGAAAATACTAGTTTTCCCTTTTAGCATGTATAAAAGGTGGCTAGTGACTGCCCTATATCAAGATTGCTGTGTGACGGGTTTGGGGAGAAAAAAATTGTGTTGTTTAGTAAATAGTTAATGAAGCAGGATGGTCTTAGATAAAATCACTATCTTTTATTCTGATCCTTTTTCTATTTACAGTGGGATGTGTCCCAACAGTATTTAGCGTATTAAGTTCCTAGTTTTTCCTCTGTGGATCTGATCTTCCTCCAGGCTTCCTCACTAGAGTAAGTAAGTATATCCTCCATTAATTCACTTGTCCGAGGGAGAAATATGGAAGTGATCCTAAAATTTCTTTCCTTTTCTTTTTTTTTTTTTTGAGATGGAATCTCGCTCTGTCACCCAGGCTGCAGTGCAATGGTGTGAACTCTGCTCACTGCAACGTCCGCCTGCTGGGTTCAGGCGATTCTTCCGCCTCAGCCTCCTGAGTAGCTAGGATTACAGGCATTTGCCATGACGCCCGGCTAATTTTGTATTTTTAGTAGAGATGGGGTTTCTCCATGTTGTTCAGGCTGGTCTCGAACTCCCAACCTCAGGTGATCTGCCTCCAAAAGTGCAGGGATTACAGGCCTGAGCCACCGCACCTGGCTGATCCTAAAATTTCTAAGCCTCAAAATATATTTTGAATTTATCTATTTCACTTCATCCTCACTACATCTCTTGGTCCAAGCTGCAGTCTTTTTTATTAGGACTATTTTAGTAGCCTTGTAACTGGTCTCTCTATATTGCTCTTAATTCCTTCCAATGCATTTGTTATGAAGAAACCAGGATTGTTTTTTTAACCCTAAAAAAAATCTTAAAACGTCCCAGTGATTTTCTGTTGTATTTGGGATGTATAAAAAATAGAATTATATTTAACACGGCTTTTTAGACTATTGCAATTTAGTACCTAGCTACTTTCATGTGCTTATCTTTAGCCATTCTCCTCTTTGATTAAATACCCTCTTTCTGATACACTGTCCTTAATTTAGTTCCCTAAAGGGCCATCTAAGAAAGTTCACACTTTCTCCCACTGGTTGAAACACTCTTCTTTTTGCCTGCTCATCCTTGAAGTCTCAAATAAAATGTTATTTCCTCATTGAGGGGATCCCTGAAGGACCAATTTAAGCTAGATATACATCGTTACTCTCTTTCATAGTGTGCAGTAAAGGGTTAATTCAGCAGGTTTGAGGTGCTCACATTCTGCACATGCCAAAGAAAGGTCTGTTTTTAGACCATCTCTGAAAGATAACTTCTGAGCCTTGGGATATTCTGCCCGATATGAGGTTTTTGTATGCCTGGCACCTTGTGCCACACAGTGCCATTTTGGTTACACAGCCAAAGTGATTTATGTTGAATGCCTGTTTTTGCCGAGGGAACCAGAGTCTGAGTAGTTGAGGCCAGTGGCAAGGGAGCTACATGTCTTTGTTTCTGGTTCCCTAATGAAAACCCTGGACGCTAGGCCTCAGGTGAGCTTCCCTGGTTGGTAACACCTGTATGTGGTGTTGTACATCATTCCTGAGAGAGGTTTGTACATCCCCATGTGACTTCATTGGGAGAGACACCTGGAATTTTGCTTGGCTCCTCGTGGACATTATCCCAGGTGTGTTTTCCCTTTGTTGGATTCTTTCTCTGTAACAAACCATAACTGTGAGTGTAACTGCTTTTCTGAGTCCTGTGAGTTTTTCTAGTGAATCATCAAGCCTGAGAGTGATCTTAGAGACCCCAAAACACATTGTACCTTATTTGTTTCCTTAAAAACAAACTATGTTCATTAGTCATTATATATAATTGCTTATTTACTCTTTTTTATTTTGCTTACATCCAGACATTCTATAAATGTAGAAATTAGGCAGTGAATTATTTTGTTTCTCATCGTATTCCAATTCCTAGCATAGCACAACAGGTGCTCAATAAATGTTTGGGGAATTAAAAATTAAATGTAAGATAAAAATATATGAAAGAAATTAAGTGAAAGAACTCAATTTGGAAAGGTTAAATGCCATATGATTCCAGCTATGTGAGATTCTGGAAAAGGTAAAACTATGAGGACAGTAAAAAGATCATTAATTGCCAGGGGTTGGGGAGAGGGAGGAATGAATAGGTGCAGGATTTTTAGGGCAGTGAAACTATGTTGTATGATACTGTCATGGTGGATACATGCCATTACACATTTGTACAAACATATAGAATGTACACCACCAAGAGTGAACCGTCATGTAAACTATGGACTTTGAGTGATTACATGTCAGTGTAGGTTTGCCCATTGTAACAAATGTACCATTCTGGAGAGGGATGTTGATAATGGGGCAGGGTTGGGGGTGCTGTGCACGTGTGGGGCAAAGAGTATAGTATGTGGGAATATGTTCTGCACCCTCTGCTCCATTTTGCTGTGAACCTCTCTAAAAAGTAAAGTATATTTAAAAACTGAATGTACAGTATTTGGTGAAAAATAAATAGCTCTGAAGAACTTTAAGAAAAGATTTGATAACATTGTCTTCCAACTTGATTTCAACCTTTAAATATTATAATTTAGCTTTATTGCCTGAATAATTACACATGTAATTGAGAAGAGTCACAATATTTCAATTGGCATTATAGATTTGTGATGATTCGAATAACTGTTTTCACTCAGTTCTGAGTTAATATTTTCTTGTCACACTTGGATAAAATTCCTACTATAATCTTTAAGTTTGTTATGGAAGATTTTGGAGTGACTGATGGGATATAAGGAAGAGAAAAAACACAAGCAGAATTATTCTGGTTGGCTTAAGAAAATAAAGTGAAGCAGTAGGTGATGAGCTGTCACTGGAAGGAGAATTCTAAAGCTGTGAAGAGCATAATTAATTAAAGGACTTTGCAGCTTGCTCTTGACCCACATTTTAAATTACAGAGAGTTAGTAAACCAGGACTAGAAATCTCCAAAGATATAAAACCGAATAGACCATAGTTTGACTTATAAATAAGAAGAACAGGGGTAATGAAAAATTAATTTAGGAGCCTAAAAAATCTGCTGTAGTGACTGATAAGTAGCCCACTGTTTTCTACATGTTTTTGAATTTATCTCTGTATTCTGAGAAACTTGAAGTTATTTTTCCCTGGTCCTATGACACTGTCTAAAGTTGATGGAAACTGATGTGGGAGAAAGTGATGGAAAGAAATTAGGAGCTATTGGAAACCAGTCATTTGCAAATGAGTGCTCTGACTTCTCAGAATACATCCTGAAATGTTAATGTCACTCATCTTCCTAATTCTAAATTAGACATGCTCTGTTGCATTGGTTGAAATTCTTACTTCCCATCTGTCGAGGTGGAGGGTGCTGAAGTGGTCATGTTTTTTTTTTTTTTTAATTAATTTTTTTTTGCATGTCTGGCACATGTTCCTCTTAGTCTTGTTAAACATCTGGTTTTCCCATTGAGGATCTATTCTTTGGCCACAACCCAGGTATGTGACACTTGCTGACCCAATCAGATTTGCACTTGGAAATTTAAATCTAGAATAGAAATATCAGCCACAAACTGGTTGTCCTAGTTACTAAATCCTGAAGAGGCAGCCATTAAATTCTGCTGTCTGTATTCTCAGTAATGCCATAATTCTTCATTTTTTTTCCTGAGGCAACATCATTTCTTTGAGTCTATGAGATACCAAATACAGACAGAGCTGGAGCTTCAAGGTTAAGGAGTGTTAATCTCTCATTGCCAGGAAGAGCCACCTCGTGGATGACACATGGCTTGGGAAATGTTTTTAGGCTGGTGGAGATGTGTCTAAACAGATATATTTTTAGGGCCCCCTTGTAATATCTCTTCTGGCAATGATGCTTTTATTCTAATTAATACATAATCTAGCACTGAAGAAAATGCTTCTTAGAATATTTTTCACTGAAAAATTGGATGTGGTTACTGTTGTTCCACAGTAGAGTGAATTCAGTGAAATAAGCTTGTGGATTTTGGCTACTGCAGTATTCCTTTTTCTATTCACTCATTGTCATTCCATAAACATTTACAGAGCGTACACTATATATAACACACTGTGCTAGGGGCTGAGGGAGCTGCTGCTGGGAACATTTTTATGTGACTAAGATGATCAGCTTTTCTAGATGGAAACTTAAGAGACTTGAGGAAAAAGCCATTTCAGACAGATAGGAATCCGTGAAGTTTTTAAAGACTTTTGAGAGATTGTGATTTTTTTTTGAAGCTATCTTTTATAACAGTTCCAAAATACAGTCTAGAAGTTAACCACATAAGACAACAGAAAATTCCCCTACTATCTTAACCCTAATTCTTTTCCTTAAATCCATTTATGCCTTCTCCTTCATTATTGTATCTAAAGAATAGCTGGTTCCTTATAATAATCCTTCATATAGTTAATAGTGTTAATGAAAAAAATCCTTTATATAGTTAAGGCAGTTACTAAGTCACTTTTCAGCCTTTTTTTTCCCCTCCAGGCTAAGTAATCCAATTATGTTAACTTTATGCCATAATTAAACTAAAGATTGCTTCAGGAAAGTTTAATCACATCATAGAAATATCCCCCAACTAAACCAGGTGCATGTCAAGAAATGTGGTTAGTGGCCTTGTAAAAGCTAAAGAAGTTTCATATTATATGTTATTTTGTGCTATAAACTTCCATCTGGTAGAGACCTCGAGGAAACAAACTAAAACAACTGAATCACAACCATTGTGTCTCAGTGGGGCTTGACGTTTAAGTGGACTATCCAAAGCAAGTATGAAGCATGACTTATTGCTTAAAAAAATTCCTGAGCACAGCACACTTGGTATTTTTGCAATAATGTGCTAAAAAATCAACTTCCACATTGAATAGGTTTGAATCTGATGCATGCCCAGTGAAAGTGTAGAATAAACTTAGAATTATTAAACTAAGTGATGTCATGTTTACCTTACTTTCCCATGTCCTCTGCCCTCTGCCCTCTGCTAGATGTTGGTGGGTGGTCCAGTTGTGGTACTACTTTACCACCTTGCTTTGATCAAGGTATGTGTTTGCCACAAGCATCTCTATAGCCATAATTGTTCTTCTATTCTTTTTTTAAGCTACATGATTCTTACTTTAAAAATAGCAGGTAGGATTTAACATGTCCTCTATATAACTTAGACAACATACATGTTTCAAATAACTTTATGTCCATCAGTCTTCTTTCATCATCTTTATTTCCTCTTCTGGATGCTATCTAAAATAGGGAAGAAGGAAATTATTTTGGTTGTCCTTGCTTTTTATCCTTCTGACATAAACATGAGGCTGACCTGGAATTTGTCTCAGAAGCTCTGTGACCTCTGAGTTTCAGCTCTTTTAGCTTTTAATAATTTGATGTTCTGAGTGTGAAGACTAGGACGAACCAAGAGAGATGCCCAGAGGGCAACATTAAGAAGGTCTTCACTCTGTGTTCTGCAAAGGTTGACTTTGAGAGCTTCCTAGCCTGGGCCTTCTTAATTTTTTTTTACACATTAAGTGTGCAGTGTATATACAGACATTGGAATGTGGTTGGAGGGGAAGAATCATACTTTTGCTGTGATTCTGAGAAAGCCTGACTCATGTAGTAGTGAGATAAGGGTTTCTTAGAATCAGGAGTGGGATCCTGTGTATCCAGTCTCTGTGGCTAAATCAAGGTCTATATTCTGGTCCTTCTGATATTTTTCTCTTCTCTTTTGACTTGTGCTGATGTTATGGACTAAATTGTGTCTCCCTCAAAATTCATATATTGAAGTCCTCATCTCCAGTACCTCAGAATGTGACTTTGTTACTTCATTTGTTTGTTTGTTTGTTTGAGATGGAATCTCACTCTGTAACCCAGGCAGGAGTGCTGTGGCCCGATCTCAGCTGAGTGCAACCTCCGCCTCCCAGGTTCAAGTGATTCTCCTGCCTCAGCCTCCCGAATAGCTGGGATTACAGGTACCAGACACCATGTCTGGCTAATTTTCGTATTTTTATTAGAGACCAGGTTTCACCATGTTGGCCAAGCTGGTCTTGAACTCCTGACCTCAAGTGATCTGCCCACCTCGGCTCCCCAAAGTGCTGGTATTACAGGCATGAGCCACCGGGTCTGGCCAGAATGTGACTATATTTAGATTTAGGGTCTTTAAAGAGGTCAGGTTAAGCAAGGTCATATGGTGAGCCCTAATTCAATATGACTAGTGTCCTTATGAAAAAAGAAAGAGGCATTAGGATTGCTTCCACACAGAGAAAAGGCCATGTGAGGACACAGTGAGCAGGCAGCCTCTGCAAGCCAAGGAGAGCTGCCTCAGGAGAAACCAAACCTGTCAACACGTTGATCTGGGACCTTCAGCCTCCAGAACTGTGAGAAAATAAATTTCTGTTGTTTAAGCCACGTAGTCTGTGCTATCTTTTTATGGAAGTCCTAGCAACTAATATAGTTGATTATATGGCCAGTGTTACTCCAGGAAAGTCCCAGTATATGAACGTCTCCCCTTCCTAGCCTTGACCATGACCTTCCTAGGTACTCACACATGAACACTTAGTTTGTGTTATTTCATTCTTTACTCTTTAACTTCAAAGAAGCTATTCTAGGATTAAGAAATCCCTTTATGGGTTATAATTAGAATTTGAGGCCAAGCTAAGAAAGACCTCTGGAGGCTTTTCTTTGCTCCAGGAATAGGATTGTAAATTTTAATGGATTGGCTCATTGTTCTTTAAGTTCGAGGCCATGCTCAGTCCCTGCCGTTTTTACCTATGGTAGAAAAATATAGACTTAATGTCATTCTTGAATGATGAACTATGCCTGTCTTAAAAAGCTCACTAATTTCTATAATGTACATTTAATGATTGGAGCCATTTATTTTTCCTTCCAATTCTTTTATTTAATTTAAGGTTAAACTACATCTCTTTTCTCTTAAACACCTGCAATATATAAACTCCAATAACAATAAATTAAAATGTTTTAAAATGGGCCAAAAGGACACTTCTTTCAGCAAGTGATTCTTGAAAATCTGGCAGAAGTTTGATGGTGTTGAGAGCTGGTAATGTGTGAAGAAATCTAAGACTAGTGACTGTTATCCTAGGACTGATTCCACTGTAACTGGCTCAAGTATTCCTATCTATGAAAGGAGAGTGTTGCCCAGATCATTTCTAGTTCTGTCATGGAACAAAAGGTAAATAAAAATAATCGAAAAACTAAGATTATGTGTTCAAATACTAGGCGGCTGGCCACATTATCTGAACTTCCAGTTTCTCATAGCTGAGTTGAAAAATTCCAAGAGAACCTCTTTCTGATCCAGTAACAATCTGAGCAATACTGTCCAAGTAACCTATATTTAGCACTTTAAATTTTACCCTAAACTAAGCTTTTTAGACTCAAATCCTGTGGGCCTGGAAGGGGGTGTGGTAGGGATGGTAGACAGCTGAAGAACAGAGCCCTGAGTTTGCCTACAGGGGCACCAGGCCTCTGCCTTACAGGATATGGCTGTCCTATAGAAGGATGGGATCTATGGTTTCCAGATGTTTGTATTTTCTAGGAGAAACTAGGCATTCAGATTTCAGTATCAAGTCTAATTTTAAAATGTTGGCAACCAGTACATTATTTTTATACATGCAGGGAAAATAGACCTATCTGCTGTTGTTTACTAATATTTTTATAGTTCCCAAAGTAGGAGTTATGCAAACATTCATTGACACTGTATTCATGGTGCGTGGTGTCCGTTTCTGTGGGAAACCTGCAACAGTGTTTTTCAAACTGCATTCCCTCAGAGCCTAGCAGATCTTCTGTGGCTATGCAAGGCTACTGATGTGTTAGTTTCCATTTTTTTTTTTTTCTTTTTTTGACTGGGTTTACAATTTTATTTGAACAAGAGGTTGTTTTGGTCAATATATGTAAAGTGTTTGCAATACTTGGCACATAGCAGGCACTACTATGTATTAGCTACTATTATTAGTAAGGAGTTTGTAAGACATTTTCTGTAAGGATAATAAGTTAATGTCCTAATTATTCTATTATGTTGTTCCAAAGAAATACCATCCTTCAGTTTCATGAAATTCAAAAGCTTTTTAATGCACCCTTAAAGTTTTTATGATATTCAAAAGTAGCTGTATTTTATGTAAGACTTTAATGTGCGGAAATACAATGAGAGTCTTTGCTCGTTTGCAACCTTACTTTTGCTATTTTTGCTTTTAAATTAAAAAAGAATTTTACATTTTCATTTCTTATCTAGGTTGCCCACAGCTGGGCTGACTTGTGAGATTTTACCTTTGAATCTGAGGGTACAAATACATTCATCAATATTCTATTTCCCAAAGGTATGCTAGTTCTCATGAATAATCACAAAAATCATGGCAAATTTTGAGAGATTATAACTGAATCATTCCTCTGTGACTGCTATACAGAAAGACTGTGTTAGAAGCTGGTTAACTTGATGGTCTCTCACCCTCTGGTCCCCTGACCTACCTGTGCAGTCTTGAACTCCAGCAATGAGGTGTATATCACTTTCTTACCTTTCTTGCGTTATTACCTCTGCCCAGAATGCCTCCCACATCCCTTTGATTGTCAAAATTCATTCCATCTTTCAGTGATGGTTTCAAATCTTGCCTTCTCCAGGAAACTTTTCTTGCTCCCTCAATATTACAATCACCTTGTGCCAGCCCTGATGTTTCCTTCCTTTGAGATCCCTCAACAGTTTATTCCTGTATATTTGAAGGTACTTACAAGTTCTTATGATGCATATTTGCATAACTTCTATAGCTCTGTATTCAGCTTTATGAAGGAATGTAGATAAACTATGTATCGTGCAGTAATATTGCACATAAATCATAAACATCCCTGTATTTTGGCATAGAGTATAGACTCTTGGTACCTATGACTGTGAGGTGTAAGGCCCTCCATGGTCAGCAGTTGCAGTATAACCTCCTACAGTTTTCCTTCAATCACATTAGAACTATACATGCAAATACTATAAATTGTACTTACATCAAACTTCTTTCATCAGTTTAACATGCTTTTCTCTTACTTTTATTCTTATGGATGGTGCTTTTTCTTGGCTCTATGAAATACCATATTCTTAGTGATATCTTGAGTTCTTGGTTATTTTATGGTACTTAATAAATTCCTCTTAGGATTAAATTTAGGTTGTGAACCCTACCATTCTTTAACATTGCAATAGTTTCCCACAGAAGGGTGTATGAATTTTCATATTCATTTTGCTTTCATATATAAAGATGAAATCATCAGTATAGCAGATACCTAGCTTTTATTCCCAGTGGTAACTTGTTACCTCCCAAGAGGAGAGGCCACATAGGGAAGCATCTGGGTCACTCAGAAGGCAGAGGGAGTAGGGCGGAAATATAGGTGGGCTAGACTTGGACATTTAGGAGGATCCTGATGGAGTAACATAATCACAAAGTAACTTTCAAATGCTGACTGCCTGATGTCGAGTAAAGACTCACAGATGATACATGAGGTAAAAACATCTCTAAAGCCAGTGTCATAGTGTGTCATAGTTAGCTGAGTCTTCTCTTTCCCACTGCTCAGGTGCTTATACAATCCTGTTTGTCTGAGATTGAAACCATTTATGCCTTTTGTCACTGTATAATTATTAAGTGACACTTTCATCCTCAAAAGTGTCCCAATGTAGATAACAATTTATATGGTCCCTCTACTCATAATAGCCCTCTATTTCCTAATTTATTGGCCTTACTATACCTGTAATATAATAAAAAACTACATTTTCAGATAGTATTATCATATTGGGTTAATGGGGAAGACTTAAAACCGATTCATTAGCTAAAAAGCTATAGCCAAAAACTTCTACGTTGTTTTCATATAGATAATTTCTCAAGACAAAACTCCCCAAATTTTGGATCTTTGCTTTAAAAATTGGAGAACTTAGAAGCCAGAAGATTTTAATTCTAGATTTAAATCTGACAGTACATTTTATTTGAGCAATTTTCTCATTCTTTTGGCATGATGGATTACTTACTTTTAAAATAAAATAACACAAGATTGATAAAAACATGATTACTAGAAGGATAAAATGACAATGTAAATGAAAGGGTTTTGAAAATAAAAGACAGGAAGTATTATTGTGTTATATAGGACAATTAGTGACCCAATTTGACAAAAAGTCATTCTATTTTCACCAATAAAGAAATGTATAATCATTTTATGCAGAAAAAATAGTGAGGCAAAGTTAATATAAAGACCACATCTAGGGAAATACATGCTAAATATAAATGAACAATGCATGTAATGAATTATGCATGATTTTAAATTAGTTAATGAGATAGATTCATTATAGATGATAATGCAGGATTTCTGATCCTAGTTTTGAATTTGATACCGAAGTAAATCATTGTGTTGGAATTCCCTCCGACAGCCATTGCAGTGTAAATCTCTCCATGTAGCTTGTTCAATTCATTCTTCTTAATGAGGAGGGAGGAAGGAGAACACTGGCAGCATTACAACAAAGGAATATGAAAGTGAGGCAGCAGCTGTATAAGGGATTAAAATATGGAGAGAGAGCATAGCATATATGCATTTGCTTATGAATGAACATTTTTAGCAAAAGCCATTTACAGTTCAGTGTCCACATGGCCTTGCAGAATAGGGACTCTGTTTTCTTGTTGGCTGATTTGAGCCTTTCCAGTCAGTTTTCCCATTTGTTGTACTTTTTTGATGTTTCTTTAGTTATCTAGCATTTTGGTTTGGATGTTTTCTATTTTCCTTGGTTTGTGGCCAGTTAGACCAGCTGGTGGTAATGAGGTTGTTGGCCAGTCCTGGAGGCAGAAGGGAGGGTCATTTGATAGATTGTTTTCCATAGCTGGAGTCTGCTTTTAGAATTAATGACAAGAATAGCAGCCAGTTTTTGTTTTGTTTTAAGTACCTACTAAATATCAGGTGCTTCACAAGCACTATCGAATTGTATCCTTATAATTCTTCTTTGATTTGAGTGTTTATCTCTCACATTTCACTAAACAGGAGACCCAAGCTTACGGAGAGCAAATAATTTGGCTCACGTCTTATGCCTAGTAAGTGACTAAGCTAGAAAGTGCAATCAGAGTTTTCTCACTCTATAGCTTGTGCTCTTCACCAGCAATTACTTCTCAAATGTTTACCTGTTCAGAAGGAGCCACGAGCAAGAATAGAACTAAATGCATCAGAAACGCCTGTCACCATAGGAAATAAAAGCTAGGTATCTGGTGAGCTGATGGCTTCATCTTTGCATGTGAAAGACGACATTCTTATTTAGCACCATGTATTTGTGTCTAGACCTCTTTCTTGACCTTTCTAGAGGTCAAAAGAAACAAATGAACAAACAAACAACTGCTAATCCACTAAATTATAAGAAATCTCTGAGAGGAACAATGCCTCAAGGCCATCTACTTTCTTGCTATCATTGGAATATATTTACTTCTTCAGGAATGCATGCATTTCTCTATCCCAAATGTGGACACAACTTATAGATTAAGAACTCCTTGGTTGTGTCTTTGGATCCTTTGACACCTGTTTCAAGACTAAGTTAAGTTTCTTTACCTAATCTAACTAAAGTGGTGACCACAAGTGGAAATTCCTGTGATATCAATTTTCCGAACCATGCATTTGGCAGTTTACATTTAAGGAAGTTTGTTGCTAGCTAAACATTTCTGCCTGAACACTGAGTCCCTGTAAAACCTTTGAGGAAAAGGGCCATGTCACGTTCTTTTTGTATCTCTAACATATCAGATAAATGCTTGGTGCATAGGAGGTGCTCAATATATACTGATTACTTTGGTCTATCTAACACCCAGTGGAGAGATCTGGAGAGTTCTGCAAACTCATTAATTGATGTATGCCTAAGTATTAATTTGTCATAGATAACAAATTTCATGTTACCATAAATTTAAGAGTATTTCATAGCATTATGCATGAGTAACTGAAACTGCAGAAGCTGTCCCTAATTGTAGCTTAATGAATTACAAAATTTTTTCTAGTTGAGGAGGCTGATGACAATTGAATGAAAGCATGAAAAGGACTTGGGCTTGATGGTGAGAAAGTCTCAAACTTCTTAGCTCCTCTGTCTTCTTTGTCCCAATATGCATTCCTTCCCAGATGTGCTGCACATGTTAAGGCTTTTAGGGATTAAGCAAAGCACATTTGTTTGCATTTACTTGGGAGTATGATAGTCTCAAAATTCCATATTTAGTGTGTGTTTAATCCTCTCAGTTCTTTATTGTTTGTATGTACACAAGTGGAAATAGAAACATAGCTTATCTAAGGAGGAAATAATTTGGTTTCTGTACTTTCCCCCTATCAATATGAAGAAATTAGGTACAGCTTTTTGAAGAGTATGTTAGAAGTCAAATGACTACCATTAAAAATTACAGGCCAGACACAGTGGCTCATGCTTGTAATCCCAGCACTTTGGGAGGCCGAGGCGGGAAGATAGCTTGAGTCCAGGAGTTTGAGACCGGCCTGGGCAAAATGGCGAAACCCTGTCTTTACAAAAATTAACCAGCAGGCCTTGTGATGTGCACCTGTAGTCGCAGCTTCTTGGTAGGCTAAAGTGGGAGGACTGCTTAAGCCTGGGGACGTAGAGGCTGCAGTGTGCCATGATCACACAACTGCATTCCAGCCTGGGTGACAGAGTGAGACCCTGTCTCAAAAAAAAAAAATTAAATTATAATAATCAAATGATTTTTCCATTAGATCAATGAATTCAGGGAAAGGTCTATTTTGATTTGTTACCCTGTTGTTGTTAAATTGTTCCCTATAATTCAGCCTATAGATTATTTTTTCACAGGGCTTTCTGAATGAGACTTGGCAGATAGAAGCTTACTTTTCCTCTCTGGTTTATTACTTATATTGTTTGTGTACTTTTCCATTTCAATCCTTCATAAACGTCTATTAACTGATTCCCTATTGTACTCTGGTAAAAGAATATAGTTGAAGTAATTTAAAAAATTAATGGAACAGAAATACTATGTCCCAGTTTGTTGTTACCTTCCCATACCCTTCAGTTACAAATCTATTTCCCATGCACCATTACTAGAATCATACGTTGTGAAACTCTATGACTTTGTCTTAGGATGATTTCTTTAAGATATTCTATTAGAAACTTCTAAAAACATGCCCCTGAGCATAATGTTTTCACACAGCATGTGTATTATTAATTTTTGAAAATGCAGCCTCAAAAACCGATTATATTTGTCACACTGTGATGGAAACATTTACTCCTGGAAATGGTGTTAAGGCCATCAAGGCAAGCTGCCTCAGAAGCTGAGCCATTATCATTACCTTGTCTGTATGTACATCCTCTCCTGCCAGCTACCAGCTTTCATCAGGTTAGTGAGTACATGAGAAGTCAATGACATTAGGTTTGCAAAGGTTCATTTGGAAGTTAGCATTTTGTTTGAGCTCTTCTCTACTCTATTAAAGCCAACATATACGGCTAATATTTCAACGAATGTGATCTTAGCTCCAACCTTTCCTCTGGGCCTGGCCTCTCCAAGTCTTTTCAATCTACAGTCCCACTTGTTTCTACCTGTGCTCAGGCAATTTCTTCTGCGGACCTCTCCTCCCACCCCTTCATGCAACGTATTTCTAAATTTTGGATATGTGCCTGTCATTCAACATGCAACTCGATTGCTGCACCTCCTGAGAAGCATTTTCTGATTCTTACAGCCAGAAATCATTTATTCATTCACACTCTAGTGTCTTTGGCCGCTTTAATCTGTACCCTTAAGCTATTTTATAAAGCATGTAGCAGTGTAACCTACAGGAGAGTGCCTTTTGTTTTAATGGCACCCAGGATTTGTTTTAATAATATATAGTAAGACACTCAGACGCAGAAAAGATTGCCATGAAGGAAGAACTGTTTATTATACTCACAGTTCCCTGGAAATAGGAGGCACAACCCTCCATGCAGGGCCACATGGGGAAGCACCAAGGAGAGAGGAGAAGGCAGAAGGTCAGGGGGAGGGGCCTTAGTGGGTTGAATCCTTTATTGTAGTTTTCTTGGGAAGAAAGAAGTGAAGCAAGGTAAGCAGCCTTCGAATTGGTTAGTTTGAATGATTTTTGTGGGCCCTGGGCTATAAGGGCTGTCCTAGTTGTTACCTTGCCCTGTGGTGACTAGGTCAGGGGAGAGAGGTGTGAGAGCTGATACAGGAGGTAGCTAGAGGCAAGGGCTCTAGATTGGTTTGTTTATGTATCAAAGAGTGATCACGGGCAAATCCTTTACTGTCTTTAGGAATAAGCTAGCCTTTTTAGGGGCAGTTCTTCCTGAGGTCAGCAAGGACCCAGATGCCAGGTGGTTAAAAATATGAAAAAATAAAACGGTCAATATACCTTACTTTCTTAGAAATCTCTCACACATAATGACCCCCATGGCCCCTATTCTATTGGTATCATCTCTTGATGTAATCTCTCAGTGGCTGTTGCCCCACAGATTCTCTCCAAATCACAAAATGTGCATTCCTAGAAGAGGAACTGTGTTTGGCTTCACAATCTGTTAGAGCAAACCTTAAGATGTCTCAACAGGGGCCAGGTGGACTGAGCAGTTTCCCCCAGGAGAAGTTTGTGGGTCTAGCAGAGACCATGATTATTATATGTGATTGGTACTGAGTTTAAGAAGGGAAAAGACAGGCTCGGCGCGGTGGCTTATGCCTGTTTTCCCAACACTTTGACAGGCCGAGGTGGACAGATCACCTGAGGTAAAGAGTTTGAGACTAGCGTGGCCAACATGGCGAAACTCTGTCTCTAGTAAAAATACAAAAATTATCTGGGCATGGTGGTGCACACTTGTAATCCCAGCTACTCCAGAGGCTGAGGCAGGAGAATTGCTTGAACCCAGGAGGTGGAGTTTGCAGTGAGCCAAGATCACGCCACTGCGCTCCAGCCTGGGTGACAGAGTAAGACTCCATCTAGGGAAAAAAAAAAAAAGAAGGGAAAAGACATGAACCTTCACCCTCAGAGAGCTTCCAATATAAAAGAGAAAAAAAAGTTCATATGAATAACGTAATTCATTTGAAAAAGCTTTGTACAAACAGCAAAGTAATATATGGATAATATATGTATATATACACACATATAATACACATATACATATATGTATATAGTAATATATGGATTTTTAAAATTGCAATGATAGTAATAGCAGTAATATTTAACATGTACATACTTACTAAATGCCAGAATTTTTTTCCAAGTGCTTTACATGTATATTCTCATTTAATCCTCAGAACAACCCTATTAGGAGGGTTTTATAATTACAATAATTTTATAGATGATAAAAGTCACAGAAAGGTGAAGTAACTTGCTCAAAGATACATGGATCATGACAGAGCTGAGATTGAAACCCAGGATTTTGATGACTGTGCTGATAGGCAGTATACTATACTTCCACTGTAAGTGGACAATATGTTCCATATTCTCACGATGCGACATATCAGACTTCATATAAAAATAGCTAAAGGCCTGTGCATTGAGCCTTTCAGTAGTACATGCACATCATTTTATTTGCTATGTATTATAGACTGTATGTGTCTCCCCCAAATAAATTCATATACCGAAACCTTAATCCGTGATGTACTGATATCTAGAGATGAGGCTTTCTGGAGGTAATTAAGTCATGAAGGTGAAGCTGTTATGATGAGATTAGTGTCTTATAAGAAGAGATGCAGAGAGCTTTCTGTCTTCCCCCACTCTATGTGGGGGTATAACCAGGAAGAGGGCCCTTGCCAGAGACCAAATATGTTGGCGTCTTGATCTTGGACTTCCCAGTCTCTAGGCCTATGAGAAATAGATGCTTATGTGACCAGTCTATGGTATTTGTTATAGTAGTCTAAACTGACTAAGACACTATGTAATTCATCTGAATATTATTGAAGTTATTACTCTTGACAAATGGCTTTAGTCCAAGGAAAGATTACACATGTGTGGGTTGAGTGTCCCTAGTCCAAAAATCCTAAATCTGTAATGCTCCAAAATTGAACATTTTTGAGCACCAACATGATGCTCAATGTGAATGTTCATTGGAGCATTTCAGATTCTGGATGCTCAGTTGGTGAACTGTAATGCATTAAAATGCTCTTGAATTTAATGAAATTGAAGGTTGGTGTTTGGATGGTCTTCAGGTTTTTGGATTAAAGATGCTCAACCAATTTGGTATAATGCAAATATTCCAAAATTCCAAAAATCTGAAATGTGAAACATCTGTGTTTCTAAGCATTTTGGATAAGAGATGTTCAACCTGTGTAATAATGCAAAGGTAATGTGATTCATGCGCTTGGATGACATTTTTAGACATATTCATAGCCTTTAGGGAATGGACATTTGAAAAAATACACAGTTTTCCTAGTGACCTGGGCTTACTCTTCCCCAGGAAGGTTGATATTGCCATGTAACCAGGATTCAGTTGCTTCTTAGAAGGAAGCAACATATCCTTCATTACATTAACATGCAACAGAAAGTTCCACTTAGTGATATTTCACTGAACCAGACACAATCTCAGCCCTGCCTTGTTCAAACAAAAGAACTCTCTCCAGCATAAAACCCAAACAACCAGATGGCGAACTAGTACATCCTATACGTGTTGCTATTCAAGTATGTTTTCCAACATCTTGGCTGCCAGGGAATGACATTGATAGCGTAAATATGTCAGTGATAATTTGTCAGTATGGCCTACTAATGACAGAAACTGTGACTTCAAAATGATTTAAAAGGTTGTCTAAGCAATAGCTAGCTGTCAACCCAGAAATTTTGAATGGTATCTTTGCAGTAGAATGAGCATGAAGATAGCAAGTGAAATATGAATTCTTCTAGATTTTAGTAGGTACCCTTTTAAGTACATGGAAGCCAGAGAAGTGCCATCAATGATTTGCAAAAAGAACCCTGTGAATTATGGCTATCTATTTAAGAAAAACAAGGCAAGACTTTCATCAACACTTTACAACATTCTACAAGTACACAATTTTATTGCTGTATTTTCTTTATTCTTATTTGTATGCACATCCCAAATCTAATATGGTACATTATTCTTTAAAAACATAATTATTTTTCTGGTTTGAATTAAGATGTAATATGACCTTTTAGAAGAAAACAGAGCCATTGCATGTTTTGTTTGTATGCTTCTTATACAAAATAAATGTAGTCATGTGCCTTGAACAAAGTGAGGGACATATATATATATATATATATATATATATATACATACACACACACACAGTCACCTCAAGAAATACACTGTGATAAAAGTTTCGCAAATAGAAAGCAACACAGGAAAGACATTGCTGATTATGCAGTTTTAGAAGCAGTGTCAAGAAAGAGTGAGTAAAAGAAAAAGATATACATTTATAGTAGAAGGCAAACAAAAATCTCCATTGTGAAAATCACTCCCAAATCATTTCCCCATAATATAGGGAAATTGATGATAGTCTACTTGCTGTGGCCTTCAATTCTTAGGCAATATTTTTATATATTCCGGAGAAAATCATTGAGATTTGCTTTCCATGCAATTCTATTCAGCTCCTTTCTAACTGGCCAAATCTATCCCTTTTATGTATAAATTTGATTATAATGTTAACAACAACCACAACTAAACCCAAATAATGTACTGGCCTGGGAATAAGGCATACAAACTGCAAATAAATGTATTTAGGCAGATATTAGTATCTTGAATCAGAAGTACATGTTAAAATATTATTGGACTTCCTCTTTGAAAAGAAAGTTGGTTTTGTTACTTTATTTATTTATTGGGTTTTATTGCAGGCCGTATTATATTTCGACAGTTCTGTCGTGAAAGTGTATTCTGGACTGCAGAGTGGTGCTAAATTCTCAGATAATGGAATAAAACTGCTTTGAAAAAACATATTTAACTCAAGTACAGTTTGTCCAGTTCAGTTTAGAAGTGACTTTGCCTGAAAAGGAAATTGTGTAATTCTAGGAAAGAGTAAAGGTTTTTCTAAAATGGAGAAAAGGCATTGAAAACATTGCTTTTACTTTTAGAAAGAAAGTGTGGCAGGTCATGAGAGAAATCAAAGGCTGGACAGCAGTTATTCTCCTGCAGAAAATGCAGGCAGGTGAGCAGAGAGTGCTATAGAAAGTGCCTTCTTCTTTTCCTCAGGTCACCCGCTGGGCTTGGGAAAGGGTTCCATCACTACCAAAGTACTTCAGTTATTTCTCTCATGTCCCAGACCTGTCTGTAGTAGCATCTAATACAAATCTGGAATGCTTCCATGGAGGGAATTCTTGTCTAACTCTTAGTGGACCTTAACATTCCAGCAGGCTGGGAACAGGAAGTAGAGTCTTGAGTACTTCTATTACCATCTCCCTTGTCCACTATATATTCCTGCTCTCCTCCTCATTGCGTCCTCATGAAGTTTGCATTTGGACTGTTAGTCTTGGTCTTTGGATCTTTTAAACCATTTAAGAATAAGGACATTACTCTTGATCTTTTAATCTGCTCTTAACTCCTGAAACCTGATCTACAAAGTGTGATTAGAAGGTGCTGTTCTTAGTCCTGTTATGAAATAAAAGATCATATTTAGCACATAAAATTCTTATCTATAACTCTAAATACATTTTCTCTTTCAGTATTAAACTCTTGCTCTGAAATTTAACAATGGTGAAACTTTCATGAATGTGAGAAAGCCATGTATGTTATCACTTACTAATAAGCAGAGAGGATAATAATAGGAGAAGTTGAAATTAGTTTAAAAATAAGTGTATTTGGCAATGAACGTAAAGTGTTACACAGTGACTGAGATTGCTAGCAGTGATTCTTAATTATTCTTGATGTTATAGTCATGGGAATTCTTTTGAAAGACCACTGAGAAGGGAGAGAGAAAAGGATCATGAGATGAACCCCTGAAGTTTACTTTGGATAATTTCTATTTCTAAAACCATATCCAAATTATTAGTACTTTAAAAAATACCATCAGTCAAAGTAAATTGGCTATGGGAAAATGGAAAAAAGCCATCGATAATTAAATTTTGGGTAATACGTGAAAATTTTGAATAATTTATGTTCCAGAAATACCTGACTGACTTTGGTTCATTGTCTTGGCTATTGGGGTACTGGTATAGGATGGAATGATGTGTTTTCAGCATGGAAAATATTTATGGTATAGTTGTGTTATAATTATATTGGCAAAAAACTTGTTTTTAAATATATAGTCCACCTGACTGAGGCCTTATTAATCTCTACTGCAGATAGATAATCTTGAGAGACATTTGACAGTTGAATCCGACATGGAGGAAGGCATTTGAGATTAGGTTAAATATATAAATACAGTATATTCCACAGAAATTACTGATGGGAAAAAGCAAAAAAACTGGCATTCAATTATAGAGAAACCATTGTTTTCATTTCTTGCTTGGATTCTGTGCACAGTATAGAACTTAATAGCAAACAGATATTTCCCATGGAGAGTTCATGACAGGCAACAGGTTAGTGGGAGAGACATAGCTTGCACTCCTTCAGCAGTTTGATCAGAAGAGTCCTTGCACTCTCAAATGCTCAAGAGGATAATAAACTGACTGGCATAGCAACATAGAAATCTAGAAGATTATATACAAATATAAAATTGCTATGCTACACTGTTTCAGCTAAGCCTCCCAGAGATACTCATATCAGGTGGCACGGATAAAGGACATCATGGTGTTCTGCAAAATGATACACAAGTGTGTCATGTCACACACTGGGAAAACTTAGCCACCTTAAATTGTGAAACAGAAAATAGGCTATCCTTTCCTTTACAAAAACATGGCTGCCTGATGTTGGTAAGTCCATCCTGTAAGATCTTTCTCCTTTCTCAAGCCCAGAGTTGGAGGATTGGCATACCCTTTGCCTGTAGATTCCTCCTCAGACCAAGAGGGTAAGTAGAAATCCAATCATGATATAGAAGGGTTCTGTAATTTTCAGAGTACACAGGCTCCTCTGAACCTAAGTGGAACTCTGCAGTTGTTGGAACAAATACACATATCCTTAGTCTCTTTTGGATTCTCTTTCTGAAGGGTTGGGTGTGAAGCACTGTCTGCCTGGGTCCCATGAAGTCAGTTCTAGCAACTGGTCTCTCCTAACCTGCAGAGCATGAGCTGTGAAAATATGATACAGGCAGAGATGACCCCTACAAAAAAAAATGAAGGAGATGTTGGCGGCCCCTAAGAAGAGTAGAAGCTATTACACCTGGAGATGTTGGGAAGCTGGAAGTAGGTCAGCAATGCAGATGACTGAGGAGATGAATAGAACCAGGAGGCAGGAAGTAGGGATGGGTTTACACTTGATTGGGAAAGACTCTGCTAGAGGCATATCACTGGACCCCCAATTGCTTTAGAGAACAAACTGCATAACAGCTATAGCAAGGAAATAGAGCTAGGTTGAAGTGTATCAAAGTAAAAAGGACAGGAATAGAATTTTTTGATACAGTGGATTGCTTAAAGAGTGTCAGGTAGTCTGACAAGGAGATGTGACTGGAAGTAAGACCACAAAGAACATTTAGGACTAACAAGACAGCTGACGTGTTTGACCAGTTTATAAAAAAATACTAGAATAAAATGAAAGATCTCACATTGAAGGGAATACTTTTTTGTCCCTGTAACATTTATTTTAAGTTCTGGAGTACATGTGCAGTATGTGCAGGTTTGCTACATAGGTAAAAGTGTGCCATAATGGTTTGCTGCACAGATCAAGACATTACCTAGGTATTAGGCCCAGCATCCATTAGCTATTCTTCCTGGTGCTCTCCCTCCTCCCCCTACACTGACAGCCCCCAGTGTGAGTTGTTCCTCCCACGTGTCCATATGTTCTCATTTTCCAGCTCCCACTTATATGTGAGAACATATGGTGTTTGGTTTTCTGTTTCTTTGTTAGTTTGGTGAAGAAAATGGTTTCCAGTTCCATCTTTGTCCCTGTAGAATACATGATCTCATTCCTTTTTATGGCTGCATAGTATTCCATGGTGTGTATGTACCACATTTTCTTTATCCAGTCTATCCTTGATGGGCATTTGGGTTTATTCTATGTCTTTGCTATTGTGAATAGTGCTGCAATGAACATATAAGTGCATGTATCTTTATAATAGAATGATTTATATATTTTTGGGTATATATAGAGAGTAACGGAATTGCTGTGTCAAATGGTATTTCTGCTTCTAGATCTTTGAAGAGTTGCCACACTGTCTTCCACAATGGTTGAACTAATTTACTCTCCCACCAACAGTGTAAAATGTTTCTTTTTCTCTGAAACCTTACCAGCATCTGTTGTTTCTTGACTTTTTAATAATTGCCATTCTGAGTGGTGTGAGATGGTCTCTCATTGAGGTTTTAATTTGCATTTCTTTAATGATCATTGATGTTGAGCTTTCTTTAATTTTTGTGGCTGCATGAATGTCTTATTTTGAGAAGTGTCTGTTCATGTCCTTTGCCCACTTTTTTTTTTTTCTTCCAAGACGGAGTCTTGCTCTGTCACCCAGGCTGGAATGCAGTGGCACAATCTCGGTTCACTGCAACCTCTGCCTCCTGGGTTCAAGCAATTCTCGGGCCTCAGCCTCCCAAATAGCTGGGATTACAGGCACTCATCACCACACCTGGCTAATTTTTGTATTTTTAGTGGAGACAGCATTTCACCTTGTTGGCCAGGCTGGTCTTGAACTCCTGACCTCAGCTTGTGATCCACCCACCTCAATCTCCCAAAGTGCTGGGATTACAGGCATGAGCCATTGTGCCTGGCCCTTTGCCTACTTTTTAATGGGGTTGCTTTTTTTTTCTTTTCTTTTCTTTTTTTTTTTTTGTAAATTTGTTTAAGTTCCTTGTAGACTCTGGATATTAGACTGGGTAGATCGCAACCTTGTACTCTTGTTATAGCCATTTGGTTTTGATGTGTTATGCTGTCAGATTTAATTTTGCCTTTTCTTCTCTTTTTTTTTTTTTTGAGATGAGACCTTGTTTTGTCACCCAGGCTGGAGTACAGTAGCTTAATCATAGTCCACTACAGCCTCACATTCCTGGGCTCAGGTGATCCTCCTGTCTCAGCCTCCTGAGTGGCTGGGATATGTTCTTTTCTTCTATTATTGTACAGATAGGTTCTTGCTATGTTGCCCAGACTGGTCTCAAACCCCTGAGCTCAAGTGATTTTCCCACCTTAGCCTCCTGAATTATTGGGATTACAGGCATGAACCATTGCTGTGGCTTATTTTTTGATTTTAAGATTTTTTTGCTTATATGTTTATAAATGAAAATGGTAAGTAATTTAACTTCATTTTTTTCCTTGTTGAATTTTGGTTTCAAGATTATGTTATTTGAAAATGAGTTGGGTTTATTACCTCTTTTTGTTTTTTCTTTTTCTGATAAGATCATGTAACAGGAAATTTTTATATCCATTAATTTTTGGAAGAGATTTCCAATGAAGCCATGTAAGACTAAAGGTTTCTTTGTAAAAAAGACTTATTTAAACAAACTACTAATTCAATTTCTTTAATGATTACAGAAAAGTTTCAGGATCTCATTCAATCTGTTTCCCTACCTTCTCTCTCTTTTGGGTTTTTGTAAGATATCTTTTTATGGAAAATAGCCCACTTCATTCAAAATTCTGAATTTATTATAAAGTTTTGAAAATATCCAATATCATCTTAGTTTCTATAGTATCGAGGGTGATAATCCCATTTTCATTACTGATATTGGTTGTGTCTTTTTTTATCACTTCCCCCAATTTTTTGTATTATAATTATTTTTAATTAACCACTTGTCTCTATTTTCTATTTGTTTTCTATTTGCTTATTCTCTTCTGTTATAATTAGCATTTCCTTTCTTCTATAATCTTTAAAATTATTTTGCTGCTTTTTAATATACCTTTTTGAGATAAATACTGAGTCTTTAAACCTTTATTTCTAATATATTAATTAAAGGCTATGAAATTTTTATCTAAAATTTTTTTTGAAAAAGTCCTACTTTAGTTTCATCCCAAAATTTAGTTCAAATTATTTTCTTTTTCCTGTTATAATTTGTTTTTGATTAGTGGATTACCTATGAGTAGTTTTTGTAATTTCCAAATATGTAGATATTTTCTAGCTATCCTTTTCAAAAATTGATTTCTGACTCAATTATATAATGGCCAGAAGAGTCTTCTGAAATTTATTGGATTTTGCTTTATAACTGAATATACCCAATATAAAAAACGGTCTCATGTCCTCTTATAACATATTTATTTTGCAACTGTAAACTATAGGGTTCCATATATATCTAGTAGGTCATTATACTTGTTTTTGTTCCTCTTACATCTCTGCTTGTTTTTTCTTTCTTTTTTATAAGTTACTGAGAATTGTGTTAAAATCCTCACTGAGATTATGCATTTATTTTTCTTTATATGTAAATCTGTCAATTTAACTTTCCATATTTTGAAGCTCTGCCATTAGGAATAAGAACATATATAATTGTTACATCTTCCTGGTGAAACTGAACCTTTTGTAATTATTAATCCAGGTACACCTATTTTCCCTTCAGTTTAATAATCCTTGATATTCAACTAAAACATTTAGATCATTTATATTTACTATAATTACTGATATATTTGGAATTAAGTCTGGCATCTTATTTTATATCTCTAATGACATTCAATGTATATTTTTTCTTTGCTGCTTATAGATTATTTATCATTTCATTTTTTTCTTGAGCTAGTTTAGGTGTTATATATTTAGTTTATATAATTTTAGCAGTTACACTAAATTTACAATGTGTATCCCAAATCTTAATTTATCAAAGTCTATGGTTAATCTGTATCTTTATTCTCCTCTTGGGTAACACAAGGAACATTTTACCTTGAGTAGCCTCTTGGGAGGTCTCAGCTTAATCCAGGGTGTATTTTCCTGTGATGCTTACCACCTAGAACAGAATCTAGATAATTATTTCTGCCCTTAAAAGTTTTTGATGCTGCCTAACTTTATTCAGAATTTGTAGATTTATGCAAGTCCCCTCAGGGCAAAAGCAGATATGATCCTCTTAGAATTTGGTCCTCCTGGAATTTGGCCTGTCAGTTCTCTGCTATCTGGGCACCTCTTCAAAGCTTTTAAGGTATATTAAAAAAATGCCTGACTTAACAATTTTAATTGACTTTAGGAGGAATGTTGGTACAAAAAATGTATCCCATTAAAATGCGAAAGAAAGGTTATTTTTTTCTTTTCATTTATTAAAGATGGTAACTTTTTTCTTCTGTATTTGTGGCAACTTTTGGAATTTTTATTGAACTTGTTCTTTGGGGCTTCTGCCTTTCCACATATGCTTAGAAAGATTATTTCATCTCATGATCAGACAAATATTTACTTATTTTTTTTCTAATTTGTTCCAGTTTTGGATTTAGACTAAATCTTTAAGCCAACTGTAGTTTTGGTGTAAGGTATTTCATATGGAAGAAAATGGATTATTTTCCCCAGTAGCCTAAAATATTATCACAATAATCTCTGAAATTATTTTCCAATACACTATTCACTTGCAATGCCTTCTTCAATTTCACATGTTAATTTCTTCATTGATGTAATAGTCTATACTTTTATTAGAAGCGTACTAACTTAATTGTTATACACCTATAGCATATTTTAATCTCTTTAAGGATAATCTCTATTGAATACTCTTTTAAATATCTACAGGTGTACTTTAAAATGGGCAACTTTTAAATATTAATTTAGTAAGAAATAAGAGGAACATATTTATTCATAATTAGGGTACAAAATAATGCAATTGGTTTATTTATGCTTATGAAAAGTGAAATCAGTAATAACACTTTTCAATGTCTATAATTTACAGCATATTATTAGTTTAATGCTATAAATATTGTTGGCCTAGAGCAGACTAGAGGCACACACTGAAGCACACAAATTTATATGATGTATACACTTCATTCATTTGTTCTTATCTGGAAATGATAAAATAAGATCCAAATTTTTCTCATTGTTTGGATTTATAAAAATAGAACAAAATGTAGGTTATGCAAACTTAATTTTAAACAAATTATGCATTACAAATACCAGTAAAGAAAGCTTCTATCATCTAGTTTTAAGTTCAGCAATAAAATGCATTTCCTGAATTTTTGATTATTTTTAGAAGGTGTGATGTACCACTCAGAGAACATATTTATTTTGTAATGGACAATAAGAGAGTATTAAAAGAAGAAAGTCAAATACTGATAATTTAAAAAATCAATTGACTGGTTTTGACAGGAAGTTAATTAAGAAATCTTGTGCATTGGTAGCACATATACTAACGTTGGAAAAAATCTATTAATGTTTATGTGATTAAAGAAGATACATTGTTCTTATCCAGGCTGACAATTCTGACATAAGATTTTTAAGATATATGAAAACATAGCATAGAAAGTGGTCTTCACAATAATTTTTAATTCAAGAACAAATGTGTTCCAGGTTGCTTTAGATGTTCTCTGATAAAAAAGGATCCAGTAAAAATTATGATGGATGTGTAGTCAAGCTTACATCATCATTTAAAAAAATTCCCATTATTTGTCTGCCATTAGTCTTAGATTTTCAATCAATTTAAGAGCTCTAAGGAAAGTCAGAAATTCTCTTCTTGATATTAAATTTATTCAGAAGTTTTTTAAGATAGTCATTTAAACAAAGGCTTTCTGCATTGGCCCTGAAGTGACTGCACTGTGGTTACTGTGGAGAAATAAGACAGTGATAAAGGAAAAAATTTTCTTCAAGTATTGGCATATTCATTATCTGTAACAATCAGAACTTCTAAGAAAATGTGTTCCAACAGATAACATTTAGGCAAAGATTATATATAATAAAATGAGATAGCCAAAAAGCTGTCCTGTAGATCAGAAGGCATATTTACTGTTTCTTATAATTGTAAAGGTTAATACTATTTGTGCCACTTTAAAAAAGTCACAGATTCATGTCACTGGTTATCTTACAAAGCTTAGAAACCAAATATTTTTTAAAGTCCCAGTTAAATATCATTCTATAGAAATTTGGAAAAATATGTTATTGAGAAATCAATACTTTAATTTTTATATTGGGGATGAGAACTCATTTTGAAGAAGTATATGCTGCACCACAAATGTTTGTGTATGAAGTAATTAATATCAAGGCACATACAGATAGGAAGGAAGAAAGTGTTCCATCAACTGAAAAAATTAGAAAAATATGTAACCATAATTTTAATCATACAGAATCTTTCTGAGTGAGATCAGTTAGTTCTTTTGAACAATATTATCTTTGCTTTTCTCAACTACATTTGTCAGAAAAACCTGATGTTCTTAATTAATTTTTAAGAGCTCTTAGTTACATAATGCAGCTTAGAAAGAACCAATATATAAACTGACATCTTGAAGTTCCCAGGGCTTCAGAGAAGTAGTTTATGCTGTAGAGGAGATCATTTTTATCATATACCACACTTGGTGCTGTATTCCTTTTATACTTTCCCTTTGACTGGGCATTATAGACATCCGGCTATCTCTCTGTGCAGGGTGTCAAACTCTCACATAGCCACAATGAGTGTGAATCATGTCCTGTAGATAATAAAAAGGCAATTTTAAAGTAGTGAAACCAAGGTGATGTTGAAGGAAATGCTATAAGGAATTGTAAAAAAAATGAACAAAGAGAGAATTGAGGCTTGGAGCATAGAACTTGTATGTTTGAACTTATTGAGCATGGTTTGTGGGAATTTATTGAAAAATCAGAGATGCTGTGGAAAGGCATGGTCTTAGTTTACTGGATACAGAACTACAGAAAAAACATTTATATTACAATATTTTAAATGGATAAAACTATACATGATAGTTTATCAAAAATGCATATTTGCAAGTCCAATACCTTTCTATCAACAGAGATTTGGGACATAAAAACCATTAGTTAGAAACTTATCCCAATCCCTACTGATTTTAAAATATCAGAGTAAATAGTAAAATATGTATATATATGCATTTGTAACACCTGAAATTCTGTGCATTGCCTTGACATTTTGAGCCTCACAAGGTTCCAAGAACTAGCTATGAGTTCCCTGGTCTTGGCAGGTATGCCTTGCTAGCCAGCAAAATTATTCAAACTAGCCACGGACATTCTCCCATGGGAACCAAGGGTTATCTTACCCTTTTGTCGCTACAAAGCCTGCTTCCCACAGCCCCTGCTGGTTCACTCTACTTGAGTGTAACCCCCAGATGGGGCTGCATGGCACACACAGTGTTCTTCTCCCCGAGGCTGTGAGTACATGGGACTAATAAACTGCTGTTGATCTCATCTGTCGAATGATGGGTGTTGTGTGCTTGGACACCTGGAGCCTTATGGGGCATGGTATCCATCCTTCATCAATGGGGTGAATAGGAGGTAATCAGATTAGCTTGTAGATAGAAGCTTATAACAAGCATTCATAAAAATTAGTTTTTAAAAAGTAGTGTTTCTTCTTAGAAGCTTATCCTTTCCCAAATGCATGCTGGCAGCCCTTTCAGCTTTAGCCAAGACCAAATAGTCTCTTAGGAAGTTTTTGTCTTGTTGCCACTTTGTGCAATGATTTGTGTTAAATTCTCCCAGTGCATTGCACCATACTATTCTTTTTCTGCCTATAACACATAGCTCATTAAGTTCTTATTCAATACTTCAGCAAAAATGGAACAATAGAGACAAAACAGGTGAAGAAATCATACTCATAATGCTTTTTATAATTTTTCCTTGAGTCCAGTCCAAATTAGATTGGTTAGAAATCAGTTTCTAAGAAGAAAGACTACTTTCTAAAAAGTAATTTTTATGAACGCTTGTTAGTATTCAGTGGAGCAGAACTTTGTGACACTATATGAAGAAAATAAATCATTCTCTATTTACCAAAGCTTATAGTTACCAGTGACAATGAGAATAGGAATTAAGTCCATAGATTACAGGTTGCAAACTCAAATAATGACAGGAACCAGGCAGGTAATTAAATGGGTGAAGTAGAGTAGATGGTGATCTAATTTTAAATGTTGGCAACTAATTAAAATATTTAAAAAATACTGTATAAGCCAAACAAAACACTTCTGGGGACCACATGTCCAAGGGTGACCCTAAAGCAATTTTAAAAATCCTACTCATTCTTCAAGGCCTGCATTGTATGCCTGCCTTTTCAAGAATCCTATTAGAGCAAAGGCAGTCTAAGTTAATCCTGACCTTCTTGGAGTTTTTTACTGAGGTAGTAGTCAGAAATACAACCATAATGCCTTTGCTCTCTCATTGTTTTCTCAGTGGGTCTTTTATTCCCCATGAGACTGAAGGGTTTTGGAAAGAGACCATGTATTATGTTGCTCTCATTCTCCTCACGCTGGCAGCACTTTATGAGTAATGAGTAAATAATGATAATAATAGTAGCTAACATTAAATAAGGCTCTTTTCATAAGTCAAACACATTTGCAGTAGCTTTTCCATATCTCACAGCAATCGTGTAAGAGCAGTACTACTGTTATCCCATTTGACTGAAAAACACCTGAGGCACAGAGAAGTTAAGTGACTGGCCAAGGTCATAGAGCTGCTGATGGGTGGAGCTAGTAAGCTATGTCAGGCTAATGCTGTAGCCATGTTCTCTTAGCCACTGGGCTATGAATATTAATTAATCCAACATAATTGACTCTAGCTAAGAGTTTTAAACCTTTTTGTACCAAAATGTTTACCATAGTTGTTAATAAGTCTTCAGCTGGCAGGCTAAAACATTATTCTGTTTTATCTTCATTCTTATTGTCTGTCTTTTATCTATTTTTGAATCCTAATAAGAAATGGAATATTAGAATTAACACAGTCATGCTCATATGATGTCAAAAAAGCTAGGCAATTTGTTCAAACTCTGTTCAAAATTAAGCGTAGCATCAGTTAAATTCATCAGTCTCAATTTTGTGTGAGCAACTGGCAGTTTAACAACCAAGTAGGAAATATTGAAAAGTTTTGTGAAAAGAACTTATGAGGAAAAAAGTAATGTCTTCGGTGGTGAGGAAATTTCTCTTCTGCACTTGGCTGCTGTGAATAAATTACTGGTGGGACGAACAGAGCAACAGTCTCAGGGTTTTTTGTACTGTGGGTATTTCAGTGTTTGACTCTTGCTTTGTTAGTGTCTCTTCTCTGCACAGAAAAGAAACTATGCATTGAGCAATTCCAGTGTGCATTCCGTGTTATACAATACTTGATAATCACTTATGAGAGCAAGTTATTCTAAGAGATGGTTTTACTAATATTTTTACTAATTTTTCTTTGATCACATAATAGAGTTCATAGTATAATACTTAAACAATGGCTGTGTTTTTCCTCTCTGAATTTATGATGAAAATTTGCCCTTCATACCCATTCATGTATTTTCTGGTATGTTCAGACATGACTTGAAAATTGGTTGTCTCTCTGGCTGCTGAGAAAAGTCTTAACAGTTTGATTTTCAGTGCTAGGAGGTATATACAGTAGGGAGCTATAGAAAAGCACAAAGGTAGAATCTTTGGTCTTATCTATCCCAATTCCTTTCCTGGCCAGAATAACTTTAAATCTGCCTGTGCAGCTGCAGACACATGAGGCACATGGCCTTTGGACACAGCCCTTTGCATGGCTGCAGACATATTGAAGCTTCTTTGATGTCTGTCTTCAAGGCTTCCCACTGGTGCTGAGGCTGAAATCCCACTTCCCACCCCACTTCATGTATCTGCAGTGAACATTTCACCACCAACAACATAGATTTCAGCTCTTCTGCTAGCAGTCAAACCTTGTCTATATTAAGTCCCAGTCCCTCAGGACTGTGCATTCTTTTAAATGATAATAGGTGCTAATGGAATAATTTGATAGACTAATCTCTGAAATGTTACTCTTCTCAGGTAAAAGTCCATTTTAGCCTAGTTGAAATGCACATCACCTTTAGGTGGTCTTTAAGGAGTGACAGGAAAATTAGAAATACCTGACAGGCCAATGAAGAGGAGATATTTTGGTGAAGGGGGCCCTTTTATAACTCTACAACTTACGCCAGCTAAGCGTACAGCAGCCCCCCAAAACTCTTGATTGAATGTGCCCCGATTCATATAGCAGTGAATTGGTAATTAATATCTCTCTCTCTCACACACACACACACACACACCCACCCCCACAACTTTTCTCATCCTTTCTCTTTGACACACACACACACACACACACACACACACACCCTTTCTCATCCTCTCTCTGTCTCTCTCTCTCTCTCACACACACACACACACACACACACCCTTTCTCATCCCCTCAGGGCATATAAACATTAACACACTTGCAGACTAACTGTCTGAAAACATAGCAATGAAAATATGTGAATTCAAATAGAATAACAAAAAGTGAATAAAAAAATGTTATCTAGTGTCATTTGGCACTAAAAAAAGCTTTTACTGGGCACAGTGGCTCATGCTTGTAATCCTAGAGACTGGGGAGGCTGAGGCAGGAAAATCGCACGAGGTCAGGAGTTCGAGACTAGCCTGGGTAATGTAGCAAGACCTCATCTCTTAAAACTAAAACACAAAAAAAATCTTTTAAAAATTCATCACTAAAAACTAGTATTAGTTAATATATGGTTTTATCAAGGAATATCTACAGAATTCAAACTCTGTGCATACAGAGAAGGGAAACTAACATGTATTGTGCTCCGACTATGTGCCATGCCTCCTGCCTTTTATAACATTTTATGTAATCTCACGCATTAATTCTGTGAGGCAGGTATTGTTATATGCATTTTTGATAAGATGAAACTGAGACTCACGGAGACATGGCAACATGTAAGATCATACAAAGAAAGATTATGTTTAAGATTTAAACACAGACGAGTCTTCCAATAATAGGCTGACAGATAATCAAGAGTGTTTTCAGAATGTGAAGAAAATGCATTAAAGAGCTGTATCACATTTATAACACACATGACTATCCAGATGTTGAAAACATAAACAACCCTTACAGACTGATAAACATTAAAGTTCAAAATAAAATAGGCAAAGGGAGAACACTGATGAATCATAAAATAAAATAGGCAATATCTGAACACACATTCTACCTTAGTAGCAGGTAAAGAAATTCATGTTAAATAGTGATAAATCACAATTTTAACCAATTAAATTGATAGAATTAAAATTATATATACAAAATTCTGAAAGGAATATGATAAATTGTGCATAAATGGTAATGGATAACTTGATACCTTTGTCAACATGTATCAAAAGCACATGATCAAATTTTCTTGCTCAGATAAATCTTCCCTATGAAAATAAGGAATCATACAAAAGTTTATGTATAAAGATGCATAATCTGATCAGGCCCCCAAAATTTCAACAACCAAAATATTTCACTGTTGAGGAATGGCTACATATATTTTGCTACGCCCATCAATGAATGTTATGCCATTATTTAAATGGTCACAAAACAAGGTTGAGTAAAAAAGAAAAGTCCAGTAATATATGTCTGCATGGACACACACACATTAATGTATAAAATGCTAGATATTCCTACATCCTATAGGAATCCTATAAAATGATATTTGAACAATGTTCATGTGTCTGAAGATGCTTTTAACATTCAACATTACATTTCTTTGAATTTTTGACAATTACCATGCATTATTTTTAAAGTGTTTAATAGTCAAATGTGATGGTAATGAAAGGAATAAGTCTACATGTGCCATAACAACATCAGCCTTCAGTTTTCTGCAAGACAAAGAGGCAAACAGATCTCCAGTCCTGCTTTTCTTCAACTACCAGGTGTGCTACAACAACGTGACCCCAGCAAGCAAGATTATTTCTGTGCACTGACAGGAAAAGGAAGCAAGTCATGAGTGCCTTCTGAAGCTGGAAAAGCAAGATTGACATTGAGGCTTGATTGAAGGAATGCAAGGTCACTCACAGAAGAAGTCATGGTGCAAGAGTACATCTCAGTGCTGCCCTAACCTGGAAACAGCATGCTCTGCTGCATTTGCATGCCCAAGGCGCTGCTTGTCCTAAGCCCCATCCCAGAAACGCTCTATAGCTTTATTTCCCTTAGGAAGGTAGAAAAGCATCAACAATCTATTTGTACTAGCTGAATGGTCTCTAGGCCTATTGGGCAAGTACACACAGATGAGCATCACTCTTAAGTGGCTGCTTCAGGTCAAGGTCTTTTGGGTTAGGGCAGCTGCAACTGGCCTCTTTGGCCATCCCAAGACCCTCTAAGTCCAAGGAGCTTTCAACCTCTAGTGAGGTTCAATCTCTGTAAAGCTGTGTAATGGGGGATAAATAAACATTAAAGTTGTTTCACATTAAAAAAAAAATGTGTGAGAATTTTGCTTGTGACCCTAATGGAGTGACGGAGATGGGATTTGCCCATTTACCTTAACTAAAAATCCAGACAAAATATATCTAACAATGGGTTTTAGAGATAGGACACGAGGGACAACAGGGTATTGATTCCTGAGAGGGAGAAACAATGTGGGTACAAATGATTGTCTCATTTTGCCTCTTAGAGAGTTTTCATGTCATTGTGCAGAAAGAGGGAAGGCAGGTGAAATACAGTGGTTTCTATAAGTTGGAGAGGCAGACTGTCAGATTCCATGAGACCTAGGTGGAAATTTTGGGGCCAGAGTACTAGACAGGGAGGAACATAAAACAGCACAAAAAAAATTTTACAAAGAGAGTTTTCCTTGAGTCTTCAGCTGATGCTGATAAGTGTACACTTCTGAGTAAACTACTTGAGGCCAGGGAAAGAACTGCTAGAAGGGCAGACAGAACAATCTACAAGGCTTGCACAGAGCCATGACTAATTAACGTTCTTCTAAACAGCAAGGAGAGACTTTGCAACACATAGGACATAAGGTAGAGTATTCAGAATGGCCCTTGATAGTGGGCCAAGTTGTTTAGAATAAAACTCACTTTGATGTCATCTAACAAACCTTAAAATAAAGCCTTGGAAGAATTAAACTTACCTGCATTCCAGAAAAAAAGTTCAAAAATATTTAAAGGAGTACAGAAAATCCAATAATAAGGTAAAATTCACAGTGTCTGGCATTTCATCCAAAATCACACAAGAAACAATGAGAAAAAATAATACAGAAATGACACAGATGATAAGATTAATAGACACAGAAATTAAGAGTTACTAGAAATGGATTTTGTATATTCAAGAAGGTAAAAGAGAATGAGCATATTGAGAAGATATATAAAACACATGAAACAGATGCTGTTTCAGAGATTAAAAACTACATATCTGAGATAAAAATATAATAAATGGAATTAATAGCAGATTAACTATTAGACATTGTAGAAGAATACTTACTAGATATGAGGACATTATAACAGATACTACCCAAACATAGAGTGAAAAAGACAAAAAAATCACATTAGTGAGCTGAGATAACTTCAGATTTTCTAATATATGTGTAACAGGGAGTTCCCCAAAGAGAAAAGGACAAAGAAATTATTTGAAAAATAGCTCGAGAGACCAAGACAAGCTAAAACCTTAGAGAAAATAGTTGCAAAAGACCTATCTGATAAAGGACTATTATAAAAAATACACAAAGAACTCTTAAAACTTAACAAGAAAACAATCCAATTAAAAAATGGGCCAAAGATCTTAACTGACACCTCACAACAGAAGATATGCAAATGGCAAACAAGCTTATGAAAAGATGGTTAACATATGTCATCAGGGAAATGCAAATTAAAACAAATGTGTTACCAACAATAAGATACCAATACACACCTATTAGAATAACCAAAATCCAGCACGATGACAGCACCAAATGCTGGTGAGGATGTGGAATAACAGGAACTCTTGTTTATTGCTGATGGGAATGCAAGATGGTATAGATATCTTGAACAGCAGCTGGGCAGTTTCTTAAAAATTAATCATACTCTTACATTCTCTTACAGCAGTCACACTCGTTATTTACTCAAATCAACTGAAAGCTGATTTCCATACAATCAGCTTGTTTATAGCAGCTTTACTCATAATTGCCAAAAGTTGGAAGAAACCAAGATGTCTTTCAGTAGATGAATGGATAGATAAGCTGTAGTACATCCAGGCAACAGAATATTACTTAGCACTAAGAAAATGACCTGTCACGCCATGAAAGATATGGAGGAAACTTAAATCTATATTAGTAAGTTAAAGAAGCCAATATGGAAAGACCATATGATTCCAATATTCCAACCATACTGTATGATTCTAAGTATATGACATTCTGGAAAAGGCAAAACGAGCAAGGTAGTAAAAAAGATTAGTGGTTGCCAGGAGTTAGGGGGCAGGAAGGGATGCATAGGTGTAGTAGAACGATTTTTAGGTCAGTGGAAATACTCTGTATGATACTGCTTTTGTGGATTCATGTCATTATACTTTTGTCAAAACCCATAGAATGTACTCCACCAAAAGTGAACCCTAATGTAAACTACAGACTTTGTGTGGTACTGATGAGATTTATCGATTGCAGCAAATGTACCACTGTGGTGAGGGATGTCCATGTCCATAGTCAGGGAGGTTGTATGTATGGCAGGGGCAACAAGAGATGTATGGAAATTCTCTTCATTTTCTGCTCAATTTTCTGTGGACCTAAAAGTTCTCCAAAAAAGCTTACTAATTTAAAAAATTAATTTTTCCCCAAATTCGATAAAAGTAATAGACTCAGAGATGTGAGAAATTCAACAAAACACGAAAACTAAACCATGAAAATTCTAATAAAATTGCTTATAACCAGTGATAAGGAGAAAATCTTGAAAGCACTCAGAAAAAGTAAAGATATATTATGTACAGGCACACAAGATAAGAATAAAAGGAGACTTTTTTTTTTTTAGCAGTAATGAAAGCCAGAAAAAAAGTGAAGCAACATCTTTAAAGCATTGAAAGAAACAAAAACCCATCTATATAGAATTCTATATCCACAGAAAACATCTTTCAAAAAGAAAGATAAAATGAAGCCTTCTTCAGAAACACAAAAGCTGAGAGAATTGATCAGTAGCAACTTGTACTTAAAAAAATGATAAAGGAAGTCTTCAGACAGAAGGAAAATGCTGCTAGACACACATGTGAGTATACATAAAGGAAGGAAAAGCACTGGAAATGATAAAGTGGATAAATAAAAGACTTCTCTGTTTTTCTCTGTTATTTAAGATCTCTTTAAAAATAGAGTACAGTGTTTCAAATTAACAAGAATTAGTAATAAGAGTTAATAATGAGTTGTGGAGCTTGTAATATCTGTAGAAGTAAAATGAGTGACTACCATAGGACAAAGGCTGGAAGAGGAAAAATGGTAGTGTGCTACGGCTCTTTTACTGTTTATAAAGTAGATTAACTTTAAATGGGTTTGGTCAAGATTTGTGAAGCTGGACACCAAATGCGTGAACTACAGGCAAAAATCATTAAATTCTACTTCATTGAAATTAAATTCTTTGTTTTCCAAAGACATTGTTACAGAAATGAAAAGGCAAGTTATTGACTGGGAAAAATATCTTCGAAACATATATCTGACAAAGGACTTGTATCTAAACTATATTAACTACATTAAGAACTCTTACAACTCAATATTAATAAGACAAAAATCCAATTTCCAAATGGCTGAAAGATTTGAACAGACACTTTACCAAAGAAGATATATGGATATTAGATTAGTGCTTTCAAAGTTGCTTAATATCAATAGTACTTCATGGGAACGTAAATTAAAATCACAAGTAGCTACTCTTACATACCCTCCAGCATCACTAATATTAAAAAGAATACTTATTTCAAGTGTTGGCAGGAGCACAGAAGTGGTACTCAATACATTTCTGGTGGAAATGTGACATGGTAAGCCATTTGAAAAAGTTTGCCAATTTCTTCAAAAGCAAAACATACACTTAAGCAAACGACCCAGACATTCTCCTCCTAAGCATTTATCCAAGAGAAATGAAGGCATTTATCTATATAAAGATGTACACAAGTATTCATAACAGCTTCATTTATAATAGCTGAAAACTAGAAACAATCTGAATATTCATCAGGTGGTGAAGGGATAAATGCTCCATACAATAGGAAACTAATCAAAGATAAAAAAGAATGCAATTCTAAAACATACAACACCATGGATGAATTTCAACATGATTATACTGCTTGAATGAAATCAGATGCTGCTCCCTTTCGAAAATATGTAAATATTTTATGATTCCTCTTATATAAAACTTTAGAGAATGAAAACCAGTCTATAGGACATAAAGCGGATCAGTAGTTGCCTGGAGAAGCAAGGGGGTCATAGAAGGGTGGAGAGATGGATAAGGAACAAAAAAACATTGGGGATGATAGACATATTTATCATCTTGATTGTACCGATGCTTTCATGAGTGTATACATATGTCAAAACTAATCAGATTGTAGCCTTTCAATAGGTGTGGTTTCCTATATGTCAATTATACCTCAATAAAGCTGTAAATGTTTAGGGTGCCAGATAAGACTTTCATAGAGTGGGGCGGTCCTTCCGGAATATAGCTACCTGAATACACTGTAAAACGCCCCTGAAGCTGGTTAGCTTCTGTGTTGGGTTGGACTTTTCAGGTTTAAAACAAGGAATGCCCAGTGAGGGAGCTTCCTTGTAGGGAATACTAAGACTTTCTGCTTTTAGCATTGTTCAGGATTTGACTTTTTGAAGCAATCTATAGTACTATTTAGTTTAATATGCACTACATCCCAATGCTTTGTAATGTAGATTATCAGAAGGAAATAAGGAGAATTATTTGTAGATTAAACAGCAAGGTAACATAATATAGCTACCAGGCACTAACTTTGATAGTCATCACTTAAATCCTAGAACATAGATAATAAAGTGTGAGAAACAATCTAGAGCCAAAAATTATGAAGAATGCTTTTCTAGAGCCACATATAAAATTCATCTCATTTAAAAGTATCTGAGTATGTCCATATAGAGTCACAATATGCCAGTTGATATTAAGGTGGAATAAAGAACAAATATTTATCGAATAGCTTTTGCAAATAAGTTCTAAAATATTGTAATAATAATAATTGTAATATCTTATGCCGTTCTAAGAAAATTACAATGTTTTGTTACTTAGGAGAAGATACTGAGGGGAGAGTTAAGCCTTTGTTGCTTAACTTTACTAGTGGAACAAAACTTAAGGAGGGACACCTGGAATTCAGCAAGTGAAACTTGAATGTTCTTTTCTTTGTTTTATTATGTCCCATGTTTTCTAAAGTCTTCAGAGTTATACATTATAATCCTAAATCCTCACCAAATAAAATGAACAAAGAGCTCCTAAGAACATATGGAAAAACCTAAGTGACAAATCGCATGTGATCATGAAAATTACTGTGGGTATTGTTGCTATGAAAAAATGGAAATAGAAGTAAATAAGTGTAGTATATTCCCCAAGACTATTGGGAATGTTTATAACTGCCTTAAACACACACACTAAGTATGAAATATGTTATTCAGTTTGTTGTGTGAAATTATACAAATTAAAAATTTTTACTCAGGAAAATAACCACAACACTACCATGTACAAATGTTAAATATTTTGTACGTATTTCACCCTTGTATCATACATGTCATGCCACGAGCTGTGGGTTTATGGCAAATGAAAGCAGGCACTTCTGTACAAAATACAATTTACTTATGTTGATTTTATTAATTTTGATATTTGATGAAAACATATATTTTTAATAGAGAAATCATTGGGGTTGCAAAAGAAAAACTCGTTAATTTCTTTTTTTGGAAATTCTCTGTTCAAATTTATGGCATAGGCCAAAAACCTAGAAATAGTAGTGAGACATGTTTTCTGTGTAAATCTATACAGTAATCTCATATAGTTGAGAGCATATATCTTATTAAATCTTCATAAAATGACTCTCAGCTATTTCTTATAAGAGATGTAATCAGGAATCTTTATTGTAAATTTTTTAGCCCATTAAAGTAAATTATATCTAACTGGCTTAAATTTTATCAAGGGAACTTATAAGATCTCTTAACTTTGTTATAGAACATCCTTAAAATGCATTTGTAATTATAAATATATACTCAAGAACATAACAATGAATTCATGGAAAATCAAAGACATATCAAAAATACATTTTAAGGTAAAAACTGTAACGTGCTCCATGGGATAAAACTCTCCTCCTGACCACCATGATATTGAGTACAATGTTGTCCAAATATATAGGCGTGTACAGTGTAAACAGGCTTGCTTTGCCACCACGAATTGTATTAGTGTTCTAATCTTTTATCACCTTCATGGATATGTTCAGAAATAATGGCTAATTAAACAATATATTCACACAGAATATTGCAGAAGATTTTAATGAGGCAGAAGAATGTTAACATCTCATTGGGTGATAGGTTTTGTTCAGAGCAGCTGGAAGTTATGAATTGCCAATTAAGAAAACTTTGGTAATCTGGGTAATCTATGTTGCCTGCCCAGGATTTATCTGAGTTTGGCAGCCATAAATTTGGAAATAGAATAATGACCTGGAGGGTTCCCTTATGTTGTATATTTGTATAAAATTTCCAATTTCATGTTTTACAGATTAAATGAACCAACATAAAACTCAACATTAAAAAGGTGAATATTATTTTATTAGTAAAGCTCACTATTTTGGTTTATCAATGGTTTTTTTTTTTCTTTCTGCACAATATAAAGTGAAGAAGAGAATTAAAATGAACAGTTGACCAGTTAATGTAATCACTATACACAGTTTAGGTAGTTAATCTAGGTTTCAAAACAAATTGTTTTCTCCCAAAGAAATGGATGGCTTGATGGCTTGTATGAGAAGTAGACTGTATAAATGTAAAATAAATTAAGTTTAGGTTGTCTGAACCTGATTTCACCAGTTGTTCATTTAACAACCAATTTTGCAGAATCCACATGAATAAACGTGTTCACTGAAGAACTTACGTGCAAAAAAGTGGTAAAAAGTTTCTTTACATGAATAAATTATTTTGGTAAAAAACTTTCCTAAATGGAGAATAAGGGCATCTGGAAAGTTTTGCTTCTGTGATGGCATTTTATGGGTACTGTTCTTAACATTGCAACTAGACTCATAACATTTTTGATACTTTAGACCTGGAAGACATCTTATTTGATTTCTATATAAAATTCTGGTCTTAGTTTACCAGAAGGTAAAGATAGAAGGAACAGAAGGCTATTTGGGAGGAAAGTACATTAATCATAATATTTAGAAAGACAATTTATTCTTATAAACTAAATTGCTGTAATTAAAATGCATAAACTCTGACATTAAAATGCTGCTCTCCACATGGAAAGTATTTCTGTCCTTGGACCTTGATCCAATTGTTACAAAAGAATACTATAAAAAGATAGTAATTACTTACTATACTTTGTCTCAGTATCCATTATTTCCCACTGAGGGAATGGCTCCAGTGTCACTTGAGAATAAAACCTCTCTTATTTACTAATGAGGCCTGTATTTTTCCCTTTTGTAGTTCTCCCCCTTACATATGTGGCACCTCAAATTTTTTATACTTCCATGCTATCCTGCTGTGAGAAAGAACAGTAATTACATCTAATTAGAAAAGATTAAAATGCTATGACTCATGGAAATAATGAAACTTGATTATATTTTATACAAGGCATAAATCCCAAACCTACATTTTACGCTTGAAATTAGCATACAACCTGATCAGAAGCATAAAAGCAGTGTTGTGAATGTTCATTACAGTGCTTGTTTTGCTAAATGCACTTTCTGTCATGTCTCAGCCTTATTATGATGGACCCATCTTCCCTTAGGCAAAAAGAGAGAGGTCTGTTTGTTTTTTCTTAAAACCTGGGTTTGCTTTATAACATATTTTATTTATTTGGGGTATATTAAGTCAAAGTAACATGTGGGAACTAGATATGATATATGGTTAATAAAGAACCAACAAACACACAAACACCTTCGTTTTCCCGTTTAGCAGGCCCCAGGACCAAAACATTGTTTTCAGTTTCATTAAAATCTTCCAGGTTAGGAAAGGTAAAATGGAACCTAGAGATGATAGTTTACTTTTAAACATGAGGATTTTTTTTCTTTCTCTGCATCACGGACTCAGCATGAATGTTCATTTCAATTATAGTCCAGTTCACAAAGATCCCTCCTGCATGCAGGCATTGTAGGAGAACATATGCAGTTTTATAATGGAACAGAGGGAGGCATTACATGCAGATAGATTTGTGCCATAAACACATATGGGCATAAGGGATTGTCTACATAGAAAACGAAAAAGGAGCCAACATAAAAACTTCAAAAGGATTGAATTGTAACTCCAGAAGGCAAGAAGTTCTCATTTATCTATCTACCTATCTGATATGAAGCTCATAACTTTCTGAAATGTAATGTATTAAATGTTTTCTAAGTCCAATAATAAGATAATTCTGATAATAACTTGGCATAGCATGAACATTGTCCCATTAATCTCAATCACATACCCCCTTGGGAAGATAAGCTGCTTTTACTCCACTGGTAGGTATGTGTGATCTGCAGCCATGTGATGGGAACCAAGTCTGTGGTTGTGACAACTACGAAAATGAATAAGATTAGAGACTAGGAGGTGTATTTGTGTGATGGGACAGTGTTTCTGGGATCTGTTATCAGTATGTAATGAAAAAAAGTTATTGAAACCTCTATTATCCACTTTGTGGGAACAAATAAGATTGAAAGCATGGAAAATGAATGTATGTACAAGGATGTGAGTTATCTTTAGGGCAAACATTGATAATATTACTCCACTGTGAACGAAAAGGTGAAACTACTGTGCCTTCTTGCAACTGGGTAAAGGCCATTTTAAAAAGGAGCAATTCTTCTAATGTAATATTTGTATGCTTACTTCTTTTTCTGTTGCTTTTTTGTATGAGGTTTCATTGGAAATAAATGCATATCATAATCACAAACCAAGATTAGCATTTCATAATGGATTGTGTGAGGGCCACAATACAGAAATAACATATTATTCTATTTTGGAAATAAAATAAGTAAATATTTGCTCTCAAATACTCATATAAAAGTAGTCAGAGTTAAAGTGCTTCCTATAGCATGGATTTACTTACTTGGACCTCTCTCAATATTCTCCCTTTTATGTAAATTTCAAATACATTTTATAGTCAATCATTATAACCATTCCTTTACAAACAGTCTTGACCTACTTGTACCTCTCTTGCTTTATTGTACTCATCTGACAAAACTACAGTGCTGGCAAAATCCAACTCTTGCCCTGTTCTTCCTCTGTACCTGTGCAGATAAATGAGGCTAGGGGAAAAAAAAAAAAAAAAACACAACTCTGCTGCCCTTCCCAGTGACCACACGGGTCAAATGCCCATGCCTGGGTCCAGTCCTCTTTCCACTCCTGTTCATCATTCCACACCTCCTCCCTCCCTCAAACCTCCAAATTTTATTCCATCCCAGATGATTACCTTGCTTCCTATTTTCCTGAGAAAACTGAAGAATCAGAAAAGATAACCCACAGCCTCTCTGTATCACTCATTGCGCCTTTTGGTAAAATAAACTATCTGAGTTACTTTATAAATTCTATCCTTTAAATTTTTGTGCATATCAACTCCATCTTACCTACTCAAAGACATGTCCCCAACAATTCCCTCCCTCTCTCCTGTATCATAAAATTTCCCCTCCCTACTGCATCTTTTCTTTTCTTTTTTTTTTTTTTGAGACGGAATTTTGCTTTTGTTGCCCAGGGTAGAGTGCAATGGTGCGATCTTGGCTCACCGCAACCTCTGCCTCCCAGGTTCAAGCGATTCTCCTGCCTCAGCCTCCCGAGTAGCTGGGATTACAGGCATGTGCCACCACGTCTGGCTAACTTTTTGTATTTTTAGTAGAGATGGGGTTTCTCCATTTTGGTCAGGCTGGTCTTGAACTGCCTACCTCAGGTGATCTGCTCACCTTGGCCTCCCAAAGCGCTGAGATTACAGGTGTGAGCCACCGCACCCTGCCTCTACTGCATCATTTTTACAGGAATGTACTACTCTTATAATTTTAGCAATCTTATGAAATCTCCTTACTTCATTTCCTCTACCAGTTAACATCTTATTTCTTTGCTCCCCTTTATAGCAAAATTCCTTGAACAGGCTATCTACACATGTAGTGTACAATTCTGTACACTAAATCTTTCCAGCAGAGCAAATGTGTGTTTGCTCCAGGCAACTTCCATCTGCTGAGCTCCTGTCTTAGTCAGTTCAGGTGGTTACAACAAAATACCATGAGCTGTGTGGCTTATAATCCACAGAAATTTATTTCTTACAGTTCTGGAGGCTGGGAAGTCCAAGATCAAGGTACCAGCAGACTCATTATCTGGTGAGGGCCCACTTTCTGGTTCATGGATGGTGCCTTCTCACTATATCCTCACATGGTGAAAGGGGTGACAGATCATTAGTGGCTCTTTTATAAGGACACTAATCTCATTCATGAGGGCTCTGCCTTCATAACCTAGTCACCTCCCAAAGGCTTCACCTCCTAATAACACCTCCTTGGGGGTTAGAGTTTTAATACATGAATTTTGTGAGGGACACAAACATTCAGACTGTAGCAGGCTCTTGGCCACATTTGGCTTTGGTTCTTATATCCACACTATCTGTAGAAGGTTGATGTGTCAGGGAGAAAGGAAAAATAAATATTATATAATATAATATTTGGATTGTGTAGTCTTTCCAGCACATTTGCCCTATATCCTGATTGTTAACAGACTCCATGTCTTTCTTCCTGCTTTTCATTATATGTTTTAATGGATTCAATAAAGCATGAACTTTGAACATCTTCATTTGGTCGTGAGCCTTCCTGTGTCATAATATTTGGTAGAGCTGCCTTGTGCTGTGCCTGGAGGCTACTGCTACTTTAGAGTGATTTCTCTCCTGTAAACAAACAAAAAAAACCCAAAAAGAGCCTTATTCTACCTAATATTTTGTTGTTGAAGGGCCTTAAGGCTCGCTCCTTTATACTTTTCTGTATCTACACTCATTGTCTTGGTGATTTCATTCATTCTTGCAAGTTTAAGAACCATGTATATACTGATGTCTCCCAAACACATAGTTGCAGTCCAGGCTCCTCTATTTGTACATTCCATCTTCCTATTATACATCTCTTCAGTGTCTAGTAAACATCTCAAACCCTACATGTCAACTGACTCCTAATCCTTATGCAAATACCTATTTGACTTATAGCCTTTCAATCTCAATTAATGGCAACTCTGTCTTTTCAATTCCTCATGCTAAAAGCCTCAGAGTCACTGTTGTCTCTCATCTTTTTCTTATAATTCACCTCCAGTCTCACCACGTTGTCACTACCCAGATCTATGCCACCAGCAATTCTCTTCTGGATTATTCCAACAGCCTATGGACGGCTGCTCTGCATTTCCTCTTCCTTAACACCACCATAGTCATTTTCAATGTAGTAACCAGAGGGATTTTTTAAAAATGTAAGACAGGTAATGCTACATCTCTCTCTGCTGAAGCACTAAAGAAGTGCCCCATTTTGTTGAGGGTAAAGCCAAAATCTTTTCAAGCCTCTACATAGTTTGGCCTCTGGACTATAATCTTTCTGATTTCATCTTCAATTATCTTCCCCTGTCTAACTCTGCTATTTATCTTCTCTTTGATTTTCTTTATGATTCCTCAAGTGCACAAGGTCCATGCATTAGTTGTTCCTCTATCTGGAGTGCTCTTCTTTCCAGATAACTATGTGGCTAAGTCTCATCTTTCTCCAGCCATTGGCTCAAAATATGCATTCTCAATGACATCACCCCTGAGTACCCTATTTTAAATTATAACTTGGTTCTTGCCTTCACATTCTGTCTCTCTATCCTGCTGTATTTTTCTATTGCTCTGATCAAAATATATAATTAACTCATTTTAATTTTTGTCTGATCTCTCACCCTAGAATAAAGCTCCTAAAGGAAACAGATCTTTGTTTTGTTCACCAAAATCAAAGGTTCTTATATTTTATTGTACAACAGAATCACCTGGAGGGCTTATTAAATCATACATTGTTGGACACTACTGCCAGAGGTTCTTGCTCAAAATTATTTTGTGGGGGCCAATAATTTGCATTTCTATTAATCTCCTAAGTGGTACTAATGCTGTTGGTACAGGTACCACACTTGGAAAACCACTGACCTAAAAAATTCCAGGCGCATGACAAATGCTTAATGAAAGGCTGTTGAATAAATGAAATTGTATTATTTTAATTTATATTTTTGAGTACTGTTGGGATTGAATACTTCTAATATGCCAATTTGCTGTTCATGCTTCTTTGTTTGTAAATTCCCTGCGCATGGCCATTATCACATTCTTATTAGGATGTTTATCATTATTTATTGATGATAGTTTTATTTGCCACATTTTTAGAAAATATATTTCTTGTTTTGGCTTCTGTCAATATTGTTTATGATTTTTATGATGGCACTTTTTAATTTATGCCATCAAAATTACACATTAATATGTGTAAATTTTCACTTTACATGACTTTATATCTTAGCCATTCCCAAGCTAAGATTATGTACATGTTTACCAACATTTTCTTTTAGTTTCTTTATGCCTTTGCATTTTTAATTCAACTCCTTAATTCACATCCTATTTCATACACAGTGCTTGAAAGGTCCATTAGTCTAACTTTCTATGTATAAGACAATAACTGAAAGTTACATTATTATACCTTTATGGTAGCTTTTACTACCATGTAGGACATTTTTTTTCCTTATTTATTTTTATTTGTATAATTTTAAGGCATACAAGAGGTCTTGTTATGTGGATATATCAGACAGTGGTGAAGTCTGAGCTTTTAGTATGACCATCACCTGAATAATGTACGTTGTACCCATTATGTAATTTATCATCCATCTTTCCCCTCCTACTCTCCCACCCTCCTGAGTCTCCAGTGTCTATTATTCCACACTCCATGTCTATGTGTACACATTATTTAGCTTCCACTCATCAGTGAATCTTTTACTTTCTGTGTCTGAGTTGTTTCGCTTAAGAGAATGGCCTCTGGTTCCATCCATGTTGTTGCAAAAGACATGATTTCATTCTTTTTACAGCTGAATACTATTTCATTGTGTATGTGTGTGTACATATATATATGTATATATGTGTGTATTTGTGTATATGTATATATATCACATTTTCTTTATTCATTCATCCATTGATGGACACTTAGATTGATTCTGTATCTTTTTGATATAATGATTTCTTTTCTTTTGGGTAGATACACAGTAGTGGGATTGCTATATCAAATGGTAGTTTTAAGGTTTTTGACAAATCTCCATACTGTTTTGTAGAGGTTGTATTGATTTACACTCCCACCAACAGTGTATAAGCACTCTTCTTCTGCACTCTTGCTAACACCTGTTATTGTTTGACTTGTTAATAGTAGCCATTCTAGCTGGTGTAAGATAATATCCCATTGTGGTTTAATTTGCATTTCTCTGATGCTTAGTGATGTTGAGTATTTTTTCATATGTTTATGAGCCATATGTATGTCTTCTTTTGAAAAAAGTCTATTAATGTCATTTGCCCACTTTTTAATGGAATTATTTGTGATTTTGTTTTTATTGAGTTCCTCGTAAATTCTGGATATTAGTTCCCAGTCAGGTGTTTAGTTTGCTAATATTTTCTCCCATTCTGCAGGTTGTCTGTTCACTCTGTTGATTATGTCATTTGCTGTGCAGTAGCTTTTTAATTCAATTAAGTCCCATTTTTCTATTTTTGTTGCTTGTTATTTGTGCTTTTGAGCTGTTAGTCATAAATTCTTTGCCCAGACCTCTGTCCAGAAGAATTTTCCTTAGGCGTTCTAGTGTTTTTATGGTTTCAGGTCTGATATTTAAGTCTTGAGTCCACCTTGAGTTGATTTTTGCATGAGGTGAAAGATTGAGGTCCAGTTTCATTCTCCTGCATATGGCAATCCACTTTTCTCAGCACTATTTATTGAAAAGGTGTAGTTTTCCCATTAATGGCAAAAACCATAATTACTTTTACACCAACCTAATATGTTTTTGCCAGTTTTGTCAAAGATCTATTGGTTGTAGATATGTGGATTTATTTTGGGGTTTTCCTTTGTGTTCTATTGATATTTGTCTATTTTTCTACCAGTACAATGCTGTTTTGGTTACTATAGCCTTGTACAACTTGAGGACAGGTAATGTGATACCTTCAGCTTCGTTCTTTTGCTTAGAATTGCTTTGGCTATGCAGGCTTTTGTTTGTTTCTATGTGAATTTTTAGGATTGTTTTCTCTAATACTTTGAAGAGTGATGTTGGTTTTTGATAGAGATTACTTTAAAATTGTAGATTGCCTTGGAAAGTGTGGTCATTTTGCTAATATTATTTCTTCTAATTTATGAGCGTAGGGTGTTTTTCCCTTTCTTTGTGTCATCTACAATTTTTTTCATCACTATTTTTTACTTTTTCTTGTAAAGATCTTTCAACTTCATGGTTAAATAGATACCTTGGAATTTTTTTGTAGCTATTGTAATTGGGATTGAATTTTTAATTTGATTCTCAGCTTGATTGTTATTAGTGTGTAGATATGATATTAATTTTTGTACATTAATTTTATATCCTGAAATTTTGCTGATTTATCAATTTAAGAGTGTTTTGGAGGAGTCTTTGGAGTTTTCTAGGTATAAGACTGTATCATCAGCAAACAGAAAATTTGACTTTCTCTTTTCTAATTTGGATGCCTTTTATTTATTTATTTTTCATTTGCCTGATTGCTCTGGCTGGAAAGTACTATGTTGAATAGGAGTGGTGAAAGTTGTCCAGTTTGTAGGAGGAATGCTTTCAACTTTTCCTCTTTCAGGGAAAAATGATGTTGGCTGTGGGTTTGTCATATATGGCCTTTATTATTTAAAGTTACATTCCTTTTATGCCTAGTTTGTTGAGGGTTTTTATCATGAAGGGATACTGAATTTTGTCAAATGCTTTTTCTGTGTCTATTGAGATGATCACATGGTTTTTGCTTTTACTTCTGTTTTGTGATGAATCACATTTATTTATTTGTTTATGTTCTACCATCCTTGCATCCCTAGAATAAAACACAGCTTGCCGTGGTATATAACATGTTATCTATTTTTATTTTTTTGACGTGCTTTTGGATTTGGTTTGCTAGTATTCAGGATTTTTACATCTATGTTCATCAGAGATATTGGTCTATAGTTCTCTTTATTTGTTTGGCTTTGGTATCAGGGTGACACTCACTTTGGAGAGTGAATTAGGAAGGACTCCCTTCTCTTCAATTTTTTGGAATATTTTCAGTACTATTGGTACCAGTTCTTTGTACATCTGTTAGAATCTGGTTTGGGGCTTTCTTTTGTTGGGAGGTTTTTTTATTGCTACTTTAATCTCACTACTTGTTTTCAGTCTGTTCAGGATTTTTGTTTCTTTCTGGTTCACTCTTGAGAGATTGTATTTTCCAAGAATTTGTCCATTTCCTCTAGATTTTATAACTTATGGAATAGGGTTGTTCATAGTAGTCTCTGATGATCTTTTGTATTTCTCAGGTATCAGTTGTCATGTCTCCTTTTTCATTTCTGATTATATTTATTTAGCTTTTCTGTCTCTTCTTGGTTAGTCTAGCTAGTTATTCATTATTTTGTTTCTTTTTTTAATTATTATTATGCTTTAAGTTTTAGGGTACATGTGCACAATGTGCAGGTTAGTTACATATGTATACATGTGCCATGCTGGTGTGCTGCACCCATTAACTCATCATTTAGCATTAGGTATATCTCCTAATGCTATCCCTCCCCCCTCCCCCCACCCCACAACAGTCCCCAGAGTGTGATGTTCCCCTTCCTGTGTCCCCACCTATGAGTGACAACATGCGGTGTTTGGTTTTTTGTCCTTGCGATAGTTTACTGAGAATGATGATTTCCAATTTCATCCATGTCCCTACAAAGGACATGAACTCATCATTTTTTATGGCTGCATAGTATTCCATGGTGTATATCAGCCACATTTTCTTAATCCAGTCTATCTCTGTTGGACATTTGGGTTGGTTCCAAGTCTTTGCTGTTGTGAATAGTGCCGCAATAAACATACGTGTGCATGTGTCTTTATAGCAGCATGATTTATAGTCCTTTGGGTATATACCCAGTAATGGGATGGCTGGGTCAAATGGTATTTCTAGTTGTAGATCCCTGAGGAATCGCCACACTGACTTCCACAATGGTTGAACTAGTTGACAGTCTCACAGACAGTGTAAAAGTGTTCCTATTTCTCCACATCCTCTCCAGCACCTGTTGTTTCCTGACTTTTTAATGATTGCCATTCTAACTGGTGTGAGATGATATCTCATTGTGGTTTTGATTTGCATTTCTCTGATGGTCAGTGATGATGAGCATTTTTTCATGTGTCTTTTGGCTGCATAAATGTCTTCTTTTGAGAAGTGTCTGTTCATATCCTTTGCCCACTTTTTGATGGGGTTGTTTGTTTTTTCCTTGTAAATTTGTTGGAGTTGATTGTAGATTCTGGATATTAGCCCTTTGTCAGATGAGTAGGTTGCGAAAATTTTCTCCCATTTTGTAGGTTGCCTGTTCACTCTGATGGTAGTTTCTTTTGCTGTGCAGAAGCTCTTGAGTTTAATTAGATCCCATTTGTCAATTTTGGCTTTTGTTGCCATTGCTTTTAGTGTTTTAGGCAAACAGAGAGCCAAATCATGAGTGAACTCCCATTCACAATTGCTTCAAAGAGAATAAAATACCTGGGAATCCAACTTACAAGGGATGTGAAGGACCTCTTCAAGGAGACCTATAAACCACTGCTCAATGAAATAAAAGAGGATACAAACAAATGGAAGAACATTCCATGCTCATGGGTAGGAAGAACCAATATTGTGAAAATGGCCATACTGCCCAAGGTAATTTATAGATTCAATGCCATCCCCATCAAGCTACCAATGACTTTCTTCACAGAATTGGAAAAAAACTACTTTAAAGTTCATATGGAACCAAAAAAGAGCCCGCATCGCCAAGTCAATCCTAAGCCAAAAGAACAAAGCTAGAGGCATCACGCTACCTGACTTCAAACTATACTACAAGGCTACAGTAACCAAAACAGCATGGTATTGGTACCAAAACAGAGATATAGATCAATGGAACAGAACAGAGCCCTCAGAAATAACGCTGCATATCTACAACTATCTGATCTTTGACAAACCTGAGAAAAACAAGCAATGGGGAAAGGATTACCTATTTAATAAGTAGTGCTGGGAAAACTGGCTAGCCATATGTAGAAAGCTGAAACTGGATCCCTTCCTTACACCTTATACAAAAATTAGTTCAAGATGGATTAAAGACTTAAATGTTAGGCCTAAAACCATAAAAACTCTAGAAGAAAACCTAGGCATTACCATTCAGGACATAGGCATGGGCAAGGACTTCATTTCTTTTTCTTTAGTCTTTTCAAAGAACCAAATTTTAATTTCATTAATTCACTTCATTGTATTTTTGCTCTTGATTTTATTTAGTTCTGCTCTGATTTTTGTTATTTATTTTTTCCTGCTAGCTGTGGATTTCATTTGCTCTTGTTTTTCTAGTTCCTGGAGGAATGATGTTAAGTTGTTATTTTGTGATCTTTCCATTTTTTGACATAGGTATTTAATGCTATAACTTTCTTCTTAAGATCACTTTTGCTGTATCTCAGAGATTTGGTTATGTTGCGTCACCATTTTCATTTTTTTGAAAAATTTTAAATTTTCATCTTTTGTCATTGACCCAGTGATTGTTCAGGAGTATATCGTTTAATTTCTTTGTATTTGTGTAGTTTTCAAAGTTTCTTTTGGTATTGATTTCTAGTTTTACTCCACTGTTATATCAAAAATTACTTGGTATGATTTCAATTTTTAAAAATTTACTGAGACTCGTTATGTGGCCTAATATATGGACTATCTTGGAGAATACTCCATGTGCTCATAAGAAAAAACGTATATTCTATGGCTGTTGGGTAGAATCTTCTGTAAATGTCTGTTAGGTCTATTTGGTCTAATTAAAGTATGATTTAGGTCTCTTGTTTATGTTTTGGTGTTATGTCCATATATATTTAGAATTGTTATATTCTCTTGTTTAGTTGATCCCTTTATCATTATACAATGACTTTTTGTCCTTTTTTACTGGTTTTGATTCAAAGTCTGTCTTATTTGATATAAGTATAGCTACTTCCATTTACTTTTGTTTTCTGTTTGTGTGGCATATCTTTCTCTATCCCATTACTTTCAATCTATAAGTGTCTTTACCAGTAAGGCGAGTTTCTTATAAGCTGCATATCATTGGTTAATGTTTTTATTCATTCCACCAATCTATATCTTTTAAGGGGAGGATTTAGTCTATTTATGTTCAAGATTAGTATGACATGTGAGGTTTCATTCCTGTTATAATGTTAATTGCTATCTAGTTGTTTTGTGGGTTGTTTCTATTTTATTTCTCTGTCTCCTTGTCTTTGTCATTTAGTGGAGTTCTGTCATGTTTCCATGTAATTTCTTTCTTTTTTTTCTGGGTGTAAATGTTTTATAAAACCTGTGAGTTTTATAGCTTGGTGTATTTTAATGATGGTGAGTATTAACCTTTCATTATTATGTTTAGAAATCCTTTGAGCATTCTTTGTAGGACTGGTCTAGTAGGGCCAAATTTCCTCAGTTTTCGATTCTCTGGGAAATATTTTATATTTCCTTCGTTTATCAAGCTTGTTCTAGCAGTATATAAGATTTGTGTTTAATAATTTTTTTTTTTCAAGCTCTGAAAATAGGACCTCAATCTCCTCTGGCTTATATAGTTTCTGCTAATCAGTCCACTGTTATCCGACGGGTTTTCCTTTATAGGTGATGATATGGCTAGGCTTTGTGTCCCCACTCAAATCTCATCTTGAATTGTAATCCCCAGGTGTTGAGGGAGAGACCTGGTGGGAAGCGATTGGATTGTGGGGGTTGTTTCCCCCATGCTTTTCTTGTAATAGTGACTGAGTTCTCGGAAATCTGATGGTTTTAGAAATGGTAGTTTTCCTGTGCTCTTGCCTGCTCTCTCTCATCTGCCACCATGTGAGATGTACCTGCTTTCCCTTCCGCCATGATTGTGACTTACCTGAGGCCTCCCTAGCCATGCGGAGCTGTGTGTCAATTAAACCTCTTTCCTTTATAAATTACCCAGTCTCAGGTATTTCTTTATAACAGTGTGAAGATGGACTAATACAGGTGACTAAACGCTTTTCTCTTGCTGATTTTAGAATTCTTTCCTTCATATTGACTTTAGAAAGTCTCATGACCATATGTGTTGGTAAAGTTCTTTTTGCAATGTATTTCCTAGAGTTCACAGAGCCTCTTGTATCTGGATGTCTAAGTGTTTTCAAAGACTAGGGAAGTATTCATCAAGTATTTCCTTAAATAGGTTTCTCAAACTTACTACTTTTTCTTCCACCTCAGATAACCTTAGTGCGGTGGCTTTCTTAAATTCTAGTTGTAGTAGTAATGTACCGCGTGGGTGAGTGGGATCAAGGCCTCTTCAGTACCTGGGGTGGCATGAACAATGGTGGTAGCAGAGGTCATGCAAACTTGTCTCCTTCCTGAGTCCTGTGCAATTGTGTCAGCAGATGTAATGGGCTGTGCAGGTTGACCCTCCTGGCCAGTGAGTGTCCCTTGCAGGTAAGAGCCAGCTGCAGTAGTTGCACTAGTGTTTATTCATGACTTCTGTTAACCAGGAGGAATACTTGGGTGTTTCAGACAATGGGCTGGTCCATGGAACTCCCAGTTGTCCTGGTCCTGTGTTCTGCCTCTGAGGTGTATAGGTGGGGAAAAGCCAAGTGGGGCTGGGCCTGGCAAGTGCTTGAGCCCTCCAATGGCAGGCACAAGCACTGTCCCTGATATAGGCCAGAAGGCAGTCCTCGGGCCCCTTGAGCAACACTCCAAGGAAGAGCGAAGCAACTGCTACTGTGCCAAAGAGCCAGCACAGGGAAAGAGGGCAGCTCAGGCTCTGCAGTCTAGCAGGTGGTAGTGGAACGCATCTCTTCCTATGGTCTTGAACCTGTCAGGGCTTTCTCCCACTGCTGGCAGCATGCTGAAGCATTGAGTCAAGTCATAAGCAATTGGTCTTCAGGTTAAGAAATTGCCGCGGGATACAAAACTCTCTGCATGGAATAAGAACCCTTGTATCCCAGGACACACCCTTCCCAGTCTGATCCCACAAAGTTGGGCGGGGAAGGGGCAGGCACTCAATTTTTGTGCCTGTGGCTAGAGCCCATGCCACAATCACCTGTCAGTTCTGGCTATGGGGTTCCGGCTCCTCCCTTACTTGAGATTAGATCACAAATCTGTGGAGACTCTTCAAACCAGTGACTGCCTGTCATGCTGGCTGGCAAGTTCCTCAGCTGCCCAGTATGAATTAGGATCAAGAATGACCTCCTTGTATCAGCACTGGGTTGTGGAAACACATACAGTGTACTTCCCACTGTTGCTCCTTCTCAGTCTCTTGACTGCTCTCCAAATCATATCCAGCACAGGGGTCAAGGAGCTCCCCTGTGGCCTAGATTGTCTGGCTCCCCAGTGGGAATGTGTATTGTAGACATATCTCTCCCCTCTCTCATGCACTGCGGTCCCACTCATGATTTTTCAGATCAGCAATGCAGGCTACTGCCTGCTACATACTTGAAAGCATCCAAAATCTTTTTCGCTCTTATGTTGTACTCTCATATTCCTTCTTGAATAAAAGTTCAAAGTGTGAATCTCTACATGTTATTTTGCAGTTTTCAAGTGGGTGAAGTGCGCTAACAAAGCCCCTAATCTGCCATTAGCAGCAGATGGCACTTTTCTCTGGGGAGATTTTTGGATAGAGGTTGGTGCTGGGAAGGTGTTGGGAATGCCTCTAATGCCAGGCTTGAGAGATCAGGGCAGGATGGAGAAGTGCAGGAACTCGAAAAAGTTCTCCACGTCGGGGTAAACCTGCTTCTGCACCTCCAATACACATGCAGAGCCAACCTTCCTGCACTGTTCACTCTTCCTTTATTTTTCAATAGTTTGATAATTATCTTTTCTTCAGAAGAAGCTTTGTTAAATTTTGAAGTCATCTTGAAAGTTTTACTGGAAATCAAATTGTAGATTAACATTTGGAGAATTACCAAGTATTTTATGTATAAAAATTGCTATTTAGGATCATAAATTAATCCTGAATGAAGTCACCTTTTATGTGTCTTTCAGTATATTTTTGTAGTTTTTAAAAAATATTTACTAGACTCTATAGTTATTTTGTTTATTCCCAAGCCTTGTATAGTTATGTGCATGTGATACAGTTTTCATTATCTGTTCTAATTATTATTCACACATATGTAATTTTAATAACAGGACACCTTATGGAACTATTGATTTTATTTGTTTTTGTCTCGATCTTCTGTGTCCAGAAATAGCATAATAACATCTATAAATAATAGTTTATCCTTCTGTTATATATTTTTTCATATTTTGTATTTAAATTTTTTGTTATATTGTTGTAGCCAGAAACATCATTATTTAACATAATACTAGTGTTAATGTCTATTCTTTCTGAAGTTAATAATTTGACTAAGGATATCACTTATTTTTATCTTATCCAACTACGTGTGTATTGGTTTAGAGAGATATTTTACAATCAGAAATAAAATTGAAATATTATTGATTATACTATAAATTCAGAAAGCTGTATACTTGGAAAATGTGAGGGAATGCATAGACTAAAGAAACTATGAAACAGTGATAGTAGAGAAACTTATTTTCTGTATTGTGCAATGGCGAAAATAACAATGAGTGATAAATTTATCACTTTCTATCTAAGATTAAGTTTATTTATTTAACAAATATGTGCCATACAGACATATGTGTTTATTAAATAAATATTAAATACATATATATTTGTTAAATACACACATATATTAAATAAATACACATGCATGCATACACAGTTCAGGTTCTATGAAAAAGGATTATATACTATCCATCACTATTGCTTCTTAAACTCTTACCACATGCTATATGTGCTATCCTAAAGTATGTGAGATGCAAAGAAGAGACTGAATTAACTCGACCATGAAGGAACTCCTATTTATGCTGAAAATAAAGGCAAACCAATAAACAGAAAGATATAGAAAGATGGAAAATATAAGCAATTGTATAGTACAGACTATAAATGCCAACAGGTTGCAGACAGAGGTAAAAATCAGCACACTGAAACATATTCAAAACATAAGATAGTTCATTTTGTAAATATATTCTTATTTTATCATGAGACTCATAATCCTCTAAAACATTTAGAATTGTGTAAGATAAGTTTTAGGGCAGCTAGACTGAGTTTAAAATTATAGATATTTATAAAGATAATTAGCCTATGTACCATGCTGACGCAGAGGGAAGTCAGAATTTTGGGTAGCTCAGTGGGCCCTCTGGGTCTTTGACTGGGTGGATGGTTTCTTTCTGCCTGATAGTATTTATTCCTTCTTGTGTGCAGTAGACAAACAAAATTGACCCAGTTGTGTTTGTTTGAACCACTAGTTTAGTTAAAACACATCACCAGTCAGCAATAATCAGTGGAATTCTCTGTGGAACACTGGAATGCAGAGTGGTTGGGATGGTGGCATCTTGCCTTTTTCTTCCCCAAGTTTATCGTTTCCTAACCCAGTATACAACGAGTATCTTAGTCCACAGGTGAGTGTTAGACATTTAACCTTAGTGTGGTGGCTTTCTCAAATTCCAGTTGTGGTATTCAGAGTAATTACTCTGAAAGTAATTACAGGTGATATGTGGTGTGTGTTCACATGTTAAGAAAACTACTCTAAATTAAAAGATCCTTGATGGGAGATTTGTCTCATTCTCTTTTGCGTTCTCAGTTTCCAGGACCATGCCTGGCCCATAGTAATCCCTTAATTCATGCACTCATTAAAAAATGGAAGAATGAAGGAACAGCTTATGAAAGATGCTGCAAATTTCTCTCTTAGTATTTCTACTATTCAAATCACATATATTTTCCCTATATTGTGTGGAATTTTATATGTTCAGAATTCGACAATATTTTTAAGCCTTTGAGAAGTATATTTGTTAATGTTTCTGAGATTCTCTTGTCTTTAATTAGTACTTATTTTCCCTAAATTCTGTGGCAAGTAATAAGCCTAATCAATTCTACTAGTATATTTTGTTGGAACTTTTATCATTAAAATGAATGAGGATATAACAATAAAATCTGCCATATTCACAGGACATTCTGAGGTTCTTTTAATATTAATCTTCCCTCAGTTTTGATAAAGACTGCTCTGTATCCTATTAGGAATCCCGCAATAATTTCTTCTCAATTATATACAATTACCCTATTTCTTAAAACACGTTTTTTCTTTCATGTATAAATGAATCGTTTAAGCAGGTAAACAAATAATCTAAAACCGGTATTAATATTCAAGGAACTTTTTCAGTCTATTTTGCTGTGCCATTCAGTTTCTTTCACAAACATCTAATTTACTTTCATTTGAATTAAGCAGGTAGCTTTTTTTTTGTTTTTGGTACAAATTTTGGTTTGAACTTGTGGATCAATTTATTTAACTTAATTAAATTAATTAATTATTATTTTTTTTGAGACAGAGTCTTGTTCTGTCACCTAGGCTGGAGTGCAGTGGTTCAGTCTTGGCTCACTGCAACCTCCACCTCCCAGGTTCAAGTGATTCACCTGCCTCAGCCTCCTGAGTAGCTATAGGCACCCACCACCATGCCTAGCTAATTTTTGTAATTTTTTTTTTAGTAGAGATGGGGTTTCACTATTTTGGCCAGGCTAGTCTCAAACTCCTGACCTCATGATCTGCCTGCCTCAGCCTCACAAAGTGCTGGGATTACAGGCGTGAACCACTGCGGCCAGCTGGATCAATTCTTTATCATTTTTCTCAGAACCCTCTGTATTGTCTACACGTAACATTGCAGGTTTCAAATGTGACACTTACCCTAGCCAGATCTTCATTTTTTGTTGCCCTGTTCTGGAATTCTATGAATGAAAAAATAGGAATTGTGCTCACCCTCTGGCTGTTAATATGGTAGGTAGGCAAAAGAGAACCCTAAACTTCACAGAATATCACTTTCAGCCCTGATATTATTAATCCTCATTATTTATCCCAGAATGTTAACTGATATGTTTACTCTAGGTGAAAACACTAATAATCCTTAGAAGTTTTTACTCCCATTTAGTTAAAATGTTAACAAGTTGATGACAGTTCAGAAATAAGTCATTACTGCCAGAAGAGAGGGAATTTTCTCAAGGAAATTTTAATAAGAAACATCTCTTACTTAAATTGATTATCATTAAGTAGGCACGACTGGAAACCTAAGCACTCCCAACGGTTTTGCTTGTTGTTCTGTTTCTCAGAGTCACTCATAGAGTGTCCAGCACAAAGAACATACTATAATGACTCTTTCCTTGCTGAAACTCTTGCTTAATGGAAACAGTGGAGCAGGTGCACTAAGGCCAATGAGATGACAGCATACAGGGAGGAGCCCTGGGTTCTGGGGTTGTGCTGATTTCCCTGTGCAGAATTGATGCCAATTATGAGTGTTAGCTGGTTGAGTTAATAAATCCAATTGTTTTTTCTCCTTGAAAAGATTCCAAAAAATTGATGGAGGAGAATTAAGGCTTTTTGAGAGCTCTTATACTGAGTGTCTTTACATTCAAATAATGGACAAAACAACTGGAGCCATAGCAACCCTACTATTGCAAAGCCAAGCTCTGTTGTTTTGTTTTTTTTTTTAAATGAATACTGTATTAAAAAATGTAGCTTGCTCAGGGTTAAGGCCCTCCTCTTGCTCATAAACTGCTGCAGTAGCCTCTTCTGTGCTTCTACTCTCATCTCCACCCTATCCATTTCCCACATACATAGCGCCCTAATACCCTTATTATCCTTAAAAAAAAAAATCAGATCATTGCCACTTTAAGCTCCATAGGTTTAAACCTGCTACCCTAGCCTATAAGGCCCTGAAGGGTCTGCCTCCTTCTCACTTGGCTGACTTCATCTTTACCGCTGCAAGCCTGGCTCATTATCATCTACCGATCCTGGTCTCCTATCGTTTACTCCAAGAAATTTAAGTTTGTTTCTACCTCTGACTTGCTTTTCTTTTGTTTGAAATACCTCCTCCCACCCTACTCCACTTACTCCAAAAAAAAATAAAAATAAAAAAATAAAAATCGTCTTTGCTTTGGTAGTTCTTCATAGTTCAAACCTCAGCTCAAACACCACTTTTTGAGATATACCTTCCTGACTACCTTTTTGATTAGCCTGTCCTATTCACGCTGTATCATAATATCTGGTTTTATTTCTTCCATAGCTTTTTATTATTAATAGGAATTACATGTGAGCAGAATACATGTCTACTGCTCAGGGTAGTGTCCTAGCATTAAGAACAGTGCCTGGCACACAAACAGCACTTCGTAAGTGTTTGCCAAATGCCTGACTGATTAAAAAAATTATGAGGAAATAGAGTGATATTTTATAGCCATGTTCTGTGAGCAGTGTTGAACTTTCCATGTGCCAGTCACTGACACTGGCGTGTCCCAGGTATCAGTTGTTTAAATAAGCCTGAAGTTAGTTGTTGGTTTATATTAGGAAAATCTTACAGAAAACCAAAAGGAATTATCCATCTATTTATTAATTCAAAACAAATTCATGATTCAGCAGCAAAAAAATACAGAAATCCCATTCTTTGTCTCCACCCTCAGTTGTTAGTGGCTTTGAGAGATGTCTTGAATGAGAGGAGATAACCATTGCAGATCAAAGGTCAACTTAGGGAGAAGAAGTTACAGGCGTATAATGCAGCAAAAGGAGAGACAAATAATTTTTGGAAATCAGGATGAACTTTGGAGATGTCAGGAATTGGGGTGATGTATGAGAATGGTTGTAAAGTAGTGGTAAGTTTGGAAAGACGGAAAGGTAGTAGTTTAGAGAGACTATTAGAACCAATCTCCAACCCAGCATGTATTTCAGTAACAAACATCAAGGCTTCGGAACTGTGGTAGCACGAGCATGGTCTATGCAGAGCACAGATGGAAGTGAGGATGAGAAGTGAAGAACACGGGCAAAGCTTGGTAGGACATTGGAGAGAAGTTCTCTGAACACTTGAGGAGACTGGTGCTGCACTGGGCAAAGTACAGTGTATGGGTTTAGGAGTCCCAGCTCTGTGGCTTACTGGCTGTGTGACCCTTGTCAAATTGTTGAACCTGTGCAATCCCTAGTATCCAGGACAAGGCTACCTAAGATTGGTTCCAAGTGCACCATTTGTATAGCTCATAGGAGCTGTGTTAGAGAAATGCCTAGGATATGAGTAATATGCTGCATTGGCATTTTAAATCATTCTTGAAAGCTGTGTAAAGAAAATATTGACGTTACTTGCTAGAGCTGTGCTATGAATGAGCCGTGGAAAAAATTGGCTGAGGTGTTAGAGTAGGCACCGTGAAAATCTGAGATGAAGGTATAAAGGGGCTGCACAGGAAAAGACAGCTGGAGTCATCCACAGTAGCAGATAAAAATTTGTCCCTCTGTGCATCATTAATGTAATTAAAAACCTGATTCCTGCCTGACATTTCATGCATCTATTGAGACATAATGGATGTCTATGGGAAGTGGCCTTGTTTTGAAAGAGGAACAGATAGCTTGCACTGGCTACCTGACTCACAAAAAGGATTATGAAGCCCTCCAGCTGTGCCTCCTTAAGTAATGTATTGGATTAACAATTGCTATCATTAGGCACTTAGGATGTGCCAGATATTCTTCTCAGTACATACACTTTGATTTGTCCTCATAAGAACTTGTGACATAGGCATTATTAATTACCCCCATTTCTCAGGTGAGAAAACTGATTCAGAAAAGATTAATTTGCCTAAGGTTGCACATTCCACATATGCTGAAGCTGGAATTCAATTCCAGGCATTCCAGCTTGACTAGGCTGCTTGAGCATTTTTCTACATTGAGACAACCCTATTTTAGTAGATCTCAATTTTAAGAGGCTCCTGGAGATTTTACAAAACTACACATAAGCATACATGGACCTTTCTCAGAGAGCCATCTTTTTGGCTCAAGTATCTGTATGTTTTGTTGGATTCTTAGAAGGTTCTGACATGTATCCAAGTTTAAGAACCATTGTTTTTGTCTGTCGGTCAAATTACTTTGAACTGGAATATATTCTCTTCCTTAAAATAGTAATGATAATGAAGCTTAGTCAGGATGTACTGACAAATTAACGGGAGAACTTTTGTGAAAACATTTGGTAAATCACTGACTGCCAGACTGGCCAGAAACATCTTCATAGGTAATTACAATAAAATCTCTGGTCCTCATCTACAACTATCTGATACATAGTATTAATTTTTTCAAAAGGTAGTATGATTCAGCAGCATGTAGTGTTTCAGCAATAATAATCTTAGTTCAAATTTTATGCATATGGCTTACACTTTGTAGTACATTGAATATCACCTAACTTCTCTGGGTTATAATTTCCTCCTCAGAAAAGTGCAGGTGATAATTTCTTTGCAGCCCTCCATGAGGATCAAATGAAGAGGTACCTCTGAGGCTCTTGTAGATGTGCATCACTCATTAGTTGCTTTCCTTTAGAAGTGAGCAGAAATCCCACATGCCTTTTAAAGTCCAGAGCATTTGTTTTCAATGATAAAATATGCATTAGTTTTTATTCTCCTGCTGTTATAATATTCAGTCATTATAATCTTACAAAAAGACATTTTTTTGTATAGACTTTAATGGTTATCTCTCAAACTGCCAGATGGTTCCGTCCACAACTTAAGAAATTTATGAAATTAATCCCTTCTAAACCTCACATGTAATTCTGTTTCAGTGGCTTCAAAGCACAGCTTTCATTTGAATTCTGAAAAAAATTAGAGAATGATTTTCTTCATAAACTCCAAAATGCTATTTTGCTTGCCTCTTTTGAGCAGCGTCTGATATTGCTACAAAGGGATAAACAAGTAAGTCTGGAGCACAATTTTGCATTAGGCTCTGAGAGATTTCATTTTTCTTCATAATCTTAATGGAATTAAAATATCAGAATAGAGGAGGGTTGGGTGAGAAAGGTGGAATTTTTATTTCCTTTGGGTGTTATGTTTTATTTCTTCTTTTTTTTCCTTTGTTGGATTTTTTTTTTTTTTTTTTTTTTTTTTTGGTAAGAGAGTCTTGCTCTGTCACCCAGGCTGGAGTGCAATGGCGCGATATCGGCTCACTGCAAGCTCCACCTCCCGGGTTCACGCCATTCTCCTGCCTCAGGCTCCCGAGTAGCTGGGACTGCAGGCGCCCGCCACCATGCCTGGCTAATTTTTTCGTATTTTTAGTAGAGACGGGGATTCACCATGTTAGCCAGGATGGTCTCTATCTCCCAACCTTGTGATCCACCCGCCTCGGCCTCCCAAAGTGCTGGGATTACAGGCGTGAGCCACCGTGCCCCGCCTGTACTTTTTTTTTTTTTTTTTTTTAAATCAGCATGTATCAGCCAAGAACTGAAAAGCGGTTAGAAAGCTCAAAACATTTACCCAGTGCCATTGCACTATGGTTCCATTGTAAAAGTCATTTATTTCTATTTTAGTTTAAGGGTTATAGGTCTCCACCACAGTGTTCCAAGAGATATAGGGGGTTCTGAGGCCTAGATTCATGCCTTCAGCGTAGAAGGATTTTTCATCCTGAATCATTATTGATATGGTTTGGCTGTGTGTCCTCACCCGTATCTCATCTCAAATCGTAATCCCCATAAGAACTTTCAACCCCAATGTGTTGAAAGAGGGACCTCGTGGGAGGTGGGAGGTGATTGGATCATTGTGGCAATTTTCCCCATGCTGTTCTTGTGATTAGTGAGTCAGTTCTGACGAGATCTGATGGTACTTTTTTTTTTTTTTTTTGAGGTGGAATTTCGCTCTTGTTGCCCAGGCTGGAGTGCAGTGGCGTGATCTCAGCTCACTGCACCTTTGTCTACCGGTTTCAAGTGATTCTCCTGCCTCAGCCTCCTGAGTGGCTGGGATTACAGGCGCATGCCACCATGTCCAGTTACTTTTTGTATTTTTAGTAGAGATGGGGTTTTGCTATGTTAGCCAGGGTGGTCTAAAACTGCTGACCTAAGGTTATCCACCCACGTTGGCCTCCCAAAGTGTTGGGATTACAGGCATGAGCCACTGCGCCTGGCCATCTGATGATTTTTTAAGGCAGTTTTCTCTGCTCTTCCTTGCTCTCTCTTGCCTGCTGCAATGTAAGATGTGCTTCTTCTCCTTCTGCCATGATTGTAAGTTTCCTGAGTCCTCCACAGCCACGAGGAACTGTAAGTCAATTAAACATCTTTTCTCTATAAATTACCCTGTCTTGGGCAGTTCTTCATAGCAGTGTAAGAACAGACTAATACAGTTAATTGGTACCGAGGTAGTGGGTTACTGTTATAGAGATAATTGAAAATGTGAAAGCGACTTTGGAACTAGGTAACAGGCAGAGGTTGGAACAGTTTGGAGAGTTCAGAAGACAGAAAGATGTGGGAAAGTTTGGAATTTCCTAGAGACTTGTTCGATGGTTTTGACCAAAATACTGATAATGATGTGGACAATAAAGTCCAGGCTGAGGTGGTCTCAGATGGAGATGAAGAACGTCTTGCGAACTGGAACAAAGGTCACTCTTGCTATGCTTTAGCAAAGAGACTGGCAGCATTTTGCCCCTGCCCTAGAGATCTGTGGAACTTTCAACTTGAGAGGGATGATTTAGGGTATCTTTTGCAAGAAATTTTTAAGGAGCAAAACATGCAAGAGGTGACCTGGTTGATTTTGAAAGTGTTCGGTCTTAGGAGTTTACAAAGAGATGGTATGAAATTGAACTTACGTTCAAAAGAGAAGCAGAGCGTAAAAGTATGGAAAATGTGCAGCCAAGCCATGTCGTAGAAAAGAAAAACCCATTTTCTCAGGAGGAATTCAAGCCAGCTGTGGAAATTTGCATGAGTAATGAGGAGTCGAATAGCCAAGAAGATAAAGAAAATGTCTTCAGGGCATGTCAGAGACCTTCATGGCAGCCCATCCTATCACAGGCCCTGAAGCCTAGGAGGAAAAAGTGGTTTCATGGGCCGGGCCCAGGGACCCACTGCTTCTCTGTGCAGCTTCAGGACTGGGTGCCCTGCATCCCAGATGTGGCTAAAAGGGGCCAAGGCACAGCTCAGGCTGTTGCTTCCAAGGGTGCAAGGCCCAAGCCTTGGCAGCTTCTACATGGTGTTGATCCTGTGGGTGCACAGAAGTCAAGAAGTGAGGTTTGAGAACCTCCACCTAGACATTAAAGGATGTATAAAAATGCCTGGATTTTCAGGCAGAACTCTGTGGCAGGGGTGGAGCCCTCATGGAGGAACTCTGCTAAGGCAGTGTGGAAGGGAAGTATGGGGTCAGAACTCCCACACAGAGTCCCCACTGGAGCACTGCCTAGTGGAGCTGAGAGAAGAGGGCCACTGTCTTCTAGACCCCAGAATGGTAGATCCACCAACAGCTTGCACCATGCACCCAGGCTGCAGACACTCAATGCCAGCCATAAAAGCAGCCAGGGTGAGGGGCTGTACCCTGCAAAGCACAGAGGAAGAGCTGCCCAAGGCCGTTGGAGCCTACTTCTTGCATCGGGGTGACCTGGACGGGAGACATGGATTCAAAGGGGATCATTTCGGAGTTTTAAGATTTAGTGACTGTCCTGTTAGATTTTGGACTTGCATGGGCCTGTTGCACCTTCATTTTGGTCAATTTCTCCCACTTGGAATGGGAGCATTTGTCCAATGCTTGTACCCCCGTTATATCTAGGAAGGAAGTAACTTGCTTTTGACTTTACAGACTCATAGGCAGAAGTGATTTGCCTTGTCTCAGATGAGACTTTGGATTGTGGACTTTTGAGTTAATGCTGAAATAAAAGTTAAGACTTTGAGGGACTGTTTAGAAGGCATGATTGGTTTTGAAATGTGAAAGACATATTTGGGAGAGACTGGTGGCCGAATGATATGGTTTGTTTCTGTGTCCCCGCCAATATCTCATCTCAAATTATAATTCCCATAATCCCCAAGTGTAGAGGAAGATACCTTGAGGGAGGCGATTGCATCATGGGGCGATTTGCCCCATGCTGTTCTCATGATGGTGAGTGAGTTCTCACGAGATCTGATGGTTTTATAAGGCAGTTTTCCCTGATGTCTCTCACTTGCCACCATGTAAGATGTGCTTCTTTTCCTTCCGCTGTGATTGTAAGTTTCCTGAGGCCTCCCCAGCTATGTGGAACTGTGAGTCAATTAAACTTATTTTCTTTATAAATTACTCAGTCTTGGGCACTTATTTTTAGCAGTGTGAGAATGGGCTAATACAATTATATAATTTACTAAAATAATATAGTCATCCATAATTCCCTCTTTAATATTTTAAATAAGTGGGTTTACAGTCACCATCAGTTCTTGTGCTTATTTCTGAGAAATACTATTTGTTATTCTGGACTTGGCAAATAAAGACTGAGTTTCATTCTTGGCTGTGTAATTTATTACCTATGAAGCCTTAATCAAGTCAGGGATCCTCCCTTTATTCAACTATTAAATACTGTATAATTTACAGCGTCTTCCTGACAATTAAATTTATCAAATGTAATACAAACGTAAATTGTTAACTAGATATCTAGAGTCCCAGAATCCTTACTAGAGAGTGACAAGTTACCTAAGGAATGACTTGACTTGGAGTTATGAATGAATTTTCAGTGATACATCATTTTATATTTAAACCAGATCAGTCACTGGGACTGAATAGGACATTGAGAAAATAATTATTTACTATAATGTACTGTATCATCAGTATGAGGCACAATTACAGAATCAGTACTCAGTGGACTTACCACATGTTTACACCATCTTTCCCCCAGTGGCAGGCTCCACATCACACTCCCTGAAACAGATCCTCCAAACCTTCTCATATGAGCCCCATTTCCTCCTTCCTTTTTCTGAACAATCTCACCTTCTACTTTAATGAGAAGACCAGGTCATCCAAGTTGACATTCCTTAAAAGTGTTTCCTCTCCATTATACTTCGATTTCTCTATCATCTGAGGTGAGTGCTGCAACCTGTTCCTTGACCTAATCTCCTTTCAACTCTCTGGGATATTTCTGTCTTTCCTTCTTATTTTGTGCCTTTTATCTTTCCCTCTTTATTGACAGTTTCTCTTCTACTTTAAAACATACTTAGGTTTTTCTTTATTTTATAAACAAAACAAAAATTCTTCCTTTATTCCCAAACTATTTCTATTGCATCCCTTTTTTCACAAACTCCTCAACATAATAGTCTCCATGTTCTGGTCTTGCGTGTCTAGCTCCCCTTTACTGACTTGCTATGCCTGGACACTGTGGCTCCCCCACCACAGAATGTCCTCTTTCATGGATCATAGATGGCCTCTCAGACACAACTTTCTTGTTTATTTCAGTCTTCATCCTTCTCTATCTCCTCTCCCTCATCTCTCTCCATCAGCAGCTTGGGTATGTTTGAAGCTTTTTTTTTTTTAAACCCTCCCTTCATACTTTTCATGATATTTATTTTTCTATATTTCTATAAATCATGTTACTCTTTCTTCAGTGGCTTTTTTCATCTTGTGACTTCCAAAAAGATTTTTTAAGGGAGTTTATAACCACAGAAGTTGTTGCCTGTCAAAGATTAACTGGAGCTTCTGTTTCTTGTGGTCACTCATGGGCACAGTCTGACACACAGAGGACCCACCTCAACTCATACTTCCCATATTTCTAAAGCAGGGGCAAGAGAATGTGGTTATTCACAAAATGGTGCTTAAAACTTCCACCCAGAAGAGATTCATATCACTTCTGTGCTGATTTCACTGATCAAACTAAGTTACATGGTAAAGCCCAACTTCTGAGGGACAAGGAAGTGCAATCCTATTGTATATCCTAAGAAAGGTCACTGAATATATTCAATCAATAGCCCTAATGACTGCCACACTAATCAAGACAAATGTGCACTCTTGCTTCTGTGGATTTTTTTTTTCTTTTTTTTTTTTGAGATGGAGCCTCACCCTGTCGCTGAGGCTGGAGTGCAATGGTGTGATCTCGGCTCACTGCAACCTCCACTTCCCAGGTTCAAGTGATTCTCCTGCCTCAACCTCCTGAGTAGCTTGGGATTACAGGCACATGCTACCATGCCCAGCTAATTTTTTGTATCTTAATAGAGATGAGGTTTCACCATGTTGGCTGGGCTGGTCTCGAACCCCTGACCTCGTGATCCGCCCACCTCAGCCTCCCAAAGTGCTGGGATTACAGGCATGAGCCACCATGCCTGGCCACTTCTGTGGATCTTTTTTAGGCCTCTTATCTCCTGCTCATCAGCTAATTTTTTTCTTTTTCAAATATTGTCTCCATGAAGGTGACTTTGGGAGTTAGATCTGCTGTCCTGTTCTATTGAATGGTCCCTTCTCTAAATTATTACAAGTCTTCTTTAGAATTAAATTGAGAATTACACTATTCTGATAATATAGCAATTATAATTTTTGTCCTTGACTTGTGTCTACTATTATAGATTATGATCTTTGAGCAACTCTGGGCCTAGGTTATCTTTTTTTTTTTTTTTTTTTTTGAGACGGAGTTTCGCTCTTGTTGCCCAGGCTGGAGTGCCATGGTGTGATCTCAGCTCACCACAACCTGTCTCCTGGGTTCAAGCGATTCTTCTGCCTCAGCCTCCTGAGCAGCTGGGATTACAGGCATGTGCCACCATACCCGGCTAATTTTATATTTTTAGTAGAGATGGGGTTTCTCCATGTTGGTCAGGCTGGTCTCGAGCTCCCGACCTCAGGTGATCCGCCCACCTCGGCCTCCCAAAGTGCTGGGATTACAGGCGTGAGCCATTGTTCCTGGCCTAAGTTATCTTTTTATAGATAACTTGTTCTATTAAATGCTAAGTTTGCTGAAAGTCTACACTTTAAAAGGCACTTTAAGGGCTGGGCGTGGTGGCTCATGCCTGTAATCCCAGGACTTTGGGAGGCCGAGGCAGGCGAATCACTTGAGATCAGGAGTTCGAGACCAGCCTTGCCAACATGGTGAAACCCTGTCTCTACTAAAAATACAAAAATTATCTGGGTGTGGTAGTGCATGCCTGTACTCCCAGCTACGAAAGAGGCTGAGGTAGGAGAATTGCTTGGACCCGGGTGGGGTGGAGGTTGCAGTGAGCCAAGATCATGCCACTGCACTCTAGCCTGGGCGACAGACAGAGTGAGACTCCATCTCAAAAAAAAAAAAAAAGAAAAAAGCATGGCACTTTACTACATATTATATAGTAAATACTCAATAACCTTGCTGAATTAAATTGAGTGTATTGTGAATCTGTTTTAAAAATTAAAGATATATATCCAGAGATAAAACAAAGTGTTTTAAATAAAATATTTATTTGTGTTTTATTTTCATATGCTATAATGAATTAGGGTGACCAGGAAGATGCAAGAAGAAATAAGCATACTAGGCTTAGTGAACTTTTATTTTTACCAAAGTGACCCAAAGATGTTGTGAAATATACCAGAGCTGATATGGATTGGCTGGAACTTTATTGCTTCTGCTTTAAGTCCTATCCTCCATAACTGATCTTAACACCTTCTTACTAAAATCCCTTCTTGAAGGAATGGAGAAAGCAAAAGGAAGTGAAATTCAGCATTATATTTGATTTGCTGTCCTTTTTAGCATATGTATGGATATTTTATGCATATCTCATTCTATAATCACCTCCAACCTACTGCTTCACTTCCTTTGGTCTCACCCCCCAGAAAAGCAGTAAGACTATATTGTATTATGTACTATAAATAGTGATAATACACAGTAATAAACATATTTCAGGCTCAGTTGAAATTGACAAAAATATCAATTTATAGTAAGCTTTTATAACCACCTCAAGTTCATTGTGGAATGAAGTGGGACTAAAGTAAGTCAAATAAAGCTCTTAGGTATATAAATGCACACACTATGGAATGTACTCTGAGCTGTGCCTCAGTGAAACTGGATATATGGATCAAATGCTTTAAAAAAAATCTGAACGAAAAGATTAAGATAAAAGAATCAGAATCAAGAGTGGCATAAGTAGAGATGCCTCAATAAGAATATGAAGTATGACTGAGTATCACAAGAGACAGAATTCAGTACACAGAATACACAGAATAGAAACTGGTTCAAGAAGACGTTTAAGCTGAGCTGAAAGAAGGTTGGGGGATAGTTATTTGATCCTTGAAAATAAAAATAACAATTAATTTATTCCTCACTATTTAGAGCCATGCACTAAATGATTAGCCTTATAAACAATAGAAATTTATTTCTCATAGTTCTGGAGGTTGGGAAGTCCTAAATCAAAGCACAGGCAGATTCAGTGTCTAGTGAGAGACTGCTTCCTGCTTCATAGACATTTATCTTCTCCATGTGTCCTCGTATGGCTAAAGGGGTGAGGGAGCTCTCCAGAGTCACTTTTACAAAGATACTATTCCCATTTGTGAGGGTTCCAACCACATGACCTAATCATCTCCCAAGAGCCCTCCCCCCGACAGATACCATCACATTGGGGATTAGATCTCAACATTTAAATTTTGGGGTGACACAAATAGTCTACAGTACTATCTCTCTCTCTTAACATCTTATTGACTCCACCTTTGGGTAATTTGTTATTAAAAAAAAATCTTACCACTGTTAATAAAATTCACCAAATTCCTCCAGTTTGTGAAGAAAATCCTTACATATGACTGACACAAACTTTGCTAAGTTACAATAACTTCCTTTAGCAATGGTTCGCCATAAAAAACACTTTTTGGGGCGAGGATTGAGGGAATAAGTTATTCAGTAAAATGGTTGGTTATTTAGTTAACTTGGCTAATTTATATCTTGTCTATATTTAATAATAATATTAGTTCTTTTCCAATTATTTATTAGGTAAGGGTTATAACCTATGTCATTTCACATCTATTTCTCTGTTACCTCAAACTTGGTTTCTCTATTCTTTATGTTAAAATTAGTAGTATGTTAGTCAGTAAAACATTTCTAGTTTTGACATGCGGAGCAGTGTGAATTTCTTTTAAAACAAGACCAGAGTGATTCAGATTGAACAGAAAGGAGAAATTTGATTATATTTTCCATGAAATAACTTCTGGAACCATCATTCCTCACTGATTGGATGGCTCTGTATTCAGCAGAATCTTTTATAGATTAACATGAATTTCACTGTAAGATTACCATAATTCCCAGTTACAAAATTGAGTTCAAATTTGCATTTTTTTTTTTTGCGGTTTCTTTAGCTAGACTTTTGAATAGTTGGCCATCCCAAAAACGTTCAGTTCTTTGATGTACAAACAACCGTAAAATGTAATTTATCCTTTCCCTTACAATTAAAAAAAATTTAAAGCAAAATAGAATTGATTTAACTGTGAATGGTTGACCTTTGTTTACTAGTCAACAATGAAAGTATCTGAAAATATACCACTTCTTCCTTTTATTTATTTCCAAAAAGATGCACCTAATGTCTATCTGTGCTATCGTGGGTTGGTGAAGGTGATTTATGTGTAAGTCAAACAAACAGCTATCAGAATTGCTAACATAGAATGTGCCTGTTCTAAGTAGTCAAAATTAACACAGTCATATGGTCTATTCCTGGACTCTTGATCATTCAATCAAAAGGAGAAATTTAAGTATCTCTGATCATCCTGCATTTTTTTTTTAAAAAAAGAATACCGTTGAAAATCCTTTTCTCTTCTGACTTTTTATTTTGTTGTATTTCAGCCAGCATCTGACTTGTAGTAAGACAGTGAAGAAGAGTTATTACTTGTTACTACATTGTGCATGGAAAGTCAGTTTTTCTTTTGCATGCAAATGGGAAGTAAATCAGTTTGTGTCACTTCACTTAGAGTGAGAAAACTATTCAAACAACACTGTCAATACCACACAATACTTTTCAATTCCATTAATTCTTCATGTCACTTTGAATAATACATTACTATAGGATGGTCTTGAAATAAAGTGATCTGTGTACCTCATTTCTTTACTTGTCCTATGGAAGACTTGGAAATGGTGGCTCTGTGAATTAGATTTGTCCTGATCTCAAAGTCATCACATTGCTATATGAGGTGTATGATAATGACATTTTGTCCTATTCTAAACTATTAGTTTAATACTGTATTAACAAAAATAGTTTGTTTTCAGTATTGAAATTATAATTCAAAGGTATTTTGCATCTGGGGTTGTAATTTTATTAGCTATCTATATTTTCCAATGAAGAAGCAAAGAGATGGATTCCTTTATCAAAAAAAAAAAACAACAAAAAACAAAAACTTGCCTTCAGGTAGATTGTCTTCAGGCTCTCTCCCTACTCTATCTATAACTCGTGAGGGTATTATAAATCTGTGCTAAATTCTACCACTAGTCATTCTATGTGTTTTAAGAAATAATTGTCTTTTCAACCACATTCAATAAACATTTTGGTACTCTGTACAACCTGATTCTGATTATGTAGCATGCAAAATTCAAGGGATGAAATCACTAGCAATTTGCTTCCCCAAGTTTCTTTCTTAAATCAGCTTTTAAATAGATTTATGTTGCCTGTGGATATAAAGCAGTGGAGTAAAACTAAACCTTCCTGATTTCCAAATCAGCATTTAAAGAGCTATAATTCATATTTAATGAAGAAAAACAGCTAAATAAGCATCCACAGCATTTAAATAGAGACTTTTTGCTCATAAAGTTTTTATCCTTCACTAAAAGCCCCTTTACCATATCTTTTTGTTATACTTTGATGCAAAACGCTAAAAGGAAGTTGGATATTGTTAAATTGCTATTAAATTATAAGAGAACAAATATTAAGAATAAATTTCAGCTCAGTTAACACAGACAAGCTTGGCAATTTTCCTAACTTGTGCTCAACATTTTAGTTTTCAAATAGAGAAAATGTTTTATTGCCAACAGAACATGAAACAATATTGAGGCCAGATGTCTTTGACCTTTTGTGTAAGAAAAAAAGCACTTTCTATTTCATGGCTAGGCATCCTGTGTATATATGGCTGTATTGTGGCGAAAACCGACTTTGTTTTACCTGTGAAATTGGGTTTGACCATTTTTCCTGAAATAAAGATGGGCTGTTGAGATCTGCTTGCCTGAAGGCAAAGTAATATAAAATTGATAGCGTAATGCGTGTGTATCTGGGGCCTCATCGCTGCTGAAGTATACACGCCTTGAATCTCCATCATCAAAAAACATCTCATGTCTATGGCAAAGCCAACAGCAGGTCCAACTGAAATAACAGAATACAGTGTGTGTGCACTAGCTGATTTCCTCAGAAATTTTCTTCATTGGTTATGGGTCTCAATTTTGCTTCATATTTGGTTTTATTTTTTATGCCTGACCAGTATTGAGGAAGAATGATGAGATATGTCTAGAGAGTATGAACTATTAAGAACATTACTGTAAATAGACCCAAATTTCAGCACGTGTATTTGGCTGTCATTTCTAACTACATTTACAAAGACACCATCTTTTCTTCCAGGAATGACTGTCTTTCACATTTCATTATTCTAGGCAAAGAAAATACTATCATTGGTCTCAAACAAATCCACTCAGTTGTCTAATCAGCTTTAATCTCAAAAACAGTCCTACTATAATATTAAAGTCATTTATTGAGCTTTTACTTATATATCCAACTGTTTATTAAGCTCTTGCATGTGGAAATTTGGAAATTTAATCTAATCTCTTATAAGAACAGGAATAAAAGGCTTAAGTGTTTGTTTGTATTTCTGTCTTCTGAAATATACTTGCTTTTCCATAGAGGGTGTTAGTATCCATAGCAGTACTTTCCTTTCTGTCAGAAGTTTTGATCAGTGCCAAAAGACTAGCTTGTCCTGAAGATATGAATATCTGTATGCTTGGGAATAAAATTTAAACTGACTACTGACTCAATGTCTCATGTAAAAGAAGGATGACTGTGAATTTCTTTGGGATTGAATGGAGTGTCCTATTGATCTCTGAAATGAAATATAAGTGGTACCAATGGACTGCCTATTTTAATGCAGCAGAGCAAATTCAATGAATTGCCTGATTCTCTAGGGCCCTGTAGAAAGCTACCCAGAGCATGGTTTTAATGGAGAAATGGCACAAGGAAATTAAGTACAGGGCCTCCTAGTACTCATCAATTAAGGCCATGACATCTGAATCATTCCTCGGAATTACACAGGGCCTTGATAGAATTTAAGAGTGGAGTGGGGTCTGGTATTCAGGCCAACAGTTGTTTGTGTAGAATGATTCACCCTGTGTCTGAAGGACATCTACATTTATTGACCTGTTTACTGGTTTATGAAGGTGAAAGAATCTTGTGAATGTCAGAATTTTTAATATAAATTATTCATGTACTCTCTCACTGTTGAAAACATATGCAGCACACTTTAGATGACAATTAGCTTTGGGCAGTTGGCTTCAGTGTGTCAGCCTAACATTTGTGGGTTTACTTTCCATCTACATAGTGCTCATCATTACCTTGAGGTGGATCTTTCATATAAATGGGAAGAGTACAATTCTGATAATCCAACACATAAGTGCATTAATTTGGCATAGCATTCCCATAAAAACATTTAAAAAGTTGCAAATGGAGTAGAATACACATAATGTATATGTATCTCTGGCTTTGATACTCCTCAAGTGATGAGTGATGATACATACTATATATGCCTTGAATCTGATTATGAAAACTATACATGTTCATTATAGAAATGTAGAATTTGCAAAGAAAGTATAAAGTAAAAACTGTCTATGCATTAAATTACCTTTATATATGTCAGAAATATACGTAATATATAAATTTATATCTATGTACATATATGTAACATTTAAATCATATGTACATATATGTAATATACATTTATATCACAATATGTACATATAGATAACATATTTATATCACAGTATGTATACATGTATATATTTATATCACAATATGTACATATACAAAATTCTGATTTTTCTTTAATTTTTGTTTTACATGTTAATAAATACTAATACATACTACCATTTTAATTGCTTCATAGCATTCTATATTGATGTAACATTATTTAATCAATTAATCATAGACATTTAGATTGTTTCCAGATTTGCAGCATAATAAATCTATAATTTGAATAACCCTTTATAGAAATCATTTTATAATCTCTGCTGCTTTTTCAGAATAACTTTTGAGTAGAAGTATTAAAATAGCTGAGCTGTTCATTATTATAATTCCTATATGTATTGCCAACCTGCCTTCTAGAAAATCATACCAATTTTCATTCCCACAAACATTATATAAGAATTCCTATTATCAGCCGAATTCTACCAGAGGTACAAGGAGGAACACAAGGAGGAACTGGTACCATTCCTTCTGAAACTATTCCAATCAATAGAAAAAGAGGAAATCCTCCCTAACTCATTTTATGAGGCCAGCATCATCCTGATACCAAAGCCGGGCAGAGACACAACCAAAAAAGAGAATTTTAGACCAATATCCTCGATGAACATTGATGTAAAAATCCTCAATAAAATACTGGCAAACAGAATCCAGCAGCACATCAAAAAGCTTATCCACCATGATCAAGTGGGCTTCATCCCTGGGATGCAAGGCTGGTTCAATATACGCAAATCAATAAATGGAATCCAGCATATAAACAGCACCAAAGACAAAAACCACATGATTATCTCAATAGATGCAGAAAAGGCCTTTGACGAAATTCAACAGCCCTTCAGGCTAAAAACTCTCAATAAACTAGGTATTGATGGGACGTATCTCAAAATAATAAGAGCTATCTATGACAGACCCACAGCCAATATCATACTGAATGGGCAAAAACTGGAAGCATTCCCTTTGAAAACTGGCACAAGACAGGGATGCCCTCTCTCACCACTCCTATTCAACATAGTGTTGGAAGTTCTGGCTAGGGCAATTAGGCAGGAGAAGGAAATAAAGGGTATTCAATTAGGAAAAGAGGAAGTCAAATTGTCCCTGTTTGCAGATGACATGATTGTATATCTAGAAAACCCCATTGTCTCAGCCCAAAATCTCCTGAAACTGATAAGCAACTTCAGCAAGGTCTCAGGATACAGAATCAATGTACAAAAATCACAAGCATTCTTATACACCAATAACAGACAAACAGAGAGCCAAATCATGAGTGAACTCCCATTCACAATAGCTTCAAAGAGAATAAAATACCTGGGAATCCAACTTACAAGGGACGTGAAGGACCTCTTCAAGGAGAACTACAAACCACTGCTCAATGAAATAAAAGAGGATACAAACAAATGGAAGAACATTCCATGCTCATGGGTAGGAAGAATCAATATCGTGAAAATGGCCATACTGCCCCAGGTAATTTATAGATTCAATGCCATCCCCATCAAGCTACCAATGACTTTCTTCACAGAATTGGAAAAAACTACTTTAAAGTTCATATGGAACCAAAAAAGAGCCCGCATCGCCAAGTCAATCCTAACCCAAAACAACAAAGCTGGAGGCATCACGCTACCTGACTTCAAACTATACTACAAAGCTACAGTAACCAAAACAGCATGGTACTGGTACCAAAACAGAGATATAGACCAATGGAACAGAACAGAGCCCTCAGAAATAATGCCGCATGTCTACAACTATCTGATCTTTGACAAACCTGAGAAAAACAAGCAATGGGGAAAGGATTCCCTGTTTAATAAATGGTGCTGGGAAAACTGGCTAGCCATATGTAGAAAACTGAAACTGGATCCCTTCCTTACACCTTATACAAAAATTAATTCAAGATGGATTAAAGACTTAAACGTTAGACCAAAAACCATAAAAACCCTAGAAGAAAACCTAGGCATTACCATTCAGGACATATGCATGGGCAAGGACTTCATGTCTAAAACACCAAAAGCAATGGCAACAAAAGCCAAAATTGACAAATGGTATCTAATTAAACTCAAGAGCTTCTGCACAGCAAAAGAAACTACCATCAGAGTGAACAGGCAACCTACAAAATGGGAGAAAATTTTCGCAACCTACTCATCTGACAAAGGCTAATATCCAGAATCTACAATGAACTCAAATAAATTTACAAGAAAAAAACAAACAACCCCATCAAAAAGTGGGTGAAGGACATGAACAGACAATTCTCAAAAGAAGACATTTATGCAGCCAAAAAACACATAAAAAATGCTCACCATACTGGCTATCAGAGAAATGCAAATCAAAACCACAATGAGATACCATCTCACACCAGTTAGAATGGCAATCATTAAAAAGTCAGGAAACAACAGGTGCTGGAGAGGATGTGGAGAAATAGGAACACTTTTACACTGTTGGTGGGACTGTAAACTAGTTCAACCCTTGTGGAAGTCAGTGTGGCAATTCCTCAGGGATCTATAACTAGAAATACCATTTGACCCAGCCATCCCATTACTGGGTATATACCCAAAGGACTATAAATCATGCTGCTATAAAGACACATGCACACGTATGTTTATCGTGGCATTATTCACAATAGCAAAGACTTGGAACCAACCCAAATGTCCAACAATGATAGACTGGATTAAGAAAATGTGGCACATATACACCATGGAATACTATGCAGCCATAAAAAATGATGAGTTCATGTCCTTTGTAGGGACATGGATGAAATTGGAAATCATCATTCTCAGTAAACTATCGCAAGGACAAAAAACCAAACACCGCACGTTCTCACTCATAGGTGGGAATTGAACAATAAGAACACATGGGCACAGGAAGGGGAACATCACACTCTGGGGACTGTTGTGGGGTGGGGGGAGTGGGGAGGGATAGCATTAGGAGATATACCTAATGCTAAATGACAAGTTAATGGGTGCAGCACACCAGCATGGCACATGTATACATATGTAACTAACCTGCACATTGTGCACATGTACCCTAAAACTTAGAGTATAATAAAATAAAATGAAATAAAAAAAGAATTCCTATTATCTCATTCTATAACCAATACTAAGAATTCTTATTTAAAAAGAATTCTTAACACAGGAACAGAAAACCAAACACCACATGTTCTTGTTCATAAGTGGCCGTTGTACCCATAGAATGTATGGACAAAGGGAGGGGAACATTACACACTGGGGCCTGTCAGGGGTGGGGGGCCAGGGGAGGGAGAGCATTAGGACAAATAGCTAAAGCATGCGGGGCTTAAAACCTGGATGACAGGTTGATGGCTGCAGCAAACCGCCATGGCATGTGTGTACCTATGTAACAAACTGCATGTTCTGCACATGTATCCCAGAGCTTAAAGTATAATTAAAAAAAAATTCTTCACCAATTAATAGACAAAAAGGCATTTTACTTTTAAATGTGTATTTTCAATTAAACTGTTGAATGCTTTTCACATGTCTATCAGCAATTTATGCATCTTATTTAGTGCACTATCTGATTCTGTAATCTACTGAAGTCTTTCCTACAGAATGTTTGCTTTATTCTTATTAATTTTATGACCTCTTTACATATTAATATCAACACTTTTTTTTAATCTTATGTGTTAAAACTTTTTTCCCCCTCAGTTTATGGTTTGGAAGAGGCATTTTCCAGTGGAATTTTGATTCTATAGTTTACTTTTGGTAGTACAGTGGGTAGGCACACTGACTCAGCACTTGGGAGAAGGAAGTCAAAGAACGTGCTGGACATTAAAGAAGAGTAGAGTGAAGAGAGGTGATAGCAGACTGCAGTTCATGTTTTTATATTGCTAACTCATATATGGAAGCAAGGAGTTGACTGTAGATTCTTACATAACCATTTGAGAGCCATTAAGAATCTTTTCCCACAAGCACTAACTTGTGGTGGGACAGATTAACAGGCAACTAATAGGTCAGGTTAAGATGAATAAGCCATTCTATGTGATTGAGGTGATAATTAGAGAGGTACATTAACTCTCACGGTCATTAAGCCCCCACATTGACACACTGCAGTTTAATTTACTGGTGACCTTTAAGAGCTGGTAAACTTGCAAATGTAATTTTTCAGAGAGATGTATTCAAAGGAGGCCACCTAATGGGGCTTGGGGTGAGTCTGTGGTCTGTAATACACTATCTTATTGGATCCCATATCCTGGGCTGACATCATTAATTACAGATTACTGAAGATGGTGCCTTTGGCCACCAAAATCATCTGTCTGTCCGGTATGTGTTAAGGAGTTGTTTTTCTCCAGGATTACTCTGACTGTAGCCCGAAAAAACCTTGCCCCCTCCTGGGAGCCATGTTTATTTACTTTAACTGCCTTATCTATTATTCCAAGGACTTTAGAACCATTAGGGAGATGGATATTGCATGTACTTCCATGGCAAGGAAATTAATTTTAAGCAAGAGAATGTCACTTTTTATTCCATGCATTGAAGACTGCAATGTTGAAGTGACTTCACTGACAGCTTTCACAAGCCAATCATTTAAGGTAAAGGATAAAATGGAACATTTTACTGAAGCAAGGTTCATTTCTTAGCATGGCATCGCTACACTTACATCACTCTTGCTAAGAATACAAATGTATAATAAAAGAGTGATAGATTAACAGATATATTGTGATATTTTTATGTTAACTCTTTAGTAATTTTAATTGCATCTCTCTTCTTCCTTATTATGGCAGATTCTTTTTTTGATTACAGCATGCAACCCAGAAGAAACATCCTCAGTAAAGCATGAATTCTATAATGATGTTGTGAGGATTGAAAATGATAAAACTTGGGAAAGGGCTTTGAAAAAACTATAAAGCACTTCGTAAATCCTAGGTACAGAGATGATTATTTATAGGCAAAATGCAACATCTTGGCCTTTACTCCCAACTTTCGAAGTGATCATGACCTCTAATAGAGACAGAATGAATAATAACACTGATAAGGGTGAAGATGAGGGATAAAAACCTTAAGACAGTAGAAGAATGTCTGCTAAAATCATTGAACATAGAGGAGGAGAAATTCTGGGGGGTGAGGAAGTGGAGTGAGGTTGCTTTGTTTTTGCTTAGACATCTGTATAGATCCTTAATCACTACATGGAGCCAAGAAGTGCAATAAGTTTTTAATGTTGCCCCATTTATCATGCTATTCCTTCATGCTGTTGAGTCAGCATGATGCACACGAAATAGCCTGCACTGCAAGGCAAGAGAATTGTGTGTGAGTCCCGGCCATGCCACTGACTAGATTAGTGAGACTGGGAAATTTACTTATCTCATTAGTTTCTCCATCTTAAGACGGGTGTTTGAGGAGATTAGCATTTTCTAAGGTGAGGTATGTACACAGTGATGACAGTTAAGATTATTTTAGATGGTGTATGCAACCTATTAGTTATGCATTTATTTCAATGCATATTCAAAAAATATAATGCATATAGTTTTGTAGATGTTAATGCTAAGTAAAAAAGTGCAAAATGAAATGTTTAGCAAATAATAGTACTGATGGGATGCAGATATGGCAAGAATCATGAAGGAAAGGCATTCGGGAAATACTGGGCTAGCTTGTCTGTAATTTTACATTGAGCTCTATCTAACATTTAAGGCATACAATTTCTTAATTCAGAATAGAAGTTCAATGGCAACTTTTGGAATGATATCTCTCTGTTCATTTCTATAGATTTCTGGATCACATTAGGCCAGTTAGGCTCCTCTATGTGGGCATCAATCACTCCAGAAATTGCAATATGATTTTAGACTACAATAAGTATAATGGGCATGATTATTAATACACATCAGATTCAAGGCAAGCAAAAAGGGAGGAACTGGACCTGGTGATAGACCAGAGTGGGAACACACTTCAAATGTACAGGCTGGTTCAGGGACTGCTGACCTCTGGTCACTTTTTGCACATCCTGCCTTGCATTATCTCTGCAGACAAGGCTGCCTTGTATACTGTGTGATTTTACCCATCCAGCGGGTTCTAAAGTGCCATTCCATTCTGGAAAAGGGAATAGAAAAAGCCATCTGAGGACTCTTCCTTTGCCTTCTTGTGCCATTTTATTAATTTTAGATAATCTCTACCTACAGGAGAGGATTCTCAAACCATTTTGGGTACGCTTATAGGAAAATTTTAACTAACCATGGAAACTGCTTCAGAATATCCTGCGCATCTGATTGTATTGCTTTATTATTCAGTGATGAGAAAACAATGATACTACATTGCCTCCTGCTGAAACTGTGAAAGAAATGAGAAGTGGCACCAACTGCATTGCAGTCTATTTATCAGTACTAATCAGGTGTTTTATATAACTCTTATCAAAAATAACAAAGTTACTTATATCCCATAGGTATTTATTTTTGGGAAATAGAATTATAATTGAACAATTTCTTGTTTGTTTTGCTGTTTCTATTGGATCTATCAGGCCCATTAGCAGCAATTAATGCTGTGGGTTCTAGAATTCCAATGCCCTTTTAATGTTCCTTGAATGAAACATAGACAGAACAAAATTTGACAGGAAATGTGAGTTTTCTGAGAATTAGAGCAGCTTTTGCAGAATCTGTCAGTGATCTCTGGTTGGGTTAGTGGTAAGAGGTTTGTTGCATTACAGAGTGGTTCAGCTTATCTTACTGCTTATGAATAGTGGGATAACCTGCTAAGAATAAAGTAGGATTAGTAATATTGTCTGGTTTGGGGGAAGAAGAGCAATTCTGGATCAGATTAGGCTAGTTCGGCTCCTCTACTGTTTCTGCTGTCAAGGGAAGCTCCTTCAAAATTGACATGTTCAGCTCACTGCCTTTATGTATTTGGTACCTACTCATGTTGGAGAGACAGTGTAGAATATTGGTTAAGATTCCACAGAGTCAAATTTACCTGACTTCAAATTTTGGCCCTACTACTTGCACTTAGCCTGGGTTAAACATATTCCTTGTGTCTGCTTCTTCACTTGTAAGATGGGGCTAAGAAGAGTATCTAACACGGCCAGGCGCGGTGGCTCACACCTGTAATCCCAGCACTTTGGGAGGCTGAGGCGGGCGGATTACGAGGTCAGGAGCTCGAGACCAGCCAGACCAACATGGCAAAACCTGTCTCTACTAAAAATACAAAAAAATAGCTGGGCGTGGTAGTGCACGCCTATAATCCCAGCTACTCAGGAGGCTGAGGCAGGAAAATCGCTTGAACCCGGGAGGCGGAGGTTGCAGTGAGCTGAGATCCTGCCACTGCACTCCAACCTGGGCGACAGAGTGGGACTCCGTCTCAAAAAACAAACAAAAAAAGAGTATCTAACACATAGGCTTACTGTGAAAATCAAATGAAGTATCAGATTCCTCTTATGTACCGCTTTGAATCCTTAACTCAATTTCTTACTCCTATCTTTGGGCAGGTTCTGTACTGATAACCTTTACTTCCTGATTGGGGGTTTCTCTGAGCCTCAGACATGTAGAACCCATGGAACTTACTTGGCGCTTACGTCTGCACAATCTGGGATTATGACTTGACATAAGATATTGTTGAACAATATGGGATTATAGCCTTCCAAATTATCTTTTGGGCAAACAGTTTTGAGTTACATTCCATAAGACACTTCAGAGGGTCCTGCAGGGCGTGGTGGCCAACTTAGTAGCACTTGTTACTAAATAAGGAAAACCTAAAAGCTTGTATTAGCTTTTCCTTATTTTTCTTTTTTACTTTCTTTGCCCTTCACGCTGTATCTCTGTGGTAAAGTTTCTAGATAAGTTACCTGCATATGATTCTTTGCCTCAATATCTGATTTCAGGGGGAGCTCAGATAGTTAGTGTGAGGAGTGACCATAAAAACAGATAATGGGCTTCTGAAGTTGGATTGCTTGGTCATAGTTACAAAGGATCTCCCAACGGTGTTTTGAGGTGAGGGGCACGTAGAAGGTGATGTTTTGGGTTACATGGTAACTATGGCACTTCAATAGTCTGAGGGTAATGGTAATTACAAGAATTGTGGAGTTCACTGGCTTTTGTTAACTGCTCTCTGGAAGTCTTGAAAAAAGAAATGACAGATTTAGATCAGCTAATTGCTAAATCAAGGTCAGTTCTGAAAGCTAGAGGTCTTCCATGATAGAATTAAAGAGATTATTATTGCTTAAGGCACATGACATTTTAGGTTGAAAACCAAGTTGAAGATCTACTTGTAAGAATAGCAGAGGTGAAAAAGAGACCTAATTCACAGACTCCCAGATTTCCTGTGTAAAGTTATGGTCCTAATAAGAAAATATGGCTCCCTGAGGCATGGAGTGGAAAAAGCTGGGCAAATACACGTAAGAATCTTGAGAGATGAAATACTTCTGAATACTCCTGGGTTGGAGATGTAGCCTTCTCATTTAATAGATAAGAAAAGCCTCCATTTGCCTGGAGATCCTGTAAAATCCATGCATGGGGTAGGTGTCTTGAAATTTATCACTCATCCTCATACCAATTCCCTGCCACACATCTTTGCTTCCAAAGAAGTTAGAAGAGTTGAGACTCAGTGGAGCCTGAGCAAGAAATTGCAGTTTCTGCTCAGAAAGAAATTAAGTTACACAGTGAAGGAAATTAAGGATCTAGCTCATATGTATCATTAACAAATGGGAAAACTTGTATGGGAATAGATCTTGACGGTGTTGTATTGTGGGCTGCAAAATATAAGGCTGAATTGTGGAGAATTCATTAATATGAGAGCACTAACCCACGTCTTGAAATTCAGTATCTTACTAAGATAAGCTGTTGGATGGCTCCTTGAAGCTTGGACATGATATAATGTCTCTGGCAACTACCAGTAGAGGAGTCCCAGCACAGGTAATCAGCATTCTAGACCACAGCCACAGCTTCTGAAGTGGGGATTTACTTTCTGTTTGAAATAGAGTTCTTAGGAGACTAACAGGCTTTAGTGAAATTGAACACCTGACCATGGGAAAAGTGGCCACATAGGGAGAGCTTCTCTCATGAGCTAAACATTATCAGTTGTGCTAAATCATAAGGTTGGGCAGATATAGCTTCAACCAATTGTGAGAAGGAAATAATATATTTGTAATTGGGCCAACCAGGCCCAGTAGGCACAATAAATTGCATGGGCCTTTGGTGTAAACTCTCATGCACGTATGTCTCACTCCGCTCACAACTCATAATAGAGATTTTCCTCGAATCAACTGACAGAAGAGAAAAATCCTGGGCTTGGGTCACAGATAAGTTATCTCAGTATGGTTTGTGCTTGCCTGAAATTGACTGCTACTACACTGCTCCCCAATCAAGGGTAGCACTAAGGGTGTTGTGAAAGGAAATCATCCCACTGTGCAAAAATGACATTTGGTCGTTACGTTTGTACAGATGAAGAAATTTCCTAATGTAGAATTTTACATGGCCCCGTGAACAGTGAGAAATGGCTTAGCTAGTCGGTCTGGAGATTGGAGGGAACCAGACAGGATGATCTGAGAAAAATAGGTCCGTGGAAGAGCGCAAGGATGGACCAAGCAAGATGGTACAAAATGTAAAGATCTTTGTGTCTTAGAGCAGAGACTGTTTACGGTGGAGGAGATGTTAAACACTTAAATGGATTGGATCTCATTCTGTAGATGTCAACCATTCTCTGTCCTTGGGCACTCTATGCTGGCTCAACACACCCAGGAATGGAGTGGCCATAGTCACAGGGTTAGGGTACAACGCTATGAACTCTCTCTCACTAAGGCTGATCTAGATCCTAGTACTGTTCAACAATCTTTCTGCCAGGAGCAGGAATCGATGTTAAGCCCTGGACTTAGCACCATTCTTCAAGAAGACTGCCAACCACTTGGGAGTAGGTTAACTAAATGCAACCTTTATAAGGAGGTATGGCAATGGGCAAAGGACAATAGGATTTATGAGTTTTACCATATGTCTCATCTTCCTGAAGCAGCCAGCCCAATAGAATGTTAGAATGGCTGATTAAAAGGTTAGCTTAGGCACAGACTCAGGGACAAAACCACCTAGGCTTGGGAGACCACCCTCTAGAATGAGGCATGAGTGCTGAGCCAATAATCAATGGTGTATTAGAAATTTAAATAAGATGTATAGTCAGTGAAAGATTTGAGTCCTAGATGTCTCACCAGCATTGCTTAGGAAGGTCAACTATCTTCACCTTCCTTGTCTGTAGATCAAAATTCTTTCTATTGTAAAATATAATCATTAATTAATGAAGCTATTCTTAAAAATTTAGTGTTTTTGATTATCAACTTTGTGAAAGGAGAAATAAGCAATAATGTTTTATTCCTGAAGAAATTTCTTTCGACATACAAAAGAAAGTAAAACATTTTTATGGTAGAATTTAAACCACACTGAAAGACATAAAATGGAAAAGAAAAAAAAATACTTCCTTCTTAACCCAATCCTTTTCCTAAAAGACAATCCCTTAACAGTGTTTAACAGCTTGTGCATTTTCTATCAGAAAAATAATGCATATCAATATTCCCAGTGATGTATGTGTCTTTTAAGAAAAAATTTAATAAGGAAACAGTTATACCACATACTGTTCTGTATCTTGCCCTTTTCATCTGTTGTATCTAGGAGTTATTACTATGTCAGTGCATTTATTTTCACAAAACTGCATAATATTTTATTGCGTGTTATATCATAATTTATTAAGTCAATTCCTACAAATAGACATTTAGGCTATTTTGTGTGTGGTTTTTCTTCAATTCTACAATCAGCATCCTTATACAAATATATTAATTTGTAATTTTTAAATCAAAGAGTATGCAAATTTTAAAATTTGGTAGATATTGACTAATTTCCTATCCAACAAGTTGTCATCAGTTTATCTTTTTAAATTGTCCCTTCAACCACACCATTGCCAGTATAGGGATATGAAGAAAAAAATGGATGTCATTTTGACCAGTATATGCTTACTGGATATTTCTTATTGGCCTTTCTTCCTCCCCTCTTCCCCTCCTTCCCTCCTTCCTCCTTCCATCCCTCCTTCCCTCCTGGCATCCTTCTGTCCTTCCAAGTTAAACAGTCTATTAATAGATAGTCTTTGCACACTGACATTTGGTAGGTCATTCTCTTATTAAGTTAAATAAGTTGTATAAATTTGAAAAACTACCTTTTATTATTTATATGTACTATAAATATTTTGGCCCTAATTGACCCCTGTTCTCTAAGTTTGTTCATGGCATTTTTTGCTGCATTAAAAAAAAACTTTAGTGATGGATAATTGATATATAATAAACTGCCCATATTTAAAATATACAATTTGCTAAGTTTTGACTAATCTGGACATCCATGAAACTATCACCACAGTAAAAATAACACTTTCACCACCTCCAGAAGTTTCCTCATGACCCTCAGTAATCCTTTATTCACCACTGTCCCCAGATAGTCACTGATAGACTTTCTGTCACTATAGATCAGTTGATATGTTTATTAGTCCATTCCCACACTGCTAATAAAGACATACTTGAGACTGGGTAATTTATAAAGGAAAGAGGTTTAATCGACTCACAGTTCCACAGGGCTGGGGAGGCCTCAGGAAACT